>NC_141696.1:92303662-93662101 GCF_964263255.1 Lissotriton vulgaris | reverse complement strand
GGAGAGAACGGGAAATGAAAGTAAAAAGAGTATTTTGTTGCACTGTTTAGGCTCTGAAGGTCAGGCAGTATTCAGAACTTTACCTGCTGCCAGTGGGGACTTGAGCACGTTTGAAGAAGCCTTGATGCGAATGGAAACCCGTTTTAAACCTACCACAAGTATAGCACTTAATAGATATACATTTTATACCAGAGCACAAAGAGAGTCAGAAACTTTTGAAGATTTTCTTACAGCTCTTAGAAGTTTAGTAATTTCTTGTAATTTTGGTAACCTGGCAGATGAAATGATTAGGGACCAGATTATTGTCAATGTGAGGAGCAAGAAAATGCAAGAACAATTGTGGATTTTAGGGAACCTTAACCTGCATGATACCATCGCTAGAGCTAAAGCTTTTGAACAAACAGACAAGTGGTGAAAGATTATTGATGATGTGAGCTCAAAAGGGGATAGTAGTAAGTGCATAGATAAAGTTTGTGCTGTAAAAAAATATGTTCCCACAAAGTCCACACATCAATTTAACAGAAATGTTGTTTGTTTTACATGCGGTAGCACCAACCATGTAGCATCTTTTACATTTTGCCCAGCCATAGAATGCATCAAGTGTGGGTGCATAGGACATTTTGCTAAGGCATGCAAGGATGATCAAAAGAAGAGTTTTGATGCTCAAAGAAGTCTACCTGGTAGGGGAAGTGGAGTTTATCGTGTGAGAGAATTGGAAGAAAAATGTTGTGAAGAAAAAGGTTTAATTGTTTCGATTATTGACGTATGTGCAGTAGAAGACAATCTGGGTTCCCCAAAATGTGTGGTCACGTTCCTGGGTAAAACACTTGAACTTATGGCGGACTCAGGGTCTCCCTGGACCATCATAACTGAGGTGTATTTTAATGAAAAATATGGAAATGTCATGTCTTTGTGTAATTTTAACCCTCCTGATATATTGGCACAGAGTTTTAATGGTACAGCAATAGATTTTACAGGGTATGTTTCTTCAGACGTTGTGTTCAAGGGGAGAACAGCCTTTATAAAACTGTATGTTGCCAAGAAAGGTGTGAATGTGCTGGGATGGCATGACCAGTGGAAATTAGGAATAATGCTTAACCCCCGCAACAAAGAACCGGTCATGGTAGTAGAAGAAAAAGTGTCTTTGGAAAATGACTTTATTAATATTGAAAAAAGTTTCCTGAGGTATATTCAGACTCTTTGGGAAGACTCAAGGGTTTTCGTCATGTGATCAAGTTAAAAAAAAATGCTGTTCCTGTTAGACAAAAACTTAGGAATGTTCCTTTGAATGTGAGGGAAGAACTAGGAAAACATTTAAAAGATATGCTACAAGAGGGGGTGATTGAGAAAGTGGAGTCATCGGAGTGGGTTTCTCTGATCGTTCTAGCACGGAAATCTGATAATTCTTTGAGATTATGTGTTGACCTTTGTGCTTTGAATGCCAACATTTTCATAGATTGTCATCCTATACCCAACATAAATGAGGTGATGATCATGTTGAGTGGAGCAACAATTTTGTCCACTCTAGATCTTAGGTCAGCCTATCATCAGGTTGAGTTATCTGAGGAATCTCGTCATATGACAGCCTTTATCATACCTTTTGGGTTATTTCAATTTAAGAGAATGCCGTTTGGTCTGGTGTCCGCGGCCTCTGTGTTTCAAAGATCTATGTGCCATTTATTCAACGGTATAGAATCTTTTGTGAAATGTTTCCAAGGCAATATATTGATTTTTTCATCAGAAAAAATGTTACATTCTGAACATCTTAAAAAAGTGTGTGAAATTCTTAAGGATCATGGTCTTACTCTAAAAAAATGTTTTTAACTGTATCAAAATTTGGTTGAATATCTGGGACACACATTGTCAAAAGAAGGTGTGATTCCTAAAAAATCGTTAGTGGATGCCATACTCAAGGCACCATCACCGGATTCAAAAGAGAAACTGCTTTCGTTCTCAGGGTTATGTGAGTACTACAGCAAGTTCATAGAAAATTTCGCTGAAAAAATGGAACCATTGCGAGAATTGTCAAGGAAGAATGTGGAATTTGTTTGGGGTGCAAAACAGCAGGTTGCATTTGAAAATATCAAAAAAGATATGGTTGCTGCCCCATCACTCAAACCATGTTGTATTGGTAAAACATGTGTACTCACAGTTGATGCCAGTCTTTACGGTCTGGGATGTGTTTTGTCCCAAGTTGCTGGCAAAGATGCATGGAATGTAGAGTTTGCATCCCGAACTTTGAATGCTACGGAGAGGCGTTATGCGGTAATTGAAAGAGAGTTGTTGGCGTGCGTGTGGAGTGTAGAACATTTTCAGAAACAACATCTAGGGTGCGAGGTTTGTGATTAAGACTGATCATAAACCTTTGATCAGTATTTTATCTCCAGGAAGAGGATTAAATGCCACAGCTAGGATAGTGAGGTTAATGTCAAGGTTACAAGAGTACTCTTTTACCATTGAATATGTTCCAGGGAAGTGTAATATCATGGCGGACTGTTT
Source organism: Lissotriton vulgaris (assembly GCF_964263255.1). Lineage (NCBI taxonomy): Eukaryota > Metazoa > Chordata > Amphibia > Caudata > Salamandridae > Lissotriton > Lissotriton vulgaris. The sequence continues at coordinate 93,659,602 of NC_141696.1, read as the reverse complement.
GTCAAGACCACCTTGTGAAGCTGAAGACGAACAGTGTCCTAAAGAAATTATATCTAGTATCACAGAGTTGTTGCCTGGGAGATTTGGTTTTATTTCTGAGGAGTTGTGGATTAAAGGGATGAATGACGATGTGTTGTTACAAGATGTTATTAAATGTCTTTGGAAAATGACTTTATTAATATTGAAAAAAGTTTCCTGAGGTATATTCAGACTCTTTGGGAAGACTCAAGGGTTTTCGTCATGTGATCAAGTTAAAAAAAAATGCTGTTCCTGTTAGACAAAAACTTAGGAATGTTCCTTTGAATGTGAGGGAAGAACTAGGAAAACATTTAAAAGATATGCTACAAGAGGGGGTGATTGAGAAAGTGGAGTCATCGGAGTGGGTTTCTCCGATCGTTCTAGCACGGAAATCTGATAATTCTTTGAGATTATGTGTTGACCTTTGTGCTTTGAATGCCAACATTTTCATAGATTGTCATCCTATACCCAACATAAATGAGGTGATGATCATGTTGAGTGGAGCAACAATTTTGTCCACTCTAGATCTTAGGTCAGCCTATCATCAGGTTGAGTTATCTGAGGAATCTCGTCATATGACAGCCTTTATCATACCTTTTGGGTTATTTCAATTTAAGAGAATGCCGTTTGGTCTGGTGTCCGCGGCCTCTGTGTTTCAAAGATCTATGTGCCATTTATTCAACGGTATAGAATCTTTTGTGAAATGTTTCCAAGGCAATATATTGATTTTTTCATCAGACAAAATGTTACATTCTGAACATCTTAAAAAAGTGTGTGAAATTCTTAAGGATCATGGTCTTACTCTAAAAAAATGTTTTTAACTGTATCAAAATGTGGTTGAATATCTGGGACACACATTGTCAAAAGAAGGTGTGATTCCTAAAAAATCGTTAGTGGATGCCATACTCAAGGCACCATCACCGGATTCAAAAGAGAAACTGCTTTCGTTCTCAGGGTTATGTGAGTACTACAGCAAGTTCATAGAAAATTTCGCTGAAAAAATGGAACCATTGCGAGAATTGTCAAGGAAGAATGTGGAATTTGTTTGGGGTGCAAAACAGCAGGTTGCATTTGAAAATATCAAAAAAGATATGGTTGCTGCCCCATCACTCAAACCATGTTGTATTGGTAAAACATGTGTACTCACAGTTGATGCCAGTCTTTACGGTCTGGGATGTGTTTTGTCCCAAGTTGCTGGCAAAGATGCATGGAATGTAGCGTTTGCATCCCAAACTTTGAATGCTACGGAGAGGCGTTATGCGGTAATTGAAAGAGAGTTGTTGGCGTGCGTGTGGAGTGTAGAACATTTCAGAAACAACATCTAGGGTGCGAGGTTTGTGATTAAGACTGATCATAAACCTTTGATCAGTATTTTATCTCCAGGAAGAGGATTAAATGCCACAGCTAGGATAGTGAGGTTAATGTCAAGGTTACAAGAGTACTCTTTTACCATTGAATATGTTCCAGGGAAGTGTAATATCATGGCGGACTGTTTGTCAAGACCACCTTGTGAAGCTGAAGACGAACAGTGTCCTAAAGAAATTATATCTAGTATCACAGAGTTGTTGCCTGGGAGATTTGGTTTTATTTCTGAGGAGTTGTGGATTAAAGGGATGAATGACGATGTGTTGTTACAAGATGTTATTAAATTTACTTTGGTGGGTTGGCCACAAAAGAATGAGATTCCAGAGGAGTTGTACCCATTTTGGAAAATCGCTCAAGAGATTGTGTTAGAAGGAAATATGGTGTATAGAGAAGGAAAATGTATTTCTCCCAGTTTTCTACGTGAGACAATTTTGTCTCTGAGTCATGAGACACACTAGGGGATGTCATCCATGAAAAGACTCATCAGATCCACATTTTGGTGGCCTGGAATGGATAGATTTGGGGATAGAATAGTGAGAGAATGTACTGAGTGTGTAAATAGTGAAAAACTCTTAAATGTTACCCTGGTCCTCTTGTTCCAGTTAAATGGCCTAGTTTTCCCTGGCAAAAAGTAGGGTTGGATATTGCTCGTCCGTTCAATTTTTTGCCACATGATTGTAGGTTTGCTATTGTCATGGTGGATTACCACACAAAATGGCCAGAACTGAAGTTGGTTCCACGTGTTGATACCAATAGCGTCATTTTATTTTTAAAAGAGATTTTTGCTCGAGAAGGAACTCCAGAAGTTAATTTTTCTGATAATGGGGTGCAACTGAAATCTTATGAAATGAAGGAATTTCTAAAATATCATAGTATCAATCATGTCACTACTCCTCTTTATGAACCTCAAGGGAATGGCCAGGTAGAGAGGTTTAACAGGGTCCTTAAACAAGATATCATGTGGGCTTGGGGTTTTGGAGCAGATTGGAAGGATAAATTGAGGGAAACGTTTTGGATGAACCGCATAACTCCTCATTCAACAACGGAAGTCTCACCTTTTCATTTACTAAAGGGGCGAGATCCTATTTCTAAATTATGCCCGTGGTGGTTGGAGAAAAATGTGAAGTCTGATTCTTCTGTCATTAACAATGAAATGTTGGCCTGTAATATTGAAAAAAAACAACAGAAGAGTAAGGATCTATATGAACTCCACATGAAATTAAAAACTCCCCAGTTTAAGGTTGGTGTCTTTGTTAGGATTAAAAAATCTGGCATTCTTCTTAAAGGTGACAACAAATTCGGCAAACCTGTTAGAGTTGTCAAAGTCAATCGCAATAGTATTGTAACACAAGATGGACATGTTTGGAATGTTAGACGTGTTTCCAAATGTAGAAATGTATTTCCATAGTTCTCTAAGGGGGAAAATGTGTTATATCTTGTAGTCTTAGTTTTGTATTTCTCTTTTATTTATGTTGCCCTTTTAATTAGAATGTGTGTACATTTGATCAGTGGCACTTGCTGTGCAGTTTGTGTGACATCATTTTAGAATGGGCTTGGGGCATCTTGAACTACATATCAGCCTGAACAGATGTACTGTGCTCTCTGACAATAAACTGGATTTCTACTTTAAGAATGTTGGCCTTTGTTCATGAACTTTTACAGTAATACATAATTTTCACATTCACAACGGACTTATCATGGTCCAGACACTTACATATTGATTGATATTTACTGGGTGAGACAATAAACAATTGGACAGGAACCTTATGTATTGGAACGCGTGGCACATACTTCATATGATAACTAGTAAACCTTTGTTGGGCAGTGAGTGCTGACTACCAGAGAGGTAGTGTCAATAAATAAATACAAATGTTCCCATACCAGAGGGACTCAAGTGTCATTGCAATGATACTGATTGTCCTTACATCCCTTTCCTTTCTATGCAGTAACAAGACAGTTTGAAACAAGTGGCTTGCGAGAGACCAATTCCTTGCTGACCTTCAGCATTTCAGTGATTACACTTTTTTCGTGTCACTTTTATCAGGTTAGATTTACTATTTGAAAAGAACCTTTCTTTGGATAAGTATACGAGTAGTGCCCTAGCATAGCTTTGTTCAGATTCGAAATGGGTGCCTTTTTTAATCACTGTCATACATTTTTCAGTGCCATACTATGACGTGATAAATTTGCATGAGGTTATGTCTAAACACTCACTGATCTGTTCTTTTTATCACTATTCTATCCTCTGTAGCCATTATGGTGAACTCTATGGACAACTATGGAAAAATCACCCACATGGTTTGGGCACGATTTTAGAACTTGGTATTTATATACAAAAAGATGCAAATGATTTCTGTATACGATTTTGCCACCTTGAAAAAGTCCAGGAGGACGAAACATGGGTCGGCTGCTATGCTTGTGTGTATCGCTGGAATAAAAAAGGATCTTGCATACCATCATCTGTGGAACTTCAATCGATAAGTGTATAAGAAACTATTGCTGATCAAAGGGACTATTTTGTTTAGATAAGAGTAACAGTACATTGTATGCTTTGGTGCATTGTTGGTGCCTGCGAATGCAAGAAAGTAACTCCTTCAGTTCAAGGGAGATTCACTCAGGCTGGGATGCAGGCTGAGTTCTTGGTGACTCAGAGGGTGCTTGGCCACAGAGTTGCTAATCTTTGGAGAAGCACCGGAGGAAAAGATGCAGCAGGATTCTTCCTAGCGTGAGCAGTCTCGTCGTTGGTCCTGGATTGAAGAACAGCGGAGTTCCAGTGTCCACCAGCAGAAACTTCTTTGAACAATCTTCAAATGAAGAGCAGTTGGGTCCAGAAGTTGTTGTAGGGACATATCTACAGGCCTACCCTCAGGGGTTCTCTTAAGTAACCCCACAAGGGGGAAGAACCTCTTCTGTGGAAACCCACTTGTCAAGGACGCTACTCAAATGTACTAGCCAGTCAGTTGCTCCAAGGGGCAAAGATTCAACACGACAGAATCAAGTGAACACATGGAGGAGCTCTGAAGCACTGTATTGCGTCGCCCTCCCGAATAACAGAAGATACTACACTCCCCCACAGAGGCACAAACACAGTGAAGCATTAAAAATACCTGGAAAGGATTTCACTCTCATAGAATGAGACACATCAAAAGTCAGTTTTCAGAATAAAGCATGGTGTTTTATTTGTGCTACACTCTCTAACAGAAATACTTTCCCAGGTGTCAAATGAAACAACAAATAAATGTATGTATGTATGTATGTATGTATGTATGTATGTATGTATGTATGTATGTATGTATGTATGTATCTATCTATCTATCTATCTATCTATCTATCTATCTATCTATCTATCTATCTATCTATCTATCTATCTATCTATCTATCTATCTATCTATCTATCTATCTATCTATCTATCTATCTATCGGTCTGTCTATCTATCTATCTATCTATCTATCTATCTATCTATCTATCTATCTATCTATCTATCTATCTATCTATCTATCTATCTATCTATCTATCTATCTATAACCAGAAAGATATAAACACTAAATACATCAGATGAGTATAACCACTGGTGACTTGAATGTGTACACAAACACACTCACACATCACAATGCCAATAATCAAAAATAACACATCAGATGATTAAAATCACTGGAGTCCTGAATGTGCACACAGACACACTCACACATCACAATGTCAATAATCAAAAGAAATTCCTTACTGAACAAGTATCCAATATTCTTGCCAACTCAGCTGGAGAAGCCCTTGACAGCCAGGCAGAAGTCTTAATTGGGACCCTCAAAGTTCCCTGCAGCAACACGTCTGTTCCACAGTGAGCTCCGGTCTGGGCGCCAAGATTTCCCACCTTTAATACCTTTTACTCAACCTGAGGAGAGGGATATGGAAACCTCACCCCCTTTCTTCTGTTACGAAAACCGAGCAAACCGTAATGTTCTGTGTCAGACAAAAGCTAGCCAGGTAACTTAGAGCTGTGCATTCCACACATTTCTCCGGCAACAACAATATCTGCTCTGATTGGTACCAAGATTTCATCCCACACATTATCTCAGTAAAGCTTATGAAAGTCTCCAAAAGCACAGAAAACACCTTGATAGTGAATAGCCTAAACAACTTTAGTGATCTTGGAGTCTGGCTGTGTGTGCAAAGCTCAAGTTAGAATTCAAAATGGCATAAGGGCATGTCAAAACCAAAAGTAAGAACTTCATAATACTCCCCAATGTACAACACAATGCACATATGTGCACCACTGCCTATAGCACTACACACTTCATCTCACAATGTACAACATAATGCACATTTGAGCACCACTGCTCATAACATTACACTCCAAAACCAATAAGTACATTTAACACCTTTCTCTCTCTCTCATGCTTTCAAAAGCACATCCCACATGTTCTGTTCCTGGCAGGGCTGTAAGAAGTGAACATTCCCCCTCTGAAACTACAAGGAGACATGAAAGAAATCTTCAAGGAACAAAGTGCACGTGCAGGAAAAAATTATGTTGTACATTCAAGAAAACACCTAAAGTCAATTAAAATAATGGTAGTCAAAGGTAATCACATGGTCCCAATACATGGGAGTGCCTCTGGCACAACAAGCAACTCCCAGCCGAGGCGCTGGACAGCGGGGTGGACCCTGTCCTTTGTGCAGTTTTGCGCCAGACTGGGGGCCAAGGGCTCCTGGACTGGGTGAAACTGGGTAATGCAAGGTGGGCACCAAATGTGCTCTTCAATGCAGTCTGGTGGTGCTTGAAAGAACCCCCACCCTACCTAATTCTAAAGAAGAGGTGGTCACACCTCTCTGTAGCAGGTAATCCTTTGTTCAGCTTCCCCTGTCCGAGTTAGGCTCATAAGCAGGGGTGCAGAACTGTGTCTGAAGCCTGCATACACAGGTAGGTTTTGGGTGGTCCTCTAAGGAGCTCCCAGTACATGATATCATGCAACTAACACTTGAATTGACGTAATTACAGAATTCCAACATGTTTGATACCAAACAAGACCAGGTTAGGTGTAGCCATTATGTAGCTGGACATCTCAAAATTCCACTGTCCACTACATACCTTACGATGGCTGCCCTGCACTTACAAAGCCCAGAGAATGCAGGGGTACCTGCACACTTAGAACTATGCATGCTTCCCTTGGACTGAAGGGCCTACCTTAGGGGTGACTTATAGGTTTTAAGTGCAGTGACCACGATATAAGGAAAAATTTAAATCTAATCTCAAAGGTGCATGCACCCTTTCACGCAGAGTGCAATGGCAGCTCTACAGACACAGTTTGCTTAGGTTCCCATGGGTTGCATAATACATGCTTCAGGCATGGGAACCCTTGGTGTACCAATGCCCTGGGTACCTCAGTACCATAAACTAGGGACTTGCAAAGGTACTCCGGTATGGCAATCAGTTGTGAGGTGTACAATTACTTACCAGCAAATATAGAGGAGAGAGAGCACAGGGTCCTGATTAGTAGGATCCTAGTGAAATACAGTCAAAACACACTGACACAAGGCAAAAAGTGAGGGTATATATGCCAGAAAGAACCTACTTTCCTACAAAGTGGTCCCGAAGACCTGCCTACACCATCTATCTAATTTCACCCATTTGCCTACAATATTATGAAAAGCATTGACAACATTGATTTTTTTTAATTCTTGGAATTCAGTTGTCTGATGGAGCCTTTAGAAACTGGGTGTCATCCTGGCTAAAGAATGCAGTCCATATTGCTTACAGCTATAGACAGTCTGTGCAAGGTCCTTGATGCAGGGGATTGTTTTGCTCTCATCCTTTTAAACCTCTCGGCGGCTTTCACCACTGTCTCCTATACTATTTCAACACCTTACAGAGAGTGCTGAGGTGCAGTACCTTGTCTTGGCTTGCATCTTGTCTCTCCGATCTTCAACACTGTTCAGACTTTAGACGTCTTGCTTGCTGTGTCTCATTTTGAGTTTCCTTGACCCCCACCATGTTCAACATCTATGTTGCACCCCTAGCCATCATGATACATTCCTTAAGCTTTAGCTTATTTTGATATGCTAATGACACTCAGCATATGGGTGGACAAAGTAAGACAGTATCTACCACTCTCACTTGCTTCCTTGAGACCCTTAACCACTTCGATGCTGATGATGAGCTCAGCTCGTCATCAGGCTTACCTGCCGTGTGCTGATGATGAGCTGAGCTCGTCATGTAACGCAGTATTTTCGAAAAATGCCGCACACAGCGGGAAAAGTCGCTGCATTGATGCGATTAATGCCATAGCCAAGTGCATGACCTTGAGTTTTCCAAAGACTAACAGTAACAAGAAAACTCTTTGCCATAATTTTAGCAGATTTGCGGATTGTGCTTGGGATGGATAGAAGTGTGAGTCCCAGAATGAATGTAAAACAAATATTGTGCTTGCGTATGCAGATGACTTAGTAATCTTAGTTTAGACAGAGACGGGTCTCCAATGAAAGTTGGATGTGTTCAGTGGATATTGTAGGTACAAACACCTACAGTATATACTACGCCCATATGCTTCGTTGAGAGCCTTACTGCCATAGCCAAGTGCATGACCTTGAGTTTTCCCAAGATTAACAGTGACAAGACAATGATTCTCATTTTGGTGACTCAACCACTCTGTGGTCCAATAACTGGAGGTTGGCTTTGATCCTGGTCGACCAGGTTCTGTCCTCAGCGGTGAGAGCTCTCAGAATACCTTTTAATTCTACTTTATTCTTTAAATCACAGCAGAACAAATTGGATTCCTCCATCTTCTTCTTCTCAAAAAGTCTTAGTTTTAATGCCAATCAACTGCCACAGATCCATTTACCAGGTGCCTCCTCTCACTTGGATTGCGGCATTGCCGTATGCCTGGGGCTTGCCAAGTGGATGATGGCGCAGCGTCAAAGAATGCAAAACTTAGCTACCAGTCTCCCTAAAGGCTTTCCTGCAGCGATTCAGTTTCAATGCACTGCCTGTACAGTGCCGTACAGTGCCGAACCGCACTGCCCTCTCAAGGCGGAAGGATAAAAGTGAGCGGGAGTTTGTGCACCGCGGAGGGATTCCAGAGAGCTGTTAGTTTGTGCACTGCGAAAAAAAATGTGTTACTAGTGAGCTGTGTTTGTGCACCGAGTAGCGAATGCATGAAAGGACGAAATCGACCTGCTAGAATTTATCGATCACTGGAAGCAGAAAGGATTGGTGCGCATCAAGTGCGTACATGACTCCCGGTGGGGTAAGTAACTTACCGTATCTGGAAGCTCTGATTTCACGAAACAGAGCCGAATAGTCACAATAAAAGCACTTACTTCACGTAACTGCCCTAAGGTACCAGATTTCCATATTTGGGATATAAGTGAAAACATAAAAAACACACATAAACATTATTTATCCTATACATTGTTAATGTTACTTTAAATACAAGAATATATTAAAAATATCCTCATTGTTTAGCCAATCAGAACCATACAGTACGGAAATTTATTAGAAATGTCGAATTTATTTACTTTTGTTACAGAACTAAAATGTATGAAATGATGTATGAACATGTAACTAGTTATACATTGTCAAAAACGGATTTGCAAATGCTTGCATTATACTTAGATGATGTACTAAAGACATACACATACTGATTCCTTAAGTTACCACAGGGAAGCAGCATTATAAGGGGTCAGTAAACTGCCACTGAAAATAGTGATTCTTTTTTAATTTCAAGGTATTTTTATTATTTTTTCCACAAAACAGGTACATTCACAATCGCAAATTGTGAGTAGTGACAAAGGGCCATATGTATCAAGGTACCAATTTGCAATTCTGTAATAGCGATTTTTAAGAAATCGCTATTTCAGAATCGCAAATTGGTGTGTATCAAGAAAATCACATTTTTTAGCGATTTCCTAATATTCCTTAATTGCGAATTCGCAAATTGCAAATTCGCAATTAAGGAATACTTTCCCATTTATTTATATGGGCCAGGAGGCCCATAGGAAGGAATGGGAAATTTGGGATTCGCAATTTGATAATCGCAAATTGAGAAGAATTTCAAGGGTGCAGGGGTGTCCAAAGGACACCCTATTGCACCCCTGAAATAAGCATGGGTGCATATGTGGTGCACATACATGCCCTAAGGGCATGTATGTGCATCACATAGCACTTAGAAAAATGCAAAAATTGACATTTTTAAAGAAATTCGCAAATTACCACCAACTTGAAGTTGGTGGAAATTTGCGATTCCTTAGGGCCAATTTGCGAATTTTTTTAACATCATACATTGCATTTAAGGAATCGCAAATTTTGCGATTCCTTAAATGCAATCGCAAAATAAGGAATCGCAAATTTTGCGATTCCTTATTTTGCACCCAAATTCCATGATACATACCATTTTGCGAAAATGAGTTCGCAAACGCCGAAATTCTGCGAACCCATTTGGCCTTGATACATATGGCCCAAAAATATTTGTTTGCATTCACAATTGATCCCCTGGCGACAGAAAGTAAGCATGTGCACATTAAGAACCTATGAGAATCTGACATCACAACTTTACAGTGAACTTGAAAATACATTTCAGTGACGTGCAAGGTAAATATATTGAGTAGCTAATAGCACTACAAAAACATATTTGTGCTGCATTCATTTGTTATCTCCTCCCTAAGCCCAGCAGTGTGTCAGCGCCTAGATACCCTCACTGGTGACAAGAAGCGCTCTACAAATCTACTGATTGATTGAGTAGTGAGCATGGGTGCTGCACGACCACATTCTCCATATTGACTCTTTATGCAGTGTATCCTTGACAGATTTCAAGCCGCTGCTTAGGGTTCCTTCTGCCTCAGTCGCCACCACTGAAATAGCCCTAATACTGAACTGAACATCTAAAGCAGGCGTGACCTGCAGTGCCCCAGAAGCATGTCCAGTACAACGCACTTTCTCGGATTGTTTGGTGACAGAGCGTATGCACAGGTTACGTGTGGCATTCACTAGCCTGCCTATGCATCGTCCAGATGTCTGCAGATGCGCTCCGCCATGGGGCTGAGCGTGGTCCGCGTACAGCACAGTCACCAAGTACTGACACAAACACTGAGCTTGTAGTAAGGCTGAGAAACATGACCATGTGCATAACTCTCAGGGCCCAATTCACAAGGGTATACCTACACTTTTGTGTACGGTTTCTCTTTTTCGATATTCAGAAACAAAATATTTAATAGTAACTTTATGACTGTGGAGACTCCTCAGTTGGGGTGGAGAACTCTGCACCTTGAAAGATAGGGCAGGCAGTTGGGGTTGAGAGCTTCGCACATAAAACGATAGGACAGGCAGTCAGGGTGGAGACCTTTGCACATAAGAAGATAGGACAGGCAGTCAGGGCGGAGAGCTTTGCACATAAGAAGATAGGACAGGCAGTCAGGGTGGAGAGCTTTGCATGTAAGAAGATAGGACAGGCAGTCAGGGCGGAGACCTTCGCACATAAAAAGATAGGACAGGCATTCAGGGTGGAGAGCTTTGCACGTAAAAACATAGGATAGGCAGTCAGGGCGGAGTGCTTCGCATGTAAAAAGATAGGACAGGCAGTCAGGGTGGAGAGTTTTGCACGTAAGAAGATAGGACAGGCAGTCAGGGCGGAGAGCTTCGCATGTAAAAAGATCGGACAGGCAGTCAGGGTGGAGAGCTTTGCACGTAAGAAGATAGGACAGGCAGTCAGGGCGGAGAGCTTTGCATGTAAAAAGATAGGACAGGCAGTCAGGGTGGAGAGCTTTGCACGTAAGAAGATAGGACAGGCAGTCAGGGCAGAGAGCTTCGCACGTAAAAAGATAGGACAGTCAGTCAGGGCGGAGAGCTTTGCACTTAAGAAGATAGGACAGGCAGTCAGGGCGGAGAGCTTCGCACTTAAGAAGATAGGACAGGCAGTCAGGGCGGAGAGCTTCGCATGTAAAAAGATAGGACAGGCAGTCAGGGTGGAGAGCTTTGCACTTAAGAAGATAGGACAGGCAGTCAGGGCGGAGAGCTTCGCATGTAAAAAGATAGGACAGGCTGTCAGGGTGGAGAGCTTTGCATGTAAGAAGATAGGACATGCAGTCAGAATGGAGAACTTTGCAAATAAGAAGATAGGACAGGCAGTCAGGGTGGAGAGCTTTGCACATAAAAAGATATGACAGGCAGTCAGGGTGGAGAGCTTTGCATGTAAGAAGATAGGACAGGCAGTCAGGGCGGATTGCTTCGCACGTAAAAAGATAGGACAGGCAGTCAGGGTGGAGAGATTTGCATGTAAAAAGATAGGACAGGCAGTCAGGGTGGAGAACTTTGCAAATAAGAAGATAGGACAGGTAGTCAGGATGGAGAGCTTTGCACATAAAAAGATAGGACAGGTAGTAGGGGCGAAGAGCTTCGCACATAAAAAGATAAAACTGGGCACATCTTTTTATATGTGGATTTCTCCGCCCCCAACTGCGGAGTCTCTGCAGTCGTAAAGTTACTATTACGCTTTTGTTTGTGACTACTGGAAAAGAGTGTAAGTTTACCTTTACGAATTGGGCCTAAAGCCTTTCTCGGTCATTACATTGGCAAATAAGACAAGTTTGCAAGTTTGACTATATTATACCCGTTGTCGCATCATTCATATATATATATATATATATATATATATATATATATATATATATATATATATATATATATATATATATTTATATATTCACTGAAATAACCAGAGGTTTCAGACCAGTTATAGTTAGGAATTAGCATTTAAAAAAACTATTAAATTCACTGAAAAAACCATAGGTTTCACACCAGTTATACTTAGTTGGAAATTGTAGTGACATAAAACCATTGAAATTCCCACGTTATAGTTAGTTGGACTCACTTTAACTTGCGCGCCTGCAATGCACTGCTGATGACGTTGTTATTGTTATTGTTATTGTTATTATGGGTTTATATAGCGCCGGGTCACCTACAGGTCTCAGGGCGCTTTGACCACAGAACATAACATCCGAGAAAGAGAAAGGGTGGAGTGCCTAAGCTGGGCTAAGTGCTGTTCGAAACAAGCTGGTCTTCAAGGCTTTCCTGAAGCGGAGTAGATTCTCCTCCTTTCGGAGTGTTTCAGACAGGGCATTCCAAAGTTTCGGTAATAAAACCGAAAAAGATCTCCCTCCCATTGTGGCCAGCTTAAAACGAGGACATACAAGGAGTTTGGCATCAGAGGACCTGAGATTTCTTTCCGGTCTGTATATCTCGATCCGTTCCTTGATGTAGGTCGGGGCCTTCCCGTAAATGGCTTTGTGGGCTATGCAGAGGCCTTTGAAAACAGACCTCTGTCCAATTGGTAGCCAATGTAGATCTTTTAATAATGGAGAGGCATGCGTTCTCCGCGGGAGTTTGAAGATAAGTCTCGCGGCGTCGTTTAAGACTACCTGAAGTCTGTTTGTTAATATTTTTGGCAGGCCTAGGTATAGCGCATTGCCGTAATCGAGTCTTGACACTATAGTGGCCGAGACCACTGTGCGTAGCATCGATTGGGGGAGAAGAGGGACCAGTTTACGCAGCTGTCTTAAAAGCCCTGTACAAGTGCCAACCACGGTGGAAACCTGGTTGGTCATTGAGAGGCCACTGTCCAGTTTAATGCCCAGACTTTTGACCGTGGCTGCCGGCTGTGGGGTTGGGCCCAGCTCCTGGGGCCAGTACATATCGCTCCAGGAGATGCACTTAGATGGTATTATCAGCACCTCTGTCTTTTCCGGGTTGATTTTGAGCTGGTTGATGGACATCCAGTGGACCGTGTATCGGAGTATATCTTGCGCGTGCAACTGGGCATGTGTTGTATCATCTATGCCCAGCAGCAGCTGTGTGTCATCAGCATAATTGAATACTCGACAGCCCATTCCCGCTAGTGTGTTAATCAGGGGCTGTAGATATATGTTAAACAGGAGTGGGGATAGTGCTGAGCCCTGGGGGACACCACAGGTCAGACTTCCCACTCCTGATACACTATCTCCCATCTGGATTCTCTGCGTTCTCCCAGATAGAAATGATTCCAGCCACCGAAGGGCTAGACCCTGGATCCCAAACCCAGCCAGCCTGTTCAGCAGGATGGGATGGCTGACAGTATCGAACGCCGCCGATAGATCTAACAAAATCAGGGCGCTCGGTCTTTTACTGTCAGCCATCCTTCTGAGCTCATCCAGCACCGAGAGCATGACCAACTCGGTGCTGTGGTGTGCACGAAAGCCTGCCTGCCTCTCATGGAGTAGATGGTTAGACTCCAGATAGCTTGACAGAGATTTAAGTACATGCTGTTCGAGTACTTTAGACAGGAAGGGCAGCTGGGATATAGGTCGATAGTTTTTTAAAGCATTAGGATCTCGCCCCACTTTTTTTAACAGCGGTCTTACACGAGCTTCCTTGAAGCCAGTTGGGAGCCTGCCAGTACTCAGGGATTTATTAAGTGTGGCTAGAATATGGTTCTCTAGGATTGGGCCTGCCAAGCAAAAAATGCTTGGGGGGCATGGATCTGCTGGGGAGCCAGATTTCGTCTTTCTCATCAATGACTCAAGGGTTAGTGGATCCATGGGGGGAAATGATAATAAGCAGCTAACCGTTGGCTTTAGATCGGTGTGCTGCTCAATTAAACTGCACCCCGTGCTTTTTATTTCACGCCTGATAATGTCAACCTTATCCAGAAAATATTTCTGGAAGGTGTCACAGTCTATGCTGCTTTCTGCATCTTGGGCTCTTTTTGTTAGTTCTTTCAGAATTTTGAATGTTTCCTTTTGAACATTATTCGCCTTATTTATACGGACCTCGTAGAAAGCAGCTTTAGTTGTCTGGATAGATTTTTTATAACTACGGAACGCCGTTTTGTATTGTTCGCAAGTGGCTATATCCTTATTCCTCCTCCAGTTCCTCTCTATGTTACGCAGGGCCTTCCTTTGGTCCCTCAAAGCAGGTGTAAACCAAGGGGCTCCCTTTTTCCCACTATTTTTTGTCTGGAGTTTCTCAGGGGCTATCTGATCAATGGCCTTTACCAGATAGTCCATCATGTTTTTACAATCCTGGTCTACATCTTGATTAAGCATTATTGGCTGGGCAATTCCTCTAAGTGATGTAGTCAGCGTATTTTGGTCTACGTTTTTCCACTGACGAGTCAGTCTAGTTTTAGGTACTGGACGTGAGGGTATGGTGTCCAAAGGGATGTCACAGTAGATCAGATGGTGGTCTGACCACATACAGGGAGAAATTCCAACTAGTACCACCCTGGGATATGTGGTCCATATCAAATCCAGGCTGTGGCCTTTAGTATGGGTAGGGGCATTCACAAGCTGCCTGAATCCTAGAGAAGACATGGTTGTCTCTAGGGTGTTGGCTGCAGGCTGTTTCCTATCTTTGTCCCAGTGAAAATTGAAGTCTCCTGTGACTATGACGTTTCTATATCTAGAGCACATATCAGATGCGTAGGTCATAAAGGAGTCATTAAAGCCTGGGGTTGCGTTGGGGGGGCGATAAACTGTGAGAACTATAACACACATATTATCGAACATAATTTTTATCGCCAGCAGGTCGGCTAAATCCGCTGACTCCGCCAGTATTTTAGTCACTGCTAGATGTTTTTTAAAAATTATTGCCACCCCTCCCCCTCGGGTGTTCCCTGTACGATTCTGCCAGTGGATGTCATAATTCTCAGGGACAGCAGCTATAATGTCGGGTAGGGAGTTATCCCCCAACCAGGTCTCAGATAGGGTCAGGATGTCAATATTTTCGCCCTTTCGCCTATTTCGCCTATTACATCACTCATGACATGGTCAGGGACATCACTCATGACATCACTGATGACACCATCCTTGTGACAGAGTGACAGACCTCCTTTCAGTGTAATGTAACCCTTGAAACACATATTCAAAAATAGAAACTAAAATTTTCAAAAAAATACCAGTTACAACAACCAATGCAGTAGTTCCACCATCTATATACACATTCACTCATTCACCAACAGTTCTATATAGTCACTCATACATATACTCACTCATCATATGTAGTGATACACCTATACATCCTGTTACACACCGACAGTCATCCAAAAGTTACTCACACACATACTCACACATGCAAATAAACTATTGAACATCCATTTATTTGCATGTACAGCTATACACACACAACCACCTTACTTCTAAGGAAACTTACACATACTTACTCTCTTAAACAATTACTTATAGAAACACAAATTTATTTAAACAGGAACTCTAACAATCTCTCACTCTTGCATATACTCACTTATATACATCGATACTCACATATACTAGATTTAAACATATGTAGTTACTGTTAACGACACTAGTGAGACAGTCATTCACTCACTAACACACACATATACACACTCATCCACCCATACAGTCCTGCACATATGCTGTCTTCAAAACACATACAAACAGTGATTCAGTCATTGATGCATCTATGTGCTAAGTAACACCCCCACCAAACCATGCAGACACTCTTACTGATACTAAAAAAAACATCTAATAACCCATATACACACACATGTAGCTACTCACCAACCCATGTAGCCACTTATACACAAAGTGAAACACTGATACATATATTTAAATGTTTAAACAATACTCGCTAATATATGTATTCACTAAGACAAGCTTAATAAGCCAGTTAACCAATCAAATTTTTTTTTAAAAACATCCATTTAGACACTTACTTAAACTTTTATTCTTCCATCGACCTTTTTCATATACATATATAAAACATATTTATTTTTTCAGAAAGACACACATTCACTGGATGGTGTCATCAGTGATGTCATGAGTGATGTCACTGACCATGTCATGAGTGATGTAATATGTGACATCATCAACAGTGCATTGCAGGCGCGCAAGTTATAGTGAGTCCAACTAACTATAACGTGGGAATTTCAATGGTTTTATGTCACTACAATTTCCAACTAAGTATAACTGGTGTGAAACCTATGGTTTTTTCAGTGAATTTAATAGATTTTTTAAATGCTAATTCCTAACTATAACTGGTCTGAAACCTCTGGTTTTTTCAGTGAATTTCATAGGTTTTTTAAACGCTAATTCCTAACTATAACTAGTGTGAAACCTATGGTTTTTTCATTGAATTTCATAGGTTTTTTAAATGCTAATTCCTAACTAAAACTGATGTGAAACCTATGGTTTTTTCAGTGAATTTCATAGGTTTTTTAAATGCTAATTCCTAACTATATATAAGGCCCCAAACTTATGTTTTTTTCAGTGAATTTCAAAGTTTTAATAGCAAATGTCTATAGCTATGAAATGTAATATTTGTGATAATGAATCCTATATTATATATTTACGTGAAACAATTTTTTTTATGTATATTGTTTTTTTTATTTTTATTTTTTTTGCCCTAGAGCGCTCCCGGTGCGCGCCCCAGTGAGCGCCCCAGAAAGTGTAGTCTTTTGAAGCGCCCCGGGCCGCGTACCGGTGAGCGTCCCGTTAGCGCTATTGGCACGAACGAAAACATCATCATGACGTATCGCGTAGCCGCATCTGCGTGATACGCACGGCGTAAGCGCGCCCGGAAGCACCCACGCGCATATGAATGCACTACGTAAGCGCCCCGGGGCGCGTAGCGTAAGCGCTTCGGGTCATGTGACCTGAAAATAACACTTTTCTTTGGTTCATAACAGTTTTGGTTTCATAATGATGAAACCCCTGGTCTTGTGACCTGAAAATAACACTTTTCATTGGTTCAGAACAGTTTTTTTTCCAAATGATGAAAGCCCCCACCTTTTTTCCTCATTCTCACTTTGTACTTTGAGTGAGGAAGACCTGTTTCCAGAGCTATTACTACCTATTTCTACTCAGAAATGGCTACAGTAGCAGCAGCAGCTGGATCATCTGCCCCACCACCACCACCACCACAAGGACCACCAGAACATCTCATTGGTGGTCAAGAAGAAGAGGAGGAGGAAGAGGAGGAAGGGACAAGGCAGTTCCTGCAAGAAAACACTCCACCATACAAACCTAAGGAGCACTTCATATGGGATTTTTTTTAAATCCCAACTGGTTTAAAAAAAGTAAACGCTGCAAAGGTGACCTGTCTCATCTGTGGTGCTGTGCTATCCAGGGGGAACCCTACAAAAAAATATTCCTTTGGGAATCATACAATGATTCGGCATATGCAGCGTTTGCACCCTATTAACTTTTCAGCAGCAGAGATGTAAGAACTCTGCAAAAACCTACCCTAATCATCTGGCACAACCTCAACAACCAAAGAACCCACTTCATCGGGTCCAGAAGCAAGCCAGTTGATTTCAAGTATCCAACCAAAGTTTGGGGGATACAAAATTGTTTGTGTACATTGTGGGAAATTAATCACTTATGGTGAGCAGAGCATTACACTCATCATGCTTGCTGGTGATAACCACAAATGCACAAAGAAGCCTTAATTTTTTCCAGTTTTTTTTTTGCTCCGGTTGAGCCATTTCCAAATCCCTGTTTTTTGTTTTTCCCTATAAAAAATACAAAAAAATATAAAACTGTTCATAAAAGCCAAAAAAAGTAAAAAATGTTCAAAAAAACAATAAAAAAAATATAAAACAACAAAAAGAATAAAAAAACAGTTCTTTTTGGAAATACCTCCAATTTAAAAAAAAAGGCTTCATTTTTTTTAAAGTCTGTCATTCTTTTTTCCCCATGGTACGCTCCCCGGTGCGCGTACCGGGCGCTCCCCCCGCGAAAATCGAAAAAAAAAAAAAGAAATGTGCCCAGAAGGATCATTTTATAGCCCCCACATCAAACCTAGGGGGTCAGGGGGTCTACTCTGCCCCCTTATGGTCATTTCCCCCTTTGTTTTTGCCACCTCTTGTGTCTCGATTTTACCGAGACACAAGATGGCAGCCGCTCCGGACTGTTTGGATTGTATACAGACACCCGAGAGCCAATCAGCGTTCTGTGCGCAAGTCGCGGGGCGCGCCCGGTGCGCTCCCCGGTGTGCGTACCGGGGCGCTGCCATAGATATATATATTTTTTTAACCTAAATTACTCAAAAACCACGGGAGCACATATCTTGAGACATAGCAAAGGCACATCGGGCTACCAGTCCCTACAATTTTGCCAAGTTTGGTGGAAATCCATTCAGCCGTTCGGGCTAAAAGTGAGGTTGACCGCCCTATGGAAATTAGCATGGGGAAAACACGTTTTGGGGACCCCCCTTTTAGCTCGGCCCCCGCTTGACGAATCCCCCCCAAACTTTCAAGGAAGGACCGGAGCTAAGCAAGGCAAATTTGAGGAAATTTTCAGCCAGATTCGTCAACCAGCGGCAAAGTTATTCCAAATAGAATTTTGAGATTTTGCATTGAAAAAAATCCTAACTATAACTACCTACTGGCGACCGGTTATATATATATATATATATATATATATATATATATATATATATATATATATATATATAACCTACTGTCGCCAGTAGGTTATTGACTGTGCTGCCCTGGCTTTGAAAGACAATTATTTCGAGTATGAGGGAAAACTCTTCCTCCAGACAAACGGTACCTCTATGGGGAGTGTTTTCGCCCCGAGTGTGGCGGGGCTCTACTTCCACCATTTTGAACGGACCCACATTGAGGCCACTACCAACCCCTACTCAGCCAACATCATAACTTGGCGTTGTTACAGCGACGACATCTTCATTATCTGGGAGGGAAATGAGGACACATTGAAAAACTTCTTAACATGGATCAACAACCGCGACACTTACCTCCGGTTTACCTGCACCAGCAGCCCCACTGAACTCGCCTTCCTGGACCTCAGAGCAGAAGAGAATGACCTGACCACTACCACACATTACAAGCCCACTTCGCGAAACTCATTGCTGAGATTTGACAGTTTCCACCCGAGGCCAAGTCAGGGAAAACTTGCTCTTTGGCCAATTTCTACGCATACGACGTAATTGCAGTAAGATTCAAGACTACAAATCACAGTCCAAAGCACTAATCCACAAACTTGAGGAACGCGGCTACCCCACCAGAATCATTTCCAAAACCTGCAAAAGGGCGCGCAATCAGAACAGAGAGGCACTCCTCGACACCATCATTAAACCACCGGAAACACCTACCCTAAGGTGTGTTACCACCTACAACACTGCCTCAAATCAAGTGTCCAACATAATCCGAAAAAACTGGAAAATCATTAATTCAGGGGCCAGAGAGTGGGAAACCCCACGCTTTGCTTATAAAAGAGCAAAGAATCTAAAAGACCAATTGGTGTCCACAAGACCAAGAACAAACCCCCGCCCCACAGGCAACACGATCCTGAACGCCTGGGGCCTACCAAAAATGACTGGGCACCAACAGTGTAACAACTGCAGTGTCTGCCATCTGACCTCCCCATCTAAGACACTAGCCTTAGAAAACGGAAAAACCTGGATACAGCGCCAGTTCACAAATTGTAATTCATCCAACCTGGTGTACCTTATCACATGCCGATGTGGTCTCAGATACATTGGTATGACCACCCGGAAAGTAAGAACCAGAATGACTGAGCACATGAGCACTATGCGCTGCGGCAAGAACATAAGCAAACTAACTGAACATTTTCTCACCCACAATCACACCCCAAATGATTTCACATGGACTGTGATTGAACAATTTGAAAATTGCAATGAGAAAGGCCTCCTCACCAAGGAACAACGTTGGATATACCGCCTTTCCACACACATAAATGGACTTAATGATTCCTTCCCCTGGAATTCGCTGACAATCTAATCAGCTAGATTTATACAAAACACTCTGAACCCATGTGTTTGAATTCCCAGACCCGTTTCGACTCGTGGTCTGTCCCCAGTCTGTAGTCCTTTTACCCTCTTTTATTCCTTCTCTTTTCAATCACAATTTGGCCACAATACAGGGCCATCATTCCCTGGTGCTGCCACCACGCATGCGCCTCCACAGCGCTCCATCCGCACACACTGCGCATGCGCTGACACCTACGCACTGCACTGTCCCCACGCATGCGCTGAACCTCCACGCATGCGCTGAACCTCCACGCATGCGCTGAACCGGCACTGATCGCGCACACATGCGCAGTATAGCAGATGACTGGGCGCTTTCTGCGCGACCGCGCCCACTCTTTCCCACCCTGCTACAGGTGCTGTGAATTTAAGGGGCTATTTATACCCGACCGAGGAAAGCACACTCTCACTCGGGACACCGCAGCAGGACGATAGGTCAAAGGAGCACGCAGATCAGCAATTCCGTGAGTAACTATGCTGATTCACCGCTGACATCTAGGTAAGCAGCAGAATCTTTCTCCCTACAGGCTCGGCTCTAACCTATGCCTTTTACCACGCCTAGGGTCTTCTCCCTCTGCCAGGTGACCCAGGAAGCTTTAACAGCAAACAGCAAGTGTGAGGAAAATGTATAATACTTACCTGTATCTCACCCTATGCTCACCTCGCTGTTTAGCCCACCACCCCCACCCCGTTTTAAACGCTATATAACCGCACTTGCCATGCAACCCACATGGCCACGTTCTACCTGCCGGTCTAGGTCGTTCACACACCTTAGAAGCCGGCATTATGTTGTGTTATAAGAATACCACTCTCATTGACTCTACCTTGTATGTCTGTTTGCGTCTTTATGTTATGTGTACAGTAAAGCAGAGGGAATCCCCCTCTATACACGTATAGCACCTTAGCGAGTGCAACACTTTTATAAACAACACCTATCACTTAATATAATTTATTTTTCACCCACACATACTCATTGGTCCTGAGGAAAGCCAGATGTAAATAAAAGGCCTGGCTGAAACATGTAGACCACATAGGACGTGGGAGCCCATAACTCACTCCACTGCGTCCGTTTGCCTTTTTATCTGCTAGCAGGGGCCCAGACATTAAAGTTATCCATATACCCTCGGGAACTGGGACCCACTGCATAGCTTTTAAATCACTTTCACACCCACAACACAGCACACTCAGTAAGTATACCAGCTCCTCAGTAATCTGGAGTCGAAGCACACCCGGGACACATCCGGTGTCACTGTGGTGGGCCCGATGATGAAGCATGCCACCAACTAGGTTGGTGGGTGAGGGCTTCACAACCAAACCAATTGGTTTACAGACAGACTTACACACTGAGTCTCCCAAAAACACAACTAAGCTAGTCCTTTCTTGATACTACATTTTGTTTCTGACCAGCCCATGAAAATTTGGGGGGGTTTCGTCAAGGGGGGGCCGAGAAAAAAGGGGGGTACCAAAACAGATTTTTTTTTCTTATTCATTTTTCCATAGGGCGGTTGGACTCACTTTTAGCTCGAACGGCTGAATGGATTTACACGAAACTTGGCAAACTTGTAGGGACTGGTAGCCCGATGTGCCTTTGCTAGGTCTCAAGATATGTGCTCCAGTGGATTTTGAGAAATTAACGTTCAAAAAAATAAATATATCTGTGACTGCGTCCCGGTTAGCGCCCCGGTTCGCGTACCTGACGCGTAACGGAACTTCGCGAGGAGAAGCGGATTGGCTCCCCGGTGACTGTAAGCATTCTAAACAGTCCGGAGCGGCCGCCAACTTGTGTCTCGGTAGGATCGAGACACAAGAGGTGGCAAAAACAAAGGGGGAAATGAGCATAAGGGGGCAGAGTACATCCTCCCTGACCCCCTAGGTTTGATGAGGGGGCTTTAAAAGGGCCCCGCGGAAAGAAAAAAAAATTATTATCTTTTTTTTTGTGGGGGGAGCGCCCGGTACGCGCACCGGGAAGCGGTCCGGAGAGCGTAATATAGGGAAAAAAGAAAGAAAGAATGTTCAAATATTGTATGTTTATTGATTGTTCTTTTTGTTGTATTTTTTTTAATTTTTTTTATTTATGTACCAACATGTAGGTACCAATGCAGAGTCTAAAAATAAATATACACCGTTTCCTTTGTAGATATCTTGCATGTTGTTTCAGAAGTTATTATGGTATATGGAATTCATAGCATAGTCTGTGAGGAAAGCAGAAAGAACATGGAGGCAGGAGATGATAAAGAGATGTTAAATACACATTGGAGATGATATAGTGGGAGAAAGGAAGTAACTACGAGCAAACTTATTATGTAACACAAAAAAGTTGCAAAAACGCTCAAAATTGGCTCTTCGTTCCGTCTCGAGCTCACGTGCAGCGAGGAGGTGCAGCTTCAGAGCACAGGAACAAGAGGATGTCTTCTGGTCTTGCGTCTCCTTTTATCCATCTTCAGGGCGGGCGTAAACCCGCCCCTGCCTGCCCCGAGGGCGTGGCCGGCGGCGTCAGTGTCTAGGCCAGCCCACTCAAGGGCGGGAAAAAGCGCGCCCCGGCTACGCCGCTTCGGGCATACCAACCGAGACGCGCCTCCCGCCCAAAATGGCTTCCCGGGGGGATCGAGGCACTCTGCCATACGTTCGGGGGGACCGAGTGGTCGCCCCTTTCCAATTTTAAGTCTCAGTTTATATTTTATCTTTTTGGGTACTATTTCATAATTTTCATATTAAAAAGAATAATGTCTCAAACAATTTTAACTTTTAAAATGTAAATTTATTGTTTTGATTTTTCAAAATTTAAGAGAATTTTTAACATTAAATCATCAGGAATGTCCTCCTTTTCATTCCAAGCATCGCATTCTTCAGCACATTTTAATAATTCTTGCTCTACTGATTCATCCATAAATTCTAGTTCTTCTTTTTCTTGGTTTGGAATGCTTTCAATCTTAATTTCAAATGAAATTGTATTTTCTTTTTGCTGTGCTTCCATTTTCTTGCTGTAAATTGCATAAAAATAAAGATATCAGTGGAGATAGGGCACTGTTGGGTTTAAGTTCAGACAGGTACTTGTGAGTTTTTAACAGTGAAGTAATCTTTGGGCAGTGCATGGTTTCATGCAGGCAGTAGAACTATTAAAAAGTGCCTGTGATGAAGCCTAAGTAAATTCATTATTATACCACAGAAGCCTAACTCAATCAATAATTTAAATAATTAAGTCTTTCTCAATGACTAACTCTTATAGAGGGACAGTATGTAACTATCTGAAAACGTTTTCCTAAATTAATTTAAAGTGCATAACATAGTTCTCCTTTCAAATTTTTTAAATTATATCTTACCTTTGAAAAAGAAGTTAAAGTTGACAGTGAAAATGCTCTTGAAATGTACTTCAGGAAGTAGTAGTCAAAATGGCTGTGTTTCTCTCTCTTTCTTTATATATATTCAGGTACATAACCAATCAAATGTCTTGAAATAATAGTAGAAAATGAAAGTAACATTTTAATTGGTTGTCCATTCTAACACTTCATATGTGTTTTTGTCATGTAAATTACCTCAGGATATTTAGTCAGGCCTACAGCATAATTTTCTCAATGGAATTCCATCAAATTCGGGTAAAAGGTAGGGACTGCTATGTAGTAGGGCCTATTCTATATTTGTTGAAAGTGTCTCCAGTGGTTTTTCTGTAAATTACTTTCCCACCTTTTTTTAGCGAGCCCTTACCGGTGCGCGCCCCGGTACGCGTACCGGCAGCGTTACGGGAGTCCTCCATTTTGTGTATCAGTAGAATTGAGACACAAGATGGAGGGGAAACAATGTTCGGAATGGGTAGAAGGGGGCACGGTAGACACTTTCAGACCCTCTAGGTTTTCTGAGGGGGGCTTAGGACGCTCATATAGGCAAAAAAAAAAAAAATTGCGGGGGGAGCGCCCGGTACGCGCACCGGTAAGCGAACCGGGGAGCGTACTTTGGTGAAAAATAGTGAAAAAAGTTACAAAAAGAAAAACGTTTTGAATGATCAGAGGTAGGTTAGCTCTGAAAAGAGCTATTGGGTTCTGTGGCTAATTTAGGTACCTACAAGTAGGTTCCAATGCACAGTTTTAAATTTAGGAGGAATATTCTATTCCCCTCATCGGAGAAGTGCACACCATCTCCTCTGTAGATGTCTTGCATGTTGTAACGCAAGTTATTGTTGTATATTAAACCCATTCTAAAGTCTCTCATGTAAGCAGAAACAGATTTATTCACATGTTTCCGTGCTTTCTCAAATTGTGGAAAAAATTGGTTGGACCACTTCCATTTCTGTCTTTGGCATATATTGGAATATACCAAGGCAGTTTGGGGAAAAAGTGTCATCAATTGATGAAAGGTGTCCTTTAAAAGCTTTTCCAGACCAACCCCAGTCATAGTCCCAAAATCATTTCCACCACAGTGCACTATTAAGAGGTCAGGGTTTGGCAGATGCATAAAAAAATTATATTAAAAACATATAAAATATATTTTTCATTTAAAAGAATAATACATTTTACAGATTTTGATATTTGCTATAAAAAACATTGAAATTCACTGAAAAAAACCATAGGTTATAGACCATATATAGTTAGGAATTAGCATTTACAAAACCTTGAAAATTCACTGAAAAAACCATAGGTTATAGAACATATATAGTTAGGGATTAGCATTTACAAAACCTTATTTTACTCACACAAAACCATTGAAATTCGCATATATAGTTAGTTGCACTAACTATATATCGCGCACCCGCAATCCACTGCTGATGATGTCACATATTACATCATTCATGACATGGTCAGTGACATCACTGATGACATCACTGATGACATCTCAAATGACATCACTGATGACATCACTGATGACATCTCATTTGATATTACTGATCACATCACTGATGATATCATTTATGTGATAATACAATGAACCTCTTCAAACTCTAATATAACCTTAGATACAATCAGTGTAAACAGACACTCACAGACTGTCACTCATCCATGGAGTTACTCACACACCTAGTCAGTCATTCAAAGAATCAATCACACCTCCATTTCCTCAACTATACAGTTATACACACCTTACTTATTCAAACATATACTAACACATATTTACTCTCTTATACAATCCCTGATACAAGTTCACAATGATCCATACAGCCACTCACACATTCACTGGCTCTTATGCACAGTAATTTATATATGACAACTCTCACATGTACTGTGTTTTACATATGTACTTACTTTGAAATGTAGCACTGAGATATCCATTCACTCACCAATACACTCATGCACACAGTCAACCACCCATACAGCTGTTTCCACATGCAGTTTTGAACCCATACATCTAGTGAATTAACTGTTTACACATCTATGCACAGAGTCACACACCTCCCAGACACCCACACACACACACTCACTCTCCCATACAAATACTTGGGCAACCAATGAATAACCCATATAGTTACTCATATAGCTACTGATCAACATATGCAGCACTTTACAGAACAACAGATATAATGATGCATAAATTAAGACAGGTTAGTCACTAACCCATGCACTCAGTGAGACACATTTAATCACTCTCTCATACAGTCAGTCATGCACCTACTAAATCCTTCATCCAGACACTTATACATCCACTCATTCTTCAATATGTAAGACATATTTTAACTTTACAGAAAAATACAGTCACTCGATGATGTCATCAGTGATGTCATCAGTTATGTCACTGACCATGTCATGAATGATGTAATATGTGACATCATCAGCAGTGGATTGCGGGTGCGCGATATATAGTTAGTGCAACTAACTATATATGCGAATTTCAATGGTTTTGTGTGAGTAAAATAAGGTTTTGTAAATGCTAATCCCTAACTATATATGGTCTATAACCTATGGTTTTTTCTGTGAATTTTCAAGGTTTTGTAAATGCTAATTCCTAACTATATTTGGTCTATAACCTATGTTTTTTTCAGTGAAAATATATATACATAGTTTAGCCAAATATGATATTAGTTGCTGTTATACTGATGACTGACTTACAGAATAGACTTATGCATCATTAGGAACATAATTCACAACTTTATAGGTGACCTAACCTTCTGTGTGAGGATAAGAGAAAACGCATATTTGTAGAAACAAAATATTAAAGATTTCAAACTACAGTTCCCGTAATGCATTGTGTTTGTATGGAAGGATGTCAGTATGGACCGACAGTTGCTATGATACTTTGGGACGTTAATACATCTGACGCTCTTTCTGTTGCATCCATAATGTGTGGTGAATTAGACCTTTACGTACTCATATGACACTTATGATGCGGCAGGCTCCCAACTGGCAAAAGGGGCGTAGCTACAGATTTGCCAGTGTTGCTGACACCAGCTATAGCTTCCGGCGGAAATGATCTTTCACATCTGCTCTAGTGGGGCAGATTCTGTTTTTTTGCTTGCTCCCCCACCTACAGGTAACATCCCCCCTGCCTTTTGGTGGCCAGGACTCCTTGGTGCGTGAACAAAGATTGTACCACATTACACCTACAGCATGAATATGTCGCTGATTGTGAGTCCAAATTATTTTTTGTGGTTCCAAGGATGGTTAGTGAAGTGTTATAAAAAATCGTGTTGTTGTCCAGGACGCTTCCACCGTTGTTTGTTCAGTGCTTAATTTGTCAAAGAATGAGTGCTGGAGCTGGGGCGCTGCTCGGAAGCCATTGGGCAGCGCTGTTGAATGTCAGCTCTCAGCACCAAGGTTGTGTGGTCTTGAATCCTTCTCATGCTTCTTTATCCACCACCAGACACCCCTGTCCCTTCATCTCAGCCTTGCAGGGTCCTGCCCTCGACCCTCTCTGACGTTTCTTCTGTTTTTCTCTTCCTCTATCTTTCCACTTTTTTTTCGATGTCTGATGAGGAAAAAGTCTCTCTCTATCTCTTGCTAAATGCTCGATGAGGAAAAATACGTTCGACCCCCGCACTACTCCCCCCAATAGTACCAGTGAGGCCCCAACCTGCCACCACCGGCAACCACTGGCTCAAATTAAGCACTGTTTCTAATAAATGATCAATTAATTAATGCTTTCTTTTCCTCCTCTGCTCTCCAGCTGCACAACATAACTTCCGCGTCCTTCCATTCCAGCATTTCCTGCTTCTTTTTGACGTCATCACTGTCTGAGGTTGCAAGGGTATGAATTTGTGTATTATACCTATGCAAAGATATTGATTCAGTAATTTGTGAAAGTGCAAATTAAAAGATCAGTATTTCGAAACATGAAACGTCATACAGACAGAATTGATTGCAATTCTACAATTGTGACTTTTTTTATCGCAATTATCGAATCGAACTCACTGTTTGGTGCGCACATCAGGACCACAAAACGGTTTTGATGCATGTTTGTCTGTCTCTCTATCTGTCTCCCAAGTGTAGCATGGTTAAGTCAAACTTTACTTTAAAACGCAGTTTTTTTTTTCTTAATAATTTTTGGTGTTGTTCAATGAATCTGCGCAAAACTTTCCAACAAACTAGTTAATCTGATTTGAGTTTGCCATAGCAACTTTCGTGCAGATGAGGCAAGGAGGAGGAAGATCAAAATATGGCTTTTCCCATTTTACTCGTAGTAGGTTGCAGTAGGGTTTTTGGATCGCCTCTACAAATAAAAACCAGAGCTGGCATGAAAGCAGAACTTTACTTAAGAAAGTGTATTTGCTTGGCTTGGTGTAAAGCAGTTCAGTAGTTTCGAGAACATGCACTACAAAGATGTGTCTGTCAGCCTCAAAGGAATACAAAGTTAGAAATATCTACATTGTCTGCAAATGGTCAGTATACTGGCTTTATGGAGCATCTAACACCCAAATTAAAAGAAAAAATGAATTTAATTGGACAAGTGAGTTTTTTCCTCCTCGTAAATTTCAAATCCACAACTCTAAAGCCATGTTCAGTTCCCCGATGCCTCTGCTTGGCGGGCGATGACAGAGACATATCTGTTGAGAACACCATTAAAGAGTGTGAAGCCCAGTCCTTGTAGGTCTATCAAGGGAGCGTGGTTAAGGGGGAAGCAAAAATATATATTCGCTAATAACTTTCAGCACATTTTGATACATCTGTCTGAATTGATCTAGATTCTAGTTTTCCATTGGTATGTAAATTTAAGCCCAGTGCTGGGCTACTGGGTTTCATGCATATCTGAAGGGGTGTTAAATTAATCTAGGGAGGGGACAAAAAAACTGATTTCCTGATACCTTTGACACCGTTTGACGGTTTAACAAGAAAGTTGAGATACCAAGTATCATTTTAACTTGCCAAAAGCATGTGAAACTGGCCTCAGGGGAGGATAGGTGCGCCGGGCAAACCAATATTGCACATAACCAAACTAAACTTGTCGTAAGAGTAGTCATTAAGTAGGTTGACACCCTATTCAACCCTTGATGCACCACACCTATGTAGTTTTAGAACTGAGGATAGCCAGCAATATGACACACAGACATTTTCATTCATCACCACACATACCACCTGGTATAATCCATCCACTTATATGCAAATTTGTGACCGCCCATGAGCGCACAATATTTATATTAATTAATGTAAGCACTTCACCCCATACCTTTAAATTGCAATACAAACAAAATATATCATACTGCCTCAATAGTCATGTAACGGAGAATGTTAATAGGAAAATAATGTCACTAGTGAGCTTATTTATTTATTTTTTATGTGATTTTTATTTATTTATTTATGTACTTTAAAGTAGTAATGTGACCCAATTGAGAGGTGGCATAGCATTTTATACCACACTTTCTCAAAAACAAGGTGAAAAATCCAACTAAAGTACTGTAACTATGCCCTCCATAAAGAGTATATTTGTGTAAACAAGATGGATTTTGAGCACCTCTTTAGTGCTGTTTCTGTGCTTTGGCATGCTTGCCAACAAGGTACCGGAATGTGAGACACTTCCTCATCCCCCAGAGTATAAGTAAGTCATGGCTGTTTTCCTAATTATGAATTTTGTTCAGAAATGTTACTTTCAAATTTCAGTGTTTTTTTTCAGTTTTAATCTGTAATCACAATTACACAAGTGACTTTCTGAGGTGCTTTTAGACCTATGTTAATGTGTTACAACCAAAGCTAAACATAATTTTACTTTAACTCTTCTTTTATTCAGTGAATGTTTGGGGCTTCTTGATCTTATATCAGATCCAACAGTTTTGTTCCACCAACCACTCGCG
Organism: Lissotriton vulgaris; assembly: GCF_964263255.1. NCBI lineage: Eukaryota > Metazoa > Chordata > Amphibia > Caudata > Salamandridae > Lissotriton > Lissotriton vulgaris. The sequence continues at coordinate 93,630,247 of NC_141696.1, read as the reverse complement.
GATGGCCAAACTAGTGCATGCAAACAACCTTCAGTGCACATGTCCAAAGGCTTTGCATAGCTGGGGCAGGCAAAGTACAGAGGTAATGAAAAAAAAAGTGTTTTTTAAATTTTTGGTTAGCATTCATGAATCCAGGAAGGTCTTCAGGATCCGGGGAAGATATAAGAATCATGAATCGCACAATATAAAATAATAAGTTCAAATACATTTTAATGCCAGGCCATCCCTTTGGGCCCTCCTCCACTTGGGCCTGGGCTCAGGGTAGGCTTGCCTTGCCCCCTTATGTTCTTTTTGTTTTCATCTTTCCCAATATGCTTAACAATACACTGCGCTTGGTAATGGCAGCCGGGCGTTATTCTGTGATGACCAGGGACTCAGAGCTCAGCAGCTTCACACATCCACAGCTAGAATGGGCAACAGGAGACAGAGCTCCCAAATCCAATGGAGTGCTTTTATTTTTTTAATTGGAATCGGTATTTTGGAGGATTGTGGTTTCACAGACAATTTGCAGATCTACAGTCCAGATCTCTTTAAATTTGAACTTCTTCATGGTCATACAAGAACACATTTAAAAACACAAGTTTTTCAAAAATTGCAAACAGATATACACCAAACCACACAAAGCCACTCCTTTGCTTAAAGTCCTACGTACATGCCAGATTTGTTTGCAAATCTATTTGCAAAACCGTTTAGCCTTTATTTTCTATTTCAAGGAGTAAGAAATCCAAAAGAAGTTAAAATGTGGAATGTTCACATTTCAAACTACTATGTTTATTGGACTCTACTTGACAGGTCTACACCAAACGTGCCAAGAGCAACCCAAAGTCGACCCATTTTGGCTATGTTGGCAGCTGAGGTATTTGGGCATGGCTACAGCTCCCACACAGGAAAACTTACCGAACCCAGACATTTCTGAAAACTAAAAATCCTCGGGAGTCCAGGGCACTGCAAAGTGCATGGATCCCTCAACGTTTTTCAACCCAGATGGCCTTGCGAAGGCCAAACTTTGGCTACAATCCCAGAGCTCCCTCCAGAGGGAAAATTCCAGAACCTGTTGGCATTCACACATTTCTAACAAACAAGTGTTCCCACACTACTTGTATTAAAAAATATATCCTACTTGTGAGGCTGGGTAGACTACCAACAACAAGATAATTCCCAAAATGTAACAACGACATGTTAAAATTTGGCATTAGCTCAGCTGCCAACCAGGGAAAGCTACCAGACATTTCTGAAAATTTATGTAGATTCCACTACATTTTGTTACCCAGAAAACCCTAAATGTTTGCTGAAATGTCAGATTTTCCTAACATTTCTGTGAGGGTAAGATCCAAAAACTGAAGGAATCCACAAAAGTCAGTGTGGGGTCAATGAGGTATTCACATGGTTATAGTTTTGGTCGATTCCAATAGTGTTTGTTAGATCCCCTGAGTTTTCTGCCAGGTAAATATAGGAAGAATACCCTTTTATTCCATATTTTGACATTAAGAGTGAATTCTCAAAAATTGACTTTCCTGTGATCTACATGTAGGAACACTATCCTGGATTCTCCTAGCTCCCTTGATTTAGGAATTCTCCAGTTTTTGTAGAATTTCTAGGATGCTGGCTGACAAAGAGTTTGATTAGTGCATACAGTCACCTTTGAAAATGAGAGGAAATTAGGATTTTCTTGGGAGTAGTTTTGATGTATGGGCGGGCAGGGAAAGAGGCAAAACACCCTTTCTGCCTCCCCTGGTGTAGAAATACTGTCTGGTGCAGGGTGGTGAGGACTGATCCCAAGACGGTCTAGTACCCAACTCCATTCCTTTTTTCACTTTAATAACAGGTAGTCTGGTGGGCTTTAAGCCCCCCTGGGCCGGAAGATTAAGGTATTTACCACCAGATCATCTGAGAAGAAAGGGAGGAACAGAATGGGTTGCCGGGTATTCCCACCGTGGCACTTAACCAGACAGTCTTTCTTTCAGCCTGGGAATGCAGAATGGGGGTAAAGACTCTCTGCCAGCCTGCATGTCAAAAATACACACTAAAGAATCCAAATTCCCTTTTGTTTGCTGTTGTAAAGGATATGCTTGAGACCCAAGGTCTATAGAAAGACTGTTGATGCTTTAGGGGTTGGGTGGTGCCTGATGCCAGGATGGGCCACCACCCCTCCCCGTTCTTTTTTCAAACATCTATCCCTGACTTCCTGTGGTCTTTCAGCCTCCCCTGGGAGAATGGTTGAAGAAAATTCTGCATTCTTCCCCTTGAGGCAGAAAGACTGGTGGAGGCTTAGGGGTTGGTAGTCAACTATGCCAGCTGATCCAAGTGATCAACCGGCAACAGAGCAAGGATGCCAAATACCTCTATAGAACCAATATGCTTTGTAAGCTTTGGGTCCTAGCCTCAACATCAACCAACACAACGACCACCACAAGACTGAAGGAATATGAGGCACATGGGAAAAGAGAAGGCTTATTCCTGTGGCTGTCTCGCGTGGAGACATTCAGACTACAAAAAAAAATTCAATTTTTTAAATATCAGCAGAGTTTTGTTATACCTACATCCCCACCTGTGACAAGTTCCTTTAAGATGAGGTCTGTATCACACATGCCAAAAAAGCACACACAGTAAGTGATACCAGTCATCACACAGGTTAAAAAACAGGTTTCCTGTGCTCATACAGTTAGTTATAATTTGATAAAATTGTGCATTGCTGTTCTGTTCTGCGCATGTCCAGTTCCATTTCTTGCATGTCAACCACCACGACTGGGCAACAGGTTCAAACCGGCAACATTTAATCAACCAATCATAATTGTGAACTAATCTTGTGGAGCACAGTGCTCCTAATATCTCTTGCCCTGCCCCTGCTGTGGAGGTGCCATGCCTGGCCTCAGCCATTGCATAGTTCTTACTGCTGCAGTTACTCCAAGAATGCAGCTCTCTTGTTCAGGGGGTAGGTTCATCCAGTGAGACTGCCTGCCCGCCGCACAGATAGTGAGTGTGAAGTCACTCAGCTAATGCCAAGTCCACAATATCATCCACATGGCAGTCCCTTGAGACAGAGTCACAGGTTTCAGACATCCACGCTAGGCCGGACAGGGTAGGGTATTCATGGTTCAGAGATGGTGCTATGCTCTTTCCTACAGTGAGGCAGATTGACTCACAGACTCAATGCATAGCCAACAGAGGTGCTACAGTGTACAGATAGGGTACGGCATGGCACAGGCACAAACAGGGTCTCGCTCTCATCAACACTAAAGAAGGCAGGAGCAGCAGGACCATGCACTCAAAACGAATGGAAAGGCCTACAGGGAGTGAACGCATGACTGTGTGTCCTGTGTTCCAACGCTGACACAAAGCAGCCAATTAGAAGCATTCCAGTACATTGTTCTCCTGGTTCTGAGTTGACTGTGACCTATAAGGACTTGTCTGAACCTTGAAATGCCAGCCTGTTTTGACAGGATAGACCGCCCCATATCCAGGAACTTTGTATTATAATTGTATCTTTATCGCTGACAGTGGGAGCTATTTAGGAGTCCCAGTCCTAACAAATACATTCTAGTGATTGACCACAAGCACAAATGAAGCACTGACTTGAGTAAAGCAGGTATTATGAGAAATGCAAAATAAGTTGTGTTCAACTAAAACTGAAAACAAGAAAACTGTTTTTAAAATGTAAACTAGAGGCTGGGCGGCTGACTGAGAAACATGGGGAACCAGATTTGAGTGCTGACCTTGGCTCAACATTCTGTGATTTTGGGCAAGTTACTTGAAATCTCCATGCCCCCCAAAAAAAAAAGTGTTACATAGTCTGGTTCTGTTGTAAATCTCTCCGATACCCTTGGGTCAGAAATGAGAGAGAACAGATTGTATTGTGATGTGTTGGTTTTTATGTAACACTATCCATACCCCTTGTGAGGTCTATAGAATTTTCTTTGTAGCTAGATTGCTTTATTTATTTATGTAGCTCTTCAAACCCATGATGAAGCTGTGAAATGCTTTGATTTGTATTGGATTTCTGGGCACCTACCGGAGTGCATAGTTGAAAGGATGCTGTTTTAGTTTGGTCTTTATAGGATGTGTCGGATAGGGTGAGTGAGGTTTGAAATATGTGGTGGGAACCCTGTGTACCAGAAGAACCTGCACATAAGCATGAAGTGTAGCGGAGAGAGTGAGAAACAGACACCATTGCACATGCAAGCACCACATTTATGGTAGGCACCATCGAAGTAGAACATGGCATTTATGTATATCAGCTGGGCCATTAGGGTATGCAAATTTCACGCAGTACCATCGAAAAGCTTTGGATGCACTGTTACGTCAACAACAGAGGTATGTTTGGAGTCCACCCAAAAATGACAAAAGAACAATCTATTGGGGCTCTGAAAGAGTGATTGGGTAGAGAAGACAAAGTCAGAGGTTAATGCTCAAGGACCTTTTCAGGCCCTGACAGACCCAAAGAGAAAAACACCATAGGAAATCCCTTTTGACCTTGCTGTCCTTCACTTGAACGCCTGTCTGGCCTGTTTGGGAGATGGGGTTAAATAGCAACATTAGATGCTGACTTCTGGTGGTAGGGGGCTGGAGGAGTGTGGCACGGGTTAATCATTTGACTTCTATAGCCAATGGTCAGGGAGAGAATTCACAAAAGGGGCATTAAGGGATTAGGAGGAGAAAGGTGTAAACACGCAGAGAACCCATAGTAGAATACCAAAAGTTAGAGTCTCCTACCCTGCAAATTGCAATTGTAATTGCATTTCTGCAACACTTACTACCCCCCTGACATGGCATTGAAGTATTTTACAATGGTCAGCATATTCAGCTAGATTCATGAAGCATTTTTGCGGGCGCAAACGATGTAGAATTCGGCCGTTTGCACCCGCAAACATGGCATTTGATATTCATCATTGGGTCATGTATCGCAATTTGAGAAATCACAAAAAATTGTGATTTCTCAAATTGCGATCGCATTTAAGGAATCTCAATTTGAGATTCTTTAAATGCTATTCATGACCCAATAAAAAATAGCGATTTCGCTATTTTTTCCCGCTATTTACCGCGAAGTCAGACTTCCTGGTAAATAGCGAAAACTGAGAAAAATGCACTTTTGTGCATTTTTCTTAGTTGTATGTTACAAACACACATGTCCTTTGGACATGTGTGTGCGCAACATGAGTCTAATTTACATTTCAGGGGTGCTACAGGGTGTCCTGTGGACACCCCTAGCACTCTTGAAATCACATCCTTATTTGCGATTAGCAAATTGCTAATCGCAAATAAGGAATAACTCCCCATTAATTCCTATGGGCCTTTAGGCCCATAGGATTGAATGGGGAGTTATTCCTTATTTGCCATTAGCACTTTGCTAATCGCAAATAAGGAATGTGTAGGAATCGCAATTTATTTTGTGATTCCGACATGAATCCCGTTTTGCGAGTCTGTAATAGCGATTCCTTATTATTCGCTATTGCAGACTCGCAAAACATGCCGATGATGAACCAGCCTGTTAGTTTCGTAAACCAAAGGTTAGTCGTTAGTCATTTTTAGGTTTATGTGAATTTTATTTATGTTTTGTTCAGCCCTTTGGTACGAAACTGAGTTCTCTGTTGTGTATGCTTAAGAGAGGAGTTGCATTTGAGTGGAATACTGAATGTCAAGAGGTGTTGGATTGGGTGAAGAAACAACAACTAGTTTCACCTTAAGTGCTGAAACATTACGATCCTGAATAGCAATGTACATTAACTGTTGATGCAAGCAAAGTTGCTATTGGAGCTGTTCTTAGCCAAACTAATTGTGGGTAGGTGCTTCGAGAGTTTTATCAGGGGCAGAAAAACAATATTCTGTCATTGAGAAGGAATTACTAGCCTGTTGGTGGGCTATGATAAAATTCGGAAATTGTGTATGGAGGAAGACATTTTACCTTCAAACTGACCATAAGCAATACATTTTTGTTTTGAATAGGAAGAATTCCAGGGGATTTACAGCACGTATTTCACGGTTATCATCTAAATTGTTGCAATTTGATTTTGAACCAGAGTACCTCCCAGGCAGTAAGAATGGATGTCCGGATTATCTGTCACTTTCATCAGAATCTGTTGAATCGAACACTGATGAGAGTGATGAAGATAAGGAAGAGTTTATTGTAGCAGCTGTAGATCTACCGCAGATGTGTGCGATATCTGAAAGTGAGTGGCGCCAAGCTGTGAACAATGATTCTTCTATGTTGTCTATGTTGTCAGTCATGAGATATTTGGTGTTGGGTTGGCAGGGAGAGAGAAATCTAAATTTTTAATTCAAGATGTATGTAAAAGTGGCAGATGGATTGTCGATAGAGGATGTGTGGTTATTGAGGGCTGCAAGTTGGTACCTCCAGTGAGTTTAAAGAATGACATTATTGTACGAGCTCATGAAGGACAGCTAGTAGTGACCATGACAGAAAAACGGGTGAGATTGTCTTTCTGGTGGCCCTCTATGGACAGAGAAATTGATGATGTAGTCAAAGAATGTGTTATTTGTTCAAGTTGTGATAAGTCTGTGAACTTGCACACACCTCTTTTGTGCCCCATAGAGTTGCTGTCAGAACCATGAGTACAATTGGGAATTAATAAATTGTTGGACCATTAAATGCTCTTGATTTTTCTTCAAGGTTTGCTTCAGTCATGATGGACTACTGCACTAAATGGCTGGAGGTCAAGTTCGTGAAGGAGGTTACATCCAGGGTAGAAGTTAAGTTTTTGAAGGATGTGTTTTGAAACAAGGTTTTTCAAGAAATTATGGTAACAGATAATGGTACACAGTTTGTGTCTACTGAAATATTTTTTTTTTTTGCAAACTAGTGGAATCACGCATTTGAAAAGCTTACTGTACCACCCTCACACCAATGGTTTAGTGGAGAGAATGAACAGAGTGTTGGGGGAGTGTATACAGTGGGCTATCGCTAACAATTGTGTTGTAGCCAATGCAGTCAAGGCAATGTTGAGGTTTTATTACACCACACCCCACCAACTAATGGGGTGTCACGATTTGAGTTGTTGTGAGGTTGCAGAGCCACTACCAGGTTTTGCCCTGATTGGATGAGTAAACGGGTCAAACGTGGTGAATGGATGGATGCTAGTGTTAGGAGACAAGTTGGCATTGCACAAGACAGACAGAAATTGCATTTTGCTGAAATGAAAAAGGTCAAGCACATTACGATTGTAGTGGGAGATTTGGTTTGAGAAAACAATGACACATGTGAGAAGGGTGGATCTAAGTTTGGTCCACTCACCAAGGTTGTAAAAGCAAATGGTGATTCTGTGAAGTTGAAAAGTGGTCAATGTTGCAGTTGGTTGGTTAAGATGAAGTGTGTCAAAAAAGGGTGTTGTGGTTATAACAAAATTTGTGGGACTTTACAAATGAAGATGGAGCATAGTGATATGAGACGCAGTCACAGAATAAGGAATGTTCCTATCCATATTGGAAATTAAAGTTTACACCCCCTGTTGAGTCTGTTGTCATTAGGTTGGGTGATGTTTAGATTGTTTTTTACGGTTATCTGCGCTTGGCCTAAATTCTATTTGTGTTTATCCTTAACTTAAGCTTGTTATTTATAAGGCACGTTTGTCTTTATTTAAAAAGGGAATCCCAGGTAGTAAAGTGGCATTTAGAGTCTTGTAATCTCACTGCGTGAGAGTTCCATGTTGAGCAGAGAAAGTCTACTTGGCAGTTGATGTTCAGACACTGCCGGAGATGTGTCCTAGGTGGTTCGAAACTCACTGTGACAAGGTGTCAACTGACTACAACCACGAAGATTATGTGGCAAAATATCCCTTTTGCCTTGCCTTGCCTTGACCTTCCTCTCTAATATGTGTAAGTCAACCTTAAGGCTAAGCAAGCTGCTAGATATTACAAGAAAAATGTTGAATTTAAACTTTAATTGTTGTGACAGTGAAAACTCAAAAATGTTGTTTCACTGTAGCAAGGTTGGTGATCCCATTGGCCATCATGGAGTTTCACTGGCCCATCCACTAAATACTAACTTCCATTTAGGCCCAGCATAGCTAGTACCCCAGGGTATCACATTAATTGTTAGATTAAGTGTAACTCAATGCTGAAAGCAGATTAAGGTAACAATTATTACCGTGGTGACTTTAGAAATTCACCACATTTTGTAACAAACGTCTAGAAGCTGTTTCTGATTAACTGAAGCAGTTGCCACCTGGGACAGCTTGCTGCCTTCTTGTGAAGTGCATCCAGGAAGTGGAACAAAGGGTCTGCTGAAGAGAGGAGGAGTGACCTCCTCTGCTAGGATGGTCCAAAATGGTTGCCAAAGAAGGCCCATTTTCAAAGGGTCTGCCACCTTTAAGAGGCAAATGCGAGTATCACCTTTGCTTGCCCACTCCTCTGTGTGGATAGACAAGCTGGTATCTTTGCAGGGGAGGGGGTGAAACACATTGCAGAGCCGGCTTTCCAGGAGAGGTGGCTCATTATACTGGACATACATCAGGGGTGTGCCCCTGGCTCTGGCCTAGGGAAGAAGGTTCTCAACATTTTGGATTTGGGCAGAGAGATATCCTGGAGGATTATGTAGTGCCGTTCTGACAGGAAGTGATTTGAAAATGGGTAGGGTTGCCCCATGGAAATTGTACCCCCATTGGCTAATGAGTCCTCCCTATTTGGAACTGGCATACAAGTGGCACCCCTGCCCTACTGCCTCACAACACCACTGGATTCAGACAGAACAGAAAAAGGACTGAGCATGTTAAAACTATGGACATCAGAGAGACAGGCTGCGCTGCACCAAAGATGTCTGCACCTGCTACACCTACTGGACTGAGACAGAACATGAGAAAGAGAAAGGGCTGCTTGAGCCCATGCAGTGAGACCCCAAGGGCTCAAAGTTTTCCCAATAGTGCCAAGAATTGGCCAGTCTCCTGTAAAACTTAAGGGACACCAAAGCTAATGGAAAGGGCCCAGTTGACCAGTTCATCCTGGACTTGCCCTGGATTCCGCTGGTGTATTCGAGAGATCGAGTTCTTCCTCCCAACAGGTCCCTCTCAGGCCCTGGACCATTGGGTAGTGCTGAAGTGGTTTATGTCTTGCCTCAGAAATGCAAATTGTGGGCCAAAGCAAAAGATAATGATTTCCGAGCCCACAGTCCCAGGCTCATAGACTACCTCTACTTGACGGTTTGTAGGTAGCCTCTAACGCAGCTGATAGTCTAGGCTTTCCCTGGACCCCTGGACTTTGCTGATCCATGGATGTCAAATCCAAGGACTAGACTTGACCTGCAGAGGACCCTGATGAGATAAATGACCAGAAAAGTTTCCGAGTGCGAAGGTAAATTCTTGACTGGGACCAACCCAGTGCCTGCACTCGACCCTGATATCTATTACATTCATTGTTTCTCTGACTTTGCCCCAGACCCTCACTTTGATGCTCATACAATGCTGCTAAGAGTGAAAAGCAGTGATTTATGTAAACCTTATAAAAATCATACCTCAACTTCCATTCAACTTATTTTTGTTGTCTATTCGAATTTTAAAATACATTCCATTTTTATACATTGGAGAGTGTTTTTATTGTGTCATGTTTCTAACTTATTAGCTGTTTTGTCACTAATACATGTTTTACACATGTTTCTCTTTGGGCTAAGCATGTCAGCTACCCAGGACTGAGAAAATGTGATTAAAGAAAACTAACTTGACCTGATATGGATTTGTGCCAATATTACTTGGTGAGGTCTCACAACCACCCCAACTAATAATCCAATTTCCTCAAACTGTCACAATCGCATTTTGAAAATTCCTCTTCTAAACAGAAAATTATCTTGACCCAGATATACATGTCACCTTCTACTCAATCTAAAACCAACCTGGGATCAGCAAGTTAATCGTTTTTTTTCTAGAGTAAACAAGGTCAGAACTGAATCAAGAAATAATGAATGGCAACTAAATTGGTCAAAGCATCTAGATGGCTACAAAGTCACTGCCACAAACCTAAAGAAGCAAACTCAATCCAAACTTCGGTGGGCGAATGGGGACAATGAATGGAGGAAACTCTAACACTTGAAACAATGAGTTATGCTTAGAGCTGATACAAAAATAGCAATGAACTACTAGTTTTTAATATATGGGTCACAACAGATAAAATGGAAAGAAACATGTTTTATTTGTTTTGACAATGTTTATAGGCTACTAACATGTTTTAGGTGATTTGACAATGTTTGATAGGCATCTGACAGAGATCCTTAAAATGGGAAATGGATGTGCGGATAATCAAAAAAACTGCTTTTATAGATTTCAATACAAAGCACTTTAGAACCAGTTTTAACAAAGTTGTTTCAAGTTCAATTCCCCTTTTCCCAGTGAACCAAAAATTCCTCCTGCAAAATGACAATGAGTGCACACATTATTATTAATTCCATCAAAAGAATGATGCTATTGCCTGACTGTTGATCAAAGGTATGTTTTCAGTCTGCTCATTGGGACGTTGCAACATATGGTTGTTTGAGATTATTGGCTTAGGGCCATATGTATCAAGGCCAAATGGGTTCGCAAACACCGAAATTCGCAGAATTTCGGCGTTTGCGAACTCATTTTTCGCAAAATGGTATGTATGAAGAAATTTGGGTGCAAAATAAGGAATCACAAATTTTGGGATTCCTTAAATGCAATGTATTAAGCAAAAAAAATTCCAAAATGCCCTTAAGGAATCGCAAATTACCACCAACTTCTAGTTAGTGGCAATTTGCGATTTCCTTGAAAAATGCACATATCAGCATTTTTCAAAGTGCCATGTAATGCACCTACATGCCTTTAGGGCATGTATGCGCACCACATGTGCACCCATACTTATTTCAGGAGTGCAACAGGGTGTCCTTTGGACACCCCTGCACCATTGAAATTATTCGCAATTTGCGATTCGCAAATTGTGAATCGCAAATTGAGAAAAAATTCCCATTCCTTCCTATGGGCCAGGATGCCCATAGAAATGAATGGGAAAGTATTCCTTAATTGCGAATTTGCAATTTGCGAATTCGCAATTAAGGGATATTGAGAAATCGCTAAAACATTGCGATTTTCATGATACATACCAATTAGTGATTCTGAAATAGCGATTTCTTAAAAATCGCTATTACCGAATCGCTAATTGGTATCTTGATACATATGGCTCTTAATGCCCCTCATTTTTTGATGTGTTACTGCAAGTCCGGGGCTTCGTTCCTCTGAGCTTTAATAAGTGAGTGGCAATGTTAGCATGTTAATTACTCTACCAGAAATCTATGCTATCCAAAATCAAAACAGAATTGTAAAATAACATCCCACATCAAGTAGTTCTCATAATATATTACTGAGCTACATTAATGCAGGCAGCCATTAGACCTAAAGAACAAGTAAAAAAGGTAGTTGTTTGAAAAAAACGTGCGATGAATGACGTTCTAACATGCAAAGAATAGACGTATTACCTCAATCTCCTGACTACATAGAATGAGTGACTAATGGGTAAAGTCATGTAAAGAGGTCACTCCAACAGCAGCAGAAATAATGCTTCTTAATAGCATATTTTATAACAACAGAAACCTGCTTTCAGTTGTATGTGTCAAATCCACTAAAATATCAATTTCGTTATTCAATCCTCCAGACAGGGAACATGTGTATTATTATAGGAATTTTCTCTAAATGGTTGTCCTAAGTGTCTATATAATATCAATTAGCCTGACCTGGGTAGCAAAAGGTATAATCTTGAATGGGGCACAATAGAGACAGCAGTCAACAATATGGTTACCAGTTTGTCATAGTAATGCTATAACACATAGCACACATAAAGAGTTTAAACTGATTAATGTTTTTGCTGTGACAATTATATACAATATCAGAGTTATTCTGCTTTTGACAGACCCAGGCTTAAATTGACAGCATAAGGTTTCTTACACATTTTGTTGCCAACCTACACTGGTGTGAGGAAGGAGGACACAGCGATGTAATGCCTACCAGCCGTGGCCCGTGGAGGGAGTTCTGGTAGGGCAGAAAGGCGGGGCAGGGGAGGGGCAGGGTGGGGGACACTAAAAACCGGAATATGGATAATTGGAGGTAAGTAAACAATTTAATTAATAAACTGAATTTCGTAGCGCGCTGCACCGCATTTTGCGATGCAGGGCGTGCTACGAAATTCATTGTATTAATTTACACAACAGTAACTTCTAGGTACCTTTCTGATTTGGGATGCTCAGTGAAGGACATCCATGTAAGGTGGATCAGGGATGCAGACAGGGATGCCACATCTGCCATTCACCACAGGGTCACCTCAATTTTCTGACCATTTCCATCCCCTGAGAGGCTGTGGGATAGGAAATGATGCAGGCGAAGTACACCCCAGGCTCCAAACCCAGTTTAGATCTGAAGATCTTTCTCAAGCGGCCTCCAATATACCCTCAGTCCTCACAATAGTGCAAGTCTGCAAGTGACCTGAGAGAGGCACTCGCGCGGGGCATGGGGGAATGTCAACGAGAGACGAGATGGGCAGCCTCACAAGATGGCTGGGTGTTGGTGACACACGTTCTTGATGCATGTACCCTGAGGACATCTTAACCCAACAAAGAACCACTTACTTCATATAGTTAAGAGAAAATATTCTTGTTTGATGGAGATTTACCTCTTTGTAGTCGTGTTGTCTTCTCTAATGAAGAACTTATATTATCATAGATATATGGATAATAATGCACAAGAAACAATTACATTGCCGAAACACACACCAGGTCACTGGATACATTTGCTTGTGGTCCAATAAGCAGATGTAATGTAGAACACGTGCTGGACATTGAACCAATGAGGTAGTTTTTAGCAATTAGCCAGGAGAAAATACTCCAGTTAATTAGATATTTTGTTGAAAACTATGTTCTCTTGTAGGATAAAGGGTAGGTGAGGTTCTGTTCTGGTGCAGTCACTCACACAGCTATTGACACTCTCACACAGACACTTACATATTGACTCAAACACCCATTCTGCCACACTCACATCTACTCCCAGATCCATACAGCCACTAACATTCCACTGACAGATCCATACACCAATCGCACACCTGCAAAAACATTTACACACCCACTTACAGAGCCATAAGACTTCTCACAGAACCCCTCACAGAGCAATGCAGCCACACGCACACCCACTAATTGACCACTTCAGTCACTCAGAGACCTACTCTCAAAGGTCACATGTTACAGTTAACAAATAAAACTTTAAAAAGCGGAGAAATTCACTTAGACACGAAGGTTACAGAGCCATTTAGCTGAGACATAGAATGTTAAAAAATTGTAATTTCACTGAAAAAGCAAAGGTTTTAGGGCCATTATAATAACTAAATAGAATTTAAAAATCCTTAGAAATTCTTAGAAAAAAACAAAGGTTATAGGAGCATTATAGTAAGGCTCAGATTGTACTCATACATAACCAGTGAAATTCACTAGTTATGGACACCTGATCTAACTATAACTTATGCCCCTGCAATGCACTGCTTATAACCTCACATATTATATCACCTCATGACATGGTCAGTGACATCTCTGATGACATCTCAGATTACATCACTGATTACATCATCCACAGAACAACTCACACCTACTCACACCCTCATGCAACCTCTCATACAGCCGCTCACACACCCACACAACCACGTACATATCCATTCACGGACAGATACAATCACTCACATACCAACTCACTCAACCATAGAGCCACTCACACACCCTCTCACTCACCTATACAGTAACGTACATGCCACTCACTTAGCCATATACCTACTCACTCAGCCACTGACTCACCCATACTCACTCACACATAGAGCTACTAACACACCTACTTATTCACCCGTACAGTCACTCACACCCCACTCACTCACCCATTCAACCTCTCTACAGAGCTACTCACTCACTCACCCATACAACTACTTACGCACCCACTCAGACACCCACACAAGTACTTATATGCCCATTCACATATCCATACAAGCACTCACATAACCACTGACTCACCCATACAGCCACTCAGGCACTAGATCTCCAATACAGCCACTGACATGCACACTGACTCATCTATACAACCGCTGAAACATATTGACTGTGAAATACAGCTAGTAATACACCTACTCACTTACCCATATGTTCACTCAAACAGCTACTCACTCACCCAAACACCCACTTACGTACCCAAATACTCACCTATAGAGCCACTCACACAGGCATGTACTCACTAATATAGCCACTCATACAAATACTCACCCTCCCTTACAGTTACTAACATATTCACTCATCCATATAGCCCTCAAACACATGCGCCCATACAGTCACTGACACACTCACTCACCCACGCAGCCACTCATACACCGACCTAATCAACCAAACAGCCAATTCACAGGCACTCACCCAAATAAACAGCCACTCATACAGCCACTCACCCACCCATATAGCAAATCACACAAACAGACACACTCACTAATACAGCCATTGAAACAGGCACTGATTCACCCATAAAGCATTAGTGGGTCCTCCTCTAAGGCAGAAGAACTTTGTCCCACTGAACAAAAGAAAAAATAAAGTCATAATAATTATTGCTATCATTTTAGCTTTCCTATTTCAGTCAGTGACTAGCCAGACTGGGGGAAAAGTGATTTTTCTGCAATCACATGTCTGTATAAATTGTTTACATTTAATGGAATTTTGATGGATGAAATCTGTGAAATATGAACAGATGTGGCATTCCTTTAGTTGAAAACAATGACACTACAAATTGTGATCGACCCATTTACCCTTATGTGCATCTTTTATATTTATTAAAGTTGCGTTGTGTGTGACACCTATTTGTTTTTAAAATACCTCGACCGAGTGTAACAGTCACGACTCTGTGTGTGATCAAAACACGTTACCCCTGCGGATACTGACTAAATAAATACCTATGAAACTGCAGACCAGTGTAGCTCATGATTTTTCATCTGTGAATGTGAAATTCTTTGAAATAAAATATATCTATCTCGATATATATTACCTACTTGGGGACACCAATAGGTAGTTAGAGTTAGCACCTTGTATCCATAGGAAGAGTATTTTTTCATTTGCCAACATCTTTGGCATATTTCGATGAAGCTTACAAAATTTTCAAAACTAATATGCCACTCACTTCAGCTGCTGGGTGAAAGTATAGGAATAATCCATCAAGCGGGGGCCAAGAAAAAGGGAGGGTCCAAAAATGCTTTTTCTCCATGATAATTTTAATGAGCATTTAGACATGGCTGCAGCCCGAACTACTGAACGGAACTACACCAAGGGGGTCATTAGGATGGCGGACGGACCTGCGTCCATCCTTCACCCCCGAGGAAGAGGGACCGTCCGCATGGGCAGGACGGTCCCTCCATGCAAATTACATTTAACATTGCAGCAGATGCTGCTTCAAGCAGCACCCGCTGCAAGGTTAAAAAATGCATGTTTACCTTTGCATGCACAAAGCGGCAGGCACCGTGTGGTGCCTGCCGCTTCGTGCACTCACAGGCAGGGGAGTACCATAGGTACACCCCTTGTGCCCCCCCCCACCCCCCCTTTACCCCTGGGGGCCCATAACGGGCCCCCAAAGAAATGCCACCGTGGAAAGGCATAGGACCGCCGCCATCCTAATATGGCTGGCGGTGTCTGATAGACACCGCCACCCATGTTAGAGCTTTTCTGCCGCGGTCAGAAGGCGACCGTGGCGGAAAAGCGGCGGACGGAAAAAAGATGCCCCAGCCTTCCTAATCTGGCGGGTTAATCCGCATCCTCCGGGCCGGCGGTGGCTTCCTCCGGCCCGGAGGATGCGTTTTATCCGCTATCATAATCGGCCCCTAAATTTGGCTAAAATGTAGCTTCTGGTCCTCGAAGCAATCTTTTTATTAAATGGTGCAAATCTGTTCAGCAGTTCTTGAGACATTTAAAGAGTTCTCAGATATACAACTGTGGACCTGGTGGATCCGCGAACCCTCCCGATCTCGGGCATGTGATCTGATTGCCTGGCAACACTACAAACCAAGAAGGGTTGGCAGCTATCTTGTGACTCTGTTGAATCGAGTCATAAGCAAAAATGCTAAAAAAGAAGAGGGGGCAGGGTAGAAACATCCTGACCCCTAGGCCTTGTCAGGGTTAAAAACACATGTATTTTACATTTTTGGTGGATCCGTGAATCCAGTCGAAAATTTAAAAAACAAATAAAGCGCAGGTTCCCATGCTTCGTGTACTTTAGGCTTTCGCGTGGGCCAAGTCCAGGAGGCAATAAAAAAAAGATGCTGGCCCGCCATCACCCCAGGGCTGATTGAAGTCCCGGGGCCACACAGCCCTGCTGCAGCCCTGGGACTGTCACCCCTAAGGGCTAGCTCAAACAATGTCCCAGTGTGCCCACCCTGTTAAATTGAAGATTTCTATGGGAGGCATTTTGCTCTTGCTTGGTCAAAGCAGAGCACACTGTTTACACCCAGAGAGCTGCATCTTAGAACTCTCTGGGTGTATAAAGCAATGCCAGCTCCCATAGAAGGTGAGAGCCAGCTTGGACCGCAGGGACCTCCAGGCTTCCCCCGTCGTCCTCAAGTAGATGGCCATGCCCCCTCCCTTTAGGAAAATAAAAGAATTTGAAAAAGGCCCCGCCCCAGGGGATGGAGTACCTGGGCTGAATAGTAATTTAAGAAAATGAAAGGCCCGGCTCGTAGATGGAGCCTACCCTGCTCAAAATGGTTTAAGAAAGGGGGCCACACAGCCCCCTTTCGTAAAAAATAGGAAGAATTAAAAAAAAGCTGGCAAATTACCAAGGCTGCACCCCCATTCACCACTACTCTGCAAACGAGCCTCCTGACACACTCTTGTTTGGGGGATGAAGTCCCCTTCGCTGCTGAGTGTCCTTCGGGCCAACTAGCGCCCCTTTTTCCACCACTCTGTAAACAGGCCTCTCAGTGCACTGCTGGTGGGGCCATGAGGTCCCTTTGCCTCCTGAAGGCCTCAGGATTAAAGTGGACTTCATATCCCAAGCAGCAGTGCTCCAGGAGGTGCGTTGGCAAAGCGGTGGACAAAGGGTGCGTGGCCTCTGGCCACCTCTCAGCAATCCAATTGTGTGGGGCTTACTGGAGGTAACAAGAGAACTAGTTGGCCCCCAAGGACCTTCAAGAGCCAAGGGGAATTCATCCCCGAAATAGTAGTACTCCAGGAGGCATGTTTGCAGAGTGGAGGACGAAATGGGGCGTGGCCACCAAAAACCTCTCTGCAAACTCTCGGTGTGGGATTTGCTGGAGGTAACAGGAGGTGTAGTTGGCCCACAAGGACATTCAATAGCCATGGGAACTTCTTCCCCCTACTAGTAGTGCATCAGGAAGTGGGTTTGCAGAGTGGTGGAGAAAGGGGTCATGGTCTGCTACCAGATCTCAGCAATCTCACTGCATGGGACTTACTGGAGGTAATAGGAGGGGTAGTTGGCCCCCAAAGACATCCTTGGGTGACAACCCCTCCTGTTACCGCTAGTAAGTCCCACACAGCAGAATAACAGTGAAGTTATCAAAGGCTGCACCCCCTTTCTCCACCAAAGGTTACAGGGACGTGATAGTTAGGAATTAGCACTTAAATAACCTTAGAAATTCACTGACAAAACCAAATGTTACAGGGGTGGTAAAGTTAGGCTGACATTTCACTCGCACAAAATGAGAGTTACAGTTACCTAAGCAAACTATAACTTACACCCCCCACATTGCACTGGGTATGACCCCACATTTTACATCACTCTTGACATGGCCAGTGACATCACTGTTGACATCTCAAATGACACCAATGACAACATCACCGATGACACCATCCAAGCTTATTTTGTACACATTGCTCTATAAACGTGTAGGGTATTAGAACTAAGAAAGTAAGTGCTCAGAATATTATGAAGCACAATTACTACTATCATAGGTGAAGCAAGCTTGTGTTATGTGCATCATTGACCTTATACTATACACCTCATGGGTAGCTAATTCATGTTGACTATCAACCACAGACAAAAGTGTAACCTGTACTGCTCACAGTGTTCAATCTGTGTACAGCTGACCAGGTTAAGCCAAGTACCTCTAGGTACTCAAGCGCTGTTACATAACTAATGCCCTACTAAGGACAGTCTTTTCCTGTATCAAACCCCTCACAGTTACTGAACCTACATTGAGAAATTAGGTGGATGTGAGTTTAAAAGTTGGTACTGTAAATAGTGTTTACTTTATGGAGAGACTTTACTCTGCATCACACTGTTTGAAGACAGTAAGACTCTCATGAAAAATACACCACAGAGTATTTAAAAAATGTCATTAAAACCATATACAATCTATGCAAAACGTGTCCAATGATGTTATTTAAAATAACCAAGGTCTCAAAGTGTTAAAGATCATACGAGCTGCTGCCTTCATACTGAGGTAAAAACGTTACAGATAACCCATCTTCTGAAGTAATTCAAGCACATGTACATAGGTTAGGTAATAATTAACTAACAATTAATAATTGAATATTAATTAACTTCCCATCCTATACCCCTACAAACCAAACAGCCCACAAAAACAAATAACAAAAATAATTCAGAAATACATAAATTACATACTAAATATCAATCATTTAATTAAATAACTTTTTTTAAATAAGTCTTAATAATTTAATACCTAATTAACTTCACACCTGATCCTCCTACAAACCCAACAACCTGCTAAAATGACATAAATTACAATTGAAATGAATGAAAAAATCTGAATCACCTAAACTTTAACATAATGACGTGAATATTCTCAATACCAACTCATAAAATTAATAATTGAAAACAATATTTGTAACCACTATATTAGTGAAAACTATAATAAAAAACCTCAATGTTATTTAAACCATATTGCTCACCTCAAAAAATTATATTCTTGTCAACGATATTTGTGCATCACATTATGGGGGTCATTATGATTGCGGTTTTTCCGCATCCTCGGGGCCGGCGGAAGCCACCGCCGGCCCCGAGGATGCGGAAAAACCGCAGCGGACTGACCAAAGACCCACCGCCAGATTAGGATGGCTGGTGGGTCCTGGTTTCCGTCCGCAGCTTTTCCGCCGCGTCAGATTACAACCGCGGCGGAAAAGCTCTAATATGGTGACGGTGTCTTCCAGACACCGTCCACCATATTAGGATGGTCAGTAAATTATGCTTTTCCGCGGCGGGTTTTCCGCCGTGGAAAAGCATACGGAACTTCACTGCGGGGGCCCGTTGCGGGCCCCCTAGGTGAAGGGGGTGGTGGGGGGTGCACATGGGGGGTACCTATGGTACCCCCCTGCATTTGCATGCAGAAAGCGGCAGGCGCCGCGCGGTGCCTGCCTCTTTCTGCATGCAAATGCAATGCGTGCATTTTTAACATTGCCGTGGGTGCAGCTTGAAGCTGCACCCGCCGCAATGTTAAAAATAGAGGATGTGACCGCCAGGGTGGCGGTCACATCCTAATTGCACAGGAGGGAACTCCGCATGCCATGCGGAGGTTCCCTCCTGCTCTGGGGTCGCGGACGGATGCAAGTCCGTCCGCGATCCTAATCGACCCCTATGTGTGTGTGTCATGACATTTTTATTTCCAATATTTCTGTCTCCTGGTATTTTTAAAGCAATATGTTGTCCAAACACCCTCTTTCTTCTATCAGCTAGCAACAGTTGCAAAGGAAAACAGATGCAAAGGATAGAAGAAAAAGCAGGTGTAACAATATTAAGAGTCTAAAATGGAAAAACCTAATTTGGGGTTCCCCTCTTTAAGAAAGTAAACGATGAGTAAACCTTATCCTTTTCCTTAATAATTGGGTGAGCCGCGTCCTTGATCTCTTGATCTTCTCCTAAAGAATGGTTCTTTGCTGTTTATCAGACCATTAATGCTAGTAGGTGCAATGCATCAGGAGCAACGTTTGGTGAAACAGGAACACCATCATACCTCTGTGGTGCTTTTGTCCCACCAAACTTGCTGTTCCCCCACTCTATTTCAAGTAGTCAGAAGGATGATGTTCACTCCACTTGAGCCTCAGGCGACTCTCCTAGTGTAACCTCTGACCTGTTGACCTATCTGCCAAGGGCTGAAAAGTTACAATGATGGTCATCCCACCCTATTGAGGACATGGGTATCATCACTTATTTTCCCTGCCCAAGCATGGTCGACACAGACAAGGTAAAGGTAAAAATAGTATGGCCTTACACACTGGTAGAAATCTCCCTGTGCATCAGCAAACAGTTTTTTTTCTTTAATATAGCGCTCAGCTACTCCAAAGGAGTGTCCCGGCGCTTTAGCAGATTTGGGAACAGATGACCAGGAGTGGACAGACAAGGCAGAAATTATTGAACAAAGAGCCACGACTTTAGCTCCTTCCTGAAATTCAAGAGGCTGGTATTTAATCTCAGGGAAACAGGCAAGGAATTCCAGAGCTTGGGGGCTAGATGGCGGAAAGAACGCCCGCCCAGCCAGGCCCGTCTGGCAGGAGGAACAATTGCCAAGGCCAGAGAAGCTGACCTTAGTGTTCTCGATGGAAGATAGAAAGCCAGTCGGTTTCTGATATATTTAGCAACTGTGCCATGGAGCGCCTTGAAAGCTAGCGTCAGAGCCTTAAAGGCCACACATTTTATAATGGAGAGCCAATGAAGTTTTTTTAGTAATGCAGTCGCCCTTGTTCTGCGATGAAGACCGAAAATGGCTCTGGCAGCAGCATTTTGCACAACCTGCAGGTGAGAGATGAGAAACTCCGGCAGGCCCAGGTAGAGCACATTGGAATAATCCAGGCGGGAGCCTATCAGAGCCTGAACAGTCACTTTCCGGTGGCAGAGGGACAGCATTGGAAGGAATTTTCTAAGCATTTTTATGATGCCAAAACACTTGCCGACAAGGCCCAGGATCTGAGGTTTCAGCGTCAGTCCATCGTCGTTCTGCACTCACAGATTCTTGGCCTTGGGGGAGACAGCCATGGGAGGGAACATGTCCAGTGGCCACCAAGACTGCCACCTGGGGTCAGATGGACAGCCAAAGAATAGCAGCTCCGATTTGTCGGAATAGCATTTAAGGCTGTGTTGCTCAAACAACTTGAAGACCGCCCCTAAACAGCCTCTGATCTGCCCGCCATCGAAGTCAGCACCCTTCTGGCAAGTAAAGAGAAGCTGGGTGTCATCAGCATAGGACACGATCTGGGCACCATAGGACTCCGCCAGAGCCGCCAGGGGTGCCATATAGATGTTAAACAGGGTAGGGCTCAAAACAGAGCCCTGGGGCACCCCGACCTCCAATGGCGTCATCTCGGTGGAGAACGGAGGTGCCCAGACCGTTTGTCGGCGGCCAGCAAGGAAGGACTTAAACCAATTGAACACCGCTCCCCTCAGCCCGATCTCCTTCAGTCTGAACAACAGACCGCTGTGGGGAACGGTGTCAAAGGCCGCCGACAAGTCCAGCATAACCAGCATGGCCTTACCTCCCACATCCAACACCTCTCTGATGGCATCAGTGACCTCCAGTAATGCCGTCTCTGTGCTCATATTGGCGCAGAAGCCCGACTGGGTGTCATGCAAGATGTTATTGGTTTCCAAAAAATTGGAAAGAGAGGCGTGGACGTGCTTCTCCAAAACCTTAGCCAAGGCCGGGAGAAGGGAGATAGGCCTATAGTTGGCATGCAGCATCGGGTCCAGATTGGGCTTCTTCAAAAGCGGCAAGATCAGGGCGTGTTTCCAGGCCTGGGGGACCACACCTGTGCTGAATCGTTTCTGTCCACCATAAGCGTGGAAGGGTATACTCAGATGTGAGTCCCTTGCTCATTGCACCATCAGGATTCAAGCAAGCCGGTCCGAAGACGGCTGAAATGCCAGAAACCGGTCCCCGGAAGCTTGTTTCCTTCCCAGTATAAGAATTGGCTTGGTAGTTTGGTCTGCCCTGTTCCCGTGATGCACTGGGCCAGGGTCAGACTAATTTGCATGTAGCCAGGTTCTGAGCTGGGATGGTGCAGTGAGCTAAAAAACGGTGATGGATCAAGCCCTGATCTTTGGACTGGGTAAGAGTGGTCTGCTTAATTCAGAAACTCTGTTCATCACCACCCCCTTTTCTGAATCGTTTTTGTCCACCATAAGCGTGGAAGGGTATACTCAGATGTGAGTCCCTTGCTCATTGCACCATCAGGATTCAAGCAAGCCGGGCCGAAGACGGCTGAAATGCCAGAAACCGGTCCCCGGAAGCTTGTTTCCTTCCCAGTATAAGAATTGGCTTGGTAGTTTGGTCTGCCCTGTTCCCGTGATGCACTGGGCCAGGGTCAGACTAATTTGCATGTAGCCAGGTTCTGAGCTGGGATGGTGCAGTGAGCTAAAAAACGGTGATGGATCAAGCCCTGATCTTTGGACTGGGTAAGAGTGGTCAGCTTAATTCAGACACTCTGTTCATCACCACCCCCTTTTCTGAATCGTTTTTGTCCACCATTAGTGTGGAAGGGTATACTCAGATGTGAGTCCCTTGCTCATTGCACCATCAGGATTCAAGCAAGCCGGGCCGAAGACGGCTGAAATGCCAGAAACCGGTCCCCGGAAGCTTGTTTCCTTCCCAGTATAAGAATTGGCTTGGTAGTTTGGTCTGCCCTGTTCCCGTGATGCACTGGGCCAGGGTCAGACTAATTTGCATGTAGCCAGGTTCTGAGCTGGGATGGTGCAGTGAGCTAAAAAATGGTGATGGATCAAGCCCTGATCTTTGGACTAAGTAAGAGTGGTCTGCTTAATTCAGACACTCTGTTCATCACCACCCCCTTTTCTGAATCGTTTTCGTCCACCATAAGCGTGGAAGGGTATACTCAGATGAGAGTCCCTTGCTCAATGCACCATCAGGATTCAAGCAAGCCGGGCCGAAGACGGCTGAAATGCCAGAAACCGGTCCCCTGAAGCTTGTTTCCTTCCCAGTATAAGAATTGGCTTGGTAGTTTGGTCTGCCCTGTTCCCGTGATGCACTGGGCCAGGGTCAGACTAATTTGCATGTAGCCAGGTTCTGAGCTGGGATGGTGCAGTGAGCTAAAAAACGGTGATGGATCAAGCCCTGATCTTTGGACTGGGTAAGAGTAGTCTGCTTAATTCAGACACTCTGTTCATCACCATTCCCTTTTCTGAATCGTTTTTGTCCACCATAAGCGTGGAAGGGTATACTCAGATGTGAGTTCCTTGCTCATTGCACCATCAGGATTCAAGCAAACCCGGCCGAAGACGGCTGCAATGCCAGAAACCGGTCCCCGGAAGCTTGTTTCCTTCCCAGTATAAGAATTGGCTTGGTAGTTTGGTCTGCCCTGTTCCCGTGATGCACTGGGCCAGGGTCAGACTAATTTGCATGTAGCCAGGTTCTGAGCTGGGATGGTGCAGTGAGCTAAAAAACGTTGATGGATCAAGCCCTGATCTTTGGACTGGGTAAGAGTGGTCTGCTTAATTCAGACACTCTGTTCATCACCACCCCCTTTTCTGAATCGTTTTTGTCCACCATAAGCGTGGAAGGGTATACTCAGATGTGAGTCCCTTGCTCATTGCACCATCAGGATTCAAGCAAGCCTGGCCGAAGATGGCTGAAATGCCAGAAACCGGTCCCCGGAAGCTTGTTTCCTTCCCAGTATAAGAATTGGCTTGGTAGTTTGGTCTGCCCTGTTCCCGTGATGCACTGGGCCAGGGTCAGACTAATTTGCATGTAGCCAGGTTCTGAGCTGGGATGGTGCAGTGAGCTAAAAAATGGTGATGGATCAAGCCCTGATCTTTGGACTCAGTAAGAGTGGTCTGCTTAATTCAGACACTCTGTTCATCACCACCCCCTTTTCTGAATCGTTTTTGTCCACCATAAGCGTGGAAGGGTATACTCAGATGTGAGTCCCTTCCTCAATGCACCATCAGGATTCAAGCAAGCCGGGCCGAAGACGGCTGAAATGCCAGAAACCGGTCCCCGGAAGCTTGTTTCCTTCCCAGTATAAGAATTGGCTTGGTAGTTTGGTCTGCCCTGTTCCCGTGATGCACTGGGCCAGGGTCAGACTAATTTGCATGTAGCCAGGTTCTGAGCTGGGATGGTGCAGTGAGCTAAAAAACGGTGATGGATCAAGCCCTGATCTTTGGACTGGGTAAGAGTAGTCTGCTTAATTCAGACACTCTGTTCATCACCATTCCCTTTTCTGAATCGTTTTTGTCCACCATCAGCGTGGAAGGGTATACTCAGATGTGAGTTCCTTGCTCATTGCACCAGCAGGATTCAAGCAAACCCGGCCGAAGACGGCTGCAATGCCAGAAACCGGTCCCCGGAAGCTTGTTTCCTTCCCAGTATAAGAATTGGCTTGGTAGTTTGGTCTGCCCTGTTCCCGTGATGCACTGGGCCAGGGTCAGACTAATTTGCATGTAGCCAGGTTCTGAGCTGGGATGGTGCAGTGAGCTAAAAAACGGTGATGGATCAAGCCCTGATCTTTGGACTGGGTAAGAGTGGTCTGCTTAATTCAGACACTCTGTTCATCACCACCCCCTTTTCTGAATCGTTTTTGTCCACCATAAGCGTGGAAGGGTATACTCAGATGTGAGTCCCTTGCTCATTGCACCATCAGGATTCAAGCAAGCCGGGCAGAAGACGGCTGAAATGCCAGAAACCGGTCCCCGGAAGCTTGTTTCCTTCCCAGTATAAGAATTGGCTTGGTAGTTTGGTCTGCCCTGTTCCCGTGATGCACTGGGCCAGGGTCAGACTAATTTGCATGTAGCCAGGTTTTGAGCTGGGATGGTGCAGTGAGATAAAAAACGGTGATGGATCAAGCCCTGATCTTTGGACTGGGTAAGAGTGGTCTGCTTAATTCAGACACTCTGTTCATCACCACCCCCTTTTCTGAATCGTTTTTGTCCACGATAAGCGTGGAAGGGTATACTCAGATGTGAGTCCCTTGCTCAATGCACCATCAGGATTCACGCAAGCCGGGCCGAAGACGGCTGAAATGCCAGAAACCGGTCCCCGGAAGCTTGTTTCCTTCCCAGTATAAGAATTGGCTTGGTAGTTTTGTCTGCCCTGTTCCCGTGATGCACTGGGCCAGGGTCAGACTAATTTGCATGTAGCCAGGTTCTGAGCTGGGATGGTGCAGTGAGCTAAAAAACGGTGATGGATCAAGCCCTGATCTTTGGACTGGGTAAGAGTAGTCTGCTTAATTCAGACACTCTGTTCATCACCACCCCCTTTTCTGAATCGTTTTTGTCCACCATAAGCGTGGAAGGGTATACTCAGATGTGAGTCCCTTGCTCATTGCACCATCAGGATTCAAGCAAGCCGGGCCGAAGACGGCTGAAATGCCAGAAACCGGTCCCCGGAAGCTTGTTTCCTTCCCAGTATAAGAATTGGCTTGGTAGTTTGGTCTGCCCTGTTCCCGTGATGCACTGGGCCAGGGTCAGACTAATTTGCATGTAGCCAGGTTCTGAGCTGGGATGGTGCAGTGAGATAAAAAACGGTGATGGATCAAGCCCTGATCTTTGGACTGGGTAAGAGTGGTCTGCTTAATTCAGACACTCTGTTCATCACCACCCCCTTTTCTGAATCGTTTTTGTCCACGATAAGCGTGGAAGGGTATACTCAGATGTGAGCCCATAGCTCATTGCACCATCAGGATTCAAGCAAGCCGGGCCGAAGACGGCTGAAATGCCAGAAACCGGTCCCCGGAAGCTTGTTTCCTTCCCAGTATAAGAATTGGCTTGGTAGTTTGGTCTGCCCTGTTCCCGTGATGCACTGGGCCAGGGTCAGACTAATTTGCATGTAGCCAGGTTCTGAGCTGGGATGGTGCAGTGAGATAAAAAACGGTGATGGATCAAGCCCTGATCTTTGGACTGGGTAAGAGTGGTCTGCTTAATTCAGACACTCTGTTCATCACCACCCCCTTTTCTGAATCGTTTTTGTCCACGATAAGCGTGGAAGGGTATACTCAGATGTGAGCCCATAGCTCATTGCACCATCAGGATTCAAGCAAGCCGGGCCGAAGACGGCTGAAATGCCAGAAACCGGTCCCCGGAAGCTTGTTTCCTTCCCAGTATAAGAATTGGCTTGGTAGTTTGGTCTGCCCTGTTCCCGTGATGCACTGGGCCAGGGTCAGACTAATTTGCATGTAGCCAGGTTCTGAGCTGGGATGGTGCAGTGAGCTAAAAAACGGTGATGGATCAAGCCCTGATCTTTGTACTGGGTAAGAGTAGTCTGCTTAATTCAGACACTCTGTTCATCACCACCCCCTTTTCTGAATCGTTTTTGTCCACCATAAGCGTGGAAGGGTATACTCAGATGTGAGTTCCTTGCTCATTGCACCATCAGGATTCAAGCAAGCCGGGCCGAAGACGGCTGAAATGCCAGAAACCGGTCCCCGGAAGCTTGTTTCCTTCCCAGTATAAGAATTGGCTTGATAGTTTGGTCTGCCCTGTTCCCGTGATGCACTGGGCCAGGGTCAGACTAATTTGCATGTAGCCAGGTTCTGAGCTGGGATGGTGCAGTGAGCTAAAAAATGGTGATGGATCAAGCCCTGA
Organism: Lissotriton vulgaris; assembly: GCF_964263255.1. Taxonomy (NCBI): domain Eukaryota; kingdom Metazoa; phylum Chordata; class Amphibia; order Caudata; family Salamandridae; genus Lissotriton; species Lissotriton vulgaris. Next base: position 93,603,746 of record NC_141696.1, on the reverse strand, counting down.
TCTTTGGACTAAGTAAGAGTGGTCTGCTTAATTCAGACACTCTGTTCATCACCACCCCCTTTTCTGAATTGTTTTTGTCCACGATAAGCGTGGAAGGGTATACTCAGATGTGAGTCCCTTGCTCAATGCACCATCAGGATTCACGCAAGCCGGGCCGAAGACGGCTGAAATGCCAGAAACCGGTCCCTGGAAGCTTGTTTGCCTCCCAGTATAAGAATTGGCTTGGTAGTTTGGTCTGCCCTGTTCCCGTGATGCACTGGGCCAGGGTCAGACTAATTTGCATGTAGCCAGGTTCTGAGCTGGGATGGTGCAGTGAGCTAAAAAACGGTGATGGATCAAGCCCTGATCTTTGTACTGGGTAAGAGTGGTCTGCTTAATTCAGACACTCTGTTCATCACCACCCCCTTTTCTGAAGCAGTGAACAATTGAGCACCCGGTTGACCAGATCGTTTATCACTAGGGCCATTTTGCCCAGGCACTTTGCAGGACAAGAGTCAAGAGGTGAGCCGGACTTAAGCTTAGACATCAGATCTAGAGAAGAAGCCAACGAAAGGAAAGGAAAGTTAGCAATGATAGGTCCGTCACCAGGAAGGGGGGCAGAGGAAAAGGCACATATTTCAGATGGAGTAGTCAGTGTGGTGGAAGGAAAAGAGTCTTGGATGGTTTGAATTTTGGAGATAAAAAAAGTGGCCAATTTCGACACCCAAAGTTCAGAATGATGGTGCGTGGGCAAAACAGAACTAGGTGAAATGAATTCTTCAACTATAAGAAACATTTCCTTGCTGGCTACAGTGGCGACCTCAATTCTTCTAGCAAGATAAGCTTTCTTTTCTAAGGTAATGCTGCCGTGATATGCCTTAATGGATTCTTTAGAAGCATTCTTCTACAGAGGATCATAGTGACGGCGCCAAGCTCTTCCCGCCTTTTTACAACTGCGCCGCATGTCCGCTAGGGAAGCTGAAAACCACGGGGCAGATGCCCGCTTGCAGCTTTTACAGGAGGTCGAGGCGGGTGCAAGTTCATCAAATCTCTCCTCCAACCAACTCTGCAAGAGAGCAAGATCAGTCTCAAGGCTGCCTGACAACAGGCACGGATGGTCAGAGAGAGCTTGTGCCAGCATAAGCGGGGTCACTCGATTGAAAGCTCTCGTTGTCTGGCGCACACACTCTAACGGTAGCGTTAAGGGTTTATTACTGTGATTTATATTAAAAATCTCCAGCTTTGAGTTTTTTTTCCCTATAGGAAAACATTTGCTGAGTGAGTGCTTTAAATATAGTGCATGCATAAATGTATACAAGGGGCTGTGGTAAAAATGTTCAGGGGCTGTTGTAAGGTTGTTTGTGGGGAGTGGTGTGGACAGTAAAGGATGGATGGGAGAATGTTGGCTGGATGGGTAGAGCGTGTTCTCCTCCTCTGTGCCTTGTCTGAGGTTTCTGAAGGGGTCATAAAAGAGGTCCGGACTACAATGCAGCCTTTTCCCAAATTGGATTTTTCTGGGGGGATGTTTGTGGATGATTATGTGAAATCCTTGCCGGACATGTTTGCTGTGCTGGTAGCAAGCAGAAATCTTGCCTTTATTTTCTTCATATCTTAGCTCACTTGCTACATGCTGTTTTGTCAAGCTAATCTGTGTGAGTGAGTGTGTGTTTGTGTGTGCTTGCACTGTAAGTACTGAACCCTGACAAATACACACAAAACAATCGCTGTTAGGACCAGTGCGCTATGGATCCAGTCGATATATTATGTCAGATAATTTTTAGTGAGTGTATAGAAAACTAAAAGCTTCATTATATTTGCTTTGGTTTGCTTTTTACCTGCCCCAGTATCAAGTAAATACACCATATATTAACCTCAATGACCGGTCCACGTGTATATATAGATATGTTATGCCTATGCACTGCTGTGAGAGATGTGCTTCAAAATGAATGTCTAGATTATGGCACTCATTCTACAGTGTATATGTTGTCATTATGCAATTGTGAGGTTTGCAAGAAAGATGTTATTGAACCTACTGACCAAGGAAGAGCATTTAACAAAATTCATGAATGAAAATAACATAAATCTATGAACTATGTTCTCATGCAGAACTGTGATACACATCCGGTACAGATTAAGGTCAAACCCCAGTGTATACTGCCAAAGCGAGTAGATATCACTAATGTGGGAAAGCCGGGACTAAAAACCTTTCTAAGATGCTCCTTTTTTGGTACAGAGGTGCAGGAACAGAGGGAAATTAGCACTAAAGGAATGATATTCCAGTATGAACCCAGATAAATATCTAATCCAGTGCAGCAAGATCATTGTTCAACTACTACACAAAGAACCTTTTTCAACTTGATACTGTCACATTTGTCATTTACTATGAGGCAGATAGAGATTACCTTTAATAACGGTCTTCAATTACGCCTCTCTGATGTTGCAGCCATACCTCAGTTATTGCTCTTGTTTTTGTTTTGTTATAGGAAAGAAGATTCCAAGAAATGCTGATCTACATCTGCTACCAAATACCATGGGTGAATTCAACATCAGCAATGCCAGCCCTTCAGCATTTTTTCTGATGGGCATTCCAGGCCTTGAAGTTCTCTATATTTGGATAGCAATTCCCTACTTCTCAGCTTATATCCTTGCCTTTCAGGGCAATCTGGTCCTTTTATTTATCATCAAAATAGAGGCAAAACTTCATGAACCCATGTACCTATTCCTTTGTATGTTGTCCACCATCGACCTGGTTTTATCCGCTTCGACAATGCCCAAAATGCTGGCCATCCTTTGGTTTGATTCCAGAGAAATTTCTTTTCATGGCTGCCTCACCCAGATGTTTTTTATCTATTCTTTTGCTATGATGGAATCTTCAGTGCTTTTGGCCATGGCCTTTGACCGCTATGTTGCTATATGCAATCCGCTGAGATACAAGAGCATCCTGACCAATCTGGTCATTGTTAAAATAGGACTAGCAGCTGTAGCCAGAGCTGTTGCTGTGGTGATTCCATTGCCCATTCTGTTGAGAAGAATGCCCTTCTGCAAGTCTGTTGTGATCCAGCATTCATACTGTGAACACATGGCTGTTCTGAAACTGGTCTGTGCTGATACAACGCTCAACAATATCTATGGCTTTGCTGCACTCTTGTTTGTTGTTGGCTCAGACTTGATGTTTATTGTTATGTCTTATGTGTTGATACTTCGGGCTGTCTTCAGGCTGACATCCACAGACACACGTCTGAAACCGATTGGCACCTGCACCTCACATATTTGTGCTATATTAGTGTTTTATATCCCAGTAGTTCTCACTTCTATCATACACAGGTTTGGCCATGATGTCCCACTTCATATTCATATATTGCTGGCCACCTGCTACCTGATGGGACCACCAGTGCTAAACCCAATCATTTATGGTGTCCAAACAAAACACATAAGGCAAAGGGTGGAGAGATTCTTAAACATAACTTAGTCTGGATTGATGTGCCTATTCGACATAGAAAATAACAGTCATGCTAGGGAAGTCTTACTGGCCTTAAGAATGCAGGAGTGTTGTTGCATTATCATAGCATCTTACATACCATGATACACCATGTTTTTCAGAGGGGGAAAGGGTGAGCCATTCCCCCTGCCACAAATGTTCTGTAGGACAAAGCCAATGATGTGTCATCTTAGTGACAGCTTCAAAACATAATGAAAAGAAAAATGTTTAGAAGCGGTTCATATATATCTTTTCTAATGGAGGAATATAGCTCCTTCCAACGCATGCGATTTGAGTGCATGCCATTACAACATGGTTGTTGGGGGTGTGCTGGACTTAGTAATGGTATAATTTATATTCCTACTCCAGTTTGCAAAAAAGCAAGGAAGGTGTTAGATTTTGAATCTAATACCAGTGCGCCTCCAACTGCAAGTCGTTGTAATGACTTGCGATGTGATGGTATTGCATACTAACAACGCGGTAGTTGTAGCAACAGCGATGTAATGGCAGTGCGTTGTGGAGACAGCGCACTGCCACCTTAATGGAGTTCAGCCACCAATTGTTGAAAAATAGGAGAAACAACATGACACTGCGAAATAACTTCTCATTCTACACCTAATACTATAATTAGGGCTGCCACTTGTCCTGAAAAATCCCCTTTCATCCTGCTTGGCTGGCTCATTTCGGAAAGTCTATTTCATTCAACTTTTTTATTGTGGATTCACATGGTGCACTTTGTAGTACATTTTGTAATACTACAGCAATACTGCAAAGCTTACTAAAAATTTCTGTTCACAGACAGTACTTTTTTTAGTAACTAACACTTTTGCAGTGAGAGTCCCTACCTCCATTACATTCAATAGCAGGGTATTGCAGTCCCAGTAGTTGACCAAGGGCAGTGCTGTACTTACTACAAAAGTGTACGTTATTACAATAGTGCAGTTTGTGAATACCAAACAGTAGAAAACCTACCAAAAAGTGTAAACGTACAAAAAAATATGAATCCTTTGTGAATCAGGCCCTCAGTCTTCCCATTTACGTCTGGCATAAAGACACCCATAACATTCTTCCAGTCTATAGCCTATATAATAATATATAACGCTTTACTGTACCATGCAAATTTTATTTCGGGTCAAAGGAAAGACCTTTAGTATTTGCAGAGTCAAGCAGAATTTTGCATATCTGGAAGAGAGAAATGCTAAGAAGCAACGAGTAACCAACCACCACAGCACAATGCACACCCGCCCTCCAGGAAGCTGTTGTGTAGGGTGCAGTGAGGCATGAGGCATGGCAAATGCCCTTGAATGAAGAAAATAATTATAGTATTTTTTATTTCTCTTGGTGCCCATAGGTGGCATCTGGTACCTGCTCTAGTGTTAATTACCATTGGAGCTATACTTACTTCACCACTGTTATGTATGGACACAGGGGCATGAACATCTTAAAGATTCATGGGGTCCTGGGCCAAACATATTTTGGGGGCCACCTGTTTGGAACAGCTTTGCATTTATGATCAAATTTCAGTTCTTTCATGCCCTCTTTGGTCAAGTCACTCACAATGCACAGATGCACATTTTAACAGTGTTTATATCCAACATTCTGGGATAGTGACTTTTGTTGTCAATATTGCAACACAGCAGCAGCTCACTATTATTACTGCAAGTAATCTCTGTGAAGCCATCCCATTTCTCATATGTGAGGTCCTGCTTTGATCTAAAAGAATTTTTTTTAATGAATGCTGCATGAAACTAAATTTCTCTGCATCATGTCTGTAATAGACTCTCACACATCACCAACGTTCAAAATAATTGAAAGGAAAATTGAATTTCTAACAATCTGAGAACTGACCTGACACTATTAGGGCGGGGGGCAGATCCACAGCCCATTTTGCCCATGCCATAAAATGTTTCTGCATAGGGGTGGTGCAGTGCTAATTAATATGTGCAGACACAGGTACTTCAGATGTGCCCTGAACCACATCACTCCGTTTCCGAGCCAATTTATTAATTCAAGCCACGTGATGGCTGGGACCCCCGCTACTCCGGATAGGAGAGAACAGTCCACCAATCAATCATTTGGTGCACACTACATTAAAGCTATACATTAAGGGTGGGCATAGTTGGTGGAGTACTACTACGTGGAATTCCACGAAGTTGAACAAATACTCAGTGAATTCCACAACTTCACTCCGTCTGACTCCCAATTAATAAAACAGAGACCTCATTTAATTTTGGTAAAATAACAAGTAGCTCTGTCTTTACATGCTAAAATGCATATAGTCATTTCACAAAAGTGAAAATAAAAATTTAGCAAGCAGTGAGAGAGGTAATGATTTGGGTTCCTCCCTAACCTAGGGAGGGAACCAAGCAGATACCTTGAAAACAAAGAGCACATCTTGCTGAACGATTCGGTGGTGGTCCCATCATCTTAGGGCCACCCAAAGCACAGTTATGGGCAAAAATACAATCCCAACCAAAGGCCCTGCAAAGCATTATGGGACGGGATATCAAAATAATTCTACAAAGAGCTGCAGTTCAACTAATCGTTACTAGGTGTCCCTCACAAGTCAAATGCAAAAGCAGTGAAACCCTTTCATGAAGCTGCAGTTCCACAAGTCCTTACTAGGTCTCCCTCATGACTTGAGGGACACCTAGCAATGACTAGTTGAACTGCAGCTCTTTGTAGAAAGTATAGTATTAGCTCTAAGCTCAGCCTGAGAGCTGCTTCCCCTTGAGGAATGTTTTGATATTGTATACTATAATATCCACTGCCCACTGCTAATCTCGGGCCCTGATGCTTTTCAGGACCTTTGGTTGGGATTGTATTTTTGCCCGTAACTGTGCTGGGTATGGTCCTCAGAGGATGGGACCACCACTAAATTGTTCAGCATGATATGCTCTTTGTGTTCATGGCATCTGCTTGGTCCTCCCCTTAGGTTAGGGGGACCCCAAATCATCACCTCTCTCATTGCCTAATATTTTTCATTTTCAAAGTTCAGTTTTGTAAATTGGTTATATGCTTTGTAGCATGTAAAGTTTCTTTATCAAAGCATTTGTGGGTGCAGTTTAATAGCTGACTGTGCTACGTGGAGGAACTGAATTTTTGCCTGAATGGAATGCGTAGTTAACAAATCTAGTCTGCTAGCAGAGCGGAGTTCATTGCCCAGGGTTACTATACATCCATTTGTCGTGAATACTGCTGGAAGCGCAGTAGCACCAGAACAGTTTGCACACAGGGCCAAGTTTTGCATTTTTTATCCTCATCTGAAATATAGGTTTGGTGCTAGATCCTTACCTTATGTAATCTGTGTTATTGATGTATCCATCTCTCTCTGCTACACCTTTGGCACTAACTGCACCTGGAGCTCGGTCAACAAAATCAGTGGTCACAGGCCCACACCTGCTCCTAACCCTAAGCCTCAAAAGACCACGATCAGGCCATCTAGAACTTCGCTTCCAAGGATCACTGACAACGCTGTCAGAGTCACCCCACTGAAAACGTACAAAATTCAACAAAGCCTCCAAAGATGCCATCGTGTACTCCCCTGAACTCAGGACAACCAAGCGCAACCGCCACCTGCTGGAGAATGAATTTGCGCTCACGTGATGTGCCATTATAAACTGTGGGTTGACTATTACCCAGTAAAAGGTTGCGCCATCTTAAGAGGGGCAATACCCATAGAGGCATAACAAACAATTATTGTCAATGTAGAGTTACACACTGGTTACAATCATAATCGTAAGTATCCACAATTCACATGATTCACGGCGGTTCAAAAAGTCTCAAGGCATGCTCAGAGTGATCACGCTCACTGGATGTGCCGGTAACAACAAGGAAGGACTAATATACCAATAATCAAAAGCGCCATCTTAAATAAATATTATACATAAGTTTAAAAAAAAGAGAACACCATCAGTTTTGGTCACCGGTCAACATTCCACATTGGGTACCACCGCAGTCCTACATCTGCACATATAGATACCACCATAGTCGAACTCAACACCTTTGCAAAAGTCAACATCACACAATAACAACTACCAAAAGGCTCAAAGACAGCCACGCGTACACATCATCAACAATTGAAAAGGAAATACGCAATCACCAGTTAAACCTTCTATGCCTAATCAAGGTACGTAAATGCATGAAGGCAAGACATTGTCGGTGTAAACTAGTGATATTCTAACGTGCTGATGGCTACCATAATCTCACACCAGATATTTGCGGATGCTGTATCCCCTAAGGACAAGATCGATCTACTCGCAATGCGAGTCCTTTACAGTTCACCCCATCAAAGGTAGTGGTGATTCAAGGTAAAAAGATCAGATCGCATTGGCGTACACTCACATGATATACAGGCAGACTCAAATTGATTCCCAATCAGGGTAGCATGGTCTTCACAAAAATTATGTTAATAGTTCCCGAGAAAGAAGGTGTTCTAAACAATCCACAGTCTAGTCCAGTAATATCCGAACCGATAGCAAGGATCATCTCATACACCAATGACACACAGCTAATCATATCCCTCACAGAAGACCCCAACACCACCAAAACCAACTACCTAAACACCAAGTTCGACGTCGCTACCTGGATGAGGTCTAACTTCCTGAAAAACAACTCAGACAAACCAAGGTGCTCATCTTCAGGAACAAGCACTATCCCTGGGACAACACTTGGTGGCCCACTGCAATTCGGCCCCAAACCCAAACCCCTCACAGCCATGCATGCAACCTTGGAATCCTACTGGACAGCCAGCTGACCATGAAGCACTAGGTCAATGCATTATCCTCTTTCTACTACAACTCATTGCATTCCCTGCATGATTTTCTGATGAATCCCCATCTCCACCTGGTAAACTGTAACCCAGGCCATAGTCTCCACCTAGATAAAACAAAGCACAGAGAGGCACAAAACAAATTGCATATAATATGCCAAGAATGATTAATTTTCAAAGTCTTCAATGTAGAGACATCTTAATTTTTTCAAAAGGATGAGGGATATACACAGACACAGCCAATGTGTTTCACCTAAAAGTGCTTCCTCTGGGCTGTCAATATGACAATAAATTCAAACCAATACACTGAACATCCCATTAAACAATGTACGTAAACAAACAGAAGATATTACATCATAAATATTATTCATCTAATAACTGTGACTCTGTCCAATAGTAATTCTTGCTTAGTTTACATAGTTCTCCATATAAATGGCAAAACAGGACTGTTACATGTCAGATACCTGTCTGAAATTTCTGTGAAGAACCAACACCAAAGAACAAAAGACCGTACACGAAAAAAACTAAAGAGACAAGGAAAAATATAAATGTGCATGGCAAAAATTACCATCCTACCCCACAATGTGAAAAAACTGAAGGAAGAAAAGGGAAAAATAACAAACCAAATTTGCAGGCCCAAAATACGAATGACACCAATGCTCATAACATATCAATATGTTCATGAAAAGAGAAGGCATTCTCTTTTACCTAAAACCAAATAAATCGCACTATAGATCACGGACTGGTTTCCGTTCTTCTGTCTTCTATTCAACACTGTAAATAGATATCAATACTGACAACACAAGAGTCTAATTGAGACTAAGTGGCCCTATATACCGCAGCACATTCTACTCTGGAAGGCCAAAACAGCTTCTCAACCAATTATAAACTATTCAGAACACCGCAGCAAGACTCTTCCTCAACATTACCAGAAGATCCGGCACTACCCCCACCTCAAGACTCTGCACTGGCTCTCCATCCAGAAGAGATGCCTCTTCAAGGTCCTGATGCACACCTACAAAGACCTCCACAACATCAGACCACCATGTGTCATTTTACTGACTTACTAGGCAACTACACTCTGCCTCCCTTGCACTGCCACATATCCCCAATTAGTCAGAGCTGCTGCAGAGGTTGTTCCTTCTCCTACATTTTCACCAAGTCTTGGAACAACCTCCCCCTCCATCTGCGAACCTCCCATTCGAATGACGACTTCAGAAGGAAACTCAAGACATGGCTTTTCCAACTAAGGCTCACAATACCCCAGCGTCTGGAAACCCCCCAGGTTTGCAAGTTGCTCTCTACAAGAACATCCTGATTGATTGCCAGTCATAACAAAACTCCTATAATTTTCAACAGACATGCAAGAAAAAACATTATGTTCTCGAAGGATGGTGGAGCGGGAGACTGGGCACAGACTGTGCTCGTCAGGCTTCAACCAAGGAGAGTAGTTCTATTTCTATTTCCACAACCACCCTGAAGGATGCATGGAGATACAGCAGCTCGAGTTGATAGAACACCATCAAACGTGCTGCTTGATACTCCTGCAAAAAATATTTGCATACATATGACCTTATTTTGTCTCTTTATGCCCGGGAAAATATATTGGCATGGTTGAAACAATATTTGAAGGACTGGGTTTTAGGAGTAGGCACTTTCTCCACATATAACTTTATATTTTGACCTATTGTGAGGTAGCTCCTCTCTATTTCCTAGTGCGGGGTGGAGGTCACTGTATACCCTCTGGTAACTAGAGCAGAATCGCTGCCATGTGACTTGGATGAATACCATGAGTACTTAGAAGGTAATCCTGCAGATAAGTATTCAGAAGGGGACTTGATAGAAGCTCCGGACAATTCAGACCAACAACCCATCAACAGGGCCTTGGCACTGGTGCCCAAATGCTTTACAACCCAAATAAAGTGTTTTGCCTAAATTCATTCATTCATTCAATAATGCCAAGAAGGCAAATACAACAGGTCATAAATTTCAAACTTGGCAAAGTCAAGGAAAAATCAAATAGATGAACTCATACTGAGGTATTAGAAAATTTCTCCAAGACCTACATCTCGGATCACACTACCAAACATCTGTGCCCCTTAAGGCTGTTTTGGGGTCTCGATCCCCTACTAAAAATGACACTTCTGATCATGATTCAGATCAGCATTCTTATTCTTCTCAAGATCCTCATTTGATCAGGCTTGAAATAGCCGGGAGTCTGTGAAACCCGATGTGGCTGTCAAGAATGCGTTGTTTGGACATTTGATGAATTAATGTTGAAGAGCTAATGGTACATATTTTTCCATGCTATGACTAATTGATGCATTACCATATATATAATATGGACTATGAAGCTAAATAATAAATTTGATTGTATATAAGAATATGTTTAGTGTATAACATATCACCTCTAAGTGTTGTTTCTATTTGTTTTTCACATCCGACAACCTAGAGCTTTTTACACAAAATTCAATGAATCAATCAATCAACCAGTGCTTGTTAAGTGGGCGGGGGGTTGCAGGTCCAACTGCACCCTCTGGCTCATTCAATGAGCTAGGTCTTAAGATCCTTCCTGAATTGTGTCAGAGACGGGGATGGCCTGAGGTGGAGAGGCATGGCGTTTCAGGATTTGGCAGAAAAGTAGAAGGATCTTCCTCCATTCCTGGTCTTGCTGATATGAGTAGCGGTGGCGAGGGCCTGTTGGGCAGAGTGAAGTTGTCTGATTGGTACGTGAAAAAAGAGGTACTGGTTCAGGTATGCTGGTCTGTTGTCATGGAGGGCTTTGTAGGCATGTGTGAGGATCTTGATGGTGACTCTTTTGTTGACTGGGCTCCAGTGGAGTTCTTGTAGGTGTTCCGAGATGTGTCTGTTGCAGGGGATGTTGAGAACCAGTCTGGCTGCGGCGTTCTGCACCTTTCTGAACCTTCCTGAGGAGCTTTTGGATGGCACCTGCATGGACTGTGTTTCAATAGTCAAGACTTGTTCTGATGAGTGTGTGGGTGACCGTCTTCTGTGCCTCAGTTAGGATCCATAGGAAGGTTATCCAAGGCTTGCGAAGGTTGTGGAACCATGATGAGATGAAGGCATTGATCTTGTGGTTCATGGTGAGTGAAGAGTCCAGTATGATGCACAGGTTTCGTGTGTGGTCAGTGGGTGTTGGGGGGGTTCCTAGCTTGGCAGTCCACCAAGAATCTTCCCAAACGGAGGTGTGGAGCCCCAGGAAGAGGACTTTGGTTTGTCTGTCTCAAGCTTGAGGCAGCTGTCTCTCATCCATGTGGCGACGGCCTCTATCCCGTTGTGAAAGTTGTTTCTAGCAATACTGGGCTTGTTGGTTAAGGAGAGAATCAGCTGGGTGTTATCAGCGTAGGTAACAATTTTTAGTCTGTGGCTCCTGATGATAGCTGAGAGCAGGGCCATGTAGATGTTGAAAAGAATGCAGCTCAAGGAGGAGCCCTGAGGCACTCTGCAGCTGATCTTTGTGGGTTACAAGAGGATTACGGGAAGTCTGACTTGCTGTGTTCTACCGTCAAGGAAGGTGCGGATCCAGTCCATTACTTTGTTGTGGATGCCGGCATCATGGAGTCTTATGATTAAGGTGTGGTGAAATACGGTGTCAAAAGCAGTTGAGAGGTCAAGGAGGATGAGGGCTGCTGTTTCTCCTTAGTTAGAGAAGGCAGCAGATGTCATTGGTGGTGGGGAGGAGGGCAGTCTCTGTACTTTCCTTGCCTCAGTAGTCAAATTGAGAGGAGTCCAGGACGTGGTTGGCTTTGATGAACTTGGAGATATGGGCGCTGATGGCCTTCTCGATAATCTTGGCTGGGAAATTCCTGAAATTACATCATTATGCCGATATTCACAGCATAAATCTAGCATAGGAGAGTGGGAGCAATGCCAAGATCCAGAAAGAAAGTGTGTCTTGTTCACAGCACTTGTGTTTTTTTTCTCCATTGTGTTAGTACAAAATGCATACTTGCTTTAAATTTTCAGACAAGGGTGCATTTCATACTAAAATATAATGACAAATGATGCATTTGCATTTTGCATAATTGTACATGATTCTCTTCAAATGTTGTGTATACGAAACTTCTCACGCCCCTAGCTCTATTTATGTTTACACACTAATGATAAATGAAACTAGGAAGTGATGTATTGAAAGCAAAGCCAGAATGCATGTTGCCTGTAAATACACTTTTTTAACTTCTGCTTTGATGAATCAACACAATGGGATTTTGACCAAAGGATTAAACAAGATTGGAAACTGTTTCTCTCCGAACACATTTCAAAAACAGTTATTCACTCCCATGTGAAAGAGCCAAACCCTAGCAAAAGTGAGATTTCAGCTGACATAAAGACAACACACATACATAAGCAGAAATTTTGAATCTATACTACAAACAGATACATGCCTATGATACCCAATACTTTAAAATATATACATAGATGGATTTGACCCAGTCTCTTGCTCCTGATTACATGACTTTCTTGTTTATGTCATAGGAATTACTTTTGTCCCTATTCTTATTTTGTTCAAGTAGGGAACCATTTTTCTTTGAGTTTAGGCACTCAAAAATGGGGCATATCTTTTATTGCTCTTTTCCAATTCCACCCTTTAGAATTTCCTTTGCATTTCCTTTTTTCTGTATCAACATGTTGTAGAGAGTGGCTGTCAGCTGCACATCGCTATCAGACAGCTCACTACTTGGTCCTTCTCCACCACATCTTGGTCATCAGTTGCCTCTGCCCCCCTTCATTCACAATCAATTTTCTATTTATTATTTTTGAAACATATTACACAAATGTTTTTCATGAGAGCCCAGCAGCTACATACTTCTGTTGGCTTGCTGGCTCCCGGCTTGACCATTGCTCCCCTTGCATGGGCGTCTATTCCCTAAAATGCTAGGGGTAGGGGAAGTGATTTAACATAACAATTCTTTGAGCATGTGCAGTTCTACCAAGTACCACGCATGAGGAGTTAGACAAATGCATTTCAGTGTGGTGCTCCGCATCATCGCACTGAAATGCATTGTCGCGCATTATGCATAGCACCACAGCTGGCAAGACAAGCTGTTTATAGCAATAACTACATAAAACTGTGGCTTGGCAGCGTGCTGTGCGTGTGCTGCTCCCGCAGCTTTTGTGCACTGCTTGCTCTGCTGCTTTCTACAATGAATTTAATACTATTATGAGGCACCGTGGGTACTGGACATAACATCCTTCCGCAGGAGTTAACTTATGGGAGGCTGCAGATGTCAGACATGCTTATGCATATCCAGACATGCATATTATTAGAGATGTGTGCATGCTTTTCTCACTCTCAGACTTTCACCAATGTACCTGGCTCGTTAGGTGTTGTAGAAACATGGCGGGTGCTGGCAGCACCACCTGCTCACTTCTAGCTGCCGCCTCTTCCATCTGGCTCAGCTGTCTCAGTTTGAGAAGCAGCTGCAACAAAAATGACCTCAGTAGAGCCACAGCAAATGTTAATACCAAAAGAGGGCCTGAGACCAACTGGAGTCAGAGCCAGAGTCACGTTCCAAGTCAAGTTGGTGCGATAGAGGGCAACCTAAATCATTTCCTTCAGGCTGCGAAACGAGGGGCTCTGATCTCCAAGGAGTTGTATACGCCCACTCTCACCAATAAGAACCACGCAGTAAGTCGAAAGGAATTAGTTGGATTGTGCCTGCTGATGTGTCACCTGTTTGCTTTTCTGCACATGGGAAGTAGGACACATTAAAGCTGGGGTGGAGCACACGTCATGTCAGAGTACTTTAGGGGGCAGGCGCGTGTGAAAAGCTGTTTCCTTGCCACTGGAATGCACTGGGCTTATCTAATACTTTGGAGGTTCTGTTGCAGACACTGGGTTTTAACAAAGAGCTTTGGGGCACAATCCCACAGCATACAGCAACAACAACAGAAATCACTGCAAATACATGTCTAGCACTGCTTCAGCAGAACATTTGCAATTTCATAATTAAATGACAAATGTTATTCATAGAAAAACTAATATTTCATTGATTGTAACAGAATTATGCCATTACTTTTACTTTCAACATAAAATAGGCAAACCGGCCAAGTGGAAGAACCCCTCTGATGCCTAAGTGAGACATCCACGAGCTTCAGGCAGGATTCCGCACACACCACAGCACCGAATTGGTGATGCTTTCGGTGCTGGATGAGTTGAGAGAGATGGCTGACAGTAAGAAACCGAGCGCCCTAATACTTTTAGATCTGTCGGCGGCGTTCAATACAGTCAGCCATACACTGCTCCTGGACAGGTTGTCCAGCTTTGGGATTCAGGGGTCAGCATTTTGTTGGCTGAAATCCTTCTTGACCGGGAGAACACAGAGGATTCAGCTAGGGGTGGAGATTTCAGAGGTGGGAAATTTAACATGCGGGGTACCTCAAGGCTCCGCCTTATCCCCTCTCCTATTTAACCTGTACCTTCAGCCATTAATCAACTCCCTGGCAAAGATGGGTTGTCGCATATTTAACCACGCTGACAACACCCAATTGTTGCTGAGTATAGATAATACAGCACAAGCTCAGACCCAGGCACAGAATGTACTCAGATACACCGTCAGGTGGATGTCCTCGAATCTTCTGAAAATAAACCCTGAGAAGACAGAAGTTTTAGTGGTCGCATCGACCTGTTCCCCATGGAGTGACCTGTACTGGCCCCAGGAGCTGGGCCCTACTCCTAAACCAGCGGACAAAGTAAAAAGTTTGGGCATTAAGATAGATCGTGAGTTGTCAATGGCAAGCCAGATGGCCACCGTAGCCGGCACCTGTACGGGGTTGATTAGACAGCTACGCAAATTAGCCCCTCTTTTGTCCAGGTCCATGCTGCGTACGGTCGTATCCGCGACCATAATATCCAGGCTGAACTACGGAAATGCGCTGTACTTAGGCCTTCCGAAAACACTAACTAACAGATTGCAGGTGACTTTGAACGATGCGGCCCGCCTCATTTTTAGGCTACCGAGACGCTCACATGCCTCACCATTGTTACAGAGCCTCCATTGGCTGCCTATAAGGCAGCGGTCTGAATTCAAGAACCTACATAAAGCGATCTATGGACAAGCTCCGTCATACATAAAAAAACGACTGGAGCTGTATAAGCCAGAACGGTGTCTTAGGTCTTCCGATGCACAACTGCTTGTTTGTCCTCGTTATAGACTCGCTACAAAAGGTGGAAGATCTTTCTCAGTTTTGATCCCCAAAATATGGAACAAACTACCTGAGTCCCTCCGTAAAGAAGGAAACCTCCTTTGTTTCAGGAAGTCCCTGAAAACAATTCTATTCAGAGAGGCTTTGAGTTCCTAAGCGTGCCCCCCCTCTGGTCATCCTGCTGAGTAAGATGTTGTGTCCTTTTGGTCAAAAGCGCCTTGAGACCTGCCGGTGAGTTGGCGCTATACAAACCGGAAATACAAATACAAAATACAAATACATGACTTGATTTAAAACAGGTTCAATATATTACCAGAATTCAAGCCGCATTCTCCAGCCTTCTCACAGCTTTGCTTATGCTCTCATATAACTTGATAATAATGTGAATAAACTGAATATAACTGTCAAAAGAAGACCATCTTTGCAGGCAGATAAAAACAAGAACATTAACTAATGTTTGCAGGGCTACCTTGCCACTACAGCAAATTTGATGCAACAGAATTGTCTTAAGTTGAACTTAAATAAATCATAAGTTGTAGCATTTGGAAACCCTGTCTCTTTTTGATCTTCTGAGACTAGGGCACCCACTCTCATCATTACTAGAGGTGATGTTTCTAATGCAAAAGATTCTGCAGGCAATATCAGAAGCTTTAGTCGAGAATAATGGGCAAGGGAAAACCCATAAAACCGACCTACAACTGATAGCAGATGAATTACAACAATTGAATAACTGCATGACGACCATAGTCCGCCCAGTAGTGGAGAAGAGGGATCAGTTGTGTATCATTATGTGCTAGAGAGGATGATGTTCACAGATTGAAAATCCCCCGACAGAATATATATCAAAATGCCCTATGTTAGTAATTAAAAAGATCTTATGGGCGATTTAAGAGGTATTGACCTGAGCATACGATAAGAAGAAAGCGACAGACAAAGCTGAAAAGGACTCTGGGTTCACAGTCAGGGGAGAGTAATAAACAAGGTATGGCTATACAGGTTCAAAAGAAGTCATCAAGAGGTGGAGTTAGGAATAAAACGAGTGCATGAGGGAACCGAAATAGAAAGGCAACAAGGACAGTGACGAGGACAAACACCCTCTGTGGAAGTTTGCAACCCCAAGGACCGGAGAGCCAGAGGAGAACGGGGCATAGGAGCGATCTAAGCAACAGAGAATAAGACCATCCCGGGATAGTAGCCTGCCCAAAGTCAGAGTCTCCAATAGTAGTCGGGAAGAGCAGTGGGAACACCAGGAAGATGATAATAGCGGGCACCTTAGGGTGTATATGGAACCATGGGGGCAAAGGTTTAAGAGAAAGCGGTGAAGGAAAACAAACCCCTTAAACCGCTCCACCCTATTACAAATACTGGCCAAATGCCCCACACTGGGTGGAGTTACTTCTGATGATATCAGACAAATAGGATTTATAACTAATCCTGATGAAAATGAGGTAACAAAGGTGCTTTTTTATTCTGAATTTGTAAAGCAGATGGTGATAAGAGCAGAGGGAGACCTGGAAAAGGAGGGAATAAGTCTTGTGTATGATTGCCAACTTGGTATAGGTGGGGGAATCCCGGGGACACTGGGACCCTCACCTATCACTAAGGTTAACGCCCGGAGCAAAAACAGTATGATATACTAGGTGCCAAATATAGAAGAATACTGATAAAAATCAAAAAGGGCTAAAAGTAACAATAAGAAATAGCACCAATGGGCCGGCCTTGAGCAACCGATTTGATCTACTGTCCGAATCTGCAATAAGATGGGGGAATAGTATGAACGAAGCGTTGAGTGCGCTGGATTAGGAATTAGGGTCTTCACACAGCCTACAGACACTTTCATGGAATATAGGGGGGTACAGAAGGCAGCTATCCCAAGACACCTTTAGAGAAATGCTGAGTAGCTATGATATTTTGTGTCTTCAAGAGTCCTGGCTTTGTGAAATACTCAAACCTATAGACAGCATTTTTATGCTCACTAAAAAGGCAGTACGAATGAATCTAGGACGCTCCTCAGGGGCGTTGATCACGTTGGTATCATCAAAAGGAGCCAATAAAATAACTAATTTAAAAGTGCAATGTAGGTGGCTATTAGCCTGCTAGGTAGAATTGTTTACGGGTATGTGAGCAAGGGAACTAATAGTTGTGATCAATGTATATATTCAGCCAGGTGCAATAATAGATTATGAAAAGCAACTGGACTTGCTAGAGAAGGATCTAGAGGCTAGTAGTACAACAAAAGCATCACATCTGATAATGATCTTAGGAGATTTTAACCGTAAACTAGATCCTTCCAATAGTGACAAACTTTTTAAAGATCTTTTAACCATTGCAAAAGTACCAGCAGCAAGTTTTTCTGGCGCTGGCAATTCTGCACGAGATAAACACTTAGTAAGATTTCTAGGATCCAAAGGATTATTTAGTGTCAATGGACGGTCTAATACTGACCGCCCTTCAAGGAAGACTTTCCGCATAGGGAATAAGAATTGTCCGATTGATTACACCTTTATAAATGCATGGTATTTCAACGAAGTAGAATGTTTTGAAATACTGCAGTGTGAAGGTAGCTACCAAGAGGTGGAAAGAGAAAAAGTGGTTCCCTTACAGATTGAATACCATAGATGTATAACTATGCGCATAACAGAGGACAGCCTGAAATTGGTTATTAATTTAATAATTGATTACAGGGCTGTGGATGAAGTGGTGCAAGGTGATACAATTTTAACCCGGTATGAGCATACAGTAGAGCAGGTCATAAATTGGCTAAGGATTCAGGTAAAAGCAGGACCCGCCGTTAAGAAAAAAGCAAGAATAAATGCGTGGTTTAATAATTAGTGTAGGAAGTTACAATTGAGGGTACGAAAATGAGAAAGATGGTTAAGAAAAAGACCGGATAAAGGAACTCTGGAGAGCCTTTGAGGGGCAAAACCGGAATACAAAAATAAGTTGAGAGACAGTAAATTGTAATATATGGCCAAAAATTGAGAAATAATGTTAGACGTGATAAATACAAATAATATAAGATCATTCTGGCACCTGCTAAAGGAGGGAAAAGGACAGGAGGAAATGCAGTGTTTAGTGGGGGAAGACGATTGGGCTAGCCCTTTGAGTAAACTGTACAATAGGGAAAAGATCCTGGAAATAAGGTATGAGGAGTCAGAACTAAAAGTCTGTACTTCTCTATTCAAAACATAAAAGAAACAATTCAATCCCTAAAGCTAACTAAAGCAGCAGGGCCAGATAATTTACCTGCAATCATAATAAAAAATAATACAGATTGGTGGGCAAGGTTTATAAATGAGACCTTTCAACACATTATAACTTCGGGCATTTTCCAATAAAGTTGGAAGGGGGCTATTGTGATGCCAATTTATAAAAAAGAGGATGCTACACTACCTCAGAAATACTGCCTACGAAGTTTGCTGGATGTAGGGGAGAACGTTTTCTCTAAAATACTACTAGGCGTAGGGAAATTCTGGGCAGAGCAGTATAACCTAATCCTAATAGAGCAAGGTGGGTTCCAGGAGGGCCATTCAACCATTGACCACTGCATCAGTTTATGGGCTATGGCAAAAAAGGCAATTGAAGTGCGAGGTAAACTTTTTTGCTGCTTTGTTGATTTGCGAGCTGCCTTCAATTCAGTAGATCATAGCCTACTATGGAGCATGCTAGCAGAGCTCGGAATCAACAAAGCATTGCTTGCTTTAATCCAGGAAATGCACTCTAGTAATTGGGCTAGGGTTATCTTGGATACCCAGGGAACCCTATCTAACAAAATCCAGATAATGAATGGTTTGCGGCTGGGCTGTGTCCTTGCCCCATTGCTATTCTCTCTTATTTCTATCCGATCTACCCAATATATTGACTTGGGCAGGTGGGATAAGTCATAAGATGGGAGGGACGCATATATCTTGTCTGTTACATGCAGATGACTTAGTGATAATGGATATGACAGAGCTTGGCTTGCAAAAAAACTAGTTATTTTTAATGAACATTGCAAAAAATAAATGCCTCACGGTCAACTTAGAAAAGACCAAAATAATGGTATTGGGAGAAAAGAAGTGCTCACAGTACTGGAAATTGGGAGAGGGTAGTGGAAGAAGTAGATAGATATAGATATTTAGGTATGTGGTTTGACGATAAGTTAAATTGGAGAGATCACATACAGTCACTCAAATCAAAAGCACTCTCCTCAGTGTGGGGCCTCAAACATTTCAAGCAAAAGTATAGAGGTCCCTCCCTGCGGCCAATTCTATCGACTTTTAACGCACTGGTACGCCCACAGTTCTAATACGCTGTAGAGGTATTATATATGTGAGGTAAATTGGATTGGAACTTAGAAGAGGGAAAATGCGTCAAACAGCTCCTTGCACTCCCCTCGTCAATAATGATACTGGCTGTGCGAGTTGAATGTCATCTTACGGGGAACAGCCTTTACAACGTGGGTATTACCATGCGCTACCATTACAACGCTGCTATTACAACGCAAGTCGTTACAACGACTTGCGCTGGAGGGCGCTGTCGGATAGGGAATAGTTTAATTTTCTATTCCAACACCTTCCCTACTGTAACATGGGCTGGAGTTGGAATAGAAAATTAAACTATTCCACTAACCAGCGCTTACAGCGCAAGTCGTTGTAACGACTTGCGTTGTAATGGCACGCGTGGTAAAAGCCCACGTTGTAATGCCATACAACCTCACTTACAGCCTGTAATTTTTGGGGTATGCAAGCAGTATTGAATTTTTGGCAGAGAATAAATGGAGAGGGCCCCGCCAAAATAGCAAAACTCTGTAAAAAACAAATAAAGGTTAGCTATCTAAATTGGGCGTCCCAAGCTAGAATTTGTCTAGATAAGTTGTGGGTCAAACTATCCCTAGAACCAGACCAATGGAGGTTGTGGCAGGAGATTCCCAAGTCTGCGCTGCGTGCTATTATTAATTCGAAGCCCCGAGAGGAAGATTTGGGTTATTTGAGGAGTAAATCGTCCTCCCGGTTCTTGATAAATGGGTGAACCAACAATTAAATATTCCCCTATATCGAGGCCATGCCTACCCCAAAACTTAAAAATATAATCTTGAAATTTAGAGTGGGCCTGAACCCATGCAACACAGATTGAAAGATAAAATCCGCTATGAAGAATGAACAAGGTTTGTGTACATGTGGAAGTGAAAGGCAATGGTCCACATATTCTGTTAGACTGCTTGTGGTTCTTAGAAGAGCAAAAAACATTTTTGAAACTCCTTTTTACTGTCTATGAAACCTTTAGTAGGGCTCAAGTTCTTAGCTTGCTGAGAAATATGAGATCTTTAAATGTGACATGTGCAATGGAAAGATTTTTAATTGCTATACAGGAGTCATTGAAGGAATTGGTTATATAATTCAAAAGGGGCGGGGTGGAAATGTGTTGTTACCCATGTTTGGGGATACACCGGGACCTTTTTATCTATGGTGGATGTACAAATGGGTATCTAATGTTTAGGTGATTCCTTCCCCTTGCTGTTGATGAACCAGGTACTCCCGATGACCTGGTCGAGTTCCTTTTCGATTTTATCAGGATTGTATTGTGTTTTATACTGTTTTTATGGTTCAAGGGTTTGAACAAATCAGATTTTAATTGTATGTATTGCAGCATCTTCTTTTTATGGCTATATATGCCAAATAAAAATATAACAAACTAAACGAATGAACCCCTTCTCTTTTTGATCTTCTAAGACTAGGGCCTAAAGACCTTTGACACCCACTGTCGCATGCTGCATTAATAAGAAATGTTGGGGTAAAGTTTTAAAAAATATATATTTTTTATTGAGCAGAGCATTAGGTACATAAACTACATAGTATACTTAAGATTATTATTAAAAACCATTTGTACAAAAAAGATATGATAGCTTCTTATTTCATGGTAACATTTTAGACAAAATATGGCTGTAGAAGCTAATAACATCATCTACCAAATATAGCAATGTGCAAATCATCTAATAAAGTGCAACATCAGGAAAATTTTCTAATGCTACTAAAGTGCAATACCAAATAAAGTGCTAGTGCCTTTTTTTGTCCCCAGAAGTAGCAGCTATCACTACAACATCATAACCAAACTTTAGATGAAATAAGGCTGTAGCAGCTAGTAACATCCTCAACCCAAAATAACAATGTGCAAATCATCTGATAATGTCCAGCAACAGAAAAAGTGCTAATGCTTCTAAAGTGCAATAACAAGGAAAGTGCTAGTGCCTTTGTATCGTAAATAGCAGCTCCAACTCCAACATCCATGTTGAAAAACAGTGTTAAGTCCCTCGTTTAACTTTTCTAAATCATTCAAAAACGTTTTAAAAAACTCAAATTTCCTAGTGGCCCCCACCCGTTTAGCATAAACTTCTTCAAAATTTCGAGTCCTCTTCATTTTATTAAACCATTTTCAAATGAGAGGAAACTTCACTAGATTTCCAATTCTGAAGAATTAAAGAAATGAATAGAGAAACTTTCTTGGCCTCTGTTAACATCATTCTATCCCTGCAAAAGTCCGAACAGAGCGGCCTCAGGCAAAACTCTCTTCCCAATTACTAGTTCAATATCTATAAAAATTCCCTCCCAGAAGGGCCTCAGTAGTGGACATCCACATGGCAGCAAAAGCACTTATCTTCAACTTCCGGAAATCTTTTTTTTAGGGCGGCCGGAGTTAAATAGGAAAGCCAACGTGATAGGAAGGCCATACTTTTGCAGCAAGCAGGGATTTACTTCCAAAGTGGCATAAGACCTCCCAATCATTCAGGGAAAGAATACATTGTGTCTCACGGGCTATCTTAGCCAAATGGCTCTCTATTACGGGAGCTTGACCCTGTTGATGTAATAACCGGTACCAGTTCCCTACACCACTAACTTTGGCCCCATAGAGAGCTACCACAAGTTGATTTGGAGCATCAAAAATGACACTGATATTTTTTAGAAAGTGAACAACGTGTAAATACTCAAAAAGGCAGGTTTCCTAAGGCTTTCCACCTTTTCCATTACCTCTTGCCAGGAAATCGCCCTATTTTAAATTATAAAATGTCTTAGCTCGAGTAGTTCACTACCTTCCCAATTTGTAATATGTCTTGATCGAAACTGGAGGCAGAGACTAGTACATTCTCTCAATTTTAAATATTGCAGACCTGAAGAGACCGTCTTTTTAATAAAGGACTGAAGTCTGAAAGAGTAATCTTTTAAAGTCTTGTATCTTGTTCTCTTGGAAGTTTTTAAAAACACTTGAGTTTGAGAACCAATTCTTTGCGTCATTTTATCTGTAAAGAAGCTATCTCTAGTACCTTTAGATCCCATCAAGCCAGACACTAAATCGAAAAAAGCAGTCTCATAATATCTTCTTAAATGAGGCAAAGCTAAGCCCCCTTGTGCAATAGGTAGTTGCCCCACAGTCAATTTAACCCATGATACTTTCTTTCCCCAGACAAATTCTCTAAATAAGGTTTCTATTTCTCTAAAAAGGACACATTTATCTTAATTGGGACATTGGTAAAAAGAAATATAAGCAACGGAAGTATGGACATTTTGATTAATGAAACTGCACCCACTAATGATAAGGAGAGAAGAAGCCATTGCTCCAGAAGTTTCTTGATGTTCTCTTTCATTCTTAAATAATCAATGTATGTAGCTGTTGGTACTTGCTAGACACAAATATCCCAAGATATCTAATTGGATCTAGCTTAGTTGCTTGTGCCCTAAAGCAAGATGGAAGAAAATTGAAATCTGTCTTAAGGACAAGAACTTCAGTTTTATTAGCATTTATTTTATAGCCGCCAATTAGCTCAAAATTCATAAATTCTCTTACAACCATTTCAAGATTATCTTTGTCAGGGGTCAGATATAAAATAATGTCGTCCGCAAAAAGTTTCAACTTTGCCATGCAGGGGATAGGGGATTGAATAGCAGCATTATTTTGTATTTTAATTACCAGTGGTCTATAAAAAAGGTAAAAAGCAATGGTGAAAGCGGACAACCCTGCCTTGTCCCACAGTTTATTTTCATGGTTCCTGCTCGTTTCAAATTTATAGCCACCAGAGCCGTGGCTCCCTGATAGATATCACGTAGCATGTTGACGACCTGAGCAGGAAAGCCGAACAGACCGAGGGCAAAAAAATGGGTTCTCCAATTAACTAAGTCAAAAGCTTTCTCAGCATCAACCCTTACGATACATGCCGGAATAAGATTGGTATTAAAATAATCTAAGGCATGTATTAAAAACTCGGTATTGGCCGTTACTGATCTCTCTGCTATAAAACCAGACTGATCTCTATGAATTGTCTCATGGGCGGTGTGGTATCTCCCTCTTCGTTCCCCCCCGGCGGCTCGGCGTGTGATGGAGCTGCTCGCGGTGACATCACTTAGAATGTCACCGCGACCAGCGTTCCAAGGCGAGCGCCGGGGACAGTAGCTGAAGAGGCTGCATAGCGTCAGGCTGTGGCTGAGGTCGCAGTTGTCAGTACTTCATAAATAAACTCTTCTGTTCAACTAAGTGACGGCTCTGACTCATCTTTAAGCCGTCACCACACTGGCGACGAGGATGACCTTCTGCGACCTCAACACGCCGTGAAGAAAACCAGCAGAACAGCTGACTCGAGGAAACCCAGCCAGCTGACTGGGAATAGTATCGGGTTACTGTGCATCCAGACCGCAACGTGGAGAGATCACCGGAGTAAGAGGCAGCCCGGGGTCGAGAGGTGTTTGTACACATACTCGAAGAAGGTGCAGAGGAAGAAAAGGTGCCCCGGAGAAGAACGTGTGAGGGCAACTGCAGGTCGGTGTGGACTTATCATCTGACAGTCACCTATGAAGTAAGGTACGCCTGCCTGTCATCCCTGCGCGCTAACCCCTGACTCCTCGCCTATGTCCTGTGTGGCGAGTAACGTCATCTGCAGCCGTTAAAGTGTGGGAGACGTGCTGTTTATGCCGGAGCCTGGCTAGCGGATAATTATAGCGCCACCTGGGTCTAGAGTGAAGGCGTGAGCGAGGTGCGCGCTCTCCTCATCCAGTTCAGGACATTATGATAGTTGGGAACATGCAGCCACGTTAACGGAACCGATTACTGCCTAGAAAAGCGCTGAGGAAGACCAGTCAGTACACAGTATATGTTTTTGAAGCGAAGGCAGGAGACGCGAGCGCTTCACGTGAGGGGGCACGCACAGCACTACGAGTAGGGATCCAGCACATAAGGCGGCTGCCTAGTTCTTTGGATCGACATCGGCGTGTAGTGGAGCTTAATCAACAAACTGGCGAGGGACGTTTTCGGGAAGCATTTCTCACCTCTATAACCCTGCCGTCTAATGAAAGTTCTGCTGTGTGGAAACCAACGTATCGTAGCACGCGTGTGTGTGGCGGTTTCCTTGTCACCACAGAGGGCGCGTGTAATCTGAACATGGCAGGCGAGTCGTGCACGTGAAAGTGGTGCACTGCCAGTTGTTAGATGGTGAATTGACTAGGATCTGTAATGAACTGTTGGTGAATTTAACGCTGTGGAGTGGACACGAATGAAGAAGTGTTTTGCCACCATTTGGAACTTACTGATAGAACTGTGCTGGCAGTAAAAGAAAACCGCTTGTTTGAGCACATCAAGCAAAGTATTGACCTTTCCAAGGGCAAGCTATGCGCTGAGTACATTCAGCCCCAGGGTATATGGACTGTGCAGACAGGGAAAATATTAATTTTTTGTGCTTTGTTCCTTTACTTCCCCACTGCAGGGCTCTTCACCAATTCATGTATCTTTAGAATCACCTGTATCTCAGTAATCTATTCTGCAGCAAGTTGTATGTTCTGTATCCTTTGCTACAGGGAGTGAGGGCCGAGCAGGGGCCTCTCAACTAAATTCTTGCAAGAAATGTTGTTTAGATTATGTCCCTATAGTAGAAGTGTTTCCACTAGTAGCTTTTCTAGGCGTACTTACCTTGGCACAGGATACAGTGTTTTCTTTTCCTACGTTTAAAAGCTTTACAGTGGGTTTGTGCATTCTTCCAGGTTGTAAGTTCATACTCAGACCTTTGAGGAATAAGCATGCAAAGTGTGACCCCTCCACCTTTTTTCTTAACCAACCCAGGTGATCCTATCATCCTGTGGAAAAAATGGAAAAAAGTGTTCTTGAATTACGCTACTGTGTGTGGGCCTAACCTAGGGTTAGAAAGGAAAGTTGCATTGCTGGCCTATTACCTAGGCGCAGAAGGAGAGCAAGTCCTAGACCACCTCCAAGACTTAGGGGCGCAGGAAGCAAGAGGTCTGAATGAGTTTGAAGTAAGTCTGAAGAAATTAGATTTGCACTACCTCCCCAAGACTAGCACAATCATGGAGAGGTACCACTTTGGGAAGAGAGCACAGAAGGAAGGAGAGTCAATAGAAGATTTTGTGTCTGAGTTGAGGAAATTAGCCGCTACTTGCAAGTTCGGTGGAGCGAGTGAGGAGAGAATTAGGGACCAGTTTGTCCTGACTTGCAGGATGGAGCGAGTGCGTGAAGAGCTATGGCTTAAAGATGACCCGCCGTTGAGAGAGGTTCTCATCATAGCCAAGCAGGTGGAGCACATGTTGCAGTGTGTCAAGGAGATAAAGCAAGATGCAGGGGAGAAGAAGAACGATGACAAGACCAAAGTCAGTGAGGTGGTGAACGAATGCGAGACAGTGTCCGTAGTCAAAGGCCAGAAGGTAGTGGGCATAGAACAGAAGGAGGGCAGGCTGGGAGGATCATTCAAAGGTACCTGCTATAGGTGTGGCAAGCAAGGGCACCTAGCCAACGACAAAGAGTGTCCCGCCCTCAGATTCACATGTAACAAATGTGGTAAGAAAGGCCATTTCAAGCAATACTGCAAGAGTGGGCAGGGAGTCAGTAGACAGAGTAGAGACAGAACGAATGTGGTGTGCGACGAGATCGTGGTGCAAGTACAAGAGTTGAAGGCCCAAAGTCCCAGCAACCCCACGTGTGCGGAAATTGTGGTACAGGTTGATGAAGGTCAGGTCAGTAGTCCTAAAGACACCATTAAAGTAGGGGAGGTTGACCTAGAAGCATTGTTTGACTCCTGTTTTAGAATAACAAAGGAGTTCTCACCTGTGTCAAAGGGAAAGATAACCTTGAGGAGTTTGGACTTAAGGCCAGGAGGGTATGCTGGGCGCCCCATCTCTATGAAGGGATATTTTCTAGGGGAAAATTGAATACAGAAATAGGACAACAGTGTCTAAAGTGTATGTATCTACTGTAGGAGACAACATCTTGGGGTGGCAAGCACAGAAGGAGTTAGGAGTTTACCTCAATCCCAACAGCAATCCCCAGATTCTAATACAGGAGATACAAGAATGCAAGGCTGACATCACAACAGAGTTCGAAGAGGTGTTTAGAGAAGGGCTTGGATGCCTAAAGAACTACTGTCACAAAATAAGATTGAAGGAGAACGCCAAGCCAGCCGTGGCTAAAGTTAGAAAACTCCCCATAGCCATTCAGGAGGAGGTCAAATCTGAATTAGAGAAACTGTGCAAGGCTGGAGTCATCGAACCTGTGGAAGCGACTGAATGGTTGGCACCCATCGTGGCCGCAAAGAAGAAGGATGGGTCTGTCCGGCTCTGCATCGACTTAAGGGCATTAAATAAAGAGGTCGTGGTCGACCGATACCCCTTACCGAACATCACCCAAATGATGAGCATGCTAGAGGGTGCCAGGGTGTTTTCTACTCTCGATCTCACCTCGGCCTATTTCCAGATAAAACTACACGAGCAGTCTCAGGAACTCACGGCTTTTGTGACACCTATGGGCGCTTACAAGTTCAAAAGGATGCCTTTTGGGTTAGTCTCGGCAGTCGCCGTGTTTCAAAGAATCATGGGCAACATCCTGAAAGGCATCCCAGGCGTCATGTGTTACCAGGATGACGTGCTCATTTTTGCAAAGAACCATGTAGAGCATGATGAGAGACTGAGATGCGTGTTGGGGAGGTTCTTATCTCAAGGCCTTACCGTAAAGAAAAACAAATGTGTGTTTGGCTGTGCAGAGTTGGACTTCCTGGGACACAAGGTGACGACGGAAGGCATACGTCATTAAGGCCGAACTACAAAACACCATCGTGAATCTGTCACCCCCCAAAAGCAAGGACGAGATCAAGTCATTCATGGGGATGTTGGAGTTCTATGGAAAGTTCATAAGAAACCTGGCGGGCAGGACTTACGCCATCAGGCTACTGTTGAAAAGGGAAAATGAATTCAAATGGAGTCAGGAGTGCCAGAGGGAGTTCGAGGATGTAAGGAGAGCACTTGCTGAGGCCCCCAGTTTGAAGTCATACATACCCAACCGGGCAACGGTAGTCACCACCGATGCAAGCGCCAAAGGGCTGGGAGCTGTCCTCACCCAGAAAGGCGAGGAAGGTGAAGAAACCATAGCCTTTGCCTCAAGTTCGCTCCAGAAGTCTGAGAACAACTACTCGGTGATCGAAAAAGAGGCATTAGCAGTATCTTGGGCAGTAGGAAAATTCAGAGACTTCCTGTGGGGAACTCAGTTCACCCTCCAAACTGACCACAAGCCGTTGGTAGAAGTCTTCAGTAAGAAAGGTCTGGATGCCATCTCCAGCAGGATAAGGCGTTGGGTGGTCAGCCTCCAAGAATACACGTTCGACGTCGAGTACGTCCCAGGAACGCAAAACCTTGCAGCCGACTGTCTATCTAGACTCGTCAGTGAAGAAGAAGCGAGAAAGATGCAAGGGAAGATGGATGAAGAAGAGGAGGGCCTCCTGTTGGAGAATGTCTGCACCATCCAGAAGGCGTTGGGAGAAGAAACATGGAGAAAGGCGCTGGATGAGGACAAGATATTGGAGGAGGTTTGCATAAGAGTTAGAGGTGTTTGGAAGCACGGCGACAAACGAGATGAAAGCCTGCGGCCATACCTGGCCATTAAAGACGAGTTGACCATAATAGACGGATGCCTATTCAGGGGAACGAGACTTGTACCACCTGCAACTGTGAGAGACAACCTGGTCTAGATCGCCCACGAAGGGCATTTGGGTATTACCAAAACCAAACAAAGACTCAGGGAGAGCTATTGGTGGCCAAACATGGACCTGGTCACCGAAAGGAGAATCAGAGAGTGCATACCGTGCAGCAGCAGTGACAAAGTCCTGAAACAACAGACGCCCCCCATGGTGTGTAGGCCACCCCCGTCAGGACCGTGGGATGAGTTGGCATTAGATATTGTGGGTCCCATGTCTGGAGAACTGCGGACGCCGTACATCTTGGTGCTCGTGGATCTGTATTCTCGGAGGCCAGAGATAAAGTTCGTCAATGAAGTCACGACCAAGACGGTCATCGGATTTCTACAGGAGGTGTTCATCCGGGAAGGGCTCCCCAGCAACATCCTCACGGACAATGGAGTACAACTATGTTCGAAAGAGATGGAAGACTTCCTTGAAGAAAGAGGCATCAGACACAAGCGTTGCGCTTCATACCACCCCGAAACCAATGGCATGGTCGAGCGTTTTAACAAAACCCTCAAGGAAAGCATCCAGTTGGCCAAAGCCAGTGGCATAAGCTGGAAAGAAGAGGCTTGGAGGCGTTTAGAGGCATACAGGTTCACGCCGCATCAGACGACGGGCGTCACCCCGTTAGAACTGCTCCGCGCCAGGATACCCAACACTAAGCTGACCCCGGGGTGGATGGAGTGGCACAAGGGGTGGTCGGACCGAACCAAAGAAAAGGAAAGCCTGAAGAAGCAAGAACAAGCCATGAAAAGGAGGAAAGAAGGATACGACCAGCACAAAGCCACACGGGAGGTCGAATTCAAAGTAGGAGATAACATCAAAATCAGAGCTCCCACATGGAGGGCAAGCTGGTCAGGGTACAGCAGTCCTACTAAAATCACCAAACTATTCAAGAATGCAGTCAAGACTCAGGAAGGGAAAATATGGAACCTAGGGAGAGTTGTAAAATACCACCCTCCAGTGAAAGTCCCTGAAAGTGCAAGGGGGGGGGAGGGTGACTCAAGACAGGACCGTAGTTCCACCACCCTGAGGCCGTCAGCTGTCCCTCACCCAGGCTACAGGCCCAACAAGAGAGTGACCAGACCCCCTAGGCATTTTGATCAATATGTAATGATGTAACTGTTGCCACCCTGCCTATTGTGAGTCGCTACTCCCACTAGGTCAGGGTTCCAGGTTGTTCTACTCCCTAGTACTGTTTCTTTAGGTCACTCCATGTTTTCATGCTGTACATGTTGTATTTAATGTTTTCAATCTGCAGGGAAGGGGGATGTGTGGTATCTCCCTCTTCGTTCCCCCCCCCGGCGGCTCTGCGTGTGATGGAGCTGCTCGCGGTGACATCACTTAGAATGTCACCGCGACCAGCGTTCCAAGGCGAGCGCCGGGGACAGTAGCTGAAGAGGCTGCATAGCGTCAGGCTGTGGCTGAGGTCGCAGTTGTCAGTACTTCATAAATAAACTCTTCTGTTCAACTAAGTGACGGCTCTGACTCATCTTTAAGCCGTCACCACAGGCGGCAAATAAAAAACGCTCTGTCCATACTTTCATTAAAATCTTATCATCTGAATTCAAAAGACTGATGGGCCTGTATGAATTAACATCAGCAGGATTTTTATCTTTTTTTAACAAAGGACACAATTATCGCTCCTTTGAAAAATACGGGGACCAAACCACTCCTTTTAATGTAATTAAATAGTTTTTTCAGAGGGGTAATCAATTCCTTTGAAAAAACTTTATAAAATTCAATAGGAAAGCCATCCTGCCCACATGCTTTGGCCCCTGCTGTTACTTTGATGGTTGCCGAGATCTCGGCGGATTCCACATCAGATCCCAATTGACTGATCTGATTATCTGAAAGTTTAGGAATATTCACATTTGTGAAATATTCCTGGATCAGCTCCTCCACCACTAGATATTCAGTAGAATAAAGTTGGTGGAAATGTTCCAAGTAGATCTGGGGGATCTCACCGCTACTGACAACTTCTCGGCCAGTCTGAGAGTCGAGCACTTTAGATATCATGGCTGCATCCTGTTTTTTTCTAATTGAATTAGCCAAGAATTTACCAACTAGCTGGCTTTCTTTGTAAACCCTTTGTTGATATATATGAGAACTACTGATCTCCTCTAGAATAAAAAAAATCCCTCAGCGCCGTTCTAGCCTGTTCAAGTTGATTAGGGAGTAGCTGAAGTTGGAGAGCGTACTCTTTTTCCACTGCTGTTTGTAATTTAGCTATTTTAAGTCTCCGGGCATTTTACTGGGCAGCCGTAAAGGCTATTATTTGACCGCGGGCTATCGCCTCAAACCCACCTCACACTGAGAAGGGCTCTGCGGTGTTCTCATTGATCTTAAAATATTCAGAGATCCATTCTCTAAAGCTTTTCACCCAATCCTGGTCCTGCAGGAGGAGGTGGTCCAGCTGCTACCTGGGCCGCTCCCTACTCCCTCCCCCAAGCACCATTTCTAGCCCAACATAGGCATGGTCGGAGAAGGAATGGCACCCAATATCAGCCTTTAAAACCTTCGCGATGCGGTCTGAAAATTTTGCGAATAGCAGGTGAAAAATTCTTTATCAGAATTTATTTCTCACCATGGATCTACTAGTTGATATTCTTGTCTAATGGTTTCCACACATTTTTTGGCATTTGGTTTCAGTTGTTTTTTGTTTTTATTTGAAGTATCCTTTCTTAAATCCTGTATAAAATTAAAATCCCCTCCAATAATAAACTTACCAGGGGCTCCCATCAAAAGTTCATTAATTTTGACCAGGGCTGAGATGTCATCTTAAACAGGACCATAATAAAATTCAAAATCTTCCCAAGTAACCTTGTTGCCACCCATATCCATCTCCCATATGGATCCCTATGTACTTGTAAGAATTCCCAGGGAAGTTCTCAAGAAAATGAAATGGCAACCTCTCTCATAGCAAGGCCTGCAGATGCAAAAAAAAAAATATTAGAAAAGTCCCTGTGTAAAAATAACTTAGGAGAATTAGATTTTAAATGTGTCTCCTGTAAGAACAAGACTTGAATGATGTCAACCATCTGATTAGAGCTCCATGCTTTTCTGTTGTTTAGATTTCCATTAGCGTTGACTGATAGGATCTTACATTTACTGGTTTCTATTATTAATTCTTTCTCTAAAGTAAACTCCTGGTTTACTCAGTACCAAATCTTTACGTTGTGTGTTATCTGTACCTTTCGCTTCTACTCTTCTTTCTGCAGTGAACCCTACCCAAACCCCACTCTTCCCACCCCTTAAAAGAAGAAACCACTCATCGAAATGTGGAAAAACCCCTACTGACCACGCTAACCACATTTCGCCCATCCCATTTATTCTCCTGGGTGTCATGGAATTACACCCTAAGTGACCCCGCTGACCCCACGGACCCCCAACAATAACATAAACCAATCAAAAATTGACTAGCTAGCAAGCACACCTAACACTAATGCAAGGAAGGTCCTTTACGTTGCCATATGACAGATGTACATGTAAACCATTTCTTTGTGCACAAGATCCTTGCGAGATCTCTTTTAATATTGCCTGGGCCTCTTCCAAATCAGAAAACATAAAATACTTCCCTTTAACTAAAACTCGCAATTTCGATTGTTGAGCAATTGATGCTTGGGCACCATGGGCATTGAACAGATGAAGGGCCATATGTAGGTAGGTCTTTTGCATTCGCAAACCCCGAGATTCGCAGAATTTCGGGTGTTTGCGAACGCAAAAGTGTGTGATGCGACATAGGTTCCATGCAAAATATGCGATTAGCAATTTTGCGAATAATGGATTCTGCGAATAAATTTGCAAATTCGCAAGCTGCATCTCATTGTTAGCGAAAATCGCTAATACCGTCACGCAAAAAGTGAATTCGCAATTGCCTATGAAGGAAAAA
The DNA here is from genome assembly GCF_964263255.1 of Lissotriton vulgaris. NCBI lineage: Eukaryota > Metazoa > Chordata > Amphibia > Caudata > Salamandridae > Lissotriton > Lissotriton vulgaris. The sequence continues at coordinate 93,571,483 of NC_141696.1, read as the reverse complement.
TTCGCAAATAGCGAATACTCAAAAATCACAATTTTGCACTTCTCAATTATCACCAGCTCTGGCCCGGTGGTAATCAGGTGCAACCTATTTAAAGTGGCCCATGATGCAACAGTGGCTTCTCACAATGGCTGGGCTTTATGTTATAGCCTGGAGGCTGTGTACCCGAGAGGCTGAAGAGAGAAGGAGACACCAGGAGAGGATCTACAGGACACGCATCACCCTCTTCCAACGCACTGAGGAGGACATTCATGTGCACTACAGGCTGCATCCAGAAAGTATCCTGGAGCTGATAGAGGAGCTGACACCCATGCTGGAGCACCCCACATACAGGGCCCACACCATTCCCACACACATACAGGTGTTGTGCTCACTGCACCTCCTAGCGTCAGGGCTTTTTCAGGGGGTAATTGCAGCAGAAGGAGGGGTGTCCCAGAGCTCACTTTCGCGTTTTTTCCACGCTTTCCCCAATGCTATGATGCAGAGGATGCATCACCACATCAAATTTCCAGACACATAGCAGGAACTGGACCAAACCAAACAGAATTTTTAGCAAATTGCCCAATTCCCCCACGTGATTGGCTGTGTAGACGGAACACATGTCGCACTGTACCCCATTAAACAATGAGTATGTTTTTAGAAACAGAAAATCATACCATTCATTAAACATCCAGGTAGTCTGCAATGCAAAAAATCGAATCACCAATATAGTAGCAAAATCTCCATGCAGCACTCAAGATTCCTTCATTTTTAGACACTGTGCTTTACATCGCAGACTTACAAATGGTGATTTTTAGATGGATACCTGCTAGGTAATTTCATGGCACACACAAACAGTAGTATGAAATGTTTTAACTTGCAGTATCTCACTAAACATCAATATTCTTATTACATGCAGGAGACAGTGCATATGCTGCGCGTGACAACATCCTCACACCCTACCTAAATCCAAACACAGCTGCTGAGCGGAGATACAACACTGCCCACAGAGCCACAAGAGCCACCATTGAGAGAACCTTTGGAATCCTCAAAAGCCGTTTCCGCTGCCTCCACAAGAGCAGAGGTACTCTACAGTACAGCCCGGAGACGTGTTGCAAGATAGTGGTGGCCTGCGCTATGCTACACAATATTGCTTTAAAAGAAGGGCACCCCAGTGGATCTGACAGACTCCGACACATCCGATAAGGAGGAACCAGCCCCCCACGCAGACGTGCAGGAGGAGCCATGGCAGCTGCTGGGCGCATGAGACGTGCTGACATCACATAGAACTACTTCTAGGTAAGATAAAAGACCACAACGACCAATGCTGTTGTTCAAAAAATATGTTTACTTCCTTAAATGCAGGATATGCAGAGTCACAAAGTGCGACTGTAGGTTTGAAATTAGCACATGTTAATGTCCTCACAGTGCCCAAATATCTTTAACATAGGTAGTCCTCATGGCATGTGTTGCTTCACAACATGCCATTGTCCATGCCGTACCTTCACCTACGGCGTGAACGCCCTGATGCACTTCCTTCAGCCTGTGCAGTAGTTTCAGTGTTGTTGTCCACACCTCTGCCCTGACGGCCACTCCTATGCCTTTCTGCAGGAATAGGTGGAGTAGGTGTGCTTCTGCTGGATTGCCCATCAGTGTCTATGCTACCTGGGGTAACAATCCCCGCAGTGACAGCAGCCTGTAGTTGGTCAAGTGCATGGGTTACCTTTACCAGGGTCTTGGCAACGTCCTGGCAGCAGTGTACCCTCTCATTTTGCATGCTCACAGTTCTTCGAGCAAGCATAGATATGGCTGTTGATTGGCGGCTCACAGCCCTTGTAAATTGGTCCAGGCATGTGTGTAAGTGACGTTGTTCCCCGTCCTGGGCCTGTCTAGCAATCCTAGCTTCACTAAGATTTGCCTCTGTGGCTGTTGCTATTGCTGTTATCCCAATTCTCACCACCGACATGTGCCGATTGTGTTGAGCCAGGTGACGCTGTATTGATGATATGCCTTTGCTTTGCAGGCGCTGCACACGTAACATTTGTTCCTCCAGCCCAACAAATACAGAATCAGTACCTGACAAGGCATTGCAGGTGTTGGCCCGTGCCCTCTGTCTGGCTCCACTGGCAGTCATGTTTAATGCGGATGTTTGAGATCTGCCTTGAGTTGTGCTTGGAGAAGCATCAGCCTTTGTGTCATCTTCTGCATCTGTGGACCCGGATAGCATTGGTATCAATGCAGGTACAATTTTGCGCTGTTTGCTTTGCGCAGAAGGTGTGTCAAATGTGGCACCCTGGCTCTCCTGCCCTACCTGGTCCTCTGCTGTAGCTGTCTCCCCCACTACTGCAACAGTGTCCTGTGTTGTTGGTCCATCTGGCAAAAAATAGCACACATGAGTTGTGTGTTAATAAAAAAAATAATTTAAATAACGTTTTTGAAAATACTATTTACATGCCTACTTGTCTATTTTGTGTACTTTGCACATTGCTAGTGTGAGTATTCCCTATGTACCCTTTGTATGTGTATCTGCCCCTATTCACATTACATAGGACTACATTTCCCATTATGCCTCACTGCGTCATCCTCTAAAAATGGACCGGATTCCTATTCATGCATGGGGTTTTTGGGGTCTGGGTGGGATTGGGATGCATTGGGGGATGTTGGCATGCATCTTACCTTCTGTGGTGTCTCTGGTTTCAGAGCTGTCCAGGTCGGCCACGCCCGGAACTGCCTCAGGCATGAGGGTGGCCTCCACCAACTCCTCCAGGGGCGTCGGATCTGGTGTAGTGGAGCTCCCACCTCCAGTTGCCTTAGCTTCTGCCAATCTTGTGGCCACCCTCTCCTTGGACGTTTGCCTCATATCTTACCACCGCTTCCTTAGGTCCTCGGTGGTACGATGTGTTACGCCTATGGCGTTTACCTTTTCTTGTATGTCTGATCATATTTTCCTTTTTCTGGCTTCAGGCACACGAAGTGAGGCTTTACCAAACAGGAGGTCATGTTGCCTCACCACCTCCTCTGTCAATACCTCCAACTCCCTCTCAGAAAATTTCTGTTTTCTTTTCCTGCTCTGTTCATCAGCCTGCTTGTCCCAACCCTGCTTTTCAGCACCCTGGGATTCCATTTTGCAAAGTTTGAAGTCAGAGGCAATTCAACACTTCCTCCTCTCTGTCTCTCAGACAGCAACTGACTCTGGAACAGGTGCATGCAATCAGGTGCAGCATGGGGACTCACACTTCCTGGTTGTGATGTCATCATTCTGCACCTGAATTGCTCTTTCCCGTTTTAGCGATTCCTTATTAGCGAATTCGCGAATAAGGAATTGCTATTTGGGTAATCGCACAATTGTTTAGCGAATTTTTGAGAATCGCTAAATATTAGCGATTTTTTACCTACATCCGATTGTACGATTCGGAAAGTGCGATTTGCCAAAAATCTCATTTTCCGAATCGCAAAAATGGATTTACCTACATATGCCCCGTAGAATCTTAACAAACTCTTTTCTTCTACGCACAGCAGCAGCAGTCATATCAGAAAATATACAGCACTTAACAGTCTCATTTACTAAAATCTGCTTCTGCTGAATCGCCTTTGTCAAGATTCTTTCCTTTATTCGAAAGTCTGCAAAGTTCTGCAAGATTGTTCACGGCATCCACCCAAAATAGGCTTGAGGGAGTTGGATAAGGAACGCAGCCTACCTCTGGGACATCCCTGTCTGCTATGATACTGTCTCCAGGGCGGACTCGAAAATAACAGTATAAGAGGCAACAGCGAGACCCATCTAGAGCATACAAATTCTGGTGGCATATATGAGGACTAAAAAAAAAAAAAAAAGATTGTTCACGGCATCAAGGAATTGGGAAAAGGTTGGGCTGGGACTCGATGTGCCCTGGTGATAGTAAGATCACCCTCAAACTTTGGAAGAACTTTCTGCTTGATAAAGGAGTTGACCCATTGGAGAGTTTGGGAAGCTTCAATACCTTCGGGAACCCCAATGATCCGAAGGTTGGACCTCCGAGAATTGTTCTCCAGATAGTTCTTATTTTTAGTCGCCTCTTTAACTTCCCCAATAACCATATTCATTGGATCTTCCTCCTGAAGTTTGATAGGGAAACATGTCATTACTTCTTCAATTTTCCCCAACCGTTGGTTCAGAGAGGCAATTTCCAGTTGCTGAGTTTTTTTCATTTCACTAACCTCTTCCAGTATTAGATTAAGCATGTCTCTAAAATCTAGTTGATAAACACCCATTGTCTCCGTATTTTTGCTGTGGTTGTTTTGTAAATCAAAGTACCAGGGCTAGTGTTTCCGGCCATGGGATCCTCCTTGGCTGATAAACCTTCTGGCAATACTTGCCCCTGAGACACCAATTGGGGTTGGGGTTGTGGCTGAAGTTTAGTTTGGGGTGAAATCGAGTTTAAAAAGATATTAATAGCTGTCCTTCTGCATTCGTCTGATGCTCCTTGTGACTGGTAAGGATTTAAACTTGAAGCAGTCATTTCCACTGAGTTCGAGGATGTTAAAGATGCTAAAGAGGTCGCTGAATCTTGGGCTAGACCTTGATGTGACACAGATACAGAATTGCGTTGAAGTCCCCCCTGGTCTTTAGGACCTGGGTCTAACAATAATACTGGCAAAGCCGGTTCCAGCGATGGGCCTTTATATGTTTTTGGAATTGGGCTTGAAGAGGGGTGTTGTAAGGTAACTTTCTTTAAAAACAATGGAATTTCCTTTGCATCTTTTCAGCCTTTCTTTAGGCCATCTGATGCCGAATTGTCCTGCTGGGACTTGGTTGACCCAGATGCGGCTTCGGCTTCTATCGACTTTGATGTAACATTCACCTGATCCATCACCGATTCCTCCAGTTCTGGAGAGACAGTGGGGGGCAGCTCTTCCTTTGAGCTCTCAAGGGTGCTATCAAGGCCATAGGAGTTGGAGTTGGATGTGTTCTCCTTATGGGCCCGACGTGCGGCCTCTTTTGCTTCTTTTGTCTGGGCTAGGCCTGTTTTGGCTTTGAGACGGGCCGCAGAGTCTATTTTGACGGCTGCGTTAGCGTTTTTTTAAAGTTTGCCCATTTTTCCCCCCTTTCTTTTCTCCGTAAGTTTTTCGTGTCCCTTTTGTGTCTTTTTCCAGCCCCCTCAAGCTCTAATGTCCCTCTTGATCCCCGATGTCACCCCTTCAATCCTCCGTACATTAATTATATATTCCTCCAAGAGGGTCTCCGTCCAAATTCAGCTGCCAGCCCTTTTTGCAGACCATAATAGCACCAACACAAGCACTCCAGTTGCTTCCCGGCGAGCGGGCCACCAAAAGACCCACGAACACCGCAAAAGATAAACTGTTGTCCAAATGCCCAAGGATTCCCGCTGTAGATAAAGTCGCAATAGGAAAGCCGCAGAAGACCAGGAGCGCGGCGGTGGAAAAAAACTTTACCGCCACTCTGGAGACAATTGCCCGACTCTTAGCCTGCCGCCTCCACTGATGCCGTATGACTCCCGATGGCATCCACCTCCCAAGGGTTCTGAGGGTCACGGCACTTCCTCAATATATAGATAAAGAAGAAAAAGTCCTTGCTACCTGCTACCCTCTGAGAAAAACTGCAAAGACTTCAACCGGCAACGAATCCGGCAACAAATCCGGCGAGAATCACCAGAACGCCAGCCAGGTATGAGTCGCCATTGCTGGGGGTGGAGCAGCGAGTCACCTGTGGCTACTCGGAGGCGTGGTTCTCCGTAACCATCCCCCATGTTGGGGTAAAGTTTGATAAGGATCTCTCTTTCAAACCACAAATCAGGGAGATTACTTCAACCTATTTTGGGGCACTCAAGTATTTACAAAAGACAATTTTTACCTGCTCACATAAGGAAGTCTACTGTCCACGCATGGGGCCTTCTAAATTGGACTATTCTAACTCTCTTTACCTGGGGGTTTCCTCAAACTTGCTCAACAAACTACAGCCGGTGTAAAAAGCAGCAGCGCATCTGATTTTAAATTGCCCAAGAAGGAAGTCTATTAAGCCTGGGCTAATGAAGCTCCTCCTGTTACCTGTGAACAAAAGCATCATTTTTAAGGCCCTGTTGATAGCTTTCAGAGCCAAAAAGTGGGACCCATCTACCTACAAAAGATTTGGTGAATATATTCCCAGAAGAGCTCGGAGGTTCTCTAATCAGGGACTTCTCTCCCTTCCAAGAGTGAGCTGGCCACGAGATGTGGCCATTCTTTCTCCTTTGTTTCAGCAAAACTATGGAACGGTCTGCCTAATGAGCTAACAAACATAAGTTCAGAAGAATGACATCAAAATAACAGAAATCCAAGAAGGGGAACAGTGGATATGATTTTTTTAAGATTTAAGCAGAAAAGAACAGTAAGAAAAATAAAGCACCCAATGGACCTAGGTGCAATTTCAGACAGAAGACAATGGAGCCAAGCTCTGATACACCAAGTGGATTAGACCAAGTGAAAGTCTGGAAATCAAACATTTGAAACAGTTTCTAAGTCCGACTTTAGAGGTGAACTTTGTCACTTTATTAGTTTGCTCAAGAAAAACATTGACAGTATTCTAAATTCAAACACAAAGGGGCAGATTTATGTTGGACTTGCGCCACGTTTACGCCGCCGTTGCGTGATGCAACGGCGCGGAAACGTGGCACATCCCTGCGACCTATTTACAACGTGACGCATCTAGGCAGATGCGTCACGTTGTAAAGCTCTGTGCCACATGAAACCTGCGTCAGGTTTCATGTGGGCGTTCTGTCGCAGGATGGGCGTTCCCTCGTAGGAAAGCCCCGTAAAACTGACGCAGTGAAATCTACAAGATTTCACTGAGTCAGTTGTACGATGCTGCTGCGTCAAATCCTTACGCCTGCTTGAAGCAGGCATAAGGAGTGACGCACCACGTTATGTATGGGTGGCCTCTGTACATTGCAGGAGTTGCGTCGCACTTGCGACGCTACTCGAGGAATGCGCCGCCCGTACACCACAATAGGCGTCACGCATCGGCGCTTCCTTGCACCATGGTTCGCCGCATTGTAAATGCGGCGCATCTGTGGTGCCGCAAGGAGGGAATTGCATGACGCACCAGTTCAGGCGCATCCCTGCTGATTTGCAGAGATGCGCCAGAACTCATAAATCTGCCCCAAAATGTGGCTTTGTCACTTTTTTAGAAGAAAAATGTTCCTTGAGAGGGTTCATGCTAAAACTGGGACTATCATCGTAGAACCGAAGGCTGCATACCTGAAGCAGGTTGGTCTTGCTGACACTGTAAGTTCCAATGCAGAATGAGGATCTTTGAGTGAGACAAAGCCTAAATCCAGTCTAACACTGCTTCAGTGGTGGATACTTATTGCTTTCTAATTCTGATGAGTAAAAGTTTTCAAAAGGTTACAAATATTCTTACGCTGCTCAAAGAACCACAACAGTACACTAGTAAGCCCCTAGGCTCAGAAGAGGCTGACAGGCAATGTAGGAGAAGGGCCTCTTGCAGCTCATTGTTTTCCACACAGGAATGAACCAAGTAACACTTGAAGTCCCCTTCTTTGTTCTTGGTACAAGTTGGATCAGATCCAGCCCTTCAGGCCTGTCTCCTCACAGTGTTCAAACAGCAGGTGCAGTCCTTCTTTTGTTCTTCAAAAGGTTCAGAAAGTGTTCTTAGGAGGTGCCTTGGGTGCCACATTTATGCCTGGCACCAGCTTGTGGGTGGTATTTCCTCTTGGTTCTTCAAAAAATGGGATAAAAGTTCCGGGGAATGACCTTATATACTTTTGCAGCACTTAATCTTTGCCCTACTTCAAAAAATCTCACAGTGCACCTTTTTCCACAAATCAATGATGGGAAACCCTTCTCCCCTTTTGCAGAACCTGAATATTATAAAGAATGGTTGAATTATTTTTTAGCTCATCACAAACCCAAGGTCAGACAGATTAATATTTTAATCTGTACTCTATTTTTACATACAACAGTCAGGGCCTTTCAGAGTAACATAGCTTTTGGAATCTTTAAACAGCAGGGACATGGTACCATTACATTTCTACATGCCCTACTATTAAATACCATGCAACCTACCTTGTGGGCTATGAGGCCCACAAGGTAGGGGGTAACTTAATGTTTAAATGGAATTTGTTTCCTCTGTCAAAAGAGTATTTTTGGCAGGTTGGGCTGCATGTTTAAATTGCAGTAGTCAGGTAACAGTTGTAGGCCTAAAGCCACGTTTTTCTTGTCAAACTAGTAGATGGCACTATATTTGTTGCATTTCACAGGTGACATTTAACTTCTATGCCACAGGTGTATTTTCTTCACCATATACTTTGACCTTAGAAGAAAGCCAATTAGGTAAATTAAGGATTAGCCAGGTTCTACATGTTTTAGGGGTCAGACGGTAGTGACCTATTGTGCTATGTCTAAAAGATGGAAATAAAATTCAGAGAAAATGGGAGCTACCATAAAAAAAAGGTAATTTCTGGCAGCAATCCTTTTTAGCTTCTGGCAAATTTCCGATTCAAGCAGCTTGATCACAATGGGAATAACGCGAGACTCTAGTGAGCAACAACGAGACATGTCATACCCTAGCATTATTTCCAGTCATTAGGAAGCCTTCCTGAGTGATTTTCTAAGGCAAGCAGTGGCAGGGGCAGTCAAAGGGCTGCTTCTCGAGTACATGGTGTACTCCAACGGCTGCAAAATCAACTGGAAAAGCTGTGCGATCTTGTGCGCCACATGCTGCCATTCTCTCTTATTTTTCATCATGGAATATGCTACCAGCTAAATCACAGTGTGAGCAGTAATCTTGAAGAGTTTTGTGTAACACCACAGAATTTAATGGGGTGAAATTCTGTTAGTTCTGCCCACCCCTATTAATTTAATGACAATTTTGGTGTAAATCTGATCAGTGGTTTCTCCTCTATGTTTTCGCAAAATATTCTAAGGCGCAAACATGGGAAATTAAGCACTTTTTCACTCCCTCTTAGCTTTTTTCCCATGGAAGGTCCTTAAACTTGGAATTTCCAAAATTAGTTGACTTAGTAGATTGCCAGTATTCCTGCCAATCCATCCATGGAGTCATAAACAAATCGAAATATGTATTTTCAATGGAAAGTGCGGTTCAACCATAACTACACAGCGGAGAATGCAAATTGCATATTTTGTATGCCTCTTACGTCAACAATTGCTGGTTTACTTTTCACAACTTGGTGATGCCACCGTGGTGTCTCTGTGTTGTATGTGTTGATGGTGACATAGTCCACCATTAACAAAGAAAGTGGTTGGTCCGTGCCTTGCTCTCTTATGTGAGGAGGTTGTGTGGTTGATGGTGTAGGGAAGCTCACCTGGTGATTGGAGCAATGGAGCCATGACTATTGAATCCCCACCCTCGTAGCATGCCAGTTTAGCATTATTAAATCTATGGGGCATATTACCAACGTTTAGCGATATTTACCACTAACGATGCTCAGCAACGAATTTTTTAACGCTAAGCATCGTCGGAAATTATCGCAGAGATAACTTGCTATTAGCCAACACCATTTGAAGTGTCTGAATAACAAGAGAGCATTTCATTTATCTCCCGACCACTTATGTCGAACAGCTCACACCACAGAGTGTGGTTTAACGGTTATTTCGTGAGTGCAGGCTGCCACTGATGCAGGGTGATAAACAACCTGTCTGCGAGAGCCTGGCACCTGCCACCCTGGGGCAGAATCAGGTGAAGGTTCTGAGAGCCAAGGGAAGGGGTGTGAAGGGTCTGGTATCAATGGAGGGGGGTGCAAGGCCCGGATGGTTCCACCTGCACAAGCAAGGATGCTCAGTGCATAGCAGATTAGGGAGAGCAGTAGATAGGATCTATGAAATCTGCTCAGATGATGGCACTGGAGCTCCAAAGCACCAATGGCAGTGTATTCCACATAACATATAGCTTGCTTGTGTGTGTGTGTCTGTGTGTGGGTGGGTGTGTTTTAAAAAATCCATAGATTCAATGTTGAGTTAAACCTTTGCACCTCCGCTCCCTGGCCAGATAAACTGCAGGTTTGTAAAAAAATAAAACGCTATCAAATGAGGGCCCAACAAGCTCTCCTTGTGCAAGAGAATAGTCGTAGGTTCGTCGTGCCCTCTATCATTTGCAACAGCCTAATAGCTCACATTCATTTGACTATATCGTTTTTTTTAATACTGCATCATTCAAAGTGCATTGAATTGGCTTAGAAGGCTGCATATTGTGTTGAATTCCGAGTTGTTTTAAAATGACGAAAATCCCACATATCTACCTTACCCTAATATTCAGTTCACAAGCATCTTAGCCTCCGACATTTTCTTCTTATTTAGCTCCCGTTTGCCACCCACCTCGAATTCGATGTGACTTTCAGCCTGATTCATGAAGTAAAATTGCGCCCGCAATCGCAGCGAAAATGCAATTGCGGGCCCAATTTCCGTAATCGGCATTCAACATCAAAATTGCGAACTCGCAAACACATAATAGCGAATTCGCTATTATATTCGCAGAATCACGGTAGGAGAGCATTAGCGAAATGGAAAAAGCGGCAAACCACAGATTCTGCTAAATAAATAGCGAATTCGCTATACAATCGCAATCGGTATTCATGAAAAATCGCAAATAGCGAAAAACCCAAAAATCGCAGTTTGCGCCGCGCAAATTAAGGACAACTCAAAGCAGGTGGTAACCATAAAAGCCATGCAAAAATTACATTTATAAAACCGTTGACCGATCACCAACAGGTTCAGGCCTGACCAATCTCACATAAGGACAATCAGCAGCAGCAGCATTAGGAGTTCCACAATGCCAGGAATGGACATGGTGGTGAGGCGTCGAAGGCTACAGCGATTAGCACGGATGAGACGCAGGATCCAGGACAGGATTTTCCGCCAGCGGGTCACCTTGCTGGGCCAAACCAGAGAGCAGATATATGCAAAATACAGGCTGAATGGGGAAATGATAATGCAGCTAATACAGGACCTTGACCCCCTGATGCAGCACCCAACAAGCCGTACCAATGCGGTGCCTACACATGTGCAGGTATTGTGTAGCCTGCACCTCCTGGCCTCCGTGAGTTTCCAGGGGATAGTAGCGGCTGCTGGGGGGATATCCCAGCCCACCATGTCACGCTGCCTCCACACTTTTGTTGACGCCATGCTCACCCAGCTACACCGTCACATCAAATTTCCCGCCAGCCAACAGGAATTGGACTTGACCAAGCTACAATTCTACAATGTAGCCCATTTTCCACATGTACTCGGATGCATAGACTGTACCCACGTCGCCATCTGCCCACCAGCTGCCACGGAGTATATGTTCCGCAATAGAAAGTCCTACCACTCCCTCAACATCCAGATGGTCTGCAATGCTAAGACATACATCACTGACATTGTCGCACAGTACCCAGGGAGTAGCCATGACTCCTTCATTTTCCGGCACAGTGGCCTCCACACACGACTGGTCAGGGGAGAGTTTGGGGAAGGACACCTACTTGGTAAGTACACTTTGTCGACAATGTCACATTGCTATGAAGTAACAGCGCAGCACAAGCAATCACCATCTGCTCCTCTCATTCAGGAGACAGTGGCTACGCCCTCCGTGAATACCTCCTGACCCCATACCTCAACCCTGCTACACCACAGCAATGGCGCTACAATATTGCACACATACGGACAAGGAATTGCATAGAAAGGACATTTGGCCTGCTCAAGAGCAGGTTCCGCATACTGCACAAGACAGGTGGGGCCATGTATTACAGTCCTGCAGTGTGCTGCCGCATTGTGGCTGTCTGCGCAATACTACATAACATTGCAACCAAGCGCCGGATACCTGTCGACATCTCTGGCAGTGAATCTGAAGGGGACAACCGGCCACCTGCACATGCGCGCCATGCACGCGGGGAGAACCCAGCTGAAGGCCACAGACGTCGCAACCACATCACAGTGAACAGTTTCTAGTGCACCCTCTTCCCTCACCCCACAAATCACTAATGCATGCAAAATGTAATAATGACACAACGTTAATGTGTGCTGCAAAATAAATGTATTTGTTTCATTGAACCCCTCTGAGGCGGAAAGCCGGAGGTTTTGTTAAACTTCACTATTTTAAAACTGTCATGTATTACTGCTTTTTACATCACAAAACGCTCTTGCTCACCTGGCTGAAAGCGCTGCTGCTACGCGCTCATTCAGACCCCCACCCTCAGGGAAACGACATCAGCGCCAGCGCGCCAAAGGCGGAGCCACGCCCACTGCGAGGCCACGCCCACCGACCGACTACTTAAACGCTTGAAAGCGCAACGATCTCATTCATTGAACCCCTCTGAGGCGGAAAGCCGGAGGTTTTGTTAAACTTCACTATTTTAAAACTGTCACGTATTATTACTGCTTTTTACATCACAAAACGCTCTTGCTCACCTGGCTGAAAGCGCTGCTGCTACGCGCTCATTCAGACCCCCACCCTCAGGGAAACGACATCAGCGCCAGCGCGCCAAAGGCGGAGCCACGCCCACTGCGAGGCCACGCCCACCCACCGACTACTTAAACGCTTGAAAGCGCAACGATCTCATTCATTGAACCCCTCTGAGGCGGAAAGCCGGAGGTTTTGTTAAACTTCACTATTTTAAAACTGTCACGTATTATTACTGCTTTTTACATCACAAAACGCTCTTGCTCACCTGGCTGAAAGCGCTGCTGCTACGCGCTCATTCAGACCCCCACCCTCAGGGAAACGACATCAGCGCCAGCGCGCCAAAGGCGGAGCCACGCCCACTTCGAGGCCACGCCCACCGACCGACTACTTAAACGCTTGAAAGCGCAACAATCTCATTCATTGAACCCCTCTGAGGCGGAAAGCCGGAGGTTTTGTTAAACTTCACTATTTTAAAACTGTCACGTATTACTGCTTTTTACATCACAAAACGCTCTTGCTCACCTGGCTGAAAGCGCTGCTGCTACGTGCTCATTCAGACCCCCACCCTCAGGGAAACGACATCAGCGCCAGCGCGCCAAAGGCGGAGCCACGCCCACTGCGAGGCCACGCCCACCGACCGACTACTTAAACGCTTGAAAGCGCAACGATCTCATTCATTGAACCCCTCTGAGGCGGAAAGCCGGAGGTTTTGTTAAACTTCACTATTTTAAAACTGTCACGTATTACTGCTTTTTACATCACAAAACGCTCTTGCTCACCTGGCTGAAAGCGCTGCTGCTACGCGCTCATTCAGACCCCCACCCTCAGGGAAACGACATCAGCGCCAGCGCGCCAAAGGCGAAGCCACGCCCACTGCGAGGCCACGCCCATTACATCCTTTACAAATGTGTAGACCTCCCCAGCGCAGCGGGAGCGCCGTTTGCGCGCCGAAGGCGCGCCTAAGGCAAGCCCGTCTGCGCCCGTCCGCGCACGGCCGGGCCCAGGGCCAGAACCCCTGCCCGAATCCCTTCACCCAACTATAAAGTACTCCCGCAGAGACCTATTGAGCCTCAGACCTTCCCCACCCTCCTGTGATTACATCTATAATCTCAAGGGACCTTTCACCTGCTGCCCCTCATGTAAACCAGTGCAGCTCACGCTACCCTCTAAACCCAGCAAACCTGCCACCCTCAACTTTGCCTCTCTGAATTGCCGTTCTCTTCCCAAACATGCGACTCAGATTGCCGACATCATAGAAGACCATGGAATTGATATACTCTTCCTCACGGAAACATGGCTCGGCCCTCATTCTCAATCTGACATGGTCCTAGCAACCCCACAGGGCTACTGTATTCAATCCTTACCCCGTCCTCTAGGCAGAGGAGGCGGATTAGCCATCATTCATCGAGAACACCTCCACTGCAAAACCCACGACGCACAGATTACCGACGCAGAAAGTCTGCACTTCTCTGTCACACTTAACCCAACCACCTCCCTTACAGGACTCCTCATTTACCGCCCTCCCGGCATCCCGGGTCCCTTCACCTGTTCGCTTCTGGACTTAGTCACTACGCAAGCCCACTCCCTATCCAACTACATGATAGATGGGGACTTGAACATCCACCTAGAAGACCCGGCCAACTCGGTAGCCCATGATCTGATTCAAGATCTAGCGGCTCTCGATATCCATCTTTTAAACTCCGGAGCCACCCACACCAAGGGCCACCTTTTAGACCCCGTATTCATCAACTCGTCCTCAATGCTTGCCAAGGAGGCCTTTCCCCTCCCCTGGACAGACCACTTCCTGGTCTCTTTTCAATTACCGGGAACCTTCACGACAAACCGTACACCCCCTACCTTCAGTAAGGATAAAACCTGGCCCAGACTCTCCACGGACGAATGGGCTCAGACCCTGGAAAAAAACATCCCTACCCAGGCCGAAGACCCAAATACGGCTGACAAAAGATTCAGAGACTGGATTACCGTCTCCCTAGACCTTATACTTCCACTCAGAAATAGAGAGAATAAAAACGGCAAACATGGCTCAGCACCATGGTACTCCGCAGAGTTGAGAACACTGCGCAAAAATTGCAAAAAGGCCGAACGACTCTGGAGAAAGACTTGGCAACATGCCAACAAAGAAGCTTACCAGTCTGCGGTCAAAATTTACAAAGAGGCTATCAAATCAGCCAAAGCTTCCTACTACAACACACGTATACAAGAAGCATCCAATTCAGCCCGAGAATCTTTTCTGATCGTTAAAGAGCTGACCAAAGTCCCCACCACCTCCTCCTCCATCACCCCCAAAGTTGACAGAAGCAACGAGCTAGCCAACTTTTTCAACGAGAAAATCACCCGGATCCTGGCTTCCCTCCCTCCCCCCTGCTCCCCCAACCTCACGGAAAGTAGCACTTCCCCCGAACCGACTAAAAGCATCTGTCGTTCTACGCTTCAGACTTTCCGACCTGTCACCCACGCAGAGGTTGAGCGAACCTTAGTTAAAATGAAAAGTGGTTCCCCTTTAGATCCAGCCCCTATTAGGTTCCTCAAGACCGTAGCCTCAGTAATCGTCCCCATCATTACGGACCTTATTAACTGTTCCTTCTCCCATGGAACCGTCCCCGACAGCTGGAAGAGTGCTGTGGTTAAAGCACTCTTAAAAAAACCCCAGCTAGATCCATCGGACCTGTCCAACTATAGGCCAATATCCCTACTCCCAGGCATTAGTAAAGTCACCGAGAAATTGGTAAACACCCAATTATCCCAGTTCCTCGAAACAAATAAACTGCTTCGACAATCCCAAACCGGTTTTCGTCCAGGCCATGGAACTGACACCGCACTCCTTGCAGTGATTGAAGAGGCAAGGGGCTTACTAGATTCAGGAGGATCAGTGGCAGTGATCCTCCTGGATCTAAGTGCAGCCTTCGACACGGTCAACCACCGTGTCCTTCTGAGTAGACTGACAAATGCAGGACTTACTGGGACAGCTATCAAATGGATCGAATCCTATCTTACAGGACGCACCTTTCAAGTATGGGATGACAGCCACCACTCATCCACCCTCCCACTCACTAGCGGCGTCCCCCAGGGCTCCTCCCTAAGCCCGACGCTTTTTAACGTCTATTTGGCCCCCCTCGAGGACGTGGTAACACCTTTTAACATCAAAATGGTGAGTTACGCTGACGACACCCAACTAGTCGTCTCCCTGTCCCAGCTGATTGACCATCCTGAAAATCTTACCAACTGCCTCATAAACATCCACAACTGGATGAACGAATCATCATTGAAACTGAATGGTACTAAGACAGAGGTAATGTTACTCGGCAAACAATGGACAACCATCCCTCCCACGATATGGCCCGATGTATTCGGTGAAATCCCCCCCCCCAAATCGGAAATCAAGACACTCGGGGTATGGCTAGAGCCACAGCTTACAATGAAGACCCAGGCAACCAAAACTTCGGGCACATGCTTTGGGCTAATGCGTACGACCCGTAAAATTCTGCCCTTACTCCCACCCATGTCCAGAAAGCTCCTCATCCAGGGCCTAGTGTTGTCCCGTCTGGACTACAGCAATCTGGTCTATTTGGGAGCCCCAGAGGCTACCTTCACGAAACTCCAGCGGACACAGAACGCGGCAGCACGCATGATTACCAACACCCCCTCCAGATTATCCGCCAAGCCAGCCCTCAAAGCCCTGCATTGGCTGCCTGTGCGCCAAAGGGTGCACTTTAAAGCAATGTGTACCACACACAAGCTCTACAACGGATCTGGCCCTGCGATCCTTAGTGAAATGATCACTCCTTATACAGCAACCAGATCGCTACGATCTCAAAATGAGAATCTTGTCCGCATCCCCAGATTCAAAAAAGTCCGCACAGGAGGTCGTCAATTCTCAGTTCAGGCGGCCATGGGCTGGAACGCACTCCCTCGCGCCCTCAGACTGGAATCCAACTTCCTTGCGTTCCGAAAAAAACTAAAGACCCATCTGTTCCCCAAATAATACCCCTCGGCTACCTCCCCTCTCAATAGGATTCAAGTTACATAGCGCGGGGATGCCCTTGGGTCACCAGGCGCTTTAGAAATCGCTAAAATAAAAATAAATAAATCACAAAAAAGGTACCAGTTCAACTATCTTCCACTAACAGTATTACTGCATACTGCAGTGTCAAAGGACAGGGCAGGCTTATAGTCAGCCTGAGCCTGTTATTGTCAAATGTACTCAAGTGCGCCTCCTGCGCGTTCCGCCCAAGCGCCTCTGAGGCGCATCCTCTTCCGGGGCATCTGGACCTGGCGTGGGCCTGGTGCTGCGCCTGAGTGGCGGGACTTGTGAGGCAGAGTGGCTGCTGATGCTGGATGCCCCCTCACTAACATCATCACCCCCAACAGTGGCAGGTAGAGCAGGAGGGTGTAGTGCTGTAACCGCCGTGGTCAGGTGCTCCAGGACCCTGGTCATGTCCTCACAGCACTGGACGAGTTGGTGCTGCTGTGCTAGTGACCGCCGCGACAACTGTGAAGTTGCATTGGCTGCAACATAATTGGACCTGTTGTAGGAGGCCAGCCGGCTCATGAGCTGATGGTGGCGCCGGCGTGCTGCACTGCGCTGAGTAGTCATCGCAGCAGTGTTGGCCTCCATGGCTGCAGTCATGCGGGCCATTCCCTCCTCCACACCTGCCATGGCTGCAGTCATGTTGTCCATGCAGTCCCCCATACCTGCCATGGCCGCCGTCATGCGGTCCATGCGGTCAGCGACTCCGGCCACATTGTGCCCAATCTTGTGGAGCTGGAGCTGAATGGCACCTTGCTGCCGTGCCTGGCGCTGATGGATTCTCAACATGCGTCTTTCGACGCTCATACGCGCCAGCCCCTGTCCATTGCCCCTCCTGCTGCTTGCTGCAGTGGTGTGCTGGCGAGACCTGCCACGCCTGCTCTGCTGGCCTGACACTGTGGCTGGCCGCTGTGTTGCAACTGTCGCGGGCCCAGATGTTGTAGCACCAGCTGCTGGTGGTGTCACAGCAGGCGTTGCTGGTGCGGCAGGGACTGGAGGCAACCTACTCGCAGGCCTGGCTGCGGCTCTAGGTGGTGCGCCAGATGCAGGGGTCACAATAGTCGCAGGCCTGGCTGTGGCTGTAGGTGGTGCGCCAGATGCAGGGGTCACAATAGTCGCAGGCCTGGCTGTGGCTGTAGGTGGTGCGCCAGATGCAGGGGGCACAATAGTTGCAGGCCTGGCTGTGGCTGTAGGTGGTGCGCCAGACGCAGGGGGAACACTGCTGGTGGACCTGGCTGCTGGTGTTGTTGCAGCGGCAGGGGCTGGTGCCTGTTTTAGTGGTGGCACCTCCTCCTCCTGGGCCTCCTCATCAATTTGCAGCCTTTCACTGTCGCTGCTTTCAGCGCCACCTGTGAGGGTAAGTGGACGATCATTAGTTGCATGTATCTGTCAGACGTGCAGTTGCTACATGCATGCTGGGTGACATTCCCTGAATGGCTGTGGCTTTGCGTACTTTGCAACCTGTCTGGCTGCATTGTGGTACTACTACATTGTGGCCACACTACATCTCCCACAATGCTTCAGGGCATTCCCTGATGTGCAACAATGGCATGACTATGGGACATTATGGGAGCCTATTTGGTCATGGACATTCATAGGGGACAGGGTCGCAGTCGCATGCCACTTACCTTGGGTGTCTTGGGTGGTGCGGGATGAGTCCAGACATGTGAAGCCAATGCACGCCTCCCTCTCAAGGGTGTCTTCCACCTGGTCCTCCATGGGTGTGTTAGGAGGGACTGTAGGTCCGCCACCTCCAGTGCCCGACGACTCTCCAAGGCGCTCCGCCACCTTCTCTTTGGCACGACCTCGGAGGTCGTACCATCTTTTTTTCCAGTTCCTTTAGTGACCTATCGGCCACACCCACGGAGTTGACGGTGGAGGCAATTCCCTGCCAGATCCTCCTTTTTTCTTGCTCCGGGACCCTCCTGGAGTCTTTACCAAAGAGTTTGTCGTGGTTGGCCACCACCCCTTCAATCAAATGTTCGAGCTCCTGCTCTGAAAATTTGAGCTTCCTCTTCCGCCATGTGGTGTTGCTGGGGCCAGGAACAGGTTCCTCTGACATGGCAGCAATGTAGTTGCAGAGTACAAATCACCAGAATAGCAGCAGCTCTCCCACTTGCTCCCTCGAGGTCTGCCTCACTGTGGTGAATGGGGGTGGGAACTGGCTGCTTCCTGGTTGTGATGTCATCACTGTGCTCGAAATGCGACTTCCCGTTTTCCCGATCTCGCGATTTTGCGATCTCGCAAATAGCGATATCGCTATTTGCGAGTTCGCAATCCCGACGAGGGTAGCCGGAAATAGCGATTTTTCTGCGATTATCGGTAATCGCAAACGGAATTTGCGCCCGCGTGCGATTCGCATTTTTTTATTGCTAATCTTCATGAATTCAGATTTGCGATTTCTCAATAGCGAATCGCAATTTTTCGCTATTTTAGAATCGCAAATCCCGTTTTTCATGAATCAGGCGGTTTGTTTTTAAATATAAAGTTATTCATTTGTATGTGTTTTTCAAGCTTTCTTTTACATTTCTTGTTTATTCAGTGTTTTTCAAATAAATGAATTCAGAAATTATTCGAAATATTTGCTGTCACCCAATATGGGAGATGGCTACTACCCTCTACTCCTGATCACATATGATAATAAATGACAAAAAGCAAAACCTGTGTAATTTATACCTTAAATATTTATGACTGTTTGTACAGTGACTAACCAAATTGCGTCTAGGTGCTTGGGAGAAGCTCGCACTGGTGCTAGAGTTAGTAGTTAAATGGTTAGCTGAGACCGCGGGTTGTGGCCATGAACAATAGATACATTCACTTCAACTGCCTGCGGTTTTTCCAGTGTGCATGGTGCTGATATAATAATGGCTGTAGAAACAAAACACCACAGTTAGACATAAAAATTCAGCAATGCACAGCCTTAACAGACATGGCCAGCACAGAACCGGAAGAGTGCCATATATTCTTGGAGGGCATAGTTAATGATAAAGGGTAGACATTGAGGAGCTTGAAGGCAATATTACAATGGCGGTCAGACTGCACACTGGCAAGCTGTCGCTAGTGGCCTGGACTGCTGACACCCCTTCGGTCCAACCGCTGGATTCCCTTGCCAGCGGTGGAACACACAGCGGTGGAGGGTAACACCCACGCCTCAGCCAGGATCAGTGATCCTCAAGGGGCAGCGGTCGGAATCGTATTCCTGAATAGGGGTGGTGCTGAGTCAGGCACTGCCATCAGAATTACAATATCCCTTTTCAACAGCCTTTTCATGTCAGGAAGACCACATGCAGTGCCCCCATTCACCTCCATAGCCCGAGTGCCATGCATGACATGGTACATGCCACGCGGTGCATGGATGTGCGGAAGGTACCATAGCTGTCGGTGGTCTGACTGACCAACATCGTAATAAGGCCTTTAGTTAGAGAAGGTTTTATTGATGAGAGCCTGGCTGAGATGGAAGTTCGTTGGAGGGGCACATTCTGTAATAGGACTACTTGAACCATAAGACTATAAGGGTTGGAACATTGAGGGGTTAATGAAACTGTATGTTTACCTTGAGTGTTATTGAGCTGTAGGTTCAGCATGATTGCATATTTTTGAATGGATGCTAATGTCTAGAGACTGAGAAACAAGAGTGGAAATCTATGCTGTGAAGAACAGGAAATTATTGCTGATTCGGAGAGAACAAAATAGGTAATGTTCGGACTAAATCTAATCACCCTGATTAAATGCTGTTGTCACAGCAGAATTAATCAGAAAAATAGCATTTTAGAGGTTTTTGAGGATAGTTAGGAATTTTGAGGAAGGTCAGGGGGAGGGTTGCCTCTGCTGTACACAAGGTAGAACATCTGAGTTATTTAATTTCCTGTAGGGTGTGAAGCCCACATTGCAATTGTTAGAAGCAATTTTAAAGGTGCCTAAAGTTGTTAATATTTTTGGAGCAGAACTAGGAGTTGCACAAAGTTAGGAGCTGCATAACTAAGTGTTGGCAATGAAACGTTTTGAAAATAATACGTGCCAGAGATTTTCAAGACACTTTGATCAACATTATTGTAGGACGAAAGGGCAATCAGAAGAAAGGATGAAGCTTGTGATC
The DNA here is from genome assembly GCF_964263255.1 of Lissotriton vulgaris. Taxonomy (NCBI): domain Eukaryota; kingdom Metazoa; phylum Chordata; class Amphibia; order Caudata; family Salamandridae; genus Lissotriton; species Lissotriton vulgaris. Next base: position 93,550,972 of record NC_141696.1, on the reverse strand, counting down.
ATGAAGGGTTTAGATACAAAGTTGGTCAACTTTTCTGCATACCACTGTGTAATTTTAGAAATGAAATGGAAATCTGGGTCTGCATTGTGGTGGCCAGGTATGGTGTGAGACGTAGATAGAGACTAGGGATTTTATCAGTTGACAAGTCACAGATGGTTGGAAATCAAGGTTGGCGCTTAGTGAATTTCTTCGGATAGAATGGAAACATCAGTCTGCACATCTGGCCTCTTGAAGTCTCACCTGAAGCTTCAAGCCTCGCCTCACGGATGATCTGCAGCAGCTGGAAATTACCCTGAGTGCAGATGAAAAACATTGTACTGAGACCCACCTCCAACATTGACCCAGGAATAGTCTCTTGTGAGTCAGAGAGAAGGAGTGGCTAAGTTCAGCCAATCACATGGAAAACACTTAAAATGTCTTTAAATGATGTTTTGCCTTTCTGATGAGGAAACATTGAATGTCTTTTTTCAAGATTTCGAATGAATCTAAGTTTATTTTGTCATGACATTTGATTCTTATACCCTATTTACTTTATTATTGTTAGATTGTTATTAATCATTTTTTGCCTTTTAATTAACTTAGTTTAAACCAATTGGGTTATCAGGCTAGTTGTTGCACATATACCACATCCTCTGAGGAAGGCCATACTGCTTGTGTAGGTTAATGAGAGCGTTCTCCTCCTGGCGCATGGGAGAATTCATTTCCTGTCAGCGACAAGAGAAGAAAGAAGCAGAGAAGAAACATGATGCAGGAGCAACAAGTGTGGCACTAATATCTTTTCACAATGTCTCGTCCCAAGCAGACTGCTCTAAAATCCACTGGTAGCAAAGCATGAAGGAAACGGCACAAGAGCAGCACAAAGAGTGCACTCTCTACAGGTGGGATGAAGAAACCTCATTGTTAGAGATCTGAAGCTGTGGCTCTGAGAGAAATAAGAAGTTACCAGAACTTGACTGAGCTGCTCATACGCAAGCTTCCTTTCCAGCCTCTTGACTGTGAAATTGAAATTGCTCAGGATTTCCAGACAGATTTGCGGTTCCAGAGCTCTGCCACTGGGTCCTTGCAGAGGGATAGTGAAACATACCCCATCGGTCTATTTGAGGACACTATCCTATGTGCTACTCAGGCCATGCATGCCACAATCATCCCGGAAGGTATCCAGGTGGCTCTTTGGATCCGCGGAGAGCCTGAGCTGCAGTGCAGTGTGTCTACCTTAAGGCAGTTGTATGGACTTCAACTTTTTAATACTTTCCTGCTGTAGTAATTTAAGAGAAGCGAGTAGCCCAATGTAGTGTCGCTGAGGTAGAATGAACATATCCCCAAATCACAAACAAGCATCTTAAAATCTTTTCTTTTTGGGGATAACAAACTTTTTAAATTCTACAGCAAATGGACTGGCGGAGTATGTACAAATGTTTCTATGTCTGAGCGTTTTTACAAGGCAGACCTGGTTGTAGCTACAAAGTAACAGTGCACTGTCTAAAGGAAATGGAAGGAGCAGAGAGAATGGGGATGAGGCAGAGGAGGGAAAGAAACATAGGATTTCCATCCAGAGCAAATTATGGGGTCTTCCTGTTGTTCGCCATAAGTTGGCAGGGTATGCTCAGACATGAGTCCCTTGCTCGCTTTGCCACTGGATTTAAGCAAGCCTGGCTGAAGACGGCTGTAATTTATTTATTTTATTTATTTATTTATTGAAGTTTTGTATAGTGTTGGCTGGACCCGAGGGTATCAGAGCGCTTCACAACAAATACATATCTGCAACCAATATAAATGAGGACATAAAACAAGACCCAAAACAAATTCTATAAGGACCTCTGAGCACACATCAAATCAATTAATAGACGTCACTTGCAATTAATATCTAGGCAAGAGTCATTAAATTCAGAAATTCAATTTTCGTAAATAAATTGTCCAAATCCAAAAGTAGTGATGTTCCTTGTTGTTTATTTTCTTGCTTCAGTATTCAAAAAGATGGTACAACAGCCAACACGTGTTTCGTCGTGTACATAATAACACACTGACTTCTTCTGGGTGGAAACCAAATAAACATTACCTACAATTACTACACGTACTACGTTTGGCTAATGTTGAGAAGTAAGTACTTAGCACCTACTTTAAAGTAAAATAGCCCGCTGAGTGTGTAGTGATCAGAGAAGAGTAAGAAGTGAAAAATAGTAAAGCGACTCCTTTAGACTATGCACCCGTATCTCGTGAATAAAATCATAGACCCATTACCAAGAAAGAAGAACGTATTGTGGACTGGGTGGTTTTCCCATCGCATGGAGATCTGTAAATTGTTTTCTGCAATTTCTCATGTTTTGGAAATGGAAACAGAGCATGGATTGTGCTAAGTCGTAGCCTAGTCAAATAGAAAATATCTTTCATATTTGTAACTTTGACTTGGTTTTCAGGTAGCCCAGACAAGATTATACTAGTCATATAAGGGGCATTATAAAGGATGTTTTATATGCCCCTGTAAGGGAAAAACTGCCAATTTCAGTTTCCCCCCATTATTTTGCATTATCTCTGTAGGTTGACATGGGAAGGCTTTGAACATTTTTAATAAAGTCTAACTATTGGCAGGAGTGAGCTGAAATAATAATTCAAAGCATCTAAATAATAGACTAAATTCATCAACTTATCAAATCTAGATTTATTATAATTATGACAGAAAAGAAGTTATAGAACTTGCTTTTCTGATGTACCTTAATCCAGAACTAGAGTAGCTTCTTCTAATTGGCTGGCCTTTAACAGGCTGAGCCAAACTGCTCCGATGAGGTGGATGTGACCTGAAAGGAAACAAAGGTAGATCTGGTGGGAGGAGAGCTGCAAGCTGCAGAGCAAAAGGCAGGAAGGGGGCTGTGTATCAAAACTGGTCTTCAAAGGGGGAAAGACACTTACAACAGGACCCAGGCCCACCCCCACTTCCCGCACCCCCAGCTGGATGGGGTCCCTGTATTTCAATTAGCAGAGGGACTGGAAGGGGAGTGTTAGGGAAAGTTAGTCATGCCTGTGGCTTAGGTTATCCAGACCTCAATCTCCAGGAGAGATGTTCTCCACTTTGGTTTTTAAAGTGCAGTGCTTTGTTGGACAACAGCATGCTACACTTCAGAGGAAGTGGTCATCATTAAGGGTGACACCATGCACCCCATTGGACAGGGCTGCCCCCCCGTTGGCCAGCCCAGAATCCTGGATATATGTGGAAGAGCTGCTCAGTACCTCAGATCCATGCCTGGAAAAACAAGAAGAAGACGGACTTTCCAGCTGAACCTCTGTCCTGCACCAATAGTACTACACTCTGAAGGACTGCACCTGCTGCACCCTTTGGGCTTCAGCAAAAGAAGGGCTGTGTCTGATTCGAAAAGTTTAAGGAGTGTTCTTCCTGAAAGCAACAGGTTAAAAGAGCTCCACCTACATCATCTCCACCAGGAAAACCAAGCTGGACAGCGTTTTGTGGACATTGGACAAGGATTTGGCCGGGTGTAATGTGGGTCTTGAAGTCCCAATTTCCCAGTGAGCAACTCAGAGATTATGGAACCTTGAACTGCTATTGTGGACCCTTCAGGAGCCCCAAAGGACTTTCAGTAAGAAGACCCAGACATTTGGAACCATTCGGAGAATTTTTTTGAAAAAACTCTATACGTTCACAGACTCGCTGTTGAGACTTAAGCTACAGACGTCGAACCGCGACTCTGCCTGAAATTCAGGTTCATCCCGCTGAAAGCTCTAAGACTTCCAGGATTTCACTGAGGGCTCATGCTGAAGCAAGCCGCTGTCATTGACTTGTAATCCGGCCTGACAAGGAGATTCACTTGAGGTCGCGAGAAAAATCTCAGAAAAAGTGACCACGTCAGAAGCCACAAACTTGACCTGGCTCTACCGCTCACTTTATCCGACCTGCGCTCACTCGTGATAGTCCTAAAACTTTGTGTTTGTCCTGGACAAGTGTGGCCAGATGTCCAAAGTTGGTGCTTTTGGCTTTTAAGCACTAGAAAATATTACTAGAAAGTAATCATCTCCCTCTGCAACCTGAATCTCCACCTGGCCAACCCCACCGACATGAACTCCACTAACCTCATGATATGAATAGACAATAATGACCTCACCCAGTTGGTTACAGACTCCACATGCAGGGCAGGACACACACTGGGCCCTATCTTCACATTCAGCAGCAGAGTCAAATACAGCCATGCCATGGAACACACCTGTACCGACCACTCCATCACCCACTTTACCATCATAGGATCACCTTGCACCACCTTCAATCCTCCCAGCACCTCCTTCCAAAGCTAGGGCAAAGTGATACAGGCACAATGGATAGACAACCTCAACACCATCCAGCCACAACAACCTAAAACAGACCGTTGAGAACTTCAACACCTGGATCACCAATGCCTGCAACCGAATTGCCCCACCAAACCAGCCAAAACCTGCCGATCCACCAAATAAGCCAGCTGGTACACACCAGAACTAAGCACAGTGAAGCACAGCATCAAACTACTGGAGAGAAGATGGCACACCAGCAAAGGCAATACAGCCAAGCCACGCTCAAGGCAGCCCTCAACAAATACCACCAAATACTCAAAGACATGAAAAAGGACATCCTTAAAGCCAAACTGAGGCTAGAGGCAACCATACCACGGAAATCTTGACCATCGTGAGAGAGTTATCCTGCCCAACAGCCACAAGGACATGATTCCTCCCTCACAGGAACTCTGTGAAACTCTAGTGAATCACTTCCACAACAAGATATCCAGAACCTACAGGAACTTTGAGCCCTAAACCACAGATTTCCTCAGCCTCCTCACTCAGAAACCTTCCCAAACCAACATCTCACCAGATGGGAACAGCTCACCACACCAGATACCACAGCCATCATTAACTCTATCCATTCAGGAGCACCCATTGACCCCTGCCCTCACTGAGACTTCAACCTAGGATACAATGAGATCGGCCACCCACTCACCACCATCCTTAACACATCCATCACCACAGCCACGTTTCCTAATGCATGGAAACACGCAGAGGCCAGAATTATCCTCAAGAGACTCTCTGCAGCCCCCTGCGAACTCCAGAACTACCGCCCTATCTTGCTGCTTTTGTTTCTTCCCAATGACCTGGAGAAGGCCATCAACCAGCAGCACACTGAACACCTTGAGAGAAACTGCCTGCTAGAATCCTCCCAATATGTTTCCAGATACAACCACAGCACTGAGACTGCCCTGATCACCGCCACAGATGACATCCTTACCCTACGCGACAGAGGAGATTCGGCCACCCTGATCATTCTCAAATTCCCTGCAGCCTTCGACACTGTGTCCCACCACACACTCATCAACAGGCTGCACCAGATTGGAATCAAGGGAGGCACACTCAGATAAATTGCATCATTCTTCATCGGACGCCCAAAGAGAATCTTCCTACCCCCTCTTGACCTTGGCACCCACAAGCACCATCTGAGGTATCCCTAAAGGTACATCCCTCAGCCCCACCCTCTTCAACACCTATATGATACATCTAGCTGAGATAGAACCCACAATATCAACATCATAACCTATGCCTATGACACCCAGCTCATCCTTTCCCTCTCAGCAGACACTGCCACCAGCAAGACCAACTTCCACAACGGCATGAAGATCCTCAAAGCCTGGATGAAGGACATCTGGCTAACGCTCAACACATATTAAACCAAAGATGCCAATTCAAACTACTGATTCAAGCCTACAAAGCCCTCCAAGACCAAGAGCAGCATACATGAACCGCTGCCTCACCTTCCACCAGCCATCCAGAAACATTCACTCTGAGGTTCCGTAACGATCGTTAGTGGTGTTTTTGGCTCGCACGAATATGGTCGAGTCTGGTATCTATGAACCGCAAATGACGAGTTTAGTGGGTGTACGCGGTTTCGCTGTGCTAGCCTAAACCGTTCGTCTGTTTCATGGGTTTCTCTATTTGTACCCACGGGTTCCATCTTAGATACGACATCCATTTTGTTTCTTGCCCTCAAGTAGCCAGCGAACGGACACTGTCCGCTTCACGACCCTGGGATTCCCAAACTCTTGCGGAAGACACGTGTTCCTTTGAAGGTGTCTTTATGATGAGGGGGATGACACTGTAAGGCAGATGGTTCCGCTCGAGGCACATCTTGCCGTGCCGGTCTATTGTTTTAGTCGTACATCTCATTAGGCACGTCCCTTTGATGCCTGCAGCTCGTGTTTCCCGATGCCACCCCTTTTACACCCTTTCCGATCTCCCCACTGTTTCTGCCTTCCTCTGCACCTGTTTCTGTTCCTTCTTCGATCTGTCTATTGCCAATTGGAATGTACTAATGGTGGGAAGATGGGTTTTTACAGTTGGGGCCAACCAAATGTTTCTGTACTTATGTTCCGGGCCCTGAATACATGAAAGCAACCCCTTCTGGTTTTACGATGGGAACCAAGTTGTAACCCTTTGTGTATCATGTTAATCTATGAGAGAAATGTGTATAAAAGGAGCGACCTACAGTAGCAATTCGAATCAGGCTCCGTGAACCTACGTTATGTACTTCTCCTGACTTCTGTGTTCCCTGCAGTAATAAACCTCGAATCTTTGACGCCGAAGGAAGTGTCCCGTGTCTCTGTCATTTGTACGCTGGAACAGGTTACCCACGAAGGTTTTAGGTGTTGTCCCCTGGCACCGCTGGGTCTTAGAATAACCCAGTCCTTCAGTTGGCGCCCAACGTGGTGTTGCATCAGTGGTACCGGTCCAAGCCCGACGATCGTGAGGAACTTCGTGTGAAATCTCCGAGGGAAGGTGCACCCCGCTTCATCGATCCTGTTGTCGAAATAAGTGGCCCGACGACTTTTCCCGCGAAGATTCCCGCCTCCTGATGGCTGCGACGGACTGCTGCCCTGACTGTAGACCTGGCGTAGACCTGGCGTAGACCTTGGTACAGCGAGACGACTTGACGGGCCTTCCTGGTGACGCCATCGATCTTTGAGTTAAGTATTTGTGGGTCGCTCCCAGAGTCCTTTGTGGGTGCTTAGTTGTTGCATGGTTCCATTGCAATGTGGTTCTTAGTACTTGGTTCTTTGTTGCAATATTTGACGTCTGCAGTCGCCAAAAACCCAGGGTTTTTGCTCTTTGCAGGGACTTGGTAAATCCCGTAACCCTTGAAGTTTGTGAAACTCGGCTAGTGTGCAAGATGCCTGGCCGTGGTACTTTGTCCAGTTGTTTTAGACGCTGTGGTGTGGATTCCTGACTGGAGGATTCGTGTCCGATACCTCCGGTTGGAACTCCAACTTATGAGCTATATAGCAAACACGGGTTAGGTCCGATTACCTTTAATGAATATTGGATCCGCTATACTAAAAAGGATGGTGTCCTTAGTTGGCCACCTCATGGTAGTTTTGAGACCCCGATTTTAGATAATCTTGAGGCTAAATTGTTTCAGGAAAAATCGAGGCCGGCCATGTTTGATGCCTTTCGGTTGTGGCGTAAAGAAGCCAAACAGAGAGAAATCAGACAGATTAAACGAAATAAGAGAGAAGGAGTTGTTACCACGGTAAGAAATGCAGAGCAGTTTCAGCGAGATAAGGAGGAAAAGGAAAAGGAAGTTTTCGATAGATTGCAGCGTATGTCTGTCGACAAGTGTTACCCCGTTTTACCAACGGGTACGGATAAGAAGGAGGAATCTGCAGATGACCCTTTAATGTCTTATCTCTTGAAGTCACCACCTCCGTACGCACAGGGCACTGTAACTCCTGTGGTTCCTCCTGCCCCTGTTCTTCCTGCTGCTGTTCCACAACCTGTCCCTCAAAATGTTCCTGCTCCTCTACCTATTTCCGTCCCTACTGCTCCTCCACTTGTACTTCCCCATACTCCTGCTCCCGCTGTTCCCGCTGCTCCTGCTGTTCTGGTTACTCCTCCTGTCTCTTCTGCTTCTGGTACTTCTCTTGTTACCCCGTTGGGTTACTCTTTGTCTCCGTCTGTCCCACGTTGTACCCCCTCTGTTGCTGCTAACTTTTTCAATTCCCTTGGACCTATTCTTGAGTCCGCTGGTTCGGACGGTCCTCAAAGACGTAGTCAGCTTCCCGGTAATCGGGAACGTGACGCACTGTATAATATGGCGATGGGTTGAATGAAACACCCCATTAGAAATCCTCCACGTGTGGTGTTAGATACGTTTTGCCAATTCAATATGCCGACACAAAGGTTTGTTTTTGAAGAAATGTGTAAGGCTCTACGTGACCAAATATCAGCTGATGCATCTGACGAGGTTTAGACTGCCTTTACTGATCTTCAGCTTCAGTTTTCGAGTGGAATGTTGGTGGGCACCAATGTTCGACGTGCCGTCGAGCAGTTGTTGTCTTTTCGTCCTTCTATAATGCCTCGGGCATTGTTTGTAGAAGACATTGAAGGACCGTTTGCAGCGCCTGGCCAGTATCCCATGCGCGAAGTTCCACCAGTGTGGATGCCGGGTAACCCTGCCGCTGCTCCGCCGATCTTGCCGCACTTTCAGAGAGTGTGGATCCATCTTCCATGGAAACGTTCGGAAGTTTTGCAGGTAAAGCAATCTTTGCCTGACCCTCGCAAAAATCCTGCAGAGTATTATAAAGAATTATCGCAGCTCGTGGATGCTACGATAATGAATCTTGCTGATATCGATATGCTGTTTGGCAATGTCGTACCGCAACCGGTATGGACAAAGATTCGTCAGGAAGACCATGCGGGAGAATTAGGCGGTGATTGGAATGCATTGCGGGCTGCTGACGCTTTGCACGTTGGTGGGGCCAAGCCTGATCAATTAATTACGGCTTTGCCCAAAAGAATTATCGCTCTGATGAAAACGCTTATGCCAGCTATGAAGGTGAATTGGGATAAACTGTCCGCTTGCAAGCAAAAGAAGGATGAGAGTGTCTCTGATTTCTTTACGAGATTTGAGGAGGCATTCATTGACCATAGTGGTCAGGACATGGGTACTGAAGGAGGTCAGCGATTGTTTGTGGATAAGTTTGTCTCAAATTTGCTGCCTGACTTGAGCAACAAATTGCGTAATTCAGAAAGTGCGTGGGCTGTTTCCACTTCGGCTCAAATATTGGCTACGGCCCAATATTATGAGAATAGGGAGAAAGAGGAGAATGATCATGCTGACAAGAAAACGAAAGAGCTTAAAACTAAAGTGTTATTGCAGCAGGCGTATCCTCCGCGTTCAAATCAGAATGATTCGCAACAGCGGAACAGATCACAATCTCAGTCAAATAGGTCACAATCACGAAATGATTCCTCTTCGCAGAGATCTTCGTTAGGGTACAATCAGTGTGCCTATTGTAGGAATGAGGGTCATTTAAAATTCGATTGTCCAGTTCTCAATGAGCGTAATAGTGGTAAATCGTCTAGAGGAGGTCGTGGTGGTTCTCAACAGACATCACGTGGTAGAGGTCGCGGTGCTCAAAACGATCGTTCCACTAACACTTCTGACTCCAATAATTGTTTTGACCAGCGCGGATCGTCGCAAGGGCGATCTGCTCAGTACAATGTGGATGATTATTACGTCGATCAGGATGCTGACGACGGTAATTACTAGGACAGCCATAGACAAGGAGAGGGAGTAGTGTCAGTTCCGGTTGATCAGAGAGGGCCTAACGTCGCAGTTGCCACCTCGGGCGTCGTTGAGCCTTTTCTGTTGGACACTGGTGCAGCGAAAAGTTCCATCATGCATTCGAAACTCCCTGGCGCACCTTTGTCTGGCTTAACAAATGTTTCCGTTGGATTCTCTGGCGCCCCTGTTAGCAATCCGGTTTCGTGCCCTTTGCCTCTCACGATTGATCCTCGTGAGCTGAAAGCTCCTTTGATTTTAACTACTGGTTGTGGTGAAAATCTTTTGGGCCTGGATTTGCTAAAACGCCTGTATGCGACTTTGTATTGTTCTCCTGCGGGAGTAAAACTTACGTTAGGTGAGAGAGTTGTCTCTCCTATGTACTTATCCATCGATAAGCTTCCACCGGAATTGAGTTCTCTTCCTGCATCTTTGTGGGCAACAGGTCCCAATGACGTGGGCCTGCTTGACATCTCCCCTTATGTTGTTCACTTGAAATCTAACGTGCGACTGCCACGTATTCCCCAGTATCGTATCTCTCTTGACGGTGAATGAGCATTGTTAGCGATCATCTACGATTTGATTGAGAAAGATGTCATTGAGGAGACCCGGGGAAACGTGTGCAACAGTCCTGTACTGCCCATTTTGAAACGTACTGACCCTTCGAAACCACCTGTTTATCGTTTTTTATCGATTTACGGGAGGTGAATAAAATTGTGATTCCTCAGTTCCCTGTGGTGCCTGACATTACGGCTCTACTGACTCTGATTCCAGCTTCTGCATCTTGGTTTTCAGTGATCGATCTGAAGAATGCGTTCTTCAGCATTCCGATTGCTGAAGAGAGTAGAGACCTTTTCGATTTCTCTCTTGGAGGCCGCAGCTTCCGGTTTAAACGTGCTCCTCAGGGCTACTGTGAGAGTCCATCGATATACAGTCAAGCCTTGAAGGGCCAACTCGATGCATTTGTGTTGCCGGCTGGTGCAGCCTTGATCCAATACGTCGACGACCTATTGGTGGCTGCAGACACTCAGGACATTTGCAAAATTGCTACAGTGTCGTTGTTGCAACATCTCTGTGACTTACATCACAAGGTGTCACCTTCCAAACTACAATATTGTTGTCAAGAAGTAACCTATCTAGGTCACTTATTGTCAAAGGAGGGAAGAAGGTTGACCCCAGAGAGAATTGCAGCGATTGCGCGAATGACTGTGCCAACGACTCAGAGAGATGTGCGTGCCTTCTTAGGTATCACGTCATACTGCAGGCAGTGGATTCCAAATTTTTCATTGCTAGCGAAACCATTGGTAGCTCTTACGTGCAAGGATGTTCCAACTCCTTTACCATGGACGGAAGAATGTCAGAAAAGTTTTTCTGAATTGCGTGACGCGTTGTGTTCGGCTCCTGTGCTAGGTACCCCTGACTACAGCAAGCTGTTTACATTATACGTTCATGAGAGGGAAGGTTGTGCGTTGAGTGTCTTGACGCAACCTTTTGGTGGTAAGCAGCGTCCATGTGCATATTTTTCCTCGACCTTGGACCCGGTAGCTAGAGCATTGCCGAGTTGTTTGAGAGCAACAGCGGCAGCTGCGGTGTCCATCCGACAATCTGCAGGATTGTTCATGGATAATATGCTTACGGTGATGGTTCCGCATGCAGTTGACACTCTTTTGAATCGTACAAAAACCCAACACTTGACAAGTGCGAGGTTGTCTGGGTATGAGTTGACGCTTTTGGCAAGTCACATTCAGATAAAACGTTGTAATGTCCTGAACCCGGCGACTTTGTTGCCAATCAGTATGGAGTCAGATGAAGTAGCACCTCATGACTGTTACTTGAGGAGGAAACAAAAGGTCGTGTGGACCTTAAAAACACTCCTTTGGAAGATCCCGATGGGACTTTGTATGTGGATGGTTCATGTTTTAAACTGCCGAATGGTGACGTGACGACTGCGTATGCTGTGGTAACTTTGAATACTGTTGTGGAAACTGCGAGATTGAATCAGAATTCTGCCCAAGCTGCAGAGCTGATCGCTTTGACTAGAGCGTGTGTGTTGTCGAAAGGGAAACGGGTGAATGTGTTTACCGACAGCCAATATGCTTTTGGCGTCGCCCATAGCTTTGGACGATTGTGGAGAGAGAGAGGTTTTATGACGTCGCATGGTACTAAGATACAGCATGGACAGCTTGTGAATGATCTTTTAGATGCACTTACATTGCCTAAGCAGGTAGCGATTGTTAAATGTAGTGCGCATCGTAAGGTGACGGATGATGTTGGTCGTGGCAATGCGTTTGCAGATGAGACTGCTAAAGACACTGCCCGGAACCTTAGCACCGGAATGTATGTGACGAGTTCGGTTAGGTGGCCTACAGAGACTGGTATGTGTGAGGATACTATCGAGAGTGTGAAAGCGATACAGAATGAGGCCACTGAGACTGAAAAGACGAAGTGGAAAGAGAGTACGGGAAAGTTGGATGCGAATGGTTGTTGGATTGATTTGTCGGAACATAAGAGATGGATGTTGCCAGATGCGTATGTGCTAGCTGTTGTGACGATGGCACACGGGTTAGCGCATATTAGTGCGAAAGGTATCTGCAAGTTGTTGTCCCCTGTGCGGAAGAATGACGGTATTACTAAGAGTGCTGAGAGATTGGTCAAGAATTGCATGATATGTATGATGTACAATCCTGGTAAGGGAACCCCTACACCTTCTGGCCATTTTGCTCCCCCTTCATGTCCCTTTGAGGCAGTGCTTTAAATGGGCAAAAATAAGTGCAGGTACTCATTAAAATAAGCTAGAGGTATGCCAAGTGGGCGGGGTTAGGGGCGGGGCTAGGGGCGAGACATAATGATACTTAATGACTTCTATACCAGTTGCCGCACATATCAAAACACAACAAAAATGCATTTATGTAAACAAAATAGGTTAAATCCTTACACAAAATAAAAGCTAAACAGGATAGGTCAACATTTCCTTGTTTTGTAATTTTGCAAATTCTTAATGTCAAACCAATATTTGTTGTTGGTTGGCTGGCACAATGCTATGTATTCTCAAGCGTGTAAACACACAAACAAACAAGCAGACGTACACAAAAGCATTCCACCATGCAGAGGAGCCTAAGCTGAATAGTCAGCAGTGGCTGAGCTAGGGACTACAGAATTGCCTTGGCTGTCAGAGTCAGCGTCTTCTCGGACAGCCTAGTGTTCACCAGCACTACCAGCCAATGAGCCTACCAGTAGATAAATGTTGGTACTAACAGTGATAAAAATAAGGAGTGGCGGTACTCAGTACCTGTGAGTATAGTCCTATTTAAAGCACTGTCTCTGCCCTTTTCACTACGGTCAGGCTCTTCCTGTCTATTGCTGGGTCCGTGTCTTTACAGTCACATCTCTCCGTTTTCGATTCACCTCTCATTCCTACCCAGCCTCTAACCTTCTCTCCATGGTTCTGCCTCTCCTACTCCCACCTCTCGCTTACTCTGTCCCAGGGCGCGAGTCGGGGTACTACGCGTGTGGACAGCGCCCCCCCCCACACTTATTTTACCAGGAGCTCGATAGCTGGAGCAAATGGAGCCACACATTCACTCTTTGGTCTCTCTGGGGCGAGATCTCGCCCCAGAGAGGCCAAAGAGTGAATGTGTGACTCCATTTGCTAAGGGGTGAGCGAGGGGAGGAAATGAGTCTGGTGGTGCAAGCCACCTTTCGTGACGTCAATTCCTGTGTTGCAAGCTGTGAAAGTGTGTGCCCTGCAAATTCTGCAAGGCAAAGTTACACAAATGTATGTTAAAATAACATTTCTAAGCACCCATTTCCAAATAGCTGGTATTTTATCGGAAAAAAGTGGCATATCTAACTTCAGCTGTACCACTTTTACATTCTCCCCCCCCACCCCCTTCCTTCTATGTTTATCTCGTTTTTCCCTCAACCAGATCTATTGCCAGTTGTCCTTCATGGGGTGCTGCAGGGGTCCCTGGTATTCTTTGCTCTTTGGGGAGGGCTGCCTTCACACTCACTGATCTCTCACGGTTTTAATGTAAATGCAGCCATTAGTGCTGGAGAAGCACACAAAGGGAAGCAGCTCCTGTGCGAAAATCATGAAAAGAAAACCAGCTTTGGCGCGGGTGTAGGGTTGTTAATCACTGTGTGACACAATCCCTCTCCAACACCTGCAGTGTGGGGAAATTCCAATGGGCACCGCTAATCCAGCAGCCTGTCTGCAAAAACGCCGCTTCAAGGACTCGGGGTGATGTGCGACATTAGGAAGCAGAGCGGCATCTGTCCTGCGTTGGGAGAGATTCCAAGCCTGAGCCTGCCGTTCCATCTATCAGGGTACCGGTACTCTCCCTGACAACAAAAAAAGTGCCGGTACTGGTGGCTAAAAAATGTGGAAGTGCCGGTACTCAGTACCGGTGAGTACCGGCCCATTTAAAGCACTGCTTTGAGGTCATCCAGCTAGACTTCATCCATATGGAGCGATGCAATAACCTGAAATACGTTTAAGTGGTGGTTTGCGCATTCTCCCGATGGATTGAAGCCTACCCTCTCAAAGACAACACGGCTCTGTCCACTGCGAAAATCCTACTGAAGGAATACTTTCCTCGGTATGGAATACCACGGATTGTATGGTCTGATAACGGAAGTGAGTTTGTGGGGAGTGTGATGAAGAATGTGTGTAAGGGCCTTGGAATTACTCAAAAATTCCACAGCGCCAATCATCCCCAGTCAGCAGGTTTAGTTGAAGGGTATAATGGCACCCTTAAACTAAAACTAGCGAAGATTCAGGCTACGACTGGTCTCTCATGGCCTGACGCTTTGCCTCTAGCTCTGTTGTCAACAAGGGCGACTGTACACTCCCGAGTAGGGCTCAGTCCCTATGAAATAGTGTTCGGCCGTCCTGCGAATGTTTGGGGGGTCCCTAGACCGAGTGTGTTTTCTGATCTTGAATACCCAATGTTGATTGATTATCTTCATGATCTGACTGCTAAACTGAGGTTAATTCACCAACAGGTCTTTGAAGCACTGCCGACGCAGACGGAGGGTCCAGGCCACCAGCTCCAGCCTCGAGACTGGGTGGTGACGCGGAACTTTGGACGCAAAAGAAATCTTGAACCCCGCTTTACTGGACCCTACCAAGTTCTTCTCGCCACGAGGACTGCTGTCCGTTTGGAAGGTCGAAAGCACTGGGTGCATGCCACCCATACCAAGAAGGTACCTATACCTTTACTAGCGGACTCGTGGGTGAGGAAGGGCATTGCCTCGTCTGAAACTGAAGTATTGCAGACCTTTGTACCTTTTAGCGATGCTCAGCTTGTCGGAGAATCCTCAGTGCAGCAGAACGACATTGTTGAACATTTGTCATCACAAGATTCAAGATCTGAACAATTGACTGATCAACAGAACTCTGTTCCCTCATCGGATCCATTGTTTGACGAACAGACACGTCCTGGGAGAAGCCGCTACTTCTTGCGATCTAATACCAAGGACAAATAAAAAAGAGTTGTTTTTGTCCCTCGACATCTATGTTACCCCATTGCCACGATCAGTCTAAACACTCGTACAACTGTGATTTTGTAAATATTGAGTTTTTTCCATATATGTGTTTTTGCTTCCACAGCTTAGAGACTTTGTACATATTTGTGAATTAGGATACCTTGCATCCAGGTGTACCGTAGGGCCGCGCATGTACTTCCTTCTGGTTAGTAGGTCTTGACACTAGGTCGAAGGCCGTCGGTTCCTGGGAACTCCTGGGGATTGACTACTGCTACACAGAACGAAGTGCGTCAAGAAACGTTGCGGACGGTTTAAGAGGATGGCGTTTTCAAAGCTGATGGACTTGGAAAAAGCTCAGGCGCAAAGATTCAAACTGCAACAGATTACTCGAACAAAATGCTTTATGTTTCAGGTGTTCCTTCTGTTTCTAATTGTTTCCTCGTTATTGGCGGGTGGGGTGTATTATATGATACAGTACTTCCTACCTTCTGCCATACCTACTCCTACTTTTGAACCTAAAACTACCTCCACTGTGTCCCCTCATTCCTTCCATATCCTACCGCAACACGAGCAGGCTAGACGTGCGGAATTCAGAAATAATTCCTTTATTCAGCTCCTTCATCAGCATCAATTAGTGGTTAATACCACTAATTGTTGGGTGTGTGGGTTAATGCCACATACCACGGATAAAGGAATTCCATATCTGGTCCTTCCTTATAGTTCCCAGGGTTCAGCTCGAGCATTACAAACAATGTTTCGCAGTGCACTAGATTCCTACCCCAATCGAGAGCCACGTCCTCCGCACTTTGGTCCTGGTCCGTACCACAAGCCTTTGGCCATAGCGATCGCTGATTTAGATAGGGATATCTATGAGCCGTCGCTCATCCCAGAGGAGGAGGTGCGAGCCTATAGGGATCTGAGTGAGGCTGAGTATAGTGCGCTCGTGGGTGAAAGACAGCTCAGAAGCTCGTCTCCAATATGGATCGTACCCCACCTTGGTAATTTCTGTCTAAAAGGTCGTGGCCAAAGCCCGAGAGCTCATCTTGGAGAGAGTGCTTGCTCCGAGACGTATGTCTTGCCGATGCTCTCTTTCCCTGTGTTTCTGACTGCCAAGGGTACGTACTTCGTCTGCCATGATCGTGCGTATACGTGGTTGCCCTCCGACTTTGCGGGCACATGTTATATTGCAAATTTGTTGCCTCCGACGTTCACCGTTGATGCAGACTACCACAAGACTAGAGTTGTGAGGGGCGTGATTAGCGAAGAGGACACTGCCGGTCAAGAGGCAGGAGACTTTTTCAAGGGTTTCTTTCCGTTTTGGGGGCCTATGGTCAATAGTAGGAACCTGAGACAGTTGACTCGAGTGGTGGAATCGACAGCTAATATCACTGCCAGTGCCCTTGGTAATATCACCGCAGAACTTCAGGCGGACAGGCTTATGACGCTACAAAACCGTATGGTTTTAGACGTTGTTTCAGCAGATCGAGGTGGAGTATGTAAAGTGATCCATTCGAGCTGCTGTATTTTCATTCCAGATAACGCTCCGACTGTCTATCAAGCCATCTCAAAGTTGGATAAGATCTCTGAGTCCATACACGTGGACGTAGGGGATTGGACGCTACTTGGGTGGTTTTGGGGCCTAATGTCGACTTGGGGTTGGAAAATTCTGATGATCATCGGAGTTGTTGTAGCATTTCTGTTCACGTGTTGTCTTTGTGTGCAGTGTGGTCCTGCCTTATGTGGCCTCTGTGCTACAACGTGTATGAGACAGTCGCCTGTTACCAAAGGAGCTCAGATGGATAGAATTATGTTGCAGCAACATCTAGATGGTCTGATGAATATCGAATATGATTCCGACTAATGCTTGCCTACATGAGGGCAAAAGGAGCGTCTGAGGTTCCGTAACGATCGTTAGTGGTGTTTTTGGCTCGCACGAATATGGTCGAGTCTGGTATCTATGAACCGCAAATGACAAGTTTAGTGGGTGTACGCGGTTTCGCTGTGCTAGCCTAAACCGTTCGTCTGTTTCATGGGTTTCTCTATTTGTACCCACGGGTTCCATCTTAGATACGGCATCCATTTTGTTTCTTGCCCTCAAGTAGCCAGCGAACGGACGCTGTCCGCTTCGCGACCCTGGGATTCCTAAACTCTTGCGGAAGACACGTGTTCCTTTGAAGGTGTCTTTATGATGAGGGGGATGACACTGTAAGGCAGATGGCTCCGCTCGAGGCACATCTTGCCGTGCCGGTCTATTGTTTTAGTCGTACATCTCATTAGGCACGTCCCTTTGATGCCTGCAGCTCGTGTTTCCCGATGCCACCCCTTTTACACCCTTTCCGATCTCCCCACTGTTTCTGCCTTCCTCTGCACCTGTTTCTGTTCCTTCTTCGATCTGTCTATTGCCAATTGGAATGTACTAATGGTGGGAAGATGGGTTTTTACAGTTGGGAACCACCAAATGTTTCTGTACTTATGTTCCGGGCCCTGAATACATGAAAGCAACCCCTTCTGGTTTTACGATGGGAACCAAGTTGTAACCCTTTGTGTATCATGTTAACCTATGAGAGAAATGTGTATAAAAGGAGCGACCTACAGTAGCAATTCGAATCAGGCTCTGTGAACCTACGTTATGTACTTCTCGTGACTTCTGTGTTCCCTGCAGTAATAAACCTCGAATCTTTGACGCCGAAGGAAGTGTCCCGTGTCTCTGTCATTTGTACGCCGGAACAGGTTACCCACGAAGGTTTTAGGTGTTGTCCCCTGGCACCGCTGGGTCTTAGAATAACCCAGTCCTTCAACTCTACGTCCATCACTCTTGCACATACACCATCGGAGCCTCAGCAGAGGCCCCTCCGTCTCCCATCTCGCCGTCAAGTCCCGGAATGCCTTCTCTCTCCAACTTCAAGCATCACCCTTGCTGATTGACTTCAGGAAGAGACTCAATATGTGGCTTTTCGACTAAGTCCAGAAACCCAGCGCCTGGATTCCCTCACAGGTGATAAGCCACGCTCTAAAAATACTGATTGATTGAATCTATAAAAAGTCATATCTCTGGTTCCCCACATTGGATTCTTGTCATTTCGATGTCATTTGAATCGTAAAAATAATGCCTATATTTATAAAGTTGTATTGGATTTGTATTGTTTTCTATCTTACTTATTTAATGTTTTGGTGTTTTTAAATGCTTTACACACCTGTCTCCTAAGTTAACCCTGTTTGCTCTCAGCCAAGCTACAAAGGGTTGACCAAGGACTAGTTTATTGAGAACTTGACTGGACCTTATTTATGATTGTGATATTATTACTAGCTGTAGTTACCTACTGCCCTTACTAATAAACCACGTTCCAACAGTAATTTACAGAGGTGCTGAATAAAATTAATGTGTCTATCCACCAGCTGGATTTATTTGACAGTTTTTATCATGTGCTGTATATGTCAGAACAGTACTGTTGTTTTAATAGTTTTCAACGCAAATATATATTTTTTTCAATACATAGCTGAATTCTGATGAAAAACCTGATGCGATGAATGCACTCATTGAGTGTGAGCAAATAAATGGTAATAATTGTGTCGATTGTTTAAGAACTGTGTCTTACCTAACTTTTAAGATGTTGTAGTCTATTACACAATCTTGTACTCTATTACACCATTTTTCACTTGATAGTAGTAACATTCTGCACCGTTTTCCTGGCATTCCCAATGTGCATTAATTAGCATAAACATTTTATGGCTGTTGGGCTGACACCCCTGAGACAGTTTCATATCTAGAAAATGGCACTGGTCCCAGTAGGACCTCTCATCCGCGATAGAATAAATGCCCCTGTGCTGGACAAGCATCAGTCAGATGATGGTCAGGAGTCATTTGAACTGTGTTGTGCGTTCCTCTGTAGCGTAATTTCTGGTGAGTTACAAACCTGATTGTGAGTGTATTTTCAAATGCTTTTTATGTTTATTAAAATATCTTTATTGCAGGACTGCATATGCTTATTTTCAGATGTATTTATTTAAATAAATCTCTCCTTAAGAGTAAGTGGCGTGCTTTACAGTCATCTAATAATAAAAAGAAAAAATATTATTATTATAGTTATAATAAGAACAATCAGGTAAATAAATAGTACAAATATCTGCACACATTCGGGTGCAACTAGGTTTCCATTTATACAAAGTACAGTTTTGTAGGATACAGTATAAATGTTGGCCTGCATTTTACAAGTTTACTTAGAATATAGTGTTTTTTAATTTTAGGTTTCACAATGTGTACATTTAAATTTAAAAGAAAGAAGCGCAGGCAAAAGTGATTAAAGTGGCAGTCCTTTTAGCCAACAGTACATTGGAGAAAAGTGAAAACTATAACTCAAAATAATGATTTACTTTATGTTTAAAGCTACCCCTACTTTATATCCTTTTAGGGTGAGAAGGGATCAGACAACCTGTCTTAAAGTCCCAGTGAGCAAGCATAGTACAACATAGCAGTAAGTACACATTATTTCTCTCATGAGTTGGAAGTCTAGTCGTGAAAAAACCTTGGCAAACCAACACTTGCTCCCAGTTTTGCATCAAGAAAGTGACACAAAAGGACGGAAAGTGATGCTTTTTTATTTGCTTTCCAATGTAAAACTTCCTTTGCAGTGGGAAAGAAGCTTAATGTAATGTAACGTTGCACTGTGCACTTCTGTGTGTCACTTCGCATAAAGGGGGCATACCATGTGTGGGACATATGTGTTTCCATGCAAACACCCACGAATTTTGACGCAAATCCCTACCTCTTATTAATGTAAAGAGTTGCATCAAAAAATAAAACCTACTCGAGGGAGGTGTCACATGAGAGAAAGCGTTTCATTTCTCGAACCATTTCAACTTTGCATTTCTGCTGTATGGAACAACACATATGCAAGTGAGGAAAGTGTTGAACTATGCACAAGCATAGCATTTTATCCTGAAAGCATACCCTTCCAGTATAAAACCAATTGTAGACATCACACAGCCCTTTGCAGTATGGTGCAAGGGTTTTTACGTGGCACAAGCCAGCCTAAATTCCCCCAGCACAGAGGTAGAGGAAAACACACCATATGGTTGCAAATATGGCACTGTTCCCTGTCTCTCTTTCACAAAGCGTAGCAAGTTTGAATTGTTATTGAATTTGCTCCCAAATATCTTTGATCTCAAACCACTGAAACCTTTGGGTGATTTGAGGTTTTGTAAATCCCCAGATTATTTGAGATAACAGCTTTAAGATTAGAGTTAAGAGAAGGTTTGTGCTGGGTTACGAAAGATTTAGGTTGTTATAGATTGTCAGCAGTCAGCCTGAAGCATGAGTGAAGGTGGGGGGCTGTGGGGTCCCTTTTGATATTACTGATTAGGAAGGAGAAGGGAGGGAGTGATCAATTAAAAGTTCATTTTGAGGCTGGTGGGTGACCTCGACTGTGAGGTGTGTGGTGGTAAGGTAAGCAAAGATGATATATTTTCTGACACACTTAGAAGGATATTCATAAGGAAGTGGGGGACAGAGGAGTTAGCCTTCTTCGCTTAGCGGATCTCTCCGCCACTTCGGAAATGCAAGACGGGACCATATTCACAAGGATATGGTGCAGCCTTGCGTTTCCCCCTGCGATGGCGCTAAGTTTAACAACTTAGCACCAACGCAGGCACCCTTGCACCAGAGTGCAAGGGTGTCTTTGTGCAGGGGAGGATTATTTACGTGTAGGAAGGTGTCCCTTCCCGCACATAAACAAACCTAAATGCTATTCTCTCACTTTCATGTGTGCTGCTTTATGCAGCACACATTAAAGTGACAGAATGGCGTTTTAAAAAAAGGTTTGTTTATGTACAGGAAGGGCACCTTCTGGTACATACAAAACCATGGCAATTTGTTTTTCCATGTGTGCTGCACAAGTCAGCGCACATGGAAAAGCGAAAACAAGGAGAAATAAAGCATTTCTCCTCGTTTTGCCTGTTTAAGACCAGCATTTTCCTGGTCTTCATTTTAGCGCTGCCTCCTATTTACTTTGCCCTTGTGAATAGGGGGCAGCGTCAAAATCAATGGATGGATTGGTGGAAAGCCCACTGCACACCCCTTTCATGCTAAATTCAACACGAAAGGGTGCCTTATTCACAAGGCAGCATTAAGCCATGTTAAGTGGCTTAACACTGCTTTGTGAATAGGGCGAAGCCCATATCGCCATCACTATGTCACTGAATATGGCGTTGTGGTGGTGATAGGGGCTTGTGAAGATTCCCATTAGGGTCTTATGTACAACCATTTTTAGGTTTTGACTGGCGATGCGCACGTAGTGCGCATGCGCCATAAAACCTTATGATTTGTGTGTGTGGGTCGGGTATACGCCCCTTCCTCCCATTGGCTAGCTCCATAAATGGAGGCTAGCCATTGGGAGAGGGCTCTGTCTGTCAATCTCGGACCAGATTCGGGGGCGTTCCCGAGAATTTTTGGCTTTTGGCCACGTAACGCTACGTCAGCCAAAAGCCAGGAACGCCCCCGAATCTGGTCCGGCATTGCCGGCACCTGCCTTCCTGCCCGCCCCCCGCAGCCCACGCTTCAAGTAACCGCTCTGGTTCCCGGAAACCTCTGCTGAAAACAAAGAGAAACTGGCTTCTCTAGGTATGTCGCTACTTTATTTTAAAATGAAGTTAGACTCTTAAACACAGATTTTAAAATGTGTAATCTTTTTGCTGTCACGGTAAGGGCCTTTTGCAACACCCAAGACTCATATAGTTTAGTGACATGTGTATTTGTATACCGCAGAATTCATTCGGGAGGGTAGTCTGCCGTAGCCAGGATTCCCGATTTCCCTCGATTCTATAAATATATTCTGTCAAAATGTTTGACGGGCCGCCGCGCTGCCCGCGGCGACCCGGAAGTGACTAGCCGGCCGGCCAATCCTAGCGCGGCCGGCCGGAAGTGCCCGCCCCCCAGAGCCCACGCTTCAAGTAACCGCTCTGGTTCCCGGAAACCTCTGCTGAAAACAAAGAGAAACTGGCTACTCTAGGTATGTCGCTACTTTATTTTAAAATGAAGTTAGACTCTTAAACACAGATTTTAAAATGTGTAATCTTTTTGCTGTCACGGTAAGGGCCTTTTGCAACACCCAAGACTCATATAGTTTAGTGACATGTGTATTTGTATACCGCAGAATTCATTCGGGAGGGTAGTCTGCCGTAGCCAGGATTCCCGATTTCCCTCGATTCTATAATTATATTCTGTCAAAAATGTTATCCACAAAATGTAGCAATCTCTATCAAAGTATTGGTGGTTGGTCGGAGCTCGTGATAGTTAAAAACTTAAAAGAGCACCAGCGTGTTGACGTCTGTAGATTGTTGGCATTTGTTAGAGAACTTGAGCTTCGCACCACTAATAAATGCGCGTTTGTAGTTGACGTTTTGCATCTACAGAATATATTTCCCCAGTTTCAGGGCAATGTTGTTGAGTGTTCCTCGACTCGTGGAGTTTATTGGAACCAGCCCATGGTAACTTTGTGTCAGAATAGGAGGGGCTATCTGTATTATTGAGATTATATGAATGTGCTGGTATTTTGGGAATGCTGTAAAGAGGTCCGTACAATTTATTTTATCACATTGGTGAAACAGGATTCCCGACAAGCGAATATTTTTGTAGTTACATTTTACTTGTGTTAATCTACTGTTTATATTACACTTAACCAGGCCTTTTTCCATGCATGCCTCTTAATGATCTAAACAACAACCACATATCAGACGTTGCAGCCCTTCTATTGTGGGTGACAGATGCTAGCCTGACCTGCGGCATACCATTCTTCCTGTCCTATCCAGAGCTCACCGTATTAATGAACACATCTTCTGAGGGCCGGTGAAGTAACCTGGATGGCGTGGAGAACAGAGATTTCTTATGTAGCACCATCAACATACAAAACCCTGCCTGTATGTAAAGGCTCTGAGGCTGTGTTTTGTGGCTGCTCAGCGGCATATACCACTGTTATCCATGACAAATTGGTGCTTCAGACTTGAGCGTCATTTCTCGCATTCTTCTCTCCCCCACATCTCATTATGGAAGAGGAGAGGCTTCACCATTTGGAGCCTAAATGAGGCCTTAGTTATAAAAGACACGACTGAGAAGCACCTAGAGGACAATCCACTTTCTGTGCAGGATGCCTGCTGGAAACAAAGGTTCCACACCATTATTTCCCGCCCCCCGCCCTGCTCTGCTGGGCCCTGCTGCTGCTCTGCGCCCCGGAGAGCTCCGCGCTGGTAGACTTCTCAGGTAAGACCCTCTCTGCTTCCCAGCCTGTCGTCACCCAGCCTGCCCTCTCCCAACCTGCCCTCTCCCAGCCTGCCCTCTCCCAGCCTGTCCTCTCCCAGCCTGTCCTCTCGCAGCCTGTCCTCTCGCAGCCTGTCCTCTCGCAGCCTGTCCTCTCGCAGCCTGCCCTCTCGCAGCCTGCCTACTCCCGGCCTGTCCTCTCCCGGCCTGCCCACTCCCGGCCTGCCCACTCCCAGCCTGCCCTCTCCCAGCCTGTCCCCTCCCTGCCCTTTCCCAGCCTGCCCTCTCCCAGCCTGTCCCCGCGCTGGCAGACTTCTCAGGTAAGACCCTCTCTGCTTCCCAGCCTGTCGTCACCCAGCCTGCCCTCTCCAAGCCTGCCCTCTCCCAGCCTGCCCTCTCCCAGCCTGCCCTCTCGCAGCCTGTCCTCTCGCAGCCTGTCCTCTCGCAGCCTGCACACTCCCAGCCTGTCCTCTTGCACCCTGTCCTCTCGCAGCCTGTCCTCTCGCAGCCTGTCCTCTCGCAGCCTGTCATCTCCCAGCCTGCCCACTCCCAGCCTGCCCACTCCCAGCCTGCCCTCTCCCAGCCTGTCCCCTCCCTGCCCTTTCCCAGCCTGCCCTCTCCCAGCCTGTCCCCTCCCTGCCCTTTCCCAGCCTGTCCTCTTCCAGCCTGTCCACTTCCAGCCTGCCCTCTCCCAGCCTGTACCCTCCATGACCTTTCCCAGCCTGTCCTCTCCCAGCTTGTCCACTTCCAGCCTGCCCTCTCCCAACCTGCCCTCTCCCAGCCTGTCCCCTCCCTGCCCTCTCCCAGCCTGCCCTCTCCCAGCCTGTCCCCTCCCTGCCCTCTCCCAGCCTGTCTTCTCCCTGCCTGTTGTTGTGTCCCGGTGGCAGCAGGCAGCAGGCAAGAGCGTGCACTGCGTCCCCGAAGTAACAGCCCTAAAGCAAGCAAGAAGTACACCCCCCTCCCACCAATCCCTGTTAGGTAGCGGAAACTGTCCAAACTGGGGTGCACACAGCCCCTCTCACCTTTCGGCCTGGTACCACTGCACCAGCCGCACTACTTCCCTACTGACCGTTCTCCACTTCAGCCCCGTCTAAATTACAATTCCTGCTTGTGACCCTTTTGCCTGCTTGTGCTTGTTTTCGTGACCCTGTTGCCTGCTTGTGCCTCCGTGTGCCCCTGTTGCCTTCTTGTGCCTCCGTGTGCCCCTGTTGCCTGCTTGTGCCTCCGTGTGCCCCTGTTGCCTGCTTGTGCCTCCGTGTGCCCCTGTTGCCTGCTTGTGCCTCTATTTTCGTGCCCCTGTCGCCTGCTTGTGCCTCAGTTTTCGTGCCCCTGTTGCCTGCTTGTGCCTCAGTTTTCGTGCCCCTGTTGCCTGCTTTTGCCTCCGTGTGCCCCTGTTGCCTGCTTGTGCCTCCGTGTGCCCCTGTTGCCTGCTTGTGCCTCCGTGTGCCCCTGTTGCCTGCTTGTGCCTCCGTTTTCGTGCCCCTGTCGCCTGCTTGTGCCTCAGTTTTCGTGCCCCTGTTGCCTGCTTGTGCCTCAGTTTTCGTACCCCTGTTGCCTGCTTGTGCCTCCGTGTGCCCCTGTTGCCTGCTTGTGCCTCCGTGTGCCCCTGTTGCCTGCTTGTGCTGTGTGGGTGTGTGTGGAAGGCTCTGTATGGGTGTGTGGGGGGCTTTGTGTGGCTGTGTGTGTGGGGGGCTTTGTGTGGCTGTGTGTGTGGGGGGCTCTGTGTGGCTGTGTGTGTGGGGGGCTCTGTGTGGGTGTGTGTGTGTGGGGGCTCTGTGTGTGTTTGTGTGTGTCATTTGCGAGAGATAAAGCTAGTGGCATTGTAAATGACAATGCCATTTATTTATGTTAAAAAAAACATAAATAAAAATAATGTCAAGAGCAATGCCAATAGCTCTAACTTTAACAAAGGCAAAACCATTGCATTGTAAATGCTTGTTAGCTGTTGCAAATGGAAATTCCGGCCCTTTGTGACTGCAAAAAAGGGTTGTAACATGTATCAACCCTATTTTGTGAGTTGGTAACCTATCACTGACTGTTAAAATAGGGTTTGCGAGTAGCTATTAGGATGGGACATACCAAGGACATACCTTCCTAATAGTGAGTCGCAAGGACCTATACGATTGTTTTGCAACAGGAATGCGGTCACAAATCAATTGCAGTTTACCACCTACTTCAGGTAGGTGGTAATCCACTCACAAATGGGAAGGGGCCTCCCTTTCCAATTTGTGAATGGTTGCAAAACATTTATAAGAGCTGACAGTGGTCTGTCCTACTCTTAAAAAATGAAAATTAAAAATTTTAATTTTGTTTTTAAAATTGCATCCTGTTTTCCTTGAACGAAGATGGGTTGCAGTTAAAAAAAAAAGTTGCTTTATTTAAAAAGCAAACACAGACATGGGCGTCTTCTGCCCCCAGCAGGCCATCATCCCTGTGTTATTTCCCATTTCAAACAGGTCGCAAATTACGGCCTGCCTCATGAATATTGATAAGGCTGATCATTTGCGACCCTGTTGGGAATTGCAAAATGTCCCTGAGACACATTAGTACATTTCGTTTTGCGACTTGCAAATTGCGAGTTGCAAATGGAAATTATCATACCTCTGGCCCTAACGTTCATCTCAAAATTAAGCCTCAATGTTACGAAACGTATTGTTACACATTTTGCCACTCACTGCAAACGTTCCAAAGAAAATATTGAATGATTGAAGGTTTCCATAAAACCGTCTGCTTTTATTTCTGCTGCTGGGAGGGAGAGGAGGGCACATGTGCATCAGTTCCCACTGAGTATGAATTCTTTGCAGAGATTGCTGGAAAAGGAGATGCTGAATGAGCAGGAAAGGAAAGTACACTTGTCTCAGCTTTCCACCTCCTTCGTAGTTCTGCCCTGTTAGCTTGTTAGGGGTCTAGTTTGAGGGGACCTCTTGCAGGTCCCAATACAGTGAGGCAGGTAACATTCCCATCGCTTCTGGAGTGAGGGTTGTGTCTGCCAGTGCTAAGTAGCATCACACAAGCCGCTCCCAGAGCTGCACAACTGGGGCACAACATGTGTATGAATGCCAGCCAGCTGGTTGGACGACCCTCTCCAGTAATAATTCGTGCAGCTGTCCTTCTGGCATCAGTGCTGGACATACAACTAAAGCTTGGTGTTCTGAGGCATGAACATTATTTTTTGTCTTCTCCCCAGAGCTGGGAAGCGAAGACAGTGTGATTGGCAGATGACAGTCTCCTCTGTCAGCACCCTTTCGTGTGAATGTTTCCATCCTGGGTACCACCGATCATTGACAATGTTGCCAAGGTTTTCACTGTGCAGCTGTAACTTCCCTCCTTTCTAGCCTCGAAGCACCCAGGGTACATCTCTTCGGTAGCAGCTTGGAAGCTGACCCAGACTCCTGACACCAGTGAGGGTTATTGGCCATGGGAAAGGCATTGGCACGCCCCAAGCCAGTGACGTCCACTTCTGTGACCTTGGAGGACGCAGCAGAGACAGACTCCAATGAGGGCTGAAATGAAGACCCAGCATCATCCTCTGAAGTCTCCATAATAACTTGCAAGCAATAACACAACGCTAATTCCTCAAATTCTGACCACTCGGGACGCCAAAAACATGAGGCTGGAAACTTATTGGCTTGGAAACCAAATCTTGTGAGAGTGCCCAGAAAGACCAGGCCAGGAGGAGGAGACACTCTGGCTACAATACCAACAAAAGAGTTTCAGCGTCTGCAAACATTGGGGCACAGTGTGAAATCTCTCTATAGAGTAAACACTGTGAGCCCTTGCACAAGGAAGCGCTGTCCCTGAGTGCTGCTGCCCGACCTTTCCGCCACGCCTCGCGGACCCCGCTTCGCGAGTGCCGCTCGTAGGCAAGACTTCTTTGGGAGAAATAATTTCCTGCATTTTTACATGTGCATTGTGCACCAACGCGTCCTTTGGACTTTGTCAGCTTGCTAACAAGGGTAGAGGCGGGACTGCGAGGACCAGCGTTCCGAGCGGCGTGGATCGGCCGCAGCTGGTCCTCTTCCCGCCCCTTCCTCCTCCCTTCAAAATCTCCGTGGAGCGAGTGAGCCCTGTGAGCCCTTACACAAGGAAGCGCTGTCCCTGAGTGCTGCTGCCCGACCTTTCCGCCACGCCTCGCGGCCCCCGCTTCGCGGGAGCCGCTCGTAGGCAAGACTTCTTTGGGAGAAATAATTTCCTGCATTTTTACATGTGCATTGTGCACCAACGCGTCCTTTGGACTTTGTCAGCTTGCTAACAAGGGTAGAGGCGGGACTGCGAGGACCAGCGTTCCGAGCGGCGTGGATCGGCCGCAGCTGGCCCTCTTCCCGCCCCCTTCTCCTGTCCTGCCTTCATAACTTGCGTGGGTAACGCGCACGCGGGACGCGCGCGGGGCAAAGGCCGGGGCGAAGACCGGGCAAAGAGCGGGCCGTTTAAGGCCGTTCAAGGACGGCAGAGGACGGCCCAGGCCCCGAATCCCTGTCTCATCGCCCTGAAACCACCATCCAGGTAGGCCGATTGTCACTTAGCCTTCTCTGAGGCCACAGTCATTCAATACCTGGTATAGCATTTTCATTGTCAACGCCAAGCATGCGGCACAAAACAAGAAGCTGTACCAAAAAAGCTACGGAGGTAGCACAAGTGACTGGTCCCATTGACCTTTTCATCTCACGGGTAAATGAGACAATTGATAAGAGCATTGTACTCCTAGAGAAAAGAGTGTCCCTGGACCTCATGAATGCCAAGCGCTCCTCCCTGGGCTCCCTTGCAAATGCAAATTCACCCTCTCAGCAAGCTTCGAACAATTGCTCTTTGCCCTTGCCCTTGACCAGCATGGGCACTGTTACAGTACCGAGTGCTGTCGACTTGTCAGTTACCTGTTCGGAGTCGGACCCGTCCTTTGTGGATCTGGAGGCGACCCCAGACCTAGAAGCCTGTCGGACACCCAGAGAGACGGGGCCGGGCCTGGATGGGTTAACTGCCAAGTCGACCCCTCACGTGCCTAGTGATTCCAGGGGAAAGGTTACTTTTATCCCAATAAAAGTAGTGACTAAGTCCAAAACTAAGGAGTCTAAACCTAAGGAGAAGACCAAAGCCAAAGCTAGTAACCATAATTTGGTAACACCTACTCCACACACAGCGCCTGGCATTCCATGTTGGGTCGAAAACATGGTCACGGATCTCAAGCATGATCTTGAAGCTACAATAGCGGCCCAAATCAAACCCTTGATTTCTAAACTCGATAGGCTAACATCGCTCATTAATACTAAATGGCCCAACAAGATTAATGAGCTTGGACCCGTCCAGCAACAAGGGCACAGAGAACTACCACCCAACCCCCAACCACCAGCCAAGGTCACCAAGCCCAAAACTGATAAAGCGAACATCTTCCCATCTTCCAAGGACCAAGCTGCATTACATTCTCCCCATTCAGGGAACAACCCTGCTCAGCCGCCACCTATCTTCAATACAAAAGCGGTGAGCAATCCTTCATCCGTGCAGCAATCAGCCGTTGGTACCAAATCTAACACCTCCCAAACCACGGATCCCAAAGGGAAACCTACGAATATCCTAGCCTCTCACTCTACTAATAACTCTGAAACCCCTAAGCCAAGGCAGACCCGCTATAAGTCTATTAGTCTGCCACCAGAAGTCTCTCCTTTTGTGGTTGTGTTGACTGCTGTCCCCCCACTGAAGGAAGGAGTTAAAGAGACCTATGTAGAGTTAAGAAATAAATGTGCCCAGTGGCTCCAAATACATAAACCACTACCTAGTAGCATGAGTGGGGAAATTCTCACTGTACGTAGAGGGGATTGGGTGGGTAGGAGTAAGAAAACAATACCAGGGGATGTAATTACTGTTAATTTCAGGGATGTGGGGGCTGCGACTTTTATTTGTAATGCACCTAACAGCGGTCCTGCCACCCAGATCAAACCACTCCCCTTGTCTTACTTCCTCCCCAACTCGACAAGACCCAACTTCCACCGGCCAATTTTTCCAAGTAATCAAGGGCCTGTACGTCCCCCTCAATATGCCCCTAACCACTGGCAGCAGCCGCCTAACTTTCCACCTTTTGTCCCGCACCATGTTGGCCCCCAGTGGCAACAACCTTTCCACCCCTTACCACCTTTTTTCCAACCTTCCCAGCAGTGGCAACAACCTCCTCAGCCACCACTCACTGCTAATCATCAATGGCAACAGCCATGGCAGGATCCATCTTCATCCCTGTCCTTTAACCCCTCCTACACACAGTTTGCCCATCCAAATAGGTACTGTGTATTGGATGAGGTTGATTGACTTCCTCCTAAGGGAGGTTCAGATACTAACCTCCCTCATGCTAATATCGCCATGAAGGATGCAGTGCTGGGCACATCTCTCCCTACAAACTTAGAGGTGCCATCACCTACACTAATTAGGGACAGTGTAGCTTCATCTAACCCCCATTGTACTGTGATTCCAGACGGAAACTCAGCACATGGCGAGTTAAAAATCCTTAGTTGGAACCTTGCTGGGATCTCAAGGAAACTAGGCCTCCCGGAGTGGAATGCCCTGGTTGATGCCCATAAAATCTGTATATTTCAAGAGACATGGGCCACTGAACCACTGCACCGGGCGGGGTTTGTCACCTTTTCTACACCAGCAGTAAAACCCAAGGCAGGGAAGGGGCGGCCATCGGGGGGGGCTAATTATTTGGATAAGTATCCTGCTCAATTGCAGGATAATCACTAAGAAGGCAGGAACCCCGGATATTCTTGGTGTCTCCCTATTGGGCCTACGGGGAAGTATAACTGTTGACCTTTATAATTTTTATATCAGGGGAACAAAAAATGGGCGCATTTCACCCACAATGATGGAGCTTGAGGCTCAGCTGGGAGAGCAGAGTGGACTTAGACATATCCTAGTAGCAGGGGATTTTAATTGTACATATGAACCACTCTCCCTAGAAGGGATATCACACCTAGGAGAAGAGGATAGTAGATGGGGTATCCCTACCCTCTCTATCCCACCCATCAAGCGCTGGACTCGCAGTCCAATCCATCTAAATGCACTCACATTGGAGTTTGGATTAAGAGCTGCCAATGGTCGCACTCGATCTGACCTCCTGGGTGCTCCCACATTTAACAGAGTTGGTCAATGCACACGGATTGACTATATTCTGCTGGATAGGGGCCTCTGGAGCCATGTTAACGACATGGTTATTACCAATACCATAGAGAGCGACCATAACCCACTCTCTTTATCCTTAAAAAATCCTTGGCACATTGAAGTATTGCCAGTCTCTTTAAGCCGCCCACAGGGGATTACTGTTGCCACTTGTGGCAGGCGTCTAAAGTGGAGTAAGTTTATGTGTAACACCGACAAACTTTCCACAATAGACGAAGTGGTTAAGGGCACGCAGGCTGAAATTGGCTCTATTGATCTAACTATAGCAGCAGATAAGGCCACCGCTATTTTTGAAGCTGCCGTAAAAACCATTGGGGACCTCTTTTGGGTACAACTGCCCTCAGGGAAACAGAAACCTAAACCTAAAAGCAAACACGATTGGTATTCGGCAATATGCAGGAAGGCCAAATCATGCCTAATAGAGGCAGTCAAAGGGAAGTCCCCCCCACTAATCCAAATTGCCAGAAGAGACCATAAAAAGGCCCTACAGGTAGCTAAAAGAGAGTGGGAGGATGCCTACTGGCTAACCCTTAAGGAAGCCAGTATGAAAAAAGACTCTAAATCCTTCTGGGATACCATAAGGGCACGAAATAGACCGGATAGCGACCTTGTAACCTGCAGTATTTCGGGCCAGGTATGGGAGGCTCATTTTTCCAAACTTTACTCCTGCCATAACGACCGGAATGGAAGGGGTTCTTTCGATTCCTCTCCCTACACTAATTATATTCTTCTCCCTAGTGACCCTGACTTTACACTGAAGGAAGTAGAATATGCTATTAACTCCATCATTCCACAAAAAGCCGCAGGACCAGATGGCATCCCCGGGGACCTGCTAAAATCCGATGGTGTTAATTGGGGCAAATTAATCCACTCCCTCCTTCTTGCCATCTGTAGGGGTGCCCCAATTCCCGTGTCTTGGAAGGGGGCAGAGGTAGTTCCCATCCACAAGAAAGGCCCTAGGGATGATCCGTCCAATTATAGGCCGATTAGCTTACTAGACGTAAGCCAAAAAGTTGTCGGTAAAGTTATTCTACTCAGGATACTCAACTGGGTAGATGAAAACAAAATACTTACCGACTTTCAGGCCGGTTTTAGAGTAGGCACTGGAACGATAGAGCAGGCCTTCAGGCTTATGATGATTTACTGGAAGGTGGTAGTGATAGGCAAGGGCAGTCTTTATCTCGCATTCATCGATTTAAAGACTGCCTTTGACCTTGTCCCCAGGGACTTGTTGTGGAAGGTTCTGGCCAACATGGGGCTTCCAGAGTATCTTCTATCCCTATTGGTCAGGCTCCATCAGGACAGCTTTGCCCAAATTAGGTGGGGCTCTGGAGGGGAGAAAACGGGCTGTATTCCGGTCGAGAGAGGGGTCCGCCAGGGATGTGTTCTGGCTCCCACCCTTTTCTCTTTGTACATCAATGGGGTGGTTGAGCACCTACTTAAATCACCATCCGACGAACCATCCCTGGCGGGGGTACGTATACCGACCCTCCTCTTCGCGGACGACACGCTCCTAATCTCTAAGACCCCAATGGGACTACAGAAACTCTTGGACAATTTCCAAACCTTTTGTACTGACCGGGGCTTGGTTATAAACACCAATAAAACAAAATATCTTGTCCTTAATCCCCCTAAACAGCAAGTGCGTCCCCCTACCTTAAACACCGAGTCCCTGGAAAGGGTAAAGTATTTGATTATTTAGGGATACGCATCTCAGACAAAATGGATTGGACTCCCCATCTAGATAAGATGCTGCTGAACCATAAAAGGATCACAGGTGCCCTATTGAGGGAGCAACGTTCCAGTTCGTTCAAACCAATAGGAACAGTCCTAGAGATCTACGCTGCCAAGGGTGTCAGCTCTGCACTTTATGGAGCTGAACTTTGGGGCTTTGCATCTTCTCAAGCTTTACAAAAATCTGAGAACAATTTCTGTAGACAAATAATGTCCCTCCCTCAAAGCACCCCACTTTTACCCTTATTTCTGGACCTTGGATGTACCCAGATTGGCGAAATTGTGAAATTCCGTCCTCTCCTATTATGGGCCCGTATTTGGCGGGTAGAGGAACTTAGTGCCTACGCCAGAGGTCTGGAAGAGATAATGGCGTCACCACACTGGGCCAGAGTCAAATGGCTAACAGACATGAAAACTTTATTGTCGAACTTGGGCCTATTGGATTCCTGGTCAAGCAGAACATCTCCTCCTAAACAAGTACTTAAAAACCTTTACCGGGATTGGATTTGCTCCCAAAGGCATTCTAGCACATCCATTGGTAGGCTTACAGAGGATTTTTTAATGTTTAAAGACTGTCCTAGGCGAGAACCCTACCTAGACATAATCGGGAAACCGTTTGCCCGCTCTCTGTATTTTAAATTTAGAACGGGTACCTTGCCATTGAATACTTTCACCAAAACATGGAAATCCTGCACAGACAAAACTGACTTGTGCCCATCATGTTTAGCCCACCCAGAGACATTGGCCCATTTCTTGTTTGTCTGCAGGGAGTATGCCAATCCAAGAAGGGCGTGGCTGAAGAACTTGTGCCGGCAACTGGGAACCAGGAGCCATGATGTGGCAATTAGGATACTTGTTTCGGACAGCTATGTACCCTATGCCTGTGCCCTAGCAAAATTTTTATTCTGGGCTTGGGCTATTCGAGCCAGAAAGCTTAAACACTCTGTTTAATCTCTTTTTAAACAATATTAATTCTAGTAAATGTTATACTCTTTGCTATTAACTGGAAATGTGTTACCAATTTTATTATTAACTACCAATTTTTTTTAACTTGCTTTTATGATAATGAAATTTTATCGAAATAAAGCTTTTTGACTTTGACACTGTTACAGTGCACACCTTTCTACAAATATCAACTTCATTTCCCAATCTAAGTTTGGTGACTGTGAGGGGTTTGATCAAGATAAAAGCTGTCCATAGTAGGGCATTCATTTTGAAACAGACGTTGTGTATGTTTAGTAACTTGACTTTCTCTGAACAGTCGTATACATATTCAACAATGTATGCAATGAGTGTTTAACATAAATCTGTAAGTGATTGTTAATGTGAACTAGGCTACCCGTGAAGTGTATGCAGTCAATGTTGTACATGACACATGCTTGCTACTCATAAGGGAGTTCTATATATTATGGCCCTAATGGTGCTTCATATTATTTTGAGCTTTGTGTACTTACCTTCAAGCCTCTAATGCCATACTAGTTTATAGAGTAATATGTACAAAAACCTTTGATGACCTCATCAAGGATGCTATCAGTGATGTCATTAATGATGTCATTTGAGATGTCAACAGTGATGTCATAAATGGTGTTTCAATGAACATGTCTCGAGGGATGTCATCTGTAAGGTCATAAGCAGTGCATGGTGGGGGAGCAAGTTATAGCTAACTCTGCTAAATATAACTGGTGAATTTCTGTGTTATTTTAGTTGATGATGTTAATGTTCTCACTGGCAGCTTCACATAACTTTAATGTTACTTTAACCTTTGTTTTTTTCACTTAATTTTTTCAGTTTTTTTCTGAACAAAAATAGATCTGTGTATCACCCCTAACTATAACATTACTTTAACTTTTGTTTTTTGCAGTGAGTGTATATGTATTATTTTAACGTAAATAAATGTATTATTACCATATGTAAAGTCAATTCCCCCACAGCCAGTGCCGGTGGCACGAACCCCACAGGCAGCCAACCCCACACTGCAGGGAGTTGTCAGCAGGGTGTCGCTTAAACCCACCCAGAGTGAGCATCAATGCTTACTACTAATGTGGAAGGGGTGTGGCAAAACTTCTGGAGTTTGTAGGCAATTTGGCACCTTCTCATGCTCAGCAGCAATTAAATGGGAGAACTCTAGATTCTGCTTTCAGACCAGGAGATGTCAACAAAGACCCCAATCATCTTGAACAGTCTCTACAGAAGAGATTGCGCTCCAATACATTAAATCAATGATGCCTTCACCTCCAGCAAGAATTTCAGATATTTTTTCAGTGTGTAATTATAGAGAAAACACACTGTCCATCAGATTTGAAAATGAGTAGAACGCCGTTGCATACTGCAAATGTGGAAGGGGTGGGTCTAACCAAGTGCAGCGTGTAGGTGATGTGGCGCCTTTTCATACTCAGCAGCAATAAAAAAGGGAGAACAAAGGACTCTGCCGTCTGACCAGGAGACAACGAGAAAGAACCCACTCACTTTGAACAGTAAATTTAGAAGGGATTGCATTCCAATAAGTCAATGATGCATTCACCTCCATTACAGATTTCAGATAGTTTTCCAATGTGGAACTGTAAAGAAAGCACATGGAAGGGGCGCGGCTAAACAAGCAGAGCTTGTAGGTGAATTGGTACCATATAATAAAGAGGAGGGGGCTGCACAGACCCCCACCTGAGTCTTTTAAAGGCCTTGGGTAACCCATCCTCATGACAAGTATTTTTTAGGAGCAGGTGTCCCTCCCTCTGGGAACCTATTCTGACCCCAGGGACCCCATTCCTCGGGGCCTATGTTTAATATAGGTGGGTGCCCTGGTTCACACCCAGTGCATGCACAGTACATAATGTTGGGTGCTGCTGGAGGAGCCTCAGGGCCCCACCGCCCTCACCAGCTCCTCACATGCTGCTGGAGCAGGCATTGCTCATTTCACAGGGAGCAGCTATTTATGCTGATCCCTCTGGGTGGGAGCAAAACTTTTTTTCATTACAGGCAGGGAAACATATTAAACGTCTGCTCCCAGCTGGCAGAAGCATTTTTAAAGCTCCAGGCTGATTTGAGCAGCTTTAGTGTTTGCTCATGGTTGGTGAGACTTTCAAAAATGCTGTCACACAAGTTTCCCTGCCCACACCTGCTGTGTCCCACAGGAGACTAACTCCTGTGGGAGCTTATTGGCCCAAAGGACATTAAGCTCCCTAGGCCATTCAGAATGCTTTATATTTGAATTGGCGCTCCCACGAGTGGCTCTAAAGCCTCCAGCAAATCCGGTAAAGCCCAATAAGAAGACTATGATTTAGGGGCAGATTTACTAATCTGTTACCCAATGCAGTGTAGCTGCCAAAAATGCTGCACTGCATTGTGTGACAGGGAAGGAGCAGGAAAGAGCCATATCTACAGAGATATGGCACTCCCCTCTGATTTCCCTGGCACTGGTCCAGAATTTTGCTGCGGTGCGCCATGCACACACCTTTGCATCACAGTGCAAGGATGTTTGCTAGAGTATACCATAGGTTTTGTACTGGAAGGGTTCCCTTCCAGTAGAAAACACTATGCCTAGACAAATTCAAAACATGTTTGTACCTTGTATGTGTGCTGTAAAGCTCAGCACACATGCAAAGTCAGAAAGGATGGAGAATTTAGTACATTTCTTCGTTTAATACCTGGTTTCAAAAGGCATTAATTTTTGATGCAAACCCCTGTCTCGCATTTTCGGTAGATTGGATTTTGTATCAAAAGGGTGGATGATTGTATGGGAATACTCATGTAACGCCCCTTAATGCTAAGTAGTGCAAAGCAGCGCAAGGTTTGGGTTGGATAGTAACTAATAAAGAAACATTTGCTGTATAGACAGGTGTTTGCCCTGAATGGAAGAGTGCATGCATTTGTGCTTGCTACAGGCAATATTTGTGGCAATATCTGAGAAATCAACAGGAAAATATATCCATAGCATGGGCCTACATACTATCATTGGATGTGGTGCCAATAAGTTTGATTTTGACTACCCCCATGGGAAAATACATATTCCAAAACAATTACCTGGCCCCCAAGGGGGGGGGGTCAACATGTTTTTTAGATGGACCGACACCCAGAAAACATGTGTGCCATTTTGTTTTCACCTGGGGTCACCATAAGACCCATCTTGGGGATGCTATTGTACCCACAGGGGAAAACACACATTTACAAAATCAAATATTGCCCCAGGCTGTTGGCCGGTATGTTGATCCTCTCTCAAAATTAGAATATATTTTTTTCCCAGGGTAGGAGACATTGTGCCTGTCTTGGTAGTGAGATTGTAGCCCGAGTGGAAAACAAACATTGCCAAGAAAGAATATATTCCACCCAGGGTCGTCGATCCCTAATATATAGGCTGACCCCTATGGCAGTCATAAATAGTCATAAAAATAAACAAGCAGAAATTCACTGGTGCCTAGTGATTCTGGCACATTGATTGCAGCGTGTCCATGATCCACATCCAGGAGATTATTTGAGAAAGGGGCTGCTGCAAATGGGGAACTCTTCCCTTTCCAACAATGCCTTACTCAAATGGGGGGAGACTGGCTAGGGCCTAAACTACCCCTGGAAACAGGCAAGAGCAATCACCAGCTTCTTCCTCATGATGTTGGTGGGGATTTTTGACATGAGCACACCTTGCTGCATGCTAATGTCACAGATGGGCATGCAGAGAGCCGGGGATGAAGTGTAAGAGATTGTGCTTTAGCCCTACCCCTTAGTTTGAAAAAGGGAATCCTCCTGCGCAAGCACGGTGGTTTCCGTTTAAATCCGCCACAGTGTGGGCCATCGGCAGAGGGCCTTACTGGTGAGGTAGTGAAGGCATTTGCCAGTGGCCAACAGGTACACTGAAAGGGTTAAATGTCACCTATGGACGACAGCGCTACGGTGTGATCCACTAGTGTGGTCAGGCAGACTTGATTCAGGCTTGCCACAGCAGCCTGGTAACTGTAGTTTAAAACTGAAAAAATGTAGACAATTTGACCCTTTTTGAAGGAGTAAACAGCCTCTACCCTTTTCCCCTTTGTGGGGCTTGTTGGCCACAAGGCAGGTTGAATAGAATTTAAGATTGGGACATGTACAAAATTAAAGTCAACATAAGCTATTTTTACGCTACCAAGGCTAGCCGGATCATAAAGAAGCACTGGGAAATCATAATAAATATTAATTTTGCTACCTCACGCTAGAAGCCAACTAGAAACAGTGGTGAGGCTGGATTTTTAATAAATATACAAAAAGGGAGTATTAGAAAGCTAAATGTTTCCTGTCTGAAGTGCCTGGTGGATAATTTGCATCAGCGTTCAACTGTCACCCAGCTGGTGAATAGCCCTGAGGAGGAGTGAAATCTTCTCCCAGAGCCTAGTCAGAGGCCTGGGTGTAGAAAGGTGTTTTGATCCTCTAGCAGGTAGACCCGTTTGACAGTGCCCAGGAATAGAGTTAACTTTAAAGACTGCTCAGGCTCTCTCTTCGGTCGTCCAAGTCAGGCAGGCACCAAACCCAGTGGAGGGAGAGCTGGCTGCAGAACTGATTTGAAATGGCACACCTCTGGGTAGGCATAAAGCCTCTGCACAAGGAGAGAAGGGTTTCTCCAAATTGGATTTTGTGAGTGGGGGATACTGCCCGCAATGCACTGCTGATGACGTCACATATTACATCACTCATGACATGGTCAGTGACATCACTCATGACATCACTGATGACATCTCAAATGACATCACTGATGACATCATCCTATGAATGTGTGTCTTTCTGAAAAATAAATATGTTTTATATATGTATATCCAAAGGTCGATGGAAGAATAAATGTGTAAATAAGTGTCTAAATGGATGTTTTCTTTGTAAAAATGATTGTATAACTGACTTATTAAGTGTATCTTAGTTAATACATGTATTAGCGAGAAATGTTAAAATATGTAAATATCTGTATCAGTGTCTCACTTTGTGTAAAAGTGGCTGCATGGGTTGGTGAGTAGCTACATGAATATCGATATGGGTTATTAGTTGGTTTTTAGAGTATCAGTATGAGTGTCTGTATGGTTTGGTGGGGGGTATTACTTAACGCATAGATGCATGAATGGGTGACTCACTGTGTGTGTTTTGAAGACAGCATGTGTGCAGGACTGTATGGGTGGATGAGTGTGTGTATGGGTGTGTTAGTGAGTGAATCACTGTCTCAATAGTATCTTTATGAGTAACTACATATGTTTTAAACTAGTATATGTGAGTATTGATGTATAAAAGTGATGTATATAAGTGAGTATGTGTGAGAGCAAGAGATTATTATTATTATCATTATTATTATTATTATTATTATTATTATTATTTAGTCACTTGTAAAGCGCGAACAGCTACCCCCAACGGGGGTGTCCCGGCGCTGACAGCGTGTGAAGTCCTAAAGGGTCCATCAGAGAGTTCCGTCAGGCTAGATCCGAGAGAAGAACCAGGTTTTGAGTTTCCGGCGGAACACAGCCTCAGATGAGAGGAATCTGAGTTCTTCTGGAAGTGAGTTCCACAATCTGGAAGTGGCCACGGCAAAAGCCCTACCACCTGTGCGAGTCAGACGAAAGCGTGGGCAGAACATAAGGCCAAGATGGTTGGATCTGAGATCCCTTGTTGCAAGAGACCGCCTGATTCTGTGCCTTAAGACGCTCGGCCCCCCCTCCCAACACTTTGCTGTAGAAATGGCAAAAGACTTTGTTCTTTTCTATCTCGGCGTGGATGGCACTGTGCTAATCCTATGCTTAAAGACTTTGATAGAAAAACAGACATTTGAGGTGAGCAGATCTAGAGTGTCGCTGGTGTTGAGAGTGCTCTAACAGGAGCTGCTTTCCACCTAAACTGAGAACTACCCAGAGTTCTCTTCTTCTTTTTTGCATAATTTATGCTTCACTCTATGCCGGAAAGGGTTTTGTTTTGACTTATACTGGGTGCTCCCTTTTGTCTGGACAAAGCTATACCTCTCTGAAGAGCTCTAATTAGAGCGAAACACTATCTCAGGGATTGCTTTTACTCATTTCAGGTTGGCTTGAGTTGGTATTATACCCTTCCAAATTCTGTAATACTGTGCCTGGAGTGATAAATGGCTTGTGTCATTTTACAGCTCGGCAAGGACAGCACTGTGTTAGTCCTATGCTCAAAGTCTTTGCTGTAGAAATGACAAAAGACTTTGTCCTTTTCTATCTCGACGTGGATGGCACTGTGCTAATCCTATGCTTAAAGACTTTCATAGAAAAACAGACATTTGAGGTGAGCAGATCTAGAGTGTCGCTGGTGTTGAGAGTGCTCTAACAGGAGCTGCTTTCCACCTAAACTGAGAACTACCCAGAGTTCTCTTCTTCTTTTTTGCATAATTTATGCTTCACTCTATGCCGGAAAGGGTTTTGTTTTGACTTATACTGGGTGCTCCCTTTTGTCTGGACAAAGCTATACCTCTCTGAAGAGCTCTAATTAGAGCGAAACACTCTCAGGGATTGCTTTTACTCATTTCAGGTTGGCTTGAGTTGGTATTATACCATTCCAAATTCTGTAATACTGTGCCTGGAGTGATAAATGGCTTGTGTCATTTTACAGCTCGGCAAGGACAGCACTGTGTTAGTCCTATGCTCAAAGACTTTGCTGTAGAAATGACAAAAGACTTTGTCCTTTTCTATCTCGACGTGGATGGCACTGTGCTAATCCTATGCTTAAAGACTTTCATAGAAAAACAGACATTTGAGGTGAGCAGATCTAGAGTGTCGCTGGTGTTGAGAGTGCTCTAACAGGAGCTGCTTTCCACCTAAACTGAGAACTACCCAGAGTTCTCTTCTTCTTTTTTGCATAATTTATGCTTCACTCTATGCCGGAAAGGGTTTTGTTTTGACTTATACTGGGTGCTCCCTTTTGTCTGGACAAAGCTATACCTCTCTGAAGAGCTCTAATTAGAGCGAAACACTCTCAGGGATTGCTTTTACTCATTTCAGGTTGGCTTGAGTTGGTATTATACCATTCCAAATTCTGTAATACTGTGCCTGGAGTGATAAATGGCTTGTGTCATTTTACAGCTCGGCAAGGACAGCACTGTGTTAGTCCTATGCTCAAAGACTTTGCTGTAGAAATGGCAAAAGACTTTGTCCTTTTCTATCTCGATGTGGATGGCACTGTGCTAATCCTATGCTTAAAGACTTTCATAGAAAAACAGACATTTGAGGTGAGCAGATCTAGAGTGTCGCTGGTGTTGAGAGTGCTCTAACAGGAGCTACTTTCCACCTAAACTGAGAACTACCCAGAGTTCTCTTCTTCTTTTTTGCATAATTTATGCGTCACTCTATGCCTGAAAAGGTTTTGTTTATATATATATATATATCAAGAACAAAGATTCTCCCACTCAGAAGAACGGCACAGGCTACTCCTGGATGCTTCAAAGTGTATTTATTAGAGGCACGAAATCAGCAGCTCCCTACCGACGCGTTTCGCCACTAAGGCTTGGTAACGGTTAATGTGCTCCTTACACAGTGCTATTTACATAGTGAAAACAAGATGCATAGAAAAGGGACTACAGTAAATCCACTCGGCTAATTTTTGACCGCCATTCTAGAGTGGTAAAGTTCAATAAACATGCATTGTCACATTACTGCATTTTCAAACAAATTCTAATACAGTAAATTAAATCTTGCCCAAGTGGGCTAAACATAATTAAATGTTCGTGAAATCATACAGGAGAGTCTGCTCATACTCGCGTGCTCTTAGACCCGTTTTGGCCGCCATCTTGGAGTGGTATTTGTAAAGATGAGTCCAAGAAATATTATAATTGTAGTCTTTATTGAAGAGTAAGTACAGGAACCTCCAGCTCATCCACAGCCTGCTTCACAGCTCAGTTTCATCTCTCAAGAGATAACATTCTAAGCTGCTAGGCAACCATTAACATTCTACATTAGTCATCTCTACACACCTTCCCCCTTATATATCCCACAACAAAAACTTGAAGGAAACTATTATACAGAACAGAAAAATGAGTGAAAATCAATTTAACTACAAGGAGAAAAACACTTGGATACATGTCCCAAACTCCAAGTAGTCCCATCACACAGAATCACCACATTCTTCTTCACTTCCTTCACCTGAACAGGTATAGAGAGCTTGCTATCACCCTTGACAATAAAACCTCCACGTCTCACTACAACCCAATCACCAGATTTTATGTTAGGAAATTTGACACCTTTTAAGTGATCATAATGTTTGGCAGCAATGATTTGTTTGTTAAGCACTTGATCTCCAACCTCATCACGATTCACCCATACACATTCCCTGTCTTTCAACCAGCCTGGTACTTCTTTCAAACCTGGTTCCCTTCCTTTAAGAGAAATGAAAGGTGACACTCCAGTCATGGAATGTGGTGTTACCCTATAAGACCACATCAGCTTCTTCAATTCTTCAGACCAGAACAAACCATTGCACAAAGAAAGTTGTATATTGTCCAAGATCAGGCGATTAATCCTCTCAACTAAGCCATTGGCTTTTGGCCTAAATAAAGCAACTCTCTCATGTTTAATCCCTTTCCCACACAGGAACTCCACCATTTTCCTAGAAATTAATTGCGGACCATTGTCTGACACCAAGACCTTTGGAATCCCCTCATTCAAGAAGACTTTCTCAAGAAACTTAATTACTTTTTCAGTTGTAATACTCTCAGATGTCTCAACCACAAACCACTTGGAGTGATAATCCACCAAAACCATTAAGAATTTGCAATTTGTTCCCAACTTGGAAATAGGCTCAATGAAATCTAAAGCCAACCTTTCCCAAGGACGCTCAGGAAACTTCACAGAAGAAATAGGAGGTTGACGTAAAACTTTGGTCTTGTCACTAGCAGCACAAGCATAACAATCTTTGACAACTGCTTCAACCTCATTATCTAAACTAGGCCACCAGAATGACTGACGTACACGTAGCTTAGTCATATTTCTCTCCAAATGACCTTCGTGTGCCATGATGAGAATTTTAGATCTAAGATTCTTCGGTGGTACTAATTTGTCTCTCCTCCACAGTTTCCCTTCTCTTACACTTAACTCTTCTGCAACATTAATGTAACCTTTAAACCGTAAATCATTGCACAATTGCGCATCCCATCCATTAGAAATAGAAAACATAACTCTTTCCAATACTTCATCTTCCAACATTGCAGCATCCCATTGCTCCAACCCAAAAGCTTGTTCTTCAGTGTATCTCACTTCCTCAACATCAGCTTCAGACTCAATATTACTCACAACAACAGGTATTCTCGACAAGCAATCCGCTACTATATTCTTCAATCCCTTCATGTATTCCACTTCAAAATTGTACTCTAAAACTGATAAAATCCACCTTGATATCCTCGGAGTAACACTCCCTTCTAAACCTTTGCCCCCCTTAAACAAATGAACTAAAGGTTTGTGATCAGTACGAAGTCTAAATGGTAAACCCCATACAAAGTATTTGAAATGTTTAATCCCCCAACAACATCCCAAGGCCTCTTTTTCTATCACTGAATATGACCTCTCAGCACCCTGTAGTCTTCTAGATGCAAACCCAATAA
This sequence comes from Lissotriton vulgaris, assembly GCF_964263255.1. Classification (NCBI taxonomy): domain Eukaryota; kingdom Metazoa; phylum Chordata; class Amphibia; order Caudata; family Salamandridae; genus Lissotriton; species Lissotriton vulgaris. The sequence continues at coordinate 93,508,225 of NC_141696.1, read as the reverse complement.
TTCTTTCCTCTCCATTACATACTTGCGTTAAAACTGCACCAATACCTATAGCGCTCGCATCAGTGGTGATAAAAGTTTTTGCTCTAACATCAAAGTGTCCAAGGCTGGGTGCAGACAATATTCCATCTTTAACATCCTGAAATGCTTTTCCACAAGCATCACTCCATACAAATTCAACACCACTTTTCATTAATATCCGCAATGGTTCCACAATATTAGTAAAATTTCTCACAAACTTGGAGCAATACTCCGCTAAACCGAGAAAACTACTCAACTGATCTTTAGTAGAAGGAACAGGAGCATCTCTAATGGCAGAGACAATACTTTTCTTTGGTCTGATTCCTTCCTTGGAAATTTCGTGGCCAAGGAAATTAACTACATCCTTCCTTAACTGACATTTCTCCTTCTGAATAGTCAACCCATGTTCTCTCATTCTACACAAGACACTTTCCATCACTTGATCATGATGATCAAAATCTTTGCCGACAATTAACACATCATCTTGGAAGCAAAGTACATCATTTATACCATGAGTAACTTTTCCCATGACCCTTTGGAACACCGCTGAGGCCGAAGCTAGTCCAAATGGCATCCTACGGTAACGAAAAGCACCCAGCGGTGTTACAAATGATGTCAAATGTCTAGATTCTTCATTGAGATCAATCTGGTGATATGCTGACGACATATCAATGACGCTAAAAACACCCCCCCCCCCCATTGCCGTCAACATCTCTGAAATGTTTGGTAGAGGTTGGCGATCAACCCAAATGTTTTTGTTTAGATCGCGAAGATCAATACATAAACAAATCTTCTTTCCCCCATCCTTGGGCGCGACGACAATGAGCGCAAGCCACTCAGAAGCCTCAATAGGCTCAATTATCCCCAAATTCAGTAACCTATCAAGTTCAACTTGTAAAGGACCTTTCATGAGATGGGGAACAGATCTAACTTTGTGAACTACGGGAGTAGCATTACTTTTGAGAATAATTTTATGAGAAAAATTTCTCAACTTTCCCAATTCATCACAAAAGACATCAGAGTACTTTCCCATAATTAAGGAATCATAACCCTCACTATTTACTAAGCATATAGACTGAACTGGAACAGTGGCATTAGGATTTAAAACTATACCTAAATCTCTCTGGTGACGCCATCCCAATAAATTTGAACCTTGTTCAGTTAGGTACACTCTACCATAGAGTTTCTTGTTATCAAATTCAATTACCATCCATTTTAAACCCAAAATGTCAATGTTCTTTCCCCCATAGCCTACAGCTCTGATATCTGATGGATCCCAGTTATTTATATTAGCAGATACTCCCCATGACTTAATGTACATTTCCTTTGACATCAAGGTATATAAACTTCCAGAATCAATTAACATGTTTACCCCCACAGTATCAAACTTGATAACATAATGAGGTTTATCTAGCTTGGCAGTGCTCTCCCTAGGAATACCTGACAAATCAATATTGTTAATTTCAACCTCAACACCAACATTAGGTTGAAAACCCTTGACATTATCAATAGAGGGGATAAATTCACAAACATCTTCACAAGAATCATCAATTTGATGAACAGAAGGAATTTTAGTTCTACAAACCTTAGCAAGATGGCCTCTCATACCACATGTCCTACATATTGCGTTCCTGGCCATACACTTCACACTGGAAGCAATATGACCGGGTGCACCACAACGGTAACATTTGATAGGTCGCACATTAATAAAGCCACTGTTTTGGCGAAATTCCCTATTCTTATCAAAAACTTTAGTACTGGGTTTATCATGAATTTTAGCCAAAGGTTTGGTTATTTTGGTTTCATCAATATTTGCATGAATTTCAGAATCTTTAGAACTAAAACTTTCAATGCACCCTCCTTATTTGCAATATCATTTGTACATTTATCCATTTCTTTAATCCAAATGTCACTATGCTCCAACCCCTTTGCTATTTGAATAGCTTCTTCTAGTCCAGAATCTTCAATCAATAACTTTTCACGTACTCTCTTATTATTAGTACATCTAACTATCTGATCACGAATAAGTGAGTCTGTTAAAGTGCCAAATTGACAAGTCAGTGACAACCCTCTTAATGCACCAACATATGACGCTATATCTTCGTCAACTTTTTGTACCCTACAGAAAAACTTGTATCTTTCAATAACTAAATTTACTTTTGTGGTAAACCTTATTTCAAGCATTTGTAAACTCATTTCATAAACATTTATAGCTTGTCCATCTCCACTACCAAGGGAAACTTCTGGAAGATTTTCATATAATCTACGACCTTCCACCCCCAAATTGTGTAGTAAAATAGTTTGCCTACGCACTGGACCATATTTATCAGCACCAGTGGCAAGAATGTAGGTAAAAAACAACTTTTTCCATTCCTTCCAAGGAATTATTGGTTCTCCAGGAGTTGGCAAAAAGGCAGGTGGAGTGGACAAAGCTTGATCAGACATTTTAAACAAATTGCACCTGTAAAGGAAGGAAAAGTTAGTTTAAAATAAAGAAACTAACATAACAAATTAAAATAAAAACCTTCAATTCTTGACAAAGTTAAGTCCAGAGTGACCAGATTATAAAGATCGAAATCTTCGTTTTCTTTGTTTTCTTCGTTCTCTGCAGATTTCCTATTTAAAAGCAATTTCTTCGTTTTCTGCAGATTTCCTCTTTAAAAGCAGTAAGTGAAAGTTTTCCTTTTATCACGACGATGTCTCAGTTAGCTCCCTCAGGTCAGAATCCAGGAAATAAACTTGCAAACACAAAGAACTTGACGTCGCGCTTTGTCAGATATCGTATCAATCCTTCAGAATTGCCATTTACATCTGAAAACGGAGATTATAGCACACGAAGGTATAAAGCATTAGAGAAGTGCACGAAGAACCATTCTCAGCGCTGTCACTTCCATAAGGTAGCGTTTCACAAGCATTATTAACATTTTCATGGCAGAAGGCTTGTAAATATAGGCAGTAATTCACACGAACTTCCAGATGTTATTTTAAAAATCTCCAATAAATTAAAATAGTCAATCTGAATGCAAATTAGTTCGAAGTTGAGTTCAGAATTCAATCAGTTGAGTGCAGAATTTAATCAATTACTCACAAATCGGTGGATGATGTATTTAAATTGTTCCAAAATCCAAGGGTGGAGGTACCCAGCATCTGCCTCTTGCGCAGAAAGGTTTCCCTCGTCGCCAATGTAAAGATAAGTCCAAGAAATATTATAATTGTAGTCTTTATTGAAGAGTAAGTACAGGAACCTCCAGCTCATCCACAGCCTCCTTCACAGCTCAGTTTCATCTCTCAAGAGATAACATTCTAAGCTGCTAGGCAACCATTAACATTCTACATTAGTCATCTCTACAGTATTGACGTACCACGTTAGTTAATGGATGAATAACCAAAACAATGTAAAAATAAAGTTCAGTATCGTTTAAATTGTTTTGTTGTTGGAGTATGTGAATTCATGTTCCTTGTTTCCTGTAAATGGACTTCGCATTAAGAACCTCAAAAGCGGAAAAACAATCAGAAATTTGCGTGAGGCGGTGAAGTTCGTGAGTACACTCGCAAACTGGGACTGTTGATTTGCAAACGCACCAGTAGACAGCTGTGAAAGTCGCAAGAAGCAACCCGAGTCGGCAACTCCGTGGAAAGAAAAGCGGGAAGGGCATTGACTAGGGGCTCTGACAAGCTGTGAACTTGAACCATTTACGGTAACGGAGTAGACAGCAAGCGAGATTTTGAACGCTTGTGTCTACTTTTGGATGCTATCTACGCTGGGATCAGCGTTATAACTGAGGACAGGCACGAAAGATGGCGGCTCGATTTGAAGCGAAACGAAAGGAAATGTCAGATCGGTTATTCCTCACTGACCCAATACCTGGAACTAATACGGAGGGACAACAACAAGGAGAACACGCTTTATTAACCAACGAAGTAAAGATTCAACAATTGTTTGATAAACTACATCGTAAAGAAGTGGCGAAGTGGTGGGAAGCTGAGTCGCTCCAAAAGTACTTAGACGTACAACGTGTTCCAAGAGGATTAAGAATATACACCATCCCTACATTTGAAAATCCAGACCCTGAGATGCTGGAAGAGTGGGCGTGTAACTCTAAGGATTGCTCAGCCTAAATGATGCGAATCCTGATAAAATATGCTGTAAAGGATAGAGCTAAATTGCTGGAACAAATTGAAGAAATATTGTCGGAACTAGCGAAATTAACCACTCAGGAGAAAATTCAGGATTTCATGACTAAATTGGAAGTACGTCTAAAGAAGCTTGAGGATGAAATAATGGCAAAAAAGCAACGAAAATTTATAAGGGATTTCAAAATCTACCAATCTGGCAGAACCCTAACATTTCATAAGAAATAGGATTATTTATTTCAAAACGCAAGTGCCGAACCGGCGGAAACCACTAAAGCCAACACCACCGTGGAAGGAGATAGCACTGTTCCCGAAGAAAGTGACGCCTCAGATGGTAACCTCTCTGATGCCACCGGGAGCACACCAGGAACACCAAAGCGAGGAGTGGGTAGAGTGGGTAGAGGCAGGATCAATTTTTTGACACAATTTCAAATGTTAAACAAAGCCAAACAAAACCAACAAGGAGGACAAGAGGATCAGGATTTTCACAGGGGCCGAGGACGAAACTTTCGAGGGAAAACCGGAGGATTCAGAGGAACCAAAAAGCAAGGAGAAGAAAGAAAAGGAGATTCCAACGCACCCGCATCCATGCTGACAAGAGCAAGAAAAGGGACAAGATGACTGTAGTCAACCTTTCCAAACGTGAGCTGAACAATGTTGAAATTGACTTATTGGCTTTGGGTTTGTCATTTTGCCCTATGCGCAAATTAGATTACGTACAAACTCGCATAGACACATTTTGCTTTATTCGCAAATTGAAATTGAAATTAAAGAAATGGTTCAAATTCCACGCACCTAATTTAACAGGAGATGTTGAAATAGACCCCACAGTTAATTTGGCTTTATCCACTGCAGAAACTGTAGAAAACGTAACAGACAGAACAGATGATCAAGACATAGATGTTGATACTGAGGAACAGATACCTGATATACCAAGTAAAAGTGGTTTTAAACCTAAGTCGAGATTTGTACCAGTAGTCCAAAGCGATGCCATTGACGTTTTTGAACGAAGTGTTACCAGAGACTTAAAGAACATAAGATACAACACTAAAGGTCTAGCAAAACACAACTTATCTAAAGAACAATGTGAGGCACTTGACTCCCTCAGAAATGATGATTCCATTGTAATACGTCAATCTGATAAGGGGGGGAATGTTGTGGTATGGGGAAAAACTGAGTACTTATCCGAGGGTCTTAAACAGCTAAGTGACATACAATGTTATTGTAAAGCAACTGTTAAAGAGCTAAAAACTTCATATGAGACATACAATGAGATGCTAGTAAATTGGTATGAAAATGGTACTCTGGAAAAGGGAGAATACTTGGGCTTGAGATGTAAATATCCAAAAACACCGGTCCTATACCTTTTACCAAAATTGCACAAAGATCCACTAGTTCCACCAGGTAGACCCATTGTGTCCTCTATGGGGTCACAACTAGAAACAATATCCAAGTATATAGACCACTACCTGAGACCTTTTGTAATGTCCTTACCAGCTTACCTTAGAGACACAATGCACTTCTTGAACCTAATTCATGATCTAGCTTGGGAACCAGACTATCTTCTAATTACTATGGATGTTACAAGCTTGTACACTTCCATTAGACATGAAACTGGTATTTTGGCAATAAGGCACTTCCTGAGGGCAAGATCAATCAACGCCGTGACACATACTGAGATGTTGGCTGACATGACACACTACTGCTTGACTAATAATTTTTTCTACTTTGATGATCAGTTGTACAGGCAGACACAAGGGACGGCGATGGGCACTTGCTTCGCCCCCAGCTACGCGAATTTATTCATGGGCTGGTGGGAGGAGCAAGTGTCCAGTAGCCAAGGTGACCAGGGTGAAAGGGTGATACTATGGACCCGGTTCATAGATAATATTTTCTGCATTTGGAAGGGAGACGAGGCAAGTGCTAGGGAATATATTGCTAACCTCAACAACAACGAAGTGAATATCAAATTAACTTCACAAATTAGCAGAGAAAAGGTCATCTTCCTTGATACACAAGTAGAAGTCAGGAACAACAAAATAGTCACTAGCCTCCACAGAAAAGAAACTGCAGGGAATAGCCTATTATTTGCCACCAGTGCTCATCCGTACACTCTTATTCAGAGCATCCCATTTGGGGAGTTACTAAGAGCCAAAAGAAACAACAGCAGCAACAGTGACTTTGAAATGGAGAAACAGGTAATGATAGAGTCAAGTCAAGTCAAGTCAAGTCAGAGAATTTATATAGCGCACTACATACCCAGAGGGTCTCAAGGCGCTAAGGAGGGGGAGGAGGATTACTTGTCAAATATCCACGTTTTAAGTTGCTTTCTGAAAGCTAGGTGGTTCTGGGTAAGGCGAAGGTGAGTGGGGAGTGAGTTCCATGTTTTAGCAGCCAGGTAAGAGAAGGATCTGCCTCCCATGGTGGTCTTGTTGATGCGAGGTACAGTGGCGAGGGCTTGGCTGGAGGAGCGTAGTTGGCGGGAGGGGGTGTAGAAGGACAGTCTTGAGTTGAAGCATTCTGGTCCGATGTCGTAGAGTGATTTGTGTGCGTGGGTTAGCAGTCGGAAAGTGATTCTCTTATTGACGGGTAGCCAGTGGAGGTCTTTCAGGTGACCAGAGATGTGTTCGTTCCGTGGGATGTCTAATATGATTCTGGCTGAGGCGTTTTGGATTCGTTGGAGTTTCTTTTGGAGTTTAGCGGTAGTGCCTGCGTAGAGGGTGTTTCCGTAGTCCAGTCGGCTCGTGACCAGAGCATGGGTGACTGTTTTCCTGGTTTCGGAGGGGATCCAGCGAAATGTTTTTTTGAGCATGCGAAGAATGTTGAAGCAGGATGAGGATACGGCGCTGACTTGTCTGTTCATTGAAAGTGAAGAATCCAGGATAACGCCTAGGTTCCGTGCGTGGTCTGTCGGGATGGGTGCTTTTCCAAGGGCTTCCGGACACCAAGAGTCGTCCCATGCAGAGGGGGATGTACCTAGGATGAGGACTTCTGTTTTATCTGAGTTCAGTTTCAGATGGCTGTGTTTCATCCATTCAGCAACTTCTTTCATTCCTTCGTGTAGGTTAGTTTTGGCGGTGCTGGGGTCCTTGGTGAGAGAAAGGATCAGTTGAGTGTCATCCGCGTAAGAGATGATGTTGAGGTTGTGTTGGCAGGCGATGGTCGCGAGGGGGCTCATGTATACGTTGAAGAGGGTGGGGCTGAGAGAGGATCCTTGTGGTACGCCGCAGATGACTTCAGTGGCCTCTGACTTGAATGGTGGAAGGCGGACTCTCTGGGTTCTTCCGGTGAGGAACGAGGTGATCCATTCTAGTGCTTTTCCTTGGATTCCGATGTTATTGAGGCGTTGTAACAGGGTGCTATGACAGACTGTGTCGAAGGCTGCAGAGAGGTCGAGGAGGATGAGGGCGACTGTGTCTCCATTGTCCAGTAGAGTTCGAATGTCGTCTGTTGCTGCGATGAGGGCGGTCTCAGTGCTGTGTTTTGCTCGGAAGCCAGATTGTGAGGAGTCGAGGGATTTGTTGGCTTCGAGGAAAGCGGCGAGCTGGTTGTTGACAGCTTTCTCGATTACTTTGGCCGGGAATGGAAGGAGCGAGATGGGTCGGTAATTTTTGAGTTCGGTGGGGTCCGCAGTGGGTTTTTTCAGAAGGGCGGTGAGTTCAGCGTGTTTCCAGTTTTCCGGAAAGGTGGCGGAGTTGAAGGAGCAGTTGATGACGTCTCGGAGGTGCGGTGCTATGACGGAGTCTGCTTTGTTGAAGATGTGGTGAGGGCATGGGTCTGTGGGGGATCCTGAGTGGATGGAGTTCATCAGGCGGATGGTGTCCTCAGTGGAGATTGGGTTCCAGTCGTTAAGGGTGTTCGCGGGGGGAGAGAGTTCAGCATGTGGTTGGGTGGGTTGGGCTCCGGGTTGGTTGTCGAAGCTGTTGTGGATGTCTGCAATCTTGTTGTGGAAGAATGAGGCTAGGGAGTCGCAGAGGGCTTGAGAGGGGGTGATGTCGTTGGAGTTGGCCGAGGGATTGGAAAACTCCTTGACGATGTTGAAAAGTTCCTTGCTGTTGTGGGCGTTGTTGTCAAGTCGATCCTTGAATGCTGTTTTCTTGGCCTTTCGGATTAGTTGGTGGTGAGTGCGGGTGGCGTTTTTGAAGGCGTCCTTGGTGCTGGTGGTTGGGTCTTTTTTCCACGCTTTTTCAAGGGTGCGGCAGAGTTTCTTGGACTTCTTAAGATCATCGTTGAACCATGAGGCCTTCTTGTTGCCAGGTTTGCTTTGACGTTTTTTCAGTGGTGCTAAGGTGTCGGCGGTGTTGGATAACCATAGGGTGAAGTTGGCGGCGGCTAGGTTTGGGTCCGAGGAGTGGGCTGGGGTGTTTAGAAGGAGCGATGAGGAGATCTGGTCGGTGGAGATTTTTTTCCAGTTTCTTTGCAGAGTTGGTTGGAGGTGGTTGGTGGGTTTGGGCTTGTTGTAGGTGAAGTGAACGCAGCTGTGGTCAGTCCAGAGGAGATCCGTAGTGTGGCTGAAGGAGACATGATTGCTGGAGGTGAGGATGGGGTCGAGTGTGTGACCTGCGATGTGGGTGGGGGAAGTGACCAGTTGTTTAAGTCCGAGGTTGGCGAGATTGTCCAAGAGGGTGGTGGTGTTGCGGTCGTTGATCTTTTCAAGGTGAAAGTTGAGGTCTCCCAGAAGGATGTATTCTTTGGAGGGGAGCGCGTGTGGAGTGATGAAGTCTGTGATGTCTTCACTGAATTTTGCGCGGGGTCCTGGTGGTCTGTAGAGGAGGGTGCCTCTGAGTGTGGTTTTGGGGTCGATGTGGATCTGGAAGTGAAGGTGTTCGGAGTTGGCGAGGTTGGCGTCAGAGCTGGTTGAGATGCGGATTGATTTCTTATGGACGATAGCGATTCCTCCTCCTGTGTGGCTGGGACGGTCTTTGCGAGTGATCTTATAGTCTTCAGGGATGGCAATGGTGATGTCTGGTGCGGAGGAAGCATTCATCCATGTTTCCGTTAGGAAGGCGATGTCTGGAGAAATGGTGTCTAGTAGATTCCATATGTCAATGGCGTGCCTGTGGACTGATCGGGTGTTGGGAAGGATGCATTGTAGGTGGTTGGGGTCGGGAGTCAGTGGTGTGGTCGTAGCGGAGATGTTGTTGGTGCCGCTGAATTTGCAGGAGTAGCAGGAGAAAGGTCCATGGGTTTGTCCAGGGGCGGCTTGGACGCAGTTGGGGGCGCGACCGGGGTTAAGGGCTAGGAGGGTGGCGGCATCGTAGGTAATGCGGGAGGGCTGGGCAGCGCGAGGGGCAGGGGGTCTGGCGCTGGGCGCGGTCCAGGCGCGGACGGGCGTAGACGGGCTTACCTTTGGCGCACCTTCGGCGTGTACGTAGCGCGTGGACGCTGCGCGTGGGACCATCTGACATTAATGGACAGAGGAGGGGGCGGAGCGTGGGAGGGTGAGCTGGGAGGCGTTAGCGAAGGGGGAGGGACGGTCTGCAGGCACAACAAAATGGTGGGCTTACAATCAAACAACAGGACGCTATGCGAGGGCAAGCTAAATACAAATGCGATGTTTCAAAGTAGCAGCGCTATACATACAGGTCAGCAACAATTGATATCAAGCCTGAAAGGGACAGCTGCAGTTACAGAGCAATGAACGTAGCAAACAATAACTGTAATTGACTACGCAAATGCGGAGCGCTACGCAGGGAGCTGGGCGCTTGTCAGGAATGACTGAAAATGCCAACAAGAAACAAAAAGCAATTCGATATTCAGCGCTACGATACCACAGTGGCGCTTGAGGAGTGGGAGGTGAGCTGGGAGCAACCGCTTCACGAGGAGTTCAGCTGGTCACAGGGGCTCCTCAGCAGAGTGGTTTCTAGTCCTTCGTGGGTGGGAGGGTGAGCTGGGAGGCGTTAGCGAAGGGGGAGGGACCGTCTGCAGGCACAACAAAATGGTGGGCTTACAATCAAACAACAGGACGCTATGCGAGGGCAAGCTAAATACAAATGCGATGTTTCAAAGTAGCAGCGCTATACATACAGGTCAGCAACAATTGATATCAAGCCTGAAAGGGACAGCTGCAGTTACAGAGCAATGAACGTAGCAAACAATAACTGTAATTGACTACGCAAATGCGGAGCGCTACGCAGGGAGCTGGGCGGTTGTCAGGAATGACTGAAAATGCCAACAAGAAACAAAAAGCAATTCGATATTCAGCGCTACGATACCACAGTGGCGCTTGAGGAGTGGGAGGTGAGCTGGGAGCAACCGCTTCACGAGGAGTTCAGCTAGACCGTTTCAAAGAAAGAGGATACTCAGAAAAAACTATCCGACAAGCTGTTGAAAGGGTTGATAAGGTAGCAAGAACTGATCTACTAGTCCCCAAACAAAAATTAATGAGTGAGGATGAAGAAACAGTAAGGTTCATTACCACATATTCAGGCCAAGCATACAGAGTGAGAACTATACTGACAAAAAATTGGCCAATCTTGACAACTGATGACTTTTTAAGTAAATATGTGAAAGAACATCCACAGATTACTTACCGTAAGGGGAAATCCTTGAAGGATGATTTGAGCAAGAATATGGTCACATCTAAAAAAACAGTACATAACAAAAATCTCACTGGCTTTGAATGCTGTATGAAGTGCAAAGCATGTAAGGGAAGCAACAATTGTAACAAAATCAGAGTGCCTAACAGTTCCAGATTTTTTAACATCAAGGGTCCATTTGACTGCAATACTGAATACTGTGTGTACTGCCTGATCTGTCCCTGTGGGAAATTCTATATTGGAAGCACCAAACACAGGGCCAAGATTAGGATATTGGAACACAAGCGAGCAATTAGAAACATCAATGAACAATATCCAGTTGCTCGGCATTTTAAAACACACCACAATCAAAATGACAACTTATTGAAATATGTGGTGCTAGATGCAGTTAAAGAAAATGTGAGAGGAGGTGATAGACTGCACCAATTGAGAATCCAGGAATCCAAATTCATTATTGATTTCGAGACACTACACCCTGTTGGGATGAATTGTAGTGAGGAACTGGCAGTCCACCTCTAATACATCTAAACATTAACAATCTGATATTTCCTTCGTTTGCTTTTATATGTAAACTAGCAGCCCGTCCCGACGTTGTCCGGGTATGAATTGCTGCCGGCCAGTAGTATATTGTTTTGTAGGATTTCGTTTTGATAGCATTTCTTATCTGTGACAGGCCTGTGAAACGCTCCAATTCACAGTGCACTGCTGATGCACTTAAGAGTGCGCGTTCAGTAGTGCGTGAACTCGAGTTTCCCTACTTTATTTTTCCTTGCAATATTATATAGCGCTAACTCGACAACATGGCATGAGCACAATGTACATTACAGAAGAACACATTCATTTGTGGTAGGCACGGGGAGACAAAGCGATTTGCCTGGAATCACAGGATGTTGAGCTGATGCCGAGATTCGAACGTAGCTCCCCAGCTCTAAAGTTCGCAATTCTAGAACTTGTGGCGGGAGGTGTGTCTAAAAGTGTATGTCAGTGCTGGCCATCAGTGAGAGAGATCTGTGCATTTTTCAAATCGGTGGTGAAAAAATATGAGTATGTTGCTGGAGATGTGGGCCGCCGTGCCACCAATGTACTTACCGGGGAGGGTAAACACCCATTATTTCGCAACTTTCTTTCCGCATACCATCACTCCGCATGCTTTCATTATGAAAGTACCATGACTCTGCAATGCCATTATAACGAATGGCATTACATTTTATATGCTTTTACCACGCATACATTTACAATGAAATTCGTTGTAAATGCATGAATGGTAAAAGCATGTTTTTTTTGTTATGTTTGGATAAGGTAAGTATGGGTATAGAGGGATATGTTTTGGGGTACTGAGGTATATGTTTTTGGGTGTTTGGTTATTTTAAGGGTTCAGATATAGTTTTGGGTTTTGGGGTACAGGGGTATTTTTAGGGTTCAGGGCTAAGTTTGGGTTTTGGGGTATAGGGGTATTTTTAGGGTTCAGGGGTAGGTTTGGGTTTTGGGGTACAGGGGTATTTTAGGTTTCAGGAGTAGGTTTGGGTTTTGGGTTACAGGGTTATTTTTATGGTTATGGGCTAGGTTTGGGTTTTGGGGTACAGAGGTATTTTTAGGGTTCAGGGGTAGGTTTGGGTTTTGGGGTACAGGGGTGTTTTAAGGGTTCAGGGCAGGTTTGGGTTTTGGGGTACAGGGGTATTTTAGGGTTCAGGGGTAGGTTTGGGTTTTGGGGTACAGGGGTATTTTTATGGTTCAGGGCTAGGTTTGGGTTTTGGTGTACAGGAGTATTTTTAGGGTTCAGGGGTAGGTTTTGGGGTACAGGGGTATTTATAGGGTTCAGGGCTAGGTTTGGGTTTTGGGGTACAGGGGGATTTTTAGGGTTTAGCGGTAGGTTTGGGTTTTGGGGTACAGGGTATATTTATAGGGTTAAGATGGGTTAGTGTTTAAGGGTGTTGGGGTATTTTAAGGAGTAAGGGTGGGTTATGATGATGGGGTGCAGGGGTATTTAAAGGGAGCAGGGTGGACACCCGGAGCTGGAATGTACTGAACCTGGAAAAAAACTATGAAATATTGGGCACAACGCACACTTTTTTTCTCGTAATCCTGTGCCCCGCACACGCCCACGCCCACGATATGAGACATGGCATGAAGGGCGGAACGTACCACATGCCCCCAGCGTATGTCACGCCACCAGCACACACCCACAGCACAACGCAGACACGCCCACAAGGGACTACTTCCAACGCTGTATTAGGTGTTGTGATTGGGGCTGTAGTTCCTGAGATTACCCGCCTCAAATGTTTGGGCTCTCTCTTTATCATATTAGTATGGATCGGTGAATTCTTTGTCAAATAAAAAAAAATTGTGAGAGAGAGAGAGCAGTGACTGACCATATACAAACAGAATGACTCATTTGTAGGTAATCCAGTCTAGAAATTATATTTGTAGCACACCCCCCGTAGTTCATCCATCCAGCAATAGTCTAGAATGAAACTGAAGTGATTTGCAGTGTGCCCAAGCATTCTGTCTGGTGCACTGTAAGAACTCCAGCAGAAATATGGAATAAGTAACTGGGGGCCAAGGCCATCCGGGTATTTGAAATTAAAAACATCCTGCAGTGTCACCTTAGAGTACTAACACCTGCAGGCATCGGCTGCAGCTACCTGGTACAGCACAGGTGCCTCTGAGAGTTTATGTTTATAAAGCACAAGGATGGAGTCACTGTGGCTTTCGGTAACTCTCCTGTTTAAAAAAATAAAATAATGTATAAATCGTTCCTATCACATGTTCATGGAAAATGAAAAAATAGATACTTTAGAAAACATCAAGCAACACGGGAGGTATAAGCCAGACTCATAGTCAACCCTCAAATAGTGTGTCACTGATACAAATCTGTTACATAAAGATGATGAGCATACATCGTACAACCAATATCAGAACGTTGAGTACGTTTGCACACCATGCCACATGCCTTGATGCACTTTTCTAGACGAAACAAAGGTAGCAATGTTCACAGGCAACGCCCATAGGCAAGCAGCAACCTGAGCTCATGGAGTGAGTAAAATCACCAACCAGATCGCAACATTTAGGGGTAAAGGATAAGTGGAACTGGGATTAACTGTAGGCAAATTCATTTATGCAAAGAAGGAGGCTACGGACCTATCTCCGTTGTGTGGCATCCAAACTTGTGCGGTCTACAGGGCATAGATTGTTAGCATGGGCACAAAAGTAAAGGAGGCATCAAATTGCGATGAATATTGAGACATAAAAGGTTTTAAGTAAACAGCACTGTAACACAGGTAAATACACAATGCTCTGTGGATACTCAAGAAGGGATTCGATCATAGTTTACATTTCATAAAACCATGATGAATAATCGTTTTCCAAATTGCGGGTACCTGAGCTTCATACATAACCCTCTTTGTTTGCATTATGTTCAGGTTAAGGCAGCTGCCTGACCAAAGTACTTACTTTCCTGTGCTGTAGTCTGACTGTCAGGCTGGTAGTCGTGTCTAGACAGTCATTGAGCCCACAGAGTCCTCTGGCACTCTGAGCGTCGAGCGCGGTGCAGCGACGGCCGTGAGTAAGCACTGACTGAAGCTTCCCGCATTACCCGAGGCCCTGACTCATGCACTGCCAGGTGTGAGAGTTGAAACTGCCGTCCTGCCCGGTCCAAAGCCCCGGGAATAAATATGCGCAGGCAGCAGCACCTTTATTATGCCGCGTCGCTGGGACAGCAGTCAGCACACCACTCCACTCGAGCCTCCTGAATCCGACCTCACGGGCGGGAATTTCTAAAGCCAGAGGCAGCAGGGCTTAAAGTAACATTGCAGCGCAGCAGACTGTGTTCAAAATTATTAACTGTTCACTGAGCCTGCTAACACGTCCCCGAAGGGAATACAGCAGCAGAGCCGGTGCGTGTGTTAGCAGTCTGGTAACCAGTTTCAGAGTGGGTACAGCAAAGTGAGACAAACGGGGCAGATATAAAACGAAGAAAAAGTAGTCCCCTTTGCTGAAACAGTACTAAAACGCCCAGGTTCTTTCCCGATGTCATCACGCAGACGTCGCGGCCGGCGCTACTTGCAAGGGACTACTTTAATGTTATTCCTAAGTTTTTTAAACAACGTATATTTTTTATTTTTATATAGCCTATGTCCTTCTGCTTGCCCTGAGGTTTTCAAAGATGTCTTTGGTGTTTGGATTGGTGGTGTACTTTTCGAGTTTACCTGGCTCAAAGGACACAGTTCTCTCTTTATAATAGTAGTATAGATATACACGAACCCAGTGATATTCGGACGCGTACAGTGCCCTTGCTCACAAGTCAACTGAGAAACACCATTTGCCATATTTAAACACTTTGCTGTGTTTTAGTGATATCACCACTTGATGAACAACATAGAAAACATACTAGCACTTCTATATGTCTGCACAAACAAGTCTGTTTTCTAAACATTTCGAGCCATATCCCATAAGGATCCCTCATTCACGGCATAAATATTAATATTGCTGCATAAATGCATACATTAAAAATAGCGAAATTGCACCACAATTCAAAAGGTATTATGTCTTCATTATAATTAAATAATTGAACTTCATAAAAACCTAAGCCAAGAAAAGAATTTAAATTCATATCATCATATCCACAAATACTCTCATCTGTGTACATGGTGGTAATGCATGACGGGCTACTCTATTAATTCATGTGGCATATACAAATATATCAATAAGAAAATGAAACTCTTATGGAAATAAAACCTTTGGATGTGCAAAATTCGATATATTTCTTTGTAAACCACTGATTGTGTTTAACCATGCCTGTAAAAATCGGATTCCGCCTCTCTTATACACTTCTTGCGTAAATGCTAGGAAGAAACCATTATGACTCTGAATTTAAATGTGCAAAATCGCAAAAAAGTGCCTGATATCAATAAAGTGCTATGAGATCCAAATAGACCCTTATAAAGGGTTGGTGCTAATGAAAAAATAATTTCTCATTAAGAATACAACAAACTAAAACCATTGGGTAGCTCTGTTATAACCCTGCTAACAAAGCTGATAGAAAAAGGATTAAAACCATAGAAACCTGCGGCATAAAAATAAATCACAGTTCAAAAAGTCATATACAACAGTACTAATTCATAAGTAAGTGCAAAACTAAATATGAAAATTTACAGAAAGTGGTACAGGTCCTACATATTGGTATGTTATTGTTATTTTACTGTCCAGCTCTAAAATCATTTTGGACTCTAATTTTCTCAACATCTTTTACTTATCACCTCCTCTACAGGGTTTGGGAATAGGTGCCACAACAAAATATTGCAAACAATTGAGTAAGCATGGGCGGAAAATCCATTCCGCTCGCGGATTTTGCGGACTTTCTGTAAATTCGCAATACGCGAGATTCGCGAATTTCCTGCAAAATCCGCGAGCGGAACGGATTGGGTCAAAAGTTCAAGCTGACTTTTTGTAACTATTTTAGAATGGCGCCGGAAAGCTGCCAGAGCCTCTAAAATAGTTACAAAAGTCAGCTTCAACAGGAAGCACTAATAGATAAAGTAAAGCAGGTGCTAGAGTTGAATCTCAAATTCAGTTACACAATCATTAATCACCCCAAACTTGGGGGGATTAATGACTGTGTAACTTAATTTGACCTTCAACTCAAGCACCTGCTTTATTTTATCTATTAGTGCTTCCTGTTGAAGCTGACTTATGGCTGAGGGCAGAAGGGCACAAAGTGGGACAGAGGGCAAGAGTTAGGCAGAGGGCAGAAGGGCACAGAAACCAGTGGGGCAGAGGGCAAAAGGGCACAAACAAGAGTGGGGCAGAGGGCAGAAAGGCACAAAAACAAATGGTACAGAGAGCAGAAGGGCATAGAAAACGAGAGGGTGGCAGTGATGAACCAGGCAAAAAAAAAAACCTGCGAACACGCAAAGCGCCCCGCAAATACGCGAAGTTCCCCACAAATACCCGCGAACACGCAAAAATAAAAATCTGCAAATTCTCACGAATTTGCGAATTTTGCGGATTGCGAATTCGCAAATCTGCAAATTCGCGGATCACGAATTTGCAAAATTCGCCCATACTTACTACTGAGATTATTGTTATGCACCTGTTTAAAATGCTTGGCCACCAGGTATGAAGAGACTGTTGGACTTGGCCCTTCTGGCAGGGTCACCCCTGAACTTTTTGCCTTTTAATGTTACATCATTATAGTGATTCCTGGTCTTTGCGCACTTTAGCACTATGGTGCAGTGTGAAGTGCGTGCACTCTCTGAGTGCGTGTGTGAGAGTGGCCTGCCCTCCCATAGGAATGCATTGGGAATATGTGTGTCCATGGTAATTCCTGATGCATGGGGAGTGCAAGGTTGAGTTTGGCATGTGCGAACTCGTGAGATTGAATGCTGTGCGATGATGTGTGCGGCTTTAATGTGTCTAGTGTAGAAGTGCCACTTCTAGAAGTTGGCCTGCCTGTGCAGTAAATGTGAATTGACTGTCTGGCTTGTGATTGGCTGTAGCTGGCTGGTGTGCCTGGCTCCAGGAGTCAGGATGGGTCTGCCCCGGTGGTGAATGGAGAGATCTGCATGTTGATGGCAGGGAGGAGTGCACCTGGGACCTCTATAGGGCTGGGCTTTCCCTCAACAATCCTGGCTCAACCCCCTGTGGTGTGGTTGATGTCCCTGACCCACCCTGTGAATAGGTAGAGGGGCTGAGCAAAACAAAGTGCCCAGGTACCAGTTGCAGATGGTTCGCCCCTTGCCTGCACCTTTGACAACAAAGGATTTTTGTGCATAAAAAGAGGCTGTGACCTCATGTTAAATGTTCTGGTTTTCTGACTTGAATCTACCAGGGGCGTGCTGCTGCTGGGTGCCCAGGGGAAGGCTTGCCTCCCTGGGCCCTGCCCAGCTACTGGATGCCCTGGATGCTGGAGGATTTCTTTGGGACCCTTCTTCCTTGCCCTTTATGCCTGGAAAGACTTCTGGGACCCTTGGGCTGTATCTTCCTTGCCTCCAGGACTTTTGCAAACCTTTTTGCCGCATGGGCGTGCTGTACTACCTTTCTTGTAATTTCCCCCACTGGTGTCTTCAGGAAGCGTAGGGTTAATTGGCACCAGCTGTCTGTCCTCCCTTGTTCGTGGCCATGAAGAGACTGGGGGAGGCTTGTGCTCTGATCGCTGGCCCGTGAGCTGCAATTGCATTTTTCTTTTCGCCTATTTAATTCTTTAACTTCGGGTGCCCACACCGATTATGCCCGCATTTACATTTTTATTTACGGGTGCCACCCCGTTTATATGCACCTGAGCGGGTGCCCACCCTGCTGTTTATTTCAAATCACGAGGGAGCCTACCCCTCTTGCTGCCCGAACCAAAGAAACTCTCGGCCGGGCCAGAAAACCGGAAGTCTGGCGTCTTTGCCTGGGACATGGGTGGGGCCTGCGATCCGGCAAGAAGTCCCACCTGCTGCCGCCGCCGGAGTGAGGCCCGAGATCAACAACGCTGGAGGACGGGAGCCCACCCGCCTCCAGAAGCATGGCTGCTGCGTCCAGGGTCCCGGGTCCCAAGAGGGGTCCCGGGTGAAGAGGAAGGCTGGGCTCTCATGCGGGGAGAGAGCCCCGCATGCGCCGCCGCCCGGAGGAGCCCCTGTCAGAGAAAAAGCAGCCGGTAAGTGAGAAGGGCTGAGGGGCTCCGGAGTGGCTGATGTGGGTGTCGAAGAAAGTCACCATAGCAGGGTGTGCATCTAGGGCGGCCCCTGATGGCAGTGGGCTGCCCCCCATGTTGTATCCACGATCTCCTGGGCGTGTGTAGTTCTAGTACCAGTGAGGGCACCATTGTTGTTTAAAGAGCCAGAGAGGCTGGGGCTCCTGCCCTTGCGGGGCATCATGGTTCCTAGAGCCCTGAGTAGCTCCGCTATGTTATTTTGAGCTCCAGACTTGCCTAAGTTGATTCCAGAGCCAGATGGCTCCCACGTTTTGCACAATATTGTCCCGAGCCTAGATGGCTCCAGCATTTGGCACATTATTTGTCCCAGGGCCAGTGAGAGCCCATGTCGCAGTTTTGACCTACAGCTGCCCAGCAAGTAGTGTGCAGCTGCTCCGTTTAGGTTTTGTTTCTAGGGGACCTGTGTTTGTGAACTCAGGAGTGGGAGGCACTCCTTCGCCCCTACTTTGGCCTTCCCCAGCTTCGCAGCACTTAGTGCCAGCTGCAGCGTTTAGGCCCTGTTCTTGTCCCTCAGCTGCCCAGCAAGTAGTGGGCAGCTGCTACGTTTAGGTTTTGGTGCAGTGGCTCAACCTGGACCTTGATGTGAGTTATGTGCTAAATGTGATTGATGCGCTAAATGTGATTTATGTGCTAATGCTTTGGGTGTTAGGAAATGTACAGTGTGTAGTATGTTTTGCGCACCCTGTGTTTGATGCCTCTAGATATGGTTTATGCATAGGAGGTTGTTTTACCTGTTTAGGTTAAGCATGGGCTGAAAATTCGTTCCGCTCGCAGAGTTTGCGGATTTTCCTCGATTTTGCGATCCGCGAATCTCGAGAAATCGCGGTAAAATCCGCGAATCAGCGGGGACACATTTTCAGCCAAGCACTTACAGGGTTACAGCAGCAGGTGCAAAAGTTGAAGCTAATTTTTTGTAACTTTTTACAAAAGGGTTACAAAGAAATTAACTTCAACTTGGGCACCTGCTGCTGTAAGTCTGTAAGTGCTTCCTGGCGCCTCGTTGCCTACTTGCAACTATTCTCTGACCCTGCTCTGACCCTTGAAGCAGGGTCAGAGATTAGTTACAAGTAGGCAATGAGGCACCTGTCATGAAAATTAAACCTCAACAGGAAGCACTGACAGATATAAAAACCAGCATTTACAATGCAATAGGTCTCGCATTAGGAAAGTTTGAGCTATTGGTCTTGTGAATGACAATTTTTTTTATTTATGTGCTGGTTTTGAAAATAGCCAAATTAATAGCTTTGTCATTTACAATGCCAATAGTTGTAACTTTCGCAAATGTGACACATATAGCATTTATGATGCAACATGTTTTGTATTTACGTGACTTAACTGTATTGATATTACAAATTACAATGGCTTTTCATTTTTTAAAATAATTAATACATAAATAATAGTGATTTTAATTTATAATGGCAATAGCTTAAACTTTTGAAAATAACTTTTGTGAAGATTATGTTCAGTGCATTTTATTGTGACGAAAATCCAAGAACAGAAGTGAAATATTAACATCTTTTTGTGACATTTGTAATGAAGTTTGAAACATTGAGAGAACATATTTGAACCAGTTGTTGTTGAATGGTTGTGCAGATTGATGCTGGGGTGGTGCTGAGTAGTGCTGTGGTGGTGCTGAGTGATAATGTGGTGGTGCTGAGTGATGCTGTGGTGGTGCTGAGTGATGCTGTGGTGGTGCTGAGGGGTGCTGTGGTGGTGCTGAGTGATGCTGTGGTGGTGCTGAGTGGTGCTGTGGTGGTGCTGAGTGATAATGTGGTGGTGCTGAGTGATGCTGTGGTGGTGCTGAGTGATGCTGTGTTGGTGCTGAGAGGTGCTGTGGTGGTGCTGAGTGATAATGTGGTGGTGCTGAGGGGTGCTGTGGTGGTGCTGAGTGATGCTGTGGTGGTGCTGAGAGGTGCTGTGGTGGTGCTGAGTGATAATGTGGTGGCATTGAGTGATGCTGTGGTGGCGCTGAGTGATGCTGTGGTGGCGCTGAGTGGTACTGTGGTGGTGCTGAGTGGTGCTGTGGTGGTGCTGAGTGATGCTGTGGTGCTGCTGAGTGGTGCTGTGGTGCTGCTGAGTGATGCTGTGATGGTGCTGAGTGGTGCTGTGGTGGTGCTGAGTGATAATTTGGCAGTGCTGAGTGATGCTGTGGTGGTGCTGAGTGATGCTGTGGTGGCACTGAGTGGTGCTGTGGTTGTGCTGAGTGTTGCTGAGGTGGTGCTGAGTGATGCTGTGGGGGTGCTGAGTGATGCTGTGATGGTGCTGAGTAGTGCTGTGGTTGTGCTGAGTGATGTTGGGGTAGCGCTGAGTGATGATGTGGTGATGCAGAGGGCAGAAAGGCACGAAAAGCAGTCTAAAAAAGGGCAGAACGGCAGAAAAACATGGGAAAAACGAGTCTAACAGAGGGCAGAAGGGCACAAAAAAACAGTCTAACAGAGGACAGAAGGGTAGAAAAACAAGGGAAAAACGAGTCTAACAGAGGGCAGAAGGGCACAAAAAACGAGTCTAACGGGGCAGAAAGGCACAAAAACGAGTCTAACAGAGGGCAGAAGGGCACAAAAAACGAGTCTAACAAGGGGCAGAAGGGCAGAAAAACAAGGGAAAAACGAGTCTAACAGAGGGCAGAAGGGCACAAAAAACGAGTCTAACAGGGGGCAGAATGAATTCCGCCCTGCGTGTTTGTCCACGAAGATGCCACCTTTTTGTGCAATACCTCTACTCAACTGGAGTACTTTCTACTGTCTAATCAGTAAGTGCTCCCTCATTCATGACGATGGGCCAATTACGCCTAATAATAGACCTGATTTTCCTCTCCTGTTTATTGAAAGCAGTTAAAACTCTTGGCCGACTTATAGTGGTTTCAGGATTTTCTGTGTTGTTTAATTTGGATAAAAGTACATCTCTAGATTTTATATTGATTTCATTTTCTGCCTCAGTTAGTATGGACTCACTGTAACCCCTTGCTCTGTAAAATGTGAGGGCATAAGCAGTGCATTGTGGGGGTGTAAGTTATAGTTAGATCAGATAACTATAACTGCTGAATTTCACTGGGTTTTTACGAGTGAAATCTAACTATAACTTCCATGTAACTTTTTTTTCCAGAGAATTTCTAAGGTTTTTTTAAATTCTATTTTCTAACTATAACATCCCTGTAACCTTCGGTTTTTAAGTGAATTTCTAAAGTTTTTCAAACTCAACTTCCTAACTATAATATCCCTTAAATTTTGGTTTTTTCTATGCTATGGTATAAAATTTGGCTCCACTTGTGGAGTTTGCGGAATTCGGCAACTCTGTGTTCCATAGAGAACTCAGAATTACCAATAAACTACGCACTCTACAAAGGAGTGGATTTTATTTTTGCATTGGTGTCTTCATCACGTCATTTTGCTTTCCGGGAAGTGCAATGAGACTTGATGAGCTCTCGCCAGCAGCCAAGCAACCCTCAGCAGCCAAGGGTAGTTCATCCCCCAACCAATAGTGCACCAGGAGGTCCCTTTGCAGAGTGGTTAATAAATGGGATGGGGCCGCCAACGATGTCTCAGCAATCCTGCTGTGGAGAACGTACTTGTCGTAGCAATAGGGATTTTGGACCCCAATGACCCTCAGTCTGCAGCAAAGGGGAGTTCATCCCCCAACCAGTAGTGCCCCTGGAGGAGCTTTTGAAGAGTGGTTGAGAAAGGGGGCGGGCCTCCAAAGAAGTCTCAGCAGTCCTGCTGTAGAGAACATACTTGTCGCAGCAATAGGGATTCTAAGACCCTAAAGATACTCAGCAGCTAAGGGCAGTTCATCCACTAACCAGTAATATGCCAGAAGGACCCAATGGAAAGTGGTTGAGAAAGGCAGCAGGTCCTCCAATTACATCTCTGCAATTATGCTGCGGGGAACTTTACTTGCTACCACAATAGGAGTTCTTGGCCCCCAACGACCCTCAGCAGCTAAGCGGAGTTCATCTTCAAGCCCGCATGCCAGACAGCCCCTGTGCAGAGTGGTTGGCAAAGGGGGCGGGCTTCTGATGTTGTCTTAGCAATCCAGCTGTGGGGGACTTACTTGTCGCAACAATAGGGGTTCTTGTCCCCCAATGACTCTCCGCAAGCAATGTAAGTTCAACCCCAAGCCAGTAGTACACTAGGAGGCCCCTGTGCAGTGTGTTGAGAAAGGATGCAGGCCTCCAATGACATCTTAGCAATTAAGTTGTGGGGAACTTACTTGTTGCAACAAAAGAGGTTCTTGGCCCTCAATGACCCTCAGCACCCAAGGGGAGTTTTTTCTCTAACCAGTGGTACACCATGAGGCCCCTGTGCAGAGTGGTTGAGAAAGGGGCGGGCCTCCAACAACATCTCAGCAGTCCAGCCGTGGGTGACTTACTTATCACAACAATAAGGGATTTTGGCCACCAATGACTCTCAGCGGCCAAGGGGAGTTCACCCCCAAACAATAGGTTCACCAGGATTTCCCTGTGCAGAGTGGTTGAGAAAGGGGATGGGCCTCCAATTACATCCTGGGAATCCCACTGTGGAGAACTTACTTGTCACAGCAATAGCCCAGCCGTCACTAAATGGGTGATGTGGACCGTGGGACACCCCTCCCCGGGTCAAATTCGGCCCTTGGAACCCCATCCCATGGCCTTCCCATGGTTCTCAGGGTGCCCCCATGGCACCCACCCTACATTGGGACCATGAGGGGAGCCTCAAGGCGCTGCTGTGCATCAAAATAAAAGGGCAGGCATGTGCCATATCTACAACATACAGGCCATACAACATTCCTGTCCTTCACAGTAGACATGCGCCAGCGCAGACACCATTGCATCATTTTGCATGGGTGCCTGTGATGAAGAGATGATTGTTTTTGTGCAGGAAGGGACATGTTCCTGCACAAAAACAATCAATAAAGGCATTTTTTCCTCTGTATGCATGCATACAAGAAGAAAAACAAGGAGAAATAAAAGTATTTTTCCTCGTTGCGCCTCGAATTCTGCCGAATGCCTAAGTTTACAAAATGTTGTAAATCTCAGAATACATCAAGTTCCATTGATGTTGCATGGGAACACCCACAGAAACACTCATGGAAAACCAATGGAACACCCTTTTCACGCGAAGAGCTATGTGTGGAAGAGAAACATATTCACAAGGCCATGTTAGGTCTCCCAGGGTGACTTTAAATCATCTTGTAAATATGGAGAATCCCATTGCACTGCTGGTGCGTCAATAAAAGTGACACACTGGTGGAGCAATGGCTTGTAAATAAGCCCCTTTGTCTGTTTACCTGCTTACTTGACAGCAGGCAGAGAAACAGATGAATGCTCCACATACAGCAAGTGAGAAAAATTTCACAGCTCTTGCATACTGAAAGCAGAGAGTATGCTGTGACTTGGTGGGAGCAGTTAAAGCTCCCACTAAGCCACAGCAAACAGCTATGTCCCTGGGGTGCGTACCCCAAGACATAGCAGGAGCGGTCCCTGGGGAGTGGTGGACCCTAGGGCTGTTTGGCTCTAGGAGGGGGACCATGCAGCCCTTCTCCTTTGATATAGTAGGGCCTTCTCCAGGAAGGTCCCCCTCCCCTACCATTTTCAAAAAACATTTTGTGTTCAAGGAGGTGGTTGCCCCCCATTGCAAAGTAAATAACCCCAGGCAGGTGTTGTTCCCTGGGGTATGGGGGTCTGCAAGACCCTCCTGCTTTTCTTTTGAATTTACACTAAATCAGAACAAAGCACTTCTCTGTACCAACAGCTACCTTTCTGCCAAATGTAGTGTAATTCCATTCAGCGGTTCAGGCTGTAGCTCTGTTTAAAATCCCTACTGCTATTAACAAATAGAAAATGCATTTTGCGTCCCCCCTTTTTCTTGTCAACTTGACAGATCACCCCAAAACTTTCAAGACAGCACCTGAAGTGAGTGTCATACTAGTTTTGAACATTTTGTGAGGATTCGTCAAACGGCGCCAACGTGATTGACAAAACAAAAAAGGATTTTCCTGTGGAAATTAGGTCCTAACTATAACTACCTACTGGCAACAGCCAGTAGGCAATATATGTGTATGTATGTGTGCGTGTGTATGTGTATGTGTGGGTGTGGGAGTGTGTGTGTGTGTGTTTCTAGAAAATATATATTAAGTTAATTTTATTTATTTAAAGTATTTTTCTGTGAATAGTGACTCCCGAAGTAAATGTAGCAAAATGTATTTGCTATTTAATGACTCCCAATGTACTTTCTGTGTCATACAGGGAGGATTTAAAAAGGATGAAAAGGAACACTGATACAATGGGCGACCCAGTCTCATGGGTGAGTTTACAGTGCTTAGGCCCACATTCAGGATCATCCCTTTCAGCATACCCTATATCAACACACTACTTTATGGATCCAAAATATCTCACAGGAGCAAATGGAAGTGGCAACTTCAAATGAGGTACTTAACAACACACATGCAACATGTAGCATAAATAAAATAACATATTTAGGCAATTTAAATGGCAGGGTCAGACTCCTGCCAACAAAAAAATTACCTTGAACTTTGCTCAGTGATCATCATCTGTGAATGGTATACTTATAAAGAAGACAAGATACGTTGAACAGTGACAAACTGCACTAGGTATTGTATTCAAATGTCCATAGCCTGGCAAATATGATTTAAAATAATGTGTGACATAAAAATAAAAATAAATATGGTTGACACATCAATTTAGGAGCCTATAGTTTTCAACAGTTTTTTCTCAGATATAATTAATATGTAATATTTAGAATTTGCAATCTGAAGCTGTTGTTACAAAGCATAGTTTATCTTTCAAACTATTTCATACTAAAAACAACAGTGGTGTGTTACCAGATAATTAACTATGGATGAGAGTCATCATTGTATTGTGTTGCCCTTGCATGGTGTCGCACGGACAGCACTGTACGAAAGTCAGATTGACCAAGCAGCACAAGGCCACCTTGCATGGCTCTCCGTTGCTTAGTAAATCTTGAGTAATTGAAGGGAGCATAAGTCGCTGCCTTGTGTTATTCTGCCCTGTGTAGGCAATCCATGGGTGAAGGCTGGGTGTTTACAAGCTACCACCCATGGATTTTGGTGCATTCCCAGATTTTTCAAGACTGGTAAACCTGATACTGCATCAAAATGCTACACCCTTCCATGGGAGGCCTAGTAAGGGGAAGTATCTTTATTTTTCTGCGTAGTTTCCTTTTTCCTAGAGTGCTGCATTCTGGAACACTCCCAGAAAGAGAAAAACACATCTCATTATTATTTTGTGCAGGAAGGTGTCCCTTCCTCTCCCTTTCACACAGCGCAATACAGCAGGTTGTCTTGCTGAGATGGATTGAATGAAATACTGATAAATATGATCCTATGTTTTTAATAGCATCTTATTCATGTATATGTCTGTAAAGGTACTAATTGTATTTTTTTCCAACTCATTTTAATAGGAAAAATACCTTCTGGAAATCTTCCAAAACGAAGTATTTCTTCAGAGGATCATGGCAGATACAAATATCAGCATCTTCAGACCTTCCATGTTTATACTTATGGGCATACCTGGCCTGGAAGAATTCTACCCCTGGATTGCCATTCCTTTCTGCTCAGCATATACTATTGCACTTGTGGGAAATATCACCCTACTTTACATTATTAAAGTAGAGCGCAGCCTCCATGAGCCCATGTACCTCTTCCTCT
Source organism: Lissotriton vulgaris (assembly GCF_964263255.1). NCBI lineage: Eukaryota > Metazoa > Chordata > Amphibia > Caudata > Salamandridae > Lissotriton > Lissotriton vulgaris. Next base: position 93,482,179 of record NC_141696.1, on the reverse strand, counting down.
GCATGTTGTCCATCATTGATTTGGTTCTTGCCACATCTACCATGCCAAAAATGCTGGGCATACTTTGGGTTAACTCAAGAGAAATTTATTTTGATGCCTGTCTTATCCAAATGTTCTTTCTCCATTCCTTTGCCATCATGGAGTCATCAGTGCTTTTGGCAATGGCCTTCGATCGCTACATTGCCATATGCAATCCGTTAAGATACTCATCCATTCTTACCCATCTTCTTATTGGTAAAATAGGTCTAGCTGTTATAACTAGAGCTGTGGTCTTCATAGCTCCTCTTCCATTTCTTATCAAGAAGATGCCTTTCTGCGATTCCAATCTTATCCACCATGCTTACTGTGAACATATGGCTGTGGTAAAGCTAGCATGTGCTGACACCACCTTCAATAACATCTATGGCATGGCTCTGGTTTCACTTATTGTTGGTTTGGACTTGTTGTTCATCATTCTGTCCTACATAATGATCCTTCGGGCTGTCTTCAGCCTGGCATCTAAGGAAGAGCGCATGATGGCGATTGGCACTTGTGCAGCACATATTGGTGCTATTTTAACATTTTACGTGCCAGTGTCACTCACATCTGTAGTACACAGGTTTGGTCACAATGTCCCTCTTCACATTCACATATTGCTGGCTAACTGTTATCTCATGGGACCATCCATGGTCAATCCTATCATTTATGGGGTCAAAACAAAGCAGATACGGATATCTGTGCTCAAGTTGTTCCATTGCAACAGGAAGTTTTGATAGCACCTATTTCCAGTGATGCGCTGCCATGAGACTCACATCTGAAAATTAGGTAGTTGGGGCTGGAAAATCATACCCATGGGAAAGAGAGTAGCTCTTGTGTTATTTGGCAAACATGTCAGAATATTGTTCCTTGCAAAAACAATTTTCCTGTATCCTCGTGCTGACATCTAAGATATTCCTATAAACCAGGACATGCCACATTCCTCAGAATGTAAGTATGCATATATGTATATATCTATGTATCCTGTGTGCAGGGACTTGAAAGACTTTAGACTCTGTAGAAAACAATAGAATAAAGCCTTAGAAGTAAGGACATCTCAAAATTAATCTATCCTAGGTAGGAATACAGTCACAGAATTGTTCAGCAAAATTTGTGTGGCGGAAAATTGAGTGCACTTGCCAAATTTGTTTTCATGCAAAGCCACACTAGCACTCAAGGGTTTGTGTGTCAGTATCTTTGCTTTTGCCTTTGTACAATTCAGTGCTGCCTCCCACCTAGGTTCACATAATATAAATGCTGCATACATAATTAGATACATACTGAGCCAGGGTTACCTCTCAAGCAGACACAACTATGTTCCTCATCAAGCTCAACTAGGAAGCCAGGTAATATTGCCTTTTGTGCTTCAGAGTACTGTCTTTGAATCTCTCTCCCCAAAAGCCACATCAGGAGCAAAAAGACCCTCTGAGGACTGTGAAAACCTCCCGTTAAAGATGATTCTTTTTTTAATATAGGTCATGCCCATCATTTGAGGGAGGCAAAGTGAGCATGCCTATTGTAGGATACAAAACTGTTGCTGGTAACGGGGAAACCAGTCAATTGTAATGTGCCCCCAGGGGCCCGGAGTTAACTGAATGCTGGTGGCTTAATATTGCGCCCTAGTTGTGCCTCTTTTGCTCATGGGTAGATCCCATACTGTACGTTCTGGGGGTCTGAAAGAGCCATAAAATGATTGCCACAAACCTACATTAGTGGTAAGTCCTCTTTTTCCCAGATGTACAAGACTTGGAACATATTCCCAAAGAGAGCATAAATCAGCATTATCTGGTATGTATTCAAGAAACCCATTGATTGTTCCTAAAGTTAGGATTCAACTGGCTCAGAGACTACACATCAAACTGTTTGTAGAAATTATCCCAAAGGCTCTCTGCACTCACAGCTTCATGGGCAAATCTCTGCCACATATGCTACACCAAGTGTGGAGTGAGTACACCTCCACGGTCCACGCATGACACCAAAAATCATACTGATAGAGGACACCACAACTAATGCACTTACACAACCAGGCACAACAGGCAGAGTAACTAATTACCCAATCAGCCAGGAAGTGATTTTGGACCCTTCCATGGATAGCAAAGTGAAATGAAATGAAATGAAATGAAAATGTGATTTGTAGAGCGCTGCAGCTGCCCTGAGGCGTCCAGGTGCTGAAACAGAAAAAGCCCTCATGAGGTTACTTTATTAGGCATTAAACAGTAGGGTTTTTAGCTGTTTGCGAAAGCTAGTCAGGTTGGGGTTATTTCTCAGCTGCAGAGGGAGGGAGTTCCAGAGTTTGGAAACATTATACGAAAAGGAGCGTCCTCCTGCTCTGGTTCTGCGGATTCTGGGAATCTTGGCCAGGAATGCTGTTGAAGAGCGGAGGGATTTATTGGGCCTGTAGGGAGAAATCAGGGAGCGGTTGATGTCTGGGCCCGTTTCCCAGAATGTCTGGTGGGCAATGCAGAGCGATTTAAATTTGATTCTGTCCCTGACAGGTAACCAATGTAAGGTCTTTAGGCCGGTTTTAATTGAAGTCCTCCGAGGGATTCCCAGCAGCGCTCTGGCAGCACAGTTCTGGGTGCGTTGGAGATTCTGTAAGGTGTAGTCTGGGGCTCCCAAGTAGAGGGCGTTGTTAAAATCCAGACGAGATTGGATGAGGCCCTGTATGATTATCTGTTTTGCCTCGAAGCGGAGGAGGGGAAGGACTTTTTTGATCACCCTGAGGAGGCCAAAACAGGTGGCTGAAATCTTGGTGGCCTGTGTGTTAAGGCTCAGAGACTTATCGAGCCAGACGCCTAAGCTTTTGATGTTGTCTCTGGGGGGTGGGGCCACTCCCATGCTTGATGGCCAGATCAGCTCTATGGAGGCAGGGGAGGCTGGGCCCAGGAGCATTAGCTCAGTTTTATCGTCGTTTAGCTTTAGGCATGAGCTCATCATCCACCTCTTTACGTCCTCCAGGCAGGCCGCTAGGTCTGGTGGCGGCTGGAGGCCGCTCTTCTGTGCAAGGGAGACCACCAGCTGGGTGTCGTCCGCATAGGAGATGATATTGACACCATGCGGACGAACAACCTCAGCCAGTGGCCTCATGTATGCGTTGAAGAGCGTAGGGCTTAAAGAGAAGCCCTGATGGACTCCGCATCCCAGAGGACGAGTGGATGAGCGGGATGTGCCGTCGAAGACCTGAAAGGTTCTGTCAGATAAAAAAGAGTCGAACCATGTCAGGGCATCTCCGGTCACTCCTAAGTCGGCAAGGCGGGTACCATGGAAATGCTGGAGCGTAGAAGAACACAATACCTTTCCATCTTTTTTTCCCAGTAATACATTCCTGAATAATTCAAGTAGTTGGGGTTACTGGGGCAAGACACTCAAAGACTGGAGCATCCCTTCTGTGGAGATTCACTGAAAGATTGAAGCCAGATTGAACCAAGCTGCAATGCCATTAATGCTGGCTGTCCCTCTCTGGTTTAGGGAGAAGCAATGGCCAACGTTTCGTCTTCCACTCCTCTACACATTCAGTCTGAGCGGTGGAAGCTAATAGCTTCACCATCACACAAGCACATGCAAACAGTGGCACAGAGCCAGAGGGAGAAATGACATCTCATTAAGTGGAAAAAGTGGAGAATCTAACAAGTGGGTGTAGAGTAGTCAAGGTTGGGCCTGCAGTAGGAGGGACTATAGGAGCAAAGAGAGAGAGCATGGAATGTATTGAATCTGCACAGATAATAGTACCACAGGAATAAAGGATCAATCAGTGGTGTTACACAAATTAATGGGGCCACCCTGCAGAGTGTGATGAGGAGCCACCAAGTCTCCGATCTCTCACAGATATACATAGTCCATGGGCTGAAAGAGAGCCCCCTGAATGATTTAGGGCTCTTTGGAGGGTTGGGGCCCCTGTGCCATGAGGCTTATGTTACACCCCTGGCACCAATCTGTCCTTCATTATCTATTTGTCTAGATAGCATATTCATTGCTTCCCCATCCATTTGTAGTTCCGGGCTGCTTAGCTATGTACTAGCATTCTGTATTCGTCCAAAACGATCAATAAATACATGATCAAAATAAATAAGTATTAGAGAGGCTTTGAGTAAACAGGCCCGATTCATAGAACTAACTTAAGACAAAATCCTAAACTTACTACCATTTTGGTATTCACAGAAGGCACTTGCTCATTTTGGTATTCACAGAAGGCACTTACTCATTTCTGTATACACAGAAGTTAGGAGGCCTAACTTTAGGACTCCTAAATGCCTTCTGTAAATACCGAAAGTCTTAAAGTTAGGATTTTTCTCAGTTTAGGAGTAGTAAAGTTAAGACTCCGAACTTTAGGACTTTCGCTATTCACAGAAGGCATTTCGAAGTCCTAAAGATAGGAATCCCAACTTTACTACTCCTAAACTGAGAGCAATCCTAACTTTAAGACTTTCAGTATTCACAGGAGGCTGTAAGTAAGTAAAGTTTATTTGTTGTTTTTATTTTATCTTTCCATGTATAAATGAGATGTAATCCACTATAAAGGGGTAACATTAAAGTGCATGGCTAATACATTTATAATAGTTAACATTGAACATGCTTTAAAATAGCCCACACTATCCCTAAAAGCATTTAAAAACAATATATCTTTATCAATTTTTAGTTAGCCTTCATAGCAGGGAACTCATCAGTTGAAATATCTACAGTACATAATTATGTTTCAGCTATAAGAATAAACATAACAAATTGATGAATGAAACAAGTGTTAATACCTCTTAGACATACAATAATTGCGGTTCTGCAAGTTCTTACTCCCATTTCCTTAAAAATTGACTTTAAAACCATCTTCCGTTCTGTAAGCAATTTTGGACACAAGGTTACTATGTGCTGTATGGTTTCTTCACTCTTCCGCCATAATCTACAAACATTAGATGGCCACTTTTTCTCCCATTTTGGAATTCCATCTTTCGTTGGGTATCTCCCAACTCTTAGTAACATAAATGTATTCTTAATCGAAGGTTTGAAATGAAATAGCAAATAAGGTTGGGGATACAATTTGATAAAAGAATTAGCTATTGACCATAGTTTTTTTCCCTTAGTTCATCTTTATCCATTATGGAAGACAACAGGGCTGCAGATTGATTAATTGATTTTTTATAAACCATTTTACTCCTCGTTTCATCCCATAAGTTTGGGCATTCAAAGGTACGTAAACACTCGTTTAAATAGATTTGCCAACTTTTCACATGTACCCCTCTTTGGATCTCAAGCCAACACAGGTTTGCTAGCGAACCTTCATCGGATCTGGATAACGACAATAAGAACTTTAAAAATGTAGATTGCCTAACTAAAAACGGATTCTTCAATCCAAATTCGAGTCTTACATTCGCGCGGCTAATATGTCTTGGAATCCTAAAGACCGATTTATATGTCCTTAATTCAATATCATCAAGTAATTTCACATCTTTGCCCTGAAAAATAATAGAACCATAGTCCAAAGATGGAATTAACTTCGCTTTCATAGCTTTCAACAAATAATTTATTTATTTATTTAAGAAGCTTATAAAGCGCGCGGCTACCCCCAGCGGGGGTGTCCCAGCGCTAAGAGTACAGGTTAATCACTAGAGGGGGTTACCTGGTTCAAAACCATCCAAAAACCTGGGGCTGCAGAGGCTCACTTAATCAGAGTTTGGTGAACAGCCAGGTTTTTAGTTTGCGTCGGAAGACTTGCTCTGACTCAATGAACCTAAGGTCCAGAGGTAGGTTGTTCCAGTGCTTGGCTGCCGTAACGGCGAACGTTCTGCCGCCACTTCGGGTAAGCCTAAATCTGGGAACTGTCAGATTCTAGTGATTAACCTGTACTCTTAGCGCCGGGACACCCCCGCTGGGGGTAGCCGCGCGCTTTATAAGCTTCTTAAATAAATAAATAAATTATTTGTTGAAAGCTATGAAAGCGAAGTTAATTCCATCTTTGGACTATGGTTCTATTATTTTTCAGGGCAAAGATGTGAAATTACTTGATGATATTGAATTAAGGACATATAAATCGGTCTTTAGGATTCCAAGACATATTAGCCGCGCGAATGTAAGACTCGAATTTGGATTGAAGAATCCGTTTTTAGTTAGGCAATCTACATTTTTAAAGTTCTTATTGTCGTTATCCAGATCCGATGAAGGTTCGCTAGCAAACCTGTGTTGGCTTGAGATCCAAAGAGGGGTTTAATCATAGTTTGGGCATAATAATGTATCTCTCAGTTTTCTAAAAGCAAATGCGAGAGATGTGCCTTTAGCTTCAAGGTTATTGAAATGTTTCCTAAAGGACAAATTATCATCAAATGTAATTCCCAGATATTTATAAGATTTTACACACTCAATAACCAGACCATTTATATTCCATTCTTTTCCTCCTTGTTTACCCCTTCTCATGGTCATTATTTTCGTTTTTTTGTATTTATTTTTAGACCATTTCTTGTAACATATAGATTTAACAAGTCTATTAATCTTTTAAGACCTATAACAGTTTGGCTTAGTAAAATGGTATCATCAGTGTATAGTAAATCTTTAATCTCTTTACCCACCACAGAGGGGGAGTGAGCATTAATGTCTTTGAAATGGGCTGGAAGGTCGGACATAAAAAGGTTAAAAAGCAAAGGAGCCAAAACACATCCTTGTTTCAAGCCAATATTGGTTTCAAGGCGGCGAATTGTGTGTCTGCCGTCGTCTACTTTAATCTGAACCCAAGCATCGGAGTATAGTAATTTGATCATGTTTAAAAGTGTATCAGATATACCCCAATCGGCTAACTTTGACCATAATATGTCTCGGGGCACAGACTGAAAGACGGCTTTTAAATCAATAAAGCATATGTACAACTTTTGTTTCCTATATTTGGCTCTTTCGCCTAATAATGGTAATAAAACCAAATTTGTACAAGTTGATTCACCCTTTCTAAAACCATTTTGTAAGTTTGGTATCAAATCTTCTCTTAAGGCCCATGATTCCAATTCCTCCAAAAGGCAGCTTGCAAATATTTTCGCATCAACATCTGTTAGTGCTCACGCTACATTTCGAATTCTGAAGGAGGAAACTGACCTGGGGCTGCCCTCTTCACCTTGCCTTGCGGATCCTTGCTGCTGCCGCCACTTCTCGCTGCACCCGCTTCGCCGGTGCCGCTTCGCGGCTCCAGGTGGGGGCTGAAACTAAACCTGTAGACCGAGCACGAGTAGGGGAGCTAGCTGCAGCTACAGGGGTGGTGCGTGGCAGGGACTCTCTTGCCCAGGAGTCCCTGCACAGCCTCGGTCAACTCGGCCGCGCCCCCTGGTAGCCACGCCCCCCGCTTGCGACGCTCTCCTATATCAACGGTCAGTGTCACGCTCAGCGGGACGCGAGCGGGATGCCCGACGAAGCCCGGACAAAGGGCGGACAGTCTTAGACAGTCCGAGACTGACCGTGACTGGGCTGGGCCAGGATCCTTCACCCGAACCATTAGGTCATCATTGTATTAACATAGAACCAGAACCAGGGCTGGAGGATGAAACCCAAGGCACATTAATAACTCAGGTCCCCTTATGCTTAGCAGCAGATGAAGCAGGGTTGTCTTTTCTTTCCTGGAATATTGCCGGAATTACTAACAAGCTGTCATCACCAGAATGGTGTAACTTTATAGATCAATTTGACATTCTATTGTTCCAGGGAACATGGTCATTGACCCTGTAGTAAATAGAGCCATCAGTCGGAGATAAGTAGTTGTAGAGATGTTTATTGCAGGATAGTTAGCAGGATAAGAGCGGACCCTCCACAGCAGCAGCAAGACACCAACTGCCACAGTGAAGAACCCAGTGAACAGACAACACAAGAATGTAGAACATAGAACATAAGCCAATAAGTATTCCAAATAGACTAGAGAGACAACTTGCATGTACTACACATCTTCTCCCTTTCTGTTGTGAAACAAGAAAGAAAAAAAACTTAACAAATAAAATCTTGCAAATAAGCAGGAGGCCGTTGAGACCTAAGTGAACGAGTACCAACAAGATCATTGTGCGGGGAGGGAAGAACCTGTGAAGAAACAGGAGCATCACCACCTCCCGAGCCAGAAACTGCACTATGTACTGGAGACCCAAGGGCACATGGTCAGCCAACATGTAACCTCTCATCAGCAGTATCAGGCACAAGAGGAGTAGAATCACTCTTAGGCAGAACAACAGAGGACAAGGTAGATTTCACTCTCTTGTAGAGAGCAACACGTCTGAAATTCCAACACTCCCCATTATTTGGGATCACACAATGATTTAAGACCTTCTTAACCTTGAAAGGCCCCTTGAATTTAGACAAACCCTTTTCAAATCTACTCAACTTAATTTTGACTAAATCGCCTACCACAAAGGGAGAAGAAACAGAAACATGGGAAGAGGATGGACTAACCTCCTCACCATCAAAAGTGTTAGACTGAGTACGCAAAGTAACAACATCTCTCATCCATGAAGGAAACAACTTCAACCCAGGATCACGCCCTCTCATCAATTGAAATGGTGACAAATCCCCAACGACTAAGGGCGTAGTGCGGTAGGCCCATAACATTTCATCCACCATCTTTCTGACAATGCACCCACCACTGGAAGCCATTTGAATAATGCCCTTGACTACTTTATTCGCCCTCTCACATATCGCATTGCCCTGGGGATTATACAAAGACGTGCGATGATGAGAGATGCCACAATCTTTCAAAAACACCTGCATGTCTCCAGAAGTGAGCTGAGGTCCATTATCCGTAACAATGACAGAAGGTAGACCCTCTTCTTTAAAAAGATTACCTAAGAATCTGATGTTATTTGATGTAGTGATATCATTAGTAAACTGGACAACCAACCACTTAGTGAAAACATCGACTACCACTATAGCAAATCTGTCCCTCTCACCTAACTCACCCATCAGACCAATGAAGCCCAAGCAGATTGTGTGCCAAGGCAGACCAGGACTCTGAATATGTGTATCAGGAACAACCCTTGGACCAGTTTTCAGACGCTTCTCACCTTCTCTGCACATTGGACAATTCTCAACCCACTCAACAACTTGCGAATCTATGCCAGGCCACCAAAAGTGGTCCTTAATGCGTCTCTGAGTGAGAGTCTGACCCATGTGCCCCTCATGTGCCAAAGCTAGCAACTTGTTTCTCAACCCAAAAGGTGGTATGAATTTCTCACCCTTGAGAAGAATGTCATTAACAATCGAAAGCTCATCCAAAACTTTTATATAAGGTCTCACTGATATAGAGACTGAACTCTCACATCTTGATCCCAATCTAATCAGTTTGATAACTTCTTGAAGAGTTACATCAACAGACATCTCCTTCAACCAATCACTAGATGAGAAAACACCTTCACCAACAAACACAGCATCCTCAACTGAAGCCACAGCAATGTCATCACTGTCTAAAGACACCTCAGAGTTATGAGAGGAACGCCAGTCCAACGGCAACCTGGAAAGACAATCGGCCTGAACATTCCTCCAGCACTGAATGTATTCAACACAATACTGAAACTCTTGTAACCTGGCTGCAAGCTTCATGAGTCGGGCTGAACCTTTACCCGCTCCTCCCGGTGAAAGTATTTTGATAAGGGGTTTGTGATCAGACCTTAAAATGAATTTCATGCCCCACAGATACGTACGGAAGTATTCAACAGCCCAAGATGCAGCTAGCGCCTCCCTTTCGATGACCGAGTAATTTTTCTCAGTATCTGTGAGAGTCCTTGATGCAAAAGCTATGGTAACCTCTGATGACCCCTTCATTTGCGAGAGCATGGCACCCAAACCATGCGCACTGGCATCCACCGTGACAATGGACTTGTTATGTATGTCAAAAGGAAACAATACTTTTGCATCACAAATCTCCTACTTAATGTTTTCAAAACATTCTTGTTGTTGGATTCCCCAGGTAAAACACACACCACGTTGAGTAAAGATCTCATTCCAACAGTCTTATCAGAAAAGTTTTTAACAAATTTCGAATAATATTTGATGAGTCCCATGAAGGAACGAAGCTGATCCTTATCACAAGGTTGAGGTGCAGAACGAATGGCTTCATACAAGTTTTTTTTGGTTTAATGCCTGAGGAAGTGATGGTGTAACCCAAATAATCCACTTGGTCCACCCCAAACAAACACTTATCTTTATGCAAGGTAAGACCAGCAGTGGATAACTTATCCAAAACAATTTTGAGTTTGGCATTGTGTTGACTTTCAGTTTGACCATAGATCAAAATGTCATCCTGAAAATAAACAACCTTTGGTACCCCTTCAAAAATGCTGGAAACCATTTGTTGGAAAACACTCGCTGCAGAAATGAGACCGAAAGGTAGTCGAGTAAACTGATAGGTACCCCATGGAGTGATAAACGCTGTCAAACATTTAGAATCCCTATGCAAATCAATTTGGTGGTATGCACTCCTGAGATCTAGTTTAGAAAATCCCACCCTCGTCGCCAAAATATTGTAGTAAATAGAGCCATCAGTCGGAGATAAGTAGTTGTAGAGATGTTTATTGCAGGATAGTTAGCAGGATAAGAGCGGACCCTCCACAGCAGCAGCAAGACACCAACTGCCACAGTGAAGAACCCAGTGAACAGACAACACAAGAATGTAGAACATAGAACATAAGCCAATAAGTATTCCAAATAGACTAGAGAGACAACTTGCATGTACTACACACCCCAGTACATCATCTAGAGTTTCTTAATTTCCAAATCCCAGCTACAAAAAATCCTAAGGGTCGCCCATCAGGGGGGCTGATAATCTGGATCTGCCAAACATTATGCTGTAGAATCCAGCAAAGGAGTTCTCCATCAGATGATATTTTGTCAGTTAACCTCACATGGGCTAACGGACAGGGGGTGGTTATTTTCAACATTTTTGCCAGGGGAGTAGTGGGAGGTCAAATATCAGAAGTAATCACCGCTCTTGACCTTGAGCTCGAGGCACTCCCAACACAGCTGTCTTTTATTGTGAGGGGTGATGTCAACATCACATTTGAACCGCTTGGCCAAGAAGACCAAATCCTAGCATAAGAGGAGGATAGCAAGTGGGGTGTCCCCCAGCTAGAACTACCCGTAGTCAGAAGATGGACAGCGGTGGCCATCCAACTGAAGGCTTTATGTCTAGCAAGAGGACTCAGAGCAGCTAATGGACGTACCCCCTCAGATCGCATGGGGAACAAAACATTTGACAATGGTAGGTTCTCTAGCCGAATAGACTACTTCTTGGTGGACATTAGAGAATGGCACAGGCTGATTGACATGGCTGTAAAAATCAGGATGGAGAGTGACCACAACCCTCTCTGTATGGTCTTCAAAGCAAATATGGGGTTAAGAGAACCAAATTATGGGGGTGGCAAAGTCACCTTAGATATTGTAGCCTCGAATAACCTGCGCCACATAAAATGGGGCAGACTAATTGAGAACACAGAGAGGTAGGAGGATCTTTAAAAAGTGGTGGTCGAAGAAGTGGGTAAGATAAATTCACATACTATAGACCAAAACCTTCCTGAAATTACGCTTGAGGCTCATACAAACTTTTTTGCCAAGCTCCAGGAGTTTTTCAAGAAGCCCACAAAATTGGATAATGTTAAAAAAAAATTACCCAAAATGGGATGGTACGATAAGTCCTGTAGAGTTGCCCGCCAGAATCTCAGCACCGAACTTAGAAACAAGAACATCCTAGGTGTGAGAAAGGCAAAGGATATATATAGGAAGGCACAAAAAGAGGCCAGGAAACAGTGGGATGAGGCCCACTGGCGTGATCTTAAATCCGCCTGTGCCGCAAAGAATCAAAGTAAATTTTGGGCCCTGGTCAAGTGGGATAGAGGGGGGCTAGCACAACCCCCGCAAAATAATGTTGCTAAAAACCAGTGGTTAGACTTCTTCTAGCCGAAGGAGAGTGTATACTACCTCCTACAGTTTTTTATCAATGTCAGCTATTTACTAAAAAAAGATGTTAGTATAGCGCTAGACTGCGTTATAGGGGGCCGAGCACCAGGAATGGACGGCATACCTGCTGATGTGTTTTTAAGTGATCGATTATCTTGGTGTCAGTACTTTGAGTGGTTAGCTAATTCTGTGGCTAGGGGTGCACCAATGCCGACCTCATGGATGGGTGCAGAAATAATTCCAGTTTTTAAAAAGGGAGACAAATCCCTACCTAGTAATTACAGACATATCAGTCTTATAGACTCTGCCCAAAAATTAATAGTTCGACTAGTGCAAAACAAACTGCAAACCTGGATAGTAGAAAAAGATATTTTATTCCCTTATCAAGCTGGTTTCCGTCCCTGTACAAGTTCAGTTGACCAGGTCTTTTTTTTCATAGCTCTATACTGGAGGAACGTGATGCTAACTAATGGGACTCTCTACGCTGTTTTTGTAGATTTAAAATCAGCTTTTGATCTAGTTCCTCGTTGTAAACTTTGGTGGGTACTTGCCTAAGCTGGGTTGGCCCCGGAATTGCTGACGCTTCTTGTCCGCTTGCATGAGAACAATTATGCTAGAATCAGGTGGGGGGCTCAGGGTGAGGTGACGGACACGTTCCCTGTCGAACGTGGGGTCTGGCAGGGGTGTGTTTTGGCACCCACACTGTTTTCTATTTACATCAATGGCATTGTAGACCGTGTAAGCCGTTCTCCCACCGATGCTCCTGTTCTAGCAGGGGCACGCATGCCAGTCCTCATGTTTGCGGACGACACCCTTATAGTTTCTCGAACACCGAGTGGGCTCCAGAAGGCAGTTAACACTTTCGGTGAGTTCTGCCAAACACGTGGTCTTGAGATAAACACCTCCAAAACCAAGTTCATGTGCTTGAACCAGCGGAACACTTTTAAGGGTTCAATTAATTTTAATGGTACTCCCCTGGAACAGGTTGAGACCTTCACGTATCTAGAAATATCCCTTCAGTGTAATATGAGTTGGAAAAACCACGTAGACATGGCTGTTTTTAAATTCCACCAGCTGGCGGGTGTAGTGGCCCTCAAACATAAAGTTGACGCAATCGAAAGCAAAGATACAAGGGTTGCTTTAATCTAAGCGATTTGTTCATAAGTAGGGCGAGAATCAGTGTATTAGTGGTAGTTCCTAATCCTCGTATAAAGCCTGTTTGATTTAAGGGCATTCTTTTTTCTTCCGTCACCCAGTCAGTTAGTTTAGTTAATATTATTCTGGCAAATAGCTTGGCATCAGAGTCTTGCAGTGTGATCAGCCTGTAGTTTTCTGGCAGTGCCCAGTTTCCTTTTTTAAAGATTGGGGTTATTAGGGATCCGCGCCATGACTTGGGTACCTTTCCTGTCAGCATGACTTCTAAATACAGTTTCTGTAGGATTGTTGCCCATAATTCTGAATTTTCTTTCAAGAGGGCAAACGGAATACCATTTGGACCCGGGGCACCGTTCTTCTGGTGTTTTATAAGTTTAATTATCTCTTCTTTTTCTATAGGAAATTGCATATCCGTATCACTATCTTGATAAGTAATGTCATTCTCATTGTCGGATTTACGCCCCTGTTGCATTTCCAGTGAAGATGTGTGTATAGAGTCTTGGTTTAAATGTCTCCTAAGGAACTTGTCCCAATCCTGCTCAGTTAAAGGTGATGAGACTACTCACTTGTTGGGTCTAGCAAGGCCATTGATAATATACCAGAAGTCTCTTGAATTTTTCTGTTTACTGGCATGGAATATTGTTGCCCAGATAGCTTGTTTCGCTTTGTTTTTCTCACCCCATAATAATTTTTTCAAAGTCTGATTTAATAACTTTAGGTTTCCAAGGTTTTCTGCTTTTATATCCGGTTTCTTCCTTAGTCTGATAATCCTATTTCGTTCTTTCTTCAGTGTCCTTATTGTATGCGGCAGGTTTAAATTGACTTCATTTTCCTTTTGAGGTTCATTCCCGTATTTGAGCTTTTTTGTTTTAGTTTGCCCTTGTGTTTTAGTCAACATCCCAGTCAGATTTTCCCATTGTTCAATTGCTGTTTTTGATGCAGTATCTTGCAGGCATTTTTCCAAGATCTTTTCCACTTGATCATTCATTACATCTTTGTTACTAATGTTCCAGATCAGTTTTTTATAATTAATAGTACCAAAATGCCCTTGGACCATCTGGTAAGTCTTTTTCAAAGTTATTCCAATATCCATTAGTATTGACGGCTGGGCATGATCACTTGTGTTTACTTTTATTAGTTGGTATGAGGTGATGTTATGAAATATATATAATGTTATCATGTGTAATCAATCCTGGATTTTGCCTTATGCCCGAAATAACTATATCTTGGTGACCACTGACCCTCTGGGCCGGTCACCCCACGCACCGAGCTCACTCCTCCAGGTGTGTGTCAAGTGTGCCCCCGCTGCCGCCTAGTGCCGCCACTGCCCGTCTACTGTGCCCCTGGTCCCAGGCTTGTGCGGCCGCTGCCCGCAGCGGCGCCCCTGGTCCCCGGCCGCCGCTTCTGATTGTGCCCCGCCTGCGCTGCCTGCTCCTTCCCCCTGCTACCTAACTCCGCCGTGTCACCGTCTGTTTCCTGCTTTTCTGCCCGTGTTTTTGTTCCGACGTTGCCAGCTTTTCCCGCCTTTCACCCGCCGTTGTCCCCTGTCCCCCCCTTGCCGAGGCCAGCCCCCGCCACGTTTTCCCGCCACCTCCCCGCCGCTGCCCCCCTGCGGCCCCGCCCACTCCCCTGTGTCGCCCTCCCATTCGCCGCCCTGCTCCCGCCTCCCAGCTGCTCCTCCCACGCTCCGCCCCCCCACTCTCCACTTATGGCAGAGTGGCAAATGCGCAGCGTTGACGCGCAGTGGGCGCGCCCTAAGCGTGCCGAAGGCACGCCAAAGGTAAGCCCGTCTGTGCCCGTCCGCGCCTGGACCACGCCCAGTGCCCGTACCCCTGGCCCCCGCGCACCCCAGCCCACCCGCCGGACGTTCGACGACGCCACCCTCAACGCACTCAACACCGGCCGAGTCCCGGGATGCTACCGAGCCACGCCGAGACGCACCGACGGACCTTTCAGCTGCCTCTCCTGCAAGTTCACCTGCATCCGGACCTGCACTACACCAACACCCACCAAGCCAAGCACTAGCAGCAGCCACCTGAAGTGCATCCTGCTCAACACCCGCTCCGTCCACAGACACGCCGTCGAACTCTGGAACCTCCTCGACACCACATCTCCAGACGTTGCCTTCCTCACGGAAACCTGGATGAACGCCTCCTCAGCACCCGACATCGCCATCGCCATCCCGGAGGGCTACAAGATCACCCGGAGAGACCGCACCAACCGGGCCGGAGGAGGCATCACCATCATCCACAGGAACACCATCCGCATCGCGACCAACACCGACAACACCCTCACAACCGCCGAACACCTGCACTTCCAGATCAACACCGACCCCAAGACCACCCTCAGAGGCACCCTCATCTACAGACCCCCGGGACCACGCACACAATTCAGCGAAGACATCGCTGACTTCATCAGCCCGCACGCCCTCCCCTCCGCTGACTACATCCTCCTCGGGGACCTCAACTTCCACCTGGAGAACAACAACGACCGCAACACCACCACCCTGCTGGACAACCTCGCCAACCTCGGACTCAAGCAGCTGGTGACCTCCCCCACCCACTCGCCGGACACACACTCGACGCCGTCTTCTCATCCAGCAAAGACATCACCTTCAGCCACGCCACCACACTCCACTGGACGGACCACAGCTGCGTCCACTTCAGCTTCAGAAGGACCACGATCCACCACCACCAGCAACAGGTTGCACGAAGAAGCTGGAACAAGATCACGGCCGACCAGCTCGCCGCATCCCTGAGCCAGCACCCTCCCGCCAGCGCTGCAAACCCCAGCCAGGCCACCGACAACCTCACGAAGTGGATCAGCAGCTGCGCAGATGACCTCGCCCCACTGAGGACCCCTCCCAGCAGACCCGGCAGCAAGAAGGCCCCATGGTTCACCGACGAACTCAAGAGCTCCAAGAAGATCTGCCGAGCCCTCAGAAAGCCTGGAGAAGAGACCCAACACCAGACAACATGACCACCCTCAAGCTCGCCACCCGAGAGCACCATCAACTGATCCGCGCCACCAAGAAAACAGCATTCAAGGAACGACTGGACAACAACGCACACAACAGCAAGGAACTCTTCAACATCGTGAAAGAGCTCTCCAACCCCAACGCCGGAAGCAACAACATCACCCCATCACAAGACCTCTGCAACTCCCTCGCCTCCTACTTCCACAACAAGATCGCTGACATACACAACAGCTTCAGCACACAACCAACGCTCCCCACGACCGCACCTATGCCTCCTACCACCACCCTCAGCGCCTGGACCCCAATCAGCACCGAAGACACCATCCGCACGATGAGCTCCATCCACTCCGGATCGTCAACCGACCCCTGCCCTCACCACGTCTTCAACAAGGCCAACGCTGTCATCGCACCCCACCTGCGGGGCATCATCAACATCTCCTTCGACACCGCCACCTTCCCTGAGAGCTGGAAGCACGCCGAACTCAGCGCTCTACTAAAGAAACCAACAGCGGACCCCACCGAACTCAAGAACTACCGCCCCATCTCGCTCCTCCCGTTTCCAGCCAAAGTCATCGAGAAGACAGTCAACAAGCAGCTGGCCGCCTTCCTCGAGACGAACGGTTCCCTCGACCCCTCACAGTCGGGCTTCAGGCCCAAACACAGCACCGAGACCGCCCCCATCGCCGCCACCGATGACATCCGAGCCCTGCTCGACAACGGAGAAACAGCGGCCCTCATCCTCCTAGACCTCTCCGCGGCATTCCACACTGTCTGCCACCGCACCCTAGTGCAGCGCCTCAGCAACATCAGAATCCAGGAGAAGGCACTGGAGTGGATCATCTCCTTCCTTGCTGGAAGGACACAGAGAGTCCGCCTACCACCGTTCAGATCAGAAGCCACGGAAGTCATCTGCGGCGTCCCTCAGGGCTCCTCGCTCAGCCCCACCCTCTTCAATGTCTACATGAGCCCCCTTGCGGCCATCGCACGCCAACACAACCTCAGCATCATCTCCTACGCCGACGACACACAGCTGATCCTCTCCCTGACCAACGACCCCGCCACCGCCAGAGCCAACCTACACGAAGGGATGAAACACGTAGCCAAGTGGATGATGACCAGCCGCCTAAAACTGAACTCAGACAAGACAGAAGTCCTCATCCTCGGCCCCTCACCCTACGCCTGGGACGACTCCTGGTGGCCCCCCGCCCTGGGGGCTGCACCCAAACCGACAGACCACGCACGCAACCTGGGCTTCATCCTGGACTCCTCCCTCTCCATGAACAGACAAGTCAACGCCGTCTCCTCGTCTTGTTTCAACACCCTGCGCATGCTACGTAAGATCTTCCGGTGGATCCCCACCGAGACCAGGAAAACGGTCACCCAAGCCCTCGTCACCAGCCGACTGGACTTCTGCAACGCCCTCTACGCCGGAACCACCGCCAAGCTCCAGAAGGGACTCCAGCGTATCCAGAACTACTCAGCGAGACTCATCCTCGACATCCCCAGGCACAGCCACATCTCCAGTCACCTGAGGGACCTGCACTGGCTCCCGGTCAACAAGAGAATCACCTTCCGTCTCCTCACCCACGCACACAAAGCACTCCACAACCAAGGCCCAAGTTACCTCAACAGCCGCCTCAACTTCTACGCTCCCACACGCCACCTCCGATCGACCAGCCACGCCCTCGCCGCCGTCCCCCGCATCCGAAGAGCCACAACAGGAGGAAGATCCTTCTCCCACCTAGCCGCCAAGACCTGGAACTCCCTCCCGACCCACCTCCGCCTGACCCAAGACCACCTCGCCTTCAGGAAGCAGCTCAAGACCTGGCTGTTCGAGCAGTAGCGGACCCCCCCTCCCAAAGCGCCTTGAGACCCTCCGGGTGAGTAGCGCGCTATATAAATGCTTGATTGATTGATTGATTGATTGATTGATTGGTGGAACATCCGTTTTTACTCTACCATTTAGTATTCGAAGACCCATAGCTTCCATATCCTTTACGAATTTCTGTCCTGTTTTATTTTTGTTGCAGTTATTATCAATCCCTAGATCTTGCTCAGGTATTAACCATTGGTGGTTTGAAGTTGCATAGTTTCATCTCTTAGGTGTGGTGACATTAGATTGAGGTTGAAATACCTGGTAATCAGAAAATCTGCTATCGGATCCTCGAGCATTCTATCAATTAGAACATTGTTCAGGGTTCCACATATTGTCTCCCTACTCTTGTTAGTGGGCAGTATGTAAACAGTAGTCAAATATAGTGTTCTAGGATTTTGATTGTTTATTTTGTAGCTAAGTTTAACCATCAGAATGTTCGAGTCATCTATCTCCACTTGCTCATGGTCAATGTGCAACGCATTAGATATGAATATTGCCTGCCACCCTCTGGCTCGCCCGAACCTTTGCTCCTTTTTTGCGTTTTCATAGTAGCCAGCATAACCGTGTAGCATAAATGGATTAAGTTCTATTGTTTCCTGCAACACTACGATGTCTGGGTTCCCCACTATAGAGTCTATATGTGCATTGTGAATTTTCTCCCTCAAACCATTAATGTTCCATGAACATAGTCTTATTGTTTTTTTGTTTTTGCCATTAGCTCCTGTTTGTAATGTACTACCATTTCATTGTGTCTGATTACTATGGAGTGCCATGTTGATCCATTTTTCATTTATTTATAGATTTCTTTCTACTGCGTCTTGCGAAGTGGGACATACATTTTTTACTGGTGATCTACCAAGAGCATTTTTTAAGACTGATACAATCTTTGATCCTACCATTTTTTGTTTCAGTGATGTATCAGCTTCTATAAAAGGGGTAGGGTAAACCTCTGGGATTTGTTTGGTAAGAATTATGCCCCAGGTTGAATGCCTTTTCCTCCTTCATTATCTGTTCAGCTATGGATAATGATGTTAGTGAGATTACGGTTGGAGTCTGGTTGCTCTGGTCGTCCTCCATACATTGTACAGATATAATGTTGTTACTTACAATGTTATTCAGTGAGGGTATGAATTTAAAAAGTTGAAGTAAATTCCCCCGGTTAAGTATGTCGTGTCTACCTCTAGAGCGGAATTCTAGTGTAAATTTAAGTTTCTCAGTAATTTTAGGACTGTGTCGATTAGCAACCTCGTTTTTCTCAGTTTGTTTCGTAATGTAGCTGATTGTTTTATTACCATCCCTACTTTTAATCTGCAAATGGTCTCGTTCAGGTGTTATTTAAGGGATGCTTTCTGCCCTCCGCACTCCGCACTATAAGGACGCTGTTTTTTTTTGTGTATCTTCCTTCGTGCCAGCATTGAGGTGGGGAATCATTGTTTCTGTCACTTTGGTAGAGATGGTTCCATTCGTTTTGTCGGAATTGTAAGTAATTAACTCTCTTTATTCTTTATTTCGGTTTTCATCTCGGTTATGTACCATTTGCAGACTCTCTGCCGTACTATTTATTACTTGCACTTCCATTACTATGTTTTCTTCCCATACCGGAATTTGTGATTCAATTATTTTTTCAGATTTTATTAGAATTGGATCATTTATTGTTTTTTTTCCGAAAATAGGAAAGAGGTTGTTTTTATCTTTCTTTTTAGGTCCTGAGGTAGATAATGTGCGATCCTCGGCTAGGTTACTTGTGATATTCAGCCTTGTTTTCTCATTTTTTCTTGCTTTACGGAGTTTTTTCTTTTTCTTTTGGCGTTTTGACATCGTAGAGAAACCATCTGACTCAGTGTTGCTATGATTTTGGTCATTTTTGGAGACTTTACACGTAGTTTCACACATAGTTTTGTTTTCCAATGGATCCTTTGCCTGAGAGATTGGTAGACTAACTATATCTCCAGGTTGTCTTATTAGCTGTTGTGGTTCTTTGAGTTTATGGTTGTCCATACCAATTTTTTCCATTCCCTTCGTACTAGCGATGTTCGTTTTAGAATTATCCTTACTGTGTTCCATGTTTCTTTTAGCGTCTTCTATTATGCTCATTAGTACTGGAGGTAGGGCTGATAGCTTATCCATGATAGGCACATAAATGCAGTCAGAGGTTGTTTTTTCATTTTCTCTTTGTGCTCTGATTATAAAATCATTTAATTGGGCCAATTTGTTGTCAATTCCCGCCACATTGTTTGCCATCATTTTTAGAAGGTCAATTTGTATGTCCATTTTATTTGATAGATAGTGAAGGGCTTCTAAGGTAAGGGTTGATGTTTGGTAGAAGATATCCCAGGGTTTCACTGCATCCTGTTGCTTAACTCCTATTTCTATTCACGCTTGGGTTGCTCAGCTACCCCGGAGTCTATAGGTTCCTCCCTGGTATTGACAACAATGCCAGCATTGTCAATCGTGTTTGAGGCTGGGTTATTAGTTCCCTGAGGTCCTTCCGACTTTTCCCCTAAGGTCCTAATATCATTTAAAATAGAGATTGGTGTCCTGAGGTTGAATTTTATTGTCAAAGGGAACCCTGATGGAGTTAAAAAAACGGTGTGGATGCACTAACAAAATTAGTATCCTCTGTATCCCTGGGTCAGCATGTTTCAGCCATCACCACTACAATGCCCCTCTGGTGAAAGTGGCTTTTGATAGGACCAAACAAGCACTCGGATTGTTGACAAACCTTCTGTTGGACAGACACACGTGGCACAGCTTGATCTCTTCAACTCCAGAATCATGGCCCTAGATAAGGTGGTTCCTCAGGGATCCACTCTTTTCACTATACATGTGGCCCCTGCCCCAAAGTTATTACATCATGTGGCCTTGATGTCATTTCATTTGCAGATGACACCCAACTTGTAATCACTATGAGGCACGACCCTGAGTCCACTAAACAGAAATTCAGGGACTGTATGATAAAGATTGCGTCCTGGATGTCAGCAGATCTCCTTCATGCCATCTGGTCAATCAATTGATGGACAACTGAATTTAGGACAACTCCCAAAAAAGTGATCACAAACCTGCGGGTACTAATAGATGTCAACCTCTCTATGAAACAGCATGTAAACTCAACTGCTGTATATGTTTTGGGTTGATGCATATGCTCAGAAAAGTCATTCAATGGATACCTTTGTAGACCAGGAAAACTCCCACCCAGCAACTCATAATGATTCACCTGGACTACGGGAACACCTTAATGGAACTCCAAGTTGTTCATAACACAGCTACCCACTGGGTCTGCAATCTTACGCCTCGCTCCCCATCTGAACCTAAGCTAGTATCCCTCCACTGGTTTTACATAAAAAAAGCATTCTCTTTTTAAAATTCTCTGTCTAATTTTCAAATCCTCGCATTGAAATGGCTCAAGCTACTTGAAAAGCCAGCTGCAGCCATACAGTCCAACCACCACCCAAAACCTAGCAAGTTACTTTTGTTATGTCCGAGACTTAATTGTACAGCCCTGCATGAGGGCCATTCCTTTCATTTCCTGGCCCTTCAACATTGGAATAAGTTGTCTTCAACTAATACTTATTTTCATTTAAAAAATCTTTAAAAACATGGCTGTTTAACCTTTAATGTTACTTTGAACTGTGACATGTGTAATTGTAATTGTAATGAGATTTCTAGAGCGCATGGCTGCCCGTGAGCGTCCCAGCGCTAAAAGATGCACCAGAGAGATCAGCCGAGTGCGGAGCAGATGGTTATGGGATCAGCCACATCTTTAGTAGCTTTCAGAAAGGAAGCAGATTGTGTTGGGTCCGAAGGTCAAGCGGAAGGGTGTTCCACAGCTTGGACGCGTGATAGGGAAAGCGCCGGCCTCCGGAGCAAGCTTTCTTTATCCTGGGGATTTGGGTTGGATGGGCGTTCGAAGATCGGAGAGTTCTAGACGTGGTATGCGGTACAACAAGGTCCTTAAGGATTGACAGGGCTTTTCCATGAAGGATTTTGTGGGTTAGGCACAAGGCCTCAAAATGCACCCTTTGCTCCACGAGCAACCAATGTAATGCTCTAATCGCTGGTTTAGCAGAACAGCGGATCTTAGTGTTGGTAAGAATCCGAGCAGCAGCGTTTTGCACAACCTGTAGCCTGGCTGTAACTTTCTTAGGTGCGCCGAGATATAGAGCATTACCGTAGTCCAGTCTAGACAAGATGAGGCCCTGTAAGAAGTTTTCTTGACTGAAAAGGGAGCAGGGGAAGGATCTTGCGGGTGGTACGTAGGAGACCAAGGCAGGTACCAGCAGTTTTTCTTGCCTGGGTGTTTAGGGTAAGATTGTGATCGAGCCAAATCCCCAAGCTTTTGATTTCGGCTTTGGGGGTTGGGGGCAGGCCCATGCATGGGGGCCACAGAGACTCTGAGCGGAAATGGGACTGGTTGCCCATCACCATTATCTCCATTTTGTCGCCGTTGAGTTTTAGGTGGGATGAGTTCATCCAGCTGACTATGTCCCCCAGGCAGGAATACAGATCGATGGTGGGATTATCCTGCCAGCTGAGGGAGACAACCAGCTGGGTGTCATCCGCGTAGGTCAGGAGTTTGATACCATACTGGATGACAATTCCTTCCAGTGGCGACATATACACGTTGAAGAGCGTCGCTCAATGACGAGCCCTGAGGCACTCCGCAACGTATAGGAGTCTCCCTGGAAATGAAGTCACCCTCCGCCACCTGGAAAGAGCAGTTGTGAAGATAGGATTTTAGCCATGACAGGGCCGGCCCTGAGATACCAAGGTCACTGAGCCGCTGAGCCAAGATACTGTGGTTGATGTGTCAAATGCCGCGCTGAGGTCCAGAAGGATCACTGCCACTGATCCTCCTGCGTCAATGATCTTCCTAGCCTCTTCGACAACCGCCACCATCGCTGTTTCCGTACCTTGGCCCGGGTGGAATCCTGTCTGTGACGGTTTTAGCAATTCGTTGATTTCCAGGTAGTTTGATAGTTGGCTGTTGATAAACTTTTCAGCTATCTTGCTAACGCATGGGAGAAGGGAAATTGGCCTGAAGTTGGCCAAATTACTGGGGTCGAGATTGGGTTTTTTGATTAAGGCTTTGACTACCGCCTTCTTCCAGCTTGGTGGAACCGATCCGCTTTCTATAGAGGAGTTTATCAGATTCACCATTGGTGCGAGAATGGTAGGAGCAACTTGTTTAAGGTGTCTGACTGGTGCTGGATCATGCAGGGACCCTCTTTTGAGGGATTGGAGGATGGGCCTTAGGGTTTCCTCACAAATGGGAGAGAACATATCAAGTTCTGTGTTCGGGTTCTGGGTCTGCCATGAGTGGGTAAGTGAGGGGTCCTCAGGAGGAAGGGGGGGGGAGATGTTGGGGGATGTTTTGTATTTTTTGATCAAAAAACGTGGCTAACTCATTGCAGTGGTTGTCCGAGAAATTAAATGAGCAGGATGGTTCTGGGGTTTTTAAAAGTTTTTTCATAATTTGGAACGTTCCTCTGGACAAGCAGGATGCCTTACTAATTTTCTCATTAAAGAAGGCTGTTTGAGCATTTTTGAGGGCTTTTTTGTAGTTGAGAATAGCCCGTTTAAATTCACTTTCGCTGTTGGTATCGAAGTCTTTCCTCCATACTCTTTCCGCTCTCTTGCAGTTTTTCTTTAGGAGGCGGACCTCGTGTGAAAACATGTGGGCTGCACAAGTGCCAAGAGAACCCTTTGGGGATGATTTACATGCTCTATAAATACATGTTACATAACAATGAACCCTTTACACTCACACTTTGTACTGCTTATACACTCGTCCTGCTTGGTGTGAAATAACCACAGATATATGTATGATGTTGTGCTTGATTAATTATATCTGTCTTTCTCATACCTACAGAGGAATTCACGCATAGAGACCAAATGGTCACAACGCGGTTGTTACAACGACCGCGTTGGGATTCTGCATACCATTAGTCTGCATGTCGGAACAACGACTTGCGGAGGGGGGGGGGGGTGTTGGATTTAAAATCCAATACCTTCCCTAGTGTCCGCACAGACTGGAGTTGGAATAGTAAATTACACTATTCCAACATCCAGCGCCCCCCCCCCCTCCACAAGTCGTTGTTCCGACTTGCAGAGTAATGGCATGCGGAATCTCAACGCGGTTGATGTAACGCCCGCGTTGTGATTTCCTGTGGGGGGAAAAGGCTGCGGAATAACGTCATAGATTCGATCTGCATAAGTGTGGCTGCACCATAACTCTCCCCAACCAGCAGACAGATGGATGGCTGAAACTACTGCAGACCATGACTGGCTGGATAACATAGGTAAAAACAGTGACACTTTCTACATTTATATATAGCTTCATTAATAGCTCAACAATACTGCATAAAACCTTCTTCAAATCATGCACATACCTCCTAACCAAGCTAGTTGGGCCAATACAAAACCAAGAAAAGATCCTCACCCAGCCATATCTGCAATGGGGCTTCACTGTTCCCAACTTTGAGCTATACTATCGCTACACACAAGCACATTTTGCTTATTACTGCTCACTCCACAATAATACACTGCTCATGTATCCATGTAGCCATGGAAAAAGATCTTGCAAACCCCATCCCTATGGCAACTGCACCTTGGTCCACCTAAACACACTGGTGGTAAGAAATAAATATCACACAATCCACAATCATGGCCTGTGACAAACTGAAATATAAAGCTCAGGGCCCTTTGCTATATTTGCCACAGGTAGCTCTGACATCTGACCCACCAAGAGTACTTGGCACCCTTAAAGAAATACCATGCTCTATGTAGTTCAGCACATGCTGCCTTTTTCAGAGATACGATTTCTAGCTCTCAGCACTGCCAGAAAAGTTTGTTTAAGATGGTTAATCAACTCTTGGCTGCCAGTGCGTTTCTGCCTCCTTCTTTGCTCACTTAACCGCAATGTGATGAGTTAGAATTGTTTTTTACAATAAAGTCAAGTCTATTCACGCTCAACTCACAGTGAATGTTGTTCAACGAGGGAGCATTATATTGCCTACTGGTTTCTTGTCAGGTTACCATGAATTTTCTCCCCATACATCTGTGTCTGAGTACTCTGAACAGATCAGTTTCTGGCCTCTCCTGGATTTGCCTTCCTTGAAGCTGTCATTGAGCTCTATCAAGTCTGGCTCTCCTGCTGATCCTTTCCCCCTACTATACTCAGTTGCTTGGAGGACATGGTCCTTCCTGTGATTCTTGACTTACTCAATAATTCTTTAAGTACAGGTTTGGTACCCAAGAGGTGGAAGCATGCTCTTGTCCTTCCTTTATTAAAAAAGGAAGGTCTTGACCCGCTTTATTGGTCCAATTTGCATCCTATCTCTCTTCTATCCGTGTTCTCTAAAGTTTTGGAATGGCATAATAATACCTTACTTTCCTCTTTTTTTACAACTTCTAATCTACTACATCCATCTTAGTCTGGATTCAGACATGGCCACAGCACTGAGTACGCTCTCCTTGGGGTCACAGAGCATCTCAGACGGCAACTCGACTCAGGGGGATCCTCTGCATTCATCCTGTTGGATTTGAGCACTGCGTTTGACATGGTGTCTCATTCCATTCTGTTAGAACGCCTTGAAGCCTGTGGGATTGTGGGCTTGGCTCTGAAGTGGCTGAGGTCTTTTCTTACTGACCGTGCATTTCAGGTTTTTTCTAACCATGTGAGATTGCATTTGTTAGAGTTAACCTCTGGAGTTCCTCAGGGCTCTATTTTGTGCCCTTTACTTTTTAAAATATATGTTCGCCCCTTGGATGAAATTGCGGAACAGTCGGGTCTGACAATCTTCTCCTATACTGACAATACTCACATCGTCTTCTCCCTTTCTGCTGCTCGGCGCCAGGATCCTTACTTATTGCAGTGTGGCTTGAGGAATGTGTCTGCCTGGTTGACCAGTAATGCCTTGAAGCTTAACGGTTCCAAAACTGAGGTGCTCATTCTGGATAACAACCCTGAGCTGTGGGGTATTAAACACTGGCCTGACAATTTGGGCCCTGTGCCTGTGTCCAAAGTTAAGAATCTGGGCATTATTATTGATCAAAACTCTTGATTAAACCTCAGGTCTCCAGGGTTGCTTTATGTTGCTTTGATGTTCTCAGATGGACTAAAAAATCCTTTGGTTAATCCCATTGACAGCTCAGAAGATGGGTCTGCAGGCCCTGGTGATATCCAGGTTGGACAACGGCAACGGCAATGTCCTGTATCTGGGTATTGATAAAGCCTCTTTACATCGGCTAAAGGTCATCTAGAATGCTGCTGCTCATCTTCTTTTTCACTTGCCAAGATCTGCCTCTGCTTCTCCCCTACTCCATCAACTAATTTGGCTTTGAATGAGTTTAAGTCCCTCTGCTACATGTTTCGCTTCAAATGGGGCCTTGCTCCTTTCTACATTCAAAGCCTACTCACACTCTATGTTCCGGGTTGACAGCTGCGCTCATCCAGCCTTTCATTGTTGTCAGCTCCCAGATTTCGGCTGGTCTGTATGAGGGGTCGCTCCTTCTATTGTCTTGGCCCCAGGTTCTGAAATGCCCTTCCGATTCACCTTAGAAACTGTCCGTCCTTGTTGGCCTTCCGTAAGAACTTAAAGACACTGCTGTTTAGTGATTGTGTTTGATATCTCTTTTCTTCCTCTGCATTTCCATCTTTTATCTCTGCTTAGCTGCAGCGGCCTCCACATGTCCAGGGCCGGGAGACTCAGTTGGGTAGCTATGCGCTTTATAAATGTAAATACAAAATATAAATACTGTTCCCCATGTCTTATGAGCAAAAAGCGATAGCCCAATTATGTAAACTACCACCAAAAGTAGAGCAGGAGAGGGGGCATGGCTTCCACCACCATCTAGGGATTCTTGGATAGGATTTCGAAGGCAGTATAACCAGTGAAGCTTACTACCCAGAAAGGCCATTCTAGCCTGGGGGAGGCGTGAAGCACCTCTGCCCAGAGCAGGCTTTGTTTCTGAACTCCATGAGCACAGGCTCTCACCCATGAGGTCAGAAACATGTCTGGTGGTGGAAGGCTGGCTGTGACTGATCAGAGACTACACCTGTGTTTTGATAGGTTTTCCTTAAATTGCATATATATCCCTCCTTTACTGATGAGCCCATGCGGTTTAGCCCCTTGGTTCATCTTATGAACCCTAAATCCCTATATTGTGAGGGACAGTCATTCTTCCCTCACCTTTCTCTGATGAAATCCTGGAATACTGTTGCCTACAAACTGGGAAACTGCGTCTAAGTAGGAGACTGCATTGTATCCATTACACTTTCCTTCATAGCAGGCTTCTCCAAGGGGTAGCTCGTGAGCTACTGGTAGCCCTCCAGCGACCTGTAAGTAGCTCTCCTGTGTGCAATGCAGCCTACGAAATTAGAACCTTTTGCTTGGTTGAATTTATGTATGCTGAAATTGTGTATTTAAGTCAAACCTTGTATATTTTCAAAACTCATAAGCTGATGTTTCGAGAAAAAAGGCTGAATTTCTAAAATATATTTTAAGCTGAGTTTTGAGTGAAAAATGATACAGGGAGACTTTTGAGTGACAAATGATACAGGGAGACTTATTACTACTATTACTTCCATGCCAGTGGCATTGCAGCTTTGGCTATTATAGGTTACCTACGAAGAGGCATTTCAGTTTGAGAAAGTCTTTTTTACATTATGCTATAACAATGGCTGATGCACTGAAGGGATCACTGCAAGTAATCTGTCATAAAGTGTCACTAACATAATCTTGTCTTTTGTGGTCACTCTCACAACACTAAAAATATTCTTAGCTCATTAAACATAAGTAGCTCTTATTACACAATAGGTTGGATATGCCTGCTTCATAACATATACTTGACCTCTCGCTGGCATTGCATAAATGGAGGTTGCGTGTGGACTCCCACTGTGAGCATGTGGGGGGAAGACACAGGCTACCTCCATTTGGCATGGGCCTGCCCTGGTATTGTACGTAATAGGCAACAAATTATTGAGTCTCTGCAGGAAATAATCAAGATCTTTCCAGTCATAATATCTACTAGTATGAGTAAAAACATACTGTACTCTAAATGTAAGCATGGCTGTAAATATGAATAGAATTACATTATCAATACCACTGTGTAAGCAATGCTTTGTACTTTAATACGAAACTGGTAATTGTTCAAATATAAGACCCTCATAGACTGGAATTTGGCATAGGGCAGCACAGCCTCCTGCTGCGCTACCCTATGCCAAAGTGAAAGGTGTAAAAAGCACATTATTTATGCAATATAGTGCATTCCTGTCCTTTCCCTCCTGCATCGGTACAGTTGCTGCAGCCTAGCGTCAATATAGGGACCCTTGCAACATTGTGCAAAGGCACCTGTTTTGTCATTGGGATTGTATTTGTTCAGGAATGGGCACCATCTGGTACACAAACAAACCTAGGAGACTCTTTTCTCTTTCTTTGTGTGCTGCAGAATGGAGCACACATAGAGAAAGGAAAAATTGAGGAGAAGTAAAGATATTTCTCCTCGTCACTCATCACCTCGGGAGGCATTAGGATCTGGTGCTTTCCCAGGATTACATTCTCTTGTAAATCTAGGGGCAGCGTTAAAATCTATCGATGTTGCATGGGTAACCCCACTGCAACTCCCATGGAACACCTCCTGAGAGCAGAGTAAGGCAATGCAGCAATTTGCACTGCTTTGCCTTACTCCATATCTATGAGGCAATTCAAAGCCAGGCGCAGTGGCTTTTCGTGGCCTCATAGATATGATTTTGCAATTTGCGCTGCCATTGCATCACAAAAAGTGATGCTGTGACGGTGCAAAAGGCTCGTAAATATATCCTTAGATGTACAATAAGAAGGTATGGTAAATATATATGTGCTAGAATGTCTCCCTGTTTTTAAAAACGACCTTAACTTCATCACTACATGCTACAAGCAAGAGTAAAGTTTATACTGCCGTAGAGATGCAAAAAAACAAAGACTGTGACTATCCCAATTATTTTCCACTATGTCAATTGTATGTGCATAATGTACCTTTAACACCATGTACATACCATTCATATATAACAGTCCACTCCAGGAATCCTTCCTATTTCTTCACAGGGCAACCAAAGTAGAGTATATCATCCTAATCTTAAAATTTCAGATACAAGCTAAATAAAATAGGTCAATGTTTCTTTAGAGCAACAATCTGATTCTTTCAGGGTACTTATCTGCATTCACAAATTCTTGAGGAAGCAAGATAATTCAAGATGGCACCCATTTCTGGAGGACACACAAGAGTTTTTGCCCTGCAGGGAATCATAATTCATTGCCAGCACGTTGCCGCACAGTATGTACTCCAGATGTGCACAGCATCAGTACTGACCACGCTGGTTGTCCTAGATTACTGCCAGCCTTGCCTTCAACAAAAGGGTCTAAGGGGCCAATTACGATGTCCTGCAGAGCCTTTCTGCCTGACACCGTTTCGGAATCAGAACCGACTGAATCGTGGTCGGCTGTTCCGCCCACCCAACTATGATGCGACCGAACACTGTTCGGTCGAAGTCCCATTGTTTTCTGTGGGAGCTTACGTTCTGCCTGACAACACAGGCTCCTGAGGTGAAATGGGCTGAGTCTGTAAAACCCTGCACCCTGTTGCAGGCACCCCATGGTCCCTGTCACACAGTGCATTGTCCTACAAGGGCGTCCTCAACCGGAGGCTTCAGGATGAAGGAGCCCTGCTAGGGGCCCCTAAAGCTACTTTAAAACAGCCTTTCCGTGTCAGACAGACCGACTCAGAAAGGCTATTGAAAATTGGCATCATATTGGCGAGGTTGAAAACGCTGTCCATAGAGGTGGGCTGTGCAGTTTTGACCGACACAAATTCTCTGAGGGCAAGTCAGAACCAATTTGGAATGACCGCTGCGTTTACATTTCGACCGCAAAAATCGGTCGGGCGGATTGTAAACCGACTGAGTCAGTCGGAAGGGTTCCGACATGGTATAGGCTATTCCAAATGTTTCGGAGGAGGCTTTCCGCCTCATCGTAATTGGCCCATTAGTGTGAGCAGACTTGGAGTACCTCTTCTCCACGCAGGAACAGGGCGGGACTGGCCACAGCGGGCACCGGACGTTTCCCCGATGGTGTAGAACGGTGGGGGCAGGTTTTTGACCGGTGGGGGCCGTTTTTGTTACTGGGTACTGGTTTGGCAGTGCTGCAAAATCAGCCGCTTGTAACAAAAGGGCAGCAGCAGTTGTCCAGCCAGCACCCCTGACCCCCTTCCCCCCAGGGCCAGTCAGATGTAATTGCAAGAGCTGGTCTGCTATCCCAGTCCGGCCCTGCGCATGTACCATACCAAGCTGTAAGCAATATATTCAGCCACACTTCCTAACTGAAGTCAACTCATTGAATGTCATAAATGATATCAGGGCAAATACAGACTTTCTTACTTAAAACAATAAATTCTGCTTTTCACATTGACGATCCTATTCTGCGACCCACTCCTTTTTATCAATAAACTGAGGTTTTCTCTGTACTTTTCATTTGAGATGGATGATAATTGACAACTTTGTTTGCCTAGGCCTTGCCATTCTTTGGACCTGATTTGTAATTAATCATGAACAGTAATTGGAGAAGAACAAATGCCAACCTAAGATTTCCTGGAATCAATCCTCTTTTTAAAGAATGCTAAATCCTGTGATCATTGTATACTTCTGCAGAGTGTGGGAGTGTTTTGCTCCTAAACAATATTGCCTTAATTATTCAAAAGACCTTTTAGTGTTCGAAAATGTCTTTGTCAGTAATAGTATAATTTGATTCTGCTGAGGAAATGCTTTGATAATGGCAATTTACAAGATACTCCTGCCTAGTCTCTGGGTTTCTCTTGGACAACCCCCTTATATTGCAAGAATGAATGAATGGATGCTCAACATTTTGGGTGTTGGAAACTAGGTACCCAAAGGAAGCATTGTGCAGAAAACAGAACACAGAATGTCCCATGACCTTTTTGAGATATGAAAAAATCGCTCCATTACTGACAAGTTTAGTATTGGGTTATATATTATTTCAGAAAAGTTATTAACGAATCGTCTTTAAAAATTAGCAATGCCTAAAAAACATTTGTAATGCTGTTACAGGTGTTTGTTAGGGCCATGGAATTATTGCTGAGACTTTTTTTTCCCATTCATTTTGATACATTTAGGGTAAATTAAGTATCCCAAAAGTTATGCTATAGTGGGATTCAACACACACTTACCAATTAAAATAGTGGGCTCTTATACTTTGTTAGGCTGACCTAACATTTACTATTTGCATCTCCAAAGAGTCTAATAAATCACAATTTCATCCAGGTGAACTGTAAAAAACACATCCAAAAACGTTTCCAAGTTTCATAGATAAAATATTGAAAGACAGTGGGAGCACCACAAATGTCATAACCTAATATTTAAATATTTCCAAACTTTGTGCAAAATTGAGTTTTTTATGTATCTTCTTTCAGACATTGACTAAATGATATACTCCTATGGCATCAAGAGTAGTAAATAGTTTGCATGCATAATCTGATCTAACACTACAAGAATAAAAGCCAATGAATAATGAAATACTCTTCTTTGTGGAGGTAATACACTTGCATTCTTCTTATCAAATGCATCAATGAAACATTTATAATAGGGTGGTAATGAGTCATGCAACCCATAATATGACATAGCATCATTCCTGCTAATGCCTTGGAAGGATGACATTTGGATGACGAAATAGATAGGAGGCAACCATTCAAACAATAATCATACTTCAAATATAAAATTCTCACAGCCCAGCCAATACTGGGATTCTTCAATGTCAACCATAATATACCCAAAATAAGCATAAACTGAAGCCAGTCAATAAAATCAAGGCAAATCTTTTCAATATGATTCCAATAACAGAACAAGGAATTCATATATGAATGAAAACATGCAGGGTCCAATTATCAGTTGCCTTAACCTCTTCATAAACCTTTTTTCCTAATCATTGGTATTGGCAAAGATTAAGAAAATGTAATATCCATATATTTTTCCATTGCTTCCAAACCTAGAGACCTGAAATATTATTTTCCTGCCCATCCAATAAATACATTTATTTTCTTTACTTGACATGGGAGCTCCTTTCATTTTCAAGGAGCCCACATTTCCATCCGCTGTGATGTTTTGAAACATTATGCAACTGAAATTAAATTTTTTTAATATCCTAGGTTTACTTCAATAAAATGCCTTAGACTACTACAGTAAATGCATATGTATTGTAATAGTATTTTTACTTTCCCTCTTTTGGTGGGAGGGACTTTTTGCATGAGACTGGCGGTACATATAGTGCACTAAACTGAAGTACGCTATCAATCAATCAGCAATTTATAGAGAGCACCACTCACCCATGAGGGTCTCAAGGTGCTGGGGGGGGGGATACGGGCAGCTCCGTGGCCATCAAAAGAGACAGGTCTTGAGATCTTTTCTGAATAAGGGCAGAATCAGGATTCTTCTGATGCGGAGGTGCAGTTCAATCCAGGTCTTGGCGGCAATGTAGAAGGATCTGCCACCCAGCTGAGGTTTTCCTTGGGGGTGTGGAAAGAGATTCTTTTGTTGAGGTATTGCAGTCCGGTGTTATGGAGGGCTTTGTAGGCTTGTTTGAGCAGTTTGAAGTTTATACTTTTTTCGACTGGGAGCCGCTGGAGGTCTTGGAGGTGATGTGGTCATGCCGTGCAATGGTGATGATGAGTCTGGCTGCAGTGTTTTGGATGGTCTGGAGTGTTTTGTTGATTCCAGCGTAAAGCGTGTTTCCGTAGCCCAGTCTGCTGGTGATGAGTGTGTGGGTGACGGTCTTCCCGGAGTCGGAGGGACCCAATTGAAGGTCTTGCGGAGTATGCGGAAGGTGTTGAAGCATGTGGAGGACACAGTGTTGATCTGGTGGTTCACGGTGAGTATGATTCCGAGGTTGTGAGCGTGGTCTGTAGAGGTGGTAGGGTTTCTAAGGGCAGGGAGCCACCAGGTGTTGTCCTATGTGGAGGGAGTGACCCGAATATGAGGACTTCAGTTTTTTCCGTGCTGAGATTCGGACAGCTGCTGCTCATCCAGGATGTAATGTCCTAAATTCCTTCTTGGAAACTGTGCCTGGTGATGTCAGGTTCCTTGGTGAGTAAGAGGATGAGCTGGGTGTCATGAACATATGACACTATGTAAAGTCCGTGTTTTCTGACGATGGTTGTGACATGTAGACATTGAAAGGGTGTGGCTGACGGAGGAACCTTGAGGACTCCGCATCGGATCTCTGTGGGATCAGGGAGGAAGGGCCGGAGTCTTATTCTTTGTGTTCTGCCTGAGAGAAAAGATCAAATCCAGTCTAAGGCATTTCCCTGGATGCTGGTGTTTTGTAGTCTGGCAGCTAGTGTGCAGTGGAAGATGGTGTTAAAAGCTTCTGAGAGGTCTAGTAGGATCAGGGCTGCAGTGTGGCCTTGATCGAGGAGGGTGCGGATGTCCTCAGTGGCAGCTATGAGGATAAATTGTTGGTTTCTAATAAGTGCGTTAGCTAGGTGTTTATGACTTTCTCGATGACTTTGGGGATGAAGGGGAGAAGCGAGATGGGCCTGTAGTTCTTGAGGTCTGTCAGGGCTGCACAGGCCTTCTTGAGGAGGGGTTTGACTTCAGTGCGTTTCCAGTCATCGGGGATCTTGGCTGTTTCGAGGGCGCCGTTAGGGTACTATGTCGGTGGCCGCCTTGTGGAAGATGTGTGGCGGGAAGGGGTCAGTGGGTGCTCCAGAGTTGATGCTTTTCATAGTCTTTGCAGTGTCTTCTGTGGTGACCGGTGTCTAGGTGAGGAGGGTCGGCTCAGTCACATTGCTGGTGGGGGTTGTTGGGTTGGTGCCGTTGTCTTGGTTGTCAAAGTTGTCCTAGAGCATGCTGATCTTGTGGCAGAAGAGGAGCCAAGTTTGTTTCAGAGGTCTTGGGACGTAGGAATTTATGCTGTAGGGTGTGGTGAATTCTTGTATGATGACAAAGAGTTCTTTGAAGGTTGGGATTTGGACAGGATTTTGTCCTGAATGAAGTTTCTCTCAGTTGATTTGATGAGTTGGTGTGAGCCGTAGTGGCGGCCTTGTAGGCAGAGCGTGCTTCCAGGGATTGCTGTTTCTCCATGTTTTCTTCAGTTGTCAGCAAAAGCTCTTGGATTCTTGGAGGTCTCTGGTGAACCAGGTGGTTTTGGCGTTGTGTCGTCTGGTGGAGTTCTGGAGGGCGGCGATAGTGTCAGCGCAGTTGGCAATCCATTGGTGAAGGTCGTTTGCTGCGGTGCTGGTGTCTGCTGTGGTAGGGGGAGGACTGCAGCTAAGGGTGGAGGTGAGGTGTTCTTTGGCATGAGCTTGTGTGCAGTGGGTGTTTTGAGAAGGAGAAACGGACACAGTGGTAATCTGTACAGAGCGGTTCCCTGGTGTGACTGAAGCACATGTTGTTTCCTCTGGAAAAGATGGGTTCAAGAGTGTGTCCTGCCGTGTGGGTGGGGGTGGAGACGAGTTGCTTCACTCCAATGTTGAGGATATTCTCTTGGAGGTCAGTAGTGCTTGGGTCACTGAGGTTGTCTAGGTGAAAGTTCAGGTCTCCGAGCAGTATGTAGTCAGCGGAAGCAAGGGTGTTGGGAGAGCTGTAACCTCCGGTCCAGGCCAGTACTCTCCTCAGCAGCTCCGCTCCATCGCCACATCGCCCAGCTGCAGAGCCCTCCCTTCTCCAGGGTTCGCGCCAGCAGCCTGCCTCAGACACACAGGCAATCTGGACACCAGCCCACCTCGTGTCCTCCTTTTCCCCTGCTCACTTGATTTTTCCTCAGGACTACTACTGCTTAATTCGTTTGGCACCTGGTTCCCCCTTTTTCTTTAATTTTACTTTCTTTAATTTTACTTGGGTACGTTTTTCTTTTCCATACTCATCCCGCCGCTGCAGCCCCTGTGGCCCCTCCCACTGACACAGCCCCCGCCTCCCTAACTCCTGTCCAGCCCTATTCCCCTACATAATGGCAGCCGCTGTGGGGGAGTGCATGTGAAACCTGTGCCTCCGGTCCAAGCCAGCACTCTCTCCAGCTGCTCCTCTCCATCGCCGCATTGCTCAGCCTCAGAGCCCTCCCTTCTCCACGGTTCACACCAGCAGCCCGCCACAGACACGCAGGTGATCCAGTCACCACCCCGCCTGGTGTCTCCCTCGCCCCCTGCTTACTTGTTTTTTCCTCAGGACTACTACTACTTATTTCGTTTGCCACCTGGTTCCTCCTTTTTCTGTAAATTTACTGTCTTTAATTTTACTTGGGTACGATTTTCTTTTCCATACTCATCGAGCCGCTGCAGCCCCTGTGGCCCCTCCCCCCGACACAGCCCCCTCTCCCGCCTCCTTACCTCCTGTCCACCCCCATTCCCTACATAATGGCAGCCGCTGTGCAGTCGCGAGCAGCGGGCACGCCGCTCCCACACCAACAGCACACCTAAGGCAAGCCCGTCTGCGCCCGTCCGCAACCTGACCACGACCAGCGCTAGGAACCCTGGACCTCAGCCCTTCCAAAGCTATGACCCAGCGGCACTCCATGCACTCAATCCAGGCCACTACAATACTGCAAGCTAGCATCACCAGCCGACACTCACTGACTCTTCAGCTGTCACTGTTACCAGTACACAGAGAACACGGATCCAGCAGAACTCACCCACAAGAACACAACCAGACCAAAGACCCTGCACCTCAACGTCTGATCCCTCTACAAACATGCCATCGAAATCTGGGACCTCCTCAACAGCACCACCTCGGATGTAGCATTCCTCACTGAAACCTGGACCAACACCACCTTGAAGCCGGACATCGCCATCCCCCAAGGATACAAGATCGCCAGGAAGGACTGCCCCACCCACCCGGGAAGAGGAATCGCCATTGTCCACAGATCCAGCCTCCACCTGAGCACACTCCCCGACGTGCCCACAGCAGACCTTATGGAACACCTTCACTTCAAGATTCTGGCCAGCCCCACCGCCACCCTCCCAGGAATCCACATCTACCGACCCCCTGGAGCCCGCAGACCTTTTGCCAACTCCTTCACGGACTTCATCTCCCGCAGGCCATTGCATCCACAAACTAAACACTACTGGGAGACCTCAACTTCCACCTCGACAACTGACTGGACCCCAACACTGCATCACTCCTGAACAACATCCACAACATTGGACTCCACCAGATCATGACTGAGCCCAAGCACTCATCAGGACACACCCTTGATCCTCTCTTCACTACAGAATCTTCATAACTTTTAGCCACACCACAGAACTCCCATGGACAGACCACTAATGCGTTCACTTCACCTTCAGAACACCCACCATCCACAGACACCAGCACCTCCCCCACAGAGAAACTGGACAAAAATCACTGATGACCAGCTCACCTCCTCAATCAACAATTCCACCACAATAATCATGGAAAACGACAACCCCAACACCGCAGACCGCACCCTGCATAGATGGATCTCGGACAGCGCCAACACCATAGCCCCCCTCACCACCAAACTTCGTGAGTCCAGACGCATTTGCCGCTTCCTCGAAAAGACCTGGAGGAACACCAAATCCACAGAAGCCCACAAAAACTTTTGAACCGCCACCATTGCCCACCACGAACTCATCCGAGATAGTAGGAAAAAACAATTGAAGACAGAATCTCCACCCACGCGCACAAAGGCAAGGAACTCTTCAACATCATCAAGGAGTTTGCCCAACCCACCAGCGAGTCTACTGACATCCTGCCCTCGCAAGACCTCTATGACAAACTCAGCACCTTTTTCCACCTCAAAATCAAGAGCATCCATAACAACTTCGAAGACAACCAACACACTGGACCCTCACCATCCACCTCCGACACCGGGAAACCAGCGATTCACAACTGGACAGCAGTCACCACCGAAGACACACTTAAGACAATACAGTCAAAACACTCAGGGACCCCCACAGATCCCTGCCCCCACCACATCTTCAACAGAGCCGCTGACACCATGCTCTGCCACATCATCAACCGCTCCTTGGCAACCGCCTTGTTCACTGACGACTGGAAACAAGCTGAGGTCAACCCCCTACTGAAGAAATCCTCGGCGGACCCCACCGACCTCAAAAACGACAGATCTATCTCAATGCACCCGTTACCAGCAAAAGTCATCGAGAAAGCCATCAACAGTCAACTTGCCACATCGAAGAGCAGAACATCCTCGACCCCTCACAATCTGGCTTCAGAAAGAACAACAGTACGGAAACCGCCCTCCTTGCCGCAACAGATGACATCAGCACCCTACTGGACAAAGAAGAAACAGTAGCCCTCATCCTCCTCAACTTCTCAGCATCGTTCGACACAGTCTCCCACTGCACCCTAATGCGCAGACTCCACGACGCAGGAATCCAGAACATGGCCCTCGACTGGATCCTCTCCTTCCTCTCTGACAGAATGCAGTGGGTTAGACTTTCCTCTCGGACCCTACACCAACCACCTGTGGAGTCCCTTAGGGCTCCTTTCTCAGCCTGAAAATCTTCAACATCTACATGGCCCCACTCGCCCCCATCATCAGGACTAGGCATGGGCGGAAAATCCGTTCCGCTCGCGGATTTTGCGGATTTTCGGGAAATCCGCAATCCGCGAGATTTGCGAATTTCCTGCAAAATCCGCAAATCCGCGAGCAGCGGATTTTGCTCGCACTGCTCGCACTGTTCGCGTGAGTTCGCGCCCCGCGAATAAGTGCGAAATTGCAGAAATATGATCTAAGCAAAACTGAAAGTAACTACTTACCAGGTTCAAAAGTTCAGGCACATCATTAGTAGCCATTTCCTGTAGTGCTTCCTGAGGGGCCCCTCCAGAGTTCAGTTGCCAGTTGAAACTATTATGTGACCCTGCTCTGAACCTCAGAATAGTTACACATATGCCACAAAGGTCATGAATTACAGCTAAGGGAGACAAGCAGGAGCCAGGCTGGAAGTTAAAATCCATTAATCAGCCCCTAATTCATTATTGTCAGTTGGGGCAGGGCAGGTGTTGTAACTAATTTTGCAACAATGAAAGCACTTAGCAAGTGCAAAAGATCACTAATCAGGGCGCACTAAGGAAGCAGGTGCCAGCTAAAAAAATATTCTGTGACACATTAATCAGCCCCAAATTAATTCAGGTCACTTGAGGCAGGGAAGGTGTGCTTTGCTTTGCCGAAAATAATGTACACTGGACAACCAGAGGGTGTGGTGATGAAACAGAGGGTGGCATGGGTGGGCCAGAGGGTGGCATGAGTAGTCAGAGAGTGGCAGTGGTGACAGAGAGTGGCAGTGATGAAGAAGAGTGTCCCAAACAGGTTGGACACGTAGAAACAACAAGTTCGCAAAACTTGCGACCCGACAGGTAAGTTCGCAAATTGCGAAATTGTAAAAACCCTCGCGAACTGGCAGAAACACGGGCGAACACAAAAAAAAAAAAAAAATCCGCAAATTCGCGGGAATTCGCGGATTTTGCGGATTGCGAGTTCGCAAATCCGCAAATTCGCGGATTGCCAATCCGCAAAATCCGCTCATGCCTAATCAGGACCTACGTACTGAACATTGTGTCATACGCAGACGACACCCAACTTATCCTCTCTCTATCCAACAAACCCAACACCGCCAGACACAACATTTGAGAAGGCATGGGAGCTGTCGCAGAATGGATGAAATATAGCTGCCTACAACTAAACACCAACAAGACGGAAGTACTCATCATTGGCTCAAACCCCAACGCCTGCAGTGACACCTGGCGGCCCCCCGCCCTCCGAAACTACCAACCCCCACTGACCACGCACGCAACCTAGGAATCATCCTGGACTCTGAGCTCAAAATGGACTGCCAGATCAACTCAGTCTCATCTTCCTGTTTCCACACCCTCTGCCTTTTTCGCAAGACCTTCACATGGATCCCCCTCAAACATAGAAAGATTGAAACCCACGCCATGGTCACCAGCAGAGTCACCTACGGCAACACACTCTACGCCGGAATAAACAAGAACCACACCCACAAGCTACAGAACATCCAGAACGCAGCTGAAAGACTGGCCCTCAACCTACCAAAACACTGCCAAATCTCCCAGCACCTGTGCACCCTCCACTGGCTCCCTGTTAAGGCAAGAATCACCTTCAAGTTACTCACCCATGCACACAAGGCCCTCCACTGCACTGGACCAGCATACCTGAACAGCCAACTCAATTTCCACGCACCCCAAAGGACCCTACGGTCAGACCAACTCTCCTATGCCATGGTCCCCCACACTGGAAAGACCAGATCGGGAGGACGCTCCTTCTCCTTCCTTGCAGCAAAAGCCTGGAACGCCCTTCCGCTCTACCTCAGACAGACAACATCTATCCTCATCTTCGTAAAGAACCTCAAAACCTGGTTCTTCCACACACCCCCTCCTTGATGGAACGGATCCCGCTACCCCCCCCCCCCCCACCCTTAGCGCCTTGAGACCTTCACAGGTGAGTAGTCATGCTTAACAAACCCCTGATTGATTGATTGATTGATTGAGCGCTGTAGGGCCCGATTCACAAAGGTAAACTGGGACGAAAGTCTTAACTTGACAACTTTTGGTATTCACAAAGGGCATTTACGAGTAGTAAAGTTAGACTTTTGTCTCAGTTTAACTTAAGTTTGCACTCAGATAGACTTATAAGACCAGAAACTTAAGTTAAACGGAGAAAAGTCTACACGTAAATGCCCTTTGTGAATACCAAAAGTCATGAAGTTAGACTTTCGTCTCAGTTTACCTTTGGTGAATGGGGAGAGGGTTCTGGGTGGTCTGTTGTGCGAGTGTTCTGCTAAACGTTGTTCTGGGGTCGGGCTTGATCTGGAAGTGGATGTGTTCTATGGGTGTCGAGGCGTCATCCGAGTTGGAGGTTGTCAGTCAGAGGAAGCATTTGTAAACGATGGTGAGGCCTCCTCCGTGGCAATTGGGGTGGTCTTTTCTCAGGATCATGTATCTTGCGGGGATGGTGGTTGCGATGTCGGGTGCAGGGCTGGCATTGGTCCAGGTCTCTGTGAGGAAGGCGACATCAGGCAAGTGAGTGTTGAGAAGGTCCCAAACTTCAACTGAGTGTCTGTGCAGGGAGCGCACATTGAGGAGGATGCAGCTCAGGGATTTTTGTATGCTGGTGTCTGGTAGGATGAGGGTGGCTGTCTGGGTTCGGAGGTGGGTAAAGGTGCAGTGGCAGTGTTGACTGGAGAACAGGTCTTGGGAGTTGCTCATCGTCGAGAGCTGGCAGTTGTTGCATCCAAGGTTGAGTGTGTGGAGGGTGCTGAGGTCATATCAGTGGGGTGTTCGGGGGACCCGGGTCCCTGGCGCTGGTGGCAGTCGGGTCAATGACAGGTGGCCGCTATGACACCAGGCAGAGGGGGAGCAGCTGGGAGGCGAGAGGCGGGAGTGGGAACACTGTGGGAGGGGCCATGGAGCAGCAGCATTGGGAAAGAAAGGCAAGAAAAACAGAGGCAAACAGAGAAAGGCAGAATAAAAATTCAAAACCAGAAAACAGAAAAAATCAGCAAAACTATAAAAGGCTAACTCCCACAGAGCAGACCAGTAGAAGAGCAGGCTCTTCCACTGGTCCACCAGGGATGAGGCGCAGGCAGGAGCCTGCAGGTGATGGAGGGCATCAAACACCTACCTGGGACACCTGAATGCGCTCGGGTAGTGCCTTAACTACAGAGCTGAGCGAGGGGAGAGCAGTTACCCTGACCAAGAGGTCAGAGGTCTTGCTTGACTTCTTGTGCAACAGCCACCATAAAGTAGGCGTCGGCGGGAGGGGGAGCAGCTGGTGGGAACGGAAAAACACAGGCAGGGAGGAGCCATAGGGGCAGCAGTGGCGGGAAAGAAGGCAAGAAAAACAGAGGCAAACATAGAGAGGCAGAATAAAAAGGCAAACACAGAAAACAGAAAAAAATAGCAAAACTGAAAAAGGCTGACACCCACAGAGTGGACCAGCAGAAGAGCAAGCTCTTCCACTGGACCGCCAAGGATGTGGGGCAGGCAGGAGCCTGCAGGTGGAGGAGGGACTCAAACACCTTCATGGCAAACCAGAAGGCGCTGGAGTCAGTGCTTTAACAATGGAGCTGCACAAGGAGAGATCAGTTACCCTGTGCAGAGAGTTCAGTGAGACCCACATTGGTATAGAGAGGCATAATTAGATCTACTAATCTTGTATTTGTGGTAGTGTGGGCGAGTAGTTAGGCTTATCAGAGTGTAGTGCTAAGCGTTTGTTGTTATCACAGAGGCAATAAATGAGACATACACTCAAGAATAAATCCGATACCAATTTGCGAAAATACCAACCTTCTTAATATTTGTTTTAGGCATTAAAATCAATATGATTATGCAGTTGTGTTTCGAAAATACAGTATAAAACAGTTGCAGCAGAAATTAGTTGCAGTAGAGATCCGCTGCAGTAGAAAGGAAGTGCAGTAGAAAAATGGAGAATTTACAGAGATGAATAATGCAGAAAAAACAGCGGTAACCTACGTCACCGTCAAACCATTTAGTATTGTAGGCAATAGAGGGAATAGGATGACTGGCAGGACCATCAATCAAAGACCGTTGTGGTCAGAAGTAAATGCAAACAGGCTTTTGCCAGTCTTGGGGGCCGGCAAGACTGTCATTCAGGGACATCATGGTTGGTGGTAAAACCGCACTAGCTTTTACTGGTTTTGTGCCAATGCCACTTGGATTGGAATTTGGGGTTCTACTTTTTTAGAACTGAGGGTCCCAGGACCCGAGTGGAACAGGAAGTTCTTGATTACCTTGCCCAGGGGTGCTGAATGGAGGGACACATGAAAATGTCCATCACTGGGGAGCCAAAGATGCATCTTGGAGGTCCGTCAATGAACAGCGGTCGTGCCAAGATGGTTTTTGCCACACAGTTTACGCCACCAAAAAGGAGATGCAAAATCACAAGAGCAGGGTTGTTTCTGGAAATGGTCACAGGTGCTGTGAGGTGCTCTCATGTTGCAGTGAAGTCCGAAAGGGGCAGTGGTCAACAAACCTTGACTGTGGCAAATAAGGTTGGAAAGGACCTCACAGGCTGGAGGTCATTCGAAGTGAGGTAAGGGCTCAAAACATTGGTGAGAGCCAGCCACCACTCTTGGTGTGTTCTTGCCACTTGGCTTTGGGCCACCATGCTGACTCACCACCTTGACGGACCCAGTGGTGAGCCCTTGGTTGCTGCTTTGGACATTTGCCTTCGATATGCAGGGGATTGTTTCCATCAATCCTGGTTCTTTGTCAAATGCAGGCAGTCCTCCTTGGTTTCTGGAGGACAGCTGTAGGATTAGTCAGCTTTGGTGCAGTGGTTGGAGACAACAGACTGGCTGGCAGGGTTGACTCCAGTTATGTTTAACGTCTTCTTCTCCTTGCAAATCTTCTGTGGCCTTCTTCATCTTAGGTCAGCAGGATCTGATTTTAGGGTGCAGGGATGCCACCTAAATACTAAATGTAAGGGCGTTAAGGGGAGTAACAGGTAGAAGCTAAT
The DNA here is from genome assembly GCF_964263255.1 of Lissotriton vulgaris. Classification (NCBI taxonomy): domain Eukaryota; kingdom Metazoa; phylum Chordata; class Amphibia; order Caudata; family Salamandridae; genus Lissotriton; species Lissotriton vulgaris. Next base: position 93,439,749 of record NC_141696.1, on the reverse strand, counting down.
GGGTTACCTATTTTTAGCATGACTATGTTATGTTAAGTATTTTCTAAAGCGCACAGCTGCCCCAGCAAAGAGGCGTCCCGGCGCTGGCAAATCTAAATGGTACATAATCCAACGAGAGCTAGCCAGACATACTCTACAACACTATATTTAGAGGGAAAAGGAGGGTTTTAATTGCCTTCCTGAAAGCCAGCACTTCCTCCATTCTGCGGATATGGGCCAGCAAGGAATTCCATAGCTTGCCTGCCATGAACCGAAATGACCGACCACCAATACGGCAGAGTTTAGTTCATGGAACAGTCACCAAGTGTTGTCCCAATGAGCGCAGGTTGCGTTGAGGAACATATGGGGTCAGAAGGGTGCGTAGAAGTTCCGGGCTCCCAGATTTAAGGATCTTAAACGCCAGACACAGAGCTTTGAACTGAATCCGGGCTTAAATCGGAAGCCAATGCAACCCTCTGATCGTAGCACTAGCCGAACATTTGCTTATTTGGTTCTAGGCACTCCCCTGATATTGCTCCCCCCTTATCAAAATTGGATCCCAGGTGGGACCACTACTTATCGCTTTAGGCAGGGTGATTTTTTCTATTTACATTTGTGTTTTCCCCTTCCTTCCTGCCTATATCATTCATTAGCTCTGGGGAACCCCCTTCTATTTCAGGTTGAGTATATCACCTAGCGGCTGCTGGAAGAGCGTCAATGACTCGATAAATTGTGCCGGTCTGATAGGATCCGAAGAGGACTCAGATTTGATTTTGACACATAGCCTAATAAGCTCTTCGCTAGAAATTTCCGGGATTACAGCTAGAGTGGGGCCGTCGACCTTTTCCCTGCCAGGGATGGATGAACCTTGGGGATGCTGCGGAAATGATTGATAGATTTTTTCTACTTTTTCTACAAAGAAAATAGCAAGTTCCTCGCACTGCTCTGCAGATGTTATACTGGTAGGGGTGACTCTAACACTCTTGAGTTCATTAACAATTTTAAAAATACATTTTGTGGGGTTAGGACTATTTTTAATTTCCTCCGCGTAAAATGCAGCACATGCAGAACAAATAGCTTTATGGTAAAGCTTTATTTTAGTCAAGTAGATAATTTTATCTCTGCCGTTGTACTCCCTTCTCCATACTCGCTCTGCCCTCCTATGACCACGTCTGATGGGAAATGGGTATAACCCTGACCCTGATTGGCTAATTCCATCCAGGACAAAATAGGGGAATTGGAAAAGTGGTATGAACATCATCTGACCCACCTTAAAGTTGGAGCTCACTGAATGTGGGCACACCTCTTAATCTATTTTATTTTCCCACTAGTCCTCCCACCAAAAGTGGAGCCGTATGGGAGGGTTGGCCCCCACCACTAACTGTAGATACCCTGGTTGCATTTCAAAGAGGGCATCTAATAGGAAGCTTCCCCCCTTGGAATGCCATTCCGGCCTGGAGGAGGGTTGAAGCACCTCCACCCAGACCAGGCATTCTTCCTGACCCCTGAGAGCAAATGCTTGCACCCCATGAGGTCAGACAAATGTGACCAGAGGCCACTCCAGTGATTAGTAGGTTTTCAGGGGGCATCTCTAATGGCACATTGTGTGTATTTCTTTATACATCCAAAACTGTAATCAGTGTGAAGTTATTAAGATGAGATGTTGGTACCAAAACCCCCTGGGTACAGTGAAGACATCCTAGTGCCAGGGAACCCGTAATAACGGGTGTACAATCCATGTACTCTATATGGCTTTCCAGCATAGTCTGATAGATTGCAGAGTCATATATGCTCAGGCACCCTGCTTTAGGGATGGAAGGCCTGCAGTATTAGTTACTTACGTATATACCATCTACTGCCTGTGGGCATGGCACTCAGGGTTGTGTGATATGTTGAATCTTCACTATTCTCTGCGCCAAGACATGCAGCTGCAAAGGCAGTTTGTATGGTCTTGGTGAGGGGTCCCTAGGGTGGCAAAATCCGTACTGCAGCCCCAGTGAATGGGGTACCATTTACAAGGGAATTACAGGGGTTGTTGAAGTTGCCCAATCATGTTACAATTTTAGGAAAGAGCTCTGGTACAGGAAACCTAAATAGCAGGGACCTAGTGCGCTTTCATTCAAAATCACATTATGTTCCAGGCAAAAAGTGTTGGCTAACCATAACAAAAGAAAAGATGCACTTTCCTACACTATTAATGTGCCTACTTGTTCAGCTTTCAGTGTCTGAAATTCGACTCTTTTCCTGTTTGGTGTTTGTCAGTAACACCTTAGTATCAGCATTCATTTTCTCTGAAAGACATTCAAATAAGTAAGGATGTAGTTGTACCACTTGATCTAATAAATATGATAGTAAGGCCTTATTTTCAGCCCTTAGTGATCTCTTCACCTATTTTTATGCCTAAGAGCTGAGGCTGTGTGTTCACTGAATTCATAACTCAGGTTGCAATGATAATGTGGACTCAGCAATTTGTAACAAGTAACCTTGCGCTGCAGATGCAATGAGAGCAGTGTATGTTTCAACATCAATCACAGAATAATTTGCTGGTTAGCATGAGACCCAGGGAAAGGGAGATGCAACAAGAGAGGAAATAGAAACACTAGATATAAGGGCCATTTGCAAATTGCGATTCCTTAAATGCAATGTAGGAAGCACCCAAGTTTTGCGACTTTTGGCTTAAGGAATCGCAAATTACCACCAACTTCAGGTTGGTGGTATTTTGCGATTTCTTTGAAAAATGCACTTTTTGGCATTTTTCAAAGTACCATGTACCATGTGGGTCACATACTTGCCCTTAGGGCATGTATGTGGGCCACATGTGCACACATGTCAATTTCAAGGGGTGCAAAAGCGTGTCCTATTGACACCCTTACAACCCTGAAATTGCATTCTCAATTTGCGATTCTCTAATTGAGAATCGCAAATTGAGAATGTCTTCCCACCCATTCTTATGGGCCTTCTAGCCCATAGGAATGAATGAGAAGGTATTCCTTATTTGTGAATCATAATTTGCGATTCGGAAATAAGGAATAAGTGGGATTCGCAATAACATTTGCTAATTCTACCTACATTTCGTTTTGCGATTCTCTAATTGCTATTCCCTGAAAAATCGCAATTTGAGAATCGCAAAATGAAAATTACCTACATATGCCCCATAGCCACTCTGACTGGACATTCAGTTGCTATCGTGAGCTTGCCTTGTTGTTTCCAGGAAGGAAAATCGTGTTGAAGTGCCCCTGCTACCGTCTCTCCCTGTGGATGTGCTAGTGACTCTTGGGGGATTAGACTACCGCCACTGGATTGTAGAGCCCGGGACTGCGAGGCCCACAGGTCCCTGTGCTCACAACACCACGCGCACCTGTTGCCTCTTCCCGGACTCCTCCCAACTGATTCAGCCTCCCATATCAGCGACTCGCGGCCCCCGCTTTGCGGGGGCCGCTCGCAGTCGCTATCGTGAGCTTGCCTTGTTGTTTCCAGGAAGGAAAATCGTGTTGAAGTGCCCCTGCTACCGTCTCTCCCTGTGGATGTGCTAGTGACTCTTGGGGGATTAGACTACCGCCGCTGCATTGTAGAGCCCGGGACTGCGAGACCCACAGGTCCTTGCGCTCACAACACCACGCGCACCTGTTGCCTCTTCCCGGACTCCTCCCAACTGATTCAGCCTCCCATATCAGCGACTCGCGGCCCCCGCTTCGCGGGAGCCGCACGCAGTCGCTATCGTGAGCTTGCCTTGTTTCCAGAAAGGAAAATCGTGGTGAAGTGCCCCTGCTGCCGTCTCTCCCTGTGGATGTGCTAGTTACTCTTGGGGGATTAGACTACCGCCGCTGGATTGTAGAGCCCGGGACTGCGAGGCCCACAGGTCCTTGCGCTCACAACACCACGCGCACCTGTTGCCTCTTCCTGGACTCCTCCTCCACTGCATAATAATCCCGCGTACACCGCGACCGCGGGACGCGCGCGGGACCAAGCCCGGGGCTAAGCCCGGGCAAAGGGCGGGCCGTTGTGTGGCCGTTAGGTGGCTGTAGGAGGCTGGGCTGGGGCCCTTCTCTTCCACCCTTCCTGCCTACTATGGCGTTGCGCTTACTTGCTGCAAGTAAGATAAACGCTCACCCATAGCATCCATTTGTTTTCCCCATTGATTTGTAGATAGCCCCCCCGCTACTGGATTTTCTTTTATAAGTGGAATTTGTGATCAGACTTTTGCTCCCGCTAATAACTATAATACTTATTCCCGTGTTGCGGAGGTGACAGCTGGGGGTCTAATTCGCCACTAGCGTAGACACTCTGCGCCGGTCCCGGGTTATTATAAAGAATAGTTTTTCAGCAACTATAAAGGCACTATTTAAAATAACATCTGGAGGGTTCCTTTCCATGGCTACCACTACTGATCCACCCTTGTTGAGTACTGCAGGGGGAAATAATAGTAAAGGCACCCTAGATAATTATTTTAAACAACCTATCCCTGATATAGATAGGGAAAACGCACTGGCTGAACGGAGGGCTGAGCGACGTAGCTCCATTGAAGATATTAAAGCCAGACCCTCTCCAGCCACAGCACCACAGACCCTCACCCCTGGTAAATTGTAAATTGTAGGTGTGGTCCTAGAAAACGAGGATCCACTAGCCACTCAGGGTATTCCAGTACTTCTCCGAGACACACCCCTCACACCCCACACATTAGCTGATTCGAATAGCACAGCTACAAATATCACATTAATTCCGAGCAGCTCCAGTACGGGGCTAGAAGCCTCATCTGATTCCCCACGAGTTGCGAAAGTGACTGCTAGAAATAAACCCAGGAAACTGGAGGTGCCCAAAGTACATGGCCCGCCGCCAAACAAAAGAAGGAGGAGGGGTGGTGCTCAACAAAGAGGTAGGGTCAGCCACTCTGACTTTGGCAAGGGCAAAGGGGCTAACGCTGCTTCTGCACCCAAACCAAAGGACACTCTAACACCTGAAGAAATCCAAATGGCCCCTCAAGAAATACCATCACCTCCTATACCGACTGTTCCGACATTTGGCCCAGAATCTTTTAAGGACAGTTCGCTGGATCTACAGTTGTCTGTCCTTTCTCTTGACACTCTTGAACACCTATTCAGGACATACACATTACCAATTCTAGAAAGATTAATGGGGGTAGAGCAACGGTTGGGGCAGTTGGAAATGGCTATTTCCAACAAAGTGGGCCAACCAAAAGATCCTGTTAACCTAGTCCCAACCCCTGCTGTCGCAGTTACATCTTATATTCCTGCCTCTCACAAGGACTCAAATGCATCTATCAAAATAGCGAGCCATAACCAACAGGGGGTAAATTCTTCCAAACCTGCCCACCAACCTGTCCCCAATGCTTCTGGCGCAATCCTGAAGGGGAGAAATAGTACTGCTGCAAGAAGCATGCGGGAGGTAAGAGGGAGGGCGTCCCCTAATAGAGCTGAACACCGTAGGGGCCGCCAGGTCGAACTACCCCCAGAAGCGGTTCCCTACGTGGTGGTGCTCACGGGTGTCCCTACACTTGAGGCTGATAGGAGAGAAGGCCCTGTCCAGCTTAAAAACAAAACTATGCATTGGCTCACCCAGAATAGACCGCTCCCTGGTAACATCAATGGGGAGATTGTGCATGTACGTCGACTCCCATGGTTGGGGAGCCGAGAAAAAGACATTAAGGGTGATCTTATAGTGGTAAACTTTAGAGATCCAGGGGTGGTCAGACACATCCTTAATTGTATACCAGGGAACGTAGGTAAAACAATCGTCCCCTGTGATCTTACATACTTCTATCCAAGAGCCCTAGTGGCTCCCATGGTGTGTCCTTGGGCACCCCCTGCCCTATTGAATAATGCATGCACAAAATTCAATAATCAGTATTTGCCGATGATGCCCAATCCTATGGCCCCAAAGAACGCATTTGGGTGGGACACTGTTCCTTATAGGGGTTATGGTAGTAATTTTGGGAGGGTGGACCACTCGTCAGAAACAAGGGGGATGGAACACTTGCTCCCTTTTACCCCTTTGGAAGTCACCAACAGATTCGAAGTCTTTTCAGGCCTCGAAGATTGCGAATGACGGTTGGGGTCCCCCATTAATATATCGTTGCCCCCGAGGACTAATAGCACAAAAGTGAACCCAAGTCACTGTAAACAGATTCGGTCAACCACTAGTGAATCTACAGGGCTGGGGATCGTGGGAGGTAATGCTGGCACCACCACTCGGGGAAGTGATACATTCCATTCAGACAACCTAACTCCTCTTAGGACGCGGGGCCAAGAAAACATTTTACCTGGTAGCCCACCTGTTCACATACTAACACCCACTGACCTGCCTGACTCAAACTCAATACCTCTTGCTCCACTCAACCCGGAAACAACACAACTGCAAGGGTCTGCTGTTCCTTCAGTGGTCATTGTACATGAGAAAACTGGGGGACTGGGCTCTAAATCTCTACCCGAAACTTTGAATGGTATTGCCAACAAATTATATACTGATGACTGGGACTCCTTAGTAGGTAATAGTGATGTTTGTCTCTTTCAAGAGACTTGGGCCAGGGAATCCCTGTCTATAACGGGTTATGCAATTTTTGAAATCAAAGCCAGCTGGAGTGGCAAAGGGAGGCCTTCAGGTGGCTTGGCGGTGTGGGTAGCCAGTCACATTGGATGTAATGCGGAGAATGTAGCCACATTCTCGCAGGACATACAGTGTGTTTTACTCAAGTGGCCTAATGCCTTTAAGATGGCAATTATCAACGTGTACTCTCGCCCAGTTGGTGCAACCATGGAATCACTCACACTTGATGATCTTTCGTCCTTTTTGGGCCAACTCCCTAAAGACTGTAAGATAGTGATGGGTGGAGATTTTAATTGTCACTTTGAACCTCTGGAAGGGCTGAGGGAAGGTGCACTCACTGCAGAAGATGACTTTTGGGGTATTCCACCATGTCAATCCCCCCACCCCAAATCTTGGTCTCCTCTTGCGGTGCAAATTACGTCCTTGACACTTAATTTTGCGTTAAGGGATTGTAATGGTCGTACAATTTCAGACACCCCCTGGCTATGTACCTTCAATAGGAAGGATCACGAATCGCGGCTAGACTACATTTTTGTAGACATCAGCTTGTGGTCCAAGGTCCAGGATTTCAGAGTAGTTGCAAGATCGGACAGCGATCATAATGCACTTCTACTAGATATGGTGTACCCTGTAGGCGTTGCTGGATCGCAGCCCGTTGAGCCCAGTGAGGATTTAGGGAACCTGGTTCTCAGCTCCAACAGGCTTAGGGTAAAATGGGAGAAACTGGCAAATTCACAAGAGAGTATCAGGAAAATCTATGATCTAGCACTCCCCAGGCTAAAGGACTTGGACGACTTAATCAATCAACCTAGACCCCAAGACTTCAACAAGAGATTAGCCCAAATCCATGAAGAGTTAGTGGGAGCTCTAGGTGAGGTCCTCTACCCGGTGGTTGTGCAGCGCGAGCAAAAGACCCCAACCTCCACCTGCTACAACTCTGTCTGTAAAAAGGCTAAGAAAGAACTAATAGCAGCAATAAAAGCAGGTACAGACAGGGGCAAGGTAGCCGAGCTTAGGCGGGAATACAGGGTAACAATGGCACTGGCAAGGTCAGAATGGGATTGGAACAGATGGCAGGACCTCTCCCTAGCTTTAGAAACGAGGGACTCCAGGAGATTCTGGTCCTTGGTAAACATTGGCACAGGTGAACCAAAAGCTGCAGTGGAACCTAACATTGCAGCTTCTGTTTGGAAAGCCCACTTTGACTAACTATATAAGGATACCTTTGAATTTGCCAATGATGTGGCTGCTGATGTTTTATCCCATCCTGATGACGGATTGGAATTTAGCCTTGGGGAGGTGGTCAGTGCGATAGAGAGACTGGCGACGGGGAAAGCCCCGGGGCGCGATAGACTGCCTGGTGACCTCTTCAGGTCCCACCCTGAGATCTGGGCCCCGTACCTCCTCATTCTCTTTAATTACATCGCGGGAGGCATGGAGATCTCCTGTACTTGGCTGGGGGTGGAGATTGTACCTATCTTCAAGAAGGGCTGTCCTCTTCTCTCAGCCAACTGTTGCGTGTTTATCTAGGTTCCTGATCGATACTGTGACCTTATGCCCCTATTCGGCTATAAATCCATTTATTCCCTATATTGGCATAACCGTTCAAGTGCGATTTTCAGAAAAGTCATCTGTGGCCTCACACGAACAGAGTCACATTCCAGCATAGCTCTCTGCCACTTCCTTTGCGACCAATTAGTGCAATGACAGAGCAGAAGTCACTATCTGATATTCCTAGATTAACACTCCGAGTTCTTCAACAAGATAAAAACTCAGCAAACCTGGAAATCCCCGCTTGCTGTGTTTTGATTAGTAATGGAACTCTAATGAGCAACTGATAACTATCACTTCCGAGTGACATCTTTAATTGACGTCTTATGTCCAGCAAACTTGCGTCAAACCCGGCACCTGTCAGGTATAAATATTACCAACGTTGCCTTAAGCAAAGCGAGCTACTGTTGCTGATGCCAGCTGCCTGCAAGACCCCGTGTTGGTAAATCTAGCACTCTGTCGCTGCAGCCTGCTGTCCCTGTGGTGGTGAAGCTACTGATACCATTATCGCTGCTAAAGCGCGAACTATGGTGCAGTACGCTTAGGAGCTGATCAGCCGTCCCTCTGCGAAGACATCCAGCAGATTCCAGCTGCCCGCGGACGCTGTCCCCCTCCTTCCTCGACGCGCTGAAGAGACCCGCTGCCTTTCTCCTGCAGAGAAATCCAGCTCCGGCGTTTCCGGTCTACCCTCGCGGGTGACTGGGATATCGAGAGTGACCCCTGAAGGAGATACCTATCCTCCATCATTCTATTCAGAGGTATGGTGTTGACTAAACCCTTAGACGAGAATTCTTGAAACAAACCTTGGCAAAACCAACTTAACTTAAAGCTACTTACTTACTCCCCTTCCACGTGTTAGGCTTAGGTCAGGCACACTGGGGTAGGCTTAGTTAGAAGCACCAGTTGAGTATGTTAGCCTAATGTATATATGACTGTATATATGTTTCATTACTTTTAAACCATTGTATGGCTAAGAAACCATATCAATGCTTTTACAGTTCTATTTCGCAATACTTATCTTACTGTACGTACTTTTTATAATAACAAGTCTTGCAATTGTGGCAATACATTTCTCTTGTACGAGAAGAAAGACTGTTCAATAAATGTTAACCCTTTATTGACAAAACGCCCGTCTCTCTATTCTCTACATCTCGTGAAAGTAAACTGCACTAGACTGACTGAGTGAAATACATGTCTATTGTTTCACACGACCCTAGAGATTACTCTTGATCTGAGGAGCAAAGTTGTCATGTTGCACGGTTGTTGGAAAGCTGAATCCCTTCTTGTCTGTGCCAAGGAAGCTGATCACTTCCTATGCAGAGAAGAAAGTTTCCAGTGACCTCTGAGCTAGTTGGTAACACAACCCAATTAAGTTTAGCTTAGTCAGTGGAGGCCTGGAATATCCGCAGTTCCACGTCGATACTACTGTTTATGTTATTCCAATGCGCAGGGCCTAGTGGGAAACTAGGAACTAGTCCCTCAAAAACTTTTTTCCTGCCTTCTACTGGACCATCTTATAGACTGGATGGAGGACAAAAAAATTCTGAGCCCCCTCCAGGCTGGCTTCAGGAAAAACACGTCCACCATGGACCAGATTTTCCGCCTCGTTCTCCTCTATTGGAAAACTGTGAGGATCGAGGGGGGGAGGCTGTATATGGTGTTCGTGAACCTGAGGTCAGCATTTGATTTGGTCCCTCGAAAGAAACTCTGGGAGGTTTTAAAAGAGCTGGGTGTCCCTATCCACATTCTACGGGCCATAATTAGGCTCCATGATGGTAATTTTGCTCAGGTCAGGTGCGGGAGGGACGGAGCATTGTCAAAAAGGTTCCCAGTCCTTAGGGGGGTAAGGCAGGGTTGCGTCCTGGTGCCAACCCTGTTTTGCCTTTATGTTAATGATGTTATATCCCACCTTGGTAATGTGAGGGACAATGACGCTCCAGTTTTGGCAGGTAGGAGGGTGCTGGCCATCATGTTTGCTGACGATACCCTCCTGCTTTCCAAATCCCCGATGGGGATTCAACGGATCCTGGATGGATTTGGTCTTTTCTGTAGACAATATGGTCTAGAGATCAATACAGGGAAGACTAAGTTCATGATATTTAACCCCTCACCCAAGACTAGACCTAATCCATTATTGAGCTCAGTAAGACTGGAGAGGGTAAAAACATTTCAGTATTTGGGGGTAACCCTACATGAGAATTTATCCTGGGAACCACAAATAGGAAGATCTCGGATAAAGCTGTCCCAATTGTCAGGGGAAATTTTGAAGGTTGCAAACACTTCTACTTTTAAACCTATCACCCCGGCAGTAGAAATGTATAAAACACAAGCTAAAGCGGCTGCATCATGTGGTAGCGAGCTATGGGGGTATAAAGCAGGGACAGCGCTGGCCAGTGTAGAAAACAACTTCTTGAGACGTCTCCTGGCCCTTCCCCGTGGCGCACCCCTGCTTCCCTTAAGATTAGATGTGGGTCTTCCCCCCATAGGTGAGGATTTGGAATCAAAGCCACTAAGATTTTGGCATAGGCTCTGGTCCACCAGTGAGCTTGCATATTATAGGCAAGACCTCATCCACGTAATGAATTTGAACCAGTGTGATAGAATTCCGTGGCTGGCATTTGTAAAGAAAGAACTGTACTGGCTGAGTCTTCATGAGTTATGGGAGGCCCCTGAGTTAGGCTGCCAAAAAGTCTCTCGAAAAAGACTGGTGGAGATTCATAAGGAGAGAAGTCTTGCTTCCCTTGTGTTTGCACCCCACAATGGGATTTTAACTGAACGATTCCTGGACTCCAAGAATTCTTATCACTTTGAAAGTTTTATGGATATCATCTTCCTGATATTGGCAAGAAAACTGTTCATCCAATGGAGGCTAGGTACACTGCCCATCGATTCTTTTACATGTAAATGGGCAAAGGGGGATGATAAAACTTGTCCTGGGTGTAGCAACTATGATGAGGAGGAAATTCATGTCCTGTTCTTTTGCCCAGCCTACAATAGACCAAGGAAATATTGGCTAGTGCCTCTATGTAGGAATTTGGGCGTAAGGAGCCTTGCGATTTCATACAGAATATTGAAAACAAATACTTCCCCTCATATAGTATTTGCAGTTGCTATATTCTTAATGGCCATGTGGCACATCAGGAGAAAACTATTAAAAGCCTGACTATTAAAGGACGGAACTCTGATATAACTGTAATGTCAATCCGCCTCCTGATTGCCAAAGAGAACTGATTCTTTTTTCTCTTTTTCCCCTTTCAAAGTAATGTTTTTATATACTGTTTTAATGTAATGTGGATGTTTTATGATGTATGTTTTTATATGTATCTTTTATGGTCTAAATGGCCGAAATAAAGAATTTTTGGATTGGATTGGATTGGCTTGTCACTTCCTTCAACTGTAGAAGCAATAACACCTACCGATAATAACAGGCCGTTATTACCCTGTCTGACTTCCTATAACATCTAATTTAATCTATTGCACGTGGAATATTCTCAGAATATCTCTATATTTCCAACTTTCTAAACTTGATAAAACTAGTGCAGAAAACACAATTGCCATCTATAAAATAGATGTCACAAGTGCTCCTGTACAGACAAATGCCTTCTTTCTTATAGGAAAGCTTTCTGCAGTTTGAATTATCTCAAGGGTAGTGGATTCATTAACTGATACTAACTAATACCCATCAGAATGATAATGTCCACTTGCAGTGATCATCTTCTCAACCTGAACTAATACCTTAATACAATACGATTGTCAACGACCAATAATTAATGTTGTGAAGGACACTGAAAGTCAAAGCTGTGCAAATATGTGCTCATAACCCTTAACCACATCAATGCTTATGACATTCATCGTCAATGCTGAATTTTTTAAAATCCCATTGTTCATGACGAGCTCAGCTCGTCATGAGTGTATGGAGGTGTACATCATGCGTCCAAGGAGTTAAAAGATAGTGAATTGGAAGAGTATTTTAGTTGTGAAGGTTACATCCACAAACACAAATGGTTCCTAAGACTCATTCTCTGAATCCAGTTGAGTCTGTCGAAGACTCAAAATAATGTCAAAACTGATTCCAAACTCTTCCTTAACTCTCACAACAAGGTCCTGACTGCAGCAAGGAACCCCTGGACAGCATGGAACTTGTACTCTATGACTTCAAAGTGACAGTCTCCTTTTAGGACTCTCGTGAGAGTCCTGTTGCTTCATGGAATATGCACTTCCCTTGCCTAAGCTTATGGGACACAAGAATTGTGTCCATTGAAGATGCTAAACTTCTTTGATAGCAACTTGACACCCTGGGGTGTATTATGAGAGGCCTGCACTGCTGGAAAGTCACTTTATTATGCTCTTTTGGCACAAGCCTCTTAATCATATATATGAGGCCACACAAGGCCACTATTTGCAGCTTTAAATGTCCTCATAAATATGGAGTAAGACAAAGCAGCGCAAGTCACTGCATTGCCTTGCTCTGTGCCAGGGAGGCATTCCATGGGTGTTGCATTGTTTTTTCCATGCAACACCCATGGATTTTGACACTGCCCTAGATTTACTTAATCACCTAAATTTGGGGCAGTACCAAAACCGTATACCTTCCAAGAGCAGGCGTAACAAAGATAAATATATGTATTCCTCCATGTTTCTATTCCTTCCACGTGTGCTACATTATGCAGCACACATACAATGAGTAAAACGACTCTGTGGATTGGTTTTGTGCAGGAAGGTTCCCCTTACTGCACAAAAACAATCCTGTCTGCAACGGAGGTATACTTGCACCATAGTGCAAGGATGCCTGTGCTGGCACTGTGCAGCAAATTGTGCACCAGTGCAGGGGGAAAGTACCGGATTGCACTGCATTTCATAAAAACGAAGCATTCCTGTGCTTTCACATTTGTGTATGGCAGCGCAGCAGGAAGGATTTTGGTGTTGCCCAATGACAATTCCTCATAAAAACAAAGGAACATCTACACCAGATTTGAACCTTGCCTTAAAATCCCACCTTACAAGGAACAAAAATATGAAGCCAAACTATGGAACTCTTTGCTCCCAAACATAAGATCTACTGATAACTATCTTCAGAAGACTGTTTTATAGTTGGCTCTTCCCCACATAACCACCATACTCCAAAATAAATGTACAGCATATCCCTGTTTATATCAGCATTTATTTGAGTTAAATGCAGATATTTATATTCCTTTGTGTATATATGTGTAGAATAATGATGCTTATAAATGTAAAGCTATTCATTAGATCTGCTTGACAAATGTAACTATTACCTATGGGTATATTATTCTGTGTTTAACTTGTATACAGGTCACTGCATAAAAAGTACATTTTTATCATAACTATTTATCTACAATTGCTTCACTGTTGAATAATTAAAAGGAAAAAAATATATGAAAACAAATAAATCAGCTTAAAGTACAGCGACACTTTATCTGAGTTACTTAAATATAACATAAATTTAGATATGTTACTTTCCTTATACATATATACCTTTCATGTACATATATATCTTTATATGTATTACTTTACTCCCAATTTAGCATGTCTAATGCACTACCCTATATCTCACCCTATACCTCTCTCAATAGATAACTACCATGTACCTAATTTTCTTTATATGTATTATTTTACTCCAAATTCAGCATCTCCAATGCACCACCCTATATCTCATTGTATACCTCTCAATATATCCTCTACTTCCACTCTCTGGCTCATCCCAAACTCAATTATACTACAACAATCCACAAAATAACCCTTTCTATACTCTTCCCTCCTCTGCTGCTCCTTGCATTGTCTCAAACCTCTTTTACTATTCAAATCTCCCATCACGCCTTTCTAAATCCTTCCTTCAAGTATCCCTCCTATACTCATGCGATACCTCACCTTCCCACTTTCATCGCTCCTTTACAAATCCTAAACCTCCTCCTAATGCTGTGATCTACAGATAAACCCTATCTATACCCTTACCTTGTCTATCCCTCCATTATCCTTTTCAATACAAAGAACAGACTCACATGTTCAATGCTTAATTTAATGTAATATTTTCTTACATTATCGTTTTTGGGTTCTGGAGTAGCATGCTACTTGGTAAAAAGCACTTCAACGCCTTGTCAGGGGGTAGCAAGTGTATTATAAATGTAGGAGAGTAGGATCTGCTTACTATGGTTACCCCGACTTTTTACTGTGTTTCACTGATTTATCGACTTTAGTCTGGCAGGGGCCTTGCTAACCAGGACCCCAGCCTATCTGCTTCTTCTCTAAACTGATTGCATGTACATTAGGTACACTCCAAAGTGGTTACTGGGTCACCCTTGTGAGTCCCTAATATATGGTACCTTAGGTACCACGGGCATAGGTACCCAAGAGGCCTACCAGGGGCTGAAGCATGTATTATGCTACCCCTGGGAAGCCTTCCAAAATGACACCACAGGTCTGCTACTGCAGCCTGAATACGGTGGTGCTTTCACCTCTTACTTAGATATAGTATACCTATATCTACCCTTTAAAACAGGCACATATAAACCTATAAGTCACTCCTATGGCAGGCCTTGACAATCCTGGAGGCCGAGTGCTTGGTTTTTTGTGAGAGGGTGCCCTTGCATGAGCTGAGCCCCTCTGCAGCTTTCGGAATGCCTTCCTTATAGCTGTTCTGTGATACAGCCATACCATACATTCTTAAGTGCATTATAACCTTGCGCCTAATGCCAACTTTGGAATGGCTGCATCAAAACATTTTGTGTTTGGTGTCAAACACTTTGGAATACTATACCCCCCCCCACCAGTTCTGGTGGCGGAGATAGCATTACACCCTTTTAGAGGGAGAAGACATGTACACATTGGTCTACCCGGTAAAAGTTAAACAGAGCCCCAGCATCAAAAAATGGCTGCTGCTGCCACAGACACGAGTCTGACCTCCTGCTGCTGGACCCAACTCCGGCAGGGGAGGCCTGGACAATAGGTTTCCTGTCGCAGGGAGGTGTAACCACCTCCCCAGACAGGCTTTAGTGTATTGGGGCAGGGTGGGTGCATTCAGTGAATGCTTTTCAGACAGTGCCTGGGGCACACAAGGTGTCCCAGTGCATTTCCCAGTTCAAACTGGTTTCTGAGGCACTCAGCTCCAGCTTTGGCACGAAATTGGACAAAGGGTAAGGGGTGTATCCACCCCCTCCCCAGGTCGTCCTATAGGTGGGACCTTAGAGTTAGTCCAACCCCTAAACTTCGTATAAGTATAGGAACCCAGTCCCTAGGACTTTAGTTTACCCTGGTCGAATCTCTGCAACATATATCTTGGACCTTCGACATTCTATTTCGACTAGAAGACTGAAGAAATCTCCCTTGGGGTCAGGGAGTGACTCCCCTGTTCAAACAGGCACCAAAGAAGCATTTTGCCAGTCTGCATTTTCGAGGCTCCCGCCAGATCCCGAAGAATATGTGACACAGGACATGGTATTTCAGACATTTCTGAGGCCGACATGAGTACCCAGCAAAGCTGAGACCTGTAGCCATCACGAGAGACGTGCGACCGGAACTCCTGGACATCCAGCACATTTGCTAGTGCATCAACTTCCTGAGCATTCCCAAAGTTGTGCATTGGGCTACTTGTAGTCCAAACCCTGAGCACCTTTTGCACTGAAGCTTGTGGGCCTACACTCCACGAGTGTTCCATGGGCCCGCTTCCTGCATTTCTGCTTGAGGCCCATTTGCGATCCCTGGTCTGTCGACTGGTGGGTCCCCATGAAGAAATCTCTTTTGTTTCTTGGGCGCTCCTGGTTACTCCAGACGTGCCCTGACTCCCGACTAAAGGGTGAGTCCCTCAGACCTTGCTGGTCTGCACCAAAGTCAATCTTTGCCTTCTGCGTAGGTTACTGTTGACAAAGCTTGTTGGGTCCAGTCCAGATACTGCCACTGCAGCACTCGACATCCAATATAGGATAGCTTGAATCCAGCTCCTGGTTGTCGTCGACATCTCTTGGTCCTCATGGCTGAAGAGTCAAGCTTCACCTACATCACCTGAAAACACCCAACATCGGCTGGCATCTTCTTGTTTCCTTCCTGGTCACTGGCTAGTGACCAAGACTCTGTCCCCTCTGCTTTCAGGTTCCTCAGAGCTCCGATCCACCCTTGGATCCATCCGGACACTCTTCATCTGGTCGTCTGCAGCACTTCCTTGCAGCTCTCCATAGGAAACGACAACGAAACCCGACACGAAAAGACACTATGCACCTGGCTTCCCTTTTGTAAGGTAACACGAGTACTTCGGTGCTCCCGTGGGTCTTGGCTCTTGAAGTGTCCAGAACTGAAGGGGTTTGTTCCTAGTCTACTTCTAAGTGTCCTTAATCTTTAAAAATCTAATTGCGACTTTCTACATAGAAGTCAATGGTGATTCGCGGCAGTGTTTAGACACTGCACGCGTCCCTCGTGGGTCTCCTGAGCCCTTCCCTGGGTGGTTCCTGGTTGCCCATTGGTTCTACAGGCCCTAGGCCTTGCTTCTATCTCTTTTGTGGTTCTTATACCACTTTCTTAGTATATGGTTTGTGAGGTCCTGTATACTGTGCTAATTTACTGTGTGCTATTTAAGTAATTGTATTGTACTTTTGCCTCTAGCTTCATAAAGAGACTAGCTAGGGTGTGTTTAGAATAAATACATATATTTTATATATATACCTGGTGTGGTTCTCCTTTCATTTGGTCATTCATGAGATTATAGACTGGTAAAACAAGCTGCTTTACATTCCTTCAAGACTTAGCCTGAAGGCTGCTCTCCACAACTACCACTAGGATAGCTTTCTATAAAGGTTGTCTTTAAACCTACCATCAATAAGGGTCGTTTGGAACGGTGCAAGGTGCCCACTAGAATAGTGGACAGCATATGCCAGGTCAACTTCTCACAATAAATGAAAGTTCAATTCCAATGACAAAAAATGAGGCCCTCTGTCTCCCTATCTAGCCTTTCCATCTTCTAGAAACATGTGCCTTCATTCAGTCTGTCGTTTTCTGGTTCCCATCTAGGTGGGTGTGAACAGGTATGTGCAATTCACAGATCATGTCATCGGGACAGTGTAGAATTAAGGTTACTGATGGGGAAAGAAAAGTCTTTCATCTACTGTTAGGGTATGGGTTAGATTAGGATACATTTTGAAAGGGGTCAGATAATATGGTGAAAAATAAGATGTGTTTAATTTTAGGACTAGGCATGGACATAGTGGAAACGCAAGGGCACAGATAAGAGCTATGGGTAGGGATGGAGATTAGGAAAACACATTATAATGAGAGAAAAGAGTAGAATAAGAGACATGTATAGGATTAGCATTAGGGTTAGTGGTAAGGGTAGGGTTAGGGTTGGAGACCATCTCTTAGGCATTACATTCAGGAGTTAGTGTAAAGCGATGTAGTTACTTTTCAAGTTAAAGCTATGGCCTTATGATTTAACGAAAATATGTTTAATGTGTAGGAAATAAGTCACTAAATGTTTTTTTTAATGTATTTTTTTCACATTTGATGTATAGATTATCTAGCTCAAAGCTTGTGAATTTAAGTTTCTCACTTTAAGTATGCTCCATTGATCCCAATTACACTCTAAATTCATATGGATCCCTGTAGCACTTTATTATATATAACATATTTTTCCCTTCACCCCTTGGCCTAGTTCATAGCACAATGCCTTTCAGTGTTGCTCCTTAGTGACGCTTACTGCTTCCCGCTATCAGTTTGGCAGTGAGGAGCGGGTTACTTCATGGTATTCAGCCACAGGCAGGAAATAAATTAACATTTGGGGGTAGGTTTATCATCGTTTCATGCAGTGCAGAAAGCCACCTTGCAGTGCTGTGAGGAAAATGGAATATTATATGGCCTATGTGTCCCCTACGTGTACCCCAACGTGTAGTATATGTGCTGACATCCATGCATTTTCCCTCTATGGCCGAAATGAAGACGCCTATGCATTTGCATCCACCGTTAACATGTCTGTTATTAGGCCCTCCATGAATACAACGTCAATTCTGCACTGAGGCCTACGTTGCCAATGCATTTACATGGTACACGTTTAAACATCGAGAAGCACACGTTTTTGTGGCCCAATCGAGCCAGACCCTGAATTCCGGCTCCGAGCCTCTTCTGTCTCTGAAATTGCAGTTTAGGTATGCATCCTTGACCTCTCCCTTACTCCCTCTCCAGCCGAGAGGTGCCCGGCCTGGCCTGCCTGCCAAGACGATATTTTGCCTACAGTTATCTGTTCAGGCTCCGCAAAAACACATTCCAGTCTAGTGAAATAGGTAAACATTTTCCCGCCTGCAGAGCATAGGGCCTAGCCTTCCTGTCTCCATGCAAGTGATTTACTGAACCCGTTGCCATAGTAGGCCCTTGCCCCCACGTAATGCACGAAGAAATATATGCACACACTAGTAATTAATGATGAACGGCCTCTGTTCGAGAGACCTTTACTTCAGACAATACATCCTCCAAACACAAGATATCAGATATGCCAAAGGTACAGGTCGCTCTGACATCCCAGACTTCAGACTCCTCTACCAGTGCTAAAGTCACCCCCCCAGCTCTCCCCAGTTACACGTCAATTTCACGTCATGATCAGTTGCGCGCACATGCAGGGTAAAGGTTTCTGCTGACCCTACAGACCTCCTCTATGCATCCACCCACCTGTGACACTCCTATGACTCATCAAGTGAACACCTTCGTGTACGACCTCTTTTACACGCCTTCTTTCAAGCCCATGTGGTCTTCTCTCTCTCTTTTCACTTGCTCCGCCTGGAGTGTTCTGCCTACTGTATTCATTACTATTATGTGGTTTTACTATATATAATGTGTGATGTTAATAAAACGTCAGATATCCCTTCCTGAACCTTAGTGGTGATGGAACCCGATTCTCCCCTGGCTCGAGCCATTGAAATAAAGCCCTTTTGAACTCGGACACCACGGACTCTGCCTCTCATTTTATGAGCTATCCTTATTAATATTAATGTATAGAAAAATGTCCAGGTAAATTTTATTTACGACATTCTGGCGCCCGAATAGGGACTAGTCCCTTTCCCCACGCGCCGGCGATGTAAGCGCAGCCCCCTGACCCCTTCTACAGCCGTGACAGACCCATTCTGTGCACATCCGCGGGACTTCCCTCTAACTCCCTCAGGCCCACGGAGGAGACGGAGACTGCGACCAGGCATCCACACGAGGCGGTGAGGATTGCGGACCATCCCGACCAGAGCCCAAGTCGAGAGAGCAAGGTCCGAGGTATCCGGAGGCCCACCTGTTCCGAGGCGCATGCGCAGCAAGAAGCCGTAGCAGTCCAGTCCAGTATCGAGTTTCCGAGGCCTTCAGTTTTGCTTCCCGGTGAGTACCGTTGTTGGGAACGCATATAGACGGGTTCATTTATTTGAGCCCGGTCAAGACGGGTCTGGGTACACAGACCCGGTATAGACGTGTCCATTTCGGTGGATGCGGTAAAGACGTGTCTCTTTATGGGACCGGTATGACTGTACTGTTCTAGCAGTGCATCCAGTAAGACGAGGTTTATTTTAGGATTGTGTTATTCCATGTAATAGGTAATATCTGTTCTCAATGTGTTAATGTCGTGGTATGCATGATTGTTTACAGTCGATTATTGTGCTCATTGTGTTTTTGTTTAAACTAGTTTCAACATGCCACTGTTTTCGAAATTACGTCAGATAGGGACTAGGAAAGGGATACTCGAAGAGGCAGTCCCCGTCCCGCCAAGGGACACTCCTGGACACTTTATGTACCACAAGCATGGCTTAGATGCCATACTGTACTTAGATTTATGGGTAGATTACACCAAGGATCTGGAAGAGAAATATAGATGGCCTGTCTCAGGGACATGGGATGCTGATTGCATCATGAGAGTAGAGGAAGTACTGTGGAAAAAGAAAGCCAGACAATCCCAGAAAGATGCCATAGAATTGTGGCGTAAAGAAGCCCATAGGAGAACAGAGAAAGAAATCCAGAAAGCAGAGAGAAGTAGAGAAGCATCGGAAAGAGCCAAAGAAAAAGAACTACTAGAAGAAGGTGAACGGGTTTAAGCAGAACAATTAGATAGACAAAGAAATGCCCTTATGAAAGGCATGTACCCCCTCCTCGCCGAGGGCCTACCTAAAGTGACCCCGGAAGTACCCAGTAACTTGCCGCCACCACTGATCCCGACTAAACTCCGTAGTCATAAACAGACCGCAGCGGACATTTTCTTTTCCTCCTATTTAGATGACGCTGCTCCAGCATATGTAAATGTAAATGTACCTCCTCCAAACCCTGTCGTTCTTGCCAACCTAACTACTCCTCCTACTGTTCCTCCTGCCACCGTCCCAACCAATCCTTTTGAAACGCAACCACCCGTAACACAAGTACAACCCGCATTACCACCGACAGCGTTAGCAGTAAAACCTGATTCAAGCCAAGGCGATGCCAGTCTAGGAGCAGCGTGAGGGGGTCCCTCCACACCACCTCCGTTAAAACAATCATCACTGCGAGATTTAGCGCTACAACACACGCCAAAACCAGCAACATACGCAACCCTTAGACAGTACCTTACCGATTGCATATATGATCCAGTACCAGGAGAGGGTTCAATGCTTATATACTCAATACGTTTAAGACGTGTTGCAGATTATCTGACTATTTTCCCAGACATGAAGGAACACTTAGACAAAATATACCACTTCGTTAGAACGGGGGAGGGACCAGAAAGTATTCACGAGGCCATGGCAAATAGAAAAGTGAAGCTTCAACGCATGCTCTTACAGTTTTTGATTAATTGTTTAATCAGGGAACGAGATCAACCAGACAAAGAAGTAACTAAAGGTATGATGAACTGGAGTGACAATATAGCTATGGGTAAACATGATAAACAGAATAGTGTAGAAAGCATGTACAGGAAAATTCGTAAAGAAATTCTTGATATACACGAGAAAGAACAAGCCGAGAAAGAAGCTGAGAAAGAAGACGATGAAGTCTCAGAGGACGATGATCTAGTAGCTGAGAACCCAAGTAAAATACATTACGTAGGTAGGGCAAGACTGTTTGACAGACCCATACGTCTAGATTACAATAAACGTTCTCTCTCTCCAATACCAGAACAATATTCTCTCGAACACATATTCCAAGTCAACGACCACGCGCTGAAAAAACGAGTAGGGAGTAGCGAACTTAGTACTATGCATGAACAAGAACTAGCCCGATCAGCAGTTCAATGGGCTTGTAATTCTAACATATATAAAGATGATATAGTAGCGCAAACATTTTTGAGTCTTCCTCCGGAAGAACAGTGTTTAGCTGGTATGTACATGGTTCAACACCTCATTATACTGTACGAAAGTCAGCATTCTGATCCAGGGCCCTTGTATAAATTATTGGACGATTTACTCCTAGCAAGATGGAGAGGCCTAGGTACCGAATTAATTAAAGTCATACTAGAACAACGACATAAGTACATGACTTTCCTGACCCCGCATTTTGTTCCCGCTCCACACCGAGAAAGAAAGACCTTTTACATAGACAGACAGAATCCCCTACGAGAGGTTCATCCCGTTAGAACTGATGGGGGTGCGCTTCAACAAGTATTTGTTTACACACCCTTGACAAAAATGGAATTATTGGAAATGAAAAAATTACTACCCTGTCATGATAAAGACCCAGCAGGGTTCCACCGTGAATTAAAAGACATGCTCCGTATGGGGGAGTATACATACACCGATATCATTAAAATGTTGAAAGTACTGTTACCAGCAGGTATTTATGAAAAACTCAAAGAAAAAGAATGGGAGGTGGGAGAGAAAAAGATTAATTGGACAGAATTAGAAGACGAAGATAAAAAGAGAGCCCCAGGTATTGGTCTTTCGGAAAAAGCTAAAGAATTACCCGAGCTATTGATACAGGTCTTGCCAAGATTATTGACTACTAAAAAGGAAGATTGGGATGCCATTTCAGCCTGCAAACAGAAACAAGATGAAGACACTAGTGATTTTTATTCTAGATTCGAAAAATGTTTTCTTATTAATAGTGGCTTGAAGACAAGTAGTGAATCGTACCCACATCTTTTTGTGACCAAATTAGTAGAAAATTCCTCACCCCAGATCAAAAATAGAGTACTGAAGGTTGAAAGTACCTGGCAAGCTAATAGTCCTTCCAAAATGTTACAAATGTTACAGTACCACCAGAACAGAATTAGAGAAGAACAAGAACATGAAAAGAGACGCATGAAAGACATGAAAATGAAAGTACTAGTAGCTCAATCAGTTCCAGCCGATGGTCAGAGAAAGGGCGCAGCACCTGTCAAAGGGAACTGCAACTATTGCAAACAGCCAGGTCACTATATAAATGAATGTGCTGTCCTGAAACATAATATAGCTACAGGCAAGACGAAAGAAAGACCGCGTCCTCCTAGACAGGAACACGTCCCGCAAAACACGCAACCTCCACAGAACGCACAACGGACAGTGGCCGTACCCCAGCCCATTGCTGCCACACAACATGTCATACAGCAAATGTACCAGTATGCACAGTCTGACTACCCTGATTATCAACAGTACTCATGAAACAGCCTAGAGAGGGAGGTTGGCTTGCCCCTTATTGAGGTTCCTGTAGATCAAGAGGGTCCCTATGTGCATAGTCATGTATTGGGAAAGGACAGAAAATTTCTGATTGATACAGGGGCGAGCAGAACTACCATCAGTCATGACGAGGTTCCAGGGGCACCCCTCTCAGGCTCACAGAATATTTCCCTGGGATTTTCAGGAAAGCCTATTGTTAACGAAGTGTCAAAGCCAGTTTCCCTAGGAGTTGGTCCATTGTCTCGTACTACAGACTTGTTGCTTACGAAATCATGTCCAGAAAACTTGCTTGGTATAAAAACATTGAAAGATCTAGGAGCAGTGATTTGTTGTTCTCCGGAAGGAGTGAGATTGTTTTTACGTGATTTTAAAGGACATTATGTGTTAAGAGATTTTGATCCCAGACTTCAGAATGTACCACAGCATTTATGGGCGCAAGGTCCGACTGATGTAGGTTGCATGCACATTACACCATACCGTGTCACGCTTAAGCAAGGAGTAGTACTGCCACGAATCCGACAATACAAGTTACCACCTGATGCTGTAGTAGCCTTACTGAAAATTGTTGACGAACTCATTGCACAAGGAGTGGTTGTAGAAACTGACTCCAATGTATGCAATTCCCCTATTATTCCGATTCTCAAACGAACTGACCCGAATGCACCACCGGTTTACAGATTGGTGATTGATCTCCGAGAATTAAACAAATGCATAATACCCCAGTACCCAGTGGTCCCAGACATTTCTTCCCTATTGGCTGCCATTGATTCCGAAGCGACGTTCTTTACTGTAATTGATCTCAAGAACGCCTTCTTTAGTGTCCCAATCCATCCGGAAAGCCAATACCTTTTCGGATTCTGTTTAAATGGCCGAAGCTTCAAATTTGCAAGGGCTCCTCAAGGGTTCACAGAAAGCCCTAGTATCTACAGTCAAGCGCTAAAACGACAACTAGACAGTATTCACATGCCTACTGACACTGCACTGCTCCAATACGTTGATGATCTTCTGATCACAGCACGGACAGAACGAGACTGCAAACGTGCATCACTGACAGTCTTATACTTCCTGGCAGAGAAGGGGCACAAGGTGTCCCCTTCAAAGCTGCAATTCTGTGTCCAGAAAGTTGTATACCTAGGTCACTTGCTGTCCAAGAGGGGTAGACAGCTAACACCTGACCGCATTCAGTTAATTGCACATCTTCCACAGCCTAGGACACAAAAGGAAGTACGGGCCTTTATTGGCCTCACTTCTTACTGCAGACAATGGATCCCCCAGTATGCATATCTAGCCAAACCACTCATACAGTTGACAACACAGGAGGCAGCGACTTCGACTGTCCTCTCCTGGACTCAGGAACATACACTTGCTTTTGGGGAACTGAAGAAAGCTCTATGTCAAGCACCTGTTCTAGCGACACCATGTTACAGCAAACCCTTTACACTTTTTGTTACTGAACGCGATGGCACAGCATTATCTGTGCTCACACAAGATCAGGCAGGAAAACACAAGCCTTGTGCCTACTTTTCTAGTACATTGGATCCGGTGGCCCAGGCTCTGCCTGCATGCCTGAAATCAGTTGCAGCAACAGCTCTAGCAATCAGACAAAGCGATTCCATAGTGTTAGGACATCCCCTGACAGTACATGTTCCACACTCAGTGGAAGTTCTCCTGAATCGGACACAGACACAGCACCTGACTATAGCAAGACTGACAGGGTATGAACTGACATTGTTCCAGCCACACATAGAGATCAGACGTTGTAACATCCTTAACCCAGCTACACTTTTGCCCTCAAGTACATCAGACCCTGCACCACATGACTGTGTGGAAGTGATTAACACAGTGACGAAGCCCAGACAAGACTTGACAGACGTTGCATTACCCGACCCAGACCTGACACTTTATGTGGATGGTTCATGTATGAGAACAAGCGCAGGAGAGTTAGTGGCCGCATATGCAGTGACCACTGATACTCAAGTCATAGAAACACGACGAATTGACACCTTGTCTGCCCAAGCAGCAGAGCTCATCGCTCTGACCCAAGCCTGCATACGAGCCAAGAACCTGAAAGTAAACATATACACAGATTCACAGTATGCCTTCGGAGTCGTTCACGACTTTGGAATCCTCTGGCAAGAAAGAGGTTTTCTGACCTCCCACGGTGCCAAAATACAGCACGGTTCCCTCATACAAGCTCTGTTAGATGGGATACACTTGCCCACAGCAATAGCAATCATGACGTGCAAAGCACATACGAAAATCACTGACACTATTTCCCAGGGTAACGACCTGGCAGATCGAACAGCTAAACTTACAGTTCAGACTCATACGGACATTCCAGATGACACGACAAAGACTGACAAATTGCATGACAGTCAGGGATCCCTCACAAGATGTACTCGACATACAGACACATGCCACTCCAGACGAAATCAAGAAATGGACTGAACAAGGAGGGGTCCAGACAGATCAGGGATGGATGACAAAAGGCAAAGCCACATGGTTTCTCCCCGATGCCATGGTTCAGGTCATCATAAATACAGCACATAGTCCAGCACACTTAGGAGAGAAAGCCATGTTAGACAGTTTACAGAACATCTGGTTCAACAAGCATTTACGTGCAGCAGCGAAACAGAAAGTGCGTACCTGCATGATCTGTTGTCAGTTCAATCCAGGCAAAGGAATTCCCGTGGAACAAGGTGGATTTCATCCTCCTGACCACCCTTTTGAAGTCCTCCAGATGGATTATATTCAGATGGATAGATGTCGAGGATTCAAGTATGTCCTCGTAGTTGTATGTGCCCTATCTAGATGGACAGAAGCGTACCCGGTCCCAGATTACACTGCTGTGACCACTGCCAAGCAGTTGGTTCGTGAATTTTTCCCACGATACGGCTTGCCCCGTGTCGTGTACTCAGATAATGGACAGCCATTCTCTTCTGAACTCATGAAACAAGTATCTCTCCTGTTAGGATATCAGTGGAAATTCCATTGCGTACGACACCCAGAGGCAGCAGGCCTCGTAGAGCGACACAATCAGACTCTGAAAACACGGCTAGCGAAGGTCTGTGCAGAAAAAGGCGTAGATTGGATGGTAGCCTTGCCGGTTGCCCTCTTTTACATGCGTATGGTAGCCCATTCCAGAACCGGACTATCTCCGTACGAAGTGGTCTTTGGTAGACCGCCGAATATGTGGGGTACGCCTATGCCACGTAAGATTACCTATGTTGACAGTAACATGCTGACAGATTACCTGGCTTCCTTGATGTCTGCACTACTCTCTTGTCGTTCACAGGTTGCCGCCGCTTTCCCAGACAACACCCAGGTTAAGGGCCACGTCATTGTCCCTGGAGACCTAGTCCTGGTGAGAAATTTCGACCGGTCAAGCCCCCTGGAGCCGCGTTGGAAGTCGCCGAAGCTTGTGTTACTGACCATGAGGACGGCTATTAAAGTGGAAGGACGCAAGGGCTGGATCCATGCCCACCACGTTAAAAGATTCCATGGACTTGGCGCGATAAAGAAATCTGAGGACTGTTCCGTGAAGGAATCTGAGAACTGTTCCGACACTGACATCAAACCCCCTTTGCTAGAAAAGACTCCGCAACAGGAGTATGGACAGAAGTTACGGTCTAGTAAGTCAGACAGCGTTTAATTGTTTAAGTCCCCCTCGGGTGAAGCGGTTAGACAGGTTTCTGATATGTATGAGAACGTAGACCCAAATAGTCAGAGAGATAGACAGAAAAATATGAAAGAAAAATACTGCAAATCCTTACGCAGTCGATGCATAGTTACTCTGATCATTATGTTTTTTCTAAGTATATCGATTATATGTATAAGCTTGACGCTACATGTTTTCTTTCCTCCTCTTGGTTCACATATACATTCTTCTTTTAATGACACTGTAGAGCACACATTCAGTGACCTGCCACCCCACGAACTATCCTATCGACTAGCACTGCGCAACAACACTTTTATTCGTATGTTACACCATACTCATCAGACCAGCAATGTAACAGATTGCTGGGGATGTGGCCGACTCCCACCCTACCAGAAAATGAAGGGAGCTCTGCCCCTCTTTCCTTACCCGTTCTCACACAATGGTTCGTGCGGAGCATGGTTTGCTTTAATGTCAACACTAGACAGTAAGTCCACAGTTTCCCAGGGCGATTGGATATGGGGAGACCTGAATACAGTTATGAATAAGGCATGTTTTCCAGACAAGGACGGTCTTCCCCAAAGGAAAGGGACCGACCTAGAAAATGAAGTATACGAATTAGGGAATTTTTCTCTTAACCTCATGATTTTGAACGTCCAGTCCGAGACCAACACAGGTTCACCGTTTATAACAGTCTTACCAGTGAAAGGTGAATTATGCGTTAGGAAAAATGGTTCAGTGCACCTAGGACACAGTGATTGTAATACTGTCGTCGAATTCAATGATAAAGGAAAGTCTACTTTCAAGGCTTCCCGCCATTCCTATTTCATTTGTGGTCAGACAGCCTATGTACGTCTGCCCTTGGACTGGGGTGGAACGTGTTATATTGCGTTCTTACTGCCACCTGTTTTCTAGCCCCATCCCATTATCATCGAGATTCCCAACTAGTACATGTTAGACACAAGAGGGAGATCGAGTCCCCAATTGTCGATCAGACTGAGACAACATTGGAGCAATATACTGATTTCAATAAAGGATTCTTTTTCTTCATAGGTCCCATTCAAAATAGTAAATTAATACGCAGGTTGACCAGAACTTTGGAAGCAGTAGTGAACGAAACTACTTCTGCCTTAGGAAACTTAACCGAAGAGCAGTCTGCTATGAGACTTGTCGTTCTTCAGAACCGCCTTGTTCTTGACGTCATCCTGGCCAATAGGGGTGGAGCTTGTAGAGTGATCGGCTCCAGTTGTTGTGTGTTTATTCCTAATAACGCACCACCAGTGTATGCAGCAATAACAAGACTCCATAAGATAGCTTGCCAGATTCACCAGAATCCAGGCACCTGGACTTGGTCCGGCTGGCTCTGGAGTGTGATATCAGCCTGGGGATGGAAAGTATTGTCATTCCTAGGAATCATACTGCTAATAGTATTCAGTTGCTGTCTCTGTCTGCAATGTGGCCCAGCGATTTGCGGCTTGTGTGCCACTGCTTGTATTCCCCGTCCACGTTCACGTTCCCGTGCACGAATAAAAAAGGACGAGCAGATGATGCTATATGAACAAATAGATGGTCTCATGAAAATAGATGTATCCTGAAGGGAACGTAGGGGACAAGGAGGGAATGAGGAAAATGGAATATTATATGGCCTATGTGTCCCCTACGTGTACTTCAACATGTAGTATATGTGCTGACATCCATGCATTTTCCCTCTATGGCCGAAATGAAGACGCCTATGCATTTGCGTCCACCGTTAACATGTCTGTTATTAGGCCCTCCATGAATACAACGTTAATTCTGCACTGAGGCCTACGTTGCCAATGCATTTACATGGTACACGTTTAAACATCGAGAAGCACACGTTTTTGTGGCCCAATCGAGCCAGACCCTGAATTCCGGCTCCGAGCCTCTTCTGTCTCTGAAATTGCAGTTTAGGTATGCATCCCTGACCTCTCCCTTACTCCCTCTCTAGCCGAGAGGTGCCCGGCCTGACCTGCCTGCCAAGACGATATTTTGCCTACAGTTATCTGTTCAGGCTCCGCAAAAACACATTCCAGTCTAGTGAAATAGGTAAACATTTTCCCGCCTGCAGAGCATAGGGCCTAGCCTTCCTGTCTCCATGCAAGTGATTTACTGAACCCGTTGCCATAGTAGGCCCTTGCCCCCACGTAATGCACGAAGAAATATATGCACACACTAGTAATTAATGATGAACGGCCTCTGTTCGAGAGACCTTTACTTCAGACAATACATCCTCCAAACACAAGATATCAGATATGCCAAAGGTACAGGTTGCTCTGACATCCCAGACTTCAGACTCCTCTACTAGTGCTAAAGTCACCCCCCGGCTCTCCCCAGTTACACGTCAATTTCACGTCATGATCAGTTGCGCGCACATGCAGGGTAAAGGTTTCTGCTGACCCTACAGACCTCCTCTATGCATCCACCCACCTGTGACACTCCTATGACTCATCAAGTGAACACCTTCGTGTACGACCTCTTTTACACACCTTCTTTCACGCCCATGTGGTCTTCTCTCTCTCTTTTCACTTGCTCCGCCTGGAGTGTTCCGCTTACTGTATTCATTACTATTATGTGGTTTTACTATATATAATGTGTGATGTTAATAAAACGTCAGATATCCCTTCCTGAACCTTAGTGGTGATGGAACACGATTCTCCCCTGGCTCGAGCCATTGAAATAAAGCCCTTTTGAACTCGGACACCACAGACTCTGCCTCTCATTTTATGAGCTATCCTTATTGATATTAATGTATAGAAAAATGTCCAGGTAAATTTTATTTACGACAGCTGCATTGACGGACAGGCAGGCTCGGTATTTAATATGATACAGCGTATACTTGTCCTTTCCTTGTTTAATTGTTTAAGTCCCCCTCGGGTGAAGCGGTTAGACAGGTTTCTGATATGTATGAGAACGTAGACCCAAATAGTCAGAGAGATAGACAGAAAAATATGAAAGAAAAATACTGCAAATCCTTACGCAGTCGATGCATAGTTACTCTGATCATTATGTTTTTTCTAAGTATATCGATTATATGTATAAGCTTGACGCTACATGTTTTCTTTCCTCCTCTTGGTTCACATATACATTCTTCTTTTAATGACACTGTAGAGCACACATTCAGTGACCTGCCACCCCACGAACTATCCTATCGACTAGCACTGCGCAACAACACTTTTATTCGTATGTTACACCATACTCATCAGACCAGCAATGTAACAGATTGCTGGGTATGTGGCCGACTCCCACCCTACCAGAAAATGAAGGGAGCTCTGCCCCTCTTTCCTTACCCGTTCTCACACAATGGTTCGTGCGGAGCATGGTTTGCTTTAATGTCAACACTAGACAGTAAGTCCACAGTTTCCCAGGGCGATTGGATATGGGGAGACCTGAATACAGTTATGAATAAGGCATGTTTTCCAGACGAGGACGGTCTTCCCCAAAGGAAAGGGACCGACCTAGAAAATGAAGTGTACGAATTAGAGAATGTTTCTCTTAACCTCATGATTTTGAACGTCCAGTCCGAGACCAACACAGGTTCACCGTTTATAACAGTCTTACCAGTGAAAGGTGAATTATGCGTTAGGAAAAATGGTTCAGTGCACCTAGGACACAGTGATTGTAATACTGTCGTCGAATTCAATGATAAAGGAAAGTCTACTTTCAAGGCTTCCCGCCATTCCTATTTCATTTGTGGTCAGACAGCCTATGTACGTCTGCCCTTGGACTGGGGTGGAACGTGTTATATTGCGTTCTTACTGCCACCTGTTTTTCTAGCCCCATCCCATTATCATCGAGATTCCCAACTAGTACATGTTAGACACAAGAGGGAAATCGAGTCCCCAATTGTCGATCAGACTGAGACAACATTGGAGCAATATACTGATTTCAATAAAGGATTCTTTTTCTTCATAGGTCCCATTCAAAATAGTAAATTAATACGCAGGTTGACCAGAACTTTGGAAGCAGTAGTGAACGAAACTACTTCTGTCTTAGGAAACTTAACCGAAGAGCAGTCTGCTATGAGACTTGTCGTTCTTCAGAACCGCCTTGTTCTTGACGTCATCCTGGCCAATAGGGGTGGAGCTTGTAGAGTGATCGGCTCCAGTTGTTGTGTGTTTATTCCTAATAACGCACCACCAGTGTATGCAGCAATAACAAGACTCCATAAGATAGCTCGCCAGATTCACCAGAATCCAGGCACCTGGACTTGGTCCGGCTGGCTCTGGAGTGTGATATCAGCCTGGGGATGGAAAGTATTGTCATTCCTAGGAATCATACTGCTAATAGTATTCAGTTGCTGTCTCTGTCTGCAATGTGGCCCAGCGATTTGCGGCTTGTGTGCCACTGCTTGTATTCCCCGTCCACGTTCACGTTCCCGTGCACGAATAAAAAAGGACGAGCAGATGATGCTATATGAACAAATAGATGGTCTCATGAAAATAGATGTATCCTGAAGGGAACGTAGGGGACAAGGAGGGAATGAGGAAAATGGAATATTATATGGCCTATGTGTCCCCTACGTGTACCCCAACGTGTAGTATTTGTGCTGACATCCATGCATTTTCCCTCTATGGCCGAAATGAAGACGCCTATGCATTTGCGTCCACCGTTAACATGTCTGTTATTAGGCCCTCCATGAATACAACGTTAATTCTGCACTGAGGCCTACGTTGCCAATGCATTTACATGGTACACGTTTAAACATCGAGAAGCACACGTTTTTGTGGCCCAATCGAGCCAGACCCTGAATTCCGGCTCCGAGCCTCTTCTGTCTCTGAAATTGCAGTTTAGGTATGCATCCCTGACCTCTCCCTTACTCCCTCTCTAGCCGAGAGGTGCCCGGCCTGACCTGCCTGCCAAGACGATATTTTGCCTACAGTTATCTGTTCAGGCTCCGCAAAAACACATTCCAGTCTAGTGAAATAGGTAAACATTTTCCCGCCTGCAGAGCATAGGGCCTAGCCTTCCTGTCTCCATGCAAGTGATTTACTGAACCCGTTGCCATAGTAGGCCCTTGCCCCCACGTAATGCACGAAGAAATATATGCACACACTAGTAATTAATGATGAACGGCCTCTGTTCGAGAGACCTTTACTTCAGACAATACATCCTCCAAACACAAGATATCAGATATGCCAAAGGTACAGGTCGCTCTGACATCCCAGACTTCAGACTCCTCTACTAGTGCTAAAGTCACCCCCCCAGCTCTCCCCAGTTACACGTCAATTTCACGTCATGATCAGTTGCGCGCACATGCAGGGTAAAGGTTTCTGCTGACCCTACAGACCTCCTCTATGCATCCACCCACCTGTGACACTCCTATGACTCATCAAGTGAACACCTTTGTGTACGACCTCTTTTACACGCCTTCTTTCACGCCCATGTGGTCTTCTCTCTCTCTTTTCACTTGCTCCGCCTGGAGTGTTCCGCCTACTGTATTCATTACTACTATGTGGTTTTACTATATATAATGTGTGATGTTAATAAAACGTCAGATATCCCTTCCTAAACCTTAGTGGTGATGGAACACGATTCTCCCCTGGCTCGAGCCATTGAAATAAAGCCCTTTTGAACTCGGACACCACGGACTCTGCCTCTCATTTTATGAGCTATCCTTATTGATATTAATGTATAGAAAAATGTCCAGGTAAATTTTATTTACGACAGCTGCATTGATGGACAGGCAGGCTCGGTATTTAATATGATACAGCGTATACTTGTCCTTTCCTTGTGCTGGTGCACAATGTGCTGCTTGGCACCAATGCAAGTGCCTGTGATGCAGACAGGATTGTTTTTGTGCAGGAACGTTCACTTTCCTACATAAATCAATCCTCTGTGGCATTTCCCTCCTTCTATATGTGCTCCAGAAGCAGCACACATTGAAAGAGGAAATAATAAGGAGAAATAAAGATACTTCTCCCCGTTACGTCTCACCTAGGGTGGCATAGCATTTGATGCATTCCCAGGTCCACCAGCAATGGTAAATCTGGGAATGTGCACAGCAAGTCACCTTACTGTTCTGTGCAGTGTGACAGGGAAAGGGCAGGAAAGTGCTGTTTTTAAAAGAATACAGCACATCCCTGCCTTTGTCCCTTTTGCTGGCCCTATGTACATATTGTTACACATCACCTGGGGAGGGGTAGCATTTTGATGCATTCCCACGCCTACCACTAATGGTAAATTTTGGAATGAGCCAAAATCCATAGGTGGATGCGTGGGAACACCCACACATCACCCATGGAACGCCTCCCTGGGGAAAATTGCTCTAGATTTTTCAAGCCACGCAGCTAGTTGTGAAACCCTTGCACCCCCTTGCGTGGTGCAAGGGTGACACAACTCATTGATAAATCTGCCACTTGCTTGAGAACATACATTGGTGACAAGGCTCTCCAGATCCACACACACCTAGACAAGAATTATGATAATGCCTGTCTAGATCGACTTGCAGCCATCCAACCTGCACGCTTCCAGCTATACTGCCTCTAATTTCCGAAAATTACATGTAGTCAACTCATTATAAAATGGATTAAATCAAGATGGGATAACTGTTTACCTACTTTAATTTTCTGGCAGTGCCCTGCTTATTATACTCAACTGGCCCTCTTCACCGTAGCGTTTCCCTGTGAGGCTGGAAGAAGGGTGTGGGCTGGGTTTCCAACTGATTGACGGTTTTGCAGCAGTGCTGCAATATCAGCCCAAGTAACAAAAGCAGCAGTGTGGTGGAGTGAGGCTAGTTTAGTGAAGCCGCAGTGCTTCACACTTGGTCCCTTGACCCCCTCCCCACCCGGGGCTTGTCCGATAAAATTGTCAGGGCTGAATTGTGTTCTCAGTCCGGCCCAGGTCCTCATTCCCACAGACGTTCACGGCTCAAAACAGATAGAGCTCTTATTGTGATACACCGGCGGCGTAAATAATGCACCACGTTGCGCCTAAGCAGATGCGTCACTTTGTAAATGCATGCACTACATTACACCTGCATCGGGTATAACTTGTGCAGGGTGGGTGTTCCCACGTGAAAAAGCCTTGTATAACTGGTGCAAAGAATTCTGTCAGGTTTCACTGTGCCACTTCTAGGATGCTACTGCTTCACAGCAGGCGTAAGGGTGACGCAGTGCTATGGGAAATGGCCTCTCTCATGCATTGCTTGAGTTGCTTCATGCTTTTGACAGAACTCCAGCAATGCTGGGTTTTGCGCCGTAAGATAAGTCAGGATTCCTGATGTATCTGTTGCGACATGGTGTGTCCCAAGGAGGGTGCATTGAAAAGTGTTGCATCTCTGCCTTCACGCAGCAACGCTTTTCATAAATGAGGCCCTGTATTTCCTCATCTGGAACAACCAAAGCGCCCTATGTCTTGTCTTGATAGGCACTTTTTGGGCTATTCTTGCATTCCTGTGTAATGCCTCAATTAGCTGAATTATCTTTGCATTATTATTATTATTATGTTTGAGCTTGTAAAGCGCACTGTTACCCGGAGGTTTCCTGGCGCTGTGTAACGCTGGGGAACCCGTCCTGGCTTTCCCTGTAGGATGGTCCCGGCTGGGAGTCCCCAAGGTGGAGCCAAGCATCCCCGGCGTTTGAGGGGCTGTTGTGGAGATTAGGCAAGCTAGTGCCCAGAGTTGCCGAGTGGGACCCCTGATTAGAGTAGGCACCGAAGCAAGAATTATCGAGTCCGCTGACCAAAGTCCACAACCCTGCCGTGTCGGGAATTGAACCCTGGTCCCGGCCGACTTCTGCTCCCGGGTCTGCCGCCTCTAACCAGTGAGCCACACCACTCCACGAACGCTCATACCTTGCCAATTAACAAACCTATCGGTTATTTTTGAGCATCATTGTTGTTTTTGTATTGTATTAATACATTTTACTAATGTGATCCTAAAATAAATCAACTGTGCCCTCTTGTGGCTATGATTTAAAGTTTGTGGAAGCAATTTGAATAACCAATATATTTAAAGCACACTTTTACCTCACTGTCATATCTTTTAAAAGAATACCTTCAGAAGATATGTGCGGCATATACATTTATTACTGACTATTAACTTACTCTGAGACTCGTATATGTATTTTTTCATTTTAATTCTACATATACTCTGCAGTTGATCTCAACGTTTAAATGTTTCAAGCTTTTATTTGTGCAGCCGTTGACTCTAACATTTCTTTAGCCGCCAGCATTTTCAGGTGTCTTCTAACAGCTCCTTTGGCTATTTCCTCAAATTTCTGGTACATTTATATGTTTTGCACAAATTTCGCAACAGCTTTAACCACGAGCAAGATTAAAAAAAACTAAAAATATGAACCTACCTGCTATAGGTGTGGAAGTATTTCACATGAAGCTAATTTTCAAAACATTGCTTGCTCTAAAGAAGACGTAAAAAACAAGCGAAAAAGAGCATTTTGAACGGGCTTGCAAATCATAGAGGAAACATGTTGTGAAAGCTCTTGTAACTGAAGAATTAAATGAAGATTTAAGTGACCATGTTAATGATTTAGGGGCATATTATCAAGGGGGTTTATCTCTGCTTTATTGGCTTTAAAAGCATTCATTGCTTGTTTATGTGCAATGAGGGTCACCTTCCTACACCTAAACAATCCAAGGCTTTTTGCATTTTCCATGTTTGGGCAGCACACATGGAAAAGCAAAAGTCAGGAGAAATAAAGTGTTTCTCCTCGTTTCACCAACTTAAGACCAGATTTTCCCCGTCTTAATTTTGATTCTGCCTCCTTTTTACTCTGCCCTTAAGTGGCTGAAGACTGCCTTGCAAATAAGGCGAGGCCCCTATCGCCAAGGAAACGTAACAAAAAGTGACGTTCCCGTGGCGAAAGGGGCTTATACATATGTCCCTTAATATCTAGAAGTCAAAGGCATGCCTTTACCAAGTAGGAACATAATTAACTTAAGACCTATATCAAGAGGAACTTGGCTCCAGACCTCATGAGGGACACGTAGGCCCGGATTATGAGTTTGGCGAAGTGGTACTTACCACATTCAGGGGTAAATAGTGCATGGCTTTAGCAAATCGTCTGATCATGATTTAAAAATGTGTTTGTTATTATGCACATGTGCTAAATACTGTCTGTAGTCGATGTGTGCTATTTAAAACATGCTATTTAATGGATGCACTATTTACCACATGTGAAAAATGATGCATGCAGTAAATAACACCCAATTACAAGCAGGGGAGGTAATTAGAAAATAGTGGAAAATACCACCTTAATATACCACCAGTTAAAAGCAGGTGGTAAAAATACCTGAAAGAAAAGCTGTAAAACAATGG
Source organism: Lissotriton vulgaris (assembly GCF_964263255.1). Taxonomy (NCBI): domain Eukaryota; kingdom Metazoa; phylum Chordata; class Amphibia; order Caudata; family Salamandridae; genus Lissotriton; species Lissotriton vulgaris. The sequence goes on along the minus strand of NC_141696.1, from coordinate 93,404,132 downwards.
AAAATGTAAATAACCAATACAAGAATGCAAAAAGACGTACACATTCACTGTTTGAGCTAAAACAATACAATATCACACATTCCTGAACAGAGGGTCAGACTACATTAAATGACAGGGACAGGTGAAGTTATCACATGCTGCTTGCAGCAGTTCACACTTCAGTTTACAATTTACCGAACTGAATGCAGCACTCTTGGGGCACTATATCATGCTATGCCAAATCCATGTTCCGCAACAACAATCCATGCAGCATGAGGATGGAAACCAGGCCACCAATTGACGTAAAATGGTGCAGCAACACAGGATAAAATCCTGGATTGACAAAGTACGGCTGAAACTCATACATGAGTCAGTTAGAGATCCATAGGATACAAAGGCTGATTTGGGAACCACACAAAACATATTTTCACCATTACAGATATCCTGAAGCCCAACATAGGAATCCACTGCCACCCCCATACCCTTCCTGAAAATGTTAAAAGCACTGGCATTCTTTGCAACAGGCATCAAACAGCAGACAGTAGGATTGGTGCATGGCCTTTCTTAGTTAACCTTTAGCAAAACACTCTGCTAAGTAATGGATGCTTTCAAGATAATGAATGACCAGCATGGACATTTCCTTTTGGGCAACCACAGCTAATGCCAGCAAAACATCTGTGATTAGCAGATTTTTCTGGTATCCTACAGCCACATGGCTGCACTCTTGTACCTGCGGTCACTTCAGGCAGACAGGATAAGTGTGTTGAAACTGTAAAATGAATGACACTATTGATGTGAAAATGCTGCGTTTTGTGCATCTGTGTATACTTGTTGGAAAATGAGGCCTTATTTGTGAGGCCTCCACAAACAAAATGTCTACATTTGTCCTTCCCTGGGAACCAAACACCCCAATGTAGCACTTGATTCTCAGAGGGTAGCGTTGCAGAGCAGTCCAAGGCTTACTCAAGGGAGGTGGTGTGGGCTAGTAATCGCCAGTTACAGGTAGGCAGAAATAACACTCAATAATTGATTGTACAGTCTGTTAGTACATTTATTACTCTCAATACTATGTATCAATTTACAAATATACATAATCTGTTGGAAATACTTCTTGACATTGCATAACCTTCCCACCCCTCCCGCAGGGGGGGGAGGGTGCTGTAGTACCACCACCTACATGTATGCACATCATCTTGTCACAAATGCAGTGAGTGCACTCTAACTTGGAGTGAATGCCCCCCTCACTGGCACCATAGCCCAGTAGGTAAAGATCGCCTGGCAGTAGGGGATAATCACAGCAGATTGATAAGATGTATATAAAAAAGAGAATATGTAAATGCTAGACGTTGTTTTCAAAATGATATCCTGAAATAGACAGAATACTAAACTACTATCTTTCATCATTGTAGCTTACTGTCTATGCAAAAAGAGAATGCAGATTTCCTGAGGAAGGCAACTGGCCGAAACGCGTTGGAAGGGAATATATTCTGTATTTTAGAAATGAATTATGTACTGTTAAGTTATTTATGAACTAATCAATGCAAATTTAATGTCATGTGTCATATGTTTAAGAAAATTGCACTTTATAAAAAAAGTTTGATGAATTATAAAGATGAAATAAGAATATGTTAAGAAAAATTACACACTTTAAAAAAAATATATATATAATAAAATAGAAATTTTCAGTATAAATTAGTTGGTGGAAATCAATCTATTGAAAAACAACGTTTTGTCTACTTTAGAAATAATGTGCACGTAACCCGGTGTGTACGGTTCAGTTTTTCAAAAAGTACTTTACCTTGCCAGGGTTTATTCGTTAAGGCAGGGGCCCCGATTTTTCAAAATAACCATCCCAGCGGAGGCCCATCCCATTATCGCAACAAGCATTTATAATGAGAACACCTGCCATAGTGACACATAACCCTGACTGAACATCTCATAATGACCATACAGTGAACACACTTTAATCACAGTGGCTGACCGTCTGGTTGTTCAACTAATGCACTAGCAAGGCTGCATTTCTAGGCATCAATTAGAATGTCAGATAATTATCATATCTGATATGCAAGTCATTCACAGCCCCTAAAAGTCATCACATTTATAATCACATGAATATGCAAATACCACCAGGCACCCTAGCAGGAATGCCTAACAATATATTTCCAATTCAATTATCACTTCATATATTACGTGTGACTTCCAGTCCCCAAAAAACAGTATTATGTAAATGCACCACTTATGCAATTATACCTACTCACCTCTAGGAAATGTCTTCATAAAGACAATCCCTGTTCAGCTTTTCACACCTCTGTGCAGTCTTAGACAAAAGTACCAAGCAGCAGAACTAAAGTTCCAGCATTAGGTTAGCTTCATAGTATAGCTGAACACTTGGGTTATTTTCTTCAAGTCTCCAGATACTTTTGCGCTGGGGGAGTCTGCTTTGCTCCTGCAGCTCCCCTTGCACCTTTGCAAAGAAATGTCAGTGGCCCCATCCTCCTGAGGCCACCACACGCCAAAACAAACAGGTTTCCCTGTAGGCTTTCCTATGCCCTGGAAGGCATTATGGGGCACTTCCTCTCACATTGTTGAAGGAAGTGACCCGATTAGGGTCCCCCAGACCACTCACGACCACCTCTAAGCCTTCCACACCAAATGAAGAGCCTGTTAGACAGTAGAGAATACAAACCAAAATATCTTTATTCAGATACACTCAAGCTGGACAAGTGGGAGAGGACATTCATCTATTGGGTAGGTATGCAGCACATGAACAGAGTATTTATTAACGAGGAAAGTTTCATCATTCTGGGAAGTGAAAGCTGACGGGGCCTTTTCTTAGAAACCAGCAAAGGTTAGTTTCACTCATGCATCTAAAATGGTGTCTGATTCCAAAATGGTGCTGTGAATGCTAACTTACATAAAGCAGTGCGTAAGCATGAACTTTTCTATTCTAACAGACCTTTCTTTTAGCATGAGCTAAACATTTTTTGTGTGTAAGAATAAGGCAAGCAGGGGATTATAAACAATATTATCAACATGTCCCCCCCTGTTCCATCAGGGGGGGGGGAATTGTGGAAGAGAAGAAGTCTCAAAATCCCTTCATCTGTGTTCATCATATCCTCAATCTCCTTCTGGACCATTATTGCAGCATTGGTGTCATGAATTGACATTTTCTGTTTGGGGTGAGAATATTAGTACAATAGAGCAACAAAAGGGAAGGCACTGAATAAGGGCACAGCAGAACATCAAAGTCACAATCAGATAAATCACTTTTTCAAGGCTCCAGCCCAAGCTACTAAAAAGAGTAATTTGATATTGATTGATGTATACATAATTACTATGAAATTGAAATGTCTTTTAAATTGTTTGTAGTATGCTTTTATGATTTTTAACTAAATCGAATAAAGTGGTTTTTGACTTGACTTGACTTGACTACTAAAAAGAGACCAATTCCAATTTCCACCTTCCATTCCCTTGACATTCTCGATAATGTCTTGAATATGCTGGGTGATATTCTTTTCCATATTCTTGATGCCAACTACGCACTGATCGCCTACTAGAGCGCACACTCCTAGCTAAGATGAAATCAACTGCATATCTAGTCTGCTCAGAATATATTGGCATACTTTCTAATTGGGCGGTCATGTCATGCAAAACTGCTACTTTAGACTTGGACAATATTTGCAAATTGCATCCAAAATATTCCCGGGCTTTCTTACCCCTGGTCATAGATGTAATTCCCAAAGTAACATGGGATGACAGAAAATACCCATAAATGGCCCCATTATTATAATTATTGATTTCTATGTCGGTGACTCCCTCACAGGATTCTTTTGCCAGCGTCCCTTTTAACCAGCAGACATTAGACTTGGGATTGACATGTTTGCAAGGCACACCTAGAGGCAACAATATTCCAAAAGCCTCATCGCCTGTACCATTATGGACATTAGATTATGTACCGTTAGCCAAAAAAAGAAATCCAGGATGTCATGAATTGGTCCATCATAATCCACAGCTAAGTATCTAGAATTCATACCAAAGGTATCAGGATCTTTAACATTCACTAAAGAGATTGTACTTTTATACAGCACTGAGCCTGAACAGCTCATATACTGGTTTGTGCCCGTACTATTCACAATGGGACAGCAAGCAGGATTATAACCAGCCTTTGGAGTAACTATTACATCCTTATAATGCCAACCTACTAAAGTAATATTCTATTCCTCCATGTAGTAATTATCGTAGTGTGTCTCAGTAGCGCATTCTGGATAGCCCACTCCCCATGGCTTTCTATATTATAGGCAAGAACCTTGATAAGCAAAACCAAAACTCCGGAAACTTCTGTAAATTCTGGGGGTTGAGTATAATTATAATTAACAAGGAACAATGGATAAGCAGTCCATAAGCTAGTGACTGAATCAGTAGGGTATCACGCCGTTCCCTCCCCAAAGAACCTCAAAAGGGTTTCTAAAAATACATTATTCGGAACTGACATTTTATTTCTAGTCAAAGAGATGACTTTTCCCCTTTTCTGGCAGAACCACATTTTGATTATACTCCAAAACCCATGTCACCCTATACAGTATTAAAAGCAATAGTACCACAAAGGTGACACATAATATTTTCCTTTTGAGTGTCCACATCGTAGTGGGCCAACCAATGAGAATCATTGGTTGCTCCTCATCAGCAGCATGTCTACCAAAGGGATGCATAATGAATAATGAAAGAGGGATAAAAAAAGCAAATGGAATATGTAAGTTCCCAGTGTCTATCGGAGCCTCGCTGGTGCAGGCTCCTATTGTTCATCAAAGCGTTGGCGCTCTTGAGCGCTGGCGGTGGAGGTTGCTCTGTGCTAAGTTTGTATTCCCACGCCGACCAGGATAAGGTACCCCCAAGGGGATACTTTCGATCTATCCTGTCCAATGTTAGTGCACAAATCTCACCACTCCCTAAGCAAACTCTGTTGGTACTATAGCAAAGTACACCCTAATTTACAAAGTCCATCCCTAATTAATCTGACTTCTCCTTTTGTGCACCGTTCTTCAGCCAGGACCGCTCTTAGGCAGCCCAGGAGGGCTTGTGTGACTGGATCAAGAACAGCAAAGAAATAAACACACGGCCCTGTCTTATCTCCAAATCTTTGGGTTAAAACAGAAAGCACTCAACCAGCCATCTCATGGATGTACAACACACACGTTTTGTTATAATCAGAGGTGCCAAGTACTGGAGCTGAATAAAGCACAGTTTTCAATTGTTCAAAAGACTGCTGACATTCAGGCATCCAAGGTAGGGGTTCATGCACATCTCTAGTGGTTAACACTAGCAAAGGTTTGATTAGTAAATAGTAGTTAAGTATCCACTGCTGACAGTAGGAAGTGATACCTATAAAAGCACACACATCTTTCTGAGTCTGCGGGATGGGCATTTTAACAATGGTATTGATGCACTCAGATGTTAATCTCCTACCCTCCTTCAACAGTAGGTGACGTAAATAGGTGACATCCTGTCAACAATACTGAAATTTGGAAAGAGAAACGTGTCCATGGTGAGCCACATGCAACAACAATTTAACTGTACTATCTCTACAACTTTGCTCTGTATCAAAAGCGATAAGGAGCTCGTCAGCATACTGAACCAATACATTACTGTAGGAAGCAAAAGGGAATCCAATTGGCTCTTTAAAGTCTGGCTATAAATACTCGGACTCTCAGTATAACCCTGATGAGCTCCACAGACTCTAAAGCTTCTGCCAGTTATAGTGAACCCAAACAAATATCTGCTATCTGGATGAATAGGAATACTGAAGAATGCATTTTTCAAGTCAATGACAGAAAACAACTGAGCAGTAGAAGGAATCATTGTCAAAAGAGTAGGAAACTTGGGAGCAACTATTTTATTAACTTTGTGCAAGTCAATCACGAAACCGTAAACATCTTCATGTTCATCAAGAAAACCTGAGGGTGTCTGTTTAAGAATGGGAAAAATAGGACTATTACAAATATTGGCAGTCCTCTCTTCAACCACTCCCTTTTTAATCAAATCCTGAATAATTTGCAATAAGGCTCTCTCTCCTACCTGTGATATTTTACACTGAGGGAGACAGGGCAAAAAAGCACTATCCTTAACTTGTATCGAGACTGGAGTTATCTGCTGTAGTCCCACATCTGTATCACTTCTTGCCCACAAAGTGAGTGGCACAGCAGAAAATTCATCAGGAAGAGGTGCAGCTTTGGACAGACACTGTTTAGCACGTACCACATCTGGCCCGATTGTCATATAAACACCTGCAGGAGAACAATAAGTAGTAGCATGCAATTTCTTCAACATATCCAAACAAATCACATTTTCACCACAGTTAGTTGTCAGCAAGAATGGCAAATCCACAGTGAAAGGACCAATAGGCAATCCACGGGGTCTTGAAATGGGGCTTACAACCAGTACACCAAAAAACACCAGAAAAACCTACCAAAACATTATTATGGCCAGATAGGCCTGCCCCGGGGACCATTTTCTAGAAATAGAACTTTTCGTCTCACCTGTGTACACCAAAAATTCCTTACTTGAACCATGCGGTTCGGCTGTTACATAACGACCACGCTGTTCTACAGGTATTGGAATTGGTCCCCCACTTTGTTCCTGGCAGTCCTAGCTGTAAGACATTCCTGTCGCTTTCTCATATCATATTCATCATGCTTCATGGTAGTACTGTCCATCCCGGGGGTCATCGAAGTAATTATTAGCAGAACGACCCTGTGAGTTTGTAGCGTTTTGAGACCTTTCAGCCCCACCAGCTCCACGACCCCATCCACAAGAACCATGCCCTCGAGGGACCGCAACCTTCTGTAAAAAAACACAGGACACTCACTACGCCAATGTCCCTCCTCTTTAGAGTACACACACTGATTCGGACCCAGGGGTGCAGTGTTTGGCTGCCTCCTAGTGCTTTGAAGATGTAGGGCTGAACCAGCACGTCCTCTATGATTCCCTTTAAACGCCTCCTGTAACAACACCTTTGTCTTTAAATCCTTATGCCTTTTCTGTGTCCTTTCCTTCTCCTTATTGTCCCTATGCTTATAATACTGTGCCATATTTAGAAAGACAGAGGGGGAAGAGGTGGACCAAGTACTTTGAGAGAAACGCAATTGAGTTGCAATTTCAGGAAGCAGATGAGAAATAAATCTTTTAACAAACAACCTAATGCCTTCTTCAATATACAAAGCCTGCCCACTGTAATCCAAAAACATACCTTGGAACGTAGTGTGCGCTTGCCTCCAAATATAAACCAGAACAAGAAGACCCAAAACAAATTTCAATATCAGCAAGAGTCATCACCGTTTAAGTGGCAGCTTCAGTCAGTTCGCTATAATAAGCAGTAGGATTTTTCCTGGGGTCAGGTAGGTGAGCCTTAAGGAACAGAACCGTACTTTGTTTCCAAAGAGTATAAACCCATTGTTCTTGGAAATGGGCTGCCACACCCCATCTGGTAACAACACCATGCTGATCTGTTGTTAACTCTTTTATTTCTGGGTGATATATAGGATGAACCTCTTGCATTGGAAACTGAGAAACTGCAGTGAGACTATTCTCAAGCAACCTACCCCTGTAAGCAATCAATGTTGTAACACTGCACAAAACTTGGCCAGGCTCCATGTTATAGCATCCTTGAAACATTGCTCCCAAAGATTAATCAGCGTGGCTAACATATGTTTAAAAGCATGCTGTTGTACAAAGGGCTCATGATCTTTCATCACACGGCAAAAATCTTCCACACTGTATATGGGATTATGGCCCCACTGCACAGCCTGATTAGCCACTACTTGTTTTTATTCATCTCCCACTTCAAATCGCACAGGCTGATTCGCTCTTTAAACTTTGGCCAATCTCTGTCCCCAAACCAGCGTTCTGGCGTCCCAACACTCGAAGAAACCGGAGGACGAAAAACCAGAGAAAGAGAATCAACAGAAGTGCCAGGTCCAATTGTTGCCAGCAAGTGCACCACAAGAGAAAGATCTTGAAACAGGGATACCAAGACAATAAGTGTGAGAGGGGTGCTAACAGTCACAGTTGCCACCGAAGATAAAGGAAAAGAGGAGGAGGAGGAGCCGAAGCTGCAGCCATCGAGACAACAGCAATACATATAGGGACAGTGGAAACAGCCGTAACTGGCAGCTGTGATGGCACAGGAACAATAAAATATATCCTTTGTGGGGCATATGGGGGTGGGGGTCGATTATCTAATAACTCCTCCATAAAAGTATCATCTTCCTCTTTAGCTATGTAAGACTTATCAATGTGCATCCGAAATCTCCAATCGTCACGCTGAATTCCTAACTCTTGTTTCTCTTTATCACGTGCTACAGCTTTATGCTTCAATGTTTGCACTAGCACCTTCTGTGCGTCCCTCTCCATCTTTGACCGCCTTTGTCTGGCCTCCGTCTGCCAAGTTCTGAGGGAATCGAACATTGACTGCCTACTTCTTTTCTTAAACAACTGTTCTTGGAAAAACCCTGTCTTTTTCCATCAAAAGTGCCCGTCAAATGCCACTGCAAATCGGAATTGTGCCTCGTATATTTGTGCCATAATGTACTAAACATAATAGGGCCAAGACGATGCTTCACATACATATCAAAATTTTTAGTGCCTTCTGGAGGCGCCAGCTGAGCCTCACCAAATCGAGCATCAGAAAAACAACAGCGGCAGCACAAGGAAAACAGTTTACTGACACCGGCATTCTCAAAAGCAATCAAATTCACAATGTTATGCCTGGCAAAACATTTGCAAGTGCTTTTATCCAAAAGACGGCCCTTAGACTGGACCAAATACAAGCTAAAATGGTACAATATCCACAAAGAATCAAACAAACTCACCTGATGTATACAGGTCAAACAAATGTATTCTCCACTGCCGACTCTTCAGACCAAACGGTCGGATCCAAGGCTTTTGCCATTAAGGACTCCAGTCAGAATAACCACTGGGCAAGGTGGGACAGAAGGGGAAGCTGCTAGTACCAAGAACACATTCATGCAGGGATCCCTGATCCGTCAGTTTCTTCCCGACGAAAGCCTCGACCTCCCCCTGTCTGCTGAAGGGGGTGGGTCACTCACCCGAAGGAGTTCCTGTTAGGGCGCCAATTGAAGGAAGTGACCCGATTAGGGTCACCTGGGCCACTCATGACCACCTCTCAGCCGTCCACATAAAATGAAGAGTCGGTTAGACAGTATAGAATACAAACCAAAAGGTGCTTATTCAGATACACTCGAGCGGAGCCCGGTCTGCCTAGTCTCGTAGGAGTGCTGCAGAGGTCTGAAAATCAAAATCATAGAGATACATATTATACTATTTGTTACTGGATTAAAACACGACCATATTGGAATTTTCCAAGCAGATGCAGCTAGACAGTCCTACAAAAAAATATGTTTCGATCCTCATATCGCGCATTACCACATAAGCTCTAGGTTGTTTCTTCCTGCACCCACCTCTGGACAAGTGGAAGAGGACCTTTATCTAGTGGAAAGATATGCAGCACATGAACAGTGTATTTATTAACAAGGGATGTTCATCATTCTGGGAAGTGAAACCTAACTGGGACTTTTCTTAGAAACAAACAAAGGAGAACGGCACTCCCCCTTCTTCTCCGCTCACACTGGGCCCGGAGATAGGGGTCCCAGTGAAGGACTGGGTTTTCCTAAGACCCAGCGGTCCCAGGGGACAACACCTGAAACCTTCGTGGGTTACCTGTTCCGGCGTACAAATGACAGAGAGACGGGACACTTCCTTCGGCGTCAAAGATCGAGATTTATTTACTGCAGGGAAAACAGAAGTCACAAGAAGTACATAGCATGTAGGTTCTAGGAGACTGCTTCACATTGTATCTGTGGATCGCTCCTTTTATACAGTTTTTCGTCATAGAACAACATGGCAAACAAAAGGTTACAACCCAGTTCCCCAAGTAAATTTCATAGGGAGTCGCTTTCATGTATTCAAGGTCCCGGAACATAATTACAGTAGCATCGCCGGTTCCCAACTGTAAAAGTACATCTTCCCACCATTAGTGCATTCCATTCCAGCTGTAAACAAGTTAAGGAAGAGTCAGAAATAGGTGCAGAGGAAGACAAAGATAGTCAACAGATTGAAAAGAGGGTAAGGAGGTGATATCGGAAACACGATTGCAGGGATCAAGGGAGACGCGCCTAATGAATGCACGGCTGCAACAATAGACCGGCAGGCAAGATGAGCCTTGAGCAGGGCCATCTGCCTTTGCAGTGTCATCCCCCTCATCATAAAGACACCCTCAAAGGAACACGTGTCTTCCGCAAGAGTTTGGGAATCCCAGGGTCACGGAACGGACAGTGTCCGTTCGCTGGCTACTTGAGGGCAAGAAACAAAATGGATGCTGTACCTAAAATGGAACCCGTGGGTTCAGATGAAGAAACCCACGAAACAGACAAACGGTTTAGGTTAGCATAGCTAAAACGCGTACACCCACTAAACTCGTCATTTGCGATTCATAGATACCAGATTCGACCATATTCGAACGAGTCGAAAATACCACTTACAATTGTCACGGAACCTCAGACGCTCCTTTTGCTCTCAAGTAGGCAAGCACTAGTCGATATCGGAATCGATCTCGATATTCATCAGTGTGAGAAGTTGGCCTGGTATATAATGCTCACTAGTTCTAGTGATCACTTTGTACCATGCCAAGCAACCCTTATGATGATGGTTGTAATTCAACCTTGTAGACCAGTTATCCTAGTGGTAACGTGGACAAAGCAGTCTTAGGCTAAACTCTGAAAGGCATGTGAAGCCAGCTGTTATACCATACACAACCCCCTTGAATACCAAATGAAAGGGACACCACACAGATATATATTGAAAATATATATTGATTTATTAACTATAAAATCCCCTGGACTCTTTATGAGCACAGAAGCACAAGCGTAAAATCACAAGACAGTTTAAAATACACAAAAGTTGCACAATATGGATGAGCCCTAGGGGCCACCTAAACCATATACTAAATAAGTGGTATAAGAGATACCAGGAGGAAAGTGAAGAGGCCTAGGGCCTTGGGAATCGCTGGAGCTATTCGAGACTGGAGTTAACTAAGTCGGGAAAGGCCCACGGGACTCGGGTGCAGTGTTCAAAGTGCACGCACTTCTCAATACAAAGTCTATGGTGCGTAAAAAGCACAAAGTTAGAAAGTTAGGAACCTTCCGAGTGACCTACGGAGCTGAAACTTAAAACACAGGCCCTTGGGATGTGTACCAGTGCAGGAGCACCGGCGGAGCTGAGTTACCTCACCCACAGGAAGCGGGTGCACAGGGTCGAAGATGTGTCGGGTTTCGTCACGCTGGTCGATGGTGCTTGGAGCAGGAGATGCTGCAGGCGGCTCGATGAGAAGAGTTCCGGTGGATCCAAGGGTGGATCTGAAGATGTGAAGACCTGAAAGCAGAGGGGACAGTGTTCAAAGTCACTAGCCAGTGACTGCCGTGGAACCAAAGTGGAACCAGGTGATGTCGGGTGCAAACAGGCGTTGTCGGGTAGCTTCTTTCTGCAGCCACGTGGATACCCGGGGTCGAGGACGTCCAGGAGTCGGTCACGAGCTGTCCCACGTAGGCCTCTCGCTGTTGGCGGTGTCGGCGACCTGATCGGAGCAAACAGGCCTTGGCAAATGCAAGCCACGTAGGAGTTGAAAGATGCTGTTCACTCGGACCAGCAAGGTCAGAGCGGGTGCTCCTTTTCACAGGAGCTTGGGTAGGTCTGGAGCAACCAGACCTGCTGTTTAAATCTTCGGGTTCGTCGCCAAGATGGCCGCTGGCCGCGTGGCTAGTGGCCGGGATGGCGCGTCGAGTGGCACAGTGCAAAAGGGCCCCACGCAGATCGTGGAGATGCTGGGGGGCTGATCTTCGGTGCAAGGGCTGCTCGGTGGTGGGGGTTCTCAATCCCCAAAGCACAACGTCGAGGATGCCTCAGAAGCTGCGCAGTCAGCTTTTCGGGTGTCTTTCAAGAGGTCCGGTCCCACGTCACTCGGTGCCTCCACGGGTCCCTTCTTTGCAGGGACTGTGGATCGGGCTCTGAGAGGTCTGGGAATCTGGTTCTTGTCGGGCTCTGGGCTCGGGCTCCGGCGGGAGGCGGCGGCAAAGCAGACGTCGAGTTGCTGGTTGGTACCTGTGTTCACAGGGTGGTCACTCCTTGGCCACAAGGGAGATTCTTCTTCAGTCTTCTGTGCAGCAGAATGTCGAAGTCCAGTCTTCTTCTTAGTTTAAGTTGATTTCGGGATGATCTGCTGTGCAATGGCACTGCTCCCCCTCTTATTCCAATCTAGGGGGTGGATCACCTACTAGGTCCCTCCTCTGGGAGGAACCAGGAAGGGGGGCGGTTACACCCCCTTTCCTTTGTCCAGCTCCGCGCCAGGACTGGGGCTGGAAGGCCCCAGAACCGGTTTGGGCTGGCCTATGCACGGGGACACCTTGTGTGCCCCGGGCATGTCTGATTCTTTTCAGCCCTGTCCTACCTAATACACAAAATCCTGTCTGGGGTGGTGCTCGCACCTCCCAAGGCAGGAAACCCTTTGTCCAGGCCACCATCTGCCGAGTTTCGGTCAGCAGCAGGAGGCCAGACTTGTGTCTGTGGTGGCAGCGTCCATTTTGTGGAGCTGAGGCTCTGTTTAACTTTAACCGGGGTTAAGGCTACACACATGTCGTGTCCCTCTAGAAGGGTGGAATGCTATCCCCGTCGCCAGAACTGGCGAGGGGATAGTATTCCAATTCGTATGACACCTTACTCGACATGTTTTGATAAAGCCAAACCAAAGATAGCATTTAACCGCGAGGATTATAATGCACTTAAGAGTATATGGTATGGCAATATCCCGGAACAGCTTAGGGAGTGGTTCCCGACAGCTGCAGACAGGCTCAGCTCATGCTAGAGCACCATCTCACATATTTCCAAGCACTCTGCCTCCAGGATTGATGAGGCCTTCCATAGGAGTGGCTGATAGGAACATATGTGTCCAGTTTAGGGTTAGGCACAGGCATACTGTACCTAAGTAAGAGGTGGTTACACCGACTTACCCCAGCTGAGTGTTCAGCCAGTTGTGTCAAAGATGGAGGCCAGGCCAGGGGTGGCACAATACGTGCTGCAGCCCCTGGTAGGCCTTGGATACACCTATGCCCTGGGCACCTAGGGTGCACTATTACAGGGGCTCATAAGGTGAACCAGTTCCAATTCGTAATGCACCTAGAGTGCATTGGCATCAATTTAGAGAGAGAACAGCAGGCTGTGGGTCTGATTAGCAGGCCCACAGCCACATTAAGTCAGAAACCAGTGAAGCAAAAAGCAAAAATTTGGGGTGACCATAGGATAGCAGACCCTACTCTCCTACATAACCCCCCCCCAAACGCAGGGACATTAGACTAACCTTGACCAGTTGTGTCTTCATGTTCTAAGTGGAAGTACCTGGAGAGACCATCTGCGTTGCCATGGTCAGTCCCTGGGCGGTGCTCCACTGTAAAGTCCATCCCCTGTAGGGAAATGGACCACCTGAGTAGTTTGGGGTTTTCACCCTTCATCTGATTAAGCCATAGGAGGGGCTTATGGTCGGTCTGAATCTTGAAGTGAGTGCCAAATAAGTATGGTCTCAACTTCTTCAGGGCCCACACCACAGCAAAGGCCTCCCTCTCTATAGCTGACCAACGTTTCTCTCTGGGGGTCAGCCTTCTGCTAATGAAAGCAATGGGCTGGTCCTGGCCATCTACATTAAGCTGTGAAAGCACTGCTCCCACTCCCAACTCAGAAGCATCTGTTTGGACAATGAACTCTCTTGAGTAGTCAGGACTCTTCAGGATAGGTGCAGAGCACATGGCCTTCTTCAGGTCATCAAATGCCTTTTGACAGATTTCTGTCCACTGAACCTTTTTGGGCATCTTCTTGGATGTCAGATCATTAAGAGGAGTCACAATGGACCCATAGTTCTTAACAAACTTCCTGTAGTACCCAGTCAGGCCCAAGAAAGCTCTGACCTGAGTCTGGGTAGTTGGAGGGGACCAGTCCTTGATGGTCTGGATCTTACTCTCCAGTGGTTGAACTTGGCCTCCACCTACAAGGTGGCCCAGGTATACAACCTTGCTCTGCCCTATCTGGCACTTTGTTGCCTTGATAGTGAGGCCTGCCTTCTGCAAAGCCTCAAGCACTTCCTTCAGGTGGATCAGGTGATCCTCCCAGGTGGAGCTAAAGACAGCAATATCGTCCAGATAAGCTGCACAAAAGTCATCCAACCCAGTGAGGACTTGGTTCACCAACCTTTGGAAGGTGGCAGGTGCATTTTTCAAACCAAAGGGCATCACCACAAACTGATAATGCCCACTAGGGGTAGAAAATGCTGTCTTGGCTTTAGACTCCTCAGCTAACCTGATTTGCCAGTAGCCAGCTGTCAAGTCAAATGTGCTCAAATATTTGGCAGAAGCCAACTTGTCAATGAGCTCATCTGCCCTTGGAATAGGGTGTGCATCTGTCCTGGTGACAGCATTGAGTCCTCTGTAATCCACACAGAACCTCATCTCTCTCTTGCCATCTTTGGTGTGAGGTTTGGGGACCAGAACCACTGGGCTAGCCCAGGGGCTCTCTGAAGGCTCAATGACACCTAATTCCAGCATCTTTTGCACCTCAGTCTTTATACAGTCCCTGACGTGGTCAGGTTGCCTGTAAATTTTGCTCTTTACAGGAAGACTGTCACCAGTGTCCACCACATGTGTACACCAGTTAGTCTGACTGGGTGTCAATGAGAACATATGCCTGTATGCCTGTAGAACTTGTCTGCAGTCATGTTGCTGATGTTCAGTGAGGCTGCCACCTAAGGCCACACCATCAACTGAGCCATCCTCAGGGTTCTGAGTGAGCAGGTCTGGGAGAGGGTCACTCTCTTCCTCCTGTCCCTCATCTGTAGCCATGAGCAAGCCCATGTCTGCCCTGCTGACATATGCCTTCAATCTGTTCACATGGAGCACCCTGTGGGGGCTCCTGGGAGTTCCTAGGTCCACCAAGTAGGTAACCTCTCCCTTCTTTTCCAGAATTGTATGGGGTCCAGACCATTTGTCTTGGAGTGCTGCTGGGGCCACTGGCTCCAACACCCATACCTTCTGTCCAGGCTGAAATTCAACAAGGACAGCCTTTTGGTCATGCCAAGCTTTTTGTAATTCTTGGCTAGCCTCAAGGTTTTTGGATGCCTTTTCCATGTACTCTGCCATCCTGGAGCGGAGACCAAGTACATAGTCCACTATGTCCTGTTTAGGCTTTTTGAGAGGTAACTCCCATCCTTCCTTCACAAGACACAGGGGTCCTCTTACAGGGTGCCCAAACAACAATTCAAAGGGGCTGAAGCCAACCCCCTTTTGAGGGACCTCTCTGTAAGCGAACAAAAGGCAGGGCAGAAGGATGTCCCATCTTCGCCTGAGCTTTTCAGGTAATCCTTTAATCATGCCCTTTAGGGTCTTGTTAAATCTCTCAACAAGCCCATTGCATTGTGGGTGATAAGGAGTGGTGAACTTGTAGTTTACACCACATTCCTTCCACATAGCTGTCAAATATCCAGACATGAAGTTGGTACCTCTATCTGATATTACCTCCTTAGGAAACCCCACTCTGGAGAAAACTCCAAGTAAGGCCCTGGCCACAACAGGAGCTGTTGTGGTCCTAAGGGGAATTGCCTCTGGGTACCTGGTGGCATGATCCACTACCACCAGTATGAATCTGTGCCCAGATGCTGTAGGGGGATCCATTGGACCAACAATATCAATCCCCACTCTCTCAAAGGGAACCCCCACCACAGGTAGTGGTATCAGGGGGGCCTTTGTTGTTCCACCTGCTTTACCACTGGCTTGGCAGGTTTCACAGGAGCGACAAAACTCCTTGGTGTCTTCAGACATGTGAGGCCAGTGAAAGTGAGGGACAAGCCTGTCCCAAGTCTTGTTCTGGCCTAGGTGTCCTGCTAAAGGAATATCATGGGCCAAGGTGAGTAGGAAGCCCCTAAATTGCAGAGGTATAACCAACCTCCTGGTAGCACCAGGCTTGGGGTCTCTAGCCTCTGAATAAAGGAGTCCATCGTCCCAATATACTTTATGGGCACCTTGAGCATTCCCAGCAGCCTCAGCAGCAGCCTGCTGTCTGAGGGGTTCAAGAGAAGGACAGGTTAACTGAGCCTGCCCCAAGTCTGCCCTAGAAGGTCCCCCTGTCCCCAGAAACTCAACCTGATCAGGTTCAAGTTCTTCAGGGACAGTTCCTTCAGGGGTCTCTAGATCAGTTTCCTGTGAAGCCTGATCCTCACTTGTAGGCAGTTGGGAAGGCACAGCCTTAACCCTCCTGTTCTTCTTCTTGGGAGGTACTTGGTCCATTGTTCCAGGATCCAAGACCTGAGGTTCAGAGAGGCACTTTTTGGCCTGTGACCTGGTCACAGCAAGGACATGTGATGATATCCCTAACATCTCTGCATGAGTCCTGTACTCAACTTCTGACCATAGAGAGTTCTCCAGGTCATTGCCCAACAAACATTCTACTGGGAGATCAGCACTAACCACAACTTTCTTTAGGCCAGTTACCCCTCCCCAGGAAAAGTTAACAAGTGCCACACTATGTGTAGTAGTGACATTGCTGGCATTGGTCACCAGGTAATCATCGCCTGGCATGTATTGTCCAGGGTCCACAAAGTTAGGTGTCACCATAGTGACACTGGCACATGTGTCCCTGTAAGCTTGAGCCACTTTGTTGTTAATCAAAGGTGTCTGTCTGTATTTGCCCAGGTTACTGGGACTTATGTCAGGGGTCAAATCTATGTCCCCTTCACAAACCAGAACAGCCTGTGTAAGGGTTCTGACTAGGTCAGAATCTCCTTCAGTTCCCAAAGTGATTCCCACTAAACCCTTGGCTTGAGGACCAACACTGCTAACTGTACTAGTGGGTGCAGGTGCCTTAGGGGCTGCAGTGTTGGGGGCTCCACCCTTTTTACACTCACTTGTCCAGTGAGAGGTGTTCTTACAAGTTTTACACCAGGGTTTCTTCTGACCTTCTTTCTTCTTCTTCTTGGAAGTTTGGGACCCACCCTCTGTCTCAGTTTGGGGCCCTGTTGAAGACTTCTGGTCTTTAGCTTTCTGCTCCCCACCCTTCTGGTCTGTTTTCTTCTGGTCACCACCCTGGTTCTGGTTCTGGTTCTTTTGCTTAACTCTGGTTCTTACCCATTTATCTGCCCTCTTTCCCAATTCTTGGGGAGAGGTCAAATCTGAGTCAACCAAATGTTGATGCAACTGCTGGTTCTGACAATTATTTAAAATTTGTTCTCTCATCAGCAAATTGTACAATCCTTCATAGTCTGTAACCTTGCTTCCCAGCAACCATCCCTCCAGAGCCTTAGTGGCACACTCAACAAATTCAGACCAGTCCTGAGTCTGTGTCTTCTGGGTATCTCTGAACATTAACCTGTACTGTTCAGTGGTTAAGCCTAACCCATCAATCAGAGCACTCTTCAGGACCAGGTAGTTTCTAGAATCCCCATCACTAACTGTGAGGAGTCTGTCTCGGCCTCTACCTTCAAAGGAGAGCCACAAGATTGCTGCCCACTGCTCCTGAGGGATCTGCTGTACTCTGCAGGCTCTCTCCATTGCAGTAATCCATTTATGGATGTCATCCCCAGCTTTGTAGGGGGGCACAATCTTACTCAGGTTTCTATTATCAAAAGACCTGTCTTTATCCTTGTGGATATTGCTGCCACCAGTGGGTTCTATTACCCCACTCTCTCTAGGCTGTCTTGCTCTAGCAAGTTTCTCCTTAGCCAGGGCAACCTCTAACTCTTGCCTCTGGATCCTAAGCTCAGCCTCTCTCATCTTGGCCTCATGTTCCCTTCTCTGAGGGCTAGTCATCTCCTTTCTGGAGTGACCATGAGAGCCTCTAGAGACATGGGAGGTGTTGGATTCACCTGAGTGATGCCTTCTCCTCCTATGGCCCTGGTTAAGTCCACCTGGGGGTCTGAATGGGTTGTTACCTGATTCATTCCCAAGTTGACTTAAGTTAGCCTGGTTCAGTCTACTGACCAGCACCTGACTATCTCTGTCATCATCTGACTCACTGCTTTCCACCTCCTCCTCCTCTTCTTCTTCTTCCTCTTCATCTACCTGAGGAGCTCCAGTGGTGGAGGCTTCCTCATCTACTAGGATGATAGGGGTAGGGGTGTCTACAGTGTCATCCTCTGAAGGATGGCCTCCTTCAGCATTCCCTGTGGGGTTTGCTTTAGAGGTCTTTAGAGCCTCAGACTGATCCAAGAGCTCTCTTAGGTGGTCTGTAGTAGGGGTAGGCCCTGTCTTCAGACCCCTTAAGACACAAAGCTGTCTTAATTCCTTAAAAGGAAAAATAGCAAACTGGGATGGTGCCCTTGGAGGGTCACTCTCAACAGGAGTAAGTCCACTGGACCCCTCTGTTCCAGACATTGCTCTAGTGTGGGTGGATGTGTTGCAATCTACCTACACTGGTGTTTACCTACTAAACCTATCTAGTAGTTGTAGCTAGGGTGTGCTACTCCCTTTGCTCTACAACAACTAAGTTCAGTAGAACTTAAGTATACTAGTCTTGTTTTATATGTACCTAGCAGGTACCTGTATGATCTTTCAAATGATAATCTCAAAGATTGTAATGGTAAAACAACAGCAAGCTCAGATCCCACCGCTGCCACCAATGTGAGAAGTTGGCCTGGTATATAATGCTCACTAGTTCTAGTGATCACTTTGTACCATGCCAAGCAACCCTTATGATGATGGTTGTAATTCAACCTTGTAGACCAGTTATCCTAGTGGTAACGTGGACAAAGCAGTCTTAGGCTAAACTCTGAAAGGCATGTGAAGCCAGCTGTTATACCATACACAACCCCCTTGAATACCAAATGAAAGGGACACCACACAGATATATATTGAAAATATATATTGATTTATTAACTATAAAATCCCCTGGACTCTTTATGAGCACAGAAGCACAAGCGTAAAATCACAAGACAGTTTAAAATACACAAAAGTTGCACAATATGGATGAGCCCTAGGGGCCACCTAAACCATATACTAAATAAGTGGTATAAGAGATACCAGGAGGAAAGTGAAGAGGCCTAGGGCCTTGGGAATCGCTGGAGCTATTCGAGACTGGAGTTAACTAAGTCGGGAAAGGCCCACGGGACTCGGGTGCAGTGTTCAAAGTGCACGCACTTCTCAATACAAAGTCTATGGTGCGTAAAAAGCACAAAGTTAGAAAGTTAGGAACCTTCCGAGTGACCTACGGAGCTGAAACTTAAAACACAGGCCCTTGGGATGTGTACCAGTGCAGGAGCACCGGCGGAGCTGAGTTACCTCACCCACAGGAAGCGGGTGCACAGGGTCGAAGATGTGTCGGGTTTCGTCACGCTGGTCGATGGTGCTTGGAGCAGGAGATGCTGCAGGCGGCTCGATGAGAAGAGTTCCGGTGGATCCAAGGGTGGATCTGAAGATGTGAAGACCTGAAAGCAGAGGGGACAGTGTTCAAAGTCACTAGCCAGTGACTGCCGTGGAACCAAAGTGGAACCAGGTGATGTCGGGTGCAAACAGGCGTTGTCGGGTAGCTTCTTTCTGCAGCCACGTGGATACCCGGGGTCGAGGACGTCCAGGAGTCGGTCACGAGCTGTCCCACGTAGGCCTCTCGCTGTTGGCGGTGTCGGCGACCTGATCGGAGCAAACAGGCCTTGGCAAATGCAAGCCACGTAGGAGTTGAAAGATGCTGTTCACTCGGACCAGCAAGGTCAGAGCGGGTGCTCCTTTTCACAGGAGCTTGGGTAGGTCTGGAGCAACCAGACCTGCTGTTTAAATCTTCGGGTTCGTCGCCAAGATGGCCGCTGGCCGCGTGGCTAGTGGCCGGGATGGCGCGTCGAGTGGCACAGTGCAAAAGGGCCCCACGCAGATCGTGGAGATGCTGGGGGGCTGATCTTCGGTGCAAGGGCTGCTCGGTGGTGGGGGTTCTCAATCCCCAAAGCACAACGTCGAGGATGCCTCAGAAGCTGCGCAGTCAGCTTTTCGGGTGTCTTTCAAGAGGTCCGGTCCCACGTCACTCGGTGCCTCCACGGGTCCCTTCTTTGCAGGGACTGTGGATCGGGCTCTGAGAGGTCTGGGAATCTGGTTCTTGTCGGGCTCTGGGCTCGGGCTCCGGCGGGAGGCGGCGGCAAAGCAGACGTCGAGTTGCTGGTTGGTACCTGTGTTCACAGGGTGGTCACTCCTTGGCCACAAGGGAGATTCTTCTTCAGTCTTCTGTGCAGCAGAATGTCGAAGTCCAGTCTTCTTCTTAGTTTAAGTTGATTTCGGGATGATCTGCTGTGCAATGGCACTGCTCCCCCTCTTATTCCAATCTAGGGGGTGGATCACCTACTAGGTCCCTCCTCTGGGAGGAACCAGGAAGGGGGGCGGTTACACCCCCTTTCCTTTGTCCAGCTCCGCGCCAGGACTGGGGCTGGAAGGCCCCAGAACCGGTTTGGGCTGGCCTATGCACGGGGACACCTTGTGTGCCCCGGGCATGTCTGATTCTTTTCAGCCCTGTCCTACCTAATACACAAAATCCTGTCTGGGGTGGTGCTCGCACCTCCCAAGGCAGGAAACCCTTTGTCCAGGCCACCATCTGCCGAGTTTCGGTCAGCAGCAGGAGGCCAGACTTGTGTCTGTGGTGGCAGCGTCCATTTTGTGGAGCTGAGGCTCTGTTTAACTTTAACCGGGGTTAAGGCTACACACATGTCGTGTCCCTCTAGAAGGGTGGAATGCTATCCCCGTCGCCAGAACTGGCGAGGGGATAGTATTCCAATTCGTATGACACCTTACTCGACATGTTTTGATAAAGCCAAACCAAAGATAGCATTTAACCGCGAGGATTATAATGCACTTAAGAGTATATGGTATGGCAATATCCCGGAACAGCTTAGGGAGTGGTTCCCGACAGCTGCAGACAGGCTCAGCTCATGCTAGAGCACCATCTCACATATTTCCAAGCACTCTGCCTCCAGGATTGATGAGGCCTTCCATAGGAGTGGCTGATAGGAACATATGTGTCCAGTTTAGGGTTAGGCACAGGCATACTGTACCTAAGTAAGAGGTGGTTACACCGACTTACCCCAGCTGAGTGTTCAGCCAGTTGTGTCAAAGATGGAGGCCAGGCCAGGGGTGGCACAATACGTGCTGCAGCCCCTGGTAGGCCTTGGATACACCTATGCCCTGGGCACCTAGGGTGCACTATTACAGGGGCTCATAAGGTGAACCAGTTCCAATTCGTAATGCACCTAGAGTGCATTGGCATCAATTTAGAGAGAGAACAGCAGGCTGTGGGTCTGATTAGCAGGCCCACAGCCACATTAAGTCAGAAACCAGTGAAGCAAAAAGCAAAAATTTGGGGTGACCATAGGATAGCAGACCCTACTCTCCTACAATCAGACCATCCAGATGTTGCTGCAACATCATTCTATCCATCAGTGCTTCCTTGGTAACAGGTGGCCGTCTCATACACGTTGTAGCACAGAGGCCACATAAGGCAGGACCACACTGCACACAAAGACAGCACGTGAACAGAAATGCTACAACAACCCCAATGATCATCAGAATTTTCCAACCCCACGTCGACATCAGGCCCCAGAACCACCCTAGTAGCGTCCAATCACCTACGTCCACGTGTATGGACTCGGAGATCTTATGCAACTTCGAGATGGCTTGATAGACAGTTGGAGCGTTATCAGGAATGAAAATGCAGCAACTCGAATGGATCACCTTACATACTCCACCTCTATCTGCAAGGACAACGTCTAAAACCATACGGTTTTGTAACGTCATAAGCCTGTCAGCCTGAAGCTCTGCTGTGATGTTACCAAGGGCACTCGCAGTGATATTAGCAGTCGATTCCACCACTCGAGTCAACTGTCTCAGGTTCCTACTATTGATCATAGGTCCCCAAAACGGCAAGAAACCCTTAAAGAAGTCTCCTGCTTCTTGACCGGCAGTGTCCTCTTCGCTAATCACGCCTCTCACAACTCTGGTCTTGTGATAATCCGACCCAACAGTAAAGGTCGGCGGCAACAGATTCGCAATATAACATGTGCCTGAGAAATCACGAGGCAACCATGTATATGCGCGGTCGTAACAAACAAAGTATGTACCCTTGGCGGTCAGAAGAACAGGGGAAGAGGCCGTCGGTAAAACATACGTTTCAGTACAGGCACTCCTCCCAAGCTGTGCTCGCGGGCTTCGGCCAAGACCTTTCAGACAGAAATTACCGAGATGGGGTACGATCCAGATCGGAGACGAGCTTTTAAGCTGCCGATCACCCACTGACATGCTGTACTCAGCCTCACTCAGATCTCTGTATGCTCGCACCACTTCCTCTGGGATAAGCGATGCGTCGAAGATATCCCTATCTAAATCGGCAATCGCTCTTGCCAAAGGCTTGTGGTACGGGCCAGGACCATGATCTGCAGTGCGTGGCTCTCGATGGGGGTAGGAATCTAGTGCGCTACGAAACATTCTTTGGAATGCTTGAGCTGAACCCTGGGAACTGTAAGGAAGGACCAAGTACGGAATTCCTCTATCCGTGGTATGTGGCATTAAACCACACACCCAACAGTTGGTAGTATTCATCACCAACTGATGTTGATGAAGGAGCTGAACGAAAGAGTTGTTCATGAATTCCGCACGTCTAACCTGCTCGTGTTGGGGTAAGAGGTGAAAAGAATGAGGAGAAACAGTGGAAGTAGGTTTGGGTTCAGAGAAAAGGGTAGGTGAAGCAGAAGGCAATAACGATTGTATTCCATAATATACTCCACCCACCAGTAACATGGAAACAGTTAGGAACAGTAGGAACACCTGAAACAGAAAGCATTTGGTACGTACAACCCTATGCAATATGGATCTTTGCGCAAGAGTCTTCTCCACTTCCATATACTAGGAGTCAAGAGGGAATTACAGGACTAGGTCGCCCTCCACTCAATCAATCACAAATCACAACAAACCTAGTCCTCGAGGCAATTAATCTTCAAGGTCTGTGAACATATATGGATTGCCAAAGAGATCATTCCAGACACACCTCTAATTCTAGAGATTGTTTATCATGTTCCAGACTAGTGCCAGGAAATTAAAAGTAGCCAATCTCTGATAAACATATAACTAGACAACACAGTACAAACATCCACTAGAAGGACAACATTTGAAAAAATGTGTGAATAGCTAGATGACACCTCACGGGCGCACCACCAATGGGACCCCTGGTTGGTACTCACCAGGATGGCCCTGTTCTCATCATCGGTGTCACCTAGCTTAATGTAAACGTGTCCGACACCCAAAGGAAAAGAGGACAGTGAATGGTGCAGTGTACGCAAAAACATATATGTGACAAGGACTAACAACGTTCAACATATAACACAACAACTACTGTGCACACAAGATACAGGAACCTTTTATTTGTATTCTCTTGTTGCCAACAGTAAACATATATACATAAAAAGGAGTGAGGCGAATACTACCTATCGATTCGCACTCAACTCGCAGCCGACATGTTTCATTGCCTTGGTATGATTCAGGCAATTTCTTCAGGGCAAAGATTTTTGGGAAGCCACTGCCAGCAATACTGTGTTTTACGTGCTAACTGGCGGCTTTTGCTTTCATACCGTTGCTGCTATGTCTTTATAAAATCCTTTGGGTGTCGGACACGTTTACGTTAAGCTAGGTGACACCGATGATGAGAACAGGGCCATCCTGGTGAGTACCAACCAGGGGTACCAGATTGGCTACTTTTAATTTCCTGGCACTAGTCTGGAACATGATAAACAATCTCTAGAATTAGAGGTGTGTCTGGAATTATCTCTTTGGCAATCCATATATGTTCACAGACCTTGAAGATTAATTGCCTCGAGGACTAGGTTTGTTGTGATTTGTGATCTTCTCCACTTCTGACAACTTTGAGAATGCCATCCTCTAAAAACCGTCCGCAACGTTCTTGACGCACTTCGTTCTGTGTAGCAATTGTCAATCCCCAGGAGTTCCTAGGAATCGACAGCCTCCGACCTAGTGTCAGGAACCTACTAAACAGAAGAAAGTACCTGCACGGCCCTATGGTCAACCCGGATGTAAGGTTCTTTTAATCAAACAATATATACAAAATCTCCTAGCTGTGGAAAAACACACACGTGGAAAAAAACTCAGAAATTAATAGAAACCACAATTGTTCAAAAATGTTCAAAATGATAATGGGGGTAACGTGAGTTTTCAAAAAGGGAAAAACACAAATAATTTATTAGTCTCTGGTATTGGAACGAAGAAAATATCTGCTTCTTCCAGGACGAGTCTGTTCTTCTAATAATTGTTCAGATTGTGGAACAGAGTCCTGTCGGTCAGACAATAGTTCAGATCTTGAATTCTCCAATGGCAAAGGTTCAACAAAGTTATCTGGCTGCACTGAAGTATCTCCCACAGGCTGAGCGTCACTGAACGGCACAAAGCTCGGCAGAGCTTCTGTCTCTGATGTGGCGATGGCAGTCCTCACCCACGAGTCCGCTGGTAAAGGTATTGGTACCTTTTTGGTGTGGGTGGCGTGCACCCAAAGCTTGCGGCCCTCCAAACGAACTGCAGTTCTCGTGGCGAGTAGCACCTGGAAGGGTCCCACAAACCTCGGCTCGAGATTTCGCTTCCGGCCAAAATTTCTTGTCACCACCCAGTCTCCCGGTTGGAGCCGGTGACCAGGACCCTCCGTCTGTGCCGGCAGTGCTTCAAAGACCTGTTGATGAATTAACCTCAGTTTAGCAGTCAGATCATGAAGATGATCAATTAGCATCGGGTATTCAAGATTTGCAAATGACCTGGGTCTAGGAACCCCCCAAATATTTGCAGGACGGCCGAACACAATCTCATATGGGCTGAGCCCTACTCGAGAGTGCACAGTCGCCCTAGTCGACAAAAGAGCCAGAGGCAAAGCGTCGGGCCATGACAGACCAGTCGTAGCCTGAATCTTTGCGAGTTTTAATTTTAGAGTACCGTTGTACCCCTCAACCAAACCTGCTGACTGGGGATGATTTGCGCTTGTGGAATTTTTGTGTAATTCCAAGGCCCTTACACACACTCTTCATCACACTCCCCACAAACTCACTTCCGTTATCAGACCATACAATCCGTGGCATTCCATACCGAGTAAAGTATTCCTTCAGTAGGACTTTCGCTGTGGACAGGGCAGTATTGTCTTTGAGAGGATAGGCTTCGATCCATCAGGAGAATGCGCAAACCACAACTAAAACGTACTTCAGATTATTACATCGCTCCATATGGATGAAGTCCAGTTGGATTACCTCAAAGGGACATGTAGGAGGAGCAAAATGGCCAGGGGGTGTAGGAGTACCCTTGCCAGGATTGTACATCATACATACCATGCAATTCTTAACCAATCTCTCAGCACATTTAGCGATACCATCATTCTTCCATACAGGGGACAACAACTTGCAGATACCTTTCGCGCTAATATGTGACAAGCCGTGCGACATAGTCACAACAGCTAGCACATATGCATCCGGCAACATCCATCTTTGATTCTCCGACAAATCAATCCAACATCCATTCACATCCAACTTTCCTGTGCTCTCCTTCCACTTGGTCTTTTTGGTTTCGGTGGCCTCATTCTGAATTGCTTTCACACTTTCAGCAGTATCCTCACACATACCAGTTTCTGCAGGCCACCTTACCGAACTCGTCACATACATTCTGGTTGCAAGATTTCTAGCAGTCTCCTTAGCACTCTCATCGGCAAATGCATTACCACGACCAACATCATCCGTCACCTTACGGTGCGCACTGCATTTAATAATCGCCACCTGCTTGGGCAATGTAAGTGCGTCTAAAAGATCGTTCACAAGCTGTCCATGCTGGATCTTTGTACCATGCGATGTCATAAAGCCTCTCTCTCGCCACAATCGACCGAAACTATGCGCGACGCCAAAAGCATATTGGCTGTCGGTAAACACATTCACCCGCTTTCCTTTCGACAAAACACACGCTCTCGTCAATGCAATTAACTCTGCCGCCTGCGCAGAATTCTGATTCAATCTCGCAGTTTCCACAACCGTACTCAACGTTACCACAGCATACGCAGTCATCACATCACCATTCGGCAACTTAAAACACGAACCGTCCACATACAAGGTACCATCGGGATCTTCCAATGGAGTGTTTTTTAGGTCAACACAACCCATCGTTTCCTCCTCAGTTCGCAAATAACAATCATGTGGTGGTACCTCGTCTGATTCCATATTGATTGGCAACAACGTCGCCGGGCTTAGGACATTGCAGCGCTTTATTTGGATGTGACTTGCCAAAAGCGTCAACTCGTAACCGGACAACCTTGCGCTCGTCAAGTGTTGGGTTTTCGTACAATTCAAGAGAGTGTCAACTGCATGCGGAACCATTACCGTAAGCATATTATCCATGACCAATCCTGCAGATTGTCGGATGGACACTGCAGCTGCCGCTGTCGCCCTTAGACAACTCGGCAATGCTCTAGCTACTGGGTCCAAGGTCGAGGAAAAATATGCACATGGACGCTGCTTACCGCCAAATTGCTGCGTCAAAACACTTAACGCACAACCTTCCCTCTCGTGAACGTATAGTGTAAACGGCTTACTGTAGGCGGGAGTACCTAACACAGGGGCCGAACACAACGCATCACGCAGTTCAGAAAAACTCTTCTGACATTCTTCCGTCCATGGCAAAGGAGATGGAACATCCTTGCACGTAAGGGCTACCAATGGTTTCGCTAGCAATGAAAAATTTGGATTCCATTGCCTGCAGTATGACGTGATACCTAGAAAGGCACGCACATCTCTCTGAGTTGTTGGCACAGTCATTCGGGCGATCGCTGCAATTCTCTCTGGGGTCAACCGTCTTCCCTCCTTTGACAATAAGTGACCTAGATAGGTCAGTTCTTGGCAACAATATTGCAGTTTAGAAGGTGACACCTTGTGATGTAAGTCACAGAGATGCTGTAACAGAGACACCGTAGCAGTCTTGCAAATCTCTCGTGTGTCCGCAGCCACCAATAAGTCATCTACATATTGGATCAAGGCCGCACCAGCCGGTAACACAAACGCGTCAAGTTGACTCTTCAAGGCTTGGCTGTATATCGATGGACTCTCACAGTAGCCCTGAGGAGCGCGTTTAAACCTAAAACTGCGACCACCTAACGAGAAACCAAATAGGTCCCTGCTTTCCTCAGCAATCGGAATGCTAAAGAAAGCATTCTTCAGATCGATCACTGAGAACCAAGAAGCAGATGCAGGAATCAGAGTCAGTAAAGCCGTAATGTCAGGCACCACAGGGAACTGAGGAATCACAATTTTGTTCACCTCCCGTAAGTCAATAACAAAACGATAAACAGGAGGCTTAGATGGATCAGTGCGTTTCAGAATAGGTAACACAGGACTATTACACACGTTTCCCCGAGTCTCCTCGATAACATCTTTCTCGATCAAGTCATAGATGATCGCTAACAACGCTCGCTCACCATCCAGGGAGATACGATACTGGGGAATACGTGGTAATCGCACATTTGATTTCAATTGAACAACATAAGGGGAGATGTCAAGCAGGCCCACGTCATTGGGACCTGTTGCCCACAAGGATGCAGGAAGAGAACTCAATTCCGGTGGGTGCTTATCAGTTGACAAGTACATAGGAGAGATCACTCTCTGACCCAATGTAAGCTCCACTCCCGCAGGAGAACAATACAAAGTCGCATACAATCGTTTCAGCAAATCCAGGCCCAAAAGATTTTCACCACAACCAGTAGTCAAAATCAAAGGAGCTTTCAGCTCACGAGGCCCAATTGTGAGGGGCAAAGGGCGAGAAACCAGATTGCTAACAGGGGCGCCAGAGAATCCAACGGAAACATTTGTTAAGCCAGACAAAGGTGCGCCAGGGAGTTTCGAATGCATGATAGAACTTTTCGCTGCACCAGTGTCCAACAGAAAAGGCTCAACTACGCCCGATGTGGCAACTGCGACGTAAGGCCCTCTCTGATCAACCGGAACTGATACTACTCCCTCTCTTTGTCTATGGCTGTCCTAGTAATTACCGTCTTCGGTACCCTGCTCGATATAAAAATCGTCCACATGGTACTGCGCGGATTTACCTAATGATGAACCACGCTGATCAAAACAATTATTGGAATCAGAAGAGTTAGTAGAACGCTCATTTTGATTCTGAGTAACACCAGGACTAAGCATGGGCGAATTTTGCGAATCTGGCGTTCGCGAATTTTGCGAATTTGAGAACTCGCAATCCGCAAAATCTGCGAATTCTCGCGAATTTGCAGATTTTTTTTTTTGTGTTCGCAAGGATTTCTGCCAGTTCGCAAGGATTTCGGACAGTTCGCGAGGGTTTTGTAACAGTTCGCAATCGCGAACTTACATGTCGGCCCGCAACGGTCACGATTATGTTGTTTCTACGTCTGGTTCATCATCATAGGTTCCCAGCACCCTCTGTTTCACCCCTGCCACCCTCTGTTTTACCCATGCCACCCTCTGGTACATCAATGCCTTATGCCACCCTCTGGTTCATCATCACTGTAGATTATGGGGGGAAAAAGCAAGCACCCCTGCCTGCTTCAACTGACATGAATTAATTTGGGGTTGATTTATTAATGTGTCACTGTTTTAAAATTCCAGTCTGGCACCTGCATCCTTATCTGTAATTTGCTTTCTGTTGCAGTGCAATTTTTTTTTCCAGGACCTTTGTGGCCTACTTGTAGCTATTCTATGAGCCTGCTGTGAGGGTCAGAGCAGGGTCATACAATTGTTGCAACTAGCAACTGAACTCTGGAGGGGCCCTTGTTAGGAAGCACTACAGGGAACGGTTACTAATGATGAGTTTGAACTTTTGAACCTGCTTTCACTTTTGCAAAACTCGTTTTTCTGCAGAGCAGCATTACAGCAACTTTAATGCCCCACCAAGCTTATATGAGAAAGTTGATTTCTAATCCAAAAGTTATCCAAAGAAAATCAAAAGGCCTCAAATCTAAAAAAGTGCAGGCAAATGTCAATCTGTGGAGTTATTATGATAAAAATTATCATTTTCAGAAGGTCTATGCTGCTTGCTAGTAGATTTCTTGTGCGGAATTGCAATTTTTGTAATTTCGCGAGTGCAAGATTGTTGCTGCCCGCCGCACCTACATGTTCGCAATTGCGAACTTACACCGCAAAGAAAAAAAATCCGCTGCGTGCGAATTTGCGGATTTTGCGGGAAATTCGCGAATCTCGCGGATTGCGAATTTACCGAAAATCCGCAAAATCCGCGAGCGTAACGGATTTTCCGCCCATGCTTAACCACGACCTCTACCTCCCGAAGCCTGCTGAGGACCACTACGACCTCCTCTAGATGAATTGCCATTATTTCGATCGCGCAGAACCGGACAATCAAATTTCAAATGACCCTCACCTCTACAATAGGCACATTGATTGTACCCAAGCATAGATCTCTCCGAAGAAGAATCATTCCGCAACTGCAACCTAGTGGACTGCGATTGCGATCTATTCCGCTGTTGAGAATCATTTTGATTTGAGCGCGGAGGATACGCTTGCTGCAACAGAACTTTCGTTTTGAGATCTTTCGTCTTTTTCTCCGCACAATCATTTTCCTCCTTCACTCTATTTTCATAATATTGAGCCGTGGCCAATATCTGAGCAGCGGTAGAAACAGCCCACGCACTTTCTGAATTTTTGTTGCTAAGTTCAGGCAACAAATTCGATACAAATTTATCCACAAACAACCTCTGACCTCCCTCAGTGCTCATATCTTGACCACTGTGATCGATGAATGCTTCCTCAAATCGCGTAAAGAAATCGGAGACACTCTCGTCCTTCTTTTGCTTACACGCAGACAGTTTATCCCAGTTACCCTTTATTGCTGGCATAAGTGTCTTCATGAGGGTAATTATTCTTTGGGGAAGATCAGTAATGAGCTGTTCAGGCTTAGCCCCACCAACTTGTCGTACGTCAGCCGCCGCAAGAGCAGCCCAATCACCGCCTAACTCAGCTGCATGATCTTCGTGACGTATTTTCGCCCAAACCGGTTGCGGTACGACATTGCCGAACAACATATCGATGTCGGCAAGGTTCATTATCGTAGCATCCACTAATTGGGACAACTCTTTATAGTACCCTGCAGGATTTTTGCGGGGGTCAGGCAAAGTTTGCTTAACTTGCAAAACTTCCGATCGCTTCCATGGGAGATGTATCCACACTCTCTGGAAGTGTGGCAGAATAATAGGATTAGCCTGCGCATCACCTGGCATCCACACTGGTGGAACTTCACGCATGGGATACTGACCAGGCGTTGCCATCCATTCCTCAGATTCATCTTTAAACAACGCTCGGGGTATCACAGTGGGACGGAAAGATAAAAGATGCTCGACAGCGCGTCGAACATTGCTACCCACAATCATACCACTCGAAAACTGAAGCTGAAGTTCAGTCACGTCGACCAGTACCTCGTTTCCCACATCATTTGATATCGCGTCACGTAAGAATTTGCACATTTCTTCAAACACAAATCTCTGTGTTGGCTCATTAAATTGAGAGAAAGTCTCAACAACAATGCGCGGGGGATTTTTAGGGGATACCTAATCCAATTTCGCGCCATTTTAATTAGCGTATCACGTTCCCTACCGCCAGGAAGCTGACTTCGTCGTTGGGGAACATCAGAATCATCAGACCCGAGAAGTGGTCCAAAAGGAGAATAAAGATTAGCAACAGCATTAGGAATGCGTCTTCGCACAGACGGAGAAGAGGAGTAAAGTACAGGAGCAACAACATGAGAGCTAAATACAGGAGCAGTAGGAGTAGCCACAAGAGTAGAAGTAGCGGGAACAACAGTTTGAAAAGGTATAGACGGTGGAGCAGTAGGGACAGTAGCAGGTAGAGGAATAGGGACAGAAGGATTCGCAAGGACAGGACCAGCGACAGGCTGATTAACAGCTGCCGGAACAACAGGTTGAGGAACAGGGGGAACCACAGGGGCTGTGGTATCTTGCGCATATGGAGGTGGCGACTTCAGTAGATAGGACAACAAAGGGTCCTCTACTGCTTCCTCTCCCTTCTTCTCAGTACCCTTCTGTAAAGCGGGATAACATTTATCCACTGTCATACGTTGTAATCTATCAAAAATTTCCTTTTCCTTCTCTTCTTTGCCACGCTGAAACTGCTCTGCATTTCTCATCGTTGTAACGATACCTTCTCTCTTATTACGTTTAAGCTGTTTGATTTCTTTTTGCTTGGCTTCTTTACGCCATAACCGAATGGAATCAAACATGGCCGGCCTTGCTTTCTTTTGAAACAATTTTGCTTCAAGATTATCTAAAATTGGGGTCTCAAAACTACCATGAGGTGGCCAACTAAGGACACCGTCATCTTTAGTGTAGCGGACCCAACAATCATTAAATGTAATAGGACCCACACCATGGCGACTATACAATTCATAGATTGCAGTTCCAACTGGAGGTATCGGACATGAGTCCTCCAATCGGGAATCCGCACCGCAACCTCTAAAACAGCTAAACAAAGTACTACGGCCAGGCATCGTGCACACTAACCGAGTTTCACAAACGTCAAGGGTTATTGGATTACAATGTCCCCGCAAAAGTGCAAAAACCCTCGGTTTTTGGCGACTGCAGTCGTCAAATAGAACAACTAAGAACAAAATACGAAGAACCACAAATGCAATTTGAAGTAATCAGGGTTCCCAAGGCCTACATGCTCCGAAGATAACCCACTTACACTCAAGAACTGTTGGCACGGAAACTGTAAAAGGCAAAGAACAAGTTTATTAAGACCCCATGGGGTGGTGGTACACTCAAACAACACCCTTCGGTAATGCAAGAGGTATCACACCGAACACCGGTGTGACCCCGATTTATATACAGTTTTGGGGCAATAAAAGATAGGCGGCACAAGTTAGAACACATTTTAAGGACATATATGGTCATGTTTTGGAATACTGCCAGCTCATTGGAGGGGGCACAACTCCGCTGGTCAGTTTGGCGCACATTCCTAAGGGCTTACTGGTCAGTTGGAACTGCGCATGTGCAGCTTGACCAGTACTAAAAATAGCCTGTTGCTGGGCAGACTGAAGTGGTCAGTGGAACGGACAACGGACTAAAGGGCACGCCGGCCACGAGGCCGCTTATGGTCTAAGATGGCCGCCGCAACATTCAAAATGGCGTTTTCATATATAGCCAAGTTAAAGGAGGACAACGTGTAGGTTCAGCTAATCGCTAACGGGGCCATGCCAATTACGACAGACGACCCTTTTAGCGTTTAGCTGAATCTACCTCATAGTGAACATAATCAGGATGCTCGTCCTCGATGTCTATTAACATGATTTGGGTTACTTCTTTATGAAGCATCATTTTGTCATGAGCAAGAGCTCGTCTTGATGGTATGCAAGCTGATAGGCACATAGAACATAAGGCTGGGCCACATTGAATACATAGGCATATAAAAAACATTGCTCCCACAATTGTACATAGAATCGTCAACAGTTTCCAACCCCAGGTAGCAAGCATGGACCAGAACCATCCTGAAAGTGTCCAAGTTCCATTGTCCGGGTGTATCTCAGCTGCAATCTTGTGCAGCTTGGATATGGCATCATAAACAGATGGAGAATTGTCCGGAATGTATACACAGCAGCTGCTTCCGATGATTCTACATGCCCCCCCACGATCAGCCAAAACTACATCCAACACCATCCTGTTTTGGAGCGTAAAAATCTTAGAAATCTGTAGTTCCTCAGTGATGTTTCCCAAGGCAATGGCAGTGTCATTTGCTACAGCCTCAACAACACGTGTCAGTCGTCTTATTTTCCGGCTGTTCAGTGCAGCCCCCACGAAGGAGAATAGTCCCAACTTAAAGTCCACATATTGTTGCAAGGCAGTATCGGTCTGGTCAATGTCATCCAGAACAATAGTCCGCTTAACCCTATTCAGGACGAAATCATGATATAAAGTATAATCATTGTGATACATTGGTGGGGCAATGAATACAGGAGGTAGTACAAACGATACATAGCACGTGCCCAACCATCCCAATGGAAGCTGATGGTAACCCTTCGTTCCACAAATAAAATAAGTATTCCGTGATGCTACAAATGAGATGCCATTCGGGCTATCAAAAGTGAGAGTAGTGTTACATTCGCTTTTCCCTACTGCAATCGAACCCTTGTTTCTAATGCACAAATCGGCTTTAGTAGCAATAACATTAATAACATGTGCGCTGGATACATTAACATTTCTCTGGTTGCTGTACACACGTGGGGCAGACACATTATCAGGCCTGTACTCCTCCCATTCAAATCGAGTACCCTCAGCCCGCGGAAACCCATCCTTGTCATGGGTGCATACTTTGTTCAAACGGAAAAGCACCCCCCCTTTGGTTGGCCATCTCAAGGTAAAGAGGAGGGTGTACCAGGCGTTGCATGATCCATTGTGCGAAAACGGTGGAATAAGTGGGGTGCCCCCTCTTTTCTGGTGCCCTGGCAACATCCCACACACCCAGCAATTTGAGGTATTGGTCATATTATGTGTGTGATGCAGAATCTGAATGAAGCTGTTATTCAGATAAGTTTGCCGATGCCGTTCTTCGTGATAGGGTAATGTAAAGTGAAAATGTTCAGAGGGAGCCGGGGTAGTCGGCAGCAAATGTTCACGTACAGGCACCACAAGTTCAACTACCCAGGCTATTACAGCTATCACCACAATAGTCAGGACAAAGAGAAAGGCACCCAATACTTTTTTGTCTCGTGATGCGGTTGATGCCATAGTTCAGGAATGTTCGTGCAAAGTCTTAAATAACACAAATTGTTCACAAAGTCTCAGATACACAAGCGTGTATACCTAAAAAAGAAAAATGCGGTGCTGAACTCCGAGGTAGCCGTTGTTTTCTTCTCCGGGCCAAGACGGGTGTCGCTACACTGGCAGAACTGATCCCCCCCCCTTGGAATTCCCGGTTTCCGTTTCACAAACCTGGAGCGGTAACCAACCAGTCATTAAAAATACAAAAAATCTTCTTATCGAGGACGCAAGTTGTAGCGCTCTCGTCCGGCAACAGCGTGGTCCGGGAAGGCTCCCTCAACTTCGGCCGACGTCACAGCTGGGCTCTTTTCTTTCTCCAAAATCTCCTTGTAGTCGGTCAGCACAGCAGGAGTCACCAGATCCGGAGAGACACGGCGGCAGTGTGTCGAATGCACCCACCGCTTCCTGTTGGTCACTCGTACAGCGGTTCGGGTTGCAAGGAGGACCTGTTCGGGGCCCTTCCACCTGGGCTCCAGACTGCTTGCTCTCTCAAACGACCGAATCATGACGTGGTCCCCAGGACGGAGATCATGGCCCTCTCCAGTAGAGTTGTCAGGGAGCGCTTCTCGAACCTGTTGATGAATAGAGAGTAAATCATTTGTTAATCGTGCCAAATAGTCGTTCATCATAAAACAAGGCACATCATGTATTAGTCGCGGCTTAGGCACCCCTCAGATGTTCATGGGGCGCCCAAACACCACCTCATAGGGTGTAAGGCCAGTTCGTGAATGGGGTACTGATCTAAGGGAGAGCAGTGCTAGCGGCAAAGCGTCTGGCCACTTCAACGATGTAGACGCCACAATTTTGGCCAGCTTAAGTTTCAACGTAGCATTGTACCGCTCAACCAGACCTGCCGACTGAGGGTGGAATACAGCATGGAACTTTTGCTGAATCCCTAACCCCTTCAGTACATACTCCACAATCTTTCCAACAAAATGAGGCCCATTATCGCTCCACAGAAATTTGCAAACTCCAAAGCGAGGAAAGAATTCCTTAAGCAACACCTTAGCTGTTGTCAAAGCCGTATTGTCTTTCGTGGGGAAGGCCTCAACCCATTTGCTAAAGGCACATACCATCACTAGGACATACTTCAGGTTGTTGCAGCGCTCGAGTTGGATGTAATCCATTTGGAGTACCTCAAATGGTGCAGAAGGTGGAACGAACCCTCCTTTCGGAGTATGGGTCCCCTTTCCGGGATTATGTTGTAAACAAACCAGGCAGGTCTGCACTACTCTCTTCGCAGTATTAGCAATCTCAGGATGTTCCCAAACTTGTGTTAACAGTCGAGTGATTGCAAGAGCTCCGACATGCGCCAGTCCATGTGTCATCTGGACCATTGTCTGCAAGTAAGCCGCAGGCAATTTCCATTTCTCCATGTCTTTGCTTCTCCAACAACCCTCGTCATCTAGTACCCCATCTGCTGCCCATGCCGCAAGTTCAGATTCAGTAGCTGATTTTTGAATATCCAATATTTCTGCTCTAGCATCACTCCATCGCTCAGCCTGCGATTGTACCACGTACATGGGGGAGCTAGTTCGGGACATAGCCGTTTGTCTTGCTATACTGTCTGCAAAGGGATTTCCTTGACCCACTTTATCCGTGATCTTTTTGTGAGCACTGCATTTTACTATCGCTACTTTCTTTGGGCCAAGCAACGCATTTAAGAGATCAGGCACTAGCTCTCCGTGCATAATGTGTTCTCCGTGAGATGTCAAAAACCCACGCTCTCTCCAGAGTAGCCCAAAGTCATGTGCTACTCCGAAGGCATATCGGCTGTCTGTGTATATGTTCACACATAGGCCAACACTCAATTCGCAGGCTCTTGTTAAAGCTATCAGCTCTGCTGCCTGATCCGATTTCTGTGGTATCCTAGCTGTTTCTACCACTGTCTTAAGTGTCGTGATCGCATAGGCTGCGGAAGTCGTACCATCTGGTAGCCTTACACACGATCCATCAACCCACAGTTCCCCATCCACATCTGGAAGTGGCACATCCTGTAAGTCGACACGACCCTTTGTCTGTTCTTCGGTCAGGAAAACACAATCGTGATGTTTTTCTTCCTGACCCTCCTCGGCCGGATAGGGCAATAAAGTGGCAGGGTTCAGAGTAGCGCATCTTTTCAGTGTAATATGTGGCGCCAAAAGTGTCAGCTCATATCCTGTTAGCCGTGCACTCGTGAGGTATTGGGTCTTTGTTTGGTTTAACAGAGCATCTACTGCGTGAGGAACTAACACCAGCAGTTTGTGCGATAACACTATTCCCTCACTCTGTCGTATGGCAACTGCTGTTGCTGCTACCGCTCGAAAACACCCAGGCAATCCTCGCGCTACAGGATCCAGAATGGCAAAGAAGTATGCACATGGTCTCTGCTTATCCCCGTGTAATTGCACTAACACTGACAACGCGCACCCATCATTCTCGTGCACGTACAATGTGAAAAGTTTCGTGTAGTCTGGTGTACCTAACACGGGTGCGGAACAAAGGGCCTGCCTCAACTGTTCAAAAGCCCTCTGACATTCATCTGTCCATTCTAGGGGCATTGGTGTAGCTTTGGACAATAACGCTAGCAAGGGTTTTATGATGTGTGAAAAACCCATGATCCACTGTCTGCAAAAGGACGTCAACCCTATGAAGGCACGTACGTCTCTCTGCGTGCGGGGGACTGGTGTGTCTAAAATCGCTTGAATTCGATCAGATGTTAATGCACGCCCCTCCTTAGACAACAGATGACCGAGGTAGGTCACCTGAGGTCTACAGTATTGAAGCTTTTTCTTCGAAACCTTATGATTGTTCTGTGCCAAAAAGGAAAGCAACGCAAGTGTACTTTGTTCACATTGTGCATAAGAGTCAGCAGCAAGCAGAAGGTCATCCACGTACTGGATGAGAGCAACGCCAGACTGCAACTGAAAGGAATCTAGCTGCCTTTTCAAAGCCTGGCTGTAGATGCTAGGACTTTCAGTATAACCTTGGGGAACACGACAAAATCTATACGATTTATTATTTAGCGTAAAGCCAAACAGGTATCTGCTATCAGGATGAACAGGGATGGAAAAGAACGCATTCTTTAAATCAATTACGCTAAACGTGGTGGCCGTGGGTGGTACCAATGTAAGCAAGGTCGTAATATCGGACACCACCGGGTATTGGGGAATGACAATTTTGTTGATCTCTCGCAAGTCAATAATAAAGCGATGGACTTTGTCGTCAGTATCTCTCTTAAGAATCGGAAGAATAGGACTGTTGCAAACATTATAAGGGACCTCCTCCACAACCCCTGCAGAAATTAAATCCTGAACAATATGTGTCAATGCTATTTCACCTTCCCTCGAAATCTTATACTGTGGCACTCGTGGTAGAGGGGCCCCCTCCTTAACAGTAATGTGTATTGGTGGAATACGCATCTCTCCCACATCCGTATCTGAGGTCGCCCATAACGTGTGCGGTAGAGAGGCCAAAGCTGAAATATCTGAGATGGCGTAAAACCTGTCGGGATCAGGATAATTGTCACTCAGGATAACCCGCACTCCCTCAGGAGCGCAACGTATTGTAGCTCGAAAATATTTAAGCAAATCAATACCCAGGATATTATTCGGTGTATGGGGTGATAACAAAAATTGACCAAAACTAAAGTATTTGTCAAGACATAGTGCAAGGGGCTTGGACAATGGGCTGGGGGAGGGTGTGCCATCAAACCCTACACATGTAATCATTTCGCCAGACAGGGGAGCCCTCGGAACCAAGTTTTTCGAAAAAAAAGCTACGTGTAGCTCCTGTGTCAACTAGAAATTAATCAGTAGAACCCAGAATACCCGCTGTTACATATGGACCCTGCTGATCTACCGGCACTTCAACTGATTCCTTACCCCATCCTACGCAGTCCTATGCATGCACATAATCCTGATGCTCCACATTTTCACCCTCCGAAATCTGATATTGATTCCGCCTATCAAACGTGTTTCGTTCATCCTGGCCACGGCCCCTCTCCTCAACCCTTCCACGATCACTTCCGCCACCTCTCGCTCCCGTATAACCTCCTCTCGACCTTCCGCCTCCTCGACCACGCTGACTACGCTGTTCACGAAGTACCGGACAATCTTCAGCCCAATGCCCAAACTCCTTACAATAAGCACACTGATCCTCCGCTATGTCCGTACGACCATATGACGTATTCCCTCCACCTCGTCTACCTCTATCATTCCCTCTACCCTGTGTTCCCCGAACCTGCGCCAACATCACCTTCGTTTTCAATTCCTTCGCCTTTTTCTCTACACTTTCTTTAGCCTCCAATTCCTGCCGCTCATAGTACTGAGCCATAGTTAACAAAGACGCTGGGGTCGCCGTGGCCCAGGAACTTTCACTCGACTTCAATCGTTTTGCAATCTCCGGTAGGAGATTAGCCACATACTTATCTACAAACAGATGCCGACCCGTATCGTCTGTTAAAGATTGACCACTGTAATCATGGAATGCCTCCTCAAAGCGTGTAAAGAAATCTGAAACCGTTTCATCGGGTTTCTGTTTGCACGACGTTAGCATAGTCCAATCGATCTTTTTAGAGGGAACAAGCGTCTTTAATTTAATCAAGATAGCTGCCGGAAGATCTAGAATTAACTGACAAGGCTTACATGCCGGTTCCCTATCTAAATCGGCAGCATTTATTTCTTTCCATGTGCCCCCAATATTGTTTCATAATTATTTTTACGAATCTGCCTCCACATATCAGGTGGTAAAATTAACCCAAAGAACAAATCTATATCCACAAGAGTCATCACACAAGACGAAATAGCCCCTTCCACTCCTTCATAAAATGCCGCCGGATTTTTCCGAAGATCAGGTAGAGAATTTTTCAATGCCATAACATCTGCTCTATTCCAAGGCGTGTATACCCAGTTATATACAAAATACCCTTTCGCATCCTTTGACAATTTATCATCATCTGTACCTTCCCCTTTCGGTGGAACATACAAGGGCGCGGCTTCACGCATAGGCATAACATGCAATGCAAAACTCTTATCTGAACCCCGGAGAGAACACTCCTTAATCTGCCCATTATTCTCCGATTCGGACTCCTTTTGCCTCCTTTTCCGCTCCTCCCGCAATCTGGTTGTCTCGTCTCGCAGCTGGATCAGTTGCTTGAATAGGTCGTCAACATCTGCAAGATCAAATACACCTTTAACCAAATTCTCACGATACACTGACAGCGATTTAGGTTCTAACACGTCTGAAAGTTCGCGATACGCGGCAACAACTTCATCCGCCAAACTAGACAGAAAATACATTAATTCAAGATCCGACCACCCCCTCTTCTCCGCAAACAACTCATCCTGAGAAACACATTTCTTATTCACTTTACGAGCCCAACTGCGTAAATGTGCGGACCTCTCCGTAGTAAACCTGAGAGCAGATACCCCCTTCTGTTCCGACTTATCCTGTCCATCATCCTCCGAATCTGCAGCTGGTGCCGTCGGCGAAACGTACGGAGGCGGTGACCGATCTAACAATGAAAAATCATCAATGTCATTATTAAGGACAGGATAAAGCGGTCGGCGAATAGGAAATTGACCAGTCGTTTGCAATTTACGCTCCTGTTCCTCCCTCTCTTTCTTCTCCTGAGCCTCCTTTTCCTCAAGCTGTAAAGCCTTATCCCGAGCATCCTTGCGCTGCTCTTTGTCCGCCAAGGCAACTTCACGCTTCATACGCTCACGCACCGCTTTCTCCCACATTCGCACACAATCAAACATGTTTTGTCTAGACCTGCGTTGAAACAAACATTGCTCTACAAACTGTACTTTACGTAAATCGAATGACCCATGTAGAGGCCATTGCAATTCAGGATCGGCCTTTGTGTACTTATGCCATAATTTACTGTACATAATAGGGGGAAGGCCAAGTTTGATGTACATCTCACGATTTGGTGTTCCCTCTGGGGGAGCCGGCTGTGCTTCCGCTAACCTAATTGTGGTACCCTCTCCAAGACAGCACATCCCTCGGAGTGTGCTGAAAACAGGCATGTTCAAAAAGTATCACGAAAGCGTGACACCGTACAAAATGGCACTTACAGTACTTCACACAACTGTGCCGCTCAGAGGAAAAAAACAAAGTTAGAGAAATATCTCTACATGCCTGCCTATGTGAAGTGCACTACACATATAAGTTCAAAGATCACAAAATCACAATGTTAGCTAACTCAAATCAAAACGTAAATCGTAGGACTTCGGCAAGCGTCCGAGGACTACCTTACCGATCACAAATCATAGAACTTCAGTAAGCGTCCGAAGACTACCTTACCGAACACAAATCTTACCCAAATTCTCAAATGTCCAGGTTCCAACTGCCATGGTCTTGTAAGCCAAATCAGCCAAACGGCACTTTCTCAGCAACGCAGACACTCGAAAACTCAGTCGGAGACCGGCGCCACCTGGAAGGTCAGATCGGAAGGAAAGGAAGAAACACCGTGGCAGCCAAGACTCGGGTCACTCGTGGCAGCGCGCGTCCATGGCGAGTTTCCCAGCCTTCGTCACGACCTCTCCTTCGGGCATCCGAGTCGCCGATGAGTCCCTTCGTGGTCGCCAATTTGAAGTAATCAGGGTTCCCAAGGCCTACATGCTCCGAAGATAACCCACTTACACTCAAGAACTGTTGGCACGGAAACTGTAAAAGGCAAAGAACAAGTTTATTAAGACCCCATGGGGTGGTGGTACACTCAAACAACACCCTTCGGTAATGCAAGAGGTATCACACCGAACACCGATGTGACCCCGATTTATATACAGTTTTGGGGCAATAATAGATAGGCGGCACAAGCTAGAACACATTTTAAGGACATATATGGTCATGTTTTGGAATACTGCCAGCTCATTGGAGGGGGCACAACTCCGCTGGTCAGTTTGGCGCACATTCCTAAGGGCTTACTGGTCAGTTGGAACTGCGCATGTGCAGCTTGACCAGTACTAAAAATAGCCTGTTGCTGGGCAGACTGAAGTGGTCAGTGGAACGGACAACGGACTAAAGGGCACGCCGGCCACGAGGCCGCTTATGGTCTAAGATGGCCGCCGCAACATTCAAAATGGCGTTTTCATATATAGCCAAGTTAAAGGAGGACAACGTGTAGGTTCAGCTAATCGCTAACGCGGCCATGCCAATTACGACAAATGGAGCCATGCAACAACTAAGCACCCACAACAACTAAGGATTCTGGGAGCGACCCACAAATACTTAACTCAAAGAACAATGGCGTCACCAGGAAGGCCCGTTAATCGTCTCGCTACACCAAGGTCTACACCAGGCGCAAAAACAGGTCGACAGTCAGGGCATCAGTCCGTCGCAGCCGTCAGGAGGCGGGGATCTTTGCAGGAAAAGTCTTCGGGCCACTTGTTTCGACAACAAGATCGATGAAGCGGGGTGCACCTTCCCTCGGAGATTTCACACGAAGTTCCTCACGATCGTCGGGCTTTGGACCGGTACCGCTGATGCTGCCCCACGTTGGGCGCCAACTGAAGGACTGGGTTTTCCTAAGACCCAGCGGTGCCAGGGGACAACACCTGAAACCTTCGTGGGTTAACTGTTCCGGCGTACAAATGACAGAGACACAGGACACTTCCTTCGGCGTCAAAGATCGAGGTTTATTTACTGCAGGGAAAACAGAAGTCACAAGAAGTACATAGCATGTAGTTTCTAGGAGACTGCTTCAAATTGTATCTGTGGATCGCTCCTTTTATTCAGTTTTTCATCATAGAACAACATGGCAAACAAAAGGTTACAACCCAGTTCCCACAGTAAATTTTATAGGGAGTCGCTTTCATGTATTCAAGGCTTCGGAACATAATTACAGTAGCATCGCCGGTTCCCAACTGTAAAAGTACATCTTCCCACCATTAGTGCATTCCATTCCGGCTGTAAACAAGTTAAGGAAGAGTCAGAAATAGGTGCAGAGGAAGACAAAGATAGTCAACAGATTGAAAAGAGTGTAAGGAGGTGATATCGGAAACACGATTGCAGGGATCAAAGGAGACGCGCCTAATGAATGCACGGCTGCAACAATAGACCGGCAGGCAAGATGAGCCTTGAGCAGGGCCATCTGCCTTTGCAGTGTCATCCCCCTCATCATAAAGACACCCTCAAAGGAACACGTGTCTTCCGCAAGAGTTTGGGAATCCCAGGGTCACGGAACGGACAGTGTCCGTTCGCTGGCTACTTGAGGGCAAGAAACAAAATGGATGCTGTACCTAAAATGGAACACGTGGGTTCAGATGAAGAAACCCACAAAACAGACGAACGGTTTAGGTTAGCATAGCG
Source organism: Lissotriton vulgaris (assembly GCF_964263255.1). Lineage (NCBI taxonomy): Eukaryota > Metazoa > Chordata > Amphibia > Caudata > Salamandridae > Lissotriton > Lissotriton vulgaris. The sequence goes on along the minus strand of NC_141696.1, from coordinate 93,361,958 downwards.
AAAACGCGTACACCCACTAAACTTGTCATTTGCGGTTCATAGATACCAGACTCGACCATATTCGAGCGAGTCGAAAATACCACTTACAATTGTCACGGAACCTCATCAAACCCCAGGGAATTCTTCACAGGGAGCACAATGGCACTCCCTGGCTTCCTGGCACCACCTTACTGGGGTGTGATGGCACTCCCTGACTTCCGCTTACATCAGGGCCCAGAGTTGGAGGGTCCCAGGACCCAGGAATATCTTCAAGGGGTAGGTGATGGCCCTTCTACCCCATCACTGGGGCGCAACAGCGCAAATGCACTCCCAAATTTCTGCTCTCGTCAGAGACCAGGGAAGGCACTAGTGGCACTGTGAGCTAGCCGGTATACAGGCTAACATACTATGTGGGGGTGTCTAGAATCAGTCTCAACACCAAGCCCACAGTCTATGTTGTCTAAACATGCAGATGCTATATAGATTTATTGGAAGTACACGACATGGCGCCAGTAATGGTGGTTTGGTACTTATTTAACGGTCAAATCTTAGTAGTTCAGTAGTGCTATTCTCAGAGACCCCATCTCATATTTCCCCAGAGACATCTGGAGTGGGAAGGAAACTATCTGCCACATCTGACTAGACATATCCTACATATTGGCTGTAGGTTTACCAAGATTGAAGGACAAACAGCTCCTATTGTGCGTAAAACCATATCTCAGTTTCCTTCAAACTTTTTCAACAATGACAGAAGCAGAAAACATTGGCCGGCACTACATGCAGGTGCAGGAATTGAGGAAGAATTAGAAGGTGAAATTAACATTTCAGAAAATTTTAGAACTACTCTTACTTTAGGACTAGCAGACTATGGCATCACAGCTAGGGGTGGGACGGTAACTTTCATGATTGAAGCACACGAATGATATAGAACAGAGGTATTCTATTCATGGGTTAAATTTCCACAAGCAGATGCATATTCAAAAACATCTATTCTAAATCTGAAGATGAACCACCAAATGAATACTGTCCGTATGAGGACATTGAAGTTCTGCTCACCTACCTGGAGTACATAAACTGATTTAAAGGTGAACTCGCAAACACACAAAGTGGGACTTCGTCGTCTCGGAAGAGATGGAGCGACTTATCCAATCATAGCAGCCCTTACACCACATCCAGACATTGACATAATGTCAGTAGCAGATTTATGTCCACTTCATAAAGAAATATTAAAACTTAACAGAAACCTGACACAGTTTGTGATGAGAACACATGCACTTCAGCCAACAAGGGCTACACCAGCAGAACAAATTCAGTGATCTACAACTAACATCACACCAGAAACGCTACATGCAGTTATGGGTAAGATGACCACTACACATGAGCAAATGCCATTCTGGATAGCTTAAAAAATAAGACAGCTAGAGGCAGTATTTCCAAACAGAAGCCCTCAAGAAAAACACAGAAAAAAAACAGAATGCTAGCAATCTGCTTGCCAATGGGGATAACTCCCCAGATAGAGGATTGTACCTCTTGGGGTGCTGTTTCTGTTTCCATATATACCACGGCTCATAGTATCCCTTCATTAGTAAGTAATACCAGATGTATTACAATAAATACAGACTGAGTATGAAGCAGAACCTGCTATGAACTTAGGGATGAAATTATTAAGAAATGTTGCCCAGGTATCAGCTATTATATTAGCAAACATAAAAAGGGAGGCAGCAGCGGTGGCAATATGCTAGCACTTGAGGCTCTACATTCCTTTACAACTGGAACGTGAATTGCCTAAAATTATCGAAGACATCTATGCAGAATTTGGTAGAGATAGCTTGGGAGCTAGAGCAACAAAACCTAAACTCTGCCGCTGGCCGCGCGACACGAAGGGGAGATAACGCGAGACAGCGTCTTAGTGACACATGCCGCGCGAGTGAAACGATAAGCGCGCCGCCCCCTTTATTAACGGCCAATGAAAGGTGAGCTGGAAGAGCGAGAGGCGGACCCACGGGCCTTTATCTGGAGCAGCTTGATTTTGCGCGGTCTTTCTCGCCGCGTTTCCTGACTGCTCTGCGCTGTTGTTCCTGTTCGGCCTTAGTGTGTCCGTCGTGCGCCTGCCGGCCTCGCGGGTCTTGCGTCGGGTATTCCCTCGGCGGGTTCGCGGTGAGTGCTGGTTAAGGGGTCCGGTGTTCAGCTTGCGGGGGTTCTGCGTTGGAGGGGCACTGAGGTTCCGTGACGGTTCCGTGACGACTTGAACCCGTGTTTTCAAGTTTGTCGGAAATACATAAAATTAGTATCAGCGAACCGCAAATGATCCATTTAGTATATCCTAGTGTTTTCGCTACGCTACGAGCAAGAGCACTCCTTCCACTGACACATTTCTGATATACACACGGCATCCATCTTAGATCATGACCGCCATTTTGTGTTTCCTTGCCCTCACATATGCAATAGCCTCTGATCATTTCATTCACTTCACTTTGATTAAGGACACGTAGCCTTAGCCGGAGATTCACCTCTTACATGACACGTGCACCTTAAACCAGATCACGCTGAAGCTGCATGACTCGACAAAGGCTGCCTCCTCTGCCCGAGGCCAGCCCACCTGAACTGGTTTTCCTGTCCATTGTACCTGATCATGATTAGGCGGCCGAAGCCGGTAGCCTTGCCCATTTACAACCCACAAACATCTCTTATCCCGCTTTTCTATCTTCTGCACCTGGCTCTGCTCCTTTCCTTCTGGGCCTTTATTAGGGGGAGGTAGCGAACTTTACGATGAGGCGGTCCGGGTCTTGAATGCAATATTGACAAGGGATTGTGATGAACTGGTGGGAACCCCTCTTCGTGATGTTTGGTATCAGATATTATCGACAGTTCCTGTGTAACGCCAAATATTTATTGTTTAGAGACACAAAGGTTTGGGAATGTACCGACATGTGAAATATTTGCCTAGAGCACAATTTTTAGTATATAAGGAGCAACCCACTTTGTACAAATCGAACAGTCTCCTAGATTCTGCCCGTGTGTAGATTCTGTGACTTCTGTGTCCCTGCAGTAATAAACCTTTGGTCTTTGACGCCACCATCGAGAAGCCCGTGTTTCTGTTCATTTGTGCACCAAGGCAGGTGGGACTCCGGGGTCTTTGGGTGTTGTACCCTGACACCTCTGGACGGAACCAAAAAAGTCCAGAACTCCAATTGGCGCCCAACGTGGGGCGACGTCATTCGGTACCGGTCCAAAAGCCTGAAGAGTTCGAGAAGCTTCGTGTGAAGATTCCTGAGGGAGGCGCCCCACTTCATCGATCCCGGCATATCGCAAAAGTGGCCCTGAAGTTCTCTTCCACGAGGGTTCCCGTTCAGGACGGCTGCAGTGGGCCGTTGCCTTGACCGTCGCCCTGTCTTGGACCCGAAGTGGTGCAGTCCTTAGTACGGCGAAACGTGACGGGTTTCTCCTTGGTGACGTCTTCAGTGCCTCAGTTAAGTATTTAGTGATAGCTAGCTGGTTACTTTTGTGAGGATTGTTAAAAATCCTTGATCGGTTCTTGGTTTGGTTTGGTTTTGTAAGATTATCACTAGTTGTTCTGGTTACGATAATCTATTTGGTTCAGTTTTGGGTATCGATACATCAGTTCGTTTTGGTAGGCCTAAGTTCTTGGTTCAAGTGCACAATTTGTTTCGTGTTTTGTTTGTTTTGTGTTCCGGACTGAGAATGGTAAGTCGGAAAATGTTGTCTTGTTTTAGTTGCAACAGTGACTCACAATTAGAGGATTCCTGTCTGGTTCCTCCGATTGGGACTCCCCTATATGACCTATATTGTAAGTATGGTGTGGGTCCTATAACTTATAATGAGATATGGGTCCGTTATTGTAAGAAGGATGGTGTCCTTAGTTGGCCACTGCATGGTAGTTTTGAACAAGAGATTCTCGACAATTTAGAAGCGAAATTGTTTAGGAAGAAAGCCCGGCCGGCAATGTTTGACTCTTTTCGTTATTGGCGGAAAGAATCCAAACAGAGAGAAATGAAAAGGTTGAAAAAAGAGCAAAAAGAACTAGAAGAGTTAACTCTAGAGCAAGCGACTAAGCAGTTGCAGGCTAACGAGTGTGAGAAAGCCATAGATGTAGCCATTAGAGAGCGTAACTTAGCGATTGACAAGTGCTATCCTGCCTTGCCATCGAAAATGGCTAAGATACTGGAGGATTCCGAAAACGATCCTCTGCTATCTTATCTGTTACGGTCGCCTCCACCGTATGCACAAGGTGCTACGGCTCCACTGATCCCGGATGTTCAATTGCCGGTTGCTGGACAACCTGGTGTTCTTGTTCCTCAGAATCAAGTTCCTATACCTCCTGTGGTGAATGTAAATGTTCCTACAGCTCCTCCTCTTCCTGCACTGCCCGCTCCTATACCTACCACTGTACCTATTGGTCCTCAAACTATTTTCCTCGATACTCCTACTGTTTCGTCATCTATTCCTACCTCTACTGCGTTCTCTATGTCTGCGAGTGTACTAACTCCACTTTCTGTTCGTCGAAGAATTACTGATTCTGTTACTAATATGCTGTCTCCTATATATAAAACCTTGATTAAGACTCCTACTCCTGACTCTGTTCAGAGACGGAGTCAGCTTCCAAGTACTGAGGAACGGGGAGTTTTAGACTCCACGGCTCTCAGATGGATTACAAAAGTTAGAAGATATAGTACGAAAGATGTGTTAGAGACATTTATGCAATGGGGAGAGCCAACACAGCGATACGTCTTCGACGAGATGTGCTCGTTGTTGCGTGAGGAAATAGAAGAAGACGATGTCGAATCAGATTTGGAAGATTTAATTAAGATTCAAAAAGAGTTTGCTGCTGGAATGATAGTGGGCGATAATATAAAGGAAGCGATGGAACTCATTTTGAGTTTTAGGAATGATCCATCTCTTCGTTCGCCGAGAGATTTAGAGAAAGGTAGAATGAAGCCAAGTCGCCAATATCCTATGAGGGAAGTTCCTCCAATTTGGCGCGAAGCAGTACAACGTGATGATAATGCGGGTATTGCAGCTGCTCCAGCACAGTTCCAAAGAGTATGGATACATATTCCATGGAAGCGAGCAGAAGTGTTAGCAGTGAAACAGGCCTTGCCAGATCCACGTAAGAATCCAGCCGGATATTACAAGGAATTGACACAGACAGTTGAGGCTTGTATAATGAACTTAGCCGACATTGATATGTTGTTTGGTAATGTAGTTCCACAACCAGTGTGGGCTAAAATTCGTAGAGAGGATCATCAGGCTGCTTTAGGTGGTGATTGGGCAGCTATCACTGCAGCAGATGCTCAACAAACAGGTGGTGCGAAACCCGAACCCCTAATTGCTAATCTTCCTGGCAGAATAATTGATCTAATGAAGACTCTGATGCCAGCATTGCGTGTTAATTGGGATAAATTATCCGCATGCAAGCAGAAGAAAGACGAAAGTGTCTCCGACTTCTTCACGAGGTTCGAAGAGACTTTTGTAGACCATAGTGGTCAGGATATGAGCACTGAAGGAGGACAGAGATTGTTTGTCGATAAATTTGTGCATAATTTGTTACCCGAATTATGCAATAAATTGAAAGACTCAGAAAGTGCGTGGGCTGTATCTACGACAGCGCAAATACTTGCGACTGCACAGTACTATGAAAATAGGGATAAAGAGGAAAAGGAGAAATCAGAGAAGAAAACGAAAGATTTAAAGACTAAAGTTCTTTTACAGCAGGCGTATCCGCCTCGCACGAATCAGACTAATATGCAACAGAATTCGTATCAAAAGACAGATTATAATTCGACCAGGCCTCAATACCAGTGGAATCAGTGTGCGTACTGTAAGAAAGAGGGTCACTATAAAAATGATTGTCAGATTTTAGCGCAAAATAATGCGGCAGCAGCTCAGAGAGGTCGTGGTGGTTTTGCACAGAATTCTAGAGGTCGGGGACGAGGTGCTATGCCTCCACAAACTAATGATCGTCCTTCCAATCACTTTGATCAAAGAAATGTACAGTCAGCTCAACAAAATAGGTCTCAGCAATATCTTGTTGAGGATTATTGTGAAGTTGAAGAGGGATTTCAACAAAATGGGTACTAGGACAGCCATAGACAGAGAGAGGGAGTAGTATCAGTTCCAGTGGATCAGAGTGGGCCTTATGTCGCAGTAGCAACATCAGGTGTAGTCGAACCGTTTCTGTTGGATACTGGTGCCGCAAAAAGTTCTATCATGCATGCGAAACTCCCTGGCGCACCTTTGTCTGGCTCAACAAATGTTTCCGTAGGTTTTTCAGGCGCCCCTGTGTACAACCCGATATCTGGTCCTTTGTCTATTTCTGTTGGACCGTGTCAATTGAAAGCACCCTTAATTTTGACGACAGGTTGTAATGAAAATCTGCTTGGTTTAGATTTGTTAAAACGACTATATGCGACATTGTACTGTTCTCCGGAAGGAGTACAGCTTACTTTGGGTAAAAGACTCACCTCTCCGATGTACTTGTCAATGGACAAACTCCCGCCGGAGCTACGTTCACTCCCTGATTCTCTTTGGGCGACTGGTCCCAATGATGTAGGTCTACTAGAGATTCCACCATATGTAGTAACTTTGAAAGCGAATGTGAAATTTCCAAGAATTCCTCAATATAAAATATCGAGTGAAGGTGAGCGTGCACTCTTATTGATTGTGCAAGATTTGATTAAAAAAGGTGTGGTTGAAGAAACGCGAGGAAATGTTTGTAATAGTCCTGTATTGCCGATTTTGAAACGAACAGATCCTACAAAGCCTCCAGTCTATAGGTTTGTCATAGACCTTAGAGAAGTTAATAAGATTGTAATTCCGCAGTTTCCTGTAGTGCCAGACATTACTGCTTTGTTAACATTGATTCCTGCTACAGCTACATGGTTCTCAGTCATCGACTTGAAGAATGCCTTTTTCAGCATTCCGATAGCCGAGGAAAGCAGAGATATTTTTGGCTTCTGTTTAGGAGGTCGCAGTTTCAGATTTAAACGCGCTCCACAAGGCTACTGTGAAAGTCCATCTATTTACAGTCAAGCTTTAAAAAGTCAGTTAGATTCTTTTGTCCTTCCTCCAGGTTCTGCCCTAGTACAATACGTAGATGATCTTTTGGTGGCTGCCGATGACAAGGAAACTTGCAAGGCAGCTACAATTTCACTATTGCATCATTTGTCTAATTTGAATCATAAGGTGTCACCTTCCAAAATGCAATATTGCTGCCAAGAAGTAACCTACTTAGGTCATCTCTTGTCAAAGGAGGGAAGGAAGTTGACCCCAGAAAGAATAAAAGCAATTATGCAAATGAGTGTTCCACGCACACAGAGGGAAGTACGTGCCTTTCTAGGTATTACCTCTTACTGTAGGCAATGGATCCCAAATTTTTCACTTTTAGCAAAACCGTTGGTAGCTTTGACTGGGAAAAATGTTCCGAGTCCGGTGCCATGGTCTGATGAATGTCAAGAGAGTTTTGCTGAATTACGAAAAGCTTTGTGTTCAGCTCCTGTATTGGGCACACCTGATTACAGTAAGCCATTCACGCTCTACGTTCACGAAAGAGAAGGTTGCGCGTTGAGTGTCTTGACACAGAAGTTTGGTGACAAACAACGCCCTTGTGCGTATTTCTCATCAACATTAGATCCGGTAGCTAGAGCATTGCCTAGTTGTTTGAGGGCTACAGCGGCAGCTGCAGCTTCCATTCGACAATCTGCTGGTTTGGTGATGAACAATATGCTAGTGGTCATGGTTCCTCATGCAGTGGACACACTCATGAACCGAACGAAGACACAACACCTTACTAGTGCGAGATTATCTGGTTACGAGCTGACGTTATTAGCGAGTCATATTCAGATCAAAAGATGCAATGTATTGAACCCAGCAACATTGTTGCCGACTGATCAAGAGTCGAGTGATTCTGAGCCACATGACTGTTATTTCAAAACGGAGGAAGAAACAAAAGGTCGTATCGACTTGAGAGATACTCCTCTATCCGACCCAGATGGTACGCTGTATGTGGACGGGTCATGTTTTAAATTGGAGAATGGTGATGTGACTGCTGCCTACGCGGTAACGACTTTGAAGACGATTGTGGAGACTGCAAGAGTGAGTCAGAATTCTGCCCAAGCTGCAGAGTTAATAGCTCTTACGAGAGCGTGTGTTTTAGCTGAGGGAAAGAGAGTGAATGTGTTTACAGATAGTCAGTACGCATTTGGCGTGGCCCATAGTTTTGGCCGGTTGTGGAGAGAAAGGGGTTTCATTACGTCCCATGGGACTAAGATTCAACATGGTCAGCTAGTTAACGACTTGTTAGAATCTCTAACCTTACCGACTGAAGTTGCGATTGTGAAGTGCAGTGCTCATAAAGCAATCACGGATGATGTTGGTCGGGGAAATGCCTTTGCTGATGAAACCGCTAAACAGACAGCTAGAGACATGATGAGTAGAATGTATGTTGCTACGTCTGCAAGATGGATTGCTGAGTCTGGAATGTGTGAGGACACAATGGAAAGTGTAAAAGAGATTCAGAAAGAAGCGACTGAGGAAGAGAAACGCGTATGGAGAGAAAGTACGGGCAAATTGGACTCGAATGGATGTTGGATCGATTTGACAGAACAGCAGCGTTGGATGTTGCCTGATGCGTATGTGCTTGCAGTAGTGACGATGGCGCATGGAGTGGCGCACATAAGTTCTAAAGGGATATGTAAGATGTTAGCTCCGGTTTGGAAGAATGAGGGAATCAGTAAGTGTGCAGAGAGAGTGGTGAAAAATTGTATGGTGTGCTTGATGCATAATCCTGGCAAGGGAACTCCAACTCCAGCTGGTCATTTTGCTCCTCCTTCCTGTCCCTTTGAAGTAATACAGTTAGACTTCATTCACATGGAACGCTGCAACAATTTAAAATACGTCCTGGTGGTGGTTTGTGCTTTTTCCAGGTGGATAGAAGCATACCCACTAAAGGACAACACTGCTTTATCAACTGCCAAAATTCTTCTCAAAGAATTTTTCCCTAGGTTTGGAATGCCACGGATTGTATGGTCAGATAACGGAAGTGAGTTTATAGGGAAAGTTATGCAGAGTGTGTGTGCTGGTCTAGGATTGAAACAAAAATTTCATAGTGCGAACCATCCCCAGTCTGCTGGTTTAGTCGAGGGTTACAATGGCACCCTCAAGCTTAAAATAGCCAAAATTCAAGCATCCACAGGTTTGGCTTGGCCAGACGCACTTCCTTTGGCCTTGTTATCAACGAGAGCAACAGTGCATTCTAGAATAGGGCTTTCTCCATATGAGATTGTATTTGGCCGCCCGGCAAATGTCTGGGGTGTGCCAAGGCCTAAACAATTCTGCTCCATTGAATATCCTATGTTGATAGACTATCTTTACGACTTGACTGCTAAATTAAGTCTTATTCATCAACAGGTCTTTGATGCTTTGCCAAAACCTCCGGAGAGTCCAGGGCATCAGCTGAAACCCGGCGACCACGTGGTGGTCAGAAATTTTGCGAGGACAAAGAATCTTCAGCCTCGCTACATCGGCCCCTTCCAAATCCTGCTGGCGACGAGGACAGCTGTACGTGTTGCTGGTCGCAAGCACTGGATCCACGCTTCTCACGTAAAGCGTGTTCCACTGCCGCTGCCCTACGACGACTGGGTGAAGAAGGGAATTGGTGCCTCCGAATCTGAAATAACTCCAAAATTTGTCCCTTTCAGCGATGCCGATTTGATTTCTGACACTTTGAAACGTGACTCTCCTCTTGAAAAGACTGCTTTGAACATTGAAAATTTGTCTCCAGCATCAGAAGAAACTTTGCCATCTGCGAACGTAAACTCTGCAACAGCTGCTAGTGATACACTATTTTCCGATCAAACAGTACCAGCGAAGAAAAGATACAACCTTAGAAGCCATGAAAAGGACTAATAAAGCAGGCAACTGCATGCTGTGATTTTGATATATATATATATTCTTTGAACTTTTGCCTTCAGCCAGGAAGTTTGTTATTGTTTATTGTTTTTAAAATTGCCTTGCCGTCTGGGTAGCCGTAGGGTCGTGGCTGTGTGCCTAGTTTGAATTTGCAGGGGTCTGACACAAGGTCGATCTTTCTGTTAGTACTGGGAACTCCCAGGGCTGACAGAGGCATTTTCATCTACGTACACATCATCAGTGGTCGCGAGCGGATTGTAGAAGATGGAACTTCCTGCGCTGCAACGAGAAAATGTGATTTACGTTCGCAGAAACAGACTAAATAGAATTCTTCATAGCAAATGTTTCTTGATGCAATGTGCCATTACATTTTTGATTGTTTTAGCAACACTGGTGGGTGGAATTGTCTTTAGCATAAATTTGATTTTTGTGCCAGTATCTACAGTACCTCCCCTTGATCCTGCTATTTCTACTGTTTCTTCTATACACTCTTTTCACTCGTTTCCGGAACATGAGCAAGCTCGACGCTCAGAATTCATTAATAATACTTTTGTACAGCTCTTGCACCAACACCAACTGGTAGTTAACACGACAGACTGTTGGGTGTGTGGCTTGATACCCCACACTATGGATAAAGGTATTCCCTATCTGGTTTTGCCTTTCAGCTACAATGGATCATTTCAGGCCCTTCAAACCATCTTTGCTTATGCTCTTGAGACCTATCCTCCACGTCCACCACGCTCCACTAAATATAACTCTGCCAACAAAGCTTTAGTCCAGGGAATTATTGACATGGTCAAAGACGTCAATAATACTCCATCATACCCTAGAGACGAATTGCGAGTATATTTAAGTTGGAATACTTCAGAGTATCGCCTTAGTTTAGGAGAAAGCAAGCGTAAAAGCTCAACTCCAATCTGGGTCGTACCTCACCGAGGTCAGGTCTGTTTGCAAGGTAATGGGAGAAATCCGAGAGCTCAGCTAGGGAGGAGTGAGTGCGTAGAGACTTATGTGTTTCCGGCTAACTCTTCCCCTGCCTTTCTTACTGCTAGGGGTACCTATTTCATTTGTCGAGACAGAGCTTATACATGGTTGCCTGTCGACTTCTCAGGATCATGTTATATTGCTCGATTATTGCCTCCGACATACACTGCTTCACCTGATTACCACAGAACAAGAGTAGCGAGAGGTGTCTTCAGCAAGGAAGATACAGCTGGTCAGGAAGCTGGAGACTTCTTCAAAGGCTTCCTTCCGTTCTGGGGGCCTATGGCCAATAGTAGAAACATACGTCAGCTAACACGGGTAGTTGAATCTACTATTACCGAAACTGCTGGTGCCCTTAGCAATCTGACAGCTGAGCTTCAGGCGGATAGGCTCATGACATTGCAGAACCGTATGGTTCTAGATGTTATACTTGCAGATCGAGGTGGGGTATGCAGAATGATCCAATCGAGCTGCTGTGTCTTTATTCCTAATAATGCTCCAACAGTTTACGAGGCGATCTCTAAGTTGCACAAGATTTCGGACTCCATACATGTAGATGAGGGAAACTGGTCCTTTATGGAGTGGGTTTGGACTCTGATCTCAGCGTGGGGATGGAAGGTTCTAATGGTCATTGGTGTCATCTTGATATTACTATTCTCATGTTGTCTGATTATCCAGTGTGGTCCTGCTCTGTGTAGTCTTTGTGCTACAACCTGTTTTAGGAAACCACCTGCATTTGGAGAAAAGACACGAGAAAGGATGATGATACAACAGCATGTCACTGACCTGATGAGCATAGAACTAGATTCAGACATAGATTGAGTAATTGCCTATGTAAGGGCAAAAGGAGGGTCTGAGGTTCCGTGACGGTTCCGTGACGACTTGAACCCGTGTTTTCAAGTTTGTCGGAAATACATAAAATTAGTATCAGCGAACCGCAAATGATCCATTTAGTATATCCTAGTGTTTTCGCTACGCTACGAGCAAGAGCACTCCTTCCACTGACACATTTCTGATATACACACGGCATCCATCTTAGATCATGACCGCCATTTTGTGTTTCCTTGCCCTCACATATGCAATAGCCTCTGATCATTTCATTCACTTCACTTTGATTAAGGACACGTAGCCTTAGCCGGAGATTCACCTCTTACATGACACGTGCACCTTAAACCAGATCACGCTGAAGCTGCATGACTCGACAAAGGCTGCCTCCTCTGCCCGAGGCCAGCCCACCTGAACTGGTTTTCCTGTCCATTGTACCTGATCATGATTAGGCGGCCGAAGCCGGTAGCCTTGCCCATTTACAACCCACAAACATCTCTTATCCCGCTTTTCTATCTTCTGCACCTGGCTCTGCTCCTTTCCTTCTGGGCCTTTATTAGGGGGAGGTAGCGAACTTTACGATGAGGCGGTCCGGGTCTTGAATGCAATATTGACAAGGGATTGTGATGAACTGGTGGGAACCCCTCTTCGTGATGTTTGGTATCAGATATTATCGACAGTTCCTGTGTAACGCCAAATATTTATTGTTTAGAGACACAAAGGTTTGGGAATGTACCGACATGTGAAATATTTGCCTAGAGCACAATTTTTAGTATATAAGGAGCAACCCACTTTGTACAAATCGAACAGTCTCCTAGATTCTGCCCGTGTGTAGATTCTGTGACTTCTGTGTCCCTGCAGTAATAAACCTTTGGTCTTTGACGCCACCATCGAGAAGCCCGTGTTTCTGTTCATTTGTGCACCAAGGCAGGTGGGACTCCGGGGTCTTTGGGTGTTGTACCCTGACACCTCTGGACGGAACCAAAAAAGTCCAGAACTCCAGCACAGAGCGGGAGGAGGCGAGGAGCATGAGCAGCGGTTGGTGTGGCCTGGGGGGGCCGAGGGGGAGCGTGCCGGGCAGTGTCTGTTCCGGCTGTGTTCACACGTGTCCTATTGCCTGCATCGGTCCGCCTCTGTCCTTTTAGGGAGTGCATGGGTGCAATACATCCCCTCAATGAGGTCTTCCGTTTCATTTGAAACTATCACGAAGGGAGAGGATGTGGTTACCACGGCCGCCGTTGGTGCTGCGACACCAGGTTCGAGCCGCTTATCGAGCCATGAAGTGGTATGATCGAGTCGTGAACTTTGGTTTAATAAAGGATGTTACGGTGTCTGAGGTTTTAGATGTTGGCGATTTTAGATTAAGCGACGGGACTGGGTTGGCGACTTGATTCACTAGCGCTGGTCCATTAAGTGAGCGAATTTCGTTAGGGCTGTTTGCACATGATGATTTTCGGAGTTGTTTGTCGTGGGAGCTACAGGGAAGTTGCGTCCTTTGCTCTCGTTGTCTGGGTGGCGTGGTTGATGAGAGAGCCCAAGACTGCAGATATGGTTTGGCATCGGTGGGACAGTTGCGGCATGGTGCTTGTTTAATTTACACTGCTGTGGAGGATAAATGACGCAATATATATCTTCCTGAGTCTCACCGAATATCGGGCTTTCAGTCGGCGGGATTAGTTTTTACAAGTCTGCAGATGCATCTCCATTGTTGTCTAAGCATTATCGCCCTTGGCTGCCTTTGTCAAGCTTTCATAATAGTGTACTACTGGTCGTAAAGTGCTTCAATGCCTTGCCGGAAAAGGGAGCGCTATGTGAATGCTACGAATTGCCATTACAAGCGGCAGTCTTTCTATTTTGCAGCTGTTGTGCTTGTTTAATGTTTATTTTATAGTATACTACTTGTCGTAAAATGCTTCAATGCCTTACTGAAAAAGGAAGCGTTATGTAAATGCTACAAATTGTCAGTACAAGCGGTAGTCTCTCTACTTGATGCATTGTAAATCTCCACATTTGCATCGTTTGCCGCACTGTTTCCTTCACCCTCTTCTCCTTTCTTATTCGGAAAATGAATATTATTTTGCCGTTGGAACGGCATTCAAACATGTAATTATAACAAAACGGAACGAAGATCTGGTTGTGGTGCCTTTATCGTGCAGCTGTTGTGCTTGTTTGACGTTTATGTTAGAGTTAATTATATTCACCGTACAGGGTGGAGGCAATTGATCACTGGGGCGACCGTTGTTACTGTTAACTTGCGTGTAGAAAGCAGACATCAATTCCAGATTCACGAGAAAACCGTGTTCATTATAGAAACACATACAACGCTCTCCCAAGATGGGGGGGTAAAAGACTAACTTTTCAACATTTTTGCACTCCCAAAATGTTAGTTGAACCTACACAAACTGTATTTCCGTGAATGCAGAGATCGGTTAACTGATTATAACGAATCAATAAGCGTTTATATGCGGTGATGTTGCAGCCATCAGAGGTCGCCATTTTGAGACGGACTGCTTGTGTTTAGGGGACGGGGAGTGCCCAAATGGAGCCGCATTTGTAGGTAAAGCGAGGCCTCAGGGACCTCCGACAGCAGGAGCTTGGTCACGGTGCCATTGTCCGTGTCCTAATACAGAAATCGTTTCGACTCCGAAACGTGAGCCCTCCGCGGCGGTGCCAGCTTTCAATGATTTCTGTTGGCGCGAGTAATTTGATTCCAAGCACATGCAAAATACCAGCTTTCAATGATTTCTGGGGTCTGTCCTGGGGCGGCGCGCGATTAAATTGATGCCAGGCACATGCAAAATACGATCATTGTCAAGAAGCGGCCCCATTGCTGCCATCGTGGCGCAGGCTTCTAGTCTGGACAAGTGGCAAAATCTGACGGTGTCATATTATATATTGCATATCGATTGCGCGCTTTGTAAGCGGAATAGTAATGCCGGAAGGTTGGCGACTATGGAGTTTTGTACTCACCGTCGTCTGGGTTGAGTGCCATTGTCCGTGCTCTAATACAGTAATCGTTTCGTCCCGAAACTTGAGCCCTCCGCGGCGGTGCCAGCTTTCAATGATTTCTGTTGGTCTGTCCTGGGGCGGCGTGCATGTGATTTGAATAAAGGCAAGAAGCTGCCCCTTTCCTCATCGTCGTCTGGGTTGAGTGCCATTGTCCGTGCTCTAATACAGTAATCGTTTCGTCCCGAAACTGGAGCCCTCCGTGGCGGTGCCAGCTTTCAATGATTTCTGTTGGTCTGTCCTGGGGCGGCGTGCATGTGATTTGAATAAAGGCAAGAAGCTGCCCCATTCCGCAGCTCGTGGGCCCTGTTTTCATCGGGCACATTCCCAATACTGTGGGGAATCTCCGGGTGTATTTAATTAATGTTAACCACACTTTGTCGACTCGTATAATACTCCACAATACGTTACATTCCACTGCCTTGTTGCCTCAACAGTATATGTCTGCTGTGTATATACCCAGAGCCCAGTAGTAATAGCATGATACCCAGAGCCCAGTAGTAATAGCAGGAATGAACATTGAATGAGGCTGCTCTATATAACGAGAAAGGTTATTTGCGCGGAGCTTGTGGAGAGCATCAAACGAATTTATTTCTCCCAGGGTGGGTAGGGCCTGGTTAGAGATCCTGGGAGACAAATGGCGTCGCTGTTTAGGTGGGATGGTAATAGAATCCCAATTGCACGCTACGATGCCGGTATAGGTGGTAGTCAACTCTAACGGAGCTGACGAATTAAGGTAACGAATCGTAGCAAGTGATGTGTATATGACAATTCGGGCTTGCTTATTTGTCTTTCTAACTAGGAATAGACCCATTACTGATTCCGTCCCACATCTGCTGTAATTTAAGTTTAACAGATCCAAGGTGAATCTGGAGTAGTGCATGGTTGCACTTCTATTACTTCTGATATATGCATTCATTATGCAAAACTACTTTTTCTAAAGACGTCTCGTCTCTATGTGAGAGGGGCAGAGGATGCCGCACAATCGTTCTGCGACGTGCCTTTGACTTCCTTCTAGAAGTTGTGAACTAACCAACGATTTCTTTTAACATATTACCTGCGTGGGTGCAGTATTCTGTAGGCTGAAGCTGGCTGCTCACATGTAGAGCAGGAAATGCACATGACAGGTAAACAACCAACGCTACATTCACCTCTCTCACGGCACATGGCGATTCACCCTGCTCTTCAGGAACACCGTCCAGTGGGTGGAAGGGTAATTAGGCTCACGTGGTCGTTGATTCTTGGCTTCTGTGCTAAAAGTGCCAATTAGTGCCAATTTGGGTGGTGGGTTTAGCAATGTGGACATATTTCCGCAGGGACCTCTACTGGGAGACCACAAGTCATTTCGCACAGACCACTGAACGAACACCAGATGGTAATGACTTTCAATTACTGGTATCAATGGCCGGATTTCAAGCCTCCTTGGGTGAAAGGCTTTGAACCAGGGCCACCCTGGGGAGCGTACTAATGCAGCTGTACTCCCATAGCACGCTGTGTTCAGCAACATTGCGAAGCAAAGTCCATGTCTGTAACTTTTATTTTCTCAATACTCGAATGTGTATTGAGCAAAACCTCAGCTTATTTATTACATTCCAGCTTCCATCCATGTGCACCTGAAATATAGGTCGAAATTGTGAATTCCTATTTTAAGATCTGCCAACATTTGTCACTAGACTCAGAGAGGGGTGAAAATGGATTGTATGCATGGATGAACACAGTTTGCAAGTCAAGATTTTTGGCTCTGTCAGGTTCAAACACTTAAAATCCTTCACTTAAAGTCTACCTTTAGTCTCTTGTGTCTTACTGTGCGCTGGTTCCTAAATATTTTGTAGAAGCTTCCTACTTTCAGTGGACTTGTGCCTAAAGTATGGTCTGGAAAACAGAGTTGTGTCCCACAGCGAGCAAAGCTTATGAGGTCTAGGAACAGGCGCTCTAGAGCTGGTTGCGCAGCAGAAAATACCACAATAGACCACAAATTGCCATGGTCAATTCATACAAGAGGAGGATGGGCTCTGTAATGGTACTCAGTAGGTCTGTTGGATTTATGTGCAAACGTGGCAGCATTCAAGTCTCTGACGACTTTTGTCAAGAGTTGAACTGAGTATTTGTGTGCATTTGACCCTTCACAGACCTTCTGCTTCAATGAATGACTATGATGCTCCAGATCTTGAGGCTCTCACCTTACAAAATCTTTGCTTTGACAAGTCTGATCTCTAGCATTAGTGTTGAGTGCTGCAGCATCCATCAATTCAGCGTCTCCTGGAGTTCCAGTAGTACATGTTCTCAGAGCCGCCAACTGCGATCCCAAGTATGAGATTCACATATAGATTAAAATGAAATGTGTATCATGATTGGCATGAAATTTCTCAATATCTTGTCAAATGGCTTGTTGGCACCCCTTGTCTGCAATGAAAGATTCTCAAACATAATTTGGAAGTTGGGATGTGCTGAGGCAGTGTTCGCAGTGGTGTTAAATGTGACTTCTGAGACTTATTCCAAGTCAGGCTCAGTGGAAGTTTTAGGTGTCCGCTCCTATTTCTGAATGACTATTGGAGAATTTGTCTTAGCATCCTTTGCTGTGGATTTAAGGCTTTCCTTGTGTTCTGTAATGCTAGATTTCAAACTTACAGACCATTCTGTTATTCCCTAATATCATGGAGTCAAGCACTGCCCCTTGAGGACTCAAAGGGTGTATATGCACTTGACCACAAGCTATACGGAACTGATGAATAGAGCTAGATGAGAGCTGCTGGCAAAGGGAGATGAGGTAAAGGTGCATCCAAAGGTGGATGAGTTAAATGTATGACAAATGATCGGCCAATTAGGTCAAAGGCACTGTAAGCTCCAGTTGAATATATTTTCTCTATTGACCCCTCGCTTTGCCACATTTCATCGGGCTGAAGTTACAGAAAACACCTGTCTAGCTTACTTAGAATGACATGGAGCGCTCAGTGATGGTATGCGTTATGTAACAGATTATTAATTGAATATATCCTGTTGTATTAGCAGTGTGTAGGCTCATAATAACAGCGCAGTACATTGTTTGATTACCGCCCTTCCCCCGTTCACTGCCGTTCCAAAGTCAGTGGAATGTGCATTCAAAGATAGACTTCAGTTCGACCATTTACTTATCGAGTGCACGCATGAAGCAATAAGACATGTTACAATAAAGCAGCGACGAAAGAGATCATATAGGGGCGATTGTATCAGCGAAGACAGCAGGAGTTAACCTTTTGCGCAAATGTTATTGCACCACATTGCAAATCTTAAAACGTAGACCGCTAATGCTTGTTATTCAGCTGGCAAATAATAATCGGGTGCTAAAGCCAACCTAATACCATGTGGTAGCAATCTACCCCTGAGGTGTTTTGGGGTTCCATTCAGCCTGCACCTGCTCCACACAGCCCCAGGCAGACAATTGCCCTGTTCTAACCTCTTCTGTAATAAACTCGGCAAGCAATTTAGCACTGTCATCGGCCTTAAAGTGTCTTTAATTCCGCAAATATATTTGCCTTTTGGGTACTGATTATTATGTCGTTGTGTGCGTCCAGGGCATGCTATCTTTGGAATACGGGGGGTTAGCGGGTTTCCAGTTTGAATAAACGGTATGTATGTGTGCGAATGGTGTGTGCATATACAAGCCTACAACCAGTGTTGTCGTTATGGCACAAGTCACAACAAGGATCAGGTACTTACGATCCAGTGCTGAGCAGCTGCGGTTCCCTCATCTTCATGGCTTAACTTTACGTAGGAGGAGGCGTCACTCGTAGCATTGAACAGTCACTCACCCAAATTATAAGATGCCTGCATCGGAAATAGGATCATTGCTGAACAAGTGAGTGTTCATGTTAAGTAAACCAATGCCATATTTGGCCTTGGCGTCCCCCGTAGACAAAGCTAGCGCTAGCAAAGGTGTATTGTTTCCGAATGTTTCGCTTACATACGAAACGGCGAAATTCTTCCAATAAATAATCTAGCCATAACGCTTGTGCAGGTGCAAGGTAACACAACACGTGGAAGATAGCATACGGTGTGTTCAGAGAGAAGTGGGTGGCATGCACCTGGGTGTAACAAAAACGGGTACAAGGAGAGCACCACAATAATCAATAATAACTAATAATCAATAGTAATCGATCAGTAATCACTGTCATGATTATTGATGCACCGTGGCTCAGGTAACCAAGGGCGCGTCTTAAGACCCGTTTATGAAATATCCATAAGTGGTGTGGCCGATATGATTGAGTTCATGATGACGATGACTTTGCCATATTTGTATTGCTGTTAAAGGAGGGCCTTTTGTTGAGATGCTAATATTTAAAAATCTCACCTCTGTTTATTCAACGTAAGAGAGGATTCTTGCATAAGACATAGGTGTCCTTTGTAGTTCTAGGAGGCCCTTTACAGATGAGCAGCCAGCGAACAGTGGGCGTCATACGGGAAGTGGGAGTTGGCCTTTGCAAGGACACGAATAGTGTGGATGGGCTCACCGGGTATGAGATGGGGTCAGCTGAGGCGCAGTCTGGACCAATGTGTGTCAGCCCGTGGGGGCCCCCCAACATCCGCGTGATACACCTGGGTGGGAATGATCTGGTGACAATGGGGAGGCGAACATTAGTGGATGCCATGCAGCGGGATGTCACCGCGATAACTAACGAACTGGGGGCTACTGAATTTGTATGGTCAGAGATTGTCCCCCGCAGGACCTGGAGGGGAGCACGGTCACCCCTTGCCATCGAGCAAAGCAGGAGGAGGGTGAACAGGGCCATGCAGAAATTCAGGGAGAAGAGGGGCCTGGGGTTTATTAGGCACGCGCTGATACAGGACAGGACAGTGGGCTACTACCAAAGAGATGGGGTTCACTTGTCTGGGGTTGGGATGGATGTTTTCCTCCTCGACTTACAGGAAGCTCTGGCAGCAGCATGGTGCCTATGATCGGAGGGTGCCAGGTAAAAAGGTGGCTAAGTGGTGGGGGGCTCTGTCATCGACTGGGGCCTCCTCCAGAGCTGTGGCGGAGTACAGGGCGATCTGGAAGCAGATGGACAGTAAGGGTACCTCTGCGGCAGAAGGAGACAGTCAATACCTCTGCCTGGCACAGTAGGGGTGCCTGAGCCAAGAACCTGGAGCCGAGGGGGTTCCAGGAACAGCGTCGGCGCCCCGTTAGTGCTTCGGGCGGTCGGGGGGCCTGAACCGACCGGGGGTGTGCCTCATCGCTCCGCCCTGACAGGGGGGGCGGGAGTAAACGAAATAAAGTATTAACGTATTGCACCGTCAAGAGCATCGACTTACCGTGCAAGATGGCTAATTAGGCATGCGGGTCAGCGAGGGGCTGCCGCATTGGATCGCCTGTAAGATGACCCACCTTATCTGCTTCTTGTATGCAAAATAAACCTGCACCACCGTTTTCCCCAATTATGTCTCATGAGTCTCCTTGGTATGTAAGTGTGTGGGGTGCAAGGTGGAGCGAGCGCTGGCAGTGTGGGCACTATGCCGCTGGCCGCGCGACACGAAAGGGAGATAACGCGAGACAGCGTCTTAGTGACACATGCCGCGCGAGTGAAACGATAAGCGCGCCGCCCCCTTTATTAACGGCCAATGAAAGGTGAGCTGGAAGAGCGAGAGGCGGACCCACGGGCCTTTATCTGGAGCAGCTTGATTTTGCGCGGTCTTTCTCGCCGCGTTTCCTAAAACCTAAACTCATGGGTGGTTCTGAAAAGGATAACACCAAGCAAGCACCTGATTCTTCCAAGAAGAAATGGGATAACAATAAAAACAAAATAATAGAGAGAATAGATCTCAATCAAGGAGTGGGTCTCTTCATCAGGATCCGGCCGAAAGAAGATACAACCTTAGGAATAGAGTTGACATTAAAAAACCTGACAGGTATCAGGATACTGATACCCATGCCTCTTGTTCCTTTCCGGGTTCACTGGGACACTCCGAGAGGGAAGGATGGTCAGAACACAAACAAAAGCATACAAATTCCAGAGGCACGCAACGAGCTGCATACTATACTTCCAAAAAAGAAGACAAGCCAAATTCAAAACCTCAATTTAAAAAGATGAAAGTAGCAGGTCTTAAAGTTAGACATGCCCAAAATTTAGAAGACACAACTTCTGAACCGGGAATGGGCTCTGAGTATGCTAGACAGTACAGCAGAAGTAAAAATAGCTCACCAGTACCTAATGGAATTTCTGGTGACAGCGGTGTTGAATGAACCTATCACGGTGGAAACACCTGATACATGGGTAAGTGTCCCACATAGGTTACATGAAATAGCATTCCAAATGAAGGGGGGAAACCCAGAAAAAATGAAGGTCTCTTTTGGGAGGACCTGACTCACAGATATGACGTCCTTTTAGCTGAAAAAGATTGGCTGCCTCAAATTGTTATGGATTGTGCAGAGGGAGAAGCAGTAATTTTACCGGCTTTTTCCGACCGCATTCCAATACTCCTAAAACATACAAATGCGCAGGAGTGGGCGGTAGCCCTTGCTCCAGCATTATATCGCAACAATGTTGGGTGGGATGCTGAGTCACCTTACCATGTAATCCCAGTAAAAACTACTCCAACTCCACAGACACAGTACTCAATAAAACAAGAAGAAAAAAAAAGGTCAGGGAGATCTTAGATCAACATGAATACCGAGGTGTAATTTAAATTTGCACCTCTTCAATGAATAATCCTAATAAGATCTGATATTCATACAGTGCCTCATTAACGAATAACATTGTGCTGAAAAAATACAAAACAACACTAGATATCTCCAATGGATTTTTCTGCCAAAATATAGCACCTGAAAGCAGGCATTTAACCGTATTTCCGCTCAATTTTGTCGACTCCCCCAAGGGTATAGAATTCCCCTAGACCAGTGTTTCCCAAACTGTGGTCCCTGACACATTCCCAGGGTTTCCGCAGACATCAGTTTTAAAAGCACTGCAAAGTATCTTGTTTAATTTGCAGTTTTCAAAGACCAATAAAAGTGTCAAGATAACGCCAGTGATTAATGTCCCTGCTGGAGAGAGGAGAGTTTTTTCTGGTGGCAGCTTTGACTTGGTATACACCCGTTACAACGCATCTTTTACTCCGCACTACCATTACAACGCGACTTTTACAACGCATACCATTACAACGCATTGCGTTGGGGGGCGCTCTAGGATAGGGAATAAGTATAATTTACTATCCAACACCTTCCCTAGGGTCCACGGGGACTGGAGTTAGAATAGTAAATTATACTTACCACTATCCAGCACCTCAAAGCGCTATGCGTTGTAATGGTATGCGTTGTAATGGTCGCGTTGTAACGGTAGGTAGTTGTAATAGTATGCGTTGTAACATGGTACATCCCTTTGACTTATCCAATGTAGCACAGAGGGTTAATATGCCTACTGCAAGGAAGTGTACCATGAATTTTAAGAAACATTATTTTATATGCATAGGTCAGTGTGTTACTGCTTTTGTCACAGGGATTGTTTTGTTACTCTACAGTTCATAAGTGACAGTCGTAATCTAGCAAATAGACCTATAAACTGTCATCAAAGAGCTGCTTGCAAACTGTAAGGTACAAGTTAGTAACTTATGTTTTTTCCCAGTCTAACATTACCCTGTTGCTGCTAAAAAGGTTTATTTGGGTGGAAATACATTTTTATTGTTAAAGTAATTGCTAACCACTGTGTTATTTTCTGAATCCTGGGTTTGTGCATCTCCAGAACAAGCACTCTTTAAAAATACCTACCAGTATGAATGACGAGAATTCTACACCTCATAGTCCCCTTTGCCTTATGTAACATTTTCTGTACACTGATTTACATGTATGACTCACTGTCTATATATGTGTGTGATGTAAAGTGCTCTGACAGCACTACAATGGTATGAGAGATGCTATAGAAAAGGAAATACACGGGACAGAGCGGGGCTATGGAGAGATGAGAAGCACTGTTGGAGGGTGATAGTGGGGGAATCATTGAAGAACCCCCAGAAAGATTGTCATATTCTGGTGTATAGTCAGGTCTTCATTTACTATTCTTTAAAAGATACTACAATTCAATATATAATGATATGTGTTGTAGACTGCACCATTGTTTCCTAAATTGCTTGGGGGGAGAGACACCCAAAGTCCCCTTTGTAGTGGTCAGGCTCACTCACTGCCCTCAGTATGGGGACTGGTCTGAAATCATTTGCCAAGGGCTGCATTGGGTTTCCAGTCTGGCCCTGGCAGGAGCAGGAGCCTCCTACTGCGAAATAAAGCCAACCATTGAAAAGTTAGTCAAGGAGACGCAGCACCAACCTTCCCATTAACTTTTTTTGTTTTCTTGCAAATTCTTTCAATATAAAATACAACAGAAGTGGCGAAGAGTGTTGTTAGCCTCCTTGGCTTAACAACAAACTGCAATACACAAATGAATACTTGAAACCATTAATGAAATTGAATTAATGATGGACTAAACTTTTGGTTTTGATCAACTTTATTCCCCACCACGTGGGTATTTACAACCGAGTGCGTAGGGGGACAAGTCCTATACAGGATTTGCTTCTTTGATATTTCTTCCAAACGCCCCAAGGTCCAGAGAGCGAAGCCCCAGCAGCACGCCACAACCCTGCAAACTTTCAACCTCTGTTGGTGCGTGTCTAACCCTTGATTCCTAACAACACACTCCGCCACTTCAGAAACCCAGGGCTGCACCATATTTACAAGAATATGGCGGAAGCCTGCGCTGGCTCTACACTTAACAGGGGAAGATTGTTTGTGTACAGGAAGGTCCCCCTTCCTGCACATAAACAATCTTGAAGTGACGTTTTGTCACTTCTATGTGTGCTGCTTAATGCAGCGCACATGAAAGTTATAAAATGGCATTTTTTTTTAAAGATTGTTGAGGTGCAGTAATGGGCACCTTCCTGAAGATAAACAATCCAAGGCGTTTTGCAAAAACAAGTAGAAATGAAGCATTTCTCCTGTTAACACCCGGTTGTCCCTGGTCTCAATTTTGGCGCTGCCTCCCATTTACGCTTGTAAATAGGGGGCAGCGTCAAAATCAATGGGTGTTGAAGGGGAAACACCCATGCAACACCCACTGCCCACCCTTTAACGCTAAGCATTGGATGAAAGGAGGTCTTATTTACAAGGCAGCGTTAAACCACGTTAACCACGTAAATAAATAAGGCGAAGCCCCTATCGCCAGGGGAACGCCGCAAAAAGTGATTTTCCATGGTGATGGGGGCCTGTAAATATTTTCTTAAAATCATTAGTAATTTAAGTATTTGTTTTGTGTGCAAACGTGTGTTCATTTTTTTCGAATTACTGTTCTAATTTTTGAAATTTAAATCATACAAATTGCTAGGGGGTCCCCGGCTTCCAGTGGTGACTCAATGGGGGTCCTCAGGAGTCAAAAGTTTGGGAACCACTGCCCTAGACTGTTCTCCGCTGGGGTAACAGAATTACATCAGACTTTGGATGAAGTGGTATTGTCTATGTAGATGATATTTATCTGACAGATGATGATTTAAAGGAGCACTTGACCAGGGTGAGCAACATCATTTTATGGTTTGCCTCTGACGGCTACAAATTCAACTATACAAATCAAAAATAGCCCATCTCAATGTCCTATTTTTGGAATATGAACATTTTCAATTGAAGAAAAAAGCCTGGTAGCTAACTTTTTAGGAAAATGTGCGCAGTTCCAACCTCCCAAACCATTGACGAATTTACAATCCATGGGGCCGATTCACAGAACTAACAGCCTGATTCATGAAAAACGGGATTTGCGATTCTCAAATAGCGAAAAATTGCGAATCGCTATTGAGAAATCGCAAATCTGAATTCATGAAGATTAGCAATAAAAAAATGTGATTCGCACGCGGGCGGAAATTCCGTTTGCGATTAACGATAATCGCAGAAAAATCGCTATTTCCGGCTACCCGCGTCGGGATTGCGATATCGCAAATAGTGATATCGCTATTTGTGATATCGCTAATTGCGAGATCGCAAAATCGCGAGATCGGGAAAACGGGAAGTCGCATTTCGAGCACAGTGATGACATCACAACCAGGAAGCAGCCAGTTCCCACCCCCATTCACCACAGTGAGGCAGACCTCGAGTGAGCAAGTGGGAGAGCTCCTGCTATACTACTGTTGATTCCGACTCTGCAACAACATTGCTGCCATGTCTGAGGAACCTGTTCCTGGCCCCAGCAACACCACAGGGCGGAAGAGGAAGCTGAAACTTTCAGAACAGGAGCTGGAGCATTTGATCGAAGGGGTGGTGGCCAACCACTCCAAACTGTTTGGCAAAGACTCCAGGAGGGTCCCGGAGCAGGAAAAAAGGAGGATCTGGCAGGGAATAGCCTCCACCGTCAACTCCGTGGGAGTGGCCGATAGGTCACTCGACGAACTTAAAAAAAGATGGTACGACCTCCGAGGTCGTGCCAAAGAGAAGGTGGCGGAGCGCCTTGGAGAGGCATCGGGCACTGGAGGGGGAGGACCTACAGTCCCTCCAAACACAGCCTTGGAGGACCAAGTGGAAGACACCCTTGAGAGGGAGGCGTGCATTGGATTCACACGTCTGGACTCATCCCGCCCCACCCAAGACACCCAAGGTAATTGGCATGCGACTGCGACCCTGTCCCCTATGAATGTCCATGACCATATAGGCTCCCATAATGTTCCATAGTCATGCCATCGTTGCACATCAGGGAATGCCCTGAAGCATTGTGGGACATGTAGTGTGGCCACAATGTAGTAGTACCACAATGCAGCCAGACAGGTTCCAAAGTACGCAAAGCCACAGCCAGTCAGGGGATGTCACCCAGCATGCATGTAGCAACTGCACGTCTGACAGATACATGCAACTAATGATCGTCCACTTACCCTCACAGGTGGCACTGAAAGCAGCGACAGCGAAAGGCTTGCAATAGATGAGGAGGCCCAGGAGGAGGAGGAGGTGCCACCACAAACACAGGCACCAGCCCCTGCCGCAGCAAAAACACCAGCAGCCAGGTCCACCAGCAGTGTGCCCCCTGTGTCTGGCGCACCAACTAAAGCCGCAGCCAGGCCCGCGACTAGTGTGCCCCCTGTGTCTGGCACACCAACTACAGCCGCAGCCAGGCCCACGACTAGTGTGCCCCCTTTGTCTGGCGCACCAACTACAGCCGCAGCCAGGCCCGCGACTAGTGTGCCTCCAGTCCCTGCCGCACCAGCAACGCCTGCTGTGACGCCACCAGCAGCTGGTGCTATTACATCTGGGCCCGCGACTGCGGCAACACAGCGGCCCGCCACTGTGTCAGGCCAGCAGAGCAGGCATGGCAGGTCTCGCCAGCACACCAATGCAGCAATCAGGCAATCAGCAGGAGGGGCAATGGACAGGGGCTGGCACGAATGAGCGTCGAAAGACGCATGTTGCGTATCCATCAGCGCCAGGCATGGCAGCAAGGTGCCATACAGCTCCAGCTCTACAAGATTGGGCGCAATGTGGCCGGAGTGGGTGACAGCATGGACCACATGACGGCGGCCATGGCAGGTGTGGGGGAGGGAATGGCCCGCATGACTGCAGCCATGGAGGCCAACACTGCAGCGATGACAACTCAGCGCAACGCAGCACGCCGGCGCTACCATCAGCTTATGAGCCGGCTGGCCGCCTACAGCAGGTCCAATTATGTTGCAGCCAATCCAACATCACAGTTGTCGCGGCGGTCCCTTGCACAGCAGCACCAACTCATCCAGTGCTGTGAGGATATGACCAGGGTCCTGCAGCACCTGACCACGGCGGTGACAGCACTACACCCTCCTGCTCTACCTGCCACTGTTGGGGTTGATGATGTCAGTGAGGGGACATCGAGCATGAGCAGCCACTCTGCCTCACAAGTCGCGCCACTCAGGCACAGCACCAGGCCCACGGCAGGTACAGGTGCCCCGGAAGAGGATGAGCCTCAGAGGCGCTTGGGTGGAACGCGCAGGAGGCGCAATTGACTACATATAACTATTACAGGCACAGGCTGCGTATAAGCCTGCCCTGTCCTTTGACACAGCAGTATGCAGTAATACTGTTATTAAAGAAGAAAGTTGAAGTGGTACCATTATTGTGATTGAAACAATTATATTTATTTTTGCAGCACACATTAGCGTTGTGTCATTATTACATTTTGCATGCATTTTTGATTTGTGGGGTGAGGGAAGAGGGTGCACTAGAAACTGTTTACTGTGATGTGGTTGCGACGTCTGTGGCCTTCAGCTGGGTTCTCCCCGCATGCATGGCGCGCATGTGCAGGTGGCCGGTTGTCCCCTTCAGATTCACTGCCAGAGATGTCGACAGGTATCCGGCGCTTGGTTGCAATGTTATGTAGTATTGTGCAGACAGCCACAATGCGGCAGCACACTGCAGGACTGTAATACATGGCCCCACCTGTCTTGTGCAGTATGCGGAACCTGCTCTTTTGCAGCCCAAATGTCCTTTCTATGCAATTCCTTGTCCGTATGTGTGAAAGATTGTAGCGCCGTTGCTGGGGTGTAGCAGGGTTGAGGTATGGGGTGAGGAGGTATTCACAGAGGGCGTAGCCACTGTCACCTGAATAAGAGGAGCAGAGGGTGATTGCCTGTGCTGCGCTGCTACCTAATAGCAATGTGACATTGTCGACAAAGTGTACTTACTAAGTAGGTGTCCTTCCCCAAAGTCTCCCCTGGCCAGTCGTGTGTGGAGGCCGCTGTGCCGAAATATGAAGGAGTCATGGCTACTCCCTGGGTACTGGGCCACAATGTCAGTGATGTATTTCTTAGCATTGCAGACCATCTGTATGTTGAGGGAGTGGTAGGACTTGCGATTGCGGAATATATACTCCGTGGCAGCTGGTGGGCAGATGGCGATATGGGTACAGTCTATGCATCCGAGTACATGTGGAAAATGGGCTACATTGTAGAATTGTAGCTTGGTCAAGTCCAAATCCTGTTGGCTGGTGGGAAATGTGATGTGACGGTGTAGCTGGGTGAGCATAGTGTCAACAAAAGTCTGGAGGCAGCGTGACATGGTGGGCTGGGATATCCCCCCAGCAGCCGCTACTATCCCCTGGAAGCTCCCGGAGGCCAGGAGGTGCAGGCTACACAATACCTGCACAAGTGTAGGCACCGCATTGGTACGCCTTGTTGGGTGCTGCATCAGGGGGTCAAGGTCCTGTATTAGCTGCATTATCATTTCCCCATTCAGCCTGTATTTTGCACATATCTGCTCTCTGGTTTGGCCAAGCAAGGTGACCAGCTGGCGGAAAATCCTGTCCTGGATCCTGCGTCTCCTCCGTGCTGCTCGCTGTAGCCTTCGACGCCTGACCACCATGTACATTCCTGGCATTGTGGAACTCCTAATGCTGCTGCTGATTGTCCTTATGTGTGATTGGTCAGGCCTGAACCTGTTACTGATTGGCCAACGTTTTTTTAAAAGACAATTTTTGATGGCTTTTATGGTTACCACCTGCTTTGAGTTGTCCTTAATTTGCGCCGCGCAAACTGCGATTTTTGGGTTTTTCGCTATTTGCGATTTTTCTTGAATGCCGATTGCGATAGTATTGCGAATTCACTATTTATTTCGCAGAATCCGTGGATTGTCGCATTTTCCGATTCGCTAATGCTCTCCTACCGGGATTCTGCGATTTTAATTGCGAATTCGCAATTATGGGTTTGCGAATTCGCTATTTTAATGTTGAATCCCGATTACGGATATTGCACCCGCAATTGCATTTTCGCAGCGATTGCAGGCGCAATTTTGCATCATGAATCAGGCGGTAAGTTACGACAAAATCCTAAACTTACTAATTTTTGGTATTCACAGAAGGCATTTAGTGGTCTTAAGTTAGGATTTTGTCTTAAATTAGGATTTTGTCCTAAATTAGGATTTTGTCTCAAATTAGGATTTTGTCT
This sequence comes from Lissotriton vulgaris, assembly GCF_964263255.1. Classification (NCBI taxonomy): domain Eukaryota; kingdom Metazoa; phylum Chordata; class Amphibia; order Caudata; family Salamandridae; genus Lissotriton; species Lissotriton vulgaris. The sequence continues at coordinate 93,333,344 of NC_141696.1, read as the reverse complement.
TTTATTAGAATTTTGTCTTAAGTTAAATTTAAGACAAAATTAAGTTAAACTTAAATTTAACTTAAGACAAAATCCTAAATTAAGACAAAATCCTAATTTGAGACAAAATCCTAACTTGAGGCAAAATCCTAATTTAGGACAAAATCCTAATTTAAAACACAATCCTAATTTGAGACAAAATCCTAATTTAGGGCATAACCTTAAATTGAGGCAAAATCCTAACTTGAAACACAATCCTAATTTAAGACAAAATCCTAATTTGAGACAAAATCCTAATTTAAGACAAAATCCTAATTTAGGAAAAAAACCTAACTTGAGATAAAATCCTAATTTAAGACAAAATCCTAATTTGAGACAAAATCCTAATTTGAGACACAATCCTAATTTAGGACAAAATCCTAATTTATGACAAAATCCTAATTTGAGACAAAATCCTAATTTAGGACAAAATCCTAATTTAGGACTACTAAATGCCTTCTGTGAATACCAAAAGTAGTAAGTTTAGGATATTTACGTAAGTTAGTTCTGTGAATCCGGCCAGATATTGGGATTCTTAAATTTTGGCAGAACTTACATATTAGATTACACAAAAAGAGTTAAACATTTCTACAACCTAATAAGACCGGATTTTTCAGTTAGGCTTTGGACACAGGAACACACAGATATCCTTTGTTCCACACAAGCTGACATGATAGCTTCAAAACACTTGCAGAAACGCGTAAGTGTCTGCAACCTGGTGATCCGTGTTATAGTGGGTCAATCTGGGTAGACTTATTTAACCTTCAATGAAGGCGAAACAGTACCCATTGCATACAAATCAAACTTGTACACAAACGCTGAAATGCGTTTTGCTTCTACAGAAAAAAATTCTGACAGCAGGACAGACTGCTGTAGCAACAGAAAGAGCACTGGCTCAGGGGAAACAAATAATAGTCATAAATCCAGCACCAGCCTTAAAGGCTGTTACAAAGGCTAGCGTTCCTAATGCTAAAGCCTTACATCCAAGATGGAAAGAATGGGCTAATTCTCTCAATGCAACTGATGTAGACTACCCCCTTCCATGCTCATGACGAGCTCAGCTCGTCATGAGGCACAGTGGAGCTGTGCTTATGATGAGCTGAGCTCGTCATGAACAATGGTATATCTTGGGTTGCAGCACAGGAGGGGAAAACCTCTAGCAGCTAAGGTGATACAGATATGACTCTACACTTAAAATACAAGCATTTCTGCAATATGAACAAGAATATCCTCTCCCAAATGAAATAATGCCTCTAGATTAGCATGAATACCCTAATTACAGTGACAGTTCTGCTTAGCCGGCCATTGGAAGTAAACAACAATACAGCACCGCTTGTGCGATTATGAAGGGTCATATGCAGGAAGGCATGTGTGTTGTAATCTCTTGGTATCTCCCGCAACCCCTCCTACCTGCCCTCCCTTGGTACTGCCCACTCTGGAATGCACGAACATTCCACAGCAGACTTCAGCCGACTGGAACCTGTGGTGGTGATTAGAAGCAATAAAGAAGAGTTGTTTAACCTTTACAGTGTACCACTTTATTTACAACAATGTTCCATCGTAGCAGTATGAAGACACAGTCACTAGGAGACTGCACAGTGCAGCTGGCAAAATTAAAAGCCCTATTACTGGTACTAAAAAATACAGATCGAGAATTCCCCACACTCATTGTGTGCGATTCCTTTTACTGTGTCCAGTCATACAATGAGTATCTTCACTAATAGGATCAGAAGGGGTGTAAAGACTCAAAATGTGGCACAATTAAGCATAAAATGCTATAGGAACAGGTAGCTGAGTTGAAAAACGAACAACTAAGAGCTCATGTGATGAACACGCTGAGTCATCAACGTGATGGTGTTCACGTTGAAGGGAATTCATTGGATGATGAAGCTGCAAAAGGGGTAGTACGTACTGCTTCCGTAGCTGCAATCACTCCTTCTAAAACGAGAATAGATGGACAGATAATGGTAGCTGTCATTGCTTCATGCAAACACTTTGCAGCCTTACCGAAAGGTTTTCCATTCAAGTACTCCTACAAGTTAGATGCAAATAACATTCCATATGCTCAAATTCCAGGAGTAGGGGATAGAGTAATACCTATCATGGATCACAGATTAGGCTTAATACTGGCTGCGCACAAGGGTCTGGGTTCTGCTGACGCAGGGATAACCCCAACAGTTTCTTTACTGAAACAATCCTATTGGTGGCCTGGTTTAACTAACCAGATGAAGCAGTCTATCTTAAGATGCAACATCTGTCATCAGATGAAGGGTTCCACTTGCTGATGTCTATTTGGACCCCTGCGGCCCCTTACAATTGGGTTAGGCTTACGTACATCTTTGTGGTAGTGGATTTAAGCTCTAGATTCCTATAGTTATGGCCTTAGCCCTCTGCTGTTGCTCAAACTGTTATAAAAGATTTGGAAGTCTCTATAGGGACATACGCAGTTGGTGCATTAGAGTCTGACAGTGGCCCCGTGTTTAGCTCTAGGGCTTTCAAGGGAGCCATGGGAAGTTTGGGTGATGCATTGCAGTACTATCTCCATACCATCCTGAGGGAAATATGGTCATGGAGAGTAAAAACAGGACTTAAAGCAATCTTTAACTGTAAGGGTATTAGGTTCGGGTGGTAGTTGGGTCAATCTCGTATATGGGTACAAAGAGACCTGAACAACATGCCAAGAAGTTCCCTAGGAGGTGTCACTACTTACGAGGTCCTATTTGGGATGAGAATGTGAGTACCTCATTTCAAATATGAAAGCACAGTGGCAGATGAAAAACCATTTGACATCATTAAACGTTTGGCTGTTTTACAGGATCTCAATGAATTCCGGGCACTACAAAACAAAGTGCAAGTAAAATTCACCGCCACTGGGGAAGTCACATCAGTCACGGCAAGACCTGCCTGGATCCCAAAAGTCCGGGATCTGGTCATAGAAAATATTTTGGGCAAAAAAGAATTTGGGCCATCATACAGAAAGCCTGTACCTCTCCTGGCTGTCAAAGGAACATGAACAGTACTTCTTCCACCTCTTGCCAGCAAAAAAGAAAAGAGATTTGTCTCCATCGATCTGATCAAACCACACTAAGTGGCCAATGCTGAATAGTAGGCCTCGTTGGCTCCAGGGTAGCCGACTCTCTCCTCTCGCTACCATACCGGAAGTTCAGATAGAAAGACTCATAACAATCAAAGAATCACCAATACAAATAAATTTTATTTCCAACAATAAAATGGAACTCGTTCCTCTGGAAACAGAACTACAGAACTTCAGGACGAAAATGAAAGACAAATATCAATTCTGCCTTCCACAGATATCTACATAAATATGCCTCTACAAGAGATGTCTGCCACTTCAACAAAACCTGCTGAGCTACCAAAGATTGATCATCAATTTTGATACCCTTTCTCTCGATCCCAGTGAACCTGAGACAACGCCAGTTCCAGTTTTCTGTAAGCAACAAATGTGTGACTCCTACACTTTTCTGAAAAAGACTTACCTAGTTTCACCTTGGCTCCAGCTCTGGATTTTAACTAGAATACAGTTTTTTATGTTCTGGATTTGCCTAGTGACTGTCTTTTGCTTACTCATGAATTGAAACTACCTCCCAGAACGCTCTGCAGTTTCAAATGTGAACTTGATCCTGAAACCTCATACATGATCTCATCGTGAACAAAGAGACCTGTCCTTCGAGAAAATCACAGCTGTTTCAATTCCAGATGGTATCGTTTTGGACAAGGTTGATCATGATGTATTTGGTTCTACTGAACTTTTGAAAATTCCACATTTATCTAAAATTTCTCTAAATTATATCGTTACCTCCAGTACATTTTCTGACAATTGAGATTTTGAAACTCTAAATAACATGTTGTCGGATTTATAACAATCCGTTGCATTTTTAAGTACTAAAATGTTAAGGGACACATCTGATTTTGCCACAGTTTCCAGTTACCATCATTTTGGCCATCACTTTGTACAAACAAATCCAGTATGTCACATAATGTTTTCACATACCACCAATGGAAACATTGCCCACCACCACCAAACGGTAGTTCAAAAAAGTTTGCACAGAAATGTTCTTATTTTTTCATGGTTTAACACTTCTGACCAGACCTCATATTACTATAAGGTTGCACATACAACTGTACAGAAAAATATACTGACTAACACCAAACAGATTTATTCTGCATCCTTTATTTTCCAACTGTCTGAACAATGTTTCGACTTATGGATGGACACCATAGACATACAATCAGTCTTCAAAGAAATGGCAAGTTCAGGGAATAAAAGAACTATATAGAGCTTGACTCATTCAACAGCAGATTATATTTCTGAATGACACTGTGCAACAGACTTCCTGTCTTGGAATAGCCAAGAACAAGTCTTTGAACACACCTCAGATTTCAACACCATCACACTTTGATGGGTGGCAAAACTCTACATCACGTGGAGAGGATACAATAGATGACATCATGCAGTACAATACTTCAGACCCCAGTTGGAAGGGATGGTTAGTTTGGCCCACAGACACAAACAGATGCTAATTAAGATTAAGGGATACAACTGAAGGGTTTAGTATCCATAGGCCAGACCAATGCTATGTATAAAGAGAACATCCAGGGGTGGTGACATCCTACAGTGCTGGGAAGTTGTGCCTTGATTGGCTAAAAACCTCAACACTGTCCCAGGTGAAACAGCACTTATCCTTACTCACAGATGAGGTGGATCTAATGGATTTTATATTAGGGTATCTGAAAGCCACGTCAAAAACGTTTCTTACACCCTGTCTATAATGAAATCTGCAAAATCTCCCAACCAGAAGCTGTGGAGAGAATTTGTGAAATAGATACAATTAACCTATAAAAGGCGTTGGCTGTAGTTGACAATGATATGACTACATTAACATCCTGGATTTATTCACTGGGCAACAATGTATCTTCTCCCATAGATATACTAGCACAAGATCTGTCCATACCAGCACGGACAATCTCAATTATGTTCTATTATGTTATTGAGCTGGACGCTGCAATTATTGCACACTGGTTTTGGGCCTTGGCGATTTATCAACACTAATTCCTTGTTCACGGCAAACAATCTCACTGATAAAAAGATAACAATGACACAAAGGGGAGCAAAATATATAGTACTGCGTATTGAAAAACTGGACAAATTACGTTTTTATGTGGCAGAGTCACCTTCCACAGAATGGTTAATCCATGATCATATAACATTACAGGTCACAACTTTCCAGTTTCAATATTGCATAGAACAACAACAGGCAGGAAGATATAAAGCACTGGGTAGGGAATTCATCAAGGAGCCTTGGCAATTGCCGTACAGACTTTGATGCAGGAGTGGGGACATGGAAGTGTTCCAAAATTGTACAGACTGTGAGAATTCTTTAAGTGGATTTCTCATATGCCAGGCTGTCATGCTTCAAGGGGACCTGTAATGGTTTAGTTGATAACTTATCCTGTCACTTGAAAGGTTCCCCAGCTACCGTGATTAATCCATTGTTCAAATTGCTTTCCAATGGGAGATACTTGATGCTGAATTATCAAGGTTATTGTGGGATGCTCCTAGGCATCACATATCTTGTTACTGTAAGCTTCAGGGTTACTTTCTGTAGGCAATTATTGCTTTGACCAACCCACACAGTCAGGGAGGAGCCATTATGGCCTTCATTGAATGTTTCCTTTGTACGGTTTGATACTCTGAGCCGAATGAAAGCAATGCTTTTACAGAAAACCTTGCCCTTAACCTCAGCCCGAGAAACTTATGATCTTCAGGTTGCAAGGTATTCGGCTGAGATACAGGCACTAGTATGGACAAACGGCCCTTTCCATTTCAAAGAAATGGTGCCAAGTATCTTTAACATGTCTGATACAACGGGTATAGTACACCTATATAAGACCATAGGTTCTGGACTGTTAAGCACCTTTCAGACAATTCTTAACAGTTAGTCCCAACTTCATACCCTCTCTATTCGAAAGCATTTTTGGAGGGCTTCCGATGATCCTGATCCTAATAGGAGGTATCCTGATTGTCATTATTCTGCTCTGCAATGGATGTCCCAGTCACCAAGGAGATGGAAAAAATGCTCTTGGAGCACCGATACCATGATCATATGGTAATCCATCTGGGCACACCTCGCCTCCGCAAAATGAGCGAGTCTTGGTTCCTGTCATTTAGACAAGTCTGGATTGACTGTGTTCTGCCTGTCCTCCGATGCCTGTTCTACGGACAAGAATGCGTGTTGGATCTCTGTCCAACACTTCCATCGGTTGTGCCATCAGACATTGATGCTTTACTGGACCCGATAATGGTCCATGTTCTGCTTTGTCCTCAGCTTATTCCAATGTTGGTGCCTGCATTCATAAATCCACCACTGGATCCTTCAGCTCCTGTTGGGATGGATACAGGCTCTCAACAACTACTCAGGCCTTGGATGTCATACAGGCTTCCCCAGCATTGGCTGTGGATACAGCAGAAGAGCATCTGTGCTCGATTTACCTAATCTGTGAGGTGTTGCAGGAATCGTTGTCTGCAATGGCAAGCAACAGTGATATTGCGTCTTTTAGCCAGGGCAAATAAACATTTGGCTTATTGTGTGCTGGGAAAACATTGGCCTTTTTGCAAAACAACCAAATTTGGAAATTTAAACAAAAGACACTTTTGCTAAACTGCTAGGCTTTCAGTCACTTATTTGTTTGAACTATATATACAAACATATTTAGTATAGACCTCTAAAGCTGCCATTATTCGTTTTTTGTGTGGAAATTTTGATTTTTTTAAGTACAACTCCTACAAATACATTACAATTGTAGTAAGTTGTCCAGTTGTATAAGCAGTGGGTGTTATGTTTCATACAAGTACCCCAATATAGGCTTAAGTAGTCACCTGACCTTTCACCTATATTCTCCCCTATCATAACACTAAGTAACGGTTCTTTGGACTGACCTTTTACCTAGTTTCGGTACTGCTTACAGGACGTAGGGTTTTCTCTGAACACTAACTTCATCCAATATGCATGAGGATTTTTGGAAACTCAGGAGGACTACCATCTCCTGCATAATAACTATGTATCATTGTCATTCCTTCCATCAATTTTAATCCGGCATGACACAGCAAAGTAGAACCCCTGAGGGTATCACTTTGGGTATATAAACACCATTTCCTGCTGAGGAAGTCAGAGGAGAAAAAGGACTTCCATGCTGACATACTGACGCGAGACGCTGAGGTTCATGCCCGCAGACACTCCAGTTTTCAGTGGTCTGACATCCATTGCGTGGTGTCCATCTTGAGAACAAGAAGGGGTCCCGCTGTCTCTTACTTCAGGTAATGGGGTTGACTTTATCCTAGAGGGATTCTTGGCTTTTACACCTACATTCATGCTAGGCACACTTAGGTACATATAGTTAGGGTCGCATCGTAGGCATACGCATTTTACTATCATGTATTTTAATACCTGCCTGTATTTATTGTTTTAGCTCTATGGGAGAAACCACCATCCTTTTACTCTGTTGGTGCTTATAATCATGTATATCTGCTACTGTCATATGGTTGTTTCAGCCATCTATTTTACACTAGAATGACGCTGGTTCAATAAATGCTTATTGGAAAACGTCCCCACCGTTTATTCTGTGAATCTCTCTGAGACAAAGTGAGCACGAGTCACTGATCAAAAAGTACTGTACTGTTTCCACGATCCCTGACGAGACAGAGTTGTCATGTTCGATGGTTTGCAAGCACATTTCTCTCCTTGGTAAGAGGGGTTTCTAGTGGCACTGTGAGCTAGCTGGTATACATGCAAACATACTCGGTGGGGGTGTCTAGAATCAATCTGAACACCAAACCCACAGTCTATGTTGTCTAAATGCGCATGTCCTATATAGGTTTATAGGAACTACACAGCACCCCCTTTGTTAAATAAAAAGTATAAACAACAGTCACATCATAGTTCTTCAGCAAGTCGTCAAGGCGCTCGCACTAGTCAGCCACATTGAGTGGTATGAGGTAGCTGAGATGCATTCTGGTTTTGTACCATGGCACAGGTTCTAATGCTTGATCTGGAATATTAGGCAAGGCAGCCTCCTTCATGAATGCAGGAGCTGATGAATGTCAAGGTAGGTGCTTAAAGTTTGATGAGTCCCATGTGATGGACATTTTGGGACAATGCACCATCACCATGTGTCTTTTGCCTGTCACAACCCACAGAGGATCGGCAGAAAATTGAGTGTCTGTTTTCCGCTTTCTTTTCTGCTTGACCAGGACCCAGTCACCTTCATCGAAGACTGTTTCCTGAGCTCGTCGGCACCGATAGGCATATGTTTTCATTTTGCACTTCGAAGAAGTGTCTGTGATATGAACCTTATCAGCATTCATGGATCGGTCAGCTGTTCACTGTGGCAGTTTGTTTCAGACAACACTCCAATAGCAATTGACACTTAGAAATATTACGTCCAGAATCACTACACTCTAGCAATCAGTGTTAAGGACAAATTAGGATTTAGATTGAACAATATATGTAAGATTTGGAAGTTTGTGTAAATTATTCTTTGCATTGTCAGTCATTTACATAGTAATGTTAGGGGCCAGCATGGGGGATGGTGTCCCATGGGCTAAAATCGGTCCAGGAGGGGGTCCTTTTCCTCCCTCCCCTTTTCAAAATAGGCCTGGCCCAAGGGGATGGGGTCCCCAAGGCTAAAATTGGCCCAGGGAAGGGGGGGGTCATGCAGCTTTCCTCCTGGAATATATATATAAAACAAATAATGGCAAGTCACCAGAGGTCTTACCCCCTTTCTCTACCACACTACAAACGCGCCTCCTTGTGCACGGTGGCTGGGAGATAAAGTCCCCTTGGGTCCAGAGGGTCCTTTGGAGCCAACAAACTCCCCTGTTACCTCCAGTAAGTCCCACACAGTGGGTTTACTGAGAGGACTTTGGAGGCCACACCCCTTTTCTCCAACACTCTGAAAACGTGTCTGCTGATCTACTGTTGGTTGGGGGATGAAGTCCCCTTGGCTCCAGAGGGTCCCTGGAGGCAACTACCCCTTGTGTTACCCCCAGAACGTCCCACACAGAGAGATTGCTGAGAGGTTATCAGAGGCTGTGCCCCCTTTCTCCACCACTCTGCAAACATGCCTCCTGGTGCACTGCTGTCGGGGGATAAAGTCCCATTATTTTTGGGGAGTCTTTGGGAGCCAACTACCCCTCCTGTTATCCTGTTACCTCCAGTAAGTCCCACACAGCACAATTGCTGTAAGGACTTCAGGGGCCATGCACATTTCTGCACCACTCAGCAAATGCTACTCGTGATTCACTACTGCTTGGCTGATGAGGGACCTTGGGGGCCAAGTAGCCCTCCTGTTACCTTCAGCAAGTCCCTTACAGCAGGATTCCTGAGAGTTGTCAGAGATAGCGCCCACTTTTGCCACCGCTCTGCAAATGTGACTCCTAATTTAAAAAAAAAAAAGGTTACAAGAGCGTTATAGTTAGGAAATAAAATTTAAAAAATCTTCGAAATTCACAGAAAAAAATGAAGGTTATAGGGAAGTTAGAGTTAGGCTGAGATTTCACTTGTACTAAACCAGTGAAATTCAGCAGTTATAGTTACCTGAGCTAAATATACCTTAGGGCCCCGCAATGCACTGCCTAGGACCTCACATATTGCGTCACTCATGACATCCCTGATGACATCACTGATGACATCTCAAATGGCATCACTGATGACATCCTCCACAGAGCCCCTCACACACCCACTCTCACCCCATAGAACCTCTCGTACGCCCGCTGAAACACCCCCACAACCACTCACATGCCCATTTGCAGACCCATGCCAGTGTTTATATACCCACTCACTTCTCCATCGAGGCATTCACACACCCATTCACTCACTCATACAGCCACTCACACAACTGTTCACTTACCCATACTGCCACTCATACAACCAGTCACTCATCCTAACAGCCACGCACATAGCCACGCACTCACCGATATAGCTACCTACACACTCACTTATTTACCTACACAGTAACTCACACACTCACTCACACACTCACCCACACAGCCTCTCAACAAATCCAACCACTTACTCATACAAACACTTACGCATACACTCACAAACTGACACAACCACTTACATACCCATTCACTCAATATTGCAAGCACACACACATCCACTCACTCACCCATACAGCCATTCACACACGCTCTTCAATACAGCCACTCACACACCAACTTACTGAACCAAACAACCACTCAAACAGCCACGTACTCACACAAACATCCACTTACATATTGAGTCACTTACTCATACAGCCATTCTGACCCCACTCACTCATCCATACAGTCCCTACAGACCCACTAACCCACCTATAGAGCCACTCACACTGCCACCCACTCATGCAGCCAATGACACACCCACTCACTCACCAATAGCTAGCCCCAATCACAGAGCATGCCACTCACCCACACAGCTACTTACACTCCCACATACACAACCATACAGCACCTTACACACCCATACACACAAGGAAACATAGTCACACAGCCAGTCACATAATATATGTTAGAAGTAGAATCACTCAGTAGTAGTGCACCTAGTATACTAATTTAACTTTTTTAGTAGGTTAGTATAAATGTTTAACACTCAACTCTTGAAAACACTTACACTCACTTGATAATGTCATTAGGGATGTCTTCAGTGATGTCATTTGGGAGGTCATCAGTGATGTCATACATGGTGTCACTGATCATGTCATGAGAGATGTAATATGTGAGGTCATAAGCAATGCATTGCGGGGGCTTAAGTTATAGTTAACTTAGGTATCTATAACTGCTGAATTTCACTGGGTTTGTACGAGGGAAATTTTAGCCTAACTATAGCGCCTAGGTAACCTTCTTTTTTTCAGAGAATTTCTAAGATGTTTTTAATACTATCTCCTAACTGTAATGTCCCTGTAAACATTGGCTTTTTTTTAAGGATTTTAAGGTGTTATTTCCAAACTGTAACGTCACTGTGATGTAGTTTTTAAGTGAATATATATATACATACACTATAAATTGGTCAAGTAAACAGTCAATTACACTGCTACTAAATCCTCCATCCAAATATTTATTTATATATCCACTCATTCTTCAATGCAAATTGCTATATATATAATGCATATTTAAATAATGAAGCAAACCACATTCACTGGATGATGTCATCAGTGATGTCATCCGGGATGTCATTTAAGATGTCATCAGTGATGTCACTGACCATGTCATGAATGATGTAATATGTGACATCATCAGCAGTGGATTGCAGGTGCGCGAAATATAGTTAGTACAACTAACTATATAGGAGCAATTTCAATGGTTTTGTATGAGTCAAATGTCCAGCTAACTATAACACCCCTAAAACTTATACAGCCTGATTCATGAACGGGCCGTTTTGCGAGGCTCAAATAGCGAATCATAAGGAATCGCTATTTTAAACTCGCAAAACGGTATTCATGTAGGAATCGTAATATTAATTGCGATTCCCACTGATTCCTTATTTGCGATTAGCAAATTGCTAATAGCAAATAAGGAATACCTCCTCATGCATTCCTATGGGCCAAAAGGCCCATAGGAATGCATGGGGAGTCATTCCTCATTTGCGATTAGCAATTAGCTAATCGCAAATGAGATTGCGAGTACAAGGGTGCCAGGGGTGTCCAAAGGACACCCTGTAGCACCCCTGCAATGGGAATTAGCACAGGTGTTGCACACACACATGTCCAAAGGACATGTGTGTGTGTAACGTGCAACTCAGAAAAATGCATTTAAATGCATTTTTCTGAGTTTTCGCAATTTACCACGAGGTTTGACCTCGCGGTAAATTGCGGCCCGAAATTGCGATTTCGCAATTGTAAAATGGATGATGAATTACATTTAAGGAATCTCAAATAGAGATTCCTTAAATGTAAATCCTCGCAAATATGCGAATTAGCAAATAGCGATTTTTGCATTTGGGATGTTGAATCCCAAATGCAAAAATCGCACTCGTAAAGGGCCAGATTCTCAGAATCTGGCCCTTTGCGAGCGCTATTTTCATTGATGAATCGGGCGGATAGTTTTTTGAGTGAATTTTAAAGATTTTTTAAATGCTAATTCCTAACTATATAAGGCCTGAAACCTATGGTTTTTTTCAGTAAATTTCAAAGGTTTTTTTTTGCTAATTCCTAACTATATAAGGCCTGAAACCTATGGTTTTTTCAGTGAATTTCAAAGGTTTTTTAATGCTAATTCCTAACTATATAAGACCTGAAAGCCCACCAGGGATCTCCAGTATGCGCCAGGGGACTGCATTGGAGAGAGGTGTAATGAAGCTACGTCCCTTTGTACACCTCTCTGCAACGCAGCCCCCGGGCGTGTTTGCAGAGGGGGAACTAATTCCCCTTGCATACTGGGGGTCCCAGGGGGCCAACTAGCCCACCTTGAACCTGCAGTATGCGCCAGGAGGCTGCATTACAGAGAGGTGTAATGAGGCCACACCCTTTTTTACACCTCTCTGCAATGCAGCCCCCGTGCATGTTTGAAGAGGGGGAACTAATTCCCCTTGCATACTGGGGGCCCCTGGGGGCCAACTAGCCCACCTGGAACTTCCAGTATGCGCCAGGGGGCTGCAATGCACACAGGTGAAATGAGGCTATGCCCCTTGTTACACCTCTCTGCAACGAAGCCCCCTGGCGCATTTGCAGAGGGGGAACTAATCCCCTTGCATACTGGAAGTCCCTGGGGGCCAACTAGCCCACCAGGAGCCTCCAGTATGCGCCAGGGGGCTGCATTACAGAGAGGTGTAATGAGGCCACACCCATTTTTACACCTCTCTGCAACGCAGCCCCCGTGCATGTTTGAAGATGGGGAACTAATTCCCCTTGCATACTGGGGGTCCCTGGGGGCTAACTAGCCCACCAGGATCCTCCAGTATGCGCCAGGGGGCTGTGTTGCCTTGCCCTGGAGGGCGGCGGTCCCCGGGGCAGTGTGGGGGGGATTGGGCACCCCCCACACTTCTTTATCACTATGCCCCCGCCATTTTGTCCCCCTGGGGGGTAATTTAAAAAAAAACATACAGAGTTAAAAAAAAAATTGGCCTGGGGGTCTTTGTGGGACCATCTTAACAGGCCTAGGTGGTCAGGGTGTTTCTACCCTGCCCCCTTTTTGTGTTCTACATGTCTGTTTTTCTGCTTTCTTGTGCCTCAGTCTAATGAGCACAAGATGGCTGCCAACACTTCCTGGTTTGGAGTGTTGACAGCCAATAAGTATGCACCTTTCTCGGAAAGGTATGCGCACCGTCCGCGTACTGTAAGCATACGTACGCGGACCCGGGCGCGAACGGTACGCGCACCCTGCGATTTTTAGATTTTTTTATTTCTTTTTTTGCCTTGGGGGGTCCTAGTGGGACCCCCTGAGCAGGCCTAGGGGGTCAGGGTGCTTCTACCCTGCCCCGTTTTTGAGTTCTACATGTTTGTTTTTCTGCTTTCTTCTGCCTCAGTCTACCAAGGCACAAGATGGCTGCCAACAATTTCTGTTTTGGAGTGTTGACAGACATTGGCAGCCAATCAGCATGCAGCTCGCGCACGCGAAGGTCCTCGCATGTCCTCGCACGTATATATAAATATATTTATATTATAGTTAGCTGGACATTTTACTCATACAAAACCATTGAACTTCCCCCATTATAGGGGCTCATTAGGATTGCGGTTAATCCGCATCCTCCGGGCCGGCGGAAGCCACCGCCGGCCCGGAGGATGCGGATTAACCGCTGCGGACAGAAAAAAAGACCCCCAGCCAGATTAGGATGGCTGGGGGATCTTTTTTCCGGCAGCCGCTTTTTCGCTGGGTTCGCCTTCCGACCGCGGCGGAAAAGCTATAACATGGCTGGCAGTGTCTATCAGACACCGCCAGTCATATTTGGATGGCGGCGGTCCTATGCCTTTCCACTGCGGCATTTCCGCCGTGGAAAGGCATACAGACTTTTCTTTGGGGCCCCTTTTGGGCCCCCAGGGGTGAGGGGGGGGGTGCACATGGGGGATACCTATGGTACCCCCCTGCCTTTGCGTGCACGAAGCGGCAGGCACCAAGCCGTGCCTGCAGCTTCGTACACGCAAAGGAAAACATAGTTTATTTAATATTGCGGCGTGTGCTGCTTCAAGCAGCACCCACCGCAATGTTAAATATACAGGATGTGACCGCCAGGGCGGTCACATCCTAATCTGCACAGAGGGACCGCCGCTGCCCCTGCGGACGGTCCCTCCTACTCTGGGGTGGCGGATGGACGCAGGTCCGTCCACCATCCTAATGAGCTCCATAGTTAGTTGTACTCACTATAACTTGTGCAGCCGCAATCCACTGCTGATGATGTCACATATTACATCATTCATGACATGGTCAGTGACATCTCTGATGACATCACTGATGACATCAGCCAGTGAATGTGGTTTGCATTGATATTTAAATGTGTATTATAAATACACTACTTTGCATTGAAGAATGAGTGGATATATAAATATAAATGTGTGGATGGTGGATTTAGTAAGTGTCATTGATTGTTTCCTTGACTAATTTGTAGAGTCTCACTATAATGCGTAGTTACTAAACTGTGTGAAAGTCTTCATTGCTTTGTCTTAATTGCCATGTTAAAGACGATATTTGTTATTGGTTTCCTAACTGAGTATTTATATGGGTAAATGAATGTCTATGTGGTTTGGTGGGGGTGTGTGATTGCCAAAAAATGTGTGAATAGTTCATTCAGTAGGTATATGAGGTTAAGACTACATGTTATAACAGTTGTTTCAGTGATTGTATAAGTTTATGGGTGTGGTGGTGATGAAATATTTCTCTCAATGGTACATCTCCATCAAACTTGAAAAAAAAGGCAGTGTATGTGACAGTTATATCTAATTAAGTGTGCCTAAGACTTAGTGATTGTATGAGTCACTATATGGATAACTGTATACTTGTAATAGTGATTTTATAACACACTAAGTATGAGTTACTATCTATATAAATAGATGAAGTGGTGTTTGTATAAGTGTGTAGGTGAATAAATGTAAGTATAATCAATTGTTTGCATAAGTCAGAAGGATTTCTTTATAAGTGAATACGATGTGTGCTGGTGTGTAATGTTGAAATAGGCGTATAAGTATATTTTATAGTGTTCTGTTGATTATTCACAGCATATAACACTGAATCTATAGGTAAGTGATTAGATGTGTGTATAGTTCTATGAATAACTGAGTGGGTGTTTAGAAATTTCTATTGGTGTGTCAATGGTTTCAAATATGGCACTTTCTATTTTACAGTGAGTGATGAAAGATTATACTAGTGTGTGATGAGGTGTATTTGATTGTCACATGGATGATGTCATCAGTGATGTCATTTGAGATGTCATCAGTGATGCCATCAGTGATGTCACTGACCATGTCATGAATGATGCACTTTTTGTGACGTTCCCGTGGCGCAGAAGACTGAGTGATATTTATCAGGCAGGACTAAGCCACTTTTTGTGGCGTAATCCTGCCTGATAAATATCAGCCCCTTTAACACAGTGTCCTGCGTTAAAGGAGTGTGCAATGGGTGTTGCTGGGGACGTTCCCAGCAGCATCCATGGACTTGAGTAATTTATAGCATCCTCAAAGTCAGTCTTTCAAAAATTCCAAACTATAGGACATGATAATCCAAATCCTAATGTTTCTCAAGAAAAGTCATAAACTGTGTTTGTGGGTCATATCTGCTCAAACGCCGATATTCCGAAACAATTGAAAATGACTTTTCTTGAGAAACATTTGGATTTGGATTATCATGTCCTATACTTTGGAATTTTTGAAAGACTGACTTTGAGGATGCTATAAATTACTCAAGTCTGCCCGAATTGTGTGGGTAAAATTGATACCTAGTCACTTTGAATAAGAATGTACTCACGTCTCGTCTAACATTTGGAAGAAATATCTAGTTATATGACAGGATACCGACATAACCTGAAGGGAATAAGAAAGCCCTGAAGAAGTTCTGTTGTACAGAACGAAACGCGTCGACTGGCTGTGGTACATAAACTTAAGGAAAATAAAAGCATTTGAATATACACCAAGATTCAGCGCTTCAATAAGGACTCTATGTGATATGATTTGATTGGACTTGTTGTGCAAGTGGTGCTGTGCCAAACTTTGGAATATTCTCAACTACTCTCTACTACTCACTCTCTACTACTCCACTACTCTCTAATACTCACTCTATACTACTCACTCCCTACTATTCACCATCTACTACTCTCTAGTACTCACTCTCTACTACTCTCTACTCTCTACTACTCACTCTCTACTACTCTCTCCCTACTACTATCTACTACTCACTCTTTTCTACTCTCTCTCTACTACTCTCTACTACTCACTCTCTACTACTCATTCTACAACACACTCTCTACTACTCTCTACTATTCACTCTCTACTACTCCCTCTACTACTCACTCTCTACTACTCACTCTACTACTCATTCTCTACTACTCTCTACTACTCACTCTCTACTACTCTCTCTCTACTACTCTCTACTACTCACTCTACTACTCACTCTCTACTACTCTCTACTATTCTCTCTCTCTGCTACTCACTCTCTACTACTCACTCTCTACTACTCACTCTCTACTATTCTCTACTACTTACTCTCTACTACTCATTCTCTGCTACTCTCTACTACTCACTCTTTACTACTCTCTACTACTCACTCTCTACTACTCTCTACTACTCACTCTACTACTCTCTACTACTCACTCTCTGCTACTCTCTCTACTGCTCTCTTTACTACTCACTCTCTATTACTCACTCTCTACTCTCTACCTCTCTACCTCTCTCTACTAGTCTCTACCTCTCTACCTCTACCTCTCTACCTCTACCTCTCTACCTCTACCTCTCCACCTCTCTCTACACGCACACATGTACACATATATATGCATATGCATTTATATATATTTATGTGTGTATATATATACATACATATATAAACATATATAATCTGCATATCTATATACATACAAATATAAATGCATGCATACAGATACATATATGCATACATATGCATGTTATTTACATGATAGTTTGAAAAACACTAATAAAAGCAAAGCTAAAAAGCCACCTCATTACAAACAGAATGGCTTTAACTTAAACGAGGGCGAGATCTATTGCATTTTCAATGCTTGTTTACTTTGGTTCCATCAGGAAGGCATTCAGATGTGTCACACATTTGCCATACATTCTGAATGTTAGCACTCTAGTTGCTCATTAGATCACTGTAGTAAAGCTACTACTCACCAGGGAAGTCTGCTGCTGGTATTCAAAGTGCATGTTTCAGTCTGCATGTCAGAATTTTTTAAATAAAATAGAAGAGGATTTGAGAAGTCATTCAAAATGTGCCCTAATTTTTCTTTCTGAAGCACTACTCATACTTTTTATGGCAAAATGAACCCCCTCATTTTGTTCCTTTTTAAATTAAATGTTTTCAGACTTACCACTTCATTCCAATCAAGATGGCTTCTGGTGTGCCATACTTTTGTCATAAGTAAGACTGTTAGCGCTCTAGTTGTTCTTTAGAACACTCTGGGACATGTTGTCATTGGGCTATACTTGGGCTATATCTGGGTGATATTTGGGCTACATTTGGGCTCTTTTGTCTCTGGTGGCCATCTTGGGAGACTGCATGTCAGAATTTTTTAATGAAAGAGAAGAGGATTTGAGAAGTCACTCAAAATGTGCCCTAATTTTTCTTTCTGCAGCACTAATCATAATTTCTATGGCAAAATGAACCCCTTCATTTGGTTCCTTTTTAAATTAAATGTTTTTAGACTTACCACTTCATTCCAATCAAGATGGCATCTGTTGTGCCATACTTTTGTCATAAGTAAGACTGTTAGCGCTCTAGTTGTTCTTTAGAACACTCTGGGACATTCTGTCATTGGGCTATACTTGGGCTACATCTGGGTGATATTTGGGCTACATTTGGGCTCTTTTGTCTCTGGTGACCATCTTGGGAGACTGCATGTCAGAATTGTTTAATGAAATAGAAGAGGATTTGAGAAGTCATTCAAAATGTGCCCTAATTGTTCTTTCTGCAGCACTAATCATACTTTCTATGGCAAAATATACCCCCTCATTTTGTTCCTTTTTAAATTAAATGTTTTAAGAGTTACCACTTTATTCCAATCAAGATGACTTCAGGTGTGCCATACCTTTGTAATAAGTAGGACTGTTAGCGCTCTAGTTGATCTTTAGAACACTCTAGGAGGCTGCAGTAAAACACAAAGGAATCAACTGACAGTCTCTGTCCTTGTTGGATGTACATGTTTTACTGAGAATGTCAGACTGAGAAATTTCCTAGTTCACACAAAGGAAAGTTTAAATTCTATTAAGGACGCGGAGGCGAGGATTATGCTAGTCCTTTCTCCATTTTATTGGACAGCACGTTAAAAGTATGAAAGAAAAAACAACAACCATGAACTACCCTAACCAACATGGCAGCGGTAGTCATGGCAGCACATTAACCAATCAGAGTCAATACAACAGCATAAAGGTATCCCACGTCGGTAGTCCTTCGTCTTTCGTTGCTGCTGCTGGAAATAAGTCCTCTACCCTCTAGTCCGTCTTGTGATCGGAGCCTAGGGAAGAGAAACAATAATAATATCTTGTCCAGTACAATGTTGAATACACTCCAAACACATTGCAATGGGAATAAGCAAAGATAATTGCAGTAAGAAGCAAGAAATATCATGTAAAACTGATCAGTCCAATATATACAGCAAACATTGGAAAAGAAAATTACTTCTCTCAAAAGAAGAAACACAATCACTGGAATCCACAATCCTGGGAGGGAAGGCTAGACAAAGCCAGGGTGGGATAATCCTCGCCTCTGCGTCCTTAATAGAATTGAAATTTTCCTTTGTGTGAACCTGGAAATTTCTCACTCTATGTCAGGAAGCAGGGGCGAGGATTATGCTTGTTCAAAGCTCACTCACCACCAGAGAAGCAGCCTCATGGATTGGCTTAAAATAAAACTTTTTGAAAGTCGAATCCAAAGACCAATCCGCTGCATTCATAATGTCATCCAATCTGCCTCAAACCTGGACGGCCTTGGATGCCATTGCGCCTTTAGTGGAGTGAGCGCCGAAGTTCTTAATGTTAATACCAGCCTCAGACATAATCCACCTGACCCATCTGGCTATGGTGGGAGAAGAAACCGCCTTGAAAGGTTTCTTAATCGCAATAAGCAATTGTCTTTCGCCCGGCGGGCGGACTTCCAGAGTCACATCTTCATAAGTTTTGAGGCAACGAACAACACATAGTTTAGGCGAGTCCGGAAAAGCTGAATAAGATACTGACCTTGTATTGCACTTAGTTCTTCTGGAAACGGTAAAAGTAACCCCTTCAGGGAAAAATACTCTGGCGGAAATATCAAGGGCACGAACATCAGAAGCCCTTTTGCAAGATATGAGACAGAGGAGAATTGCCAATTTAGCCGAAAGCTCCTTACGTGAAAGGTACTCATTATCCTGCAAGGAAAGAAGGAAACGCAAAACCACTTTCACATCCCATAAACCGGAATATCGAGGTTCCGGGGGGCGTGAAAGATGAATACCCTTAAGGATTTGCAAACCCAAGGATGCGCTCCAACAGGAGAACCATCCACAAGGGCATGACCAGCGGAAATTGCTGATCTGAAAGAATTGATGGTACAGTACGCACGTTTCTCATGGAAAAGTTCAGCAAGGAAGTTAATTACCTCTGTAACAGAGGAGCCCACGGGATCCAGGTGTTTTGCCACACACCAACGAACCCATCTGTTCCAGGCTGATCGGTATCATTTAGTGGTACTAGGGGCCAAGGCTCGCTGAATGAGGAGTTCAGCGTCTCTCGAAAGAGTGTCGTTAGACCAACGTCCCCTGAAATCCTCCAGGCCATGAGACGTAGATGGCCTTGGAGAACCAGGGGATGTGGATGACCCAATGGATCCGTCAGTATGAGGTCGAAAGACGGCAACTGAAGAGGTCTGTCCCATGATAACTCTAGAAGGGACGGGAACCAACATTGAGCCCTCCAGATCGGAGTGATCACGATCAGAGAGGCTCGCTGTCTGCGGACCTGGGTTGCTACCCTCTGAATGAACAGGAACGGGGGAAACGCATAAGCTGGAAACCAGGACCAATCCTGCAGAAAAGCAATCTACTGCTTCCGCGCCCGGGTCCGGCTTCCAGCTGTAGAACCGGGGAAGTTGGGCGTTCCACCTGGACGCAAACAAGTCCAACACTGGAAGGCCCCAAAGATCCGAAATCCTCTGAAACACAGAATGATACAGTTTCCAATCGCTGGCATCCCGAAAATTCCTGGATTGCCAGTCCGCAACCGTGTTCAGATCGCCGGGGAGATACTGGGCCATTACAGAAATCTGACGTAGAAGGCAATAGTTCCAGAAATCCTTCGCAAGATCCGCTAGGACTTTCGAATGAGTGCCGCCCAGCCGATTGATATATCTGACTGCAGTCGTATTGTCCATCCGTAGAAGGACACAACAAGAGACTTTGGACGTGGTGAACGAGCGGATGGCGAACGAGCCCACTAGGAGTTCCAAGCAGTTGATGTGGAGATGAAGTTCCTCCTCCGTCCATCTGCCTCCCACCGAGAGGGAGCCGTGCCGGGCTCCCCAACCCTGGCGACTGTCATCCGATTCGATCACAAGATCTGGACGGGAGCCGAAAATCGCTCTCCTGTTCCAAGCATCCATTTGATCCAACCACCAAAGGAGTTCCGACCTGGCTTCTGTGGACAAAGAAATGAGTTCCGAATACGTGAGACCCTTGCGAAGATGAAACGCCTTTAGTCTCTGGAGAGCCCTGTAGTGAAGTGGGCCTGGAAAAATGGCCTGGATCAATGAAGACAGTAAGCCCACTATCCTGGCCAATTGACTGAGAGAAATCCGGTCCCGACGAAGGACCTTGCGAATCTCCTTCTTGATTTTGGACATCTTTTGAGAAGGGAGATGCAGCGTTGCGTCCGTCGTTATGATCAGAAACCCAAGGAAAGTCATTTCCTGTTGAGGAATTAAGTCCTACTTCTGGGCATTGATGATGAACCCCAGAGACTGAAGAAGAGATATGGTAATCTGAAGATGGTGCAGAAGGAGAACCTTGCATTGATTCATTAAAAGAATATCGTCCAAGCAAATAATTAGGCAAATTCCCATGGTGCGGAGATGTTCGACAACCGGTCGCAGGAGTTTGGTAAAGCACCATGGTGCTGAGGAAAGACCAAAGGGGAGGGTACGAAACTCGTAGACCTGATCCCTCCAGAGAAACTGGAGGAATCGACAATGCGGAGGGAAGATTGGAACTGAAAGATACGCATCCTTCAGGTCCAAACGTACCAACCAACAGTTCTGTAGCAGAAGGTCTCTCAAAAGATTGATGCCCTCCATCTTGAAATGTCTGTAAATCAACCATTCGTTGAAGGAACGAAGGTTGATGACTGGTCTGAACCCTTTGTCTTTCTTCTCGACCAGAAAGATGTTGCTGAGAAAACCGCTTGGATGAAGAGAAGAGGGAATGATGGCGCCTTTTATCAGCATAGCCTGAACCTCTAAATCTATGAGCTCCTGTTCTTTTTTTTTTAAGTTTGATTTATTGAGGAGAAGAAAAGAAGGGAAGGAGGGAAGGGGGATGGGGGAGAAGAGTTACAATAAGCGGATCAAAGAAATAAACAATGTAATAATAATAATAATTTCATAAGAAAGTAAGCATTACAAGCATGAAAAGTTATGAACACATCATAAGAATGCAATACCATAAGTAAAACATAGTACATTAAGACTTAATAATTATAGGTAATCAAGTAAAAAGATAAAACAAGTAATGAGTAATTCACGGGGGTTTGCGAACTTCAACTGTTTCAGGTGCAGGAGAGGGATGAACAGGGGAAGAGGAAGAGAGGTATGTTACTAAAGGAAGCCAAACAGGTCACGTTTTATAGCTAGGGAAATGGGAGATACATAATTGGTGTCTAAACGGTGATTGAAACAGACTGCATTCCACCAAGACTGATAAGAAATATTTGCTGCCTGTTTCCAATTAGAAGTAACAATATGAAAGGCGACAGCAATGAAAAGGTCAAGTAAAGGGTAGTGGTTGGGAGATTGAGGAAGGTCTGAAGAGAGGAAGCCAAGAAAAACTAGTGAGGGTGAAAAGGGGACCTGAAAATGGAAAATCTTCTGAATTTGCCGCCAAACCAACTGCCAGAACTGGGAAGTAGGCGGGCATTCAAACAACATATGTTTAAGATCAGCAGAAGGGCAGGGACAAGACCAACAGGTAGCAGGAGTGTCTGGTGAAAAGTGGGACAAAGCAAGTGGGGTAAATAAAGTTCTATGATAAATGAAAAATAAAGTTTGGGTGGTGTTAGCAGCTCTAGAGGTCTTATGAAGTTTAGTCTGAATTTTATCCCAAAAAAGTACAGGCCAATTCTAAGAAAAATCCAGCTCCCATGCAAGCTCAATGCGAGATTTCAACCTATCAGTAATAAAATGGAAAGAGTTATATAGAGCAGATGCAGAAGGAGAAGCCTCCAGTAAAAGGGAAGTAGGTCTGCGATCCAAAGGAATATCGTTGCAAGATGAAAGAGATTGAAGATAGGAGAGCAAGACAGGGTGAAGGGAATTATATTGCAATCGGCCGAAGCAGGTAAAGAAAAAAGAGATTGAAGATCCTGGAAGGAGAGAGGCGTATCTTGAGAGAGTAATTGAGAGATCCAACATATTCCACGAGAGTGCCAAGTTTTCCAATAAATAGTACGATTACGTATTTTAAGATGAAAGTTATTCCAAATTGGATGCTCGTGAGTGGAGAGGAGGGATGGATAGGATGAAGTTAAGTAAGGAGAAAGAAGATTTCGAGAATGTGAAAAAATAGGCAAGCGAAGACGAGTTAAAGAGGACGTAAAGGACAAAAATTCACGGAAGGTAAAAGGAGAGATGAAAGAGGATTCCATGCTTAGCCAGACAGGGGGATGGTGAGGCAGAGTAGATGAAAACCAGCAAGTCGATTGTTTCATGGAAAAAGCACGGTGATATTGTTTGAAATCAGGAAAACGTACTCCAGATTGAGCTTTGTCTTTCTGCAAAGTAGCAAGAGCTATTCGGGGACGTTTGCCGTTTCATAAGAATTTTTAGTAATAAAGAGTCAATTTTCTTAAAAAAAGAAAAAGGAATGTGTAAAGGAAGCATGGAAAGAGTATAGAGAAGCAAGGGAGATAGCATCATCTTTATAGAATTGAGTCGACCCCACCAGGACAAAAAGAGTGTATGCCAACGAGAGATAGCTGTGTCCATTTTCTTGTAAATATAATCAAAGTTTAACTTGAGAGTATCAGATAATAAAGTAGCAAACCAAACCCCTAGGTACTTGATTTTAGATGGTTGCCATGAAAAACCTGTAGAAGAAAAGAGATGCTTCTGTCAAAGAGGATTCAAAGGTAAAATTTCACACTTGTCGGCATTTAAGCGATAACCGGAAACTGCAGAAAAGGAAGAGACCTGTGTAAGAAAAGAGGGAATAGAGGTGATAGGGTCGTAGCAATAAAAAAGAATATCGTCTGCATAAACCGCAAGTTTGACTTTTGGGAACCAAAATGAAAACCAGAGATAGTGTCATCTAAACGAATTTTAGTAAGAAAGAGTTCTAAAGCTAAAACAAAAAGTAAGGGTGATAAAGGGCAGCCTTGTCGAACGCCTCTGTGTAGAGAAAAATAATCCGAGAATATCCCATTAACTAAAATAAAGGCTTGAGGATCAGAGTAAAGTAAGGAAATAATAGAAATGAATTTAGAAGGGATACCAATCCAACGTAAAGCCTGAAACATGAAATCCCACCCAATCCTGTGAAAAGCCTTCTCCGTGTCCAGGGAGATAGCTGCAAAAGGAAGAGTCAAGGAAGAAGATTTGCTAAGAATGTTAAGAAAAACCTGGGAATTATCAGAGGAGAGACGCCCCTTTACGAAACCAGATTTTTCTGGGCCAATTATATCTGGTAAAAGGGGATCCATGCGAAGTGCTAATATCTTCGCTAGAATTTTGTAATCAGTGTTAACTAAAGATATTGGTCTATAATTTTTGCACAAGGAGTGATCTTTATCCTCTTTTGGAATTAAGCAAATTAAGGCTTGTTGAAAAGAACCGCTAGATGAACTGACAGCAGAGAAAGATTGAAATAAATGTAAGAGTTTAGGAAGAAGGAGAGAAGCAAAGTGACTGTAGAATTAAATAGTAAACCCATCAGGGCCTGGAGATTTACCATGATGAAGTTCAGATACAGCATGAGAGATTTCAGAAAGCAAAATGTCTTGTTCCAAAGCATGAAAGTCAGCATGTGAAACTGAGGCAGATGGAAGAGATTGAAAATAAGAAAGGAGATCGTCAGACGTTGGAACCTGTTCTGGGGTATAAAGAGTATCATAAAATTTGGCAAATTCAGTGAGAATTTCTTTATCTTTATATGTAGATTCTCCAGAAGAAGTTTTGATAGATTGAATTTTTGTACGTTCTTTACGGATCCTTAAGTAATTGGCCAAAAGCTTTCCCATTTTATTCTTACCCCCATAGTATCTAGAGTTACATTTTAGCAGAATATTAGAAGCAGCGTCTGTAGTGAATTTGTTAAAAGAGATTTTTGCTTCAATAAGAGCTTTAAGGGAGGAATCAGATTTAGAAGCAAAATAAGCAAGTTCAAGAGCTTTAATGTCAGCCAAAATCTCCTCCGACTTGGCCTCTCGAAGTTTCTTGCATCGAGATACAAAATTAATATTAAAACCCCTAGAGGCTGCTTTGAATGAATCCCAAACCATAACAAAAGGGGAGTCAGGGGTTTGATTTAAAAGAAAAAATTCCTTGGCAAAGGCAGTGAATTCGGAACAAAAGGAGGGTTCCAAAAGTAAAGCATTATTAAACCGCCATCTGCCAGAGTGAGGAGAGAATGGGAGAAGGTCAAGGTCTACAAACACTGGGGCATGATCGGAAAGTAAGATGGAGCCAATTTCAGAACGGATGGCATGTTGGGACAAGGATTTGCTGAGAAATATATGATCAATGCGGGATTGGGATTGATGAGGAGGGGTAGAAAAAACTATCTCTAATGTCGGGATTGCATAGTATCCAAATATCTACTAAGGAATTGTTTTGAAAGGAGTTCACAAACTGTGTGTGCATTCTAGAGGGAACAAAAGTAACTTTCGAGTGACGGTCAAGGAAGGGATCAACAATCTGATTACAATCTCCACCGAGAAGTATGTAATCTCCAGAAAGGGAAGACAACTTGGAAGAGAGAGCAGGCCAAAAGGATCTATCGATCCCAGTAAGAGCATATACATTAAATAAGGTGAGTGGGATGTTATCGATGAGTAAGTTAACAATGAGCCAACGACCATCAGCGTCACATTCATGGGTAATCGAGGAAACACTTATCTTTTTATGTAACAAAAGTACAACACCATTTTTCCTAGACGTTGTAGGAGAACATAGAACATGACCCACCCAAGAACGTTTAAGTTTCAAAGCCTCCGGCTCAGCAAGATGAGTCTCTTGGAGGAGGGCAACATCAGTTTTTAGTCTCGCTAAATGTGAGAGAACCCTCTGTCGATTAATGGGATTGTTTAATCCCTTGACGTTCCATGTCGTTACACGGAACTAAACAATTTAGAAAAACAGCTGAGTGTAACATGCTCAGTAATGCATAAGAAATACAGTGGAGAGAGAATAAGAAAAATGAATAGGAGAAAACAACGAAGAAGGAGATAAAGAGAAGATGAGAAAGGGAGGAAAAAGAGGAATAAACTAGTACAAATAAAGATAATAAAGAATAGAAAAAGATAAAGAACAAGAAGACAGTACTGGTCCAAGACAGACGACTGAAAAACATACTTAAGAGAACAAACGAGAAACGAGGGTGACGGCGCCAAAAGACGACGGTGACAACAACGAGAGCGGACATCAGACCTCCGCCGTAATAATTCCAAAAAATCACAAAAACAATGTAAATCATTGGGAAAGGAAAGGGGAGATAACATCTGTAAAAAAGAGAGAAAATGCATAATATAAACAGAGGAAACATGGAATCAGACATTTCTGAACAAGGGGTAGTTATAAAGAGTAAAAATAATAATAATAATAACAACAATCAGAACAGGAACAACGAGAAAGAAGCAAGAACAACAAGACCAAACTGTTACAGGGTCCAATGCAAAATAAAATAAGAAAAGAACAAAATGACTCATGAGGAAGGAACCCAAGAAAAGAAACCTAATTAAACACAGATGAAGCAGTAAATGAGAAAACAATGTGACAAGAAAACACAACCATAGGACTAACTCTACGAAGAATCATTTAAACAATTATAGAACCAATCAAACAATTCCAGAGGTGTCCATAACATCAGCTCCATGATGACAAAGGAATTCTTGCAGGGCCACTGGATCTTCAAACGTGGTAGTCTTGTCCTTATAGGTAACCTTGAAGAGACAAGGGTGAAGCAGGCCATATCTGGCATTAAGAGCCCGTAACTGAGGACGCATATCCAAAAACTTTTTCCGGCGGTCAGCTGTTGTTTTAGCTACATCTTGTGAAAGAAATAGTCTATGACATTCCCACATAATTTGCTTTTTAGCTTTAGCCGCTGATAAAACCTGTAGAAGATCAGTGTACTGTAGAAACAGCATGATGACACCTCGGGGTTTGCCGGATATTTTGGGACCAAGTCTGTGGGCTCTTTGAATGTTGATAGTAGATGAGGCAGGTAAGTCCAGAATCTTGGGGAGAAAAGATTGAAAGAAAGTAGTAGGGTTTGACCCTTCCGAAAGTTCCGGAAGACCATAAAGGCGAAGGTTGTTCTTACGGTTACGATTTTCCAAATCTTCTGTTTGACGTTTGAGTTGAAGTATATCAGCTTCCATAGAAGGGATACGTGAACAAGAGGTTTGAAGAGATTCCGTTGACTGTTCTACAATCAGAACTCGAGAATCTAATGAAGACCATTTGCCATGTAAAGCCTGCAAAGTTTTGGTGGTCACTTCCATGAAAGGCTTAAGTGCACGTATTTCCTCTAGAACGAGATCCATAGAGAATGAGGCTGAGGCAGAGTTCGGAGAAGGGGGATCCTTCTTTAGGCGTTTAGTAGAGACAGCTGTTGTTGGAAGTTTGCTTGTATTTTGCATTTTGGAAGATGTATTAGGATGCAAATCTGATCTGGAAGTGGGATTCTCGTCCATATCTTGTATGGTGGAGTCAGAGTCCGAATGGACAGTTGATTTATGAGCCGCAGAGAGCTTAAGGTTGCGCAATTTTCCCATACAGAAGCAAGAGATATTGTAAAAATGAAGCTCAAAGTAGTTATGTTGTGCTATGCGCCACAAAGAAGATGTCAATGAACTTCGGTGGCTCAAAATGAGGAGAAACATGCAAAAGCCAGTCAAAATTGCGGCAAGTCCAGGACAGAGAGCATGTTGAGGAAGTTAAATGCGCGCAAAGCAGTAAAGCGGCATTAAAAATGGTACATAGCCCTAAAATAGAGAATGAAATTCATGAAAAGCAGAAACATGAGGGTTTTTGAGGAGAAAAACTTTCCATAAAACAGCGCATTCCTGGGGAGGAATCGCGCGAAAAACTGAGAAACAAAAACAAAATGGCGGCCGAAATTGGTAAAACCGAGTAGCTCCAAATTTAAAGGTGAAAAGGTATCCAAATGCGGCAAAAGTCAGAGCGCTATGCTCACCTCATGTTGGGATATCAAAAGGTGGCTTTTGCGCTCGATGCGCAATTCCATCTGATAATAATGGAAAAAATGCACTGTAATAAGAGTTCCATGCACTTGGCGCATGACAGGATGCCAAAACATAAATTTACCAATAAGAAGCAATACTATGAATGCTTAATTTGGTATTATAGCCAAGAGAGCCATTTTAAAGAAATTATTTTGTGGCACATTCATGTAACATTGCAGGCTCTGAGAGAGGCACTAAGAAATACGTATGATTTCACATACACTGACTGGCTACACAGAAACAAGATTGCTGAAATGTCTTTCTAAAGCATATTAGTACCAGCACATGGAATTAAGGTCCAAATTCACTTTCCTGTGTAGCTTCTAATATTGAACATAAAAAGTCAGTAAGCCAGTAAATAAAAGAAGCATTACTCTTTCTGAAGACACAGGCGGTGAAAACATTTCACTCAGCATGCAAACTGCTTTAAAGAAATAATTTCCAATATGTGAGTCAGTAAGTAATAGGATTCACGGAGGAGGTATCGAAATGAGGCCATAAATCACTGCAGAAATGTATCTTTAAGTTTCGTGAGGCATCTTTAAATCTGTGCTGCCAGTGAAGGTGCATATGTGAAAGGAAAACAGCTCCCTCAGCTGTTAGCAACAATTAGGCAGCTGGTAGAAATACCTCAGCTGAGAGCAAAAGGGTCACCAGCAGGTCAGAGCTTGCCAGAAAAGAGACGAAAACACTTCTATCTAGAGGTGCTCACAGTCCAACCTCGATTTCTGCAGTTTCGTCGACCTTCGAAGCTCAAATGAAGCCAGAAAATCACTCGGAGAGCCCCGTCATCACCAGCGAGTCACGGGAGTGCCGCCATCTTCCTAGGGCGCTATGAGCTCCTGTTCTGCTTGCGAAAAAACCAGTGGGCGAGGTCGAGAGAGTTGAACAGGGGAACCGAAAAACTCTATGTGAAACCCCTGAACAGTTTCCAGAACCCAAGAATCTGAGGTTAGAGCCAACCAGGCCTGAAGAAACAAAGCAATCCTTCCCCCCAGTGGTAACGAAGATATGAGGGAAATACTTACTGTTGAATCCCTTGGAGTTGGACTGATTGCCTCTACGTCCTCTGCCTTGGCCTCTGCCTCCACGGGATGGATAGAAGGAACCCTGCCGTCCGTCATTCTATCCATTGTTCCTTCTGGGCTGACCCTTATTGGAGACTTGCTGGAACTGGCGGCCGGAAGAGCGACCCCTGCCTCTGCCGGCCCCGCCAAAAACCTTCTTAGGAAACATCTTCTTCATGGAAGCCTGTGCCTATCTAAGGCAGAAAATTTGCCACAAACATCCCTAGTTCCTTAACAAAAGTGTCTCCAAACAAGGCACCTTGCGCCACTGAACCTGCCTTGGATGAAAATAACTCACCAATTTTGGGATCTATCTTAAGTAACAGTGAACGGCGACGCTCCGCAAAGAGAGCACAGTTGGCATTGCCTAGGAGACACATAGCCCTCTGTGTCCAACCCGCTACGTCATCAACTGGAAGTGGCATACCGGTCTTTTTGGAACATTGGGCAAGTTCAATGATCTTCATAAGGGGACCTACAACGTCCAATAACTTGTCCTGCCAAGCTTTCCAGGATCTGTCTATCCCTTTCTTAGGGTCCTTGATGTATTTGGCAAAAAGCGTGCATAATTTTGGGTCTATTTCAGGAGTGGCCGCCACTCTATTGGGAAGAGAAGGGCGTGGGCACTCCGAACGCAGACGCAAACACACGTCCTGAGAGAGCGGTTGACGAAGCTTAGCGTCGACATAGTCCACCGTAGACTTTTCAGGGATCCATTCAGATGAACGGGGTCTGAAAATAGAGGTAGCTCAAACATATCTGGAGAAACCAGAGCACCATCTCCATAATCTGAGAAGCTGGATTTAGGGCGCCAAGACCGGCTAACATCCGTCATATCCTCCGAGGATGCATCCTCATCATCATAAACATAGTCGTTCTCATCATCATCTCCCTCTAGGGGAAACCCTTCCTCCGGGTCGAGGTCCTGGGTGGTTTCACCACCAATCTCTTCGGGTGAGTTGTCCCCCTGGTAGGGTGCGCTTCTCAGTGTGCGCGCACTCTTGTGGAAGACCTCTGCAAGTCTGCTAAAGCCTTCCAGGTGCCCCGCGTCACGCTTTTTGGCCGTGCGTGATGGCACAGAGAGTACCCCACTGGCCCAGCCCCACTGTCCCCCAAAATACCTGTACCAGTTTTGAACACATGGGCAGACATTTTGTTGACACTGTCCTGCAGAGGCGCCAGCGCCTGGGCAATAGCCGTAGACAGGAGTCTGTCCACCTCTGCAGGATGGCGCAAAAGAGGCTGTGAAGGCTGGCTAGAATTATTAGCCACATAATCATGATCTGGGCTACATTTCCGCAGAGGAATGGGCACCCATACAATGAAATACACCCCAAGCTAATTAAAAGGGGGGTCCCCCACATAGGTACCCAGAAAAGGCTACACAAAAGCAACACAGTGTGTAAATTGCCTGAGTTTATATGTGACTGACACATGAAATGTGTTTCAAATAATAATAAATGTCAGGCACCTACAATTGTCTTGCCACAACAAGCAGCGTCAGTGTGGGGAAATGAGGCACAATGAATAAACAGAAGCGCTAAGCCTCAGCGCGTCTTCACCTCGAGCGCGGAAAAAGCGCTGTGGAGAAAGACGGTCAGCGTCTTAATGAGACGACGCCACAGACCGCGCACGCGCGATACAGAGATGCTCGGGCTTAGAAGCCTATTGCGTCGTTAGAGGTGATAACAAACAGCCTGCGAACTAACGTAAGTCGCTACAACAAAATTAGCCAAAACAAGCTGCCAACAATAAATTTGCCAAACTGCCACACCACAGAATAAGTGAGAAGAGAAAACAGGGACTTATCTTGACGCGGCAGCAATGGAGAAAGAGGAAGGACTACCGACGTGGGATACCTTTATGCTGTTGTATGGCCTCTGATTGGTTAATGTGCTGCCATGACTACCGCTGCCATGTTGGTTAGGGTAGTTCATGGTTGTTGTTTTTTCTTTCATACTTTTAACGTGCTGTCCAATAAAATGGAGAAAGGACTAGCATAATCCTCGCCTCCGCTTCCTGACATAGAATTCATTCTCACATGACTGAGAAAGATAATGTGAATTTACAGAAAATATGATTTCAGTTTAGCTTATAGATCCCCTTCCAAACCACTGTGGGAAAATCATTAGATAATAGTTTTCTTTCAAACATGATTCATGATATCCCAGCAGAAGGCTTTTTCATATGGTAAAATCACCTTAGAACACACCACAATTCCTAAAATGAGTATGGTACCATCAACAAATGATTTATAATGTAACTAAAGTCTTAAAACCTTCTATTACCTGCAATGCTTTTTAATGAGGTGCTATCATGTACGCGTACCCCGCGATTTAAAAAAATATATATATATTTTTTTTGGGCCTGGGGGGTCCTTGTGGGACCCCCTGAGCAGGCCTAGGGGGTCAGGGTGCTTCTACCCTGCTCCCTTTGCATGATTTGCACCTTTGTTTTTCTGCTTTCCTGTGCCTCAGTTTACCGAGGCACAATATGGCTGCCAACACTTTCTGGTTTGGAGTGTTGACAGACATTGGCAGCCAATCAGCACGCAGCTCGTGCTTGGAATGGTACAGAGTACAGTAAGCTTACAGTAAGCTGCTATAGATATATATATTTATTCTCCTTTGATTTTCTCAGGAACTACTGGAGGGATTTACACCATTTAAACAAAAGGCACTTCTGCGTACCAGTCCCTACAATTTTGCCAAGTTTGGTGTAATTCCGTTCAGCGGTTCCGGCTGTAGCCGTGCCTAAACGTCCTACGGAAATTAACATGGGGAACACATGTTTTGGGACCCCCCTTTTTTCTCAGCCCCTGCTTGACGAATCCCCCCAAAACGTTCCAGGATGGAGCAGAACTGAGCTGGCCAAAATTTTGGAAAATTGCACGCAAATTCCTCAATCGACGCCAAAGTTATTCCAAATAGAATGTTGCGGATTTCCTATGGTAACTAGGTCCTAACTATATATACCTACTGGCGACTGCCGCAGATGGTCATGTGATCAAGCTCCGCGGACAGAGCTTGATCACATGTCACGCCAAAGCAAGCTGTGCAATTTTAAAGAGTATTAAAAGCCCAATCAGCTGGAGGGCAGCAATGCATTGCTAATCAAGTATGACAACAGGTAATGACACAGAGAGGTTAAAATACAAGCAAAAACGAGCACTCGTATTTACATAACATGAATATGCAAAGCTCAAATATGGATCACATGCAAGAAAAAACAGCAATGCAACTGAGATGAGAATTCTGGCAAGTGCCACTACATCCCTATTGTGGTTTGCAAACACCATGATAAAAAGTCATTTCGGGTTGCTGCAAAATACGAAAAATAAAATGTAAATTTCATAAGAGAAAGCAGCATTTCAACAATGATGCAAATTATGGCAAGTGCCCCTAAATTACTCATGTTGTTAGCAAACACATTAAAAAATACTCATTGCGAGTTGCCACAGACTGAAAGCATGATCTAAGTCTGGACATAAAGCGCAAATGCAAATTTTTCAAAAACCACAATTTGGTTAGACTGTTTCAGTGCAAATTCAAGATCGTAAAGTGCTTTAGATTTTAACAAGAAACCTCTTCAACAAATCGACATTAAAGTCAGCCAACTCAAATTTGAATGTTGCTAAATCTGATAGTGTCAATCCTTATCAGTCATTAAATGCAAAAAACATGAAAAAACGAAATGTGAAACAAATTATAAACACTAACACATCAACAGTATAGCGGAAACTACATGTCAGAAACCTACAATATAAATTCTCAGTTTGTAATTCAAATACAGTATTGTTTATATTGATGCCTAGGCAATAAAAATGCAAACTATGAATCAATTATAAGGCAAGTCGTAATAGATATGATAGAATACCCAAAGCAGAATGGAACCACCTATTTACAGAAAGTTGTGAAGAACTTCAGTCATGTTTAACCCATTCGGCACCCTGGTATCTTTTAGTAAAATAAAGTGTGTTTCCTTCTGCCTGAGAAGCTTTTCATGGTCTCCCCCCCGGCCGGGATTGGGACTGAACTCAGAATAGTATATTCAAAATCCTTGAGTTTGTTACTGTGCACTGCCTTAAAATGTCGAACTACTGGATAATCACTATCCGAGTTGACAATTGCTCGTATGTGCTGCAGAATTGGTTTGTTCACTGGAAGTTTAGTACTACCACTATACTCTAAATTACAGGTACATTTCAGTTTGTAGATGACAAATTCTGAGAGACAGGTTAAGTACTCAGGAATGGCTATTAGTTTATTACTAAAGGCGGTTTGATAGTGAGTGCCATTCTTAGCGAACGTGCAGGCACGACATGAAGTGCACTAAAAAAAAAACGTTTTGGTTAGCCAGGTGAGTTTTGGAACATTTTCAGGCATGGGCCTATCCAATGCGTCCCTCATTGAGGGTGCCCTTCTAAAGGTTATAGCGGGCTGGCTTAGAAGGATGGGTCCTAGAATGTTATCTGTGAGAACAATTGGCCATTCGAAATAAATAATACGCCTAATTTGTCTCTCTTGAGAGCAAAAGGTGGTAATCAGGCGAATAGGCCCAATTGCATTAGAATCAGTAACTACCACAGCCTTGGGTTTAAGCAACTCATCTCTAGAACTAGAATTAGCTTTATTAGCTTTAGAAAGTGCCTGATTCAACAATTTAATATATATATATATATATATATATATTACCTACTGGCGGTCGCCAGTAGGTAGTTATAGTTAGGAATGTTTTCCATAGGGAATCCGCAACATTCTATTGGGCATAACTTTGGCGCCGGTTGAGGAATCTGCCTGTAATTTTCCTTAAATTTGCCTCGCTGCGCTCCGCTCCTTCCCTGAAAGTTTTGGGGGATTCGTCAAGCGGGGCTGAGATAAAAGGGGGTTCCCAAAACGTGTTTTCCACATGTTATTTCCATAGGGCGGTTGGACTCACTTTTAGCCTGAACGGCTGAATGGATTTCCACCAAACTTGGCAAAATTGTAGGGACTGGTAGCCCGATGTGCCTTTGCTATGTCTCAAGATATGTGCTCCAGTGGATTTTGAGTAATTTAGGTTAAAAAAAATATATATATCTATAAGCGCCTCCCGGTACGAGCACCGGGGCGCACACCAGCACACTACGCGAGTTCACGAGCGGAAAGCTGATTGGCTCTCGGGTGTCTGTCAACATTCCAAACAGTCCGGAGCGGCCGCCATCTTGTGTCTTGGTAGGATCGACACACAAGAGGTGGCAAAAACAAAGGGGGAAATGACCAAAAGGGGGCAGGGTAGACCCCCCGACCCCCTAGGTTTGATGTGGGGGCCATAATTTTATTTTTTTTTTGATTGCGGGGGGAGCGCCCGGTACGCGCACCGGGGAGCGTACCGGGGAGCGTACCATGGGGAAAATAAAATGACAACGTTTTTTTTTAAATGTAGCATTTTTTTATAAATTGGAGGTAGTTCTAAAAAGAACTGTTCTTTTTTATTCTTTTTGTTGTTTTATATTTTTTTATTCTTTTTTTGAACAATTTTTACTTTTTTTGGCTTTTATGAACAATTTTATATTTTTTTGTAATTTTTATGGGGACAAACAAAAAACAGGGAATTGTAAACGGCTCAACTGGAGCAAAAAAAAACAGGAAAAAATTAAGGTTTCTTTTTGCAGTTGTGGTTGTCTCCAGCACGGTTAATACTTTTCTCTCCATAGCAAATTGTCCTTCCACCAAATTTGCAAACTCTTTTGAAATCTCCAAACTGGGTTTGGATGTTTGGGACCATCTCATTTGTCTCTGGACCCGATGGAGTGGGTTGCTTACTTTGGAAGGTGCTGGGAGAAGATTGGGGAGGGCTTCTGGTCAGTTCTCTGACCTCAGCCGCAGCATAGTTGTTTGGGTGCCGGCGAATCATGGTGTTGTTGCCAAAAGAATACTTTTTGGCTTGGTTCCCCCTGGAAAGTACAGTGCCACAGATCAGACAAGTAACCTTTGGCGCATTAACTTTCGTGAGGCCCCTTGGGATTTAAAAAAACTCCCAGACAATGTGCTCTTTTGGCTTATAGATGGTAGTATCTTCAGGCAGATACCGCCTCTCATCCTCCTCCTCCTCCTTCTCCACCTCCTCCTCTTCTTCTGCTTCTCCACCACTGTGGTGTTGTGGTGGTCCTTGTGGTGGTGGTGGTGGTGGTTGAGATGCTCCTGCTGCTGATGCTACTGTAGCAATTTCTCAGTACAAATAGGTACAAATTGGTCTGCAAACAGGTCTTCCTCAGTCAAAGTAAAAAGTGAGAATGAGGAAGAAAGGTGGGGGCTTTCATCATTTGGAAAACAAAACTGTCCTGAACCAATGAAAAGTGTTATTTTCAGGTCACATGACCCGGGCTTTGTCATTTGGAAACCAAAACTGTCCTGAACCAATGAAAAGTGTTATTTTCAGGTCACATGACCCGGGCTTTATCATTTGGAAACCAAAACTGTCCTGAACCAATGAAAAGTGTTATTTTCAGGTCACATGACCCGACACGCTTACGCTATGCGCCCCGGGGCACGCCGAGGGGCGCTTACGTAGCGCGATCTTATGCGCTCGAGTGCTTCCGGGTGCGCTTACGCCGTGCGTATCATGCGGACGCGGCTATGCGATATGTCACGATGATGTTTTCGTTCGCGGCAATAGCGCTAACGGGACGCTCACCGGTACGCGCACCGGGGCGCGCCGGAAGACTGCGCTTACCGGTGCGCTCACCGGTACGCGCACCGGGAGCGCTCCTGGGCGAAAAAAAAAAAACATGAACAATATACATAAAAAAATAGTATTACATAAATATACAATATAGGATTCATTATAAAAAATATTCCATTTCATAGCTATAGAAATTTGCTATTAAAAAAACCTTTGAAATTCACTGAAAAAAACATAGGCTTGAGGCCCTATATATAGTTAGGAATTAGTATTTAAAAAACCTATGAAATTCACTGAAAAAACCATAGGTTTCACACCAGTTATAGTTAGGAATTAGCATTTAAAAAACCTATTAAATTCACTGAAAAAACTATAGGTCATGAGTGATGTAATATGTGACGTCATCAGCAGTGCATTGCAGGCGCGCAAGTTATAGTGAGTCCAACTAACTATAACGTGGGAATTTCAATGGTTTTATGTCAGTACAATTTCCAGCTAACTATAACTGGTGTGAAACCTATGGTTTTTTCAGTGAATATATATATATCCAACTACCACTCTGGTGCATTTGCTCACCAAACAGAGAGACAGACTCTTTTTAGATTTAAGCAACTGCCAGCCGCAGTAACCTATTTATTCATCCATAGAAAGTGCAATAAATCAAACAAATGACGTGTTTCGGCAAACGAGGTGGCCTTGCTCACATAACAGCTTTGCATGGTTGTAAAGTTTAAATAAAGAAGTGCAATGATCATGTGACATTAAAACTACAGTTAGGATAAACAGTGAAAAATACTGCAAGAGTAAAAACTACTGGTGAAAGGCTCACAATTATCGAGTGCACATACAACTCTGAAGGCAAAATACCTACATAAACAGAGTCCCAATTAGAAAACAATTGCAAAAACAATTCCTAAATCAAATCAATCACTGTTAAAATACACGAAACAAATATGAGGATGGCAAAAGATTTTACATATTGCATACTTATACAGATAGGATAATCCGCAATCAATTGCATGATTGATCGTGCATTGTAAAAGACATCAGTAATGGGGATTTATGGTAAATATATGCATACACATAATGGGGAATGTCTGTTCCATCTAGGCACTATGTAATAAACATGTTGCTAATAGAAATAACTGAATACTCGCACTTTAGGCATACATCCCAATTCCAGCATACCGAAATAGAGGAAAATGCTGTAATGTAGAGTAGTGTGAATAAACCTATTCTAGATCCAATGATGGCTGCACAAATGCAAAAAGATAGTATAAGCTTGTGGAAAATAAATGTGCATCTAGTGATAACATGTAAGCCACGTCGGTAGATTTTCACTGCTCAAATGCATAAACCTGTGTCCTAAATGTACTTCCAAGGCTTTGACGGATTTTTGTACATAGAAACATTTATTATCATTCCCTCAGGTGACTATTGGTTCACTCCAAATGTACCTATCCCGGATTACTGTTGTGAACAGTGAAATCTGAATGAGGAAAACTCGAACAGAGAACCCAAACAAAACGTATAATGTTGCATTCACCCTAAACTCTTCATCCTAATGTATAATACATGTGCATGTGAAGGTGCATAAATAAGTTAAATTGGAATTAAAAAAACTCTGGTAAAGAAAACAACCATAGGGAAAAGGAAGCCGAATTGCTAGCAGTTGCCCTCCAAGTTTGTAGTCACAGTTTATGAGGGGGCACAATATCCTACTACAGCTTGCAATTCCCGAAATTTCAGAAATGCAGGAGTCTGAAGAAAAAAGCCCTATTAACAGTGACAAAGCAGAAGACTGGACCAGTATAAAAGACATCACAGATATGTAGTATACTATCTATTGTGATCCCTTGTAGGTGAAACAGTTAACAGAAAAGGGAAAAATCCGATACCCAAATCATGAAAAAATATAGAGTAGAGATAGGGAGATTACGAATACTGATGGATTGTCTTCTATAGATGCTGTGCGTGTAACTAAGCAGTATACAGAGGCTGATATGTTCATACAGTAAGTCTACACTAAAGGATAATTACAGGTAATGGTGTAGGTCTTCACATATATTTAACCCTTTTGGTGCCTTGGTATCGAGCTCTATTATGTACTTAGTCTCCAGCTGTCTAAGTTGTTTTTCTCGGTTCCCTCCTCGTTTGTTAACTGGGACACTGTCAATAACATAGTATGTGAGCACATTGAGATTGTTGTCATACTCCATTTTGATGTGTCGGGCTACTGGGTACGTAGGATCTGAATTCACAGTAGCACGTAAATGCTGCAAAATGCGCTGATACGCCTGCAGCTTGGTGCTGCCTACGTAGCGTAGTCCACAGATACACTTGAGAATATATACCACGTGATCAGTGCGACATGTGTAGTGGCCCTTCAAGTTAACAGGAACATCCGAGAAGGCGGTGGTGTATGTTTTTACATTGATGCCAAATTTACACGCACGGCATGTACTGCATTTATAGAAACAGTTTTTAGGAGATAGCCAACCCATTGTTTTCTCGAGTTCTGGATATATATATATATAAATAAATAATACCTACTAATGGTCACCAGTAGGTAGTTATAGTTAGGACTATGCCGGGGCAGAACTCCGTCAATTGACAGAAAAACTCTGCAAGCTACAAGGAGTTCCACGAGCGGCAGTGTGGGTCACCCTGTGCTGATAGCTCTGATTTTTAGTGCCTCTGTGTTTGTCCCGCTCTGTAAAATCAGAGCAAACAGCATCTCGCACATTGCATGAGGGCACTGCTTCTTTCTGCCACTCGAGTAGAATTTTACTCAAGCAGCAGCTTCTTCAATGCGAATTGAAGGTTTCTTAACGCGGGCGGTTGTTACCATCCGCGACCGCCCGTGTTGAGAAATCTTGCTGTGAGGTGGTCTAGTGTTGGATTTTCCTCGCTCGTTAACTTACCGCTGGGGAGCATGAGCTAGGAAAGGGAGTGGATTTTTTCAGAACTGCAAACTCTGTAAATAGACTGCCACCTCCCTTGGGCACAAACACAATAATTGAGGGAGTCAGTTGTAGATCCCCAGCCCCGGGCACCACCACCTTCCCAGGTATGTTGTAAATATTGGAAGATGGTCATGTGGCTCCCCGCCTGGAGCCTTAGATGGCCGTGGAAATAGCCACCGCCCAGGGCCAGCACCTGCAATGTCCCGGGGTGCCCACACCCAGAACATTGCAGTTTGCTCTGTTTTGGCTGAAGCTTCCCGCCATGCCAAAACAAGTGCTCTGCTTTCAGCAAGCGAGATTAGAACAAATTCTCTCACTTGCTGAAAGCAGAGCATGTGTCTGTTCCCCTGCCAGCTGTAAAGCAAGTATGGAAACAGACAAATTCCTTTGGGATCATGGAGCTTCATATTTAGCCGATAGCTTGGTCTCAAAAGCAATACCTGGTCCTAAAGGAGGTGTGGAGCCAGCATGGGCCGCGGAGGTTCTCCCCTGCAGTCCCCAGTGGTGAAGCCAGGCCAACTAGATAGAGTCCCAGGGCAGATATTGACCCAGGGACGGGGACCGTACAAGCCCTGTGTGGGATCCCATCCCCTTTTTTTTAAATATATAAAGGCATGGCCTAGCGTGGTGTTGAGCGTCATACATTGTAGTTCAGTGGACTAGAGTGGGTTGGCATAGAGTGGACTGCAGTGTCACAGAGTAGAGTGGAGTTGTATATAAGGGAGTAAAGTGTCAGACAGTAAAGTGACAGAGAACGAAACATGGTACAGTAGCGTAGAGTCGGATAATGTTTCATAGAGTGGATAGTAATTGAGTGGAGTACACTGGAATGGATAGTGTAGAGAAGAGGAAAGTTTCATGGAGTGAAGTGTGGTGTTATACACTATAGTGGTATGAGTGCAGTAGAGTGGAGTGGTGAAGCATACATTTAAGTAAAATGTCATAAATTGGAGTATCGTGTTGTGCAGTAGAATCTAGTAACATGATGTAGAGTATTAGAAAGTGATGTAGACTGCAGTAGAGTAGAGAGGCATACAGTCTAGTTGAATTTTGTAGAGTGGAGTGGTGTACAGTACAGTACAGGGTTGCAGAGTGTGATAGACCGGATTGGTTTTCTGAGTTTTAGAGTACAATGGAATAAAGTGTGGAGTGAAGTGGCGTACAGTGGAGTAGTGGTGAACAGCGGAGCACTGTGTTAAAGAGTAGAATGAAGTAAAGTGGGGTGCAGTGGCACACTAAGAGTTGCATACAGTGTTTTATAGTGGACTAGAGGAACATAGAGTGGGGCAGAGTGGAGTTGAGTGTTTTACAACGGCATACAGTATAGTACAGTGTTACGCTATGGTGTGTTGGGGTGTAGATAGGAGTAACGTTTTGGAGAGTGGAATCCAGTTTAGTAGAGTGCTGTAGAGTAGAGTTGGATAGGGTACAGTAGTGAGTCAAACAGTAGAGCCGCGTAGAGTGGATTGTTGTATAGTGGGATAGAGTGAATTAAAGTCTTGTACAGTGGAGTAGAGTCAAGTTGAGTGGCGTAACATAGTGTGGAGTGAAGTATAATAGAGTGTATTGTGTGTGGCATGGGGGGAGTGTTGTACCATAGGTAGTAAACTGTTATAAATTGGAGTGGGCTCTCATAAGGTAGAGTGGAGGGCTGTGTAGTATAGAAAATTGTTGAATTGTTGAATAGAGTGTTATGCAATGGAGAGTATGGACTTAGGGTGGAGTATAGAGTTGGTCTGTAGACTGTGCGAGGATAGAGTGGTGTGGAATGTTGTAGAGTGCCCTAAAGTGTGATAGACTTTTTATAGAGTCGAGTTATATAGAGTAGAGGAGAGTGTCATACAGGGGAGAGGCATAGAGTGGAATGGCATACATTGTAGTGTTGTAGAGTGGATTACCGTACAGCGGAGTAGCATACAGTAGAATAGAGTGCAGCGCAATACTGTACAGTGGAGCTTAGAAGAGTGGAGTTGCATAAAATGAAGTGGAGTTGTGTACAGAGAAGTGGAGTAGAGTGGGGGAGTATACTGTGTATAAGCATAGAGTGGGGTGGTGTACATTGAAGTTGCATATCATAGAGTTGATGAAACTGTTAAAAATTGGAATGGAATGTAATACAGCAGAGTGTAGGGCAGTTTTGGGGTGGCATACAGTGGAATAGCATAGAGTGGAGCACAGTAGAGTGACGTAGAGTGGAAAAGCATAGAGTGGTATAGTGTAGAGTGTTATAGTGTTTGCGGACTGTGTACAGTGGAGTGGTGTATAGTGGAGTGGAGTAGAGTGGGGTAGAGTGGAATAGCATATAGTGGAGTTGTGTCCAATGGACTAGTGTAGAATGGAGTGGCGTAGGATGGAGTGGTGTACAGGTGATTAGCATAAAGTGGAATAGCATATAGTGTAGTGCATGCAGTGGAACAAAGTATAGTGGAGCAGTGTGCTGAGAAGTGGCGTACAGTGAAGTGATGTAGGTTGGAGTGAGGTAGAGTGTAATAGCATACAGTGGACTGGTATACATTGGAGTCGTTTTGAGTGGGATAGAGTAGAACGAAGTTGTGTAGGGTGGAGTGCCATATACTGGAATGGAATGGCAATCAGTGGAATGTTATAGTGGCCTATTGTGGTGTGACGTAGAATGAAGGGATGTAGAGTTGAGGTGGAAACAGTGTAAGAGCGTAGAATGTAATGGTGTACAATGAAGTTACATAACTTTCTTGGGTTTCTCCAGATTTACCAATGAACACAAGGCCGAGCATGGTGGCCTTGCTTTGCTTTATAAATCTAACTTCAGTATTGCGTTGCCCATGTGACGCAATGCATGATGCAAGGGTACCACAATCCAATAATTCAGATAGGCCTTAGTTATATTTGACCATGGTATACCACAGTAACTTTGCAGTGTACCTTGGTAAATGTCGACGACAAGACAGTATATAATTGGGTAATGGCTGTTTTTTGGGAATGAAAAGGAAGCTATATGTTTTTTTGCTACACTTTGGCTGTGTTTATTGTTATGGCCTTAGATATTGCTAAATAGTAGGCACCTACATATTACCACTTATTTAAGGCGTAATAGGTATAGAAATGTACCATGGTTGTGTCATGACATTTTTGGAAATCCAACAAAAGTACTTTGGTGACCGATATCACAAAATGTGAATGCATTATAACATAAATCATTCTTAACTTACTTACCTGTAGTCATCAAATAGCATAATCTGTGCACCATAATGTATAATCCTTCCAAATTTTATGTAAATCCCTTCAGCCTTTACACGCTACATCAATGGAAGATGCATTTGTGGAAAAACATGTTTGTGGAACCTCCCTTTTATCTTTGTACCCCTTTAATGAGTCACAACAAAATGTACATCATCTCTAAATGCAGAAAATGGTATTGGTCCGGAAAGTTAAGGGGATGATTTGTCAAATGGATGGAAAGTTATTAGAGAGCTAAAACCCAAGGGATTTCTATCTCTGGGAATACTAACTATAACTTCAGTGGGAAACAGATTTAATGTGATTTATTGCTCTTTATCTGTTTGTTATTAATTTGTTTATTGGTTTACATATTCATGTGACCATAAATGTCTTTTAGTTTTACATATAGTAATTCTTAGACTTTACCAATGCAGGCTAATTTACTTTTGGGCTTCCATGAAGTCAAAAGTGAAGGAAAGACAATCATTATTTTTATAAAAATTAAGATTTTAATTTTTTCCTAGTGGTCAATATCATGTCCTGCAAATAGTAGTTTGAGTAGCTCACTCCTAGGTCACTGTTTAATTGTGTTACACAGGGATACATAAGGAAGATGTTTTTTGATTGAATTGTTCAGCACAGCTTTATTTTCTGAACCAGAGAGTGGGCAAAGAAATCTTATGTAGATTAAGAAGTATTCGATTTGTTATGTATTTGATTATAGATTTCCTTTTGTATGTGACCATAAAAAAGTTTTACAGTTGTTCATGTAGTAAAAACTGAAACTTTACATGTGCAGTCTAGTTTATTTTTTAGACTTCCTTGCTACTTTTAGTTGTATTCTGCCATACGGATATCACTAAGTTGTTGACCCTTATAACCACTTCATAACATCACTTGCAATATCAAAAAGAGTCATTTACATAGTCTAATGTAAATTGCTGTGAACTTTCATTACAATCTATTCAGCCTTTTTGCCACTAGATGAAATGGTAAATGTCTAAGTAAATGATTGGAGTGCAAGTGTATTTTGGGACCCTTTTTTCATGGCACCCCCTTTACCAAACGCTGCCGATCTTTCAATCCTTCATCAATGTAATTGGTGCAATAGCTCTGCAATGTTTTTTGAAGATTCGTTTTTCTGGGTGCAAAGTGGTTAAGGGACAAAAATCAGAGGAATCCCTATGTTCTCTGGTGACCTTAACTATAACTATAGAGTGGCTACCACCACTCTGGATCAGGATGACATAATAAACAGGGTCCAAGTAAAGGTGG
This sequence comes from Lissotriton vulgaris, assembly GCF_964263255.1. NCBI lineage: Eukaryota > Metazoa > Chordata > Amphibia > Caudata > Salamandridae > Lissotriton > Lissotriton vulgaris. Next base: position 93,290,296 of record NC_141696.1, on the reverse strand, counting down.
GTGAGCCCAAAATGCTTTTTCCCCCATGCAAAACCAAAGGACCTGATCATCAGCCGCAACATGAGTCGCCATTATAGGACTCATCCCTGAGTCTAGAAAAATAACACAAAATACATAGGAGGCAGGCTTGGGATATCCTGACCTCCTAGCTCAAAGAGTGGTGTCCCAAAGAAACCCCACCTTGGGAAAAATTTAAATGAAATGTAATGTCATCATGGTCCCTCAGGACTCCATTAGGCCTCAGTGCACCCCCATGTGATTCCGTGGAGTCGTGTAGGACCTGGAGAGGCACATAGAGAAATGAAAGCACAATATTTGGACTGTTCAAAGCTATTTACTGAGAGTGCACACATAGTAGTAAGGTAGTAAATTGAAACCACAACACAAGTAATGATGCTCTCCCCTCCCTCTGCATGGATAATTAATACGATATTACCTGATGAGGATCAAGGAATGAGATGTGTATTGCACCCGGAGGGTAGATAAAGGGCTTGGGTGTGGGTAGATGTTTTTTGTCCTGATAGAATGCTCATCTGTGCAGTGCCCAGAATCTGATAAAGATATGCCCTATGTGCTTATGTGGTTCATGCAGCTACACTCATGATGGGCATGTTTAACATACCTACAAATCCGTGGAATATGGTACAAAAGTAAGCCCAGGGCCTGTAATTTAAATGTCACTAGTGGACTGCAGCAGATATTGTGCCACCACTGAAGTAACAATACAACATATGCACTTGTCAGAGGTGTAAATCATGCAAATTCAGTAATAATGTCTTTGTAAATAATGTTTTATATGAGGGCACAAGGAAGATGACGAAGCATATCACTTGCATCACAGATCACACAGTAGATGTCTCGACATGCCCAAGCTAAAAGCTGTATATTGGCAGCACTGTTTATGTATGCAAGAAAAGATTATTAGTGCACATGACTGCTGTACGGAATGTGGATTTACGTTATCCGACTGCCAAGCATTTAAGGGACACTCACAACAGCAGCTGTAATGTGTTCTTGCTTTTTTTTTAATTGATCACATTCCTAAATCTAAGAGAGTTTCCAATCATGCACTAAGTCTCAATAGGCTGGACAGTGCATATATTGTACTGTTCCACTCTTCCACACCTGAATACTGAAGAAGAAGTAAATATTAATCTAAGTGCAGTTTAAGCAAATGCACATCTGGTTGAGGTGGACTTAACTTGTGTAATTTGCTATAGTAATTACGTAAAATTGCCCACAATTATACATTATTATGCAAGGACCATTACCCAGCATTTAGTGCTATTTCCTTAAAAGAAAATGCAAAGTTGCATCCAAAATAAAACAAGGATGCATTTTGCATGACGAAAATAGCACTAAATGCAACAAAGCATGAACATCAGCATCCGCTTGCGCTTGCTAAGTTAATTGTTTCTGTGCACATGCGGCAAGATCTTTGTGCTAAGTTACCCACACTCAATCAATCAATCTGTGGTAAATAAAATTACCTGGTCAGTTTTTCCGTATAATTATCATTACAAGACAGCTCATAAAAATGAGAGGCAGAGTCCGTGGTATCTGAGTTTTACGGGGTTTATTAGAAAAACCTCGAGGTTGGAGATCATGTTCCGTCACCACTAGGGTTCGGGAAGGAAAAGTCAACGTTTTATTAACATTTCACATTATATACAGTAAAGTAACATAATTGAATCCAATACAGTAGGCGTAACAGGTGAAAAAGAGTGAGATAAGAACACATGTGCGTAATAGGAGGCGTGAAAAATAGGTGTACACGAAGGCGTGCACTGTACATGTCAGAGAAACGTCACAGGAATCGTCACATGTGGGTGGGTGCATAGAGAAAGTTGCAGAATCAGCAGAAAGTATGGATGCGCGCGCAGCTAGCATGACGTGACATAGATGTGGTAACTGGGGAGAACTTTAACACTAGTAGAGGAGACAGAAGTCTGGGATGTCAGAACGACCTGGACCTATAACATATCTGGTATCTTATGTTTGGAGGATGTATTATCTGGAGTAAAAGGTCTCTCGGGCAGAGGCTATTCTATACTGGATGCTAGTGCATGCATATGTGTCTACGTGTCTACGTGCAGGGCCATGGGCCTACTATGGCAACGGGAACTGTAAATTACTTGCATGGGGGCAGGAAGGCTTGCTCTTTGCTCTGCAGCCGGGGAGATGTTTACCTGAATCACTAGACAGGAATGTATTTTCGAGGAGGCTGAACAGATAACTTGAAGGCAAAATATGGTTTGGGCAGGCAGGCCAGGTTGAGCCAGGCACCGCTTCACTTGGCAGGAAGTAAGGCAGAGGTCAGGGATACGTGTCCATGCTGCAGCTTTCAGAGGCAGAAGGCAGAAAGCAGAAAGGGCTCGGAGACAGAAATCAGGGCCTAGCTCGGCAGAGCCAGGAAAAACGTGAAAGTGTACCATGTAAAGACGTTGGCATGGTACGGTTAGGAACTGAATTATCGATCCATTCATGGTGGATCTGAAAGAGGACATGTTAACGTTGGACGCAAATGTATTTGCGTCTTCATATTCGGTCATGGAGGGAAATTACATGTACTTGAAACTCGTACATGGAGCCGTTGGGGTACACGTTAGGGGACATACTTGACCATAAAAATTTCAATTACCTCATTCCCTCCTTGTCCCCTACGGACCCTTCAGGATATATCTATTTTCATGAGTCCATCTATCTGTTCATATAACATCATTTGCTCATCTTTTTTCATTCGAGCACGAGAACGTGGACTTGGACGGGGAATACATGATGTGGCGCACAAGCCGCAAATCGCTGGCCCACATTGGAGACATAGGCAACAACTGAATACTATGAGTAGGGCTATTCCAAGGAAGGATAGGATTTTCCATCCCCAGGCAGACAACACGCTCCAGAGCCAACCGGACCAAGTCCAGGAGCCTGGATTCTGGTGTATCTGACTAGCAATCTTGTGGAGCCGAGTGATGGCTCTATATACTGACGGTGCATTATTTGGAATGAAAACACAACAACTGGATCCGATGACTCTACAAGCCCCGCCCCTATCTGCCAGGATGACGTCAAGGACGAGACGATTTTGAAGAACGACAAGTCTCATAGCAGACTGTTCCTCGGTTAAGTTACCTAGGGCAAAAGTAGTTTCATTCACTACAGCTTCAAGGGTTCTGGTCAATCTACGTATCAGTTTACTGTTTGAGACAGTTCCTAAATAGGGAAAGAATCCTTTATTGAAATCTGTGTATTGTTCCCATGTTGTTTCAGTGTAATCGACAATTGGGAGATCTCTCTTGGGTCTAACATGAATGAGATGGGAATTTCTATGGTAGTCAGGTGGGGCTAGAAAAATAGGTGGCAATAGGAATGCAATATAACAAGTACCATCCCAGTCTGGAGGTAAACGTATGTAAGCTGTATGGCCACAAATGAAATAGGAATGTCGGGAAGCTTTGAATGTAGACTTGCCTTTATCACTGAATTCAATAACTGTGTTACAATCGCTGTGTCCTAGATGTACTGAACCATTCTTTCTAACGCATAGGTCACCTTTCACTGGCAAAACGGTAATTGAAGGTGAGTTCGAACTAGTTTCTGACTGGACATTCAAAATCATGAGGTTTAGTGTAAAATTACCTAATCCATATACTTCGTTTTCTAGATCGGTACCTGTCATTTGGGGAAGACCCTCCTTGTCAGGGAAACATGTCTTATGCATAACTGTGTTCAGGTCTCCCCATATCCAATTACCTTGGGAAACATCGGACTTACTGTCTAACGAGGACATTAATGTAAACCATGCACCACATGAACCATTATGTGTAAACGGATAAGGAAAAAGAGGCAAGGCTCCCGTCATTTTCTGGTAGGGAGGGAGTCGGCCACATATCCAGCAATTAGTAGCATTGCTGGTCTGGTGAGAATGATGTAACATACGGATGAAAGAATTGTTACGCAGTGCAAGTCGGTAAGAAAGTTCGTGCAGGGGCAGATCACTAAAGGTGTGGTCTGCAGAGTCATTTAAAGAAGATTGTGCTTGTATAGGAAAATATACATGTAACATATAGCTTAGGCATATAATCGTAAGACTCAGAACGAACATGATAAGTAAAGTAACAACACATCTGCTTCGCAGATTCTTGCAATATTTCTGTTTCTTGATCTCCTGTCTCTCTCTCATTATGGGGGTCTAGCTTGTACATGTCAGGAACCCGTCTAACCGCTTCACCCAGGGGGGACTTAAACAATTAAACTGTCTGACTTACTAGACCTCAACTTTAATTTGTACTCCTGGGACGGAGTTTTCTCTACCAGGGGGAGTTTAGTATCAGTCTCTGGAATGTGAAAGTCCTGGGAATCAGTTTTTGGCGGAAGTCCATGGAATCGCTTAACGTGGCTGGAATGAACCCAGCCTTTCCTCCCCTCTAGTTTCACTGCAGTCCTGGTTGTTAACAAAACGATCTTCGGCTCCTTCCAACGGGGCTCCAGGGGGCTTGACCGATCGAAGTTCCGGACCACGACGACATCTCCTGGAACCAGTTCATGTGGTTTCACCTCGGTGTTGTCTGGGAAGGCTGCCGCAACCTGTGAACGACATGATTGTAGTGCAGACATCAAGGAAGCAAGGTAATCTGTCAGCATGTTACTGTCAACATCGGTTATTTTACGAGGCAGAGGCGTCCCCCACATGTTCGGTGGCCGGCCAAAAACCACCTCATACGGGGATAGCCCTGTTCTAGAATGGGCTACCATTCGCATATAGAAGAGGGCAACTGGAAGGGCTACTATCCAGTCTACTCCTTTTTCTGCACAGACCTTGGCAAGACGTGTTTTCAGAGTCTGATTGTGTCTCTCGACTAGTCCAGCTGCTTCGGGATGCCGAACACAGTGGAACTTCCACTGATAACCTAACAAAAGGGAAACTTGCTTCATGAGCTCGGACGAGAATGGCTGTCCGTTATCTGAATACACGACACGAGGCAAACCAAACCTCGGGAAAAATTCACGAACCAACTGCTTGGCAGTGGTCACGGCAGTGTAATCTGGGACTGGATATGCTTCTGTCCATCGGGAGAGTGCACATACAACTACGAGGACATATTTGAATCCTCAACAACGTTCCATCTGAATATAATCCATCTGGAGGACTTCAAAAGGGTGATCAGGAGGATGAAATCCACCTTGCTCTACGGGAATGCCTTTGCCTGGGTTGAACTGACAACAGATCATGCAAGTACGCACTTTCTGTTTTGCTGCTGCTCGTAAATGCTTATTGAACCAAAGGTTTTGAATACTGTCTAACATAGCTTTTTCTCCTAAATGCGCAGGACTATGTGCTGTGTTAATGATAACTTGAACCATAGAGTCGGGGAGTAACCAAGTGGCTTTTCCCTTCGTCATCCATCCCTGCTCTGTCTGGACCCCTCCTAGTTCTGTCCATTTCTTGATTTCCTCTGGGATAGTATGTGTCTGTATGTCAATTACATCTAGTGCGGGGTCCCTAACTGTCATACAATGTGTTGGAACTACTGTCTTTGTCATATCAGTCGTATGAGTATGAGTCTGTGCTGTATGTTTGGCTGTTCGATCTGCCAGGTCGTTACCCTGGGAAATGGTATCTGTGACTTTCGTATGTGCTTTACACTTCATGATGGCTATGGCTGTAGGCAAATGTATTGCTTCTAACAGAGCTTGAATGAGGGGACCGTGCTGTGCCTTGGCACCGTGGGAAGTTAAAAAACCTCTCTCTTGCCAAAGGACTCCGAAATCGTGTACAACTCCGAATGCATAACGGGAATCTGTGTATATGTTAACTTTCTTGTTCTTGGCTTGAATACAGGCTTGGGTCAGAGCGATGAACTCTGCTGCTTGGGCAGACAGGGTGTCAATACGATGTGTTTCTATGACTTCAGTTTCAGTGGTCACTGCATATGCGCCCACCAACTCTCCTGTACTTGTTCTCATACATGAACCATCCACATAAAGTGTCAAGTCTGGATCTGGTAATGCGATATCTGTCAAGTCTTGTCTGGGCTTCGTCATAGTGTTAATGACTTCCACACAGTCATGTGCCAAAGGGTCTATTGTGCTTACCGGTAAAAGTGTAGCAGGATTCAGTGTGTTGCACCGTCTGATTTCTATGTGTGGCTGGAATAACGTCAATTCATAACCTGTCAATCGTGCTATAGTCAAGTGCTGAGTCTGTGTTCGGTTTAAAAGAACTTCCACAGAATGTGGAACCTGTACTGTCAATTGGTGTCCTAATACTATGGAATCACTTTGTCTGATTGCTAGAGCTGTTGCTGCTACAGATTTCAAGCACGCAGGCAGAGCCTGGGCTACTGGGTCTAATGTACTAGAAAAATAAGCACATGGCTTGTGTGAACCTGCTTGATCTTGGGTGAGCACTGACAATGCAGTACCTTCGCGCTCTGTGACAAAAAGTGTAAAAGGCTTGCTGTAACATGGTGTCGCTAAAACAGGTGCTTGACATAGGGCTTTCTTCAGGGCGTCAAAAGCTTGTGTATGTTCCTGAGTCCAAGGGAGGACAGTCGATGTCGCTGCCTCCTGGGTTGTCAGTTGTATAAGTGGCTTGGCTAGGTATGCGTACTGAGGGATCCATTGTCTACAGTAAGAGGTGAGGCCTATGAAGGCCCGTACCTCCTTTTGTGTCTTGGGTTGTGGCATATGTACAATTAACTGGATGCGGTCAGGTGTAAACTGTCTCCCCCTCTTGGACAGCAAGTGACCAAGGTACACAACTTGCTGAACACAGAATTGCAGCTTCGAAGGAGACACTTTGTGTCCCTTGTCGGCCAGGAAAAACAGGACTGTCAGAGATGCTTGTTCACATTCTTGTTCACTTCGAGCGGTGATCAATAGATCATCAACATACTGAAGTAGGGCAGTGTTAGCAGGCATGTGGATACTGTCAAGTTGTCTTTTCAGTGCTTGGCTATAGATACTCGGACTTTCCGTGAACCCCTGAGGTGCACGTGCAAATTTAAAGCTTCGGCCATTTAAACTGAATCCGAAAAGGTATTGGCTTTCTGGATCAATGGGGACACTAAAGAAGGCATTCTTAAGGTCTATTACAGTGAAGAACGCCGCTTCGGAATCAATAGCAGTCAATAGGGATGAAATATCTGGGAACACTGGGAACTGAGGGATGATACATTTGTTAAGCTCTCTAAGGTCAATTACTAGACGATATACAGGAGGTTCATTTGGATCAGTACGTTTGAGAACCGGAATGATTGGAGAATTACAAATATTGGAGTCGGTTTCTACAACTACTCCGTGAGCAATGAGCTTGTCAATGATTTTCAATAAGGCCGCTACGGCCTCGGGTGGCAATTTGTATTGTCGAATTCTGGGCAGAACAACTCCTGGCTTGAGTGTGACACGATATGGTGTGATATGCATACAACCTACATCAGTCGGACCTTGTGCCCATAAATGCTGTGGTACATTCTGTAATCGGGGATCAAAATCTCTCAACACATAGTGACCCTTAAAGTCACGTAGAAACAATCTCACTCCTTCCGGAGAACAACATATTACAGCTCCTAGAGCTTTCAGCGTTTTAATACCTAACAAGTTTTCTGGACATGACTTCGTGAGCAATAAATCGGTAGTACGGGACAATGGACCAACTGCAAGGGGAACTGGTTTCGATACTTCATTAACAATTGGCTTTCCTGAAAATCCAAGGGAAACATTCTGTGAGCCTGAGAGGGGTGCCCCTGGAATCTCGTCATGACTAATTGTAGTTCTGCTTGCCCCTGTGTCAATCAAAAATTTTCTGTCTTTTCCTAATACCTGACTATGTACGTAAGGACCGTCTTGATCTACAGGAATCTCGATGAGAGGCAAACCCACTTCCCTCTCTAGGCTGTTTCATGAATACTGTTGGTAATCTGGATACTCTGACTGTGCATACTGGTACATCTGCTGTGTAACGTGTTGTGTTGCGGCAATGGGTTGGGGCTGTGGTACCGCTACGGTCTGTTGCTGAACATGTTGTGGAGCAGGTTGCGGATTCTGTTGAATATTCTGTTGAACATGTTCTGGCCTAAGCTGACGTGGTCTTTCTTTTGTTTTGCCTGTAGCAATATTATGTTTCAGAACGGCACAATCACTAATAAAATGACCTGGCTGTTTGCAATAATTGCAATTTCCTTTAACGGGACCTGTAGGGTGACTAGTCTGTGTGTTCTGCATGTTACCCCTCTTCTGACCATCAGCTGGAACAGACTGGGCAACTAATACTTTCATTTTAGTGTCTTTCATGCGTCTCTGTTCATGATCGTGTTCCTCTCTGATTCTGTTCTGGTGGTATTGTAACATTTGTAACATTTGGGAAGGCGTATTTGCTTGCCATGTACTTTCGACTTTCAATACTCTGTTCTTAACCTGGGGTAAGGAATTCTCAACTAATTTGGTCACGAAAAGATGTGGGAATGACTCGCTACTTGTTTTTAGGCCACTGTTAATAATAAAACATTTCTCGAATCTAGAATAAAAATCACTAGTGTCTTCGTCTGGTTTCTGTTTGCAGGCTGAAATTGCATCCCAATCTTCCTTTTTAACTGTCAATAATCTAGGCAAAACCTGTACTAACAATCCTGGTAATGCTTTGGTTTTGTCCCCAAGACCTAAACCTGGGGTACGTCCTTTATCTTCATCTTCTAACTCAGTCCAATTAATCTTTTTATCTCCCACCTCCCAATCCTTCTCTTTCAGTTTTTCGTAAATCCCTGCTGGCAATAATACTTTTAACATTTTAAGAATGTCTGAATATGTGTAATCGCCCATAAGTAACATATCTTTTAATTCACGGTGGAATCCTGCAGGGTCTTTATCGTGACAAGGTACTATTTTCTTCATCTCCAATAATTCCATTTTAGTCAAAGGAGTGTGTACAAATACACGTTCAAGCGTATCATCTGGCTTACGAAATGGATGTACTTCTCGTAAAGGATTCTGTCTGTCTAAGTGATATGGCTGTCTGACTGGGGGTGGAACTGAAACAAGACGTGGAGTCAGGAACGTACTATATTTGTGACGTTGTTCTAGAATGATATCAATTAAATCGGTACCTAGGCCTCTCCACCTTCTCAGGAGTAAGTCTTGTAATAAATTATACAGTGGACCTGGATCAGACTGTTGGTTTTCATACTGGGTAATGAGATGTTGAGTCATGTATATACCAGCTAATCGCTGTTCTTCTGGAGTAAGACTTAAAAATGTTTGCGCTACTAGTTCATCTTTATATACATTGTCATCCCCGGCCCATTGAACTGCGGACCGGGCTAGTTCCTGATCACGTAAGTTAGTGAGTTCATGATAACCTACTCTTTCTTTCAGGATTTTGTCAGTAACTTGGAAAATATGTTCAAGAGAACATTGCTCTGGTATCGGGGAAAGGTATCGTTTCTTGCTTTCTAGACGAATGGGTCTGTCAAAAGGATTACCTAAAGGGTACTGTTTAGGAGGTTTCGCTCTACCTACATACGCTACTATATCTTGAGTTACTGTAGTATTCTCTGGTTCTTCCTCCTCTGAGGATTCCTTATCGTCTGACTTGGCTGTCCTTTCGGCATTTTGTCGGGCATGTATAGCTTCTATTGCTTTACAGATTTTCCTAGACATGGTCTCTATACATTTCTCTCTGTCATGCTTGCAATCTGCAATATTCTGACTCCATTTAGTCAATGCATTCATCTCTTCTTGATCAAAACCTGGTCGATCTCGTTCTCTTATCAAACAATTAATCAAGAACCGTAATATTAAAGCTTGTGTATCAACTTTCTGATATGCCATGGCTTCACGAACACATTCAGGGCCTTCTCCTGTTTGAATAAAATGATATATCTTATCTAATTGATCGGGCATTCCTGGTAACGTAACCAAAAAGTCTGCAACACGTCTTAAACGTAACGAGGCTAACATCATGAGTCCTGTCTTGCCAGGTACTGCATCATATCTACAATCTGTAAGATATTGTTTAAGTGTTTCAGCTGGGGTCGCTTTCGGGGTACGCAGTGTAGCTAATTCTCTCATTGTTAGTCTCTGTACTTGTGGCGGGGTGTGAAACCTCCTGTGGCACCTCATGAGGCGGAAGCATGGGCATAACCTGACTGTAAGGTAGGTGTATGTAACGGGACTGAACCTTGGGCTCCATCTGTCGAAAAAGGATTAGGGGGGGAACAGTAGGGGAAGTGATACCAGGTGCGGGAAAATGCGGACGTGGAGGGGTCGTGGCTTGTGGTAATTGATCAACAGGAATAGGCTGTGGCGGATTATTATCAGCAGGTTGTACGTTGGTATATGCGGGAGCTACATCATCTAAATAGGAAGAAAGGAAAATATCTTCTGCGGTCTTATGGTGACGTACTTTAGTCGGAATCAATGGTGGTGGCAAGTTACTGGATACTTCCGGGTTGGCCTTAGGCAGGCCCTCGGCAAGAACTGGATACATGCCTGTAATGAGTGCATTTCTTTTACGGTCTAATTGTTCTGATCTGACCTGTTCTCCTTCTTCTAGTAACTCTTTTTCTTTGGCTTTTTCGGATTCTTCTCTACTTCTCTCTACTTTTCTGAATTCCTTTTCTGTTCTTCTATGCGATTCTTTACGCCACAATTCTATGGCATCTTTCTGAGATTGTCTGGCTTTCTTTTTCCATAATACTTCTTCTACTCTCATGATGCACTCGGCATCCCATGTCCCTGAGACAGGCCATCTAAACTGCTCTTCTAAATGCTTGGTGTAATCCACCCACAAATCTAAATACAACACAGCGTCTAAGCTGTGCTTGTGGTACATAAAATATCCTGGAGTGTCCCTAGGCGGGACAGGCACTGCTTCTTCGAGTATCCCTTTCCTAGTTCCTATCTGACGTAATTTTGAGAATAACGGCATCTTTACTTTGACTCGGACACAATAAACACAGTGATAAAAAGCAAACAGTCATTCATACCACGACATGAAACACATTAAAACATTTCAAATAGATACTGTCTAGTACATAAAACACAATACTTAGAATCACGTGAGAATAATGCTAGAAGGCTTGAATCTTGAATCACTGAATTACTGAATTACTAGATGCACTGCTAAACAGTACAGACCGGTCCCATAAAGAGACACGTCATACCGCGCTCGCCTAAGTGAACACGTACGGACCAGGACTGTGTACCCAGACCTGTCTTGACCGGACACAAACTAATGCACCCGTCTAGATGCGTCCCTAGCAACGGTACTCACCGGGAGCAATACTTGAACTTGAACTTGAAGGCCTCGGACTGGACTGGACTTCTACTGGTACGGCTACTACGCATGCGCCTCGTCACATCGGAACAGGTGGGCCTCTGGATACCTCGGACACTGCTACTCTCGGCTGGGCTCTGGTCGGGATCCTCCGCACTCCTCACCGCCTCGTCTGGATGTCGACCGCAGTCTCAATCACCTCCGTAGGCCTGAGGGAGATACAGGAAAACCTGCAGATGCGCATAGGTGTCCGTCACGGCTGTGGCAGGGGGCAAAGCCCGCGACGCATCTCCGGCGCGTGGGGTGGGGGAGGGTCCCTGTTCGGGCGCCAAATTATGTGGTAAATAAAATTACCTGGTCAGTTTTTCCGTATAATTATCATTACAAGACAGCTCAGAAAAATGAGAGGCAGAGTCCGTGGTATCTGAGTTTTACGGGGTTTATTAGAAAAACCTCGAGGTTGGAGATCATGTTCCGTCACCACTAGGGTTCAGGAAGGAAAAGTCAACGTTTTATCAACATTACACATTATATATATAAAGTAACATAATTGAATCCAATACAGTAGGCGTAACAGGTGAAAAAAAGTGAGATAAGAACACATGTGCGTAATAGGAGGCGTGAAAAATAGGCGTACACGAAGGCGTGCACTGTACATGTCAGAGAAACGTCACAGGAATCGTCACATGTGGGTGGGTGCATAGAGAAAGTTGCAGAATCAGCAGAAAGTATGGATGCGCGCGCAGCTAGCATGACGTGACATAGATGTGTAACTGGGGAGAACTTTAACACTAGTAGAGGAGACAGAAGTCTGGGATGTCAGAACAACCTGGACCTATAACATATCTGGTATCTTATGTTTGGAGGATGTATTATCTGGAGTAAAAGGTCTCTCGGGCAGAGGCTATTCTATACTGGATGCTAGTGCATGCATATGTGTCTACGTGTCTACGTGCAGGGCCATGGGCCTACTATGGCAACGGGAACTGTAAATTACTTGCATGGGGGCAGGAAGGCTTGCTCTTTGCTCGGCAGCCGGGGAGATGTTTACCTGAATCACTAGACAGGAATGTATTTTCGAGGAGGCTGAACAGATAACTTGAAGGCAAAATACCGTTTTGGCAGGCAGGCCAGGTTGAGCAAGGCACCGCTTCACTTGGCAGGAAGTAAGGCAGAGGTCAGGGATACGTGTCCATGCTGCAGCTTTCAGAGGCAGAAGGCAGAAAGCAGAAAGGGCTCGGAGACAGAAATCAGGGCCTAGCTCGGCAGAGCCAGGAAAAATGTGAAAGTGTACCATGTAAAGACGTTGGCATGGTACGGTTAGGAACTGAATTATTGATCCATTCATGGTGGATCTGAAAGAGGACATGTTAACGTTGGACGCAAATGTATTTGCGTCTTCATATTCGGTCATGGAGGGAAATTACATGTACTTGAAACTCGTACATGGAGCCGTTGGGGTACACGTTAGGGGACATACTTGACCATAAAAATTTCAATTACCTCAAATCAATACATTTGTAGAGCACACAACTCACCCGTGAGGGTCTCAATGCGCTGGGGGATGGCGTGGGTGCTGCTACTGCTGAAACAGCCAGGTCTTGAGGAGTCTCCTGAAGGCCAGCAGATCCTGGGTCTGTCGTAGGTGGATGGGGAGGGTGTTCCAGGTGTTTGCGGCGAGGTGGGAGAATGATCTGCCGCTGATACAGGAGGTGGTGGCAAGGGCGACGTCAGCGAAGCGAAGCTGGCAGTTCGGGGTGTAGAAGATGAGTTGTTCATTGAGGTACGCTGGTCCGGTGTTGTGGAGAGCTTTGTGAGCGTGGGTGAGGAGCTTGAAGGTGATCCTCTTGTTGACGTGGAGCCAGTGTTGGTCTTACAGGTGGGCTGTGATGTGGCTGTGGCGGGGGATGTCGAGGGAGAGGTGTGCAGAGACGATCTGTATGCATTGAAGACGTTTCTGGAGTTTGGCTGATGTTTCTGCATAGAGAGCGTTGCCGTAGTCCAGTCTGCTGGTGACAAGGGCCTGGGTGACTGTCCTTCTGGTACCATTGGGGATCCATCTGTAGATCTTGCGAAGCATGCAGAGGGTGGTGAAGCAGGAGGAGGAGACAGCGTTCACTTGATAGGTCATAGATAATGCGGAGTCCAGGATGACTCCCAGGTTGTGTGCATGGTTAGTGGGTGTCGGTGCAGCCCCCACTGTGGCTGGCCACCATGAGTCATCCCAGGCAGAGTGGGTGGATCCGATGATGAGGACCTCCGTCTTGTCCAAGTTCAATTTCAGACAGGTGATCGTCATCCAATCAGCAATGGCCTTCATTTGTTCGTGGAGGTTGCATTTGGCGGTGGTGGGGGCCTTGGTGAGAGAGAGGATCAGCTGGGGGTCATCGGCGTATGAGACGATGTTGAGGTTGTACAATCTGGCGATGTTGGCAAGCAGTGCCATGTAGATGTTGAAGAGTGTTTGGCTGAGGGTCGATCCTTGGGGTACGCCGCATTTATTTAGGCGTAGTAAAAATCAGGATTGACATCTGTGTTTATTGATTTTTCATGTATTGGCTTCTTTTGCCTCGCTACTTTCGCGGTTTTAGCTGCTTTCAACAGATATATTTTCACACACATGTGGTGGAGACAAGAACACAAGCTTATTTCCAGCAGCTAAGAATGTAATTTAACTTTTTTTGTCATCATTTTATATCATAATTGATTTTTTTTTGGGGTGGGGTCATATATTGCCGTGTGCCTTTGATCAGAACTATGAGAAGAGATTGATGAGAGGGTGCCCACTTGGGCTTTATTGTGTACCATTTGTTGTATCAGGTTTCATTTATACAATAGATGCAGAATTTATATTGGAGTTGCCGGAATGACTACAGATAGAATGAATTGTCATTAATCGAGTGTTGTCCCATATTCCTAGTTATGAAGCAACAGATATTCTGAAATTTGGTCTTCAGAGTAAATCGCATGACTGGTGTTTGGGAGATGACCTAGGGCTTGATTACATTTTTGCTAAGTGGCCTGTTTCTCCATCAGGGTGATGAGGTAAATTACTCTGTCACTCTGATAGAGGGGCCACCTGCCAAATTTTGACATGACCGCCAAGCTGGCAGTTATTTCTAAAGCAATGACAAGAACCACAATCACTTGGATTCCTGTCAATGCTGTTTATTTATTTTATTTATATTTATTTATATAAAATGTATAACGCGCTCAGACTACCCAGGGGCATCCCGGCGTGGAACAGACCAAGAGGAGAGGCTCAAGTCAATCACTACTGTGGAAACAAATAGGTCTTCAAGAGTTTCCTAAAAAGTAGGATCTTGGGCTCTGAACGAATCTTAAAGGGCAAGGAGTTCCATAAAGTCGCCACTTGCACTGAGAAACGCCTGCCCCCAGAGCGAGCTCTCCTTACTCTAGCTGACTGCAGAAGATGTTTTTGGTCCGAGCGCAAAAAACGTGTGGGCTTATAAGGACGAGCCATGTTAAAAAGGATCGGGGGGCCCTTACCATGCAGGATTTTGTGGGCCGTGCATAGCGCTTTAAATTTCACCCGCTCCTTCACAGGGAGCCAATGAAGCGTTTTGAGGGCCGGGGCAGCAGACTGTCTTCTGGGAACATCCATTAACGCTCTAGCAGCTGCATTTTGTACCCATTGGAGGGTTTTAAAAGTCACTTCGGGAGCACCGAGAAACACCGCGTTCCCGTAGTCAAGCCTCGACAGGATTAAACCACGCAACAGGAGCTTCCTTGCTGAATCAGGAAGCAGTGGTAACACCTTGCGGGCTGACCGCAGCAGACCAAAACAAACCTGCGCGGTCTTCCTGGCGTGGGTCCTAAAGGACAGATCTTCCTCCAACCAAACTCCCAAGGTCTTGATCTCCTTCTTGGGAGATGGGGGGTCACCCAGAGACCGGGGCCAACAGCTAGCAATGATAGAGGAGCTGGATTTACCCAGGAGCATCAGCTCGGTTTTTCCTCCATTAAGCTTTAAGGCAGAGTGAGACATCCAGCGATAGACATTAGCAAGGCAGTCGTGTAAGACTTCAGGTTGTTCCGCCAGCTGAGTGAGGCCCACCACCAGCTGAGTATCATCAGCGTAGCTGATGATCTTGACTCCTGAAGGGGCGACCACTCTTTCAAGTGGAGTCATGTATATATTAAATAAGGTAGGGCTCAGCGATGAGCCCTGCGGGACTCCACATTGAAGAGGGAATAGGGTCGACTGCTCTGCCCCTTCCCAGACTTGGTAAAAACGGTTGGAGAGGAAAGATTCCAACCATTTCAAGGCCGTCCCTGAAACACCTACCTCTGACAGACGTTGGAGGAGCACCTGATGACTAACGGTGTCAAAGGCAGCACTCAAGTCCAGGAGGATCACTGCCACTGACCCTCCTGTATCAAGAGTGCACCTTGCTTCCTCCACTACTGCCAGTAGGGCTGTGTCCGTTCCCTGGCCGGGGCGGAACCCAGTCTGGGAGTCTCCCAACAGATGGTTGGACTCTAGATGATAAGAAAGCTGACGGTTGACCAACTTCTCTGCAACTTTTGAGAACCCAGGCAGAAGTGAAATGGGCCTGAAGTTGGTCAAGTCGGATGAATCCAATCCTGGCTTCTTCAATAAGGTTTTTACCACTGCCTTTTTCCATCTCTGGGGCACTGTACCATGAGAGAGTGAAAGATTAATAAGGTCAGTCAGCTCGGAGTCACTCGGAGAACCACTCTTCATCTCTGTCAGTACTTTTATGACCTCCTCTTCTGAGAAAGGGCATGACTGTTCGGTGGACGGCATTACAGATTTGTTTTTATTAAAAAGAAAAAACCTGTCTCACCATGGCAGTACTATCCCATTGTGGAAGAAGCATTTAGCACTTTTTACTGCCCCTTCACGTCAGGGTTTTCCTGGTGGTGACGGGCAGTGAAAACTCTGACCTCTAATTCTGTCCATTCTAAATTAGGTGGGCAGAATTAGACATCTGCTTCTGACTGCCCTTACTCTGTAGGGCCATCAGAAGGGTTTAATAATGTCAGAGATGGAGTAGGCTCCGCAGTGATTAAATCTAAGGTCCACCTCCTATGTACATTTAGCAGACAGGCCACAGACTCAGTGGTATAGCTACTCTGTTGCCATTGTCAAAAACAAATGGAATTCACTAGAGGGTGGGTGTGGTCCCTACAATGGTGGAGAGCACTGAGTGTTTTTAAAATACCCCTCACACACCAAAAGGACCCTTGGTGTCATGCTTCATCATCGGAGTCTTCGCACCCCTTTACGGGATGCGGCGTGCTGCTACCTACGATAACGCTGGAGCACTTATACACAGACTATGTGTGGTGTGTGTGTAGGGTTGTGATGATCAGTGAGTGGTGTGGTTTGGAATGTTATTAGTGATAGTTAAAAAATACCTGGCTCGTGGGGTAGTTAAAACAAAAGTTTTTAATGGGCCCCCGAGCTGGTACTGCTAAAAGTGTGTTGCGAGGTTCTTATGTTTTGCAATGTACATCACCTCATGTGTGCGTCAACATGTTTCGGAGTAAAAACTCCTTCTTCAGAACAGGGTGCGCAAAACCCCACCTTACTTACTCACGTATACTGCAAACAATCTGTATTCTACATAAAAGAGAAGATTTGTGATTTGATCAAATTAAGGCTATATTGTACCTAATTCACTTCATGAAAGGAGGTTTCCGCGAATAGCGAACCTGCAAAAGAACAACTTATTCCCATTGTATGTTGTACCTCATGAGCCTCCTAACGTTGGGGACAAAAAGTTGTTTTTTTGCAGGTTCGCTATTCGCGGAAACCTCCTCTCATGAAGTGAATTAGGTACAATATAGCCTTAATGTGTAAACTTACTTTATTCCTGCCTCCAGATGATATGGTTTAAAAAAGTTGTTTTTTTAGGATGTTTTCGATGTATCTGCTATCCTAAAGGTAGAAATGTTTCAAGAAGTACCCCTATTGGCTCTTCTTTAGGTCCTCAGGAACCAGGAACCTAGTTCCCTCCAATACCAAAACGTAGAAGATATATATTCACCACATAATTAGTGTTTATTGTCTGTTTTTCTATGTAAATAGAAATGAAGAGTAAGGTGTACCAGCCTCTGGCTTAATATTGGATTCTTTTATTTTATTACCATCGAACACAAATGAGCCCCTCAAAGTGAAGAAAATATGTCTCTTATTAGAAACATATATCTCATGGTTGAGCACATCTAGTGCAGTCCTAATAAACTGATTAGCTCCCTCAAAACATTGGTCACAGAATGCATGATGCATTTTCATGACACACAAACTTTAAACAGATACAAGATAGTGAAAAGACAAAAAATCCACATACATATTAGATGCTTTATTATCGCTTCATGGTTCCTCCGGTATGACAACGTCTTAGAAAATACAGTAGTTTGCCGTTTTTACCTTTGAACCAGATGAGCATCATAGATCCCACTGAATTTTCACAAACACATTGTAACAATTCACATGTACAGAATCTCTAAAATCTTACTCCTACTGTTTTTTTGCCCATAGAGTGTGACAACAGGCCATGCTCTCCCAGGAATGCGACTGCAGCTCGAACCGCTGAATGGAATTACATTAAATTTGAGTTAAATGCTGGTTCAGAGATACCTAAATTTAAAAATATAGATGTCTGGGAGCACAACAGCCTACTGAAACCCTATTGAAATTTGATTGGCTGCCAACACTTCAACCAGGAAGCCATCTTGCGACTTGGTTGAACTGAGTCCCACCAAAAATGTCCCAAAAAACAAAAGGCAGCAGGCTAGAAACAACCTGACCCCCTTGGCCCCAGAGCCAAAAACTGCATTTTTTAAAACGTGTAGGTGGATTCCGCTGATCCCGATGGCCAATTAAAAAAAAACAAGGTGTGGTCTCCCGCGCTTTGTGATTAAATGGCCCCCGGGTAGCCAAGGCCCGAGGGCAAGCACCGTCTGTTATATCCAGTAAGTCCCATACAGCAAAATTACTAAGAGGTTTTCGTAGGCCACTCCCCCTTTCTCTAACACTTTGCAACTGCATCTCCTGGTTCACTACTGGTTGGGGAATAAAGTCATCCTGGATGATGTTGGACCTTGGGGGCCAAGAAGTCCTCCTGGCACTTTCTGTAAGTCCTACACATCGAGATTACTGAGAGCTGGTCAGAGGCCACACCCTTTCTCCACCACTCTGCAAACACCATTACTACTAAAAAAACACACAAATTCACTGAAAGAACGAACAATTACAGGGACGTTATAGTAAGGAATTAGCATTTAAATACCCTTATAAATTCACTGAAAAAAACAAAGGTTACACGGATGTTATAGTTAGAAAATAGAATTTAAAAAAAACCTTAGAAAGTCACTGAAAAAAACTAGTTTAACGGGGTGTTATAGTTAAGGTCTGAGTTCACTCATACGAAACAAGAAAATTCGCCAGTTATAGTTACCTAAGCTAACTATAACTTAACCCACGCAATGCACTGCTTATGACTTCACATATTACATTACTCATGACATTGTCAGTGACATCACTGATGGCATCTCAAATGACATCACTGATGAAACCATACATACATTCAACCCCTGGGTCATCATGCCACCCCAGTTTAGAGCCAGCGATATGCAAATCAGTCTTGACCCTGTGCCTCATGGGAACAGTCCAGACTGAACTGCCAGGCCAGGTCCTCTCTGTCTTGAATCCAGTGGCTTAGTGAGCAAGGACACATGTCTGGGCATACCCATCCCACTTAGGGCGAAAAGTTCTACGCAAACAAATGATGGATGGAATGCTGAATTAATCATATATTCACCCCCAGTCAAGAGATCTGGGTTAAATCCATTGCTCTTTTGCTGACCATGCCACCCCAGTTAAGACCTAGCCACATGCAAATCACTCTTGACCGTGTGCCTCGTGGGAACAGTCCAGACCAAACTATGATGTCACATTGTATTCAAATTAGAGAGGCTTTTACATTCCTTTTCTACCCAGGCTCTCAGAACCTCCAAACCCTTTGGGGGAATCAAGGTAGCTGGAAAGAACAAGTAAATGCGAGTCTTCTGCCACATTGTTAAAACTGTCGCTTTTGGTTGAGGTGGTTGAACCCTTATCAAACATCGTCCACAAAGTTTATTTTTTTAAATGTTTTTAGTGAAAAAAAGGGATTAAAAGATGTAAGCACCAGCCAGGGGCAGCTAGTTATATGAGACAGTGGCAAAGTCAAAAGGCATGGCCAACCACGATGGAACGCAGTTCTTGGACTTGGCCCTCTTTGCAGGATTACACCCAAACATTTCCCCTTCACCCCTCCTATTTTTCATAATTTGTTTTTGTTGGCCAAAGAACTCTGTGCACTTTACTACTGCTAACCAGTGCTGTAGTGCTGATGCTCACTCCCCTCAACATGGTAAAAATGGCTTGCACCCAATTGGTTCATTTTTATTTACTTGTAACTCCTCAGTAAAGTAGTTTTACTTGTACCCAGGGTCTGTACATTGAATAGTACTAGTGGGCCTGCAGTAGCTATTGTGCCACCGACTTAAGTAGCCTTGTTAAATGTATATAAAAATGTACTGATTTTGTTATGGCTCTTTATGTCAGGTGTGTGCTGTCAATTCGTTTCCCAGGCACCTGTGTGATAAATAACAATAAGGTATGGATAAAGAAGGATCATAGCCATAACTGAACATTTGAGGTTTGTGTTTAGAAAATGTGGATTTACTTTAATCGCAAAGAGGTTACCTACAACGGATGCACCATTGATTATTTTATATCTTGAATTAGTTTTGATTTTATTTACCTGTATGATTGGTCTGTTACCTTTAAAGTCTATACCTACTGTTAAATTGCCATTTCGGGAACAGGTGTTCTGATGAGTCCCAGATGATGGCACAGCCCCACTGGAGCTCGAGACCAGCATTATAAAGGCAAGTTCCATGTGCAGTTCACTGGGCTGAATCCTTCTTCACAGCATGTGTGACAGCAACGTCTTTATGCTGCTACACCTTGAGGATTTGACGGCTCAACAGGTAAAGTGTATCATTTTTATCTTTATATTGCCCATTATGAACTCAGAGAATGCTAACGTGTTTTTTTTTTGCCATTTGATAAAAAAGGAAACATCTAGTACAGAGTTGGGAATTGTGGACACTTTTGGTGTGCAGACAATCAGAATTAGCCATGGAGACAGACAGACTGATAGATAGATAGATAGATAGATAGATAGATAGATAGATAGATAGATAGATAGATAGATAGATAGATAGATAGATAGATAGATAGATAGATAGATAGATAGATAGATAGATAGATAGATAGATAGATAGATAGATAGATAGATAGATAGATAGATAGATAGATAGATAGATAGATAGATAGATAGATAGATAGATAACGCCTGCCTGCACAGATCAGAGGTAGGGGGCGGGGGAGGGCATGGGGCAGCAGGTATAAAAAATAAAATAAATACTTACCTTCCCGCCACTTCCTCGCCGCTTCCCTCCTCCATAGTCCTCCCTTGCTCAGCTACAGGAAGCACACACAGGCTCCCAGTCAGCCAATCACAATACTGCCTAGAAGTGTTGTGATTGGTCCGAGCACCATGTTTCGGCACTCAGACGCTGAATGGCGGCTTGGACATGTCCTTCACGTAGGCTGCAGTGCAGCCTCGATTAAGAACATGCAAAGTGCGCAAGACTGTTTTGGATGGCCCAAGAGGGCCGGCCAAGTTGTGATGGATGGATTGATGGATGGATGGATGGATGGATGGATGGATGGTGCAGACCCACAAGTTCTGGTCAACTATAGGCCTATTTCCTTGCTCCCATACTTGTCAAAATTACTGGAGGCATATACCTCTGCCTGTCTCTCTAAATTTATAGAGGACAGCGGCTATCTTGAACCCAACCAAGCACGTTTCCGTCCCTGTCATTCGACGGAAACGGTCATCCTAGCCGTCCAAAATGCATTAAGATCTAATGCAGACAAGGGCATCCACCAGGCCCTGGTCTTACTTGACTTGTCGGCCGCGTTCGACACAGTTGATTTTTCCATCTTAATCAACCGTGTCGAGCAGCCTGGCCTTAGGGGCACAGCTTTTGAGTGGATAACCTCTTTCATCTCGGACCGCACTCAGTCGGTTAGACTGGGCCCTTTTACCGCCTCTAGAACTGTTTCCACATGCGGGGTCCCACAGGGGTCCTCACTTTCCCCTTTGCTTTTTAATGTTTACATGCGCCCCCTTCTGCATCTCCTAAAGCAATTTAAAGTTACAGTTTACAACTACGCTGATGACTTGCAGCTTATCTTTCCCCTGAATGCACCCGATTCTGTCATCGAATTCCAAGCAACAATGCAACTGATACAACGCTGGATGAGCCTTAACCATCTTAAGCTCAACCTGGGGAAAACCGAGCTAATTGTCCCCGGGACCAGTAGTATCAGTTGGGGCCCACATTTTTGGCCTATTAGTCTTGGACCTCCGCCGCCCATCGCCTCTTCGGTGAAAAATCTCGGAGTCATTTTGACCTTGGACCTATCATTGAGGGGCCAAGTTGGCGCGGTCGTCTCTTCCAGCTTCTATCAGATAAGAAAGATTAAAAAAATAGCGCAGTTCTTAACTTTTTCAGCTCTTATTCAAGTCACCATCGCCTTGGTTCTCTCTAGGCTGGACTTTTCCAACAGCATCTATCTGGGCCTTCCTCTCGGTCTCCTTAAACGACTGCAGTTAGTGCAGAATCAGGCAGCTAGGCTGCTTCTTAAACAGCCTAAGTGGCAATCCATCAGGCCAGGCCTTGAACAACTACACTGGCTGCCTGTCCCCCAAAGAATAATGTTTAATACCAGCTGCATTATATTCAGGAGCTTACAAGTGACAGGGCCACAGTTCATCACTCAGCTGGTCACCAGATACAAGCCCACTTTGAATCTTCGCTCCTCCAATAAGGACCTCTTGATTGTTCCTTCTTACAACAGGAAACGCCAGGGTGGTAGCTGTTTTCACCACCTAGCTGCTGTTTTGTAGAATTCTCTTCCGCTGACTCTCAGGCAAAGCCCAGATCTTTTGACTTTCAGGCTCTCTCTTAAGACCTGGCTATATAAGCAAGCATATCTGCAGTAGATTTGTTACACAGCGCCATGAAGCCCACGGGCGTATGTGCGCTTTACAAAAAACCCCTAACATAACATAACATGGATGGATGGATGGATGGATGGATGGATGGATGGATGGATGGACGGACGGACGGACGGACGGACGGACGGACAGACAGACAGACAGACAGACAGACAGACAGACAGACAGACAGACAGACAGACAGACAGATAGATAGATAGATAGATAGATAGATAGATAGATAGATAGATAGATAGATAGATAGATAGATAGATAGATAGATAGATAGATAGATAGATAGATAGATAGATAGATAGATAGATAGATAGATAGATAGATAGATAGATGTCAAAGCTCATTATATTTTCACAGATAAAACATTGTTTGTCACCCGGAACAACTTCCGCAAATGTCTCAAACGAATGATATGTACACATTATCAGGAGACGTAATTCTGATCCATGAGCCGACTTTCAAAACATCCACTGGCTCTGGCAGCACACATTGTGATTGCATAACTCAAGAGTAATATTACTTTACAGTAGGAAGGTCATTTTCATATTAAACTTGAGTTGTGGTGGCACAATTAGACTGCAGTAAAAACAATGATAGGTGTTTTTTGCACAATTATAACAGCCTCCATATACAATCCTTTCATGAAAAATAGCATTCTGTATGTGCTTTTGGAAGAACTACTTGCATATCACTACACCGGTGACAAAAATTAAACATAATGAACTTTAAATGTGAAAGCAAGTCATTAATTGACTCTTTGGAAGTTGACAAAATTTAAAGATCTGGAGGTTGTTATGTAAATGTCTTTGTATCCAATTGAGTGGGCAGAAGGTTGCATACCTTATTACCTAAAGCAATTGAGTGGCTAGGTGGCTGAAGAGCTTGATGAAGAAACCAGAAAGGCAAGCATAACATTCCTTAGAAAGTAGGCAGATAGTATTTGCTAGACTTAGTGCTTTGTGCAGGGCGATCCACAAAACTTTCGCCTTCACTCTCCTGGGTCTTGAACCTATTTTTTGCATGCTTTTGGGAATCATTGCACTTTACCACTGCTAACCAGTGCTAAAGTGCTTGTGTTCTCTGCCTAAAATATGGTGAAATTGGCTTGCACCCAATTGGCAGATTTAATTTACTTTTAAGCCCCTAGTAAAGTGGAACAACAGGTACCCAGGGCCTGTAAATTAAATGGTACTAGTCTGCCTGCTGCAATGATTGTGCCACCCACTTAAGTAGCCCTTTAAACATGTCTCATGCATTCAATTGCAGCCTGTCTGTGACCAGCAAAAGGGATATGTCAGAGTGGTGGAGTCCTTTGCCTATGATAGCTCTCTTCTCTCATTCCTCTTTCCCCATTTCTACCACTGCTCCTCATGTTCCTGTGTATTTGGTCATTTGGTGGAAGGAGTGAGAGACTGAAGAGTGTATCGCTTCCATTCGGTTCAGACCATAAGATTAGTGCATCCTGACAATTTGCCATAATTGACTCAAAGGAACACCACAAGCATGCAGTAGAGTTAACAGGGTGGAGGAAGTGCTCAAAGCAGAGGTGCAATGGCCATCAGACGGTTAAATCTTGGTGGCCGGCTTTTAGAGTTCCAAATGTAGATCTGAGTGAGCTTTAATTTTCCATGTTCCTACAATGGTATTTTAGCAAGGTGTGAAGTGAAGCTGTCTAGATAAGAAGTGTAGTTTTCTGATTCCAGGGAGTGTGATTTATTAACCAGAATTCACAACATGACTGGCAAACTAGCTAATCTTGTTAGGAGACTTTTTACCCAAGCTTATGTAACTGTTGCCTTAGAACAAGTAAGTATCCAAAGTCTTTCTAAGACATGAGATTGAGGAAGTGTAACACAGTTAAGGTTGACTATTTGACCTAAGTGACCTTTCAGTATAAGTGATACTGTAGCAATAAATGGTGTTTAAATGTCATTAAGCCTTTTGTCACTATGGAAGCTGCCATGACCCGACAATGTTACATGTTAACCTAGCTGTTGCATTGTCAGGGTTTTCTCTGTTTACTAGTATGTATCACAGTTGTCTGTAAATTTGCTGTTTAGACTATTCTGGTGATGGCTAGAGTTAGTCTCCTTGAAATCCTCATTTTTTTAGGCTGACATTGAGATTTGGAGGGAGTGAGTAGGAGAGGGCGTTGGATCTGAGCAGAAGAGTGATAACATACTGCTTCAAGGCAAAGAATCTTGAGGCCAATGAACAGGAAGATGTCTTCTTACATGTAGCCCTATGGTAACACCTAATTCGGAGCACTACCTTGGATCTAATAGTTTATATAGAGAGAGGTCCTAGGTTCCTGAAACAATAAACTGGCATCGGTCCACAGTAACAATAGTGTTGTACTTTTGATGTACAAATTAGCCACCAAACAAGGTAGTGTTATAAGAATCAACCAGAGAAAAATTGTGGCTGGTGGTTTCTCAGAGACCCTGTTCAAATTCAAAGAGAAAAATGTTAAGGGTCCAGGCTCATTGGTAGAGAATGTTAACAATTGGGCGAGGTCAGCCATTGAGGAGGTTGCCCCTCTGGCCAGAGCCTGCCCTAAGCATAGGAAGAAGCTCTCTGCCCCTTGGTTCTCTAAAGAGCTCAATGATCTTCAAAGGCAGTGTAAGAGGCAGAAATGCAGTTGGAGAGCAGCTCCTACATTGGAGGAGGAACCCTAACATAAGGAGCTCATTCTCAAATACAAACAGGCTATCCAGAAGGAGAAAGCTTTTAATTTCTTCCAGAGGATTAGGTCAACTACTAACATCCCGAAGAAACCTTACAGCACTGTGCATGCCATCTTGGCACCTGCAGCACACCAAGCAGTGGAGAACTTGCAAGCTTTCTGCAATAAGGTTGCTGAGTTCTTCAAAGTTAAGCTCTTAGGTTTTCCCTATGCCTATGGAGTTTCCTGGAAATTTGACTTTGGATAGTACTGGTAGTTGAAGGTTGCAAGAGGGGGAGGGGAGGGCCACGGCTCTCTATGAGGAAGTTGTGACCCCAAACTGCTTAACCTCAGATGTATAACCAGCTTCTCCCTGATACCTGCTTCTACAATCAACACTCTGTTTCTGGGGGGGGGGGGTTACTACTTCGGGCTCACAGGACAATCCCTGTCCACCCAGGATCCTACAGCTTGTCCCTGATCTGATTGCAAAGGCCCTGGAAAAGGTCTATTCTCAGGTTCTGGAGTCGAGAGTTTACCAGCAGGGTTGGAAGGAGGCTGTTGTTATCCTTCTGCAGAAAAAAACTGGGGGCGACTCTAGTCAGTTTAAAAAACTTGCACCCTATTTTGCTGCTGCCTGCCCCAGCTAGAATCTTGGAGAAGCATACAAGCCAGGAACTCGTTCAGTTTCTCCTGGATGAAAAACTCCTAGCTCCTCTCAAAACAGGTTCAGGAGAAATCACAGCACCAAAGCTTATAGCGACTGCGGACTCAGGCAAGTTGACCAAGGTGGTGCTCCTTTCTTGGTGCTGCAGAACCTGTCCATAGCCTTTGACACCATATCTGCATCTCTATTGGTGAAAAGGCTGCATCAGGCTGGACTGAAGGAAAAAGCACTATATTTGCTGGAGTCCTTACTGTTAGCTGTAGGGACTTTTGAGCAATTTATTTTCAGCTTCCCTGTGGGTTTGCACAAGGGTCCTCAAGGGTCCTGCTTAGCCCAACCCTATTTAATGTATATGTCACTCCCTTGGCGAAGCTGGTGCCCTTTTTGGCTTTCTGGTATAATCCTATGTGGATGACACTAAGATAATCGTTCACATATCTGATGACTGGGAAGAGATAACTAACAGGTTTAATGCTGGGATGATGGAGATCAGCAGGTGGATGAGGGGGAACTGGTTCAGACTAAATCAGAAGAAAACCAAGATCTTGGTCTTTGGAAGAGGTAACTCTATTTGTAATAGTCATTAGTAGCCACAAATATGTGGTACCGCACCTACTCCAGCAGCTGAGGTCAAACACCTTGGTGTGACTTTTAATAACACCTTGACTTTTGACACCCAGGTTGGTTAATGAAACTGTCAGCTCTTGCTTCTGGATCATCATGACCTTGAATAAAGTTCTGCTATTTCTCCTGAAAGAGCTTAGGGTGTCAGTGGTCATTGCTCTTATCACCTCTCGCTTAGACTACTGCACTGCTCTGCATTTAAATATTAACCAGTTCTCCCTAAACAAGCTCCAAACCATCAAAAATGTGGCTGTTTGCTTGTTCCTGGTATTGTGTAGTTCCTAGGAGTCCCTCAGGACCTTCATGTTTTGGATGACCTAAGCTGAAGGCTTGGTGTCCAAAACACTCTGGACAGACCAACAGGATCTGTCAGCCATTAGACCAGCTAGCTCTACAGTGCCACTACCACCCCCCGTATTTTACAGTGGTGTAGGTAGTTTCTGGCAACCACTGGACATGACAACCCTGATTCCTCAGTGATCATGGAAAACAGTTCGCTCAGTCACTTGTGCTCGATTATTCCCAGGAAATAAAGAAGATGGCAATTGGGACATTTTCAATAAGTATTTATTGGTCCAGCAACAGTCTTGAGTAAAAAATATGTGCTGGGACAATCAGGAGACAGAAGCATACGAAAGAGATTGCTAGTACCAATATAGTAAAGAGTTAATACATTTCTACCATAGTGCTAATAAGATGAACATAAGCAGTTCAGATAAAAACATGGGCACTTACATATTCCTAAAATGCACACCCTAAGTAATTTGCCTAAAATTACCTAAACTAGATCTGTATGTATAGCATGTATATGCATATATGTATATATGTAGCCAAGAAACCCCTAAGAAGCTTCAACCCCCTCACCTGATGGTTGAGAATGCATGACCCCGTCTCTGCTTCGAGGATGACACCCCACAAGGGATGTATAAACAAATGGAGAGAGTGTGGATTATGGTGGGGTACATCCTTATCCCCAGGATAAAGTACATAAAAACACAGTGGACGAACCCACTAGTAAAGTCGAGTACTCAATTGTTGTTTTTGAGTGCCAGAAACCCATTAGGTTTATAAAACGTTGTAGCACAACTGGGTGGCACTCGGCTACCCAGTTGGGACCCCAATGATGAAGCATGCCACCAACTAGGTTGGCACTTAAAAACTACAACTGAGTCGAATTTACTAGTGGGTTAGTCCGCTGTCTGAGTGAGGTTTCTTTTATACTAAAGTTGTCACTCCAGGGTTTTTTCTAGAAGTGATATGTTTTTAAAACAAGGATAAATGTTTTAAAAATAATCATCAATGTTTTTCTAAACAAATGTGATCATGCACAACTGGCTGTTGTCCAAGGATGAAAACATTGGTAACCCTTAAACAGATTAATTCTGCTACACCTGGGGACATGTTTATGTATGTCAGGTAAAGGGATTATAATAGAATACTAAGAGCCTGGTGTCCAAGAGACGGGAGCAAGCTACTAGGTGAAAGTTCACCTGTTTGGAATCGTTAATGTCATGTGGACAGGACAATGCATGTAAAAAGGGGTATCGATGACAGGACTAGTCTAAAGGACATCACACTCACTCTTCTTCAAAAGGTCAACAGGGTCAGCAAGATAATCATAAATCTAGGGCCAGTAAAAGCATAAAAATCATGTCTAATCAAATTACTAAAAGTACTATAAAAGTCTGTTAAAATATCCATAGAAGAAACATACATTCAAAGTCAAAATGGTCCTCTATCCTGAAAAGCATTCAAATGGTCCTCTAGACTGGTATATGTGGTTAATATTACACTGAGCACCTTGAAAGCCATTTTTTGCTCAGTTAGAGCATAAAGGAAAAAATAAAACAAAGTCAGTGTTCGACCTTCAATTTGGAAAATGTTTTAAAAATGCTGAATAGTTCCCTGCACAGGAAATACCAGATTGTTTATGAATCCTGTGCTGAGCAGTCAACATCACTGAACAGCACTTCCAGTATGATGTTGAGTGAGCAAAGATGGACATCACTGGTTCCCACAGCAACGGCCGGGAAATAATTATATGCCTGCATGCCTGGAACCGATGCCTGTACACCAGGAGCAGAGCCAATTTCCCTTTCAACAGGAGGGTAAGTGTCCCATGGAGGCTCCAAGAATGCCATCATCAACGTTGGAATACGCTGTGGACAACTGTACACGATGGCCTGCAAAGGCTTCATTAGCACGTCTATGTCTGGTGGAGCAACCAATGGAAGTGTCAGACACAGGTCCAACAGGCCTTCAGAACCGCAAAAAAAGGTAGCAGAACACAGGCAGGACACAGTCTAGCCAGTCTGGTCTAAAAGGCAGGAACCAATGAGCACTCAGCTCTCAAAGCCAAGATGTACCCAGGTAGACCACCATACGCTCACAACAACGTAGTTCCCTTAGTGTTGTCTCCATGTCTTGAGGGATTGAGAAATCCATTGCGAAGCATTAGGATTATAATCAGGATGCCTGCTAACATCAGCAGGACCAATGAAGCCCTCCAAAAATGCTTCCAAGTACGGAGTGTATGATCTCACTAGTATCAGACGAAGAAACATTTCTCTGAAATGGATCGGGCAGTTCGTACAGGCCAGGACCTGTATCTCTGCTGAAGACCTTGAAACCTGGAGATCAAAAGTCTCTTGGGCTGAAATTAAGGCCACATTCTGTTGAAACAACATGGCTTTCAGACTGATCAACAAATCAATCCTTATAGTGGAAACATTCAATGAAGACCACAGTGGTAAATCCCTAACTGTGTGAGCCGGGGGAAACAATACTTGCTTACAGCAAACAACCCTGAAGTTTACTGTGACTAGATATGCAATACCAGGCGCCATCCCACAAGAGCCTTGATCATTCAGCAATAAATAACTCCCATTCAAAAGCAACTCAAAAACCGGATGAATCACAGCAGCTGGGGAGCCCTTTAAGTATCCGGATAAGTTTGCTTTATTTTTTTGCATTACACATTCCATGAAGCGACACTTCTTTGCACACTAAAGACCCACTTAAAGCCTTCCCGCAGTCAGTACCACTTAAAAAAACTTCAGTGTCCTTATTTTTGCACCTATATCTATATGATAACTCTAAGGTGTCCTTTATTTTCCCTTCACCTAACACTTCATACCTGCCAGCTTGGATGTATCTAAGGCAGTATTTGAACTGAAATGTTGTGATTGGCAGACTGATATAGCCATGAGTTAACTATTCAGTAGACAATGATTTAGTCACTGTGAAAGGTGACTTCTCTAATTTTTTTAACCAGCAGCATGGTATACTTTGCATCTCTGCATACCATAGTCAACTGTCTGTCGGCCAGATTTTAAGCTGAGAACAGATTTGTGCTGTAAATGCCAGGCACATGGCTAGAATACAATGATTGTAGCATCCATCTTCAAAGCATAATAGAGCTCAATTGAGATTGCCCATGTTGCAGTATAGACAAATCTGGTTCCATTATGTCAATTGCTGAGGACACAATGTTGCCCAGTGAATAAATAAGTGAGAAAAGTGTGGTCATACAATTTTCTACCACAGCGAAAGCCTTTTCTATGTTAATCCTATCAATTTCACGTAATCTCTCAGTAGCATCATGTTGGGAGATTTCCACAGTTCATTGTAAATGTCATATAAAACACGTTTCTCATGTGGTTTCTTAGAACCTTGCAAGAAATCCCTAGAATTCATGTTGTCTGATAGAAGGGACTTGTGTTGTTTTACCTGTTGTAGTGTTGAGTTTTTAGTCACTCTAGGCACAACTTCCCAACACTGTAAGAAGTCACTACTCTGGGTCATGTGTGTATACATAGCATGGGTCAGGCCTATGGACACTAAAACCTCTGGTGGTATCCTTGAATCTTGATTGAAACCTATTTGTGTCGATAGGCCAAACCAACCATCCCTACCAATAAGGAGCCGATGAATTGCATGTACCATTCTGTATCATTGTACCCAGTACTTCCTCATTTATCAGTATGTCATTTAATAAACCTTCAATAGGTGTGGGTGAGGGGATGCGTGGTGTTTTCAAGTCTTTAATTTTTGCAAACTCGTAGCAGGTATATTGTTGCACTGTTCTGTTCACAAACATTATCTGTAACGATATGAGGCAAGTTCTAACTAAAGCCTCTGATCCCTGAACCTGCCAATCTTTCATCCCTCAGATGGATTATTTGTCTATTGTGTCCCTCTAACAGTCAAAACCTTATATGGACAGTTGGGATATAAAGGGTGCTGAATATATAAGTTTGGTGTTTGTCAGCATAATTTTCTTCGCAGTTGCATTACTCTGCACTAGCTTGTAGTAGTATGACATTAGGTCTGAAGTACTGAACCCTGAAAATTATGCACATTTCTGTGCGAATGTGGCAGAACTACCTTTCAGTGGTGTCAGGCAATGTTGCCATTGATGGTACCTGTTTACAGTATGTGGAACACTAGCTCTGTGCAAAAAGTGATGACCATAGTGCTGGTAAGAGTACACACTGTCCAAGTCAGATGTTTCTTTATACAATTCCCTGTAAGAAAATGCAGCAGATTGTTCTAAATCTGCAAGCCTAGTATTTACAGTCTCAATATCCCAATCATCAGGGAATTTTCTTGGGGTAAACCAGTCTCTCATTGAAATTTTAAACACATGTAGAATTTTCAAATGTTCAGTAGGACTAAAAACATCATATGAAACACTATCCCAAACTATACCGTCCGGTACTGGAACTCCTGAAATGTTCACTAGAGAGAATTCTCTTTATTCACGGTGTGATGACCTATGTGGCTTCAAAACCAAGTTCACAGGTTATACTGCTGAGCGTTGTGAGAGGTAATGACCATTCATTAATAGGAAAAAGACAGTTACTATACCAATCCAAATTAACAGGAACAGGATCGTCAATGCAAACCAAAGATGCAACCAAGACAGCACAAGGTAAGTCATTTTCAGCCAGCGATAAAATTGTAGACACTTTTCTTTCTTGGAAATGTGTGGCGTTTGCTCAGGTTCACTTGGATCTGAATAAAAGCCATCGAAGTTGATGAAGTTTCATCTATCTTTGCTAGCTCAGCAGTGTTTGAAGAACTGGCAGTTGCTTCTTGTGAAGGCACATTGATGTAAAGTTCATTATTCGGCAGAATTGCAATTTGCGTTTCAGTTTCATTTGGATATTGTTCAATTACAACAGGTGTAAATCGTACTCCGTTATTGTCTACTCCGGCATCTTGCACAGAGGAGAATTAAAACGTTATTAGTCTTTCCATCTGAACTTCCTGTATAGTATCGAGAGGAGATCTGCAGCTAGTCAGGACCCCCTGTGGCCTGCTGTCAAAAATCAGCTACATAGTGTGGTTTGATCAGATCAATGGAGACAAATCTTTTTTCTTTTCGACTGGCAAGAGGCAGAAGAAGTGCTATTCTTGTTCCTTGAACCGACAGGACAGGTACAGGTGTTCTGTAAGATGGCCCAAACTCCTTATTGTCCACAATCTTTTCTCTAACCAGGTCCCCAATCTTTGGGACCGAGACAGGTCTTGCCGGAACAGGTTTTACTTCCCCAGTGGCGGTGCTATTTACTTGGAGGTTGCTTTAAATTGCTGGGAATTTATTCAGTTCCTGTAAAACAGCCAAATCATCATTAACTTCAAATGGTTTTACATCCGCCACTGTGCTGGCACAATCAAGGTCAGATACCCACATTCTTGTCCCAAACAGGGTCTCATAGGGGGTACGTCCTCCCAAGGATTTTCTCTGCATATTGTTTAGTGACTTCTGGAACCCATAAAGGTGATTGTCCCAAGTGTCGCCCGCACCTAATGTCCGTGCTATTAAGGATTGCTTTAGGTCCCGTTTTTTTCCTCTCCACCAAGGAATTACCTTTGGGATGGTAGGGGGAGGAGTACCGCATGGCCATGCCCATACCTTCCATGGCTTCCTGGTATGCCCGTGAGCTAAATGTAGGACCACGGTCGGAATGTAACATGCCAATTGCGTATGTCCCGATGAACACTAACAAATCCTTTATAACAGTTCAAGCATCAGCCGAGCACTGAGGCCAAACCCTTGGAATTCTAGAGCATAAATCTATTGCCACCAAGATGTACTTGTAAGTCCCATTTGAATTTAAGGGGCCGCAGTGATCCAAATAGACATATGCAAGAGGTCTGTCTGAAATGAGTAATGGTGTTTGTGTTGGATCACTGACATAATATCGTCGACCACAATATCGAGTTGCAAAAATATCGGCAAAATAATATCGACTACCATTATATCGACATCCAAGACTTATTTAAGAACCTACAAAATTATCGACTACTAATTATCGAATATAATAATTATCGTCAACAATAATATTGAAAGACAAAATATAGAATAAACAAATATTGTGTATTAAAAAATTAAACAGTACTCAACAAAAATATCGACACAAAATATATAGATAACACTAATATCAAAAATAATGGAATATCCCCTCAATAAAAAATAGCTAAAACGTTTTAAATACAATCCAACTATACATTTTAAATATATAATGCACTCCACAATAGATATAATATAAAGAATAAAAACTTTTTACAACACATACAAGAAAATTAAAACTTTTTTACATTTATCATCCAAACATTGCTGTGAATTTATAAATAAACAGGATACTTTTAACAAATATCTGCAAATTATTATTACATACATTTTAAAAATAAGAAAAACAAACCTGGTTTACTGCAAAAGTATTAAGTAAATAGCATTTCCACAAGACCAATCATAGCAATTAAATAAAAAAAAAATCAAGGAAAAGCTCCCATTCTTAAATCATCCAATCAAATGAAGTAACTAATCAAATACACACTATAAAAAGATTACTTTGCTACTGGTTTTTCCTGCTTCTCACTCTAAAGAAAGAAGAAGGTGACACTCTGACCAACTGTTTCCTGAGAAAACTACTTTTCCAGACAAGACTCCTACAGACATAATTAAAGTAAGTTGAACTAATTTTTAAATAAATTTAAAGTAGTAGGATAAAAGTGTAACTATTTCTCAAAACTGTTTAAATAACATTTATTTTTTACCTTTTACATTTCTTCTACAGACATCCCCAAAACACACCAATAAAAGTTGAACTGATTACATACTACAAAATCCTTATTGTAAGTATTTTTAAATGTTCTCTAACACACCAACTGCATTAATTGAACCCAAATTTCTAATACACATTTTATCTTTATTCTATCTTCTTAACAGAATTTTTGAAGACATCCAAACAATTACTCCAATAAAGCTAAAGACTACACAACATAAAATTGTAAGTATATTTTGTAAATTATTTAAAAATCCTAAAATGCTAACTACAAGACAGCTTCCCCCTAGAAACCGCTCTAAATGTTATAAAATAATAGATTATCTAATTATTTTCATTTTCTACCAACAGAAATATAACAAGGAAATACAAATAAAAGTTCGAAAACACCTTCTCAACATTTCGAATTACAACAAAGAACAAATGTAAGTATAATCATTGAAATATGAATGCATATAAAACATGTATAGCAGTATTTAAACTTAAAATATATTTCTTTCTAACCTTTCCTAGCACTACAAATAGAAACATGACTGAAGGTGCAGAGTTTGTTATGTCGCAGAAAAACAAGCTTTTACTATGTTATATGGGGTATGTTTATACCCAAGAAAAACAGTCAAGACGCAAAGTATTTTGGAAATGTAGCAAATACTACTCTAATAAATGTTATGGTAGGGCTACAACAGAAGAAGCTAATGTACTATCTACCAAAGAACACAATCACTCCCCTAATATAAATGAAATTGAGGTCAGGGATGCCCTTGAAAGCATAAAAGAAGCACGTATAGGGACTGACAAACCAACAACCCAAATACTAAAAGAGGAACTCTTAAAAGTTCCTCAACATGCTTCCGGACAACTCCCCTCAATTGACTCCCTAAAACGCACAATTGCAAGACAAAAAAGAGTCACAATAACTACTCAACCTAACCCTAAAACGTTAGAAGAACTTGTTATTCCCCCTGAACTGAGTATAATACATAATAAGGAACCATTCTTACTATTTGACAACAAATGCCCTACCAACCGAATTATAATGTTTGGCACTGCTAACAATCTAAGAAAATTACAAGAGTGCCAAAATTGGATGATGGATGGGACTTTTAAAACATGTCCTAAACCATTTTACCAACTCTACAGCATACATGGATTGTACCATCATTCTAACATCCCCTTTATTTACTGGTTGTTGCCCAACAAAAAACAAAATACTTACACAGAAGTCCTAAACACAATAAAGCAGGAAACAAATAATTATTTTCCACAGAAAATATTTATTGATTTCGAACTAGCTATGATCAATAGTATATTAAAAACTTTTCCACACACAGCAATACAAGGTTGCTATTATCATTTTAATCAAAGCATTTGGAGACATCTCCAAAAATCTACATTAAGCATACAATATGCTACAGACAGCACCTTTGCATACCAAAATAAAAAATTTATAGCCCTATCATATGTCCCTGTTAAAGACATAGCAGAACATTATAACATCCTAATTGATAGCCCATATTACAAAAAATATGAGGAAAAACTAGCACCACTCCTAGACTACTTCGAGGATACATGGGTGGAAAGGCTACATAGATCAGGAAACAGACGCCAACCTAAATTTCACATAGCTTGGTGGAATGTATATTTAAGTACACTGAATCAAGAATCTAAAACTAACAACGGTGTAGAAGGATGGCACAATGCAGTTCAAGCTACCACTAGCAGAGGAAAACCCACTGTCCAAAACTAATAGAAGCTTTACAAAAAGAACAGAGCTACCAAGAGCTACGTATACAACAATCAGTATCCCAAATAGGACCAAAACTAACTAAACAAAAAAAACAAATGTTTAGACTACTCCAAAGCCAAGTCACCCTATATCCTTCTACA
Organism: Lissotriton vulgaris; assembly: GCF_964263255.1. Classification (NCBI taxonomy): domain Eukaryota; kingdom Metazoa; phylum Chordata; class Amphibia; order Caudata; family Salamandridae; genus Lissotriton; species Lissotriton vulgaris. The sequence continues at coordinate 93,254,976 of NC_141696.1, read as the reverse complement.
AGAGGCCTAGACTATCTTTCCTTAATAGCCAAAAGCCTACTGTGAATTATCTACACACAAATAACAATACTCTCATTTATTTAATAAAATTGTGATAAGTAGCATAAAAATTGTATATTATAATAAATATTCCATAATTGTCAAGCATATTTATTTTCCTAAAAAAGATTTGTAGACAATTAAGCAATATTTGATATGATATAAAATATAACAATAATAATAACAATGACATTTCCCACCCAAATCAACATAAAATTAAATAACTTACAAATTATGTTGCAGAAGAATACGTAATCCAACCACTTGCAATCCGTGTACTCCACTGTTAATCCATTACAAATCCAATTTATGAACCCTCAAAAACACAAAAACAAGTAACAATAGGAAAAAACGCTCCAGGAAATCCCGAAAACAAAAGTCTGGTAACTTTATTAATTAAAGTAACATACACACACTTTTGTAAAAAAAAAAACGCATGGTCTTCTCCCAATCCAAATCGATACCCTTAAAAACCCGAAAAATAGTCAAAAAGAGTAAAACTCGCTCCATGAAACCACGAGAAATGGAGAGAGAGTATAAAAACAATACTTTAATAAAGTAATACAATATCTTCTCAAAAAAAAAACGCATCCTTCTCCGGAACGAAATGGCAAAATCCCGGAACCTGTAAAAAATATTGAAAACAAAACCACCCACACAAAGCCCCCAAACATTTCCAAATATACATAAACATTACTGTAAAACATGAAAATACACATATTTTTACATCAAACTCAGAAAATACACTAGTCCTCAAACACTCACGACACATCCGTAAAAGCCAAGTAACACCTAAAACATACCAAAGCCACAACTAAACACACACAGTAACACTACACACCTCCAAAATACACTCAAACACTACTAATCTATAACATATAATAGTTAAATTTCACCTTACCTTTCGCAACGCGACGCAGCATCCAACCACGAGCTTCTCCAGTCCTGAATGAAGCAAAATAATCTTATGCGGTAAAAAAATAGTCCCATTTAAACACTAATAGAAACTTAAACATATTGTTCTAAGTAAAAATAAAATATACTACTAGACTTATAATTTTATACATTTTTTTCTACCACTTATAAAAATAATCTTACAATAAATCTCCTTAGCCAATTATTAATAAATAATATTAATGTATTATTATTTATTATTAATACTTAATTTAATATATTTGCATAGTAATAATTACATATAACGAATAAAACTTCAGTTTATATATTATTTACATTGATGTTTTATTTTTAAACTTACTATACAAATATGTAACATTTGTAAATTAATAATAATAAATAATAAATATTATTCATTCTTATCATTAATCCTATTTATGTATATATATATTGTAAATATATACAAATCAATATTTACACTTAAGTGATTATGTTCAAAATATGTTTATGTTATTTGTTAAAATATTTAATAAGTAATTTAAATTTGTAAATTAATAATAACAATTATTATAATATATTAATTATTATTAATAATAATTGTATGTATGTATGTAAATAATTTAAAAATACATATCAAACATTGTATGCAACTGTATAAAAGATTTACTATTTTATATTGTATTACATTCTTTATTTATTTAAAAGCTTAGTATATACTTAATAATAATTATTTACAAATATTAATTATTATTAACAACATTGTATTTAATATGTATAAATGATATACAAAATATATTTAGCATGTAAATGTATCAAATATATACTTACCTGTTTATTATTTTCTGTTCATGTAAATATTCGAAATATTTAATTAGTAAAATAACATATTATATATTAACATTATTAATTGATTATTTAATGAAAATTTAAGAAAAACATTTATTAAAGAAGAATAAAAAGTTAAAAACTGTTGACAAACTTTATAACAATTCTGAAGCAACACTGTATATAATTTTTCAATAAAACTGTTAAAAAGATTTTTTGGGGGAAATATAAAACATTTATGAATATAAATAAATGTAATGTAATACATTAAATTTACATAATTGTTTATAAAAGAGCGTACATAATTTTGATACTGTACTGTACATATTATAAATACAATCCGTCAATAAAAAATTTAAAAAACTGCATGTCTACTTATTTTAAAAATAAGAATAAAATGTTATATTTAAATTGTGATTATTATAGTAATATTTATATATTTACATCTACCTTTTTCCATTAGTAATATTTATTCTACGTTATGTTATGTTGTGTTATTCGAGATTTGTTAAGCGCACGGGCACCCAGAGGTTTCATGGCGCTAGTGGTGAGAAAGGATGGTAAACAATAACCTAACCGTGCGCTTGCTTGAATAACCAGGTCTTCAGTGCGCCCCTGAATTCCGTCAGATTAGTGCATCTCCGGAGTGACACGGGAAAAGAGTTCCAGATCTTTGGGGCCAAATAAGCAAATCGGCATCCGCCAAGACGTTTCTTTTTAAAGGAGAGCAAGGTGAGGAGGGACGGGTGGGCAGAGTGGAGATTACGAGTCGGTTCATGTTTGTTTATGAGATGGTTAATGAACTTAGGGCTTTTTCCATGGAGAGCCTTAAAGGCCAAGCAGCCTACTTTGAAAGTTACCCGTTGGGCTATAGGTAGCCAGTGAAGAGTGGCCAGCAGTGGTTTCGCCGAACTCCTGCCGTTGCTTTTAAAGATTAGTCTGGCCGCCTGATTTTGCACGATTTGCAGGCATTTAGACAGAGCCAGGGGTAGGCCTAAATAAATGGAATTGGAATCTACAATTATAATACTACATCATATTTTTTTACATTACTTTTCTGATTTAATTTTCTAACATATATAACTTACTATTCCCACTCCATTCTAATAACAGTTAAGTAAGGTACTGTACACTGACCTAATATAACTTACTATTCCAAATCCATTCAGATAAAAGTCTGGGAAGGTGCTGGACAATGATCCTATTTTATTTACTATTATCACTCCAGTCAGATAAAAGTCTGGAAAGGTGCTGGACACTAGCCCAATTTAATTTACTATTCCAACTCCAATAAGATTAAACTCAGGGAAGGTGCTGGACAGTGACCCAATATAATTTACCATTCCAACTCCAGTCAGGTGAAAAACAGGGAAGGTGCTGGACACAAACCATATACAATTTACTATTCCAACTCCAGTCAGGTGAATAACAGGGAAGGTGGTGGACACTGACCATATACAATTTACTATTCCAACTCCAGTCAGGTGAACGTCAGGGAAGGTGCTGGACAGTGACCCAATATAATTAATTATTCCAACTCCAGTCAGGTGAAAAACAGGGAAGGTGCTGGACACTAACCATATACAATTTACTATTCCAACTCCAGTCAGGTGAAAAATTGGGAAGGTGCTGGACACTGACGATATACAATTTACTATTCGAAATCCAGTCAGTTGAAAGTCAGGGAGGGTGCTGGACAGTGACCCAATATAATTTAGTATTCCAACTCCAGTCAGGTGAAAAACAGGGAAGGTGCTGGACACTAACCATATGCAATTTACTATTCCAACTCCAGTCAGGTGAAAAACAGGGAAGGTGATGGACACTGACCATATACAATTTACTATTCCAACTCCAGTCATATGAAACTCAGGGAAGGTGCTAGACAGTGACCCAATATAATTTACTATTCCAACCCCAGTCAGGTGAAAAACAGGGAAGGTGCTGGACAGTGACCCAATATAGTTTACTATTCCAACTCCAGTCAGGTGAAAAACAGGGAAGGTGCTGGACACTAACCATATGCAATTTACTATTCCAACTCCAGTCAGGTGAAAAACAGGGAAGGTGGTGGACACTGACCATATACAATTTACTATTCCAACTCCAGTCAGATGAAACTCAGGGAAGGTGCTGGACAGTGACCCAATATAATTTATTATTCGAGCTCCAGTCAGGTGAAACTCAGGGAAGGTGCTGGACAATGACCCAATATAATTTACAATTCCAACTCCAGTCAGGTGAAAAACAGGGAAGGTGCTGGACATTAACCATATACAATTTACTATTCCAACTCCAGTCAGGTGAAAAACAGGGAAGTTGGTGGGCACTGACCATATACAATTTACTATTCCAACTCCAGTAAGAATAAATTCTTAGAAGGTGCTGGATAATAATCATATGAACTTTAATAATCCTAATACCATAATTTTAAATTAAAACTAAAGTATTTACGTCTCACTCTATATCTCATAACCCACATTGATATATTATATAATTTTATTTTAAAATGTTATTACATTTTTAAACATTACTAAATATTTTTCTATATTATTATAAATTACTAAATTTATTTTGCAATTTTGAATAAATAATTTAAATTTTGTAAACATTTTTTCAAATTCCTAAAAAAAATTCTAAATTTTTTTTCTAATATTTGTTTTAGAATTTATTTACAATATTTTAAATTATTTATAACAATTTAATAATTTTTAGCAATATTTAAAAATGTTTAAATTCTCAATAAATTTTAATGAATTTACTATAAAATATATATATTCTAAAGGTCAATAATCACCATTAAACACAATTAACACCATATATATATATATATATATATATATATATATATATATATATATATATATATATATATATATATATATATATATATACATATATATATATATATATACATATATATATATATATATATATATTTTTTTTTTTTCTTTTAATTTTCTAAATTTAAAATTTAAATTTTTGTTTTGCATATAATTAAAAATTTTTTTTTACATAATATTAAAAAATGATATACATAGTTTTAAATGATCCCCACCCTTATCCCCTATTAACCCAACATCCCGCTCCTAAATAACATAACATTTTTAAATTACTAATTTTATTTTAATTTTTATTAAACTTTTTTTAAAACACTCCCCACCCTTATCCCCTAATAACCGAACATCCCGCTCATAAAATTTAAAATTCTTTTAGAAAATTGTTAAAAAAAATGTATTTAATTCTTTAATTTTCTAAAAATGTTACTATTTTTTAAATTAATAATTATTATTTTAAAACACTCCCCACCCTTATCCCCTATTAACCCAACATCCCGTCACTAAACATAAACATAAAATACACAACTAAAATAATGATTACTTTAAAAATATTATAACTTTTTTACACATTCTACAATATTAACACTTTTTTTATATTATTAATATTATATACATTTTTCGATATTTTTTACTGTCTATATTTTTTTCGATAATATTTACATTCTATATATATTATTTCGATATTTTTAAGTACACTAACAATTCACTACACAATATTTTTCGATATTTTTTACTTCGATATTTACTTAATGAAAACTATAACGATTTTTAACATCGATATAATTTCATTCGATATTTCTCTACCATCGATATTTTTGACTCAATATTTAGTCCATTCGATATTTTGAAGTCGATATTATGCCCAGTTACCATTTGTGTTGGCTGTGCAATGGAACCTTTCATCTGCTGGCAGATGTTGCATTTTAAGATTGAAGTCTTCATTTGTTAAGACAAACTTGGCCACCAGAAATACTTATTCAATAATGAAATTGTAGCTGTGACTCCTGCGTATGCTGAGCCCAGACCATCTTGTGCAGCTAGTATTAAACCAAATCTGCGATCCATGTTTGGCATAACTCTATCCCCCACTCCTGGAATTTCAGCATACGGTGTATTTTGTGCATCTAAGATATAGTAATATTTGAGTGTAAGGCCTTTCGGAATGGCAGTGCCTTCTCTGAGGCGTTGACAGCTATCAGTATCTCACCATCTATTCTCATGCTAGAACGAGTGATTGCAGCAAAGGCAGCAGCTTGCACTTTTTCCTTGGTGGCTTCATCAGCCAGTGAATTCAGTTCAACGTGTACACCAATACGCTGATGACTCAAGATGGGAAAATGTGAGCCTGTGGCAGGCATGCTTTCAGCTTTGCCACTTGTTTCCAAAACATTTTATGTTCAATTGTGCAACTCTTTGAATCTCTAAACCCATTCTGGCCCCAGTAATGAAGATATTCATTGTAGGCCTGCACACAGTAAAACGAATTGCACACTATCAGTGTGGGGAATTCCCTAACCGTATATTGTAGTGCTAGTATCAGGGCTTTCAGCTCTGCCGGCTGCGCTGTAGAATCTCCTAGAGATTGTGTAGTTGTACTGATGGGATGGAACTTACCGTCTTGCATACGTCCCTTCACTATAGCACACACAGTGATATATTTCCAATGGCAGGCTGAGCAGAACCATCAGTATAAATTATGTATTCATATTTTTCTAGAGGCAAGATTTCATTCGGTAGAGCGTATTCTTGTTCATACTGCTGGAATACTTGTGTTTTCGGTGTAGGATTAAATTTATAATCCACATCTGTCGCATTGAGAGAATTAGCCCATTGTATTCATTGAGGATGCAGTGCTTTTGCATTTGGAATGCTCGCTTAGATAACCACTTCTAAAGTCGGTACCAGGGTTACGACGATAATGTGTTTCCCTTGTGCTAGCACACTTTCTCTCACTACAGCAGTCTGTACTACTGTCAGTATTTTTTCTGTTGCTGCGTATCGCATTTCAGTATTTGTGTATATATGTGATTTATATGCAATTGGGACTGTCTCACCTTCATTGGAAGTGATGTAGGTATATCCTGATAAACCTGGGACCACCCGGATTACCAAATTGGTAGTATTCACGCATGTGCAAATATTATGATGCTATCATGTCAGCCTGATCTGAACGGAGTGTATCTGTGTGTTGTTGTGTCCACTGATGTGAGTTGAAGTCAAGCCTGATTAAGTTGTGGAAAGTTGTTCCTCTTTCTGCGTAATCTAGAGTAAATGTTCTGCCAAAATTTAGAAATCCTAATTTGGATTGCAAACTGTAGGAACTGGGGTCACCAGTTCCCCGGGGGTAGCCTGGCTCGAGCGGGTGGGCACCCGAAAGCTTAGTTGTTAAGTGACTGCACAGCACACACATCCACTGAAACAAGAAATGCACGCAAAGACTGAGACCACACCAGTGAGGTTGATTAAACAATGTACTTTTATCTAGAATAAGATCACGGTTGATAGTTCATTCAGGGTGAACAAGTCATCATGGTAACATTAACTCAATTCTCATTTCCATAAAAAGCATACTTTTCATTACTCATCCATGAATATATAAATGCATAAATATTAAATATTAAATAACTGTAGGCCAAGCATCAGCCTTGCTCCTAGTCAGCACCTGCAAGAAATTCATTAGTGGAAACTACCATCAATATTGCATTTAGAAGGGACAGATCTGGTGCATGAGGTCGCAGTCAGCTTCTCAATAAATAAGCAATATGAACGTGACATCAGGCCAGGATAGACATTTCCTTACGTAAAGCAACCATTACACTATATAACTGTGGGCATTCAGCAAACCTCTCATGAAGCCAGAAAGAACATCTCATTGTCTGCAGTAGCAAGTACAGATCTTTTAGTAACCCCCGGCCCCAGTTCTGACTCATTCATAGGCTAATTGGGGGCCAAAGGGGCCCAGTCACTAGTTTTTCCAGGGGAGGGGCGTACTCGGAGCCTCCCGCCCGCCTCCCGGGGGATGATGTTCACCTTCGGCCCTCCCAGTGCCCTTGCTGGGCGTTACAGCGTGTTTGGCAGGGGGAGAGGGCTCACTCTGACTCCGGAGCCCCCTCGCAGGTACTCTCAGCCTTGACGGGAATTGGGACGATCAGGGGAGGTCTGCGCAGCTCCGGCGCGGTTCCAAGGCCTCCCCACAGCCCCGACGTTGCTCCGGTGATCCGGGGTTTCTCCCGGCATCTCTAGGCTAATCCCCGACGGTCCCTGGGAGGTGTGGAGCCGGCCGCCATTCCCAGCGCGGCCGGCAGAGGAGTGCAACAGGCCCAGCCAATGGCGGGGCAGCGGGGGCCGAGTCCAGGATGCGCCCCCTCACGTGATGCAGATCGCAGGCTTCAGGGCATAGTGCGGCCTAGCGCGGCCCAGCTCGGCCTGTCAGAAATTCCGGCGGCCCTCTCCTGACACCGGGGGACGCCGCGGGGGCAAAGTTGGCGATGCTGGCCCCAAGGAGGGAGCGCCGGGCTGCCGGGCTGACAGGGGAAGCCCCGAGGACTCTCGGGCGCAGCGGTGAGTCTGACCTTGCCACAGCGCTTCTCAGACACAAAGCTAAGTTCCTCACAAGGCGGGGCAGCGATCAGGGCAGCGCGGGTACAGGCAGTACGGCGCTGGTAAATTATAGTGCCTCAGGGACAGTTCACAGCGCTTTAGAGGCAATTGACAGGATGGCAGGCTGCAGCGCTTATGGGACCAGTGCAGCGCTTCTCAGGGGCACAGTAGGAGAGCACTGGGAAAGTAGGGCAGCCGGATTAGCAGCCTAGTCAGTTCAGTCAAGGCAGGACAGCAGAGGGGATGATGCAGGGCAGCGCAGGGACCCAGGGGCAGAGATGGCACAGCCCGGTACCTGGTTGATCCCCAGTTGTCCTGGATTGCACAGGTGGTTTTCTTCTTGGCGCTTGGTGGTTCTGGCGCCCTTTGAAGGTAGTTGCTTGAAGGGGGGATTGGAGTTGAAGGCTAGAAAAGTTTCCTCAACAGGTCACTTCAGGTGGTCCCAGGGTTCCCCTCCCACCGGGCCAGATCAGAGGGCTAGTCCGTGTTCCTTGCTCAGCTTGGTGGGCAGTGCCTAAACCCTGTCACCCCCAGTGGTATAGGTTTCTGACTAGGCCCTACCACCTAAGTCTCCTGCGTAGGGTCCCCCAGGTCAGTGATGCCTCAACTGACTGGAAATGTTCCCTCCTTTTTCTTTTATAGTCCCAGGTCAGGTGACCACTCTCTGAGATGGCACTTGGTGACCACTCCCCTCTTCCGGAAGGTTCCAGGAGCTTCCTCACTCTAGCTATGGGCAGGGAAGGTAGGCTGGTGTCGCAACAATGTTTAGGGGTTCCAGCCAGCTCCTGGCTACTAGAGTGCGTCTAAAAAGACCACGCTGCAGAAGCAGGAGTCAGTGGCAGCCATATTGGGGGAAGAGAGCACCTGCACCTTAGCATTGATTAGCAATGGGAAGGTGCTTGGAGACCTAAGGCCAACAAAAAGAAGGTGGAAAAAATAAGGCAAGCGTGAAAAAATAGGGAAAGACCACCCTAGGGCGGACAGGTCTAACATGCGTCCCCCCAGCTGAAAGTGGGGAGAGCTACCCAACCTCTAGGAAGTTCTTGTCACTAAGGCGGAAAAACCGGGAGAGAGCATCAGCATTGGCGTGGTCAACTCTGGGTCGATGTTCCACCCGAAAGTCCATCCCCTGGAGGGAAATGGACCACCTTAGTGACTTGGGATTTTTGCCTCTCATCTGCATGAGCCTGCGAAGGGGTCGGTGGTCGGTTTGAATCAGGAAGTGAGAGCCAAAAAGGTATGGACCCAACTTCTTTAGGGCCCAGACTACAGCAAAGGCTTCTCTCTCGATGGTACTCCATCGTCGTTCCTGAAGGAGGAGTCTTCTGGAGATAAAGGCCACAGGTTGGTCTAGGCCATCGTTGTTGAGTTGCGAAAGCACAGCGCCTATGCCGTGTCTAGAGGCGTCCGTCTGCACGATGAACTCTTTCGAGAAGTCAGGTGTTGCAAGCACCGGAGGGGTGCACATCACGTGCTTCAGTGTCTCGAATGCCTCTTGGCAAGCAGCCGTCCAGATCACTTTTCGTGGCTGCTTCTTGGACGACAACTCAGTCAAGGGGGCTATGATGGTACCATATCCCTTGACGAACCGGCGGTAATATGCAGTGAGGTTGAGGAAAGCTCGGACCTCAGTTTGGGTTTTGGGGGGCTCCCAGGTCAAGATGGTTTCAATTTTGGCCTGGAAGGGTTGCACCTTACCCCCTCCCACCAGGTGTCCCAGGTAGACGACAGATCCCTGTCCAATCTGGCACTTGCTAGCCTTGATGATCAGGCCAGCACGTTGCAGAGCCTGTAGCACCTCCTGGAGATGCTGCAGATGGTCCTCCTATGTGCTACTGAAGACAGCTATATCATCCACGTACGCCGCTTAGAAGGACTCCAGGCCAGACAGCACCTGGTTCTCCAACCGCTGGAAAGTGGCCGGAGCATTCTTAAGCCCGAAGGGCATCACTTTGAGTTGAAAGTGACCCTCAGGGGTGGAGAACGCTGTTTTCTCCTTTGCTCCATCGGCCATGGCAATCTGCCAGTACCCTGATGTCAAGTCGATGGTGCTGAGGTACCGGGCTGCTCCGGTCAATCAGCTCATCTGCTGGTGGGATCGGGTGAGCATCTGTCTTGGTGACAGAGTTCAATCCCTGATAGTCCACACAGAACCGAAGTTCTGGTGTGGTGCCCGGTGGGGCCGCTTTTGGCACAAACACAACCGGACTAGCCCAAGGGCTGCTGGAAGGTTCGATCACCCCCAGCTCCAGCATTTTGGCCACCTCACCCTGGATGCTGTTCTTAACTTTATGGGACAGCCAGTAAAACTTGGTTTTTACAGCCGGACTGTCCCCTGTGTCCACATCATGGATACACAGATGTGTAATTCCAGGCGTGAGGGAGAACAACGAGGCGAACTGTTCCAACACCTGGCGGCAGTCCCTCTGTTGCTCTGGGGTCAAGGATGGGGAGAGGACAACTCCCTCCACTGATCCATCTTTTTCCTGAGCTGCCAGAAGGTCAGGAAGAGGCTCACTCTCTTCCTCCTCGCTCCCACCCATCACCATGAGGAGAGCAAGCTCAGATTGCTCATGGTGAGGCTTCAGGCAGTTGACGTGGAGCACCCAATAGGGCTGACGGGGGGTCTTCAAGTCAACTACAAAGGTGGTCTGGCCTTGACGCTCCACAATCTCGTACGGATCAGTCCACTGGTCCTGGAGGGCACTAAACTCCCCAGGCTCCATGACACACACCTTCTGTCCAGCGTCCAACTCCACCGTCCGAGCGTGCGGTCATACGACTCCTTCATGACGGCTTGGCTAGCCTCCAAGTTGTCTGAGGTTTCCTTCCACAGCTTGGCCATCTGGCTGCGAAATGCCAGCATGTAGCTGACGACATCACGGGGCAGCTTCTTTGAAGTCCTCCTTGACAAGGCTGAGGGGCCCCCTAATGGGATGGCCATAGAGCAGCTCAAAGGGGCTGAACCCGACTCCCTTCTGTGGTACCTCGCGGTATGAAAACAGCAGGCAAGGAAGGAGGACGTCCCACTTCTGCCTCAAATTCTCTGGCAGGCTACGGATCATCCCCTTCAAGGTCTTATTAAAGCACTCTAGTCAGCACCTGCAGGAAATTCATTAGTGGAAACCACCATCAATATTGCATTTAGCAGGGGCAGATCTTGTGCATGAGGTTGCAGTCAGCTTCTCAATAAATAAGCAATATAAACGTGACATCAGGCCAGGATAGACATTTCCTTACGTAAAGCAACCATTACACTATATAACTGTGGGCATTCAGCAAACCTCTCATGAAGCCAGAAAGAACATCTCATTGTCTGCAGTAGCAAGTACAGCTCTTTTAGTAGCCCCTGGTAACATCTCCGGAGGTAACTCCATTAACCCACAGTTACGGGGGCCCACTGCATACTCTGGCCCCAGTTCTGACTCATTTGTAGGCTAATTGGGGGCCAACGGGGTCCAGTCATTAGTTTTCCCAGGGGAGGGGCGTACTCAGAGCCTCCCACCCGCCTCCCCGGGGATGACCTTTACCTTCGGCCCTCCCGGGCCCTTGTTGAGCCTTACAGTGTGTTTGGCAGGGGAAGTGGGCTCACGCTGACTCTGGAGCCCCCTCGCAGGTACTCTCAGCCTTGACAGGAATTGGACCAATCAGGGGAGGCCCACGCAGCTCCGGTGCGGTTCCCGGGCCTCCCCACAGCCCGACGTTGCTCCGGTGATCTGGGGTTTCTCCCGGAGTCTCTAGGCTAATCCCCGACGGTCCCTGGGAGGTGTGGAGCCGGCCACCAATCCCAGAGCGGCTGGCAGAGGAGTGCAACAGGCCCAGCCAATGGCGGAGCAGTGGGGGCGGAGTCCAGGATGCGCCCCTCACGTGACGCAGGTCGCAGGCTTCAGGGCCTAGCACAGCCTAGCGCGGCCCAGCGCGGCCAGTCAGAAATTCCGGCAGCCTTCACCTGACACCGGGGGCCACAGCGGGGGCAAAGTTGACGGCGCTGGCCCCAAGGAGGGAGCGCCGGGCCGCGGCACTGACAGGGGAAGCCCTGAGGACTCCCAGGCCGCAGCGGTGAGTCTGACCTTGCCGCAGCGCTTCTCAGCCACAGCGCTAAGTTCCTCACAAGGCGGGGCAGCAATCAGGGCAGCGCGGGTGCAGGCAGTACGGCGCTGGTAAATTATAGCGCCTCAGGGACAGTTCACAACGCTTTAGAGGCAATTGACAGGACGGCAGGCTGCAGCGCTTGGGGGACCAGTGCAGCGCTTTTCAGGGGCACAGTAGGAGAGCGCTGGGAAGGTAGGGCAGCCGGATTAGCAGCCCAGTCTGTTCAGTCAAGGGAGGACAGCAGAGGGGATGATGCAGGGCAGCATAAGGACCCAGAGGCAGAGATGGCACAGCCCAGTACCTGGTTGATCCCCAGTTGTCCTGGATAGCACAGGTGGTTTTCTTCTTGGCGCAAGGTGGTTCTGGCACCCTTTGAAGGTAGTTGCTTGAAGGGGGGTTGGAGTTGAAGGCTAGAAAAGTTCCCTCAGCAGGTCACTTCAGGTGGTCCCTGGGTTCCCCTCCCGCCGTGCCAGATCAGTGGGCTAGTTCAGTGTTCCTTACTCAGCTTGGTGGGCAGTGCCTAAACCCTGTCATCCCCAGTGGTATAGGTTTCTGACTAGGCCCTACCACCTAAGTCTCCTGCATAGGGTCCCCCAGGTCAGTGATGCCCCAAATGACTAGAAAGTTTCCCTACCTTTTCTTTTATAGTCCCAGGTCTGGTGACCACTCTCTGAGATGGTAGTTGGTGACCACTACTCTCTTCCGGAAGGTTCCAGGAGCCTCCTCACTCTAGCTGTGGGCAGGGAAGGTAGGCTGGTGTCCCAACAATGTTTAGAGGTTCCAGCCAGCTCCTGGCTACTAGAGTGTGTCTAAAAAGACCACGCTGCAGTAGCAGGGGTCAGTGGCAGCCATATTGGGGGAAGAGAGCACCTGCACCTTAGCTTTGATTAGCAATGGGAAGGTGCTCAGAGACCTAAGGCCAACAAAAAAAGGTGCAAAAAATGGCAAGGGCGAAAAAAATAGGGAAAGACCACCCTAGGGCTGACAAGTCTAACACAAACCTTTAAGAGTCCTTGGAGGTTGGAGCAGCACACACTTTTCTAAAAAGGTTGGCTGCCAGGCTCTTGCCTTCACTTGACAACTTGTATCCCAAAAACAGGACATTGAGATGGGCAATTTTCGATCTCCTAAAATTAAATTTGTAGCCCAAATTGGCAAAACCCACAATTATGTTGTTCACTCTGCTCAAGTGTTCAAGTAAATCATCGTCCATCAGATAGATGTCATCTACATAGGACACAGCCTCCTTGACATATGTTTGTAATAATTCTGACACTCTTGCCAAGAATAGCCACGGGCTGTTCTGATACCATTGAGTCAAACAACAAGAATTTCACTGAGTGCCGAGTGTGGAAAATGCTGTCAAATATCTGCTTTCTGGAGCTATATTCTGGCAGAAGAATCAATGTGAGATATCTAATGTTGTTTTATAATTCTTCCGCACAATGTTATTCATTAGTGCTACACAAAGTGTGTTTTGTACTGCAAATACTTGTGCATGTGTTCAAACGTCGGTAATCTAAAACTAGACAATATGAATTGTCAGATTTCATTACAGGAAACAAAGGATTGTTCATGGGGGAGGTGCACGTCTCAAACACACCTTGCTATTCCAACTGGTCTAGGATTTCTTTGACCTGTCTTTTTGCATTGTTTTTTAGTGGGTACTGTCTCTGCGTATTTGGAGTAGTTTTTAATGGGATGTCTTGGTGAGTAGACTCCACGTCCCACAGTACACAGTTACAGTATAATGCCAGAGCTAGCATTTGGACCCACTCCTGCGTGTATGACTAAGAAAGCAGGCAAAATGACACTTTCCCCTTTTGGGTAATCTATCACAAATTCAGGCGGCCAATCTTTTTCTGCTAGCAGGATGACATATGTAAAGCTCAAATTATTCGAAAAGAGACCCGTAATTTCTCTTGAGATGTCCCCCTTTATTTGGAGTGTAATATGTATAATCTTGTTGGGCCCTAGCAGTAACTAGGGACCCCAATTCAAAGTGTTATCAAAATTGTTCCCCAGATATTTGAAGTTAGTCACCTTATCAATGATCTTTCTTGTTTTGGTTGATTTGGGGCCACACACCATAGTATAAGTTTAAGAAAATTGACTTTTATGTCAAGAGCTGACATAAAATCAGTAAAAGCATTAAGCAACTTTTGAAGGCTGTTTGCTGTCAAAGCCATTAGCACAGTATCATTCACATATGATAATAGTGGAACTGGGTTGCCATCTATTCTGGGGAAATCAAGATCCTTATCTATTAAAAATGCCTCAAGACCGTTAGTATAACTTAAAAAAAGAAATGGAGCTAAAATGCACCCCTGCCGTACACCTTCTGTAGCGACGATAGACCTAGTCTTTTCCCCATGGGAACCATACCTTCTGGCAACTGTGGTGGAGGCATGGATCCTACGTAAGAGTCTCCTCAATGCCCATTGTCCAAAGTAGGGCCTACAGCTTCTCCCTGTTAACATTATCATAGGTGCTGGACAAGTCCATGAAGGTCAGGTGGATAGAGTCCCCCCTGGCCCTCATGTACTTACCCATAATCAGGGACAGGTGGAGGCACTGCTCTATAGTGCCCAACTCCCTCATGAAACCATATTGCGTTCTTGACAGGGTTCTTGTATCAGTACCCAGGTTTCAAGTCGTGCAAGAACAACCCTCCCCAAAACCTTAGACATGCCATCGATGAGGGAGATTGGCCTATAATAGGCTGGATCGCTCCTATTACACTTTTCAAATACCGGAACCACGCTGGCCTTCTTCCAAAACACTGGGCTGGGGCCAATCATTACTGATTTAAAAACATTGGCCAGCAGGGGTGCCCAGAGGTTGGGATTACTTTTATACACATCTAGAGGGACCCTGTTATGGCCTGGGGCTTTCATAAAAAATCTTTTTGCAAGAGCCTCCTCAACCTCAGCCACACTGAGGGATGCACTTAGTTGGGCGGCCAGAGTTAGGGCTAGGGGTGGACCCTCACTATCTTCATTTGAGTGAACACAGTTTGGGTTGAATATGGCAGAGAAGGGAGATTCCCACACATCCCCCATAATGAAAGATTCCATCTGCCCAACCTCATCTGTAAAAAAAGTTTGATTCATAATATTCCAAAAACTTTTAGAATCTTTAAGGGCACTTGCTCTCTCCAAATATTCCCAGGCTAATTTCCTCAATTCTTCCTTTCTTTGAGTAATAGCACTTTTATATGCCTGTCTTGCACTTCTGACTTGGGTTCTATCATGAGGATTTACCCAAAGGGACATTTTAAGGTTCGTATGTGCTCTGGAACACTCTGTGTTAAACCACCGCCTCGCTCAAGATTTCATTACAAGAACGGAGGCTGACATTATGCAAATACTTTTAATGCAGTCTCCAAGCAGCTGCATGAGCCATAATACAAAGGTTCCAAAAGAACATTGAAACAAGCTAAGAGATATGACATGACAACCATCTGTCTCTTTTAAATGCAGCTCCGAGCAGATAAGTAACCTCTCTCTTTCTCTTACTGAAATTTCTTTATTTTACCTTTAATGGTTAATTATACAGCTACAAGAGATATTGGTGGCCTAATCCCCACCCTCACCTCCCTCCCCTCCTCCCCAACGATTTTATTTATTTATTTATTTATTTATAGCACTTATAGAGCGCACAAATACCGATCGGTGTCCTGGCGCTGAAAGTGGTAACTCCCTGAGGTAACGATCTGCAATTTATGTAGATCCTCCCCGTTTCATTCACCTTGTGTGTCTTTTTATGTATTTCACAGTGATTAATTATTTTCTTTTTCAGCTCTTACTAAGTTCATTGTTAAAATGATGTATTTATATCCATACCGCTAACTGGTAGCACCTTACGCAGCGGCGGCATATCCATATTTCCCCGCTCGCGCTGCCGGTAGACGGGTCACTTTCCCGCTCGCGCTGCGGGTATCATCTTAACATTTACACGCTAGCAAAGTGGGAGTCTTTCTCTCACCACCCGCTCGTACGAGGTGTACTTGGGAGACTCCTGTACAAGTGCGGGGACATGCAAAAGCGGGTTTACCTTCTCCGGTGTATACCGTGAAAAAACCTGCCTCAGCCGAGTCGAGCGCAACCGATATTAGAGGAATTGCCCTTGGCAACAAGCACCCTTCTTGCATAGCTTGCCAAGGGCCTTTCCTTACCCTCCTCGATCGTCGGTTGACGATCAGCTGTTTTTTCTCCTTCATCGAGCCTCGGATGATAACAGTTTTGTATACAGGACTCCCCCCTTTTATTTAATTGCTCATTCTATTAATATAAAAAATTTAAAACAAATTATAGAAAGGGGAAGGAAGTTAGAAGAAATAAGGCAGTAAGAAGAAATAAGGCAAGGTTTTTTCTACCTTCAAATCTGCCTTTATAGATTATTATAAAAAATAAAAAAAGCCAATGAAAGATGGAACAAGTGTCTGGCTCTGATTCAGAGCAGGCTAGCACCACTATTCCTAATTTTGATAAGGAGGGTTTTAGACTCTTACTCCAAAGGGAATTGAGGTCATGCATGCTAGAGACCCTTGGCCAGGTCATACCCTTCCTTCTCAAGAGGATGGGTTTAATGAAACCCCTTCCTATGATAATCTACCTCTGAGAGGCAAACAAAGTAAAAAATCTAATAATATCGAATTTACTGTCCCTGCGTGCACTGGAGGTACTAGCACCTCTTTAGATATGGAAGGTCTTAGCACCTCAAAACCAATTGGAGGTCCTCGCACCACGAACCAGAAGGTTGTCCTTAGCGACACATCATCTGTGGGTGCCCATCGCGGTCCAATTAATTTGGATGCCCTTAGCGGCATGATGTCTCATAGTGCTCAGCATATCATGGGAGACTTCAACGATGATAATGCAGATGTACCTGATGAGTACATACTAGACCTAGACAATGAGGATGTTGGCCTGTTTGACACAGAGGATGAACTTCCTACGTCCTCAAAAGATAATATTCTATACCCCTTAGGGGAAGAGATGTTTTCTCCCCTAAACTTAAAACATCCTCGATCCTCTCAATGGTCCCCTCAGGATCATGTTTCAAAGTTTATTAAAAAATTGATACGTTTTCCCCTTGAATGGGAGACTAGAAATATACTTAGAGCGGAATGCTCAAGGCCTTCTATTGACGAAAAAGCTTGTCATACCCCTAATCTGGATCCTGAGCTTATAAAATTCCTCTTCAGGCTCGGGCGTGATCCCAGGAAAGGGCTTGAAAAATCATTCAAGGGCTGCCAAGACCGTCTGTTAGATGTACTTGGTCCCCTTACTAGGATTCTTGACTCTGCAGAAGAGTGCCACCTTCATGATACCCCGCTTAATACCGATCTAATTAGAGGATGGAGCCAAAGAGCCCTGATTCTTCTGGGCAATGCTAATGTGAGCATTAACGCCGAAAGGCGTAGGTTAATTCTATATAAGCTCGACCCCAAACTTTCCGACATGGCCGAGAAAGAGCCTTCTTCTAATCCTAAAGGCCTCCTTTTCGGAGAAGAGCTTATCAAATCATAGATCTGCTATAGATCTGCTATCTCCGCAGGTTATGTTCTTGTCAATGGGAAAACAATCGGTAAAAATGTCATAGTTTGTAGAGTGATGAAGAGCATTCGTCTGAAAAGACACCCGAAACCAAAATATGATACCCTCTGGGATGTGAACTTGATTCTAGATCTTTTCATCTCATGGCCCGACAATTCTTTTTTTAATAGAAAACTTCTCTCCATTAAACTCGCTACTCTTCTTTGCCTTATCTCTTGTCGAAGATTTTCTGACGTTAAAGCTCTAGAGATCTCTAACAGATCTTATAATTTATTTGGAGTAAAATTTGACGTTTTCAGAAGAACCAAAACCATGTCTGACTCAATCTTTTTTCCTCGTTTTGACCCCTGCCCGAAACTTTGTGTAGTTGAATGTATGAAGATGTATGATCAAAAAATGTCTAACCTTCGCCCTATTAATGAGAAACAACTCCTTATTTCCTTTATTAAACCTCATAAACCCATATCCTCTACTTTCATTGCTCGATGGGTTAAGTCGACTATGAACTTAGCTGGTATTAATGAGGCCAAATTTCAAGCTCATTCACTTAGAGGTGCTATGGCACTATGGTCTGGAGGTAAGTTGGATGATATTCTTAAAGCTGCAGACTGGTCTAACGCTAGTACCTTTGCTAGACACTATTGTAAACCAATTGAACACATGTCTAATGTCGTTTTACAAGGCTACCAACATGCATAATGTAGCCTCCGTTCTTGTAATGAAATTGCGATTCTCCTATTACCATGCCTAGAGAATCTGGATTTCATTAAAGACATGGAGGCTGACATTATCCCTCCCATCCCATTGCCTTGTGTTTGGTGATTGGTGATTTCTTATTTATACACACTTACAGTTTGATTGTTTCAATTGTTTCTCATTGCGATGTTGTTTCAATTGTTTCTCATTGACATGTTATACTTTGATTCAATTTTTATTTATCTTGTACTGTTTGTGATGACCCTTTTTTGGTCATAAGATTTTCATTGCTTTCTTTCTTTTCAGATAATCCTTCTTCATAACCTACGTTTATGGATATCTCCTTGTTTGGTTACCTTCTTCACATCTCCTTTGGATGAAAGCCTTCAAGTCTACATTCGTCATAATACCTTTGAAATTCCTTATTTTCTCTTTGCCCGATTTAAAAGAGGCAGATGGTTGTCATGTCATTTCTCTTAGCTTGTTTCAATGTTCTTTTGGAACCTTTGTATTATGACTCATGCGGCTGCTTGAAGACTGCATTAAAAGTCTTTGCATAATGTCAACCTCCGATAAAGCGACTGGGGCTAGTCCTCTAGGTCCAGTAGCCCACAGACCTTTTGGGTGCTATACTTGCAGGTAGTGCAGTTGAAATCCCTCACCCAGAGGATGCATAGAGCCTGAAATAGTATTGATTTTTGCCTGGAGGATTTCTATAACATGGCAACTGTTGAGATCAACGATGTTATAGTGCCAGTTTACTCGCAATAACTTAACCCAAATAGAAATCACAATTAGTTGGTACCAGGGTGAGAACTTAACGATAGAGGCTTGTACGGACCGATATTTTACAGAAATTAGTAGCATCAGCCCACCTTTAGCTCTCCCTGCCACTGAGGGTGTTGCATGAACAGTAGAGGAGCAAAAACTGTCCATCGCAATGTTGTCCTTTTGCCATGTTTCCTGGAGGCAGATAATATCAAAACCCCTTATATACTCTAGCCACTCTTCATTTAACAACTTTGTGCGAATACCGGCAATATTCCTGGAGATAATTTTAAAAGGGTGAATAGTGTGTTCTTCATCATGCTCACTGATGTGGAATTAAAAACAGGCCTAGCTGCAATAGTTGCCCAGACAGGCCCCTCCCCTCCAAGGTTATCATCAAGAATGGAAGTAGGACACCAAGAGCACTTTCCAGATTGAACTGTGTTCTTAGTAATGCTAATGAAGTTAGACTGGGTGGTACCGGATGGCTCAACAGGCAATTTTCTACCATTCTCATCAACATCTGAGGGTCTCTCTAGATTGGTGCATTGTAAGCAAGATCAACTGGTTATGGCTACACTTCCTACACATACCGGCAGTCAGTCAATTTCACTCAAACTAGAGAGCATCAAAGCGGTTGGGATGGATGAATGACGTGGACTTGAGGAGTGGCAATCTCTTGTGTTGTCTCCATAGAGGACGTTGTTTCATGTAAGTCCCCTGGTTGGCGGGGGGTAGAAAAAGCCAAGTGGATGAACCTTCATCAGATCATTAGATGAATTTCTAAGCTGTGTTAGGGCGAAGTGCACAAGCCCAACTTTACTAAATTTGAGCACCATACAATCCCCATTCACGCTTTTATCCGTATTACCCAGACAGCTCACCCTCCTTGTCATAATAATATTTTCAGGCCAATTTGTTTACAAGAAGATTCTCCTCGAAAACCAGTGGGCCGATTTATTGATTAGACTCTGCCAGCTTTCTTGATGCCCCGGGGGGTAGCTGGGGGACCCCTGTCAAAATCAATGTATATGCTGTACAATCTGGAGGTAGATCTAAAATATCAATTGCACCCCGCCCACTCTGAGAGACATGCTGTGAGCCATTTGTGTTAGCAGACCCTTGTGGGTATCTTCCCCCTTTCAGAGGGGCAGGGTTTTCTCTATTAATACCCCCATATCTCTGCTCTCGGTTGTTCCCAGATCAGTTCCTATCCTGTCCCACATTTCCAGAGGGCAAAGGCATTACGTTGGTGGGGGGGAACTCTTGGGGGGAGTGTTGGTTGTTTGTGGTGGATATATCACTTAAAGGGGCCATCCCTCTCATATTATCATCAACATGTGCAGCATTTTCTTCAATTACCCTCTTATTAGTGCAGCTTGGTCCAGTGACCATATGATTTTGTTTTCCTGTTGTCGTTATTTTCCCTAGGCCATTCGTTAGATGGGCAAGATGCTCATCTATTCAAAGTAGACATGCTAAGATAGGTGGTAAAGCCTCTTGTACTACTTTACTGAGTCTGTCAGTGAATGTGTCCATTTTGTCCAGTATCACAATTCTTCCTCCCCAAACCAAGTTTTAAACGGGAGGGTTTGTTTGGATCTCTTTACCCTTGGCGAGGGGCCCTTCAGTCTTTGGTCAGCCCCTGCCAATTCAGTACGTTTGCTCTTTCCCCCTGTTGTGAGCTCCGAACCAGTCTCTGCCATGACTGAGAGGGTAACAGGCTCAGGTCCATTTTACGTAGTACATAGACAACATTTGGCGAAAGTGGGACTTGTAACCTCTGATCGACTTGAATGTCAGCCACGGCTATATAAGAGTTAGAGGTAGCTGAGGCTGGTAGGTTAGGCAGTGGGACTGATGAGAGTCTACGCTCCGCCAGTTCCAATTCCTTCTTCAGTGGCCCAACCGCGTATTGAAGGAAACCGTCTAAAGTTGTATCAGTGTGTTTGTTAGGATGCATTGGTTTCCTTTTCTCCATGCTGATAAATGGTTGGATAAGGTTAAACATTTTTTTTTACCTTAGCACAGCTTCATCCAATGTTGTCCTGACGTCTTTATCCCTGGATGTGGACAGGAAAACCAAGAGGGTAGGCCCAGCCCAGCCTCCTCCGGGCTCCGACGGGCGTGGATGGGCCAGCCCTGGCACGCCCAAGCGCATCCAACACTGCGGGAGCCCTGCAATGATTTTATGCGCCTCTGAGGGCTGGCAAACTCATTGGCGCCTCCCTGGGGCAAGGTCTTTAGGGGGTTGTAGTCTCCCGTACTGGCCACTGCAGAGACTTGCTCAATGGGATCTTTGTCATATGTTGTTATTTTTGTAATAAATATTTTCATATTATTATAAATTGGAAAGGCTTTTTTGTGTTGTGTGTTTGACTTTTTAATAGTTTGGTACTTTACACAATAAGTTAAGTCTATCTGATCTGTGTTATTGTTACCAGGGGTTCAGCTCAAGGTTAAATTACTGAAACCTGTGACTGGTTATAAGAGATTAGTAAATGCATTACTAGTGGTAGACTTCCATCCACCCCAATTATTAATTCACTCTCTTACACATTCCCATGTTGCACGATGAGTCTGTCCTATGTTATTTACTTACCCTGTTACAGTATGGTAACGCCAAGCTTAGACTGTTAATGAAAAACAAAAAAAATAATAAATTATGCATACAAATGCTCGTTAGGAAAGTAGCAGCCTGGCAGCAAAACCAATGTGCCGATCCCTCAAATAATAATAATAATAAAATGTAAAAAGAAGATGAAATGGAGAGGTGGGGGCTGTGTGACTGTAAATGAATAGAAAGGAGAGAAAGCATAAGTTGCTGAGCTGAAGAAGCAATAGGGAGGACAGAGGAACAACAGTGGAGCCGTAAGAATTAACAAGGAAGCAACACTGAAAGAGGAGGTGGAATCAAATGGAGAAGCAGCACACTTGGGAGAGAGCCAGAAAACACATGCACTCCCACTGAGTGAAGAAACATAGTAGCCCACAGAATAGAGGCAGTGGAAGGACAGAGGTCATCCAAGCAGAACACAATAAAATGGAAATACTCCTGAAGAAGGACAAAGAAGAGCATAAAAGCCACTCAAAATGAAACAGGGAAAGGAGCTATCCAATCAAGAGTAAAGGGCTGACCCACAGCAGTGTATGCCTGTAATGTACGAGACACAATAGGTCTTGGACTACAGACGGCATAAAGATGATTCTAGGCGATACCTAATATTGCAGGCTGAAAAGATGTTGCAGGGCTGTGACATTTTGTTACCATTCCAGTTTTGTTTTAGTTTAGGAAAATGTAGCGATTTACATTGGAGGAGCATGGCTGACCCTATCTGAAAAATGCCTTAAATATAAAGAATTTATACCTCACACCAAAATTCATGTGAGGATGATGAAAAAATCGTCCTCTGATTCAGATCTGAGAAATATGGAATTAATGAAGTTCCTTTGTATATTTTTAAAGTCTTGCAATGATATTTTAGAAAATCCTTTAAATTACTATTTTTAAATATTTGACTTTGTAAATCTAATGTAAAGTACGTTTTCCAGGCATGTTGAAAGTACAATAAGCTTTACTGAGTTGTCATCTAACACTGTTTCAATGCATTTAGTATGTTTTTATTTGCCAACAGTCCCATTATTTATGGTATACAGTTGTACATTATTTTATCGTGTATTATGACACGTGTCTTTGTTTACCTTCGTATTCTGACAGAAGGCAGTGAAGTGGACCAATGTGCAATCAATGTCACAAATATGTAGGACCAGAACCAAAGAACCATAATGGAAAGGAAATAAACTGTAAAAAGATGGCTTCAGGAAAAGAATGAGGAAGGAAAAACGAAAGGTATGTATGCAAACTGTGTGGATTAGTATAGCGAAAAATCCTTAACTCCGTAAACTCTGTGAAGTTTACCAATTTTTCACTCACAAAACTTGCAACATTGTGTCCGTTTTATTAGGCTTCAACTGAAAATTAAACATGTCACAAAAAAAGTGGATGAATTGAGCAGCAAACATATTCTTCGCATTAGAATTCCCTACCTAAATGTGAATGCTTGCATGGATACTTTCCCAAATTTCTCCATCATCAGTGTATGTTCTCACATTTCTTTTTAATAAACTTCACAACATTTCCAGATATTGAACGTTTGCAAAATGGTGACAAACACAGCACACGATTTGTTTAGGTTACACGCTGAAAAGCGCACAGCGAGACGATATTGACAAATCATTAAATGTTGAGAACAAGGGATAAATATAGAGAAATGCAACGTGTCTCGGTGTGCATTACTTGACAACCCAGTGCAGACACAAGTCATTCTGATACAATATTGAAATACTTTCGTAGAGTGTCAGCCAACTCTTCATCTATTTGAATGTATTGGAGTTTCGTTCTCGCAAAGAAAGCTATAATAGAAAACTTTGTAGTGAGTTTTCTTCAGAAAAGTGACAGCAGCTCTGTAGGGTCTGTATGTAGCTCAAAAATATGGACACATATTTTTGCATGGTCTAGTATTTTTCAAAACAAACATAGCATATGTCTTCACTGTCCGTGTGAGAATTATCAACCATAGGTTTGTGACCGAAAATAGAAGGGGAGTATTAAAAAATTCATAAAATATATAAAAAAATAACACAGTCAGAGGCTATAGACAGCAGAGATAGTCAAATATATTATCCTAAAGCAGTGCTGTCGGTTAATTGACAGAGCCCTTACAGCATCGGTAAGCAAAGAGCTTTCACCAATCTTACAGGCTCCAGGTCTGACAGCATTACATGAAAGGCTCATTGACAAGTGAAAAATAGCACAGGATGAAGTAGATGCTTCATGGTACCCATGAAGCAGTAATACTCCTGCCACACACAGCAAGAATGATCACTTAAATTTTAATTTAACATTTGGAAAATGTATTATAGATTTTTTACCTAAATCTATCTATATATATAAAAACGAAAGTATGTCCGTTTGTCCTTTATGCATTACTACACCATTCATCCGATCGTCATGAAGCTTTGGGAAGTTGTTGAGTACACTCCCGCAAAGGTTTCTGGCAAAAAAAACAAAATTTGCAAAAAAATAAATAAAATTGTTATAAGTTGTTGAGTACACTCCCGCGAAGGTTTCTGGCAAAAAAAACGAAGAAAAATGTGTTAAATATCGGCCTGAAGGCCCTTATAATCTTTCTAATACTGAACGTTTACAGTTTACGGTGGGACTCGCCTTTGCAATGACCATCAACAAAGCACAAGGACAATCGCTGCAAGTGTGTGGACTAGATCTGGAGAATCCGTGCTTCTCACATGGACAACTGTATGTGGCCAGCTCACGCGTCAGAAAACTTTCTGATTTATTTGTGTACGCACCAGACGGAAAAACAAAAAATACCGTGTGTCCACAAGCACTCAAATAAATAAACAGAATTAAAACAACACTTTAAAATGTTTTCCATATTAAAATGAATAAGTTTCAATAAAAATGACACAATGTAAATTGAATGTTATCAGAACAAGTTTCCTTAAATTTCCTTTCTTCTGAGATCGCAACAACGCGCGACGGGTAAGCTAGTGTCATATAAAAAAGAGTTTTCTTAATAAACTCAGAGTTTACCTTTTGAATAAATAGGTTCCATTCCACCGAATTTTCACGAAGAAAACTACGTTTTGACTTTTTATTCGGTCACAGTATAAAAACCTCCCAGTTACAGTAACAACAGATTTGGTCCCCAAATATCAACATCTCTTTTTCATCAAACTCATGTGCTACTGACACGCTTGGAGTGATCCTAAATGTCATGCCCAATTATCATCATGGAATTCTATGGTCATAAAGGATGCCCACCACCACTGTGCCAGAGGTACCAGGTTCATATCAATAATGTCCACGATGCAACACTACTATTCCACCGATAGCCGAAATGTGGGCCACTGAAGGGCATCTATTATACCAGGGAGAGGTAGATATGTGTCAAGAATGCTCAAAGTATGTCAAGAATGGGCCACTATTACACCAGGGATAGCCAGAAATATGTTGTCAACAATACCACCCAACATCATCCACAAAATTGGACAAAATCATGAGTAAGAGTTAATTCTTCGCATGTTCTATCTGAACCTATCCACTGAGTATAAAATGTGTTTTAGAAATTGGGTTACTGGTTGAGGGGTGAAACCCTTCTCAAGCAGCAATCACAGTCTCTGGCAGGGTGAAACACACGCAAACCCCAAATACCAACAGACAGCCTGGCACAAAGTAACCAGGGTTAGCTTAGAGGCACTGTGTAAAGTAATTATGCAGTACTTCAAATGGTAATAAAGTGAAAACCCAACACAAGAAAAATCCTACATCAATTTTGAAAAATTTAATAATATTTGAGACCAAAGTGACAAAAATCCAACTAATAGAATGGAGATAAGTCATTTAAAATATTTAAGTGAAAACAGTGCTTAGAGATGGAAAGTGCCAACTGTGAGTATCTGGTTGCATAAGATCAGCTCAAAGTCGCAAGTTCAGGCTGACCACAAAGGAGAATGGACCAAATACAGGAACCAAGATAGGCCTGCTGAAGTACCCTAAATCCTGGTTTGCAGAGAGTTGGGAGGTATCGCTACAAAGACATGTCATGCAGCAGCGGTTCCAAGGAAGCTGTGATGCTGTGTTGCAGAGTACTGCAATGTCATCAAGAATGCTGCAGGGCTGCAATGCAAATTCCTGCATTGTCATCAAGGATGCCAGCCACAAGGGGCTTGCGATGCAGAGGCCTGCATTAAGGATATATCATACAGTGGTGGCTTTGAGGGAGCTGTGGGTCGCCATGCAAAGTCCCTTGTCATTGATACATCACACTGTGGCAGTTCTAATATGGTTGCAGGGAAATGTGACACCCTGAGTCGATTCTGCTTACATTGCCAGGGCTGGGTTGGCACAGCACCTTCAGGTTCATTTCCAAGGATCTTGGTCTGGAGTGGTACCACTTGGGGGTACAGCTCATTCAGACAGAATCCAGGTGCTGGATACAAACTGGTTGGGGCATTTTCTCTCCTGAAGGCTCTGATCAGGAGCTCAACCGACCAGCCCTTGGAGTCCCTCAGATGATCCTGGGTTCAAGATACAGGTCCAGTCCTATTTACTCAGGCTGTAGTGCAGCAGGGCAACAGGGCAGCATAATAATAGTATTTCTTGCAGAGCAGCACAACAGTCCTTCTGAATCATCATCCAGAGGTGTAGTGAAGAGTTGGGACTGAGGGTTCATTATGTATACCTGGTGCCAGCTTTGTCATAGGAGAAGGTTACTGAGGATTCCACCATCAGAGGTATTTGGAATTTCCTGCCTTCTAGCCCAGGCCCCAGCTTGTCTGGGGTCACAAACGACTACTGTCAACCTCTTTGTGAGTGTATCCAGGCAGAACCTTGTGATGTGAAAGTGTAGTATGTGACAGCTCCTCCCCTCATCAAGTTAAAGTTGTCCCATCCTGTCAACACCTATTGCCCTTTGTTCCACTGTATGGGAGCAATAGAAAAAGGTCAACTGACAGCTACATCTAGTTATGTGACCCAGGATACCGGCTACGGACGCCAAATGGTTGGGACAAAAAGATGAAAACGTTCTAAAGGTTTCCATTTTCAGAATTGGGACTTATACTCTGACATTCCAAGAGAGGGAGCTTTAAATTGCAAGCCTTTAGAAACCTCAATATATTTTCATACCTCCTCCCAATTGAAGATTATCACTTATTAAATGCAATTAGTTAACCCAATGTTATTCTACAGGAGAGGCAGGTCTGTAGTGGTGAAAAATGAATTTAGGAGTTTTTCACTACCAGGACATGTAAAAGTTAAAAGCTCATGTCCAACTTTTAAAATACACTGTCTTATGAGCTACTTAGGGCCTAGCCTAGGGGTGACTAATATATAATAAAAAGGAACGTTTAGGCCAAGGGTTTATTTGGCCAGGTCAATTTGGCAGGTTACAATTGCACACAAAGTCTGCATTGGCAGGCCTGAGACATGCTCAGGATGCTACTTAAATGGGTGGCACAATCAGTGATGCAGGCCCACTAGTTTAATTTCATTTGCCGGCCCATGGCACATGTAGCACCACTTCACTAGGGACTTCCAAGTAAATTAAATGTGCCAATGCTTCCATGTTTAGAGTATAGAGCACATGCATGTTAGCACTGGTTGGGCGTGGTAAAGTTCACCAAATTCTAAGGCTAAAACTAGATCAGCAAAGGAGTAGTAAGACAATACAAAACATGTAGGGGAAGACCGCCCTAAGATTGTCAGATCTAACAGGTCTGTGGCTGTTCACAGAGCAATTCAAATTTACTTTATTTTGCTGCTGCAATTCACTCTTTGTTACCTGTAGTCTAGTAAGAAGGGCGTTAATCTTTCAGTCCTTTCCTTCAGCAAATTGGACTCATCGGTTATTGCACCTGCCTATTCACTGGTCTTGACAGAACTGCCTACTTACATTCAGGGGATATCTACCAAAGGGATGTTGGACTTTTGGTGTGAGCACTGGGAGTTTACACAGCCAACCTCCTCAGAGGTGGTATCCATGCTTTTTCTGTTTTGTTGGAAATGGTTGGGAACTTAGCGCAGTATTCATATGTCTCATGTGTGTTCCTCACTTTTGTGGACATAAAAATATTCCCTTAAAAGTGCTTGCAGAAGTATATGTCCCATAGTATTATCCTCTTCCTGGGTTTCCAGTTGAAGAATTATTGTTTCTTTTTATATCAAATAGAGAACTTGGAAGGGGCTCCAGTAGTTAATGGTCCTATAGTCTACCAGTCATCTTCACTTATCAGGCAAATAACTTGCTCATTCCATTCATTTCAGCCTCTCTCTCACAAAAAGAAATGCAGTGTGATTTGTACCAAAAGGTAGTGGTAGATGTGCTGAGCCCTTTTAGAATGTTTATCAATTGCATTAAAATGTCTATTTATTTATTTATGCATTTTGTAAAGCGCACAAATACCCGAAGGTGTCTCGGCTCTGCAGAACTACAAAGCAGAGGGGATAAGATGGATCATTGATTAAAGAGACAGGTCTTTATCTGTTTCCTGAACACGAGCAGAGAAGGGCTAGTCTTAATGTTAAAGAGAAGCCTATTCCAAAGTGTAGTGGTCGCATGTAAGAACGATCTGTCACCCCATGAGGCCTTTTTTGTTGGTGGAACATTAAGAAGATTAGTGCCGGATGATCGGAGTTGTCTGGGGGGAGTGTAGGGGCAAAGAGACTTGTTTGAGAAAAGTGGGGCAAGTTGTGTGGATGGATTTATAGGCAATGCAGAGCGCCTTGAACTTGGCTCTACTTTTAAATGGTAGACAGTGAAGTTGACTAACTACTTTCGAAATCGGTTTAAATTTGGGGGTGCCTGTCAGGAGTCTGGCTGCCGCGTTTTGGATTAACGGGAGTTTATTGAGCACTTTTTCTTGTGCATTCACCAAGAGTCCATTGCCATAATCTACTTTTACATTACTAATGTGCTGATCTGTATTTTGGCAGCCGAGGCTGGGAGGTATGGGAGAAGCTTTTTTATAATTTTGATGGAATGAAATGCGGATAAAACTACAGAGTTGGCATGGTGCAAAAAAAGAAAGTTTGGTGTCGAAAATGACTCCCAGATTTCTTACTTTAGTAACAGGGAGAGGGGGTGTTCCCAGATCGGGAGGCCACCAAAGAGCTGACCAGGCAGGGGTCAGATTACCGAAAATCTTACTAGAGTTCAGCCTCAAGGAATTATTCGCCATCCAGGAGCTTATAGCAAGCATTCCTTTCTGAGCGTTGGTTGCAACCCTAGCACCATCGTTGTGTACAGCTAACACAAGATGGGTGTCGTCAGCATAGGAGGTAAGGCCCAGATTGTAGGATTTGATGACCCTCGCCAGGTCCAACGGATAGATATTGAATAGTGTTGGACTTAGCGAGGATCCTTGAGGGATCCCACATGGAAATGAGAATGGGGGAGATGTGAAAGTGCCTAGCATAACAGATTGTGAACGGTTGGTCAGGAAATTTGCCAGCAGGGTGTTCACTAAAGACATTTCTTGCAAGGTTTGTTAATCCCCTTCCCTGAAGTCTCAAGACATAGTGCTCAGACAGGATCCCTGTTCATGATTTAGATCTAGATCTAGTAGATGTTGGCTTTCTTAAACAAACTCTCTTAGGTCCTGTGGTGATGAAAATCAACTACTTCACTATTTTCTTTTCAGTGGTGCAGTTTGGCTCCAGCACCTAATAATTGGACTGTGATGCAGAGGCAGCATCTCATTGGACAATAAGCATAACCAGGTTGAATGGTCTGTGGTGTTACTTACACTAAACAGGAAGCTGATATTGCAGCCACACTCCAGGCTTGGGTAGTCTGTATCCAGGGGTAGGGCTTATTGTACCAGTGGCAAACAAAATGACGCTCGTGAAGCACTGTGCTTCATGACGAGCTCAGCACGTCATGAGCACCAAAGGGGTTAAGAAGAGGTTTAGGAAGGTACATACAAACTTTAAAAAACACTCTCAAAAGAGTACAACACTTTTTATTCCAAAAGTTGCACCTACATCTACTATAGTAGAAATACTGAAAAATCAGGCTCACATTTTCTCCAACCAAGCTTTGGAGAACTGCAAGCCATGTCCAAGGCCAATGACTGGTACTGCAACACACTCTAGTCAAATACAGTGGAAGCAAGGAATAAAATAAAAATTGTTTGTGAATTATTTTTTATTAAATTTGATATTTATGTTTTTAATAAATCAAATGTTAAACATAAACACAACATAATTTAAGGTTCAAGTTATATGAAACACATATTCCAGCAAGCTGAAACACATGCAACACACCTGCTACTGCAAGGTGGGGAATAGAGAGTCAAACCACGTCAATCAACAAATGAAACACAATATATCCAACAATTACACACAGCCTGCTAGAATAAAAAAAAGAGACACAAACAAAAACAACCATTTGCGCAGTTAATATCTTTGCTGCCTTGGCCCTTAATTTTGAGGCAGAATGTATTTGAGGTGAAAAGGGATTTACAGTCAGGGGATCAGCATCTTTGCCATGCCCTGTGAGAAAGTCATTCTTAGGTTCTGCTTCACACCTGATGTGATCCTTGAAATTCACCTACATACATACCTCTTGTAGGCCGTACTTGCATAGGTCAAAATAATGGATGCCCTTTACCACATGGCCACCGAATAGTTGCAGAGGATCAGCAGTGACACCATGACCATCTCAAAAGCAATCTAATCATAATGCTTGTGACATATATTGAGATACATCACCAGTCGAGTTAACCAGTTCATCACTATACCACAGTCAGAAGTACTGCTGGTCAAGCTGATGCTAACAAAGCACTAGATATCAGAACAATATAAATTAAACATAGAGTGTATTGATAACAATTGTAATAGTTTATTCTCTGAAAGGGGGGATGCTAGAGGCTGTGTATAACAGTGGCAGCTCCTCGGCTAAGCAGGAGGAGCGTCGCCCCACTGCTATTTCAGCAGTGCAAAAATAAAAATAATATAATAATAACAGGACATTGTTATCATTTTGTTTTTCTGTGCGGGACTCAGAGCCAGGTCAGGACGTGGCTGGGCTCTGTGAACAGAGCAGACTGAGGAGTGGTTTGCACTCCTCTAAGTGCGTATGATGGTTTGGACAGCCCTCTTGGGCCTGCCAAACCCTCATGCACACTTAGCATTTTCTCCACAGGGCTGCGTTGCACAGCCCAGTGGAGAACACACCCAGGCTCCCAGACACTGCCTGAGTGGCCAAAGAGGCTTCTCAGACTAATCATGCAGCATTGTGATTGGCTGGGGGATGCGAGAGCCTGGGTGCTTCCAGTGCTTTCCAGCAGATGAAGAGGACAGAGGAGAGGCGAGGAGCATCACTGCGGCAAAGGTAAGTTCATTTAAAAATAAAACTGGATCCATTGTCGCCCAGCCCCTCGGCCAATTACCCTCATTCCATGGCAGCCACCGCTGGTGTACGAGGAATATATGCGTTGTATCTACCCATCAGTGAAGGATGGGGAAGTGCAGATTTGCATTAGTGTTGATTCTGAAACAAATTGCAGGAGAAAAAGTTTGAATTGCTACTTGGTGTTAAGCTGGGGTTCCCTGGAACAATGAGGCTGTATATCAAGGTAATGTGCATAGTGGTGAGAATATACTCCTCAGGTTCTTTTCCATTTGGAGTTGTCCTTCCAAGCAGCAGGTATCTCCACTGTCATGACAAAAAATGATCCAACAGGCATGTGGTAGAAAACTAACCATAATTTTACTGGCAGTAACTTTACAGTCATGATTTCTGTTTTAGGATGCTCCTCCCCCTTGTATAAGGGGGCATAGACGTGTTAATCCTACTACCCGGCAGAAATGTCATCCCAGAATTAGGAAGGCCATCAAGATGATGATCTGCGCCTAAGTAGAATTCTACTTGTGATCACCACATGTAGATTTCCCCTTGTCAGTCAGGTCCCTTAACCCTAGACATTACTTGCCCTACTTTTTCAGAATGCTTGTATTTTAGAAATAATAATAATACTTTATTGTTTGGTTAATAAAAAACCGTTACAATCTAGAACAGCAGGTGAGTTTCTTAAAACAAAAATTCATACATGTTACAACAACAATATCATAACACACAATTCAAAGGAGATTTAACACAATTATATGCATATTTGTAAAAGCCTTTACAAAATTCTAAAATGTGCCTTGATTTGAGTCCTTTACTAAGGTGCTACTACAGCAAGTGGTGACATGCTGCAGTAGATTAATTAGTGCAGGATGCGATCGCATCGGATTTCCTTGATTTCAAGAAGGTAGCATATAAGATTCTCCTCAGTACCAAGCTTCATAAACA
Organism: Lissotriton vulgaris; assembly: GCF_964263255.1. NCBI lineage: Eukaryota > Metazoa > Chordata > Amphibia > Caudata > Salamandridae > Lissotriton > Lissotriton vulgaris. Next base: position 93,222,780 of record NC_141696.1, on the reverse strand, counting down.
AGTGGCTGTGCTTCTGCCATGCTGAACCAGAACTCACAGGGTTTCTATCTGATTTTCCATCTCCTTGGCTAGTAGGAACAGAAAATTCACGGCCTTGCACGCTGGCTGAGATGGAGAACCTCCTAGTAGCCTAATCACTGCTGGCAGACATGATCTTATTTGCAACTGTCTTAAATATGGACATAGTAGTTTCTTCCTGAGTAATAAATTCATTGGGCTAATGCACAACAAGTGGGGCAATGTTTCACTAACGTGTCCGCAGAGTCGACACTCTCTGGTGGACCAGGACTGTGTCCATACTGTGGTTAGGTCTTTTGATGGAAAGACTCTGAGCCTGATTAGCGTCAAGCCGTGCTTCCTTAACTCGGAGAAGTGTGCTGACAGATATGGTTGAGGTTTCAAAAGTTTGGGGCATATTTATGTTGCCTGACGCATCTCTGCGAATCGGCAGAGATGCGCCAGGAAAGATACGGCACACAAGTTTATCCTTGCGCCACCCATGATGCGCCGCATTTACAATGCGGCGCATCATGGCACTGGAATAAACAGATGCGTGTCGCATCTAGGGCGTGAAGTTGGCACAGTGCTGAAGTTGTGTTGCGTGCGGCACGCAACTCCAGCACTATTCCAACTTGCCCTATCTCCAACGTGGTGCGTCAAGCCTTACGCCTGCTTCAAGCAGACGCAGGGTTTTGACGCATCAGCATTGGTAAAGTGACTCAGTGAAATCTTGTAGATGTCACTTAGTCACTTTTTCAGGGGCGTTCCTGCGACGGAACTCCCCCCCTGCGTGGAAACGCCCACATGAAACCTGACGCAGGTTTCATGTGGCGCAGGACCTTACACCGTGATGCATCTCCATAGATACGTCACGATGTAAGTATGTCACAATGTGGCGCAGGGTTTACGCCGGCGCTGCGTCACAGAAGTGACGCAACAGCGGCGCAAAAGTGCCGCAAGTCCAACATAAATCTGCCCCTTTGTATGTAGACAAGACCACCCAGCCTGCCTTTTGTTCACCAAGGCTGCCTTGTCTGTTAATAGTGATTGACATTTTGCTGCTTTACCGGTCGCTGGTTTGAATGCAAGTTATTCTGTTATGGTGTACCAAGCCTCTTCTAATTTTAGGGCTGATATTGACTGCTGCGGTAAAGTAAAGATGGATTTCTTGGTTCTGACCTGTTTTTCTATCAAACTCTTAATGGGAAATGTACAATTTGCAATCATATCATGTGTGATTTTGCACATTTATTTACCTGTTCACATATAAATGAGACTTAAACCTAAATGCCATTTTCATTCCTTTTTCGAATGTTACCCCTAGCACACTGCTTTGCACGTCCAAGTAGTACCTAATAGATAGTGGAGGTGAGTATATGAGAAAACATAAGATATTTGCAATTATCTTAATATAGGTGCTAGCGATTAAATAGGCAAAACTTGCATTTGTCCCTGTTTTTTTAAACTAGCACTTGTGTCTATATTAGTTGGTTAGTAAAACTCAATGCACTATTGTCTGCACACTCAAGTACATGCAAGTGCTAGGAAATCTGCATTCATTAACGAAATATTCTGATGCAATAACTCAGGATTTCCTGATGGGTTACTCCAGCAGAGAGGACTTGCTACAACAGAACATTCACTGGTATTGGAGATTCTCCCCAGTAATAGGCTTTAGATTAGGGACTGGAGCAATAGTGTGGTAGGGTTGAGGTGAGTTGCCATTGTAAAGATAGTGAACACATTAAGGTATAAGTGAGTGATTGTTCACATACTTCCAACAGGTTTTCTATCTAAGAAAATGTTAATTGCCGGTTGGTCTGCCACGCCACGGTGGCACACAGGACTAGTCATCCTATGGCTTGTTTATAAAAATAAAAGTCTCTGATTGCTTCTGAATGTTCATGCCCACCATGCTATGCATGGTAGAGACCTGGACAGGAATAAACACTGTGAAGCTGGGCTCAGAGGCACCTCCCAAATTATGGGGGCCACTCTGATACCATTCCTTTGGGTGGATACTTGGCATGCAAGGTGCGTGTAGCAATGGAGCAACGGTTGCTTTGGCATCAGAAGCACAGCAGTTCCTGAACTTCTAAGTAATGGGCAACTTAGTGGAGGGCATACAGAACATCTTCCATTTCTGGTAGACACCTCACTGCTTTCCATCTAATTGGGGTCCTAAACCCTTAAACAAGGTGATGCTATCACAAAGAGAGCACTGCTACATTGTAGAAATCTCTCCTGACAGAGTGAGTTTGTGAGTAGTTGTATTTTAGTGTTGTGGAAAATCAGTAATATTTCATCCAAATTCTACTTTTGATTCCAATGTCATTGTCAATTTACTTTGTCACACCACCAGAGTGTGAACATTTTTATGGATACCTTTTCTTAGAAGAATTCTGGGGAAACATTTTGGGTTATGCATGCGGAGCTCAAGTTAATGTATTTCTGTAACCTTTACTTGGTCTTTGTCATTTGGATATTTGTATTTTTATTTTTCAGATAATAAAAATGGGTGAATAACCATATAACTTTTCCAGTTCATCATGGCCACATTTAATGGAAGTGGCTATGACCCAGCTGCATTTATCCTGATTGGATTTCCGGGATTGGAGTCTTCTCACACCTGGATCGCGATCCCCCTGTGCTGCATGTACACCTTTGCCATCTTAGGAAACTGTGCAATCATGTACATCATAAAGGTTGAGTCAAGCCTCCATGAGCCCATGTACTTGTTTCTAGCAATGCTGGCCACCATTGATATACTCATATCATCTAGCACAATGCCAAAGATATTGATCCTCCTCTGGTTTGATGTCACGGAAATTTCTTTCAATGGCTGCTTGGTTCAGATGTTCCTGATCCATTCATTGTCAGCGATGGAATCCACTGTCCTGTTGGCCATGGCCTTTGACCGCTATGTTGCTATATGTAATCCACTAAGGCATTCATCCATCTTGACAAAGGAAAGAATAGCATTCATTGGAATAGTATCTATCCTCAGAGGTTCTATGTTCTTCGCCCCTCTACCTGTTCTAATTAAACGATTGCCATTTTGTAGGAGCAAAGTTCTTTCCCACTCCTACTGTGTCCATCAAGATGTGATGAAGCTTGCCTGTGCAGACAATACACCCAATATTGTCTATGGTTTAGCTGCTATACTCTTTGTCATGGCGGTAGATGCACTGCTGATTTCCTTGTCTTATGTGATGATTCTAAAAACAGTATGTGGCCTCTCTAGGAAGGAGAGCTGGAAAGCATTGAACACCTGCATATCCCATGTCTCCGCAGTATTGATATTCTATATCCCGCTGATAGGATTATCTGTAGTCCATCGATTTGGTGACCCCTCATCTCCCACAGTCCATATTGTGATGGGGGACATTTACCTCTTTGTCCCTCCTGTTCTGAACCCTATAGTTTACAGTATCAAAACAAAAAAGATAAGAATGAAGATTATGAATTTGTGCCAACAAAGAAGATACATTTGTTTCTGAGACTTCAAACCTCTACTATGGAGTATTGTTATTCGCTGGTAATCAAACAAAATCATGGTATAAAAAGGTTACATGCTTGCTTTTGAGATCACAAATAGTGCAAACTGTGTGTCTCTCTGTGGTTTTATAGATATTGTGTTTAACAGATAGTAGTAGTAATAAAAGTCTTGGTAGAAGTAAAATTCTTCATTGGATTGAAATAGGTATCACCATGAAAGATGCATAAAAACAAATACAACTCAATACATCACAGTGATATCATAAAATATACAATACACATACAGAGAGAAGGTAGAAGTACATAAGCAAAAGACAATAAACATTCTCAGGCATGTTATCAGCCTGGGAGGACAAAAATGTCATACCAAGTAAAATATAGAAACCTTTTCAGAAAAAAAAGTTAAAGTGCATAGCCATGGTGCAATAAGCATTAGCACACAACCAGTCACCCATAGGAATGTCATCTCCCCCTCTCCCCCAAAAAAGGACACACCAGTTATAACAACAAATAACAAGCATTAGAAATGCAATCGGGCTCAGATTTATTTGAGTTTGAGCTAATGGCATTGTAAATGGCAATGTCTTTCGCCATGTGTTATGGAGTGTGTGCATGTGGTGTGTAGTGGAATTATGTGGGTTGGATTGTAATTTTAGCAATGGTGGCATGCTGTGCCTTAGATGAATATGTTTAAAAGTAAAGTGTACTATACTGCGATTGCTACAATAGTTAATTGTGGATGCGTTAACAATTGATGCGTGCACTGATGGCTGGTGGTGTGTGTGCTTGGTGGAAGAGTGCTCTGCCGGCTGGAGGTGTGTGTACCTGGTGGAAGGGTGCACTGACGGCTGGCAGTGTGTGCTTGGTAAAAGCGTGCACAGATGGCTGATGGTGTGTGTGTGTTTGGTGAAAGCGTGCACTGACGGTTGCTGGTGAGTGCGCCTTGTTAAAGCATGCACTGATGGCTGGTGTTGTACGCCTGGTGGTGTTTGTGCTTGGTGAAAGAGTGCATTGATGGCTGGTGGTGTTTGGCCCTGGTGAAAGCGTGCACTGACAGCTGGTGGTGTGTTGTTGTGTGTGTGGTTGTGTGCGTAGTGGTGAGTCTGTGGTGGTGAGTCTGTGGGGGTGAGTGTGTGGTAGTGAGTGTGTTGTGGTGAGTGGTGATGAGTGTGTGGTGGTGAGAGAGTGGTGTGTGTGTGTGTGTGGTGTGTGTGTGTGGTATCTGTGTGTGGTGTATGTGTGTGTGGTGTGTATGTGGTGTGTGTGGGTGTGGTATGTGTGTGTGGTGTATGTGTGTGTATGGTGTGTGTGTGGTCTTATGTGTGTGGTGTGGTGTTATGTATGTGTGTGGTGGACTTAGTTTGAGTGTTTGTTTCCTGCACACTCACACACTGCCCCTACACATTCACACACTGCTCACCCTGCACACTCACACTGTTCACCCTGCATAGTCACACACTGTTCATCCTGCACACTCATCTTGCACACTCACACAATGTGCACCCTGCACACTCACACACTGTTCACCCTGCACACTCACACACTGTTTACCCTGCACACTCACACACTGCAGTCACTGTCACTCTGCAGTCACTGTTACTCTGCAGTCACACTCACTCTGCACTCACTCTGCACTCACTGTCACTCTGCACTCACTTTGCACTCACTGTCAATCTGCACTCACTGTCTCTGCACTCGCTCTGCACTCACTGTCACTCTGCACTCTCACTGTCACTCTCGCACTTACTTTGCACTCACTGTCACTCTCGCACTTACTCTGCACTCACTGTCACTCTCGCACTCACTCTGCACTCACTGTCGCTCTCGCACTCACTCTGCACTCACCGTCACTCGCACTCACTCTGCACTCACTGTCACTCTGCACTCACTGTCACCCTGCACTCACTCTGCACTCACTGTCTCTGCACTCACTCTGCACTCACTGTCACTCTGCACTCACTGTCACTCTGCACACACTCTGCACTCACTGTCACTCTGCACTCAGTCTGCACTCACTGTCACTCTGCACTCACTCTGCATGCGCTCTGCAGTAACTCACACTCAACTCACTCACTGTCACTCAGCAGTCATTCTACTTACCCTCTGCAGTTATTCTGCACTCACTTCTGTCAATCTTTAGTAACTCACATTTTCCACTCACTCTCACTCTGCACTCACTCTCACTCTGCACTTACTCTCATTCTACACTAACTCTCAAATTGCACTTACTCTCACTCTCCAGGGTTGAATTCAAACAATTATCTTTTCTCTCCCTTTGTGGTCAGTGTCAGTTCTTCTGATATATCCTGCACTGGATATATTGTTTTTCTTACACGTATTCAGTACATGTTTCAAAGTAATTGTATTCATGACAGAATCATTGTTTTTTGTTCAATTACCCACCCAGGTTCTGAGGGTTACTGGGTTATCCCATTATTATAATGTTATTCCTCAGTAGGGTCACGGAACTCGTTGGTGACCTGCAATATCCTTAAAAATACCTGACAGGCGGTACTTTATCTCATTTAAAAGATGTATATTTTACATGCTCCGATGGGTGAACTAATAAATCAACATGCCACCCCAGTAGCCATTTCAGGAAGCTGGAACGCTAAGGACGGAAAGAAATTCACAAAGAAAATCACTATCTTTAAAGTAAGTTCAAAACATAGCATATATGAGGAGAGTTTTAAGGGGTTCGTGTGGTGTGTCAGCCATGCAACAAGAAAAGAAAATGTTTCTCCAACATTATCTCTGCTGCTAGGAGGATTTTTGGCTCAAAACTAACCCTGGGCGTAGTTCGCGGAGTCGAACTCCGCGGAGCTACGCGAAGACGTAGTTGCACTCCGCGAACTACGCGTAGCTCCGCAGCCATGCGTAGTTGCTTGCTAGGCCCGTTTGCGTGCCGTTTTTCGTCTTCGGGAGCGCGGTGCGCGTGTTCGGGGCGTTGCCTGCATGCTCGGGATGGCTAGCGCGCTAAGTTACCCCGGGGGTTTGTCCCGCCTGCTTACGTTCCCTTATTTCCTGTTCCGGGTCACAAGTAACGTGGCCGCGTTGTGCAAGACATGTTCGGGAACTCATCTTCTCGTTCGCACTACAAAAGTGCGTGATCGCGCTAAATATCGCGCAAACCTACCCACGCGGTCGCGATGGGCGCAGCCATCTTGGATCACACACTCTGGCTATGGTTTTGGGCCTACTTTTGCATCTTGGTGAAATCTCTTCAATCCTGGTCTTTTTACCCACTTTTTCAAACTTTCTTTAGTTATTACCTATCTCTCTCTGTGCCTAGGTTTATATTTTTCATTTTATTTCTACTTTTACAACTTTTCTATTGTTTTATTTTACTTCCTTCTTTTACCTTGCTTCTTCTTTCCCCTACCTTTTTGTCTTGAACTTTTCTTCTCCCCTCCACCCAGAACCATGGTCAAGGGCGCCAGCAGCAGCGGCGGCTCAAAGGGCAAGGCGCCTGTGCCCCCAAAAACCCGGCTGCCTTGCGGCAGAATGCGCCCCCTAGGGGTGAGGCCCCGCCAACTTTTTGGGGAGGAGGAGGTGGCTGCCCTGGTGTTTTTTATCCAGCGCTACCTCCCCTTGATGTTGGCAGCAGGTGGCAGGCCCGGCTCCGGCTACCACCATATTGAAGAGCGTCTCCGGCGGTGGTTGAAGGTGCGCCGGGCAGTCTTCCGCTGCTCCGGTATCCGGCGTACCCACCATCAGCTGACCCACCGTTGGGCAGACATTTTGGACCGGGAGTAGGACCTGTTGGACCTGCTTGGCGTCGAGGTCGTGGTTCTTGGTGAGTGGCTACCCAAAAAAAAAAGTGTGTGTATAATATATATCTCTATAGTAGTATAAGTATTCTTATTGTATCTTTGTAAATCTTGGCTGAATAAGTAACGCGATGACTGGTGCTCCTAGTTACATTTCCGATGTATTCCATTATTATATCTACTGTAATTGTATGACACTGGTCTGTGCTGCGCTTCTTCATCTTCACTGACTCTTGCGTGTTCAATTTGGCGCTAGCTTTTGCTGTTTATTGGTGTGAGATTTTCTTTATTGTAGAGAACTGAAGTTAGTTAATGCTATTAATAGAGTCTTGTCCTTCCTTTGTCCGTCAGTGAAATAGCCGTTGATGGATAATTGTACGTGTTTGCATATTGTATCATTTTTTTTTCACGGCCTTCTCTTCTGCATGAATCCTCCTCTGGCAATGAATGCAAAAGTTACTTTGTTCTTCTTACCTCAGCCAGGGCCGGCTTTAGGCATGTGCAAGCTGTGCAACTGCACAGGGCCACCAAACGCCAGGGGCCACCCCACCAATATATATCCTTAATTTAATAATCCTCCGAGGATGGATACATATTTGCGTGGCGGCCCCTGGCAGGGATTTGGTGCCTCCGGCTCTGTTCCACTTCCAAACACCCTGACTCCCCCCTCTTCACTGGCCTCCGTGCTCCGCCCCAACCTCCTCTTCCGGGCCCCCCACCTACGCTCCCTGGCCAGGAGTCCAGGACCACCATGAGTCTAGAGCCGCCCCTGCCTCAGCCCTCCATAGAACTGATGTAGTTTGTTTATTGAGTGGGTAGGGCAGCAGTAGCATTCAGTCAGTAGCAAAACAAAATATGATGCAATGAACGTACAATTTTGTGTTAGTATGCACAAAGTTAATCATGTCTCCTCCTTGTGATCTATTCATTTTGCTGGCAAAAAATGAAAAAGAAATGGCTACTTACAGATAATTGATTGATTACCCCATTCTTGAATCGGTGGTGTTGTTCAGGTGTTACTGCCTCTGTGTTACTTAGTAATCTGCAATCAGAATGTTTATGGAACATTTGATTTGTTTTCTTCAAGTATATATACACTAGTCAGTGAATCATGCAAGGCAGTAGTCATTTGGTAGACCAATGTTTATTTCTTTTAATGTTGTAGCAGTGGTTTTTGAAATGCTGTCTATGTTTCACAGCACTCAATGTTTTCCTCTTTCTTTATTATTATTTCTTACATGAACCACAGAACCCAGGGGCAAGCAGAAGACTGGGACCGAGTCGGCGGGTGAACGTGAAGAACCACAGGCACAGAGCTCCTCTACTGAGGATCCTGCTGCTGTCCCCAGTAAGTCCAACAGTGCTTTCTTTTGGAACAATGATATTTCCCTAACTTTCTAACGGAGCTTTTTTTTCCAACCGATTAATGACATTTCACCTAACTAAATTTTGACAAATGCTTGTTTGATTTTGATTATGTTTTCAAAATTTTGGGTTTTACTATCTGTCCCTGCCTTTCTGTTCCTTCAAAGAGCCTCTGCTATGACTCTCTGTGCTACTACTAGACTGTCTGTAGGTAAGCTTGCCCTGTTGCCCACTCTTTAGTTAAGGTATTAATCTTTTCAAAAAATCTGTGATAGAATAGCGGAAGGCACAGGGTCCACTCCTGTCTTATGCTTTTTCCTCTGTAATGTCTCTTCTTTGCCAATTGACACCAACCAAGTATGCATCCAGATGTTGGTCTACTATTTTGTAAGCGTTAGTATACCACTACTACTCTTGCGGGTATTCTTCTATACAGTCACATACATAACTATGTATGCACCACAAAATTGGATGTTGGTGATAGGCAGGTTGGACCTTACTTACTTACAGTCTTACACCTCAGCCACAGAACTCAGAGGAACCCACAATTCAATGAACGACAACCTATATGGGCTCAGTCATTGGTCAATTATTCAATTACCCCTTTCCTGAACCCCAATATGAAGATGCCAAATGCTTTTATTACACAATCCATAACCTAAGTAACCCCCTTTTGATCACTCTCTCGTGTAAGTCTACAAGACAACAGACACTGAAAATATACTTCCGAGTCAATGTGGTACTTCAAAACCTTTATTTTGTTAGAAGTAACTAAGTAAGTAACATCAATGTTTTTAAGTTGTTCCGTGAAATACGTCAAGGGCCACCAGAAAAAATCCAGAGTTAAAAAAGGCTGAATAAAGTAATCTACATTTGTACAGCTACCAGTGCACGATAGGGAAATGTGGGAAATGCCGGAGACCCCTCACCATTAAACGTATACTGGTTGCATATGCCTCTTTTTGGTAAGCTCTGGAAATCTTTGCTTCGTAGAAGGAAATCTTCTCACATGCCGAAAAGTAATGACAAAAGTGGTGCACGTTAGACAGTATGAAAAAATTAAATACATTTATGCAAGTTTTTAGCTGTCATGCTTAAAAAAAGGTGTAACCTGAGGCTGTAAGCAAACTCGATTCCACAATCCACATTCAAAAAGTAAATACGGGCCTTTTTATTTTCCAAACTCTTCAGGTGTATGCTTTGAACAATTATGAGGCCTCAAAGGCGGCTTCTCGTACTGCGCAACAAGCTGCGAGGTAGCATGCGCAAAACTGTAGACATGTCATTGATGTACAAACTGGTTAGGTTACATGGTTCAGTCTAACTTTCCAAGGACTAGAGTAGCAGTATAGATGAGATGAGCTTGGGTACCATACCATAACAAATGAATGCTAATATGTGTAGTGAGTTAGTTACTCTGCTGTACTAGGCAATGTGGACTACTACTGATTACGTTGTACTTAACTGTTTTGCAGAACTCCATTCTTGGTGAACAAGTACAATGGGGGATGTGCATCCAACTAAAAAGGTGTACTTATTTTTATTTATGCAGAACCGGTACCATCCACCAGTGCCGACGGGGATAGCGGCGCTGCAACGGCGTCAGCAGAGGCGATCCCGGAGGGGAATGGAGGACCACAGGCACCTACAGCAGCACCGGCAGCAGTGGGGGAGGAGCCAACAACGGTGGGCGATGGTAAGTTACATTCAATAGTGATCCGCATTACTTGGTGGGTGGGGAAAACTTCCTCACTGTGCTCTGATATTTATAATGAACTTGAAGTTCTACTGGACAATATATGACGCCACCTTTGTCATTACCAAGCTTAGCAATAGCATTACCACCGGCGAGAATTGATAAAATAACAGGCCTCTTCTATGTGACTACAACTCAGCTGTGAAAGGTTGGTGGCAGACTAAAAAAGTCTTATCCACAACATTACATGACCGCGATGGATTAACACTAAGGAGATTGAATTTAAGTATGATGAAAGGAGCAAGGAAAAAGCACCAATCATATAATATAGAAGGATACTTTGGAATCAGCAATGCAGGTGGCTGATAGCAGTCGGATGCATGGGTTGTTGTGGAAGCATAGAAAGGGGAAAACACAGCTGCCTGCGTGGGTGGGAGACACATCCAATATCGGTGGGTAGTGGATACTAGTGTCAGCAGCGGTGTTTTGGTTAAACCCAAAGGCAAGGGAAGGAGGGGACGACTGGATGCATTCCAGGTCATTGCTGGCGAAACACAAACCACCTAAGGTTTGTTGCGCGATATAAAGAATGATAGTCTCTCTATACTAGACATTTACTAGTACTAGCTGGCCCCTGTTAATTAATGTTAGTTTGAGACTGTCACTGTTCCCGGAAGCACAGAGTATATGATATAAAAAAACAAGATATGAAAAAGACAGGTGTTCGTATGTGTGTGACCGTTGAAGTACACCCATGCTATGCTACTAGGGCAGGCATAATGCTGTGCCAAAAAGTCAAACAAATTAAGTATATAAGCCGTAGAATGTTCAAGATAGATAAAACAACATTTTTTGTACTCAGCTTGCTTGCTAGTGCTACTGTACTGTGCCGCCCACTATGTGTTGAATACATTTTGTGTTCTTGATTTGCTGGGATTTTGGATTACAACAATTCTGTCTCTTTCTTTATAGTTACTCCTTCAAAACCAACGAGGAAGGAGTTGGCAGTCCGGGCCCGGCAGCGGAAACTGCAGGCCATCGTTGAGGCCTACCGCCGGCTGGTGGCTCAGGCCGAGGAGGAGGAGGAGGAGGCGGCGGCAGCAGCTGCTGCCTCTTCCAATGCCCCGGCCCCCAAGCCTGCAGGAGTACGTCGGCGTGGTCAGGCAGCCGCCCGCTGCCAGATTTTTCCAGCATTGGCCACCCCCCCACAACAACATGCATGCCAATGTAGGTGCCGCCAGTTCCAAAGAAAGATTCTCCTCCGGGTAGCCAGGCTGGAGGCTCAGAGACAGACAACAAATACTCAAATAGAGGAGCGTGTGAAGATCATGGTTGATAAACACTTAAAAGCCCGCCGGCTTTAAGATGGACCCTGTTTGTTGTTTGCCCCTTTTTCAATCCTTTTGTTGGTGGGTGGGAATTGGGTGTTGGGGTTTTTTACATTACATTGAACGTGGGAATTTGGTTGGGGTCAGGGGAGGCGGTAGGGACAACTGTGGGGTAAGATTTATATATATTTTATTTTTGTATCATCTTTATTTATATTTATGTTAAAAATAAACGAGACACAAAGTTCTGTTCAAAAGAAAACATTTGAAGTTCATTTGCGTTTCTTGGGAGGTTGGAGGGGGGACTGTTTCACCAAATAATGTACGTTGTGCAACATCGCAAGGTTTAATTTGGCCATGCAGGTCGGCGGACAGTGCTTTCAAATAAAAAAATATATTGCCCACATCTTTAACATGCAGACAGATAGATGCGGTAAACCCTCACCGAGTTATATTTGTAGTATTAGAAGAACTACCAGTCTGTCTTGCGTTATACCTCACTGCAAACTTATCTTACCTGTGATTGCTGATGATGATTTATGATGAAGTGTGGAACTGCAAGGGATGCATTTGTTTCCCAAGACAATGGCGAAGAATCTGTGGTTCTGAACTTCTGTGATAGTAGTAGTAGACAGACCCTGCCAGTAGCAGAGACAAAAAGAAAGAGGCAGTCATTTGCGTGACAGACAATGTGGGGGTAGTATAAGTAAGTACAGTACATTACACGGCTGACCCAATATTGCAACTGCTAAACTGAAACAAAACAATGGCTTTGGGGACTGGAAACTAAGTGCAAGAGAAGATAAGAAGTTCAACTGTAGTTGTAGTACTCACGGCAACATCAAACTTTTCTAAATCATAATGCTTTAAACTTAAACCCAAACAATCACGCCAATTCATTAGATGTATTCGTTGTTTGATGTTAATGGTAAATTATTTGGCATTATACACAGAGCTTGAGTTGGGAAGCCGAAGAAGATCCTGGCCATGCCTTGTTGACTTGACATTACACTATTGTTGCTTTTCACCACATCTGCCCCAGCAAGCGCGTGATCAAATTGTTGGTGTATATTTAATGTAAGAAACATCACACCTCAATGTAACCATGCAGCCCGGGGGAAGAGGGTTAGGGTTTGTTGAATGGATGGGTACGGGGGTTTTGGGAAAGGTTTGAGAAAGAAAAACAGTACGCATGGAGATTGGAGACAACAAAAGCAAAACAATGAAGACGATGATTTATGATGTTGATCCGCTAGCCAATGAATGTAAGGAATAAACGTAAGAAAAGGACACGCTGAATATCATTCTTGGTTTCCCGCCATCCAATTGCTTGATGATGAGGATTTGTGGTAAGGGTGAGTTGATGCTCATAGTATAATAGCAGTGGGTGAAAAACGTCCAGCCTGAAAAAGAAAAGGCAAATACAAAAGAATGTGAATGACCTAAACAAATTGTAATACAGTGAAGATAAAAAAAATAATACAAGAGGAGTAGTCGTATGAGAGGACTTTCAGACTGAGGCGGCTTGGATACAATATGTATAAGTCTACTAGTTGCACATCATTATTAATCTAGAAGTACAAAAAAAGACAGGAGCCAGCACAGAACAGGCCCACGACTACACAGGGTCGCCCGTAATACAAACTGCATTTCCCTAAAAATTTCACAGAGCCACAGAAAGGTTAATGAAATTGAAAAAGCAACCTAGCATTTACAAAATTAATCAACAAAATCAATGCGTCATTCTCAGTCATCAATCATACCACTATTGTACTCTACCACTGCACAGTGCACACACATGTAGTAGCCTGGGTCTACTGTGCTGTGCCTCTTATTTGTATTTATTATTACCTTGTATTCCACTCCAAGAAACATCGTACATCAATCAGCTCAGATCCAACTGCCTGACAGCAAAGATATGGTGGTCACCATCATTATCAGCAACAACAACTCAGTCTGTAGTGAGTGACTACGATAAATTAAGTCCTGACTGCATCTGTAGTAGTAGGAACACAAGTGCGTAAATAATTTATATTATTAAATAACATGGAAAAATTGGCTATCACATGAGTCTGAAGTTACTAGTATACTTCAACTCAAAGGACATTTGCTCAGAGTCAGCAAAACAATACATCCAATGCAATGCATGGCATCATTCATTTAATATACCTGTTTTGCTCTTCTCTTTCACTGTCAGATGATTGATCACAGATGCTGCCGAGCCTTTGTAATGCGAGTCACAACAAGTTGACTTCAGTTGTGGATGCCTGCTCAAGTTTCTTTTGACACTGAAGAGTCGTCAATGAATGCCTGCAGACAGAAGTGGTAGCCTTAAGGCTCAGTAAGGCAGTGATGAGTTGCAGATTTCAAATGAAATAGAGGATGGCTGTAGTCATGTACGGTACACTTGTTATGGAGGGACTGTTAGAGGCTACATTATTTTTATTGTACTATACTCCATCTACAACATCCAATGTATGGCTGGCAAGATGGAATTGTATTGACTTGAGTGGGAGTCAAGATAGAAGATGGAGCAAGACTCTGAGGAGTGCAGTCAACATGGAACATAAATGCACAGGCGTGCAACTCCAGGAGGTAAATAAAAAAATACAGTGAAAATAAATGCACAGGCGTACAACTCCAGTAGGTACAAAAAAAGAATGAGTGGTGGGGATGGATTTGGTTGTGGTTTTTAATATTAGCAGTTTTGCACCAGAAAGCCATTTTTAATAAGAAAATAAATAACACAAATAAAAGAAGGGAGAAAGTAACAATTTAAAAGCCTATTGGTCAGGGAAGAGGAGCTCGTCCTCAAACTCTGGGGGTTCGGACAGAAGTAGGTCAAGTAACACAGTAGTGATGATATCTTCGGGCTCGCTTTCTTCATCCTGCTCTGATTCACGTACAGTATAGTCTGGTGGTATGAAGTGTTGATTCATTTTTAGGTCTCGCCTGTCGATGCGCATGCGCATCGAGCAAGCGAGAGTATTGGGACTTATCCACTCTTTATCCACACTGCAAGGAATCGTGGCGATTCCTTGCAGTGCCCGTGACTTTTAAGCTCAATGCGCATGCGCATTGAGCTTAAAAGCGCGTGCACGTCTGTCTTTGTTTACCCGCTCCGCCCCCTCCCCTTCCCGCCGTGTCGCATTTCTCCTCCCCCTCCCCTCTCTTCCCTCCGTCTTGTTTATTTATTTTACCCGCTCCGCCCCCTCCCCTTCCCGCCGTGTCGCATTTCTCCTCCCCCCTCCCCTCTCTTCCCTCCATCTTGTTTGTTTACCCGCTCCGCCCCCGCCCCCTCCCCTGCCCGCCGTGTCGCATTTTTTTTTAAATCCCCACTTCCCCCTCTTCATACTGCGTACAGGATGTTGTTCACTTCATCCACTGCACTGATCTATAAGGCTCCGTTGCCCACATACATGTGGAAGCCCCCTCTATCCTTCACTCCCAAGAGAAACAAACCGTGTGTGAAAGAAACTCCCAGCAACCGACATAAAAGTGAAAGTCTAAACTGGTTACCAAAACAGGCTCAATCCAGAAAAGAGCTACTCATTTTAGTTTCAAGTTGTCCGTCGGCCGAGGTGAACATGGTTAAATTCTTTACAATAGCTTCCAAATGCACGCAACTCCCCAGCGGCGAAAAATCTCGAAATCCAAAGCACGGAGCCCTGTGCCAAGATACAATGAGTCCAGAACAGTAAAAACCATTTTTGTGTGTGCTCCAAGTGCCAGTGGTAGTAAATGAACGCGAGCCCGTCCCACGAAACGTTTAATGTCACGAAGCAATACGAGCAGCCACAAGTTGTTTTCCTCCTCGCGGTCTCCAGGCGGGCCAACTCCCTTACAGACAAAATCCCACACAGCTCCACCTAACGGAAGGAACTTGCCATAGTTTGCGTCGCTCGACTTTCAATTAAAGGAATTTTCCACTAACCTAATAGTATAACAAAACGGTTAAACACACGATTGTTAACTGAGAAAGTTACTTGCTTGTAATCCTATACCTGCAAGATCCTAGAGCACATTTAAATACACAACTCCAAAATAAAAAACAGAATGTATTATAGAAAACATGCATGTAAATCGGAATCGTTTGTCTTTAACAACCCAACTTATGCCATAGTATGGCATTTATGACTGAAATCTCCACCAGATGGCAATATTTTATTTAAACAAAAAGCATGAATGAAAAATCTTTGTCACTTCAGAAAAAGTACCGTTTTAGGATTTGTGGGCGTTCCAAGCAACAAAAAAAGTTCCCCATCCTCTTTGGAATAACTTTAAATGTATATTTATTTTTCTGATAATTACCAGGTATTAGCAATCAATGAATTCAACATTAAACTTTCATAAATCGGAGCATGCAAACCAGCACAAACTCTTGAGCATCCCTCACCCTCACCCATCCTCAACCCCTCACCCTCACCCACCCTCACCCTCTCACCCTCACATAGTGCAATAGGTCTCAGACCATTTTAGTTAGAGCTTTAAGAAATGTTTATGGCTTTTTTTCTTTGTAATTCTTTAGCATTGGCTACAGGAAACAAATAAATGCTAAACATTTACAAAAAAAACCCATAAACAATTCTAAAAGCACTAACTCTAATGGTGCGAGACCTATTGCATTTCCAATGCTTGTTATCATTGTCAGCCTCTCCACGCTTTTGGGGGAGAGACTGGTCCTTTTCGATGTCACAATGGCACCAGCAGCACTGAAAACCCGCTGAGAGGCGACACTGGCTACAGGACAAGCCAGATACTTTATCGCCAGCCTGCTCAGCACTGGCCACTGTCTCCTTCTTTCATACCAATAGACCAATGGGCTTTGCTCCATGAACACCTCTGTTGTGTCATCCAGATAGGCCTGAACCATCCGCTCAGTGTTCATTGGTGCTCGGCTTTGCTGGTCCTCTTTCCCCTTTGCAACAGCAACGGACCTACCCATCCCCTTCTGTAGAAAAAAAGCAGTTATGCTTTTGGTTGTGTCTGCTGAATCAGATCATTTAGGTGCTGCTTTTGGTACTGTTGATGCCTGCTGGGAAGCGGACGCACTGCTCTCATGCTCTGATGAACTTGCCTCAGGAGGATGGCCTGGAGTACTTTGACTGTCCTGGGCTGGCACTGGCAGGCCTTTAAGTAACAGCCGTTCAGTTTCTAAATCATTAGCTTCCACAGCTATGGAAGTTTTGTAATTGGCAACATCCCCATCTAAAAAAGGAATTACTGCGCTACTGCTGACAAACAATTTGTAACGTGGATCCAACATTGTTGCAGTTATGTAATTTGGATCGGACACAATTGTTTGAAGCCTTGCATTTCCAGATAAGCGGTTGGCTAAGGCCTTGGCCAAGGTATATGCATCAACTTTTTCTTCGTCACCTTCATAAGTTTCACAGACCTCCTTCAGCTGTTGCTCGAGCATGTACAACAATGGGATGGCTTGGCCCATAGTACAGCCCTCCCTGCTAACTGCACGTGTGAAGACCTCAAAAGGTTGTAGCATCTCTTTCAAGCATTTAATGATGTCCCACTGCCACATCTCAACGGTCAGGGTTTTAAGATTAACAGTAGGATCCACTAATCTTCTTGACATTACATAAGCATTCAGTGGTATGTACTGCTCAAAGAGACGTTCAAGCATGAAATAAGTAGAGTTCCAACGTGTTGGGACCTCCTGGATCAGTGCTTTGACTGGCAAGTTATTCTCCCGCTGAATGACGCGTAGCAGCTTCCGCGCTTTAAAAGAATGGTTAAAATGCGTGCATATTCTTCTGCAGATGGTCAGTATGTTGCTGACTTTGGCTTCAGTTTTCAGAAAGTCTTGCACGACTAAGTTAATGCAGTGTGCCAAACAGGGTACCCTGAAATACTGTCCATCTCTCATTGCCTTCACTACATTACTGCCATTGTCGGTGGCAACAAAACCAATCTTAAGGCCTCTTGGTTTCAGCCATTCAAAGACCTTGCTGTTAAAGTCAGACAAAATGTTTTCAGCAGTATGATTTTTCTCCATACCAAACATGGCTACAGTTGCATGTCTGCGAGTATCATTAAAAATCCCAGCAACGTCAAGAAGGCCTGAAGTTAACTTGTCTTTAACACCTGCAAAAGAGATCCAGTGTGCGGTGATGCACATGTAATCTGCTGTGGCTTCGCGACTGCTCCACATGTCTGTTGTCAGGTGGATACAATGGACAACACTCTGTTGTAAGGCTTTCCTAATCAATTCCAGCACGTCGTGGTGTAGTGCTGGAATAGCAACTCTTGCAAAATAGTAGCGACTGGGAAAGTCCCATTTTGGGGCGAGTGTTGCCACTAATTCCCGAAATCCCACTGCCTCAACAAATGAAAATGGGAGAAGGTCGAGTGCCAACATTTTTGCAAGTTTCGCATTGTACAAACGTGCTATTGGGTGGTTCCGCTCGTACTTTCCCTCCTGCCTAAACATGCCAGTAATGGTAAGCTGCTTGGTAATTCTTTCTGTTCTGCTAGACGGACCACCTTTCAACGCAGACTTTGCACTCCTTGGTGTCTCCGGCTGACTCTGGTGCCACTCAGAAGTTGCTGATGCGGAGGATTTGGACTGCACCACTCCAGTGCTGGCGACAGGGCTCATTTGTATACCACTCCCAGATAGAAGGTCATCGTCTCCCTCTTCTTCCATGAGTGGACCTTGTGGTACTGTATCCCCACCAACACCAGTGCTTACATTTTTTAAGCTTGCAAGGTGGTTCTCCCACTGAATTGCGTGTGTTTTTTTCAAATGGGTCATTGGGCCTCCAGTACCATAGTTTGTACTAATCTTACCACGACTAACATTGGTATGACAAATGGTGCATATAGCAATGTTCTCCTGATGTGGGTGAACCGTAAGAAAATCTCAGACTGGGGAGCTTAACTTTTGTCTCCTGCCATAGGAAGCGGACCCACTTCCAATGCCGGATGAACTGGAGGATTTTTGTTAAATTTCCCTATGCGACAGCTCAGTACTAGTACTGCCACTACCTCCTTCTGTTGAGGTAGCGCTTATGCTGGATGTCGCACGCTGCCGGGCCTTCGCTGATGAAAAAATGGGAGCTGGTGTTACTTTGGGTGCTGAGTGTGTAGGAGTTATACGTGCTACCTGCTCATCACTAATCGCAGCCCTTCTGGATAGGGTGAAAATGTTGGTCTCTACATCCTCTGCACCAGGAATAACGCTCGTGATGATGACATTGTCAGACCCGTCTTTATCACCAGCAGTATCCTGCTCACCTACATCGACCTCCATAAGTTCAAGCCTTGAAGGATCCTTCCTTTTTCCTAGCCTGGTCTTGGGATGTCTCTCCTTTGAATGCTCAGATACTCGTGGTGGATGCCATTCATTATTAAGATCATCTGAAGGGATGCTTGGCGAAGAACTCGATGCACTGCCACTAACCCTCCTTTCCCTTGGTAAATTGAAAGACAGTAGATCACCTCCAGAAGTGGCTTCCTCTTCTTCTTGCTCGGAATGAGGCTCTACTTCCTGAACTGCCCCGACATCGGGAGGAACAACTACTACTATTGCGTGCGGAGATGGTGGTTGTTGTTCTTGAGGAAGTACTATAGCGGGCTGTGGTTCTTCAACAACTACTATTGTGGGATTTGGTTGTTGTTGTTGAACAGGCGGTGGTTGTGGTTGTTCAACAACTATTGCGGGAAGTGGTTGTGGTTGTTGAACATCTACTGCTGGCGGTGGTTGTTGAGCACTTTCATCTTGCGTGGATTGTATACTACTTTGAGACAGCGATAAGTTTAGTTCAGGCTCAGTATCACTGCTTTGTAACACTAGGCTGGCTACCTCTTCGACCCTCATGTGCTTGGCCCTGGGTTGGTGGCTTGCCCCCGCTAATGTGGATGTGCTGGCCCCAGCTTGCACCCCGGACACCGCTGCTGCAGGCGTACCTTTTGGGGGCCCAAAAAAGGTTTTGGGGTCCATACCAGACTTAAGTGACACTTCCTTCTTCTGTACCTTCTTCTCAGCAACTTTCTTGGTGGTGGAGGACCTGGTACCTGCTTTCTTAGGGACCATCTTCTTCTGAAGTCAGCACACAGCAGCACTCAGTAGCACAAATTGCAGAGATGTGTGATCAGATGAGTCACACACCACACATGGCGTACAACTGAAGGACGTCCGTCTGGCAGTAGAACGGGCGATGGATGAAAACAACCAGCACCTCCTCAGTCTTTTTTTGTGCACCTACAAGCAAAGAAGACAGAACAACATCAGTCAAACAAGCAGTAAGCCAACATGAACAATTGAACGACAGACAGGCCAATGTATAAAACACAAAACAGAAGACTAATACTACCAGCACCACAGCTCCCAGCCACATGAAGTCCAGAAAGAACCAATAATAAAGTCAAGCAGGCCTATATACCAATATGGACAGAAAAAGGAGGATGCCTGCTACACATGACAGGATAATGCAAGGAAAATACCCCATGGCTAAGAGGTTGGAAACCTACACTGCAAAAACACATACAAGGCATAACATTACTACACACACAAAAAAGTTACCTACACCCCTGCCCAGACAACAAATTTGGGAATGCAATGGCATACACACATGCCCTAATGATGGTAATTGAATAGACCGAATAGAAACAGCTATATAAAGCAGCCCCGCTAACTACTACCTCTGGGACTCTGGCCTACTGTCAGATCAGACCAAAAGCAGGGAGGCCAATGATAAATGCACAAAGGAAGTACCTACAAAATGGCCGCCACCACATGGCCTGTCCACCAACAACAACATGGCAGAATCATCACAAAGGAAGTACACACAAAATGGCCCCCACCACATGGCCTGGCCACCCACAACAACATGAAAAGAAAGAGAAGACAGACAATAAATGCCTATGGCAAAGGGACAATGCTTAGCTTCACAAAATGGACACACCACCGCCCAAATTGGTCACCCCAACCATAAACAAGAAATCATTACATTGAGGACAGAAAGAAACTGGAAGTGGTCCATGCTCCAATAAGACAAAACTACAACCAAATGACACATAATATGAGGACATTTTGTAGCACAAGAAACACATTAAACATTTTCGAGGAACTTTTATGCAACTCGGGACATATTGTTCGCGAGATTGCAAAATCGGCGTGTTCGGCAGCGCGAATCGAATGAAAGGTCATTATCGCATTCCCGAGCCAGTACATTGAGCGCGCGAACAAGACAAAAATGTATGGTCACGTTCTCACACTGTGCGAAGTTACCAAAACTACCCAAGCTGTATTCCTAGGGTTACAATGGCAGAAATTGACAGATTAGTTAAACACACCCAAAACCTGACATACCCCACACATAAAAATAAGATTTTCTAAATCAAACCAAGCCATCCATGATTTTCTAATTAGGGGTACACCACAAAAACAGTTGATTAACTTTCATGACCCTATGACTAGTACCTCTGGCCTACTGGCAGAGTAGGCCACAAGTTTGGAGGCCTATGGCAAGAGCAAAGTGGCTGGGAAACACATGGCCAGGCCAACCACAGAAAGTTAATACAATGAACTCAAACATGCCTACACACTAACTACATGGAGTACTAGGGTCAGCTATTGGCTTAAAAAAAATAAAAAACATTTAAATTATACAAACAGAAATTCCACAACAGACATTGCTATTGCATAATTAATGATGACCATAATCCAATGCCAGCCATGATGTTTGTTTACAAACTTGAATAAAAGTTTAAACACAGACCACAGAATTATGATTTTACCCATGGGTACCTCTCTATGTAGCCTGGATGAAATTTAAAAAGAAATACAAGTTGGGACCTCATAAAAGTACAGGCACCCATCAATAATTTAAATCCAGGAATGAATACTGTAGTTAAAAAATCTAAAATCAAACAAACACAAGTCTACAACATCATACTCACTCATACATTACTGAAACTTACTTGAAAAAGAGAATTCAAAATCCAAAAGTCCTCAATAAAATCCAAAAAAAAGCAGTAATGCAGCCAACACACACAGAAAGTGATCCTGCCAGCTCAAAATCCAAATGAAAGTGACCACCTCATGGACAAAGCACTGGGAGGAGCCTGGTGGACAGGAACAGGAAGTTGTAAACTCCAGAGCCCTTCCTCCTTAATCTTCAAAAATAGAGTAGAAACAGAAAGAGGACTCCTTCCCCCCAAAAAATACAGCCAAAGGTACAACTTTAAGGGGTTTCTCACTTTTTTGCTAACCAGAATGGTAATTTATTATTATGGTTTAACTGTTTTAACATGCTCGCGAGTTATTCTGTGCAAGATTGCAGGTTCTGCGTGTTCCGCAACTCGATCTTACCAACAAGCATCCTCGCGCGTCCTTATGGCGCTATCGCGCATCCAAATGACGTCATCGCGTTCGCACAGTCGCACGGGAGGGTTTAAAAACATGGTGGCACACGCGACCGGGAAAAAGCGAACGCAGAACCAAGGTAAGCCAGTGCCGCGCACGCGATATTGTTATTCAGGGCGCGACAACTACGCTACGCACCGGATCGCGGAGTAATCGACAGCTATGCGTACTCCACGGAACGCGGAGTTGACGAAACTCCGCGAACGGAGCGTAGTTCTTCGGCCAGGGTTACTCAAAACCATGGATTTCCCCCTTGATGCAAAGTAGTGCATAGCACTACTTTTGATTACTTTAGGTCTACTTTACAGTGCGAGTATTGTTTTGCACTTGAAATTAAATCCCAGTACAACACTTAAGGCCTTTTTCACGACAAAGTAAGGCAGTGAGGTGCCGCAAGCCATTTGGCTGCACCGCGCTGCTTCACTTTGGAAGAAAAGGGTTGCGTCATACCTACAATGATATGACCAATCCCTTTGCTCTGTCCTGCATTGGCGCACAATTGGCTGCAATGCACCAACGCAGGCACCCTTGTACCATGGTGCAAGGGTGCCTGCATTGGCGCTAAGCTGCCAAAAGGACACCAGCACAGGGGAAAAGGACTTCCCAGTAGAGACTTGGTCACCAGCAGGACATGGGATCACCATGCCACACTGCGTTAATAGACAATTTACTGTTCCATTTTCAAACTATTATTCATCCTGAGATATTCCAACTCATGACACACAGACGGTCATTTGAGTACTGAGTAGGCCTCTTCATTACCAATTGTCCTACACTGGACGCACCACCGATGCCCTTTGTCTTGGCACGATGTTCATAGTGAATCGCAACGTCCTGAAGAAGCCCATGTTTGGGCCAAACGCATTGGCTGTCTACATTGATGCAATTTGAGCGGATGTATGTCGTTACAACGCATGCTTTTACAACGCATGCCTTTACGATGCAACTTTTACAACGCAAGTCGTTACAACGACTTGCGTTGGGGGGCGCTGGATAGTGAATAGTTTAATTTACTATTCCAACTCCTGTCCCCGTGGATAGTAGGGAAGGTGTTGGATAGTAAATTACAGCTATTCCCTATCCTAGAGCGACCCCCAGCGCAAGTCGTTGTAATGACTTGCGTTGTAATGGTTGCGTCGTAAAGGTACTGTGATTTAAAAGTTTCGTTGTAAACGCTGTTCCCCAATTTGAGCACACTGAAATAAATTATTCAAGACTGCAACCAACGACTTTGTGTGTATCTATCTGTATACCTATTTTCGTTTTGCATGAGTATATTGCCCGCCGCTTCTCAGTCAACACAGCAAAAAAATGGAACGCGCTCCCCCCGAATCTCAGAGCTGAACCAAACCTCCTACGATTCAGGGAGTCCCTCAAAACCCTACTTTTCCCCTGATTCATCAACAGCTTCTTTTTGCTCCCTCCCTTAGGAATCCGAGGTTTTAGCGCTGGGATACTCGCGGGTGACTAAGCGCTCTATAAAAACCTAAAATAAAAAAAAAAATAATGTAGTCATGGAATATTCCAAGAGTTAGTATAGGAAGCTGAACAGGTGAATCAGAAATATGATGTCCTCTTAAGACCTCTAGTAGCAGCCAGTGACTTTGGGAACATTAGCTTTTAAGCTATCAAACTCTTATATAGACTATGGGCCTTATTATGAGTTGATAGTAATAATTATCAGATGTGTTAAATAACTCAATATGACCTATGAAATGTAACAGAGGAAAACAAATGGTATTTACTCTATCATGTGTATTTTGGAGCGTTCCCCATCAAAATATGCTTGTTATTCCCTATGAGCTTGTAATATGTGTTATTCATCTCACCCAATAAATAACGTACTCCGTGGTTGTGTTGTTTATCAGGGACGATAAATAAGGGTTTAATTTGTCATCAAACCTTTAAAGTGAAAAGATTAAGTAGAGACTGTGGGCAGGATCTAAGCTAACTTTACCTCCAGCTTTGAACATTGGTAAAAGGGGTGAGAAATCTGCATGATGTGTTGAAGAGATTCTAGAGGAATATACATCAGAGGCTGCATCACAGCAAAGAGCCAACAGACAGATCAAAGCGCATGCAGAGATAAAACAAATGGGAAGGAATAACATTAATCAATGTTTGAGGTATAGTGTTCAACATGTAGTAAACTCAACACTGTGTCATGTTGCTGATCAGTTTGTATAGCAGAAGTAAGAAAAAACCTTTCGGAATGGGTGGGTGGTTAAGGGGCAATATGAGAATTTGGAACTAAACCCTAATGGGATTTTCCATCTATGTTCAGAGAAAAAAATTAAAGAGTTAGCTATATGTATATAAGAGAAATTGATGGGAACATAATAGTGATTCCTCTAAAAAGCTATGGAGACTTACAGCAATGTGTCAATTTTCATTGGTCTAATTAAGTCATCTGGGAAGACAGACATCCCCTTCTAAATGTTCACCAGATGGATTCAACTTTGACAAGGTCAAATGTATTTAGTACATCTTAAAAGTGTATTTGTGAATCCCAAGGGAATATTCCACTATAAAAGGATGCCATTTGGTATAGTCAGTGTGGAATCAATATTTCAGAGGAGCACAAAAGAAGCCTTGGATATGATTCCCGGTACTGTGGCTTTTCAAGATGACATTTTAGTTTTCTACCCAATGGTGGAAGCAAACAGGAGCTAGACATAAATATGGTGATGGTTGATCTACACTTGCTTGCTTGCAAGCTTGTTAAGTGCACCCCATGCTGCTCTAAAAGTTGAGTATCTTGACCTTTGTATCTCAAGCTCAGCATCAAACCCAAGGTGACTCATGTCAAAGGTCAGAGGCAGGGGTGGCTGTCAGAAAGGAAAAGTGGCAGGACAATGATAAATAAATGTATATGAAAACTTACCTGCTGCTTTGCCCCCTGCCACCTTGGTGCTCGCAGCTCTTCTCCTTATCACAGGCTCCCAGACTCACCTGCGCCAATCCAGATGCTGCTCTCATGCTGGTAATACTATCACCCAGCATCAGAGCAGCGTTGGGATTGGGTGGAGTGGGTTGGTTTTATGCTCCATGAGGAGCTGTGAGCCTTTGCCACCTTCTCCCGACGCACCAGCCTGGAGGCATCTAAGTGCGCATGATGGTTTGGCCATCCTAAGACAGCCAGCCAAACCATCATGTGAACTTGAAATGCCCACTGCTGCAAGTGCCCTCCATGTTTGCCTTGGCCCTGCCCCCAGGACTCGACTCGGCTCCTCTCATGAAAAATAAAATGATAATAAAACTGCTTTAACATTTTATTTTACGTTATGTTATGTTGCAGAGGCAGTGGGGTGATGCTCATCCACCACAAAGGAGGAGCTGCCACAAGTCAGAAAAATGAGATCTCCAAGGGGGTTTCTAGGTTATTATCTGTGAAGAGAGGACTACTGCTCAGAGGAGACAACACTGTTCCCATGTTTGACTTGAGGGGAAGCAGTTTGACCTACCTAGTGGTCCTTGGCAACATATAGGCATAGATATAGCTGGTCCATTTACCTTCTGCATTAGAAAGGTGTTATGCCCTTGTAACAAAGGGAAACAGACTTTGATGGCCCAGCGGCTGGCTTATCCAAGTCCCAGCATCAGATGAATTTAAAACAATTGACCCTCCGGGAAATGGCGCTAAGGCGGATACTATGTGGAAGAGGGTGGATGAGTAATTGAAATGTTATAACGTGAGGCTAACAACAGAGTAGAAATGACACAAGAAAAAAAGGCACATGTTAAAACATTAACCATATTCATCAGACAACATTAATCATGCAGACCAAGGTTTTATGTACCAGAGTTGCATACAGCAATTGTAGACGTTATTGACTAGGTTAATGAAAAGTCTTGTCATCCGTCTGAATATCAACCTTAGCAGCAAGATGGTACTGCCTAGCACCAAGAATGTCTTGTCAATTTATCATAAATATGTTTCCCAAAATCAGTGCAATTTAATCTAATGTTGCCTTTTTTATTGTTGTGTTAGGTTTTCGAAACTGCAGTGAGTATACCACCACTTATTTTATCCCAAACAGTGCATTTTAGTATGGCAGAGCTTAATGCAACATTTCAAATAATAAGCAGGAATAATAAGTAACAGATTTGTCCACCTGCAACTATGGAAAAAGTGATGATAGTTCCTTACTAAGTGCATTGAAATTATGGTATTACATTAGACAGCAACTAGCCATAAAGCTAAGACACATTCGAGAAAGTATAAGATAAAAAAAACTTGCAAAAAGAAAATAGAAATAACCTGTGAGGAACCTTGGGCCTGACTCTCCTTCCCCTATTTCCCAATATATATGAGTCAGTCCATTTTGTGAATAGGTCTAAATCCCTATTGTGTGATCAGAGCAGTCAGGCATGGATGTATGAAGCCCATGTACCTTCAAACAACAGCAATTGGTCATTAAGGGGCTTATTTACAAGTCCAGTGTGCTGCTGGAATGTTCCTTTTTATGACGTTCACGTTGCGCACTCGGCTTGCCCAAATCTACAAGGTCACATAAAGCCACCCTGTGTGGCTTTTTCTTGGACTCGTAGATGTGATATGAGGCAATGCAATGCAAGGCACTGTGTTGCCCCACAATGCGATGGGTAGGCATGCCGTGGGATTTACGGTGGGTGTAAACCTGGGTATGCATCAAAAGCCTACGCCTCCCGAGTGGGGACATAGGGGAGGTGCAACGAGGAGAAATAACATTATTTCTCCTCATTCTTTCCTCTTTACATGTGTGCTGCATTCAGCAGCATATCTAGTAAGAGGAACTCGCCTCCTTTGATTGTTTTTGAGCAGGAAGGTGTCCCTTCCTGCAGAATAACAATCATCACTACAATACAGACACCCTAGCACCATGGTACACGGATAACTGTGCTTTTTGCAAGGCAGCCATTTGAGCACCAGCACAGCAAAAGAGGACAGGAATGCATTGCATTTCATAGATATGGTGCATTCCTGCCCTTTTCTTTTGACGTAGGGCAGCACAGCAGGAATGCTAGCGGCACTGTCCTGTGGCAAAATCTAGCAAATACGCCCCTCAGTGAGAAAATCAGCCATTCATGAACTGCCATTCGAGCCATAGCATAATGCCATCTTGACATATTTTCTTCTAAATCCTAATTTAAAATGCAAGCTTATCACTTTCATCAAATAAACTAGCTTTGTCCCCAAATATCAGATTTTCAGTTTCACTGAACAACACTAAATTATTAAACATCAGATTGTCATTTTCTGAAATTACACTTAAACATTATCTTGCTATTCTCATTCAATGGTCTCACGCCCAGATTTACTGAATCATCATGCAGCGTAGTCCAGCAGCTCCAAAAGCTGACCTGCGCTGCATGAGAAGGCGAAAATAGGAGAGCGTCATATTTATATAAAAATGGCACTCTCCTCACCTCTCCCGAGCGCCAGCACAGAAATGTGCTGATGTGCCATGGACACACCTATGCACCATAGTGCGAGGGTGTCTCCGTGAGTCTAGCATCGCTGAACTGGAAGGATAACCTTCCAGTACACAATTCTATGCTTAAACTAACTTTAAGCCTTTTCCCGCTTTTATGTGTGCTATAAAGTGCAGCACACATGAAAAGTCGGAAAAGACAGGAGAAATGAAAGCATTTCTCTTTCATAGTTCCAATTTGAAATGGGTGCAGTTTTCATCGCTAAACCCTGTCTACTTTTATACGTAAGTAGAGTTTTGTGTCAAAAACCTTAAAAGGTTGCATGGGAATGCCCAAGCACCACTCATGGAACTCCCCTTTGTGCTATCAAATGCAAAGCAGCCCTAAGCATTGCTTTGCATTACTTTCAAGCGATTTTACAGCATTAAACAAGTTAAGTGCTGGAACGTAAATAGGTTAAAAGAAGATTGCGTGTCGATTTGTGTCACTTTTGTGATACAAACACGCTGTAAAATCTTAGTAAATATACCTCTCAGTTTGTTCCAAAAGATTTAGATGCATTGATACAAGAAATGAGCATATAAAGTTTCTGTTCCAAGGCCATCCAAAATATTTACAATAGCTAATACATTTTAGCCAACCTCATGGGCTGTCCAGCCCATCCAGCTATTGGGATCATTTAAAGATCTATCTAAAACCAGAGCTCTCTACAGCTGGGCAGTTAAAAGTGTTGTTTGTATCTGTATTTTTCTTGTGACAGCACTTAGGAAAATTCTGCCTTTTCTTCCCAAAAATATGCACCAAGTCGTTCTCAAGGTGACTATACTTAGTCATCTAGACCACTGCAACTGCCTCTACTGAGCGATGGATGAAGGTCAAATAAAGAAGCTGCGGGGAATCCAGAATGTGGCGTCAAGAATGACTCTAGGTCTTCGATGCTGCTTCTCTGCTTCAGATGCCTTAGAAATCCTGCTCTGGCTGTAGGTTGAAAAAAGAGTGGCTTGTAAGTCCCTCTGCAATGCTTTCAAAGCAATCCATGGCACTGGACCAGATTATGTATCTCAAATATTACGTTCACGTTGCCTGGCTCCTCAGTTGCTCAATTGCTGGACCTTCCTAGAACCAAACGCAGCCGCTCAGGGGCAATTTGTTTTCATTTACAACTGTCAAACTCTGAAATCAGCTTTCTGGTACCTTATGCAAAAATATTTCCTTTTTCAAATTTGGAAAGATTTTAGGTAAGGTCATTTTTCATTTCACACAATTAAAATGAAAAATCGTTTAACAATAAGACTTGTCTTTGATTGCAACTAGGTCATGGTTATTGAATTCACTAAATTACAAGTAGTGGTAATGTTAAGGGTTAGCGCTATGGTTCAGTATATGTCAATATTCAGTGCCCGACATTGACTGGATACATCCTCTTCCTAAGGTGTCCCCTAGAGGCCGCTGTAAAGTTTGCCATTCCTCATACACATTTAGAAACTGGCCTGGAGGGGGCACTGGAGTGGGTGGGTTTCAGGAGGAAGTGCACTCTAGCAGCTAATTCGCTGACCTCGGAATATTGAGATCTCCGTTCTAAGCTTTTTGCCGGGGTTCTGTACAAGAGTTTTTTTTACGTTTTTGGTAATTAAACATTTTCTAAAGTTGTGCCTACATCTGTCCTCTGTGTGAAGCACCACATGATTGAAGAGCTTCTATTGCAATGAAAGTAGCAATCTGTCTGAAGTCTCCAGGTGCTCTTCGTAGCTGGATTTACATCAAACACAAA
Organism: Lissotriton vulgaris; assembly: GCF_964263255.1. NCBI lineage: Eukaryota > Metazoa > Chordata > Amphibia > Caudata > Salamandridae > Lissotriton > Lissotriton vulgaris. The sequence goes on along the minus strand of NC_141696.1, from coordinate 93,193,550 downwards.
AATAAAAATACCTAATGGCATTTAACAAAAAATTAAATGTAAATAGCTGTATTTTTTATCACATAAACTTCTGGCAAGTTTCAAGTACTGTAAGGTATTGAGGACTTCAGATCTTCTGCCACTACTCAGCTTCTTTGGCCAGTTGCATGTGCTACCAATCCGGCATGAGGCAGGCAGGGAATTAAAAATAAATGTATTAAAAAAGCCTACCTGAATGCAGCCGGCTGGCTGGCCACTGTCTCTCCTTCGTTCTCTTCCTGACTTCTGTAAAAGCAGGAAGAATCCAGAGTCCTTTGAGCAAATCTGCAGTGTTTACGGACCTGAGAGTCGTGGTTCGGTGCTCAGACAAGGAATAGCACTCTGGGCATGTTAACATGCAAAGTGCGCATGACATTTTGGCTGGCCCGAGACGGCAGGCCAAAATGTTATGCGCACTTATGAAGTGCTTACCACTTCCCCCAGCCTCTACACAGGCTAGCCCCGCCCACCCCCCCAACCAACTAGGTCAGTAGTTTAAATAAATTGATGATAACGTTATGTTATTATCATTTTATATTTCTGTTTTTAATTGCTCACTTAGTGAGCTGTGGGGCGACACTCCTCCTCCTTTGTGGAGGAGCCACCACTGTCTTTGGCTCTATCAAGAATTTACCATCTCTCGTGAAGATGGGGGCCATATAATTCAGGTGTGCATTTGCACAGAGAAGTATGTGTGTTTTATGAAATTGCTTTTTATATATAAAATACATTCAATTCAGAATTTTTCTGAGTTAGTGTATGTGTTGCAGGCAGCACAGCTAGTGAACAGAAAATTCTGATTTCCTCTCTCTGTTTCTGAGCTCGTCTCTCTGCGGCACATAAATTAACTTGCAGACCTGCTAACCTGAAAGTATTTTCAATTTGTGAGAAGAGCAGCTTGGGTCTGGTGAGTGAGTGTAGCTTTCAGCCAATCACGGCCCTTCCAGCAATGATGAGGGCAGAGCTGGATTTTGCAGGCAGAGTATAGGGCCCGAGGCAGCTTAACCAGAACTATTTCTCCCAAAAACGCCTTCAAAGGTTTTGAGGCTGCTGTCGATGCACCGGGCATGCAGCAATGCAGAGCCTTCAAGGCAAACTGGAAACCATCTCTCTCCTGAGGTTTCAAAGTCACCCTGCCTTCCACCACTTGATTTCGGCTCTTCACCTGTAGACTACGTTCAATAGAGCCGATATTGTGTAACACATTGTGGAATCGTTTGAGTTAGAAAGTCTGGATGTAGTGACAGTCTGACCTAAATAAAAGCTTTTTAGAAAGTACAATCACATAAAACCAGGAACATAGGTGAGCCCTGCACAAATGCACACATGCTTGACACAGCCCTACAGTTCCACTCCAAAATTAGGGTCTGAATGAGATAAGAATGACTGTGGTTTCACCACCGCTGAGTGCCTGCGTTTGTAGAAATGAAGCAAAAGTATTATTTTAAGTCCTTGACAAGTTTCTAACTCCCCCAAAGCAGTTCTTCATTTGAGCCGGGGGTTTCCAGCGCTCGGCACCAGCACTTAATTGTCAGCACTGGCTCTAGTGACAGTCCATCACATGTTGGCGCAGTCTGTCTTATTTTGAGATTAGCACAACATCAGTCTTATAATAAGTCAATATATATTATGAAAAGAATAATACCTTTCACGTTCACCATTATTATAGCTGTGGGTGGCCTGCAATAGGCTGAATTGTCACACTTGTTCAGAGTGCAACGGCCAGTAGTTGTGTGTTACTGACATTGACAGCATGAGCTACTACTAACCATCACACTCCTACAACTGTCACAATTCAGACTATTCCAGGGCCTCAACTCTATTAGAAGGGCTTGGGCGGCAGGTATTACTCATTTTACAGGATATTGAATTAATAAACAACTGTTATGCTATTGTGCTCATCTCTAAACTAAGCAAGCATCGCCACCCTTTGGCAGACTGTCATTCATGCTGGTGTTGACAATTAAGTTCCAGTGCCGAGAACCAGAAACCACCAGCTCAAATTAGGCACTTCCAAGAGAGAATCAATCCAAGGAAAACAAGAGAGTACCATACATCTAAACTGCACCTCTTCCTCACCTCCCACCTGGAGACAATAATGCAGAATGAATGTGGAAGCCAATGGTCCAAGAGACTGCCCAAAAGCCAAGGCACCCTTGGACTCAGCCCAAAGCAGACATTCTTCTTGCAGACCAACTAAAAACAACTGGAGTTCAGAACCCTCAGAGGCAAAGGCTTAAGAAATGACAGATCTGACCAACCCAATGATGAAGGTACAGAAGGATTATGGTCCTTCCTAGCAAAACCTTAGCTAACAGAAAGGGAATAACAATGACACAACTCAGCCAGCCTAGCCAGGTAGATGGATTGTGTCCTGTGGCCTTTAAGGATATGAATAGCCTGTGACTCCTCAGAGGTTGAATTGAGGAACATGACTAAAGATTAATTTATTGTTTCAAATTCTTCCAGGATAGGGCAATGGGGACAAAATGTTGATGAAACATGAGAATCACCACATAAGTAAACACAAAAAAATGACCCCAACTCTCCAAGAGCTCCGCAGAAGTGATGGCAAAGAGTGAGCACAGGACCTTGAAAAACAGAAACTTCAAAAAACCTCCACCAATGTTTCAAATGGCAGAAGGTCCAGAACCCCCTCATGCCTTCCCCCACCACATGAGGTTGTAAGAGCAGGGATCACAAGACATTGTGGATAGCAGGGGGATCACGGAAAAAGAGTGCAAATGGATCCAAGCACCCCACAAGCCAATCCAGCCCTGCACACAGGTCAGAAGGAAACCAGCCCTACGTCGAATGCGCCCCACACTTTGGAGGGGGCCATAAGATATTCTAGTGCACCACAGTCTATCCCTGTTGAGTGCTCAGCTTCAGTGAGCAGATGATTCACTGCTTGCTTGCAGTGCACCCAAATGCAGAAAGACACCTGTCCCTGCAGAATACAGACAATAAAACAGGATAGGTGCTGGCTGTCGAGCCATTCTGTGGCTCCTTGCAGAGCAAGAGAGGAGACATTTATGATAGGTCTCGTCCATCAACTTCCACTTCCTTCGTGAAACCTAGAGGTGTTATCCTGTATTTGCTGGAATATACTGACCTTCTTTGAGTCCTTCATGCAGCCAAACAAAAAGGGAAGATTTCTCACAATGGCTCTAATCTCTTCTTTGCTCAGGATTATGCCAAAGCTACTGCAGATCGTCGTAAAAGATTTTTGGACATGAGACCTGCTTTACGAGCCTTGAATGCTCGTTATGGCTTATTTCATCCCTGCATCTTTTGAGTCACTTATAACAACAAGACGACATCTTATGAAGATCCTGTTTGCTTGCAGCAGTTCCTGGATTTCTGTCATGCTGAGTCGATGGACATCCAGCAGCCATAATTATTATTGGTTTTACTGTCTTTTATTGTGATGTCCCTTCTGATTGTTTGACCTGCCCCTCATGTTGGATGTATCTGTAAAGATGTTCTGTCGTATAGCTGATGTGTTTTAACCTCATGTTTGACGTATTTGTTATTTTTCTCTTTTTGTACTCTTCAGTTTCTGGTCTTGTGGTCCCTGAGAATGTTTTTCATTTGTTCCTCTTCAACTGCCTGGTGGTTTCTCCCCTTGCCGCGCGTCTCCGTGGAGTCTTCGGTCAGTTGTGCTTCCTTCCTTCATGGTTCCTCCATCCCCAGTACTCTTGTCTTTTTACGGTATGTGTTTTGTTATTGAATGTAACTTCTGTTTTTGCCTTCTTTTTGTACTCTCTTTCCTCTTTTCTCCGTTCCTTTTCCTCAGCTCTCTACTTTGCTTTTCTTTACTTTTTTGTGTCTTGAATAATTCTCTCTACTTTCATACTTCATTCCTATCGTTCTTTCAGTATATTTTTTCCACTTTTCTATATTTCTTATATGACTGTCTCATCTTCATATTTTTTTTCCATTATGTCTTCTTTTTTCTCCTCTACATTTTCTTATGTTACTTGCACTTTTTTACAGTTATCACTTGTTGTAAGGTTATTTTTCTGGTTATTATTCATATGTTTCAAATATGTCTCAGAATTTTAAATGTCAATTAATGTAATTTCTTGGAATGTTAAAGGTTTGGGCTCTCCAATTAAGAGACAACGTGTTCTTTTCCACTTAGCTCATCTGAAAGGAGATATAGTGTTATTACAAGAAATTCATATCAAAGATGTTGAGGTTTCTAAACTGCGCCGTAATTGGGTGGGACAAGTTTTTGCTTCACCGGGGACAGGAAAACATAATGGGGTTGCTATTCTTTGCCATAAACGTTTGAATGTTCAGCTTGTTAAACAAGATAATGGCATGGAGGGCAGGTGGGTTGTTGTATCGTTGTTGGTTAACAAAATTCCCTTGACTATATATAATGTATATGCTCCTACTGTTCCTGATAAGTTGTTCTGGCCCCAAATTCTTTCCTCTACGATGCAATACACTGATGACTATTTTATTTTGGGCGGGGACTGTAACATGATTATGGACCCTTTCCTTGACCGTAGTTCCAATTCCCGATTTTCCCCTTCTCCAAAACACGCTTAATTCACTTTGGTTATTTCTCAAAGGTCCCTAGTTGATTCATGGAGGCTTTGCAACCCTACCCTGCAAGAATATACATATTTTTCCCCAGTTCACACTTCTCAATCCCATATAGATCATCTTTTCATTTCCACAGCTCTCACTCAACTTATCACTCACTCTGATATAGGTTCCATCTTAATCTCAGGCCATGCCCCAGTCTCCCTTCAGCTTGATTTACTTCCTCCTACTAAAGGTATTAGGAGATGGAGATTCAACAATTCCCTACTTCTGGATACCTCCTTCTCTGCTGCTTTTCTTAATTTTGCTTCCCTTTTCTTTGCAGACAATGAGTCCCCTCAAACATCCCCTCAATTGGTTTGGGACACTTTTAAAGCTGCCTGTAGAGATTTCATCATTTCATATGTTGCTAAAAAGAGACGTTTAACTTTGCAATCTATGTCCAATCTTACCTCCCTCATTAGACACTTGGAACAGGTATATTATTCAACCAAATCCCAGTCTGATCTTAATAATCAAAATTTCCTTCAATAAGATATCCACCAAATCTGCTAACTTAATTTTGCTTAAATCCAGTGCCAAATATTATTCCTCACAAAATAAAGCTGGAAATATGTTGGCAAATTATCTTAAGGTTAAAAAAGAACGTACGAAAATTGAGTCGATTGTCTCCTCTTCTAATATCACCCTTCATAAGGATGAGGATATTTTGGTTCAATTTTCTAATTTTTACCAGACTCCAAGATAATCTTCGGGGTTGCTAGCTTTCTGGTCGCAGCTATGCGCACAAAAACCAGGAAGCTATCCCCGAAGGACTTGGAAGGGCGCCTCATTACACTGCAGACTTAGCTAATATTTTTTAAATTAACTATTCTTCCTATGACTTCACTGCAAATGTATTGCTTTTGTATTAACATCTAAACTATTGACCGGACCTACATATCACTTTGATTGATTTTTTAACTGTTTTAACCATATGAAATATACGATATGTAAAATAATTTTTTTAACAATTGTTTTTTATAAATTGCACTTTATTGTTGCTTTTATGATTTTAACTAATCGAATAAAGCTGGATTTTGACTTTGACTTTGACTTACCAGACTCTTTATACTCCTGAATCTCCCCCTCTGTCTTCAACCATTGATCGATATTTATCTTCAATTCCTTCTCCCTCAGTTTCTAATCTAGATTTCTCCTCCTTTGACAAGGATATTAGCTCTGCAGATATACTAGAGGCCATTCGCGTTCTTAAAAAAGGGAAAGCTCCTGGTCCGGATGGCTTCTCCATTGAGTTTTATTCTCATTTTTCTACTCTGCTTGTTCCTAAACTACAAAAAACACAGTTGATGGACAGAATGTAGAACAATGTCATACATTCACCCCAGTACAAGGATCTGGGCCTAAATCCATCGTTTTTTTGCACTCCACACCACCCTGGGTTAGACACTGGCTATATGCAAATCAGCTCTGACCCTGTGCCTCATGGGAACAGTCTAGTCCGAACTACCAAGCCATGTCTTTCCCAGACCGGAATCAAGCATCCAAGGACCGGTTTCTAGCTATCAGCCTTCATCAGCCTGGATAGCTTGACTCCAGTGGTGTGGAGAGCCTGGGTCCCAGGCTCTCCACACCACTGGAGTCAAGCTATCCACCACTGGAGTCAAGCTATCCAGGCTGATGAAGGCTGATAGCCAGAAACCGGTCCTTGGATGCTTGATTCCGGTCTGGGAAAGACATGGCTTGGTAGTTCGGACTGGACTTTTCCCATGAGGCACAGGGTCAGAGCTGATTTGCATATAGCCAGTGTCTAACCCAGGGTAGTGTGGAGTGCAAAACAACAATGGATTTAGGCACAGTTCCTTGTACTGGGGTGAATGTATGACATTGTTCTACATTCTGTCCATCAACTGTGTTTTTTGCAATTTTCACCCCGAGTGTGCTGGGTATACTCAGACGTGAGTCCCAGGCTCTCCACACCACTGGAGTCAAGCTATCCAGGCTGATGAAGGCTGATAGCCAGAAACCGGTCCTTGGATGCTTGATTCCGGTCTGGGAAAGACATGGCTTGGTAGTTCGGACTGGACTGTTCCCATGAGGCACAGGGTCAGAGCTGATTTACATATAGCCAGTGTCTAACCCAGGGTGGTGTGGAGTGCAAAAAAACGATGGATTTAGGCCCAGATCCTTGTACTGGGGTGAATGTATGACATTGTTCTACATTCTGTCCATCAACTGTGTTTTTTGCAATTTTCACCCCGAGTGTGCTGGGTATACTCAGACGTGAGTCCCAGGATCTCCACACCACTAGAGTCAAGCTATCCAGGCTGATGAAGGCTGATAGCCAGAAACCGGTCCTTGGATGCTTGATTCCGGTCTGGGAAAGATATGGCTTGGTTGTTCGGACTGGACTGTTCCCATGAGGCACAGGGTCAGAGCTGATTTGCATATAGCCAGTGTCTAACCCAGGGTGGTGTGGAGTGCAAAAAAATGATGGATTTAGGCCCAGATCCTTGTACTGGGGTGAATGTATGACATTGTTCTACATTCTGTCCATCAACTGTGTTTTTTGCATTGTTGCTAAACTACATCAGCTATTTTCTTTCTTTATATCTTCTCAAAAATCTGAAGGCTCTTTCCAAGAGGCGTTGATTTGTCTTCTCCCCAAGGATAATAAAGATCATACCTTATGTAAAAATGATAGACCTATTTCCCTGATTAACCTTGATTATAACATTTTTGCAAAGATTTTAGCTTTACGTTTAGACAAGATTTTACCCCAACTCATAGGTAAAGAACAATGTGGTTTCATCAAGGGTCGTCATCTTTCAGATAATACTCGGTTATTCTTCAATGTACTTAGTAAATCACAATCTTCGGCTCACTCCTTGGCTGCTATAGCTTTAGATGCAGAAAAGGCTTTTGACAGGGTTAATTGGCCCTTTCTTTTATCTTCTCTTAAATGGTTTGGTTTTGGGTCTCAATTTCTCTCTTATGTCTCTTTAATGTATTCTTTTCCTAGATCCTTTATTTTTGCTAATGGTCTTATTTCTCCTTCCTTCCCCCTGTTTCGTGGAGTTCGTCAGGGTTGTCCTCTTTCACCTCTTCTTTTTATTCTTGCTTTGGAACTGTTCCTAACAAAAATTCGACTTAATGCAAATATTTCTGGGTCCTCTTATGGTGAAAAACAAGTAAAGTTATCTGCTTATGCCGACGACATACTCCTTTCTATCTCTAATTCTGAAATCCCTGTTCCTGCTTTCCTCTCTGAGGTTTCTGATTTCGCGGCTGTGTCAGGTTATAAATTGAATGTCGATAAATGTGAAATTCCTACCCTTAATAAATTTTGTTTTCATGCTGATTTTCTGCTCTCCTCTTTTCATTGGAGCCCTTCCAAAATCAAATATTTGGGTCTATGGTTTGCTCCCTCCATCAAAGAAACTGTCGCTCTTACTATTAAACATTTACACACCACCCTCACAGATTCCACGACAAGATGGCATCCTCTGTTTCTATCCTGGTGGGGGAGATTAGATTCAATTAAAATGATGTTAGTTCCCATTATTTTATTTTTCCTTTCTAATCTTCCTATCAATATTCCAAATTCTTGTTATAAAATTATTTACTCTATTTTATCTCATTTTTTATGGCAAAATAAAAAAGCCAGAATGTCTTTCTCTAAGCTTAGACGTCCCAAGCATTTGGGAGGTGTTAACTTTCCTGATTTCTCCTCATATCATACTTCCTTTTTTCTTTCTCATTCGATTTCTTTTTTATCTGATTCACTACTAGATGATGCTTCTTTTCCCCTGTGGGCTGCCATTGAATCCTCTTTTTTTCACCCTTTTTCTTTTAAGGAGTTTGTTTTATTACCTCGTGTCCCAAAGCAATTGTCTTTACCTATTCTTAAGAATTCCAGGAAACTTTTCCTTCCAATGCTTCTGAATGGTCTTGATGAACGTACACGATTTTTACAGTCTCCTCTTTGGTATAACCCTCTTTTTAAAATCAACAATAGAACCCTTTTTTGGAAGGCCTGGCATACTCAGGGCCTCTTTTGGGTCCATCAACTTTTTCAGCACAGTACTTGTGTTCCTTTTCCTATTCTTCAAACCTGTTTCTCTCTTCCTTTGTCCTTTCTCTCCAAATACAACTTATTGATTGCTGCTGTTCAGACTAGTCATGACTCTCTTGCCTCCTCCGTCTCTTGTACTCCTTCTTCTTCTCCTCTTACCTTACCCTTTTTGTTATCCTCTCCTTCTGCCTCCCAGATTTACAAAAAATTACATGAATCTTCTGCTACAGAGATAAATCGAAGGTTGAATAAGCGTGGGAACTGGATTTGGAAGAGTCTTTCTCTCTCTCTTTGTTGCAAGATATATGGAATAAGATACGGAAATCTTCTAGAGCAGCCAACACTACTCAGACCTTATTTTTTATTTATATTCGCCTCATGCTCACTCCTGCCAGGTTGAATACAATTGATTCCTCTCTTCCCTCCAAATGTTGGTCTTGCTCAGAAATGCGAGCAGATCTCAAACACATGCTCTTTCCTATGTCCTCTGGTTCGTGTTTTTTGGTCTAAAGTTTGGCAACAACTTAACACTATTTTTTCTGCTGACTTCCCTTTTTATTTTACACATATTTTCCTAGGTAGCTTTTCTGACATATGGTCCTCATCTAACTTTAACACTTCTATTATTGACCTTCTCCTAGCAGTAGCGTTTCAACAAATTTCCAAAGCGTGGAAAGATACTTCGTCCATCTCCTATCAGGCTTGGTGGTATGGCGTTTGTTTTAATCATAGATTGGATAGAGCTTATGTTTATCCTGTTATAATTGCTATCAAGCGTGATTTATTATGGTTACCCATTACTACTTTCTTAGATTCCTCAGCCAAATCTTCTGTGCTCCACTCCCCTCGTACTGAGGAAGTACCCAAACCTCCATGATATGTTCTTGTTTACTCCTTGGTTTCTTTTTCTATGTGTGCATTTTTTCTCTATATTTATACAGCCTTTTTCTGGAAAATTGCAAGTTTTGTTACAACATGTTGTATTTTAGATATTGATATTGTACTTTCTTTGCTGAGTCCCCTTTCCTTCTTTCTCCCCCCATTTTTCTTTCTTTTCTTTCTTTCCCTCTTCCTCGTTTTCCCCTTTCATATACAATTATAGTTTTTGTTTGCATTGTTTTTGATATCGATGCTGTATCTTTTTCCTCATTGCATTCTTGTATCCAATAAAGATTTTCTTTAAACTTAAAAAAATGATAGGTGCTGGCACTAAAAAACGAATGAAAGGGGCGGGGTCAGTACCACAGGATGTAAAGAGCATTTACCTCAACATTCAATAATTCCTTTCCCAATCCACCCTGTAATGCCTAATGTTCTCTATAAATTCACCCAGTGGCCCCACCTACATATAGCAGTTAGAGTGCCCTGGTGATACACTATGGACTAACGTCTAATCCTGCTTAAATTGTTAAATTCTGTTACTGGCCAGTTGGGATTACCAGCCACCTTCTAATGAAGTCCTATGGAGTATGGTAGTATGTGACGAGAAGGGAAACACTATGAGCCGTGAATTGTGGGAACGCTGAGAAGAGTGGGGGGCACATTATAGAAGGTTCTAGTAGGAGGAAGAAATCACCTCTGTGGAAAACGTAGAAGAGAGTGACCAGAAATAAGAGAGAAATGGAGGAGGTACTGACTGCTTTCATAGAAGAAAATGTTATAAAAGATCTAGCCCAAATGTACTGTGATAAACAATAATCATGATATATAATAATTGTGAAATATAATAATCTAAATAAACTGACACTTAACTTTGCAAGACGAAAACATCAATCGTTGGTACGAAAAATGAGATTTCATCTGTTGTGTACCTCGAACTAAGGTGGAGAAGGTGAAATATTAGAATATGTTGGGGGCTTTATTGACATCACTTCCTAATAGAATTTGTACACTAGGATTTTAAATTCATTTTTTGTTTTTGTTTTACATTTCCAACATGCAAATAAAAATTCTGAATCCGAAACCCGCCCTGAACTTAAAAATAGCAACAAAATCTGAACTAGAGGCCTGCGGACCATGAGTCTGATGTACCCATTGTTTTGCATTGGAAAATGCTTTAATTCTTGCGGACCTATATTTCACCTTCCTAATTAAGGGCCATATTATCAAGAAAGGGTGATACATTATCGCCGCTTTTATCGGCAGGAAACTGCCGCTAAAGCGGAGATAATGGGCTTGATAATATGTCCTTGTGAATTCCCATAGAAGCCCAGGTTCTGGTGTTAACCTGGGCTTCTATGGGAATTCACAAGAGCATATTATCAAGCCCATTATTGCCACTTTAGCTGCAGTTTCCTGCCAATAAAAGCGGCTATAATGTATTGTCCTTTCTTGATAAAATGGCCCTTGGTTTCTAAAACAAATATCTGCTAGAACTGAGACAGAAACATATAGTAACCATGGTGGGCAGTGTGTTTACATCCCGCTGCCTCATACTGTGCAGTCCTGCAAGCATTTTTGGAGGGCTACCATAGTCGGATGTAGATGACTTTTCCTTTTAGAGGGGCAGGAGAATGCAGTATGTTTACCTTTAGTAATACGTGTATTTTTTGCAAAAACTACTCTTATTATGAAAAATAATTGTAGTTATCTTCATGAAAATTGAACATGTTTGCATACAAATAATAAAAATTAAAAGCAAGAGATCGTTTGTAGTAGAAAATGTTTGTATCAGTTTTACAGTCGGTGAAAAATACCAACAACAAAGATGCAAAAATGTGCAGTTTCGTCCTTAAGTGCCATTCCTTTTACCCAATTAACATAGAATGCGCCAGATCTACTAAAGGATTGCATTGCCTTTGCGTCACCCAAAGTAATGCAAGGGCAGCATAATCCTCAAGCCAGATTCACCAAGTGAGTGGCCCTGTGTGTCCTGGTAAATCTGGAATAACACAAAGCAGTTGAAGCCGCTACCCTGCGTTACTCTGCACTGGGACGGTATTAGATTGGTGGAGAGTGGGTGTTCCCAAGCTTTGACCCATGTTTTGGGGTGTATTCCCAGATTTACTAAGAGTATTATCCCTGGGAACAAGCCCTAATTTTTTACCTCCCTGATAGCAGTGCAACGAGGAGAAATTAGTTTATTTATCCTCGTTTTCTCGTTCTTCATGTGCTGCATTCTGTAGCACACTAAGAAAGAGGAACAATCCTATAAGGATTGTTTGTGTGCAGTAAGGTGTCCCTTAGAAAGATCTTATGTGCTTTGAAAGCAGAAAAGGGGGTTGTATGTCTTACACACCTATGGAAATCTTTTATGATATCACCCAAATGCAAAACGTGTTCTGCTTCTACCAGCAAAGAAGTATAAATTTGCCTGGGAAAGTGTATCACATGACTGTTGATGCTGCTGCATAGGAGGATTTAAGAAAAGAGCTCGGCTCCATCTTTTCTGTGTCTGTCCAGATTGGGCTCTTTCAACACATATGCTTTTATGGCAATGCATATGGATTATAACCATCATAGTGCATTATGCTGCATGTAGACAGACATTTCAGTGGTCTGTGTTAGAAAGGTTTCAAACAAAGGGGAGCAAAAATGTAAGAAGTTATTTTCCCTCATACAAAAATTAGTTGTAAGTCCAGTTTTTAAAAAGACCAACCTGAGAAATAAAATGAAAAACAGGATGACGATTCATGGTGGTGGAAGATTCCATAAAAAGCACAGTCACCCAACCCCACTTCATGGCCACAGTAGCAGTGATTCGTGTTCCTACAGAGACAATCAATGGATGAGGATGATGGCCAACAGCCTCATAGTGTGATCCTGCAGCCAGTTGTGAGGCCACAACAGAAGTGTGTCCCCGTACATGCTCAAACCGGCACCATGAGACATTTGATGGCAACCACGCGTCGTTGTCGGATGTTACAGCAGAAAATCCTCAGTTGTTTGGTGGGCTTGAGGGCTCCATGCTGCAAGTTCAGCATCAGCAAAATAAGCAGCTTAAAATAGTGAACACAAAACTGAATAACATGCAGCAAAGCATTTCATTTGGCTTCAATTATGTGGCCTATCAATTGACAGAAATCGAAGCAAAGCTGAATACTAAAATTGACAGTCGCACCAATGACCTTGAAAAATGATGCCAACAAATGGCAGAGGATACCACCAATCAAAGGCATAGAAAGATAAGGTCTGCAGCACCAATGGATGATTTAAGCCTTTCAATTGGGAGATTGGCACATGCCACTTCAAACATATCCAGTTGGCAAGCAACTCTCCAGGTGGAAATGAGCCACTTCAGTAAAAACATGTAGAGGGGCTTAAGGCAGATTACCACTGCCCTAGTGTGGTAGCTGCTGATGCTCACGATGGTGAGGACATCTCCAGCATCCGCCGCATCTGTGCCACAGATTCATGCTCACAGTGAAGCATCAGCAACCATACTCCTTCTGCTTAACATGTGAGCACAACCCAAGTAGCAATGAAGGGCACTCTACAGGTAGTACCAGTATTGTTGTATAATTGTGTTTAAAGTGATGTAACTGACATTTAGGGGCCTATTACGATTGCGGTCTTTCCGCATCCTCCGGGCTAGCGGAAGCCACCGCCGGCCCGGAGGATGCGGAAAAACCGCAGCGGACCCACCAAAGAACCACCACAACATTAGGATGGCTGGTGGGTCCTGGTTTCGGTTCGCAGCTTTTCCGCCACGGTTGGCTTACAACTGCGGCGGAAAAGCTCTAATATGGTGGGGGTGTCTCTCAGACACCGCCAGCCATATTAGGATGGGCTTTAAAAAGTGCTTTTCCGCGGCGGGTTTTCTGCCGTGGAAAAGCATGTGGAACTTCACTGTGGGGGCCCTGCGTGAAGGGGGGTGGGGGGTGCACATGGGGCGTACCTATGGTACCCCCCTGCATTTGTATGCAGAAATCGGCAGGCACCACACGGTGCCTGCCGCTTTCTGCATACAAATGCAATGTATGCATTTTTACCATTGCGGCAGGTGCAGCTTGAAGCCGCACCCGCCGCAATGGTAAAAATAGAGGATGTGACCGCCAGGGTGGCGGTCACATCCTAATTGGACAGGAGGGAACTCTGCAGGCCATGCAGAGGTTCCCTCCTCCTCTATGGTCGCGGACGGACCCAAGACCGTCCGCGATCATAATGGGCCCCTAAATGTGGACATTATGTAACATGTGATTGTAACAGTTAAAAATCAATTTTAAAATATTAAGAAAACCTGACAATAAAGGTTGCTGCACTTTGAAGCATCAAATAAGCTTTGCCCATTTTTTTGATTGTTCTTTCACGTGACTTGCTTTGAAAAGTAATTGTTGACAATGTGGTTCCATTGCAGCCTCCCCTCCGCTGCTCTACTCTCTACTGTAGGCTTTTGAACAGGTGGCCTGGGAATCTTCATCCTCCAAATCCAAGTCTGTCACGGTGATCTGTAGGTCTCTCCTGGTCGCATTATTGTGTAGAACGGCGCACAGTGCCACTGTCTTGCATGCAGTTTCCATAGCATATTGTAAGGCACCACAACTTTTATGTACGCACAGGAAAATCGTGTTTGTAAGACTCTGGCTCTATATAGTGCACTAAAAGGAAATACACTGTGCAGAGAGTCCAGTGAGACCCAGATTGGGATACAGAGGAAAAAAAGGAGACAAGTTGTGGCCAGAGGAAAGTGCTGGGGCAGCACATTGATTTTGGTGGGGCTGGAGAGAACCGAGTAACTCACTCACTCTAGAGGTACAAGCTGGTCATGGTTTGTAGTTGCGCCACTTGGAAAAGGGTGCACCAGGACGTTTGCAGTAGAGAGAATGTGACACTATTGGTTCTATTGGTGGTGGAGGCATCTGTATTTGTGATATACCAGTGAAAGTAACCAGGTCCTTTGTTTGGGTTTCTTTTTTTAGAGCATTCTACCGCTGGCCGGCCCCTAGAAGTTTGGGAGAAGGACTTATCAGCATGGGAAGAAAAAAGCCAAGACTGACAAGAAAACCCTCTGCAGATCTTAATAAACAGTGCGTAGCATGGAAAAACACATGTGTACATAAGGGGGTCATTCAACCCCAACCCATCAAAAGTTGCTACTATTGATAAAATGCTTCAAAGGGCTCTAGGAGTTATAGGCACAGAGACTGAGCAGACAGAAAGGAAAGTTTCTTTAGGAGGCGGTGCAGATTCTTCCCTGAGTATTGCAACTCAACCCCAAAACAAACGTGTGGTTACTGCTGAAACTCAATTCTTAGCACAGATTGATGTTGACCATAAATCTAAAGACACACTCCCAGAGGTTAAAAATGTAGCTGCCCTATCCTGCCAGAAAAACCCAGAGGAACTAAAACAAGTAGGGAAGAAAGTGAAGTGACCTGTTAAAAATGAGTCTAACTCCCGTCCGGGCCTAACAGTACCTACACCCTCTTCAAAAGTCTGCAAAACTGTTCCCATAAACTCAGAGGAAAGACTGGAGGGAAGATTGCATGATTCCAAATCCAGTCGGCTGGATGATTTCATGGGAGCTCTGACAAAGCAATTTCAAGGATTATTACGATCAGAATTTAGCCCAATGTTGAAGAGATTAACTGATCTGGAATATCGAGAGAATCTTACTACAAAAGTAGGTCCACCCCCGAATGCCGTCTTTTATATGGCAAATCTACCCACTCAGAACCCTCAACAGGATTAGGCATGCCTGGGGCCTTGGATTATCGAACCCCTGATAGTGCACCAGGCTCATCCCAGGGGCCCAAGAAGGTTGGGATTTGGCGGTCAGAGGTGTACCGGCATTCAGGATGTTTTTGACTTCCAGGGTCATCCTGTGAGAAACAAAGAAGTCAGATTATACCCCCAATAATGCACGAATCTCCTGGTATTTAACCTACTCCCAGAGACTTGCCCCTATGTGATTGTGCAGGCTGTAGTCCCAGGGTTAAGAGATGGTCAGACACACATGGAATTGGGCAACAAGTGCCTTAACTGGCTGGGAAAGAACAGGAACTTTCCAACCATGATGGCAATTAATATCCTGTTTACCTGCTGTGTGAGATGGATAGGGAGGGGGTTCAAGGACCGTCCTCGATATTACACGATTATAAACTTTAGAGACCCTTCAAATGTTTATAAATTGATGTTTAATGGTGGTTCCAAACATGAGGAGCTTTGGGCTGACACTTATACCATTGGGGTATTTTTTTCATAAGCCACCCCCGGGAATTCGACTGAGATTCTGCCAAACTTTAAAGAACTCTGTCAATCCACACCCGCTTCCCTTAAGTGCCAAGCAGCCACAGCTAGGTGGTATGAACAACGTCTCAGTATATAGCAGGTTTGGTCCCTGTACTAGTGAGTAAGTGATATTTATTTAATTAATTCTTTAGAGTTTAGAAGTGTTTATATGTCACTGGATTCTATTTTATGTCATGACATTCCATGAGTTATCCGTTGTATTTGGTTTATTTAATGATAATACTACTGTCCCTTGGAGCTTTTTGGTTGACATCATGAGCTAAATACTAGTTTCTATCTTGAGAGACCTAAAACTGAACCTAGTAGGGTGTAAAACTGGAGGGAAGTTACCAATCTTTACAACTGCAAAAATATTGTAGGGACCAAAACTACTGGCCTCCTAGTGCACCCATAGCACGCTGACACTATGGTACAATCAATTTCTCTCACAGACATAGTTACAGGGGGAAAGGCGAATCTTGATTCATCCTCTCGGGAAATGGCACCTTCCAGTGTCAATTCTAGAGGCACCATTGTGTGGGTGACCCCATAATGGTAGCTATGGGATCGGATCCATTGGGAGGGCATGGCCCAGAACTACACACTGGATTGGAGCCCCATAGGGTTGCACAGGATACAGGGAGTAACACAATATTAAGTCATTTTATGGAATCTTGCAGGGCTGGATACAAAGTTGGACAATCTAGATTGAGGAACATATATCAACACATTCCACATTTATCTTTTTCAAGAAACAAGGCAAAGTCGTCAAATTAGTCGTGCTGACTTTGCCTCATATAGTGTCATGGTAGGGGAAGACCCTCTGGCGGACTGATGATAGGGATAGGGACACTTGTGGGCTGTGTAGTAATGGGGTCAAAATAGATTACCAATGAAATCTCGTGTGCAACCATTAAACTCCCCAATGGATATATAGCCAGTATTTATAACATTTATTTACGATTTATGAAAATAAATGATAATAAAATGATCTAAATATACTCAGCTTTTCTGTGGGCAATTGTTACTATTGGAACCTATTGGTCCTTTATATTATTGGGAACTGCCTCTTCATGTTGTTATACTTTCAACATTGCTGTATATCTCTAGACACGTGTTTCTGGGTTGAGCCCGTCTTCAGTAGAGAGCAGCAGTATTAGAGAGCAAAGAAAAATCATCTGGGGTTGCTGGAAATGCTCCCAAGTTTCTCTCAGGTCACAGTACCACTCACAGGCACACAGGTGCATCTCCAAAGCTCGCCAGCTTGCTGGCTCAAGGGAACCTTTTGAACAGAATGGGGGTTGGGAGCACACTGCCTCACAGTCCCAGCACAGTTCACCCCTTTGCATCCTGGTAAATGCAGTACACAGTTCAAACTTACTTCAAAATTAGCTGGAGTTTTTCACCAAAGTTGGTGCAGACATTGCTGTATAGCTCTAGAAACGTGTTTCTGGGTTGAGCCCGTCTTCCGTAGAGAGCAGCAGTATTAGAGAGCAAGGAAAAATTATCTGGGGTTGCTGGAAAAGCTGCCAAGATTCTCTCAGGTCACAGTACCACTCACAGGCACACAGGTGCATCTCCAAAGCTCGTCAGCTCTTTAGCTCAAGGGAACCTTTTGAACAGAATGGGGGTTGGGAGCACACTGCCTCACAGTTGAGGAACCGGAATTGATTTTCGGTTCCATGAACCATATCATCGTTGTTTGTAAATTAGCATGATGCATCTAGAATAATAGCGAAGAAAACGCAAACACTAATATACACACGAAAAGCAGTAATTTAGGAATTAACATACACCGCATTGCACGTTTTGTACTTGCTTGACTCGACCGATGCCATTTTGTGGCCTCGCTCGATCCTGCATTTGCAATCCCTATCCTTGCATTTCGCCAAAGCCGTTCCCCTGAGAAATAGCCCAACTGTTGCAAACTGCTGTCTCTGCTCGTTAGGCCTGTCAAGGTTATAGGTAGAAGGAGGAGGCTGGATAAGCACATTCCGAGGGGTGCTGTACAGACTCTCTCGGAGTTAACAAAAGGGAGTTACCCTCACGACCTTGCTATAATGAGATGAGCTAAACCAAGAGCGCTTTGTCTCCCATATATGGTCTTTGCCTCTGCACCAACCTGTACCAACTTGTATTTTTCCATCTTGGGTAATGGTTTTGAAATGTAACAGTATATATGTGATGTTCTGACAATTTGCCAGCAGTCTTCTTGGCGGACCTCGTGGGGTTAGGTCGCAAGGAGCTCCTCTGGCAGAGTTTGTTTGTTATAATAAACAATTGGACCTTCTACACTGCCAACTGACTGATTATTGGTAATGGGTATGGGGCTAGTTGTAAGTATGGCTTTAATTGGGTTGTAATAATAATTTACGGTACTTCAGTTGGTGAGTCCGCCGGGACTCCGCGTTGGGGTCGTACCTCTGTAATCAGAAAAGAAACGGGACATTGAAAGGGGCGATTTTGATCGGGGAGTTGAAGAATAGACCAAAGAATTTGGGGTCTGCTCCGCTCTCCCGATCGCGAGAACCTGAGCTGCTAGTGACCCCACGCCGGAGTCCTTCGGGTGTAACCCGAGAACCAGCCACATTGGCATTAATGGGAATTGGCAGTGAAGAACGTACAATCAGACCTGCGTGCACCAGGTGAGTGTCTTGTCTTGTCTATTGTTGGATATCTTTTGGATTTTGGATTTGAGACTTGGCATTTGGTGACCATCGGTCACAGAGAACTTTGGAAAAGGGGGTCTGACAGGGCAGCACTGAAACTGCAGGTGTGGATGCCCCTGTTTTGGATTGTGAAAGTAACTAGAGATTGAGACCAGACACCTTGGTGTGAATTGCGGTTTTCACCAGGCCGGACTGCTCTCGGGAACGCCGGCAGTTGAGATTGGGTAGGGCTCGGACAGATCTGGAGCAGCGCTTGAAAAAGCGGGCTTAGCCAGAATAATTCGGGAGGTGAACCATGAATGATGTCGGATGGCCCGTAGGTCGGTCTGTGGTTTAGAAACCTGTGTGGCTATCTCTAGGCAGTCAAAGGACAAGACTGTTGGATGTTGTCATTTTTGAACTTTGAAGTTCCGGAAAAAGGGTTCTCCATAGGTGAGAGTCGACGGGCTCCACCTCTTGTTTGCAAATATCAGTGTTTTCGTTTCTTGTCTTTTATGTTGATGTAAATTGAAGATTTGTTTTGGCGCTGCGGTTGTGTAAGAGTGAATTCGCATGAAGACATGGCCATGTGTATGAGAGTGTAGTGATTAACAATTCTTGATTCCTTTTCAGCTCAATTTAGGTAGGAAGGGGCAATGCCGTGCTTTAGTAAATTATGCTTTGGCTGTGTTCACCGAGGGAGCACGAGGTTGGATGAAAGCCAGCCAGCTCCTCCGGAGGGAACTCCCAGCCATGATCTGTATTGCAAGCACGAGATAGGACCCCTCCTCTTTAATACCTTGTGGCACAAGTATACCAAGGACAATGTAGAAGTGCAATGGCAAAAAACCGGGTCTTTTGATGAGAAAAAGATCCAGTATCTGCAAGAATGCCTATTTGCTAAACATAGTAGACAGGCCATGTTTGATACCCTTAATAAATGGCAGAAAGAGGCGAAGCGGAGACGCATCCAATCTAAGAAACTCCTGAAAACACAGCAAGGGCAGACTGTAACTCAGCAAGCCATTGCTCATGATAAGAATAAGACTGAGAAGAATATTGAGTACGCAGATAGACAGTTTAGGTTACAAGTAGATAAGAGTCATGTGACACGGAACGAAGCAGAAGATGAAATAGAGGATTTGTTAGATAAAAGACCTCCCCCACCGTATGTACCACAACGCATATACCCCGCGGTACCCCTTCAGATGATGGCTGCGCCCCAGGCCTCCGCACCAGAGGAACACGGCCCTCTCACCTCTCTGGGGACTACCAGTGCCCGACCTACCTCAGTGAGAGACCTGGCTACCCTCATCCCTGATCCCAGACTACCCCCGGGATCGCTCCATGTGGTATTAGCAACTCAAAGCCCCATATGGACCTCCCAGCCAGCCGGTACAACACCCGGAGATCCGGGACAAACACCGAAAGGGGAACCGGGAGGCCTGGGCAATAAGCGATTATTCACTAGAGCGTCTGTAGGGTACGGCGAAAAAGAAGCAGTAGCAGATCAGGCCGCCCAATGGATGCGGAACGATATATACACAGTAGCTGATGTGTGGAGCACTATTAAAGATTTGGAGCCGGTAATGCAGCAGCAGGCCCTATATCAGATGTTTTGCTACCTCATTGGGGCCTGGGAACTATGTTTCCAGGATGGGAGGGCCCCTCAGGTACTATATACCATCTGAGACTGGACTCATAAGTTTAATATGGATCCACAGGACGTATACTAGAATGTCGACACATTAGTAAAATATCGAGGCAGAATGTTCATAAAAAGTCCCAATTGGACTTCCCAGCATCCCATGCGAGAAGTACACCCTGTTTTTCATCCAGAAAATCCTGAAGCATGCGATGCTGCTCACCAAGTCAAAGGGCTCGAGTAGACGCCCGGTTCCAGGAGCAATGGATGTACACTCCGTGGAAACGAAGCAAGGTTTTTGCCCTGAAATCCCAACTGCCCGATCCCCGCAAGAATCCCACCGCCTATTACAAGGAGCTGACCGAGGCTGCGGCCTCGGCCGCGATGGCCCTGGCAGATGTCGAGCTATTCTTTGGGTTAATAGTTCCAGTTGATATATGGCGGCAGGTGCATGATGCGATCATGCTGAACTAGGAGGGACCTGGGACGAGTTGAGAGGTTGGGACCGAGATCGTAAGCCTGGGGATAAGCCTAGAAATGAAATCACCTCCTTGCCAGCAAAAATAATAGCATACATGCATACCCTGATTCCTCCGCGAAAGGTTGACTGGGATAAACTGACAGCTTGTAGGCAGAAAAAGGATATAAGTGAGTCCGACTTCTTTACTAGGTTTGAAGGGGTCTTTATTGACTTTAGCAGGCAGGATTTGGCCACGGAAGGTAGAATTAGGTTGTTTGTGAATAGATTTGTTACCAACTTGGCACCGGAAATTTCTGCACGGTTGCAGGCCGCAGAAAGCACCTGGACTACCTCCACTCCCTCCGTGATTTTGAGCATGGCCCAATATTACGAGCATAGAGAGAACGAAAGCAAGGATAAAGTAGAGAAAAAGGCCAAGGATATTAAAACACGGGTGCTGCTTCAGCAAGTTGTCCGAGGACAAGGAGGGGGGAGAGAAGCCAGAGGGCCCGTGTCCAGAGGGGCAGGAACAGGCAGATGCGCTGGCGGGGCTCCAACTGTAGGGATAAACCAATGCTCATATTGTAAACAGGAGGGACACTGGAAAGCGCAGTGACCGTTATTACTTGCCCAGAACGGCGCAGACCGAGGGCGAGGACGAGGTGGCTCAGATCGGAGTGATATGCACAGAGAGGAAGCATCAGGCAAGTCTGAACGGAATCATTTTGATGGTCACCAAGGCAGACAATATTATCATGATGATTACACATTCGAGGATCAGGATGGGTATGTCAACCCATAGGACAGCCAGGGACAGAGTAGGGGCCAAGTGTCGATCCCAGTCAATCAACAAGGACCCTATGTGAAGGGGGAATTGATGGGGACTTCTGAGAATTTCCTAATTGACACAGGGGCAATGAATAGTTCAGTTGCTCGATCGTTGGTTCCAGGGACGGCTCTGTCCAGGCAAAATAATGTATCCGTGGGATTTTCGGGAGTCCCAGTAGTCAGCCCCATCTCTAAACCACTCCCCTTCACGGTCGGTCCCGCTACTGTTGAATCACCTTTCCTGCTAACTTCGCATTGTGGGGAGAATCTGTTGGGCTTAGATATGCTGAAAAAGTTGAACGCAAAAATATACTGCTCCCCTGATGGGGTTTATTTGACGATACAACCCCACACTGACTGCATGAAACAATGTTTTGCTAAAAACGAACCTCTTCCCCCTGAGTTTAACGGCATTCCCGCTGCTTTATGGGCAACAGGAGATGCGGACGTGGGTAAGTTAGACATCCCCCAGTCCATATCACATTGAAAACTGGCGCAAAATTACCACGCATACCGCAGTATAAGATCTCACCAGCCGGTGAACGGGCTTTGCTTTCAATTATTCAAGATCTCAATCATAAAGGGGTGGTGGAGGAGACAGCTGCTAATATTTGTAATAGCGGGATTCTCCCAATTTTAAAGGAAAGTTCTGACTATGACACACAGGGACACGGTGATGCTTACCGTTTTGTGACTGACCTGAGAGCCGTTGATAAGATTGTCGTACCGCAGTATCCTGTGGTAACGGACATCACCACTATCCTTATGATGATTCCGCCCACTGCTCAGTATTTTTCGGTCATAGATCTGAAGAGTGCTTTCTTCAGTATCCCTATCCATCCGGATAGCAGATAGATCTTCGGTTTCTCGTTATCTGGCCGAAGCTTCAGATTCTGTTGTGCACCTCAAGGCTATACTGAAAGTCCGAGCATCTATAGTCAGGCCCTTAAGGCTCTGTTGGACGATCTAGTCTTACCTGAGGGCAATGTCCTTTTGCAATACCTGGATGACCTGTTGATTGCCCCTGACACAGAAGAAGGATGCAAGGCTGTCACTGTAAATTATTGCACCATTTGGCAGCGAAGGGGAATAAGGTGTCCTTGTCTAAGTTCCAATACCGTCGACAGGAGGTAACCTACCTAGGTCATCTACTGTCGAAGGAGGGTAAGCGATTGACTCCTGAACGCATTACTACCATCTCTAACATGTCTGTCCCTTGCACTCAGCGCGAAGTTCGTGCCTTTCTTGGCATCACCTCTTACTGTCGCCAATGGATACCTAATTTTTCTCTTCTCGCTAAACCTTTGTTGCATCTAACCACTAAAGATGTGAATGAGCCCCACCCCTGGACGGATGAATGTCAGCACTCCTTTGACTCTTTAAAAACTGCCCTCTGTTCTGCTCCTGTCTTCGGTACTCCTGATTACTGTAAACCTTTTGTACTATACGTGCATGAGGTCGACGGTTGCTCGCTTTCAGTGTTAACGCAAGAATTTGGCGGTAAGCAAAGACCTTGCGCTTACTTGTCATCCACATTGGATAATGTTGCAAGGGCACTTCCTAGCTGCCTGAGGGCCACTGCAGCTGTCGCGGTGGCCATCCGGCAGTCGGAAGGACTCGTTCTAAATTCCAACCTAACAGCGATGGTACTGCATGCTGTGGACACATTACTAAATAAAACTAAGACACAGCACCTTACGAGCGCACGCCTCACTGGGTATGAATTGACACTATTTGCCCTGCACATCACGATTAACGATATGCCACGCTAAATCCAGCTACATTGCTACCACTCCCTACGAGTGAAACTACCAATGATATACATGATTGCATATTTCGAACCGAAGAAGAAACAAAGGGAAGGGTTGACATTACCGACATTCCTCTATCTGACCCTCAGGGGGAGTTATATGTGGATGGGTCCTGTTTTAAATTAGCAGATGGAACAACAACAGCTGTGTTGTTCCATTACGCATTAAGCAATTACGACCTTGAAGACAGTAGTTGAAACATTTTGAGTGCCCCACCGGTCAGCCCAAGCTTCTGAACTATGGCATTGTTACGAGCCTGTGAATTGAGTGAAGGACTCGAAGTTAATATCTACACAGACAGCCAATACGCCTTTGGCGTGGCCCATAGTTTTGGGCGGATGTGGAAGGAACGGGGCTTCCTTACTTCTCATGGTAAGAAAATACAGAATGGCCCCATGGTATTACGGTTGTTGGATGCCCTCACTCTACCCAAGAAATTAGCCATGATAAAATGCAGTGCACATAAGGCAGTGGTGGATGAATTAGGGGAAGGGAATGCTTTCGCAGACCAGGTGGCCAAACAGACAGCCCAATCTCCAATGTCGACTATGCTTGTAATGTCCTCTGCAAGATGGGTGGAGGAATCTGAATTGTTCGATAATACTATGGAAAGTGTGAGAGAATTACAGAAGGAGGACACCCCTGCTGAATTAGAAAGATGGGAAAAGGAAGTGGGAAGATTGGACGAGAATAATTGTTGGGTCGATCTGACAGAAAAACAGAGATGGTTGCTACCTAATGCATTGGTGTAGGCCATTGTAACTAAGGCCCACTGTCCTGCCCATGTAGGAGCTAAAGGTATTTGTGGCCTGCTAGACCCAGTATGGAATAACCCTAACATACAAAGGACGGCTGTCGGTTTGGTCCAATACTGCATGGTCTGTTTACAGCACAATCCGGGGAAGGGAGAAAATGTTCTGAGTGGGAACTTTGCACCTCCAACGTTACCCTTTGAAGTTCTCCAGATGTATTATTTCCACATGGAACGCGTCAACAATTTGAAATATGTGCTAGTAGTGGTTTGTGCGTTCAGCAAGTGGGTTGAGGCCTACCCCATGAAAGAGAACACTGCCCTGGCCATAGCAAAGGCCCTTCTCAAGGAATTTATACCACGCTATGGTTTGCCCCGTTTGATCTGGTAGGACAATGGGGGGCATGTCCATGCGGCCCTTGTTAAGCATATTTGTGACGGCTTACAGATAAAGCAAAAATTCCACGCAGCCGACACCCCCAGTCAGCAGGGCTCGTGGAAAAGTACAGTGGGATTCTGAAACTAAAGATGGCTAAGATTCAGGAAAGCACTGGGTTAAAATGGCCTGACACCTTGCCCTTGCCCCTCATGTCTTTGCAAGTTACCCCTCATTCTCGCTCTTGTATTTCTCCTTATGAGATAACCTTCGGGAGACCAGCTAATATATGGGGGTACCCAGACCACGGTCGTTCTCTGATATCGAATATCCTATGTTGATCGATTACCTGTATGCCCTGACTAAAGATCTCCGTTCTATTCATCAGCAGGTAGCATCTGTACTGCAGCCTCTGCCAGAGGGCCCCGTACATCGACTGCAACCTGGCCAGTGGGTGCTGGTCAAGAAGTTCGAACGAGACTCCAGCCTGGCTCCAAGGTGGTCCGAGCCGCGCCAGATCTTGCTTGCAACCCGGATGGCTGTCAAGGTGGATGAGAGAAAGCATTGGATACATGTCTGCCATCTGAAATGGCTGCCGCTCCCGCTTCCTTATGATCAGCGACGCTCGGGGGGAATTCTGACCCAGGAAACTGAGAGAGCCACTACAAAGGCAAGAAGAGGGAGTGACGAGACCAGGTGAACCGGTCTCTGCTGAATCTGCAATTGCTCTGAATCCTGTTTTGAATACCCCAGCAAGCGAAAGCTCTAATGAAGGAGAGATACCTTCTGTGCTGTTTTCTGATCAGGAAATTCCGGGTCATGTGCGATACAACCTACGGCCAAGAAAGCATCATGGCACCTCAGACCCTACTGTTAGGAGATAAGGAAAGACTCGATTGAATAGACAGGGTTTGCTAGATTGCAGACCTGAGGTGCTGAGCGAGACACTGGAATGAACTTGTTGAGAGCTGGAACTTTGGTTACTGTGCTCTGTTCAGAAAGAAAGACTAACCCTTGTGAACGGCCAGGTTGTACACCAGGATCCTTTTGACCACAACATTTAGTTTTTTTGAGATGAACGATAGAAGTCTGCCTGTGAGAATCTGAAGGACAAAGGGAGAAGAACCCTCTGGCAGGACGGACTGCTAGACCCGAGTTTAGTTTTGGACTTTTAGCTAGGAATGTACCCTTTTGATCGTATTGTACTTGAAGAAGAACTTCTCATTGCACCACAATACTTGCCATTTTATGAACCAATTTTTTCTACATGGACCACGAGGGTCAAGATTGCTTTCGTGTTGGTAATAACTGTTATATTAGCTATTTTTTGGGCTTATTCATATATTTAGAACATAAATACCCCTTGCAAACGTTTCTGCCTTCTACTGTTGCCCCACCTGAACATTTTATGTTCATCTTAGCACCCCACAAAGAACGACATCGCCAGACTTATGCGAAAAATGTATTTGTAGAAAGGCTCCATCAAACACACAGCGCTACCAACATCACTGACTGTTGGGTTTGTGGGCTCTTGCCATCTGTTATGCATAAACATGACCTGTTCCTCTCATTGCCCTTGTCCTATTTAGGAAGTTGTGAAGCATGGTTTAAAATGTTTTCTGCTACGTACAATCATTATGTAGAAAATCCCAAACAATACACAGAGAAAGACTATAATATGATCTTAGCATACATTGAAAAACATCAGGGTTTTGACCCAGAAGGAAATGGGGGACAGGGATCGTTGGATCCAGAAGACTGTATGAATCTGTATACGGAGAGTGAGAATAGTACTTGGTAAAAAAATGAAATCTATGATTTTGCTAATGTTAAGGATTCGCAGTATTTCCAACACTTTGTGGTCAGAAATGTTACCAGTGAATGCACTGTACCCATTCCCATTTTGAATACTACTTCTGATTTCTGTGTACATGGGATGAGGCATGTACAGGTTGGTGACAGTGTCTGTAACTATACTTATCGCATGAAAATATTTAGTAGCCCACCATTGTTGACGCCACCAAATGTGTATTTTGTATGTGGGGAAAATGCTTACACTTGGTTGCCCCGAGGTTGGGCAGGCCAGTGTTATCTGTCCTTCTTGTACCCACCTGTATACATTGTGCCATCAGACTATCATAGAACACACCAACTCCATACCGCTAGAACAGTACCCAAAAGGCAGCGTAGACAGCTCATAGCGACGGAAGTCGATCAAACTGACACCTCCTTACAACAGTTCACTGACTTTAGTAAGGGATTGGTACCATTCTGGGGACCCATATTCAATAGCAGAGAAATAAGGCGGTTGTCCAGAATAGTAGAGAATGTCATTAATATCACTACAGATATCATGACCAATATTACAGTAGAGCTTCAGGCGACAAGGCTTGTTTCGCTCCAAAACCGGATGGTTTTGGACGTTATCTTGGCTGATCGAGGTGTAGCATGCCGGGTGATTGGCAGTTCCTGCTGCATGTATATTCCAGACTCCGCCCCCAGTGTTCATTTGGCTATCCAAAAGCTACATCGCATAGCAGCTGAAATGCATACCGAAAATGGGTCCTAGTCACTGTCTGGGTGGTTCTGGGGGTTTCTGACAACATGGGGTTGGAAATTATTGTTCATACTGGCTGGGGCAGCTGGGGTCAGTTTCACCTGTTGCATCCTTGTACAATGTGGTCCGGCTTGTTGCTCCTATTGTGCCACCAGGGTGACGGCCATGTGCGTCCCTGCTCCTGTCCCCACGAAAATTCAGATGCTCCCGCAGGAGATGCATGAACTAATGGCCATTGATGAGGAGGTTTTCCAAGATTAGGATTCCTTATTCTTTAGCTACATCACGCTAAAAGGAGGGTTTGAGGAACCAGATTTGATTTTCGGTTCCATGAACCATATCATCATTGTTTGTAAATTAGCATGATGCGTCTAGAATAATAGGGTAGAAAACGCAAACACTAATATACACACGAAAAGCAGTAATTTAGGAATCAACATACACCGCATTGAACGTTTTGTACTTGCTTGACTCGACTGACGCCATTTTGAGGCCTCGCTCGATCCCTGTATTAGCAATCCCTATCCTTGCATTTCGCCAAAGCCGATCCCTTGAGAAATAGCCCAACTGTTGCAAACTGCTGTCTCTGCTCGTTAGGCCTGTCAAGGCTATAGGAAGAAGGAGGAGGCTGGATAAGCACATTCCGAGGGGTGCTGTACAGACTCTCTCGGAGTTAGCAAAAGGGAGTCACCCTTGTGTTGATATTTCTTTGCTCTCTAATACTGCTGCTTTCTACTGAAGACGGGCTCAACCCAGAAATGCGTGTCTAGAAATATACAGCAATGTTGGCACCAACTTTGGTGAAAAACTCCAGCTAACTTTGAAGTAAGTTTGAACTGTGTACTGCATTTACCAGGATGCAAAGGGGTGAACTGTGCTGGGACTGTGAGGCAGTGTGCTCCCAACCCCTATTCTGTTAAAAAGGCTCCCTTGAGCCAGCAAGCTGACGAGCTTTGGAGAGGCACCTGTGTGCCTGTGAGTGGTACTGTGACCTGAGAGAAACTTGGCAGCATTTCCAGCAACCCCAGATGATTTTTCTTTGCTCTCTAATACTGCTGCTCTCTACTGAAGACAGGCTCAACCCAGAAACAGGTGTCTAGAGATATACAGCAATGTCTGCACCAACTTTGGTGAAAAACTCCAGCTAACTTTGAAGTAAGTTTGAACGGTGTACTGCATTTACCAGGATGCAAAAGGGCGTACTGTGCTGGGACTTTGAGGCAGTGTGCTCCCAACTCCCATTCCATAAGAAAAGGCACTGAGTTCTATATATACTAAGGTGGAATACTCTCTGGGGGAGCTTTGCAATCATAACCTGGTGGTCAACCAGGAGACTGGTTTTTTAATGGTTGGAGAAGTAGAGACTCCCTTTCTGATAGCCTAAAAAAGGAATTTCTTAGAGAAGCCCAGCATCCACGGACTAAGGAGTAGTGTACTATCCTGGTTCAATCGAAATTCTAGGCTAGTCAAACGTGCTTTGATTAATTCTATCAAGAGCAATAGGAGTGGAGAAATCCAAGCCAAAAGAGCTGCACACAACACTGCACTGGCAAAGGCAAAAATGGGATTTGGGTCTTCTAGTACAAGCCTGGTGAGGGAACACCACCTGAATTAGTATTAATCCCTAGGTATTCTGAAATTGACTGGAACTCTGGGAGTTTCCTGCTGATAACTTGTATGGAGGTGAAAGAGGCCATCAGGAAGATTGTACCACTTAAAGCTCCTGGTATTGATGCCATTCCTGGGGACCTTTTCCTATCTGAAATTGATATTTAAATCCCCTATTTCACAGCCGTGTTTATTGCCATCCTATATCTTCTAAGTATTCCTAAATCTGGGCGGGGACTGGGATCTTTTCAATTTACCGAAGGGCTGTCCCCTGAACCCTGTCAATTACAGGCTTATCGGTTTGATCAACACCACACAAAACATTTTCAGCAGGATCACACTTCCCAGACTTCAGCAATGGCTTGTTGAGAATGACATACTTTGCCCCCTACAAGCGGGTTTTCATTCTAACAACTCTACTGTAGACCAAGTATTTACGTTGCAGATGATTTTCTGGAAGACCATCAGCATAGAGAAGAGAAGGCTATACGCTTTCTTTGTAGATCTCAGTGCGGTGTTTGACCTAGTCCCAAGAACCCTACTGTTGGAACCTCTTGTAGAAATGGGAGTCCCGGACTATTTGTGTGGTATAATTGAGAGACTACACCAAAGTAATTATGCCCAAGTTTGGTGCTAAAGTGTGGTGAAGTAGCAGAGCCCTTTCCCGTAAAGCAGGGTGTAAGACAGGGTTGTGTGCTAGCCAGCACCCTATTTATCTTATTTTTGAATGATTTAGTCACCTTCTTTAATAGCTGCGACAATGATGCCCCTAGATTAGCAGGCACGAGGCTTCCGGCCCTTATGTTTGCAGACAATACTCTTCTTTTAGCTAAATCACTGATGGGATTACAGAAAGCACTTGACACTTTTAGTAGATTTTGTTTGTTGAGGGGCCTGGAAATAAATATAAACAAAAACAATAAATGTTTTTTTTAACACATCCCATACCAAACACTCAGATCCCACTTTAGAGGGCATTCCCCTTCAACAGGTCCACCTTTTTTGACTATCTGGACTTTACATTAGCCACAAAAAGGTGCACTGGGTGCATCATACAGGTAAGAGGAGACTTAAATTGAAGCAGAATATTGGGGGTTGCAAAAGTTGCTTAAGGGGGTCTCACTGTAGATGTGCTTCTCCAGCCCTTCAGTTGTATACATACCAGGCACTAGTGGCTGCTCTTAGGGTGCAAAGATCTGGGGGTACAAAAATCTAAAATCACTGGTAATGGCCGGAAGCAGGTTTATGAGGCAGCTTTTGTGTTTACCAGCCAGCACTCCCTTGATAATATTGATATTATACCTAGGCCTTAGGCAGATTTTTGGAAAGATTGAACTTTGCCCCTTGACTTTCTGGAGATGACTGTGGATTACGCCTGAATTATCTCCCTCCCTATTGTAGCAGGCTGGAGGAAATACTTAGACATCCCCTTGTTGCTAAATTTCCTTGGATTGAATTCGTAAAAGATTTTTTATCCGGGATGGGTTTGACTAATCTTTGGCTTGATCCTGTGGGTTACTGCCCTACAATCAGTGCGAAGGAGATAAAAAAAACAATTTAAGTTATATAAATGTAATAATGTTTTAATGCATGCACAAGGCACTTTATCAACGTCCTAGGCTACCTATCTTTATGGTGTCTACACCCTCCAAGTGACCTCTTCCTTTGTGATGGGGAACTACCCTAGCCCTGATAGGTTGTTTCCCTCATCTCAAGATGGAAGATTTACAAAACTGGGGTCTACATTGTCTGCCATACCTTAGGGGTGGCGGTGGCTGAATGTGGGCACACCTCCTTGTCTAACTACTTTTCCAACTTTTCTTCCCCCAAAAGTGGAGTAGGGAAGAGGGGTAGGCATCCTCCACTATCTAGAGATGCCTGGGTTTCATTTTAAAGGCGGCTTTGCCTTTGAGGTTCCACTTCCTGTGCTAGGGGAGGCGTGAAGCACCTCTGCCCAGAGCAGGCTTTGTTTCTGGCCTCTGGTAGTGCTTGGCCTCATCCCATGAAGTGAGAAGCAGGTAGGCTCACTGAAACTAGACAGAGACCACACCAGTGGTTGGTAGGTTTTCAGGGGACCCTCTAAAGGGTCTCCTGTGTGCATTTATTAATAAATCCCACACTGGAATCAGTGAGGATTTATTAAGATGAGATGTGTGGCACCAAACATCTAAGGGTACAGTGGCGTCATCATGGAGATAGGAGCTCATTATGACAAGTATCCAGTGCATGTACGCTCTATAGCTTCCCTGTGCACTAACAATATCCAAGAATTGATTTGATACTGTACGGCCATATCTGCTCATGCAGATATGTCCACATATGGTATATAGGGCACACTGCCTTAGGGCTGTAAGGCCTGAAATAGGGGTGACTTACCTATGCCTCATGCTGTGTATAGGGGCATGGCACACAGGGCTGTGTGCCATGTTGACTCTTCGGTTTTCTCTGCATCAGGACATACAGCCTGCAATGGCAGTTTGTATAGTCTTAGTGAGGGGTATATGGAGTGTCACTATTGGTGCTGCAGCCCCAGGGGACCCTCTTCAGTCCCAATGCCCTAGGTACCAGGGGTTCCATTCACTAGAGACTTATAGGGGTGGCTGAAGTTGTGCCAATCGTGGTACAGTTTTGGGAAAGAGTTCTGACACTATGAACCTGGGTAGCAGGGACCCAGTTTGAAATCACATTAGGCATCAAGCAAAACGTGGGTGCTAACCATGTCAAAAGAGCCACTTTCCTACATGAACCCCCACCACCAAACGAAAGAGGATGAAACTAACCTTTCCCTAGAGAGTCTTCATTGTCTACGTGGAAGAACCTGAGAAGACCATCTGCATTGGCATGGTCAGTCCCGGGTCTGTGTTTCACTGTAAAGTTCATTCCCTGTTAAGATATAGTCCACCCTAACAATTTGGGATTTTCATCTTTTCATTTGCATGAGCGGTCTGAGATGTCTTTGGTCAATGTGGACAATGAAGTGAAAACAAAATAATATGGTCTCAGCTTCTTCAGCGACCAAACCACAGCATAGGCTTCTTTCTCAATGGCACTCCAACTGGGGGGAAACTTCCTGCTTATGAAAGAAACAAGTTGGTCATGGCCATCGTCATTGGTGTGGGTTGGGATCACTCCTATCCCATGTTCAGAAGCATCTGTCTTCACTATGAACTGCTTGGTATAACCTGGAGCTTTTAGAATGGGTGCAGAGCACATTGCTTTCTTCAGGGTGTCAAGCCCGGTCATTATAAGGTTTCAGGTAGTTTACATGTATGACCTTCTTAGGGTTCCAACATGGCCCAAAGTCAACCTTTTCTTTCAAGGATAGGGTAGTTTCCAGTCCATTTGTGTTGGAGGGGACCAGGAACCACAGGCTCCAAAACCCACACCTTCTGCCTTGGTTGGAACTCCGCCATGGCAGCCTTTTGGTCATACCAGAGCTTCTGGAGCTCCTGGCTGGCCTCAAGGTTTTTGTTGGCTTTTTTCATGTATTCAGCATCCTGGAATGACGGCCAAGTACTTAATCCACAATATCCTGTGTATGTTCTTTGAGAGATCTCTCCCATCCTTCCTTTATAACACCGAGTTGTCCTCTTACAGTGTGCCCAAACAGAAGCTCAAATGGGGAAATATCTACTCCCTTCTGTGGCAACTCTCTGAAAGCAAACTGTAAGTATGGTAGTAAGACATCCCATCTCCTTCTCAGTTTTTCAAGGAGTCCACCAATCATACCTTTTAGGGTCTTGTTAAACCTTTCAACAAACCCATTTGTCTGTGGATGGTATGGGATAGTGAACCTATAGGTCACTCCACACTAAGTCCAACATAAAGTGGCAACATAAAGTTTGTACGTCTGTCTGACACTACCTTCTTAGGAAACCCAACCCTGGGGAAGATACCAGGGAGGACATTCACCCCTGCAGGGGCAGTGGTGGCCCTTAGGAGAATTGCCTCAGGATACCTGGTGGCAAGATTGACAACAACCAGAATAAATTGGTTTTGTGATACTGTATGTGGGTCAAGGGGGCCCACAATGTCGATCCCAACCCTCTCAAAGTTTACCCCATCCATTGTAATGGCATGAAGAGCTCTTTAAGCGCTGGGAGGGAGAAGAAGTGCCTGAAAAACTTAACATTTCATGTACCACACATTTGTTGCATGTATTTGGGAGGGCTAGTCCTAGAAACCCATATTTAAAAAAAATAACAAATTAACAAGGATATGAGCAACTTTCCAGTGGCAAGATCAAATATTCATATTTTGGCAGAAAGATAGTATTACCAGGAACAAAGTTAAAAAAACAACTACTAGTGAGAAATATAAGCCATGGAAGACTGTGATCTTCTGTAGTCTTGCCACTCAGCACCAAGGTGAAACTATTGCTATTAGTGAATGTGACAGTCATGAAGAACCCGGTTTTAGAACCCAGCGGCGCCAGGGGCACGCCCAATGTCTTCGGGTTCACCTGTCTTAGAATACAGAGACACGGGATACTTCTCGGTGACGTCAAAGATCAAATTTATTGGCTGCAACCAGGAACAGAAGTCTACGAAGCACAACACAGGTGGTTCGCTAGAGACTGCACAATTTTAGTATTGCGAGACATCGTCTTTTACGCCAAAAATCACATTCCTGACTAGCATCAATTACTTACAAACTATCCAATCACAAAGGGACATTTCAAAAGGTATCGCATAACGACAAGCCCACTTTTCAGTTGTCCAGCCCACCATCAATTACAAGGGAAAAACCCAGCATTCTTGCTCGGACAGGCCGGACAAACCCATAATAAAAGGACCTCAACCCAAACCATAAATAGGCCATAAAAGAAGGAACAGAAACAGATGAGAAATAAGATAGAAGGGTGTGTGCATGTATCATAAACTCAGCAATGTCCTGCTCTTTGATCTCTATCTGACCAGCTGCCGAACAAGGAACTGGCTCAACAAGGTTAGCTTCGGGCAATGGAGTCAGTTCGTTCAGGTCACACAGAATTCAGCTAAAGGTGTACGTGTCCCAAGGACTCGCTCGGCTGTAGTCATCGGCCTATGTGAGGGCAACCACAAAATGGCTGCCGTACACAAAATGGAACCCAAAGGTTCGGAACGAAATCCCTGAATACATAGTATATCCATCAATCGAACATGACGAGAACACTCGTACATACCACACTCGTCATTTGCGGTCCGCTGTTACCAAAATCGTCACGATACGACGACCTTTATAGAACGGGTTCAGAATTACGGAACCTCAGCCCCTCCTTTTGCCCTTACATAGGCAATAACCTAAACTCACGTAGTCTGAATCCAGGTCTATATTCATCAGATCATCAAGATGTTGCTGTAGCATCATCCTAGTACTTAGTAGCTCTCTCTGGACAGGTCTCCTCACACACGAAGTAGCACAAAGGCCACATATAGAAGGAGCACACTGTACGCAAAGACAGAACAGAAAAAGGATAGCTAAAACCATCCCAATGATCATCAGAATCTTCCATCCCCAGGTGGATAACAATCCCCAAAACCATCCCATTAACGACCAATCTCCTTCGTCCACATGTATAGACTCGGAGATCTTATGTAGCTTGGAAATGGCTTGGAACACTGTCGGAAAGTTGTCTGGAATGAAAACGCAGCAGCTCGATTGAATAAATTTACATACCCCTCCTCTATCTGCAAGTATGGCGTCTAACGCAACTCTGTTCTGGAGAGTCATAAGACGATCCGACTGGAGCTCAGCAGTCAAGTTACTAAGGGCACCGGCAGTCTCAACTACGGTGGACTCAACCACTATCGTCAATTGCCGTATGTTCCTGCTGTTAACCATTGGTCCCCAAAACGGCAGAAAACCCTTCAAGAAATCTCCGAATTCTTGTCCTGCAGTATCTTCCTTAATGAAGACACCTCTAACAACTCTCGTCTTATGGTAATCTGCCGCAGCTGTATACGTAGGAGGCAACAGGAATGAGACAAAACATGTGCCCGAGAAATCAGGGGGCAACCATGTGTACGCTCTATCGTAACAGACAAAATATGTACCCTTTGCTGCTGGGACGCAAAAACATACGTCTCAGTGCAAACACTCTTCCCTAACTGAGCTCTCGGATTCTTGCCATTACCTTGCAGACTGTAATGACCCTGATGGGGTACGATCCAAATCGGAGAGGATCTTTTCGCTCGCTGGTTCTCACTCAGACTAACTCCATATCCAGTAACGTTCCATCCAATATACGCTAGTGTTTCATCTTTCGGGATAGTCTCATAGGAGCTCACTTCTCTAATCATGTCTACTATACCCTTGACTAGAGCACTATTCTTTGGATTGTTCTTCACAGAACGTAGGGGGTAGACTTCACAAGCATAGATGAACATCGTTCTGTATGCCCACACAGAACCATTGTAGCTGAGTGGCAGGACCAGGTAAGTCATACCTTTATCGGTAGTATGAGGCATAAGGCCACACACCCAACAATTAGTCTTGTTCACTACTAGCTGGTGTTGGTGCAGAAGCTGAACAAAGGAGTTATTAATGAATTCCAATCTTCTAATGGATTCATGTTCAAGCAGGGGGTGAAAAGAATGCGAAGAAACAGTAGGAGAAGGCATAGGTTGTGTAGTGGGTGCAAACGTCACTTGAAAAGAGAAAATAATATATCCCATCAAGAACATCATCAAGCTAAGTAACATAAAAAGACACACTATCAAGAAACACTTTCTACTCATAATTTGGCACATTTTGCTCTTAAAGGTCATTTCTTCAACAGGTCTCTCCATCTCGAAAAACTCCATCCTCTAACCGTGCTGTTCGCGGCAGTTGGTTCAATTCGCTCAGTGTACCTCTGAATGTCCTAGGGAACGCCCTAGACCAAACCAGAACCATCGACCTTGTGTCTACACGGCAGTACGCTCTGAGTCTTTATACCGCGACCCTACAGTTGAACCCGGATGGCGGTTCGAAAAACAAAAATCGGTCAAAACAGTTTCTCGGAGGAGAGAGCATAGATTCAAAAATAGCAAAGAAAAGATTTTCACTTTATTAGTCCCACGACTCTTGGTCGCAAATTATAACGGCCTTTGCCAGGCAATGTCTGATCATGAAATTAAAGTTCAGGTTCAGTTGTATCCAGTCGAACTGACGGTGGCACAGCTTCTTGCAGAAGATCGTCGCTTTCACGCTCAAAATTTGTCCCAACTAAACGTGCATCGCTAAAAGGCAGAAAACGAGGCACGGTTTCAGTTTCTGAATCAGGAATACCCTCCTGGACCCACCGGTCATACAGCAGAGGCAAAGGAGCTCTCTTACAATGTACGCCGTGTATCCAGTTCTTTTTCCCATGCACTCGCACTGTAGATAATAGCACCAAGTAGGGTCCGGTCCAGCGGGGCTGATCGTTCTTTGTCTGCTGAAAATTCTTGACCAGGACCCAGGAACCAGGATCGATGGCGTGTCCCGGATCTTCAGAAGCCTGAGGCAATGTATCATGAACCTGTTGGTGTAAGACACGCAATTTAGCCGTCAAATCATACAGATAGTCAAGCAATACAGGGTGTTCAATCTCACTGAATTTGGTCGGCCTCGGCACTCCCCATATGTTTGCCGGGCGACCAAAGACAATTTCATAAGGACTGAGTCCCACTCGTGAATGTACAGTCATCCTAGTTGACAAAAGTGCTAACGGCAAAGCATCGGGCCATTGTAGACCAGAGCTCGCCTGAATCTTGGCCAACTTCAATTTAAGGGTGCCATTATAGCATTCTACCAGACCTGCCGATTGGGGGTGATTTGCAGCATGGAATTTCTGTCGAATACCTAAACCATCACACACTCTCTTCATCACTTGACCCACAAATTCACTGCCATTGTCACTCCAGACCATTCTCGGCAAACCATACCTAGCAAAAAATTCCTTAACAAGGGCTTTAGCTGTGTACAAGGCAGTATTATCTTTCAGGGGATATGCTTCTACCCATCTCAAAAAGGCACAAACAACCACGAGTACGTATTTCAGGTTGTTGCATCTCTCCATGTGGATGAAATCTAATTGCAAAACCTCAAACGGATACATCGGAGGCGCAAAATGACCAGCTGGAGTTGGAGTTCCCTTACCAGGATTATACATCAGACAAACCATACAATTCTTAACCAGATTCTCTGCACACTTAGGAATTCCAGCATTTTGCCATACTGGAGCCAACAACTTATAAATCCCTTTCGCACTGATATGAGCCATTCGATGAGCCATTGTAACCACTACAAGCACGTACGCATCGGGTAACAACCATCGCTGATGCTCTGACAACTCAACCCAACAACCATTCAAATCCAATTTACCCATACTCTCTCTCCATACATTCAATTATTTCTCTGTAGCTTCAGCCTGAATTGACTTCACACTCCCTATCGTATCTTCACACATACTTCTATCCGGAACCCATCTCGCCGGACCCGCAACATACATTCGACTCATCACATCTCTTGCTGTTTCTTTCGCAACTTCATCCACAAACGCATTACCACGACCAACATCATCAGTAACCTTCTTATGTGCGCTGCATTTCACAATCGCAACTTGCAACGGCAAGGTAAGTGACTCAAGAAGTTCATTCACCAACTGACCATGTTGAATCTTAGTTCCATGCGAAGTCAGGAACCCACGTTCTTTCCACAATCATCCAAAACTATGAGCCACAGCAAACGCATACTGACTGTCAGTATATACAGTCACTTGTTTCCCTTTCGACAACACACACGCTCTTGTCAATGCAATCAAGTCTGCTGCTTGAGCTGAATTATGTGGGATACATGCAGCTTCAACAATCGTATGCAAAGTCGTAACAGCATATGCCGCAGTTGTATCACCATTCGGAAGCTTGAAGCACGAACCATCTACCCATACGGTACCATCACACTTTGCAAGAGGAGTGTCCCTAAGGTCTATTCTCCCTTTCGTTTCCTCCTCTGTCCTAAGAAAGCAATCATGCTGTTCAGAAACATCTGTCTCTACTGAAATCGGCAACAACGTAGCTGGATTCAACGTATTGCATCTCTTTATGTGCACAGGACTCGCTAAGAGTGTCAACCTGACAATCGAGCACTAGTTAAGTGCTGTGTCTTGGTCCTGTTTAGCAAGGTATCCACTGCATGTGGAACCATCACAATCAACGTATTATCCATCACCAAACCAGCAGACTGTCGAATAGAGACAGCTGCTGCCGCTCTAGCTCTCAAACAACTCGGCAAGGCTCTAGCTACCGGATCCAAAGTCGACGAGAAATACGCACATGGACGTTGCTTATCGCCGAACTGCTGTGTCAAGACTGACAATGCACATCCCTCTCTCTCGTGGACATAGAGTGTAAAAGACTTACTGTAGTCGGGAGCACCCAACACAGGAGCAGAACACAACGCATCACGCAATTCAGAAAAACTCTTCTGGCATTCGTCAGTCCAAGGAATAGGATTTGGAGTATCCTTAACAGTAAGAGCTAACAAAGGTTTCGCAAGAAGCAAAAAATTTGGAAACCACTGTCTACAGTATGATGTAATACCCAGGAAAGCACGCATTTCTCTCTGTGTAGTTGGCACACTCATTTTTGCAATTGCTTGAATTCGTTCTGGGGTCAATCTTCTTCCCTCCTTCTATAAGAGATGACCTAAGTAGGTCACTTCTTGTCGACAATACTGCAACTTCGAAAGAGACACTTTATGATGGAAGTCAGACAAATGACGCAACAAAAACAAAGTAGCTTCTTTACAAATCTCTTCATTATCAGCAGCAACTAACAAATCGTCAACATACTGAATAAGAGCAGCACCATCAAGTAAGACAATCGTATCAAGCTGTGTTTTCAAAGTCTGACTATAGATGGATGGACTCTCACAATAGCCTTCAGGAGCGCGCTGAAACCGGAAACTTCGGCCTCCTAAAGAGAAGCCAAAAATATCTCTACTCTCCTCGGCAATCGGGATGCTGAAGAAAGCATTCTTCAAATCAATCACCGAAAACCACGTGGCTTAAGCCGGAATCATAGTCAGTAAACCAGTGATATCTGGCACAACTGGAAATTGCGGAACTACAATCTTATTCACCTCGCGGAGATCGATCACAAACCTATATACAGGCGGTTGCAAAGAACCAGTACGTTTCAGAACAGGCAAAACCGGACTATTGCACACATTACCTCTCGTTTCTTCAATCACACCTTTGTCAATCAGATCATAAATGATCGCTAGAAGTGCTCTTTCACCATCACTGGAAATCCGATATTGGGGAATACGTGGCAATCTAGCATTCGCTTTCAGCGTCCCAACATATGGCGGGATCTCTAAAAGACCCACATCATTAGGACCAGTAGCCCAAAGAGTATCAGGAAGAGAAGACAATTCTGCTGGAAGTTGATCTTTAGATAAATACATCAGAGAGATCACTCTCTTACCTAATGTAAGCTGTACTCCTGAAGGAGAACAATGTAGCATCGCATACAATCTTTTCAACAAATCCTATCCCAACAAATTCTCACCACAACCTGTCGTCAGAATAAGGGGTGCTTCAAATTCACACGGTCCAACAGAAAGAGACAAATGACTAGAAATCGGAATACTAACTGAGGCGCCAGAAAAACCTACGGAAACATTCGTCAAGCCAGACAAAGGTGCGCCAGGGAGTTTAGAGTGCATAATAGAACTCGTCGCAGCACCAGTATCCAACAGAAAAGGCTCTGACACACCTGATGTAATTACTTCAACATAAGGTCCACTCTGATCTACTGGAACTGAAACTACTCCCTCTCTCTGTCTATGGCTGTCCTAGCATTCATACCGTCCATATTCTCACCTTCGACATAGTAGTCGTCAGCATAGTACTGAGTCGTCCTACTAGCCGCACCATTCTGCTGATCAAAACTATTCATTGAATTCTGTGGAGGAAAGGAATGCGCGTTCTGGGGGAACACACCACGTCCTCTACCTCTAGGAGCTTGCTGAACACCCCGACCTCTCACACCAGAAGCACCATTCGTGTGCTGCAACAGAACCGGACAACTATTTTTAAAATGACCCTCTTCTTTACAATACGCACACTGATTAGGGCCTACAGGAAAACGCGGTTGAGAAGATTCGAACCTTTGCGAGTTTCTCTGAAACTGCTGAGGTTGCTGACAATCGCGCTGATTATCACGAGGCAGATACGCTTGCTGCATAAGAACCTTTGTCTTCAACTCTTTAGTCTTCTTGTCTGCTCTACCTTTCTCATCCTTATCCCTATGTTCATAGTACTGTGCAGTAGCCAATATCTGCGCCGACGAAGAAACAGCCCAAGAACTCTCTGAATCCTTCAACTTAGTACACAACTCGGGAAGCAAACTATGCATAAACTTATCGACAAACAACCGTTGACCACCTTCCGTACTCATGTCCTGACCACTATGGTCGATAAACATCTCTTCAAACCTAGTGAAGAAATCAGACACACTTTCATCTTTCTTCTGCTTACATGCAGACAATTTGTCCCAGTTTACCCGCATAGCAGGCATCAACGTCTTCAAGTAATTAATAATCCTACCGGGGAGTTCTGCAAATAAAGGCTCAGGTTTAGCACCACCAACTTGTCGGCCATCCACGGTACCAATAATATTCCATGTATCACCTAACTCTTGCGCATGATCCGTATGACAAATCAATCCCCATAAAGGCTGTGGAACCACATTTCCAAACAACATGTCTATATCAGCCAGATTCATAACACATGAGTCTGCAGTCTATGATAATTCCTTATAGTACCCTGCAGGATTTTTACGGGGGTCAGGTAAAGTCTGTTTAAGAGCCAAAACTTCAGCTCGCTTCCATGGAACATGTACCCAAACACTCTGAAAATGAGCCGGCACACCTGGCGGATTATCATTCGCA
The DNA here is from genome assembly GCF_964263255.1 of Lissotriton vulgaris. Classification (NCBI taxonomy): domain Eukaryota; kingdom Metazoa; phylum Chordata; class Amphibia; order Caudata; family Salamandridae; genus Lissotriton; species Lissotriton vulgaris. The sequence continues at coordinate 93,153,142 of NC_141696.1, read as the reverse complement.
CCAGCAGGCACTGCTTCTTTCCACACCGGAGGAACCTCTCTCATTGGATATTGTCGCACTTTTCTCCTGACAGAAGAATCAGGCTCAAACAACGACTGAGAAGGAGACTCACTCCTAAACTACAACAATGTCGCAACTGCTCTCTCAACGTCGAGACCCACTATAGTTCCCTTTGCAAACTCGGACTGAAAACGGAACAACTCAGACGGAGTCTGTCCCAAATTACCATCTTCCCATTCTTCACGAAGAAAAGTACACATCTTGTCAAAAACATACCTCTGCTTCGGGGCTTCCCATTGACGGAAGACACCCATAACAGACTCTAAATCATATCTTATAGAATTAGTAACCCATTTACGCGCTAAATTATCCAATACTGTCCGCTCTTTGGGACCAGGCAATTGGCTACGCAACTGTTTACGTGCTGAAACAGGGGTCATACTCAATGACCAAAGAGAAGAGACAAAAGACCAGTAACAGTATCGGTCATTCCCTGTCGAACAGAAGGAGAAGTTGACAAAAGAACAGGAGACAAAGCAGACTGAGAGGAAACCAATGTAGGAGCAGTAGCAGAAGAAGTAGCAAGTACAGGAGACAAAGTCGTAGGAATTGGAGGCGGAGCAGGTAGCAAAGTCGGCGGCCCTTGAGAAGGCTGCACCATAGGAATAGGAGCCAACTGAAGAGGAGCTGGCGGCTGTGCAATAACAGGAGGGTTGCGCAACTAAAGGTTGCGGAAGTGCTGTAGCACTCTGCACATAAGGGGGTGGCGAACTCAAGAAATGTGAAATCAAAGGATCTTTCTCAAGGTCCTTCATTGCACCTTGCTGATGAGGTGGCAAAACTGGATAACATTTATCAATCGCCATTTTATGTTGCATGTGCAACTCCTCACTCGCTTGTTCTTCTTCGTTATCCTTAAACTGTATAGCAGCCTGCATTATCGAGATACCCTTCTCTCTTTTATTTTTCTTCGCTAATTTAATTTCTTTCTGTTTGGCTTCCTTTTGCCATAGGCGGAAAGAGTCAAACATCGCCGTCCGGACTTTATTCTTAAAAAGTTTAACTTCCAGATTATCTAAAATCTCTGTGTCATAACTACCATATTGGGGCCATTTTAGGACACCATCCTTCCTAGTGTAGCGAATCCACACTTCATTATACGTGATGGGGCCCACACCATGTTTCAAATAGAGTTCATAGGTTGGAGTTCCAATCGGATGTACCGGACACAAATCCTCCAATTGGGAATCCCTATTACAGCCACAACAAAATATCTTTCCAAGTCTGCTAAGACCAGGCATCTTCGCTCACTAGTCTAGCTTCAAACTTCAAGGGAATATTGAATACAATAGTCTCATGAATACACAAGTCTTTGGAGCTTGCAAGTTCCAAATCAAAGATCCCTAGGGATACCCAAAAACTAAGGACTGGGAGACGCTCCACTCATACTTAACTGAAGTATTGATGACGTCTCGCTCTACAAATCATCAAAGGGTCCAAGACATGGCGACAGTCAGGGCAGCAGTCCTTCGTAGCTGTCGGAAAGCGGGGAACCTCGCAGCAAAGACTTTCAGACCACGACGACATACAGGGGTCGATGAACTGGTAGGCCTTCCTCCAGAATTTTCTCACGAAGCACCTCACGATCTTCAGGCTTGGACCGGTACCACTGAAGTCGCCCCACGTTGGGCGCCAACTGAAGAACTGGGTTTTAGAACCCAGCGGCGCCAGGGGCACGCCCAATGTCTTCGGTTTCACCTGTCTTAGAATACAGAGACACAGGATACTTCTCAGTGACGTCAAAGATCAAATGTATTGGCTGCAACCAGGAACAAAGCCTACGAAGCATGACACGGGTGGTTCGCTAGAGACTGCACAATATTAGTATTGCGAGACATCGTCTTTTATGCAAAAAATCACATTCCTGACTAGTATCAATTACTTACAAACTATCCAATCACAAAGTGACATTTCAAATGGTATCGCATAACGACAATCCCACTTTTCAGTTGTCCAGCCCACCATCAATTACAAGGGAAAAACCCAACATTCTTGCTCGGACAGGCCGGACAAACCCATAATAAAAGGACCTCAACCCAAACCATAAATAGGCCATAAAAGAAGGAACAGAAACAGATGAGAAATAAGATAGAAGGGTGTGTGCATGTATCATAAACTCAGCAATGTCCTGCTCTTTGATCTCTATCTGACCAGCTGCCGAACAAGGAACTGGCTCAACAAGGTTAGCTTCGGGCAATGGAGTCAGTTCGCTCAGGTCACACAGAAGTCAGCTAAAGGTGTACGTGTCCCAAGGACTCGCTCGGCCGTAGTCATCGGCCTATGTGAGGGCAACCACAAAATGGCTGCCATACACAAAATGGAACCTGAAGGTTCGGAACGAAATCCCTGAATACATAATATATCCATCAATCAAACATGACGAGAACACTCGTACATACCGCACTCGTCATTTGCGGTCCGCTGTTACCAAAATCGTCACAATACGACGACCTTTATAGAACGGGTTCAGAATTACGGAACCTCAGTCAAGAGTTGCAAGACACAGAAATAGAACGAGCTTTCTGTTGGGTAATCATACCACTAGAGTAGCAAAGGTTATGTCTCTGTTCATTCATCAGACAATAGAAGTCACCAGATAAGTGTGTAAGCAGTTAATAATAGCAGGCAAAACATATCCAGGTGCAAAAACTCCTCTAACTGATGTGATAGTCACAAACATGTGACTGCTTGAGGCCCCTAATACAAGTACACAGAATACTAACATGTACATCATTGCATAGTACTGACATTGCCAGTGCTACAAAAAATTGCTATCATAGCCAGCTGTGTGGTACAAGTGATTGGATACTGAAATCTGGGATATTTTCTTGAGTTAAGAAAAAATCCAAACAGCATCTGGCTCCTTGCTGGACACTAAAGAGGAGCAGGTTGCTGTTTGGATTATGTAGGATCCAATTTGGAAGTTTTTTAGACTAAGGAAAAATTCGAACAGCACACTACTCCTTGCTGGGGCACAAACACACATGTCTGTGCTACAGAGAAAAGGCAGATACTTATCCTAAGAAAAAAATAAAATAGCAGCTCAGCTCCTTGCTGGGGCACACAAAAACATAGCTTTGCTTGGTGACATCTGGCACCCAGGGAAACCCTAGACATTTCTGAATTTCAGAATACTGGACACCTAGAGGGGTCCTGGGAGTTGTGGTTTCATTTGCCCACAATTTCCTGCATAATTCATGCAAAGGATTTGCTCACCTGCCTGTTATCAAGGTTTGTTGGACTGCGAGCACTGCACTGTGGAAGCGCTCTTCCTTCAGCCTCTTCTCTCAACTCCTCGCGAAACCCACTTCGCGGGTCCCGCATCGCCTGTGGATTCATCGGACTGCGCTCTTTGAACTGCGCTCTGGACAAGTTCTGAAGTGAGGCAAGAACAGCTAAGGTTTCATCTTTGGGGCGGTGGTGTGTGCAGGGCTGCGAGCGAGGGCAGGCGCAGGACTTCAAGTCCCAGGAGCGCCTGACCCTCGGCATTATCACCAGCTGACACGCTCTCCCTGCTGGCTCCTGTTATGTTATGTTATGTTATTTGCATTTTAATGCGCACAGCTGCTCCAGCGAAGGAGCGTCCTGGCGCAGGGAAAGGTAGACACAACACAACACTAGATCCAGTAACAAAAAGCAGAAGCATTAAAACAGGGAACAATTTAAAACAGGAAGGTTTTCAAAGCCCTACGAAAGGATATTAAATCATTCAAGAGGTGGATTTCCAAGGGGAGCGCATTCCAGAGGGTTGCAGCTTTCACGCGGAAGGAGCGACCCCCCATCCGACTAAGTCTAAAACGGGGGACAACCACCAAGGCTTGTCCAAGGGATCGGAGTGAGCGGGTGGGAACGTAGGGAGAGATCAGTTCGTTAAGGATCACGGGTGCCAACTCTCTAAGAATTTTAAAAACCAGGCAAAGAGCCTTGAATTGGATTCGCTTGCTTATCGGGAGCCAGTGCAGGGACCGTAGAGTGTTAGAGGTGGGGCAGGTTCGGGGCAAACCTACCACCGCCCTGGCCGCAGCGTTCTGGACTCGCTGTAGACGAAGAATCTCGGCTTGGTTCGCTCCTAAAAGGAGTGAACTAGCGTAGTCCAGCCGGGAGATAATCATTGCTTGAATCCTCCCCCGCCTCAGCGCTGCTAAAACCTGTGAGCTAGTGACTTTCGCTGGATTGCTCACCTGCCTGTTATCAAGGTTTGTTGGACTGTAAGCACTGCACTGTGGAAGCGCTCTTCCTTCAGCCTCTTCTCTCAACTCCTCGCGGAACCCGCTTCGCGGGTCCCGCATCGCCTGTGGATTCATCGGACTGCGCTCTTTGAACTGCGCTCTGGACAAGTTCTGAAGTGAGGCAAGAACAGCTAAGGTTTCATCTTTGGGGCGGTGGTGTGTGCAGGGCTGCGAGCGAGGGCAGGCGCAGGACTTCAAGTCCCAGGAGCGCCTGACCCTCGGCATTATCACCAGCTGACACGCTCTCCCTGCTGGCTCTTCCCCCGCCTCAGCACTGCTATAAATCTCCCTCTAGGCTCCGCGACGCGGGAGCGCGCGGGTGCGCGCCGGGAGAAGCCCGGGACAAGGGCGGGACCGTCTGAGGCCGTCAGAGGCCGAAGTAGGCTGGGCTGGGCCCCCTCCCTTTGATCTCTGGTATTACTTAGTTTGACATTTCACTACAGGGTTGTATTGTGTCTTAGGGCTTTGGAAATTTCTAATTATTCCATCTTGTGTAAATTTTCTCATGACGGCTAAAAAACTGCGTTCTGGACGCGTTCTAGTAGGGAGATCTGGGTCTAAAACCAAATCTAACCCTTTACGCAATAAAATTACGTCCTCAATGCAATTGAAAGGCCAGTGTCATCTTTTTAATTTATGGGATAAAGGGAAAGATAAGTCGGTTGAGATGCAGCCCCCAAGCGAAGTTCTAGAGTATAATGTTTCTGAGCCTGCTAATATGGTTATTAACGTTTCCTCTAGTTTGAGCTTGGTTCCCAGTCAATCTCTGTTTATACCTGCTAGCCCCGAAATAGTAAGGAGTTCGCCTTTGATATCAAACGACTCACAACTGAAATTGAATCCACTTCTTGAGTCCTCAGGATGTAATGTTCAGAAACCCGACATTACTGTCCCTCCTCAAGCGTCTCTCATGGAAGCTCCCAAAGTTATAGTGAATACTAGCCCTTTGTCAGTTTTGCCGGCTAATCCGGCCATCCCAGAGAGTGATTTTACATTACCAGATATTGATTTAACAGCTCACAAAGATCTGATGAGATCCTTACAGGGGAAATCTAGGGGTATCCCAAATACAAATGAAGTTATAACCATTTCAAGTGCGGGTCCTCTGAGTAGTACACCTTCTAATAAATTAGATTTTTCCCTTGCTCAACTAAATTTTACCTCTTGTTCTGGCCCTAATTTGAACAATTTAGCTGAAGGTTCTCCAAGTATTAATGGGAGGTTAATTTCCAATTCATTATCTTCTTTGGAATCTATACTATCGTCTATTCTGAGCCTACTTGAAAAATTTGTTGGAGGCTCTGAGTGTATTTTTGACACGGTAACTCAAATTTTAAGAGTACTTTTGCAAAATAAGAGTGGACCAGTGTCTGATTGCCTCCCAATGCCCGCTACTCCGTTGGAGATCCCTAATAAGAGTTCTCCGAGTGTTCAAGTAGTATTGGACTCAGCTCAAACGCCTCTCCACACGGAAGGCCTAAAAGCAAAGAATCCAGTAGCTCTACCAGCTGACCTTAAGATTTTCAAGGCGGCTTCGGCTGGTGCTAATTGTATAGTTTCTCTTAATGATGAGATAGATGTAGTACCTACATCCCCGGCCAACCAAAATTTTGAAACCCCCTCTCTCTTCCCTATATTTTCATTACAGTCAAAAAAAGAGGAGGAGATCACTTCAGCAAATTCTGGAAATGTAGAAAAATCGATTCCCCTAAAACACAAAAAGATCAGAATAAAGAAGAGAAAACCCATTCGAAGATTTTCTAAAAAAAGACAGAGAAAACTTCTATTTGATAAAAGTTTGGAACCAATTCTAGAAGATCCCCCCCAGGCTGAGCAGTCCTCTGCCTCTCAGGAAGATATGATTGCTTCCCCTAAGGTGGAACTAACATCTACAGGATTAGGTCCTATAAGTTCCACTAACCCCTTCCTCCCTAATGTTTCTTTACCCCCTGTTAATCCTTTCCTTTCCTCTCTCAATGCTTCGGCAAGGCCTTTCCAAGATGCACCCTCAATTGCAGTTATTCCTCCTAAAGAAAAAATAAATGTAGATACTTTGTTTCTTGATTTTTCTCCCTTATTTGAGACTGATTTAATTCTAAATAGATCTGCCTTACTTATCTGTTTTAAAGAGATTGAAAGCTTAAAATTAATTCAAACGTCTGATTTGGACGTAGTATTTCTTCTTAACTCTTTGGTAGGGAGGTCTACAAGGGTGAAATTTCAATCTAAAGTGGTGCTAAATCTTATTCTACAGTGGGCTGAGGAATTACAAATCAGAGGGATAGATGTTACTCCATACTTCGGGGAAAAACGAAATCAAAGCGCTCTTTCCAATTTGTCATCTCCCTCTAATACTGGTTTGATGCTGTCTGATTGGTCTAGTTCTAGATCGGAGGACTTAAAAATATGTGTGTCTAGAAATGAAAGGCAAGTTTCGTATAAAAATCCTCCTCCTCTTAAACAAACCTTGAAAGATGATCAGTCTAAATGGAGTTGGTTACCAGGAGTTTTATCGAGTAAATCTGCTTCCTGCCCCAAACCGCACTCAAATTTTTAACAGAGAGCTGAAGCTCATTTCTTGGAATACTGCAGGTTTTAAAGATCACAAGGAGAAACTATGTTTCTTGCGTTCCCTAGAGGCGGATATAATCTGTTTACAAGAAACGTGGGTGGAAGGTAGATTATCTCTAGAAAAAGATTACTTTGTTTTGGAAAATAGCGCAACCTCCTCCAGAAGAGGCCATGCAAAGGGAGGAATAGCATGTTTGTTAACAAATAGAATAAAATGGAATTATTCGCATTATCTTGATCCAGGGAAATTGTTCCAGGCAATAACCTTAAAAGATGTATTCAAGGATTGCCCTAATAGATTGCTTGTTGTGATAAACATCTATATTCCCCCAAACTGTTGTTTTAATGATGGTTTAAAAACACTTTTCTCCTTTCTAACTAAAACTATGGATACTACCCCGACTCCTCATGTATTAATGTTTGGGGATTTGAATTGCAATATATCCAATTGTGGGCTGGATTTGTTTAGAAACAATCTTAGGGAAGAGACTCTGAATATACCATTGGCCCAGTTCCCTCCTAAAGTTAAAACTAACAAAAGAGGTAAACTGGTCCTAGAAGGCCTACATAAAGTTTACTGTTTAATAGTAAATGGGAGGCTCCCCTCTGACACCCCGGCAGCTTATACGCATAAATCAAATAAGGGAAAATCTATTATTGACTATATTATTGTAGATTATGCTTTCTTTTCCCTGTTGAAAGATATGAAAGTCATTGAGTCTAACCTTAGTGACCATAATGTGTTGATGCTTACAGTTTCCCTCAGTCCTCCAATAGTGGATTCTTGGAGTATGGATACGGATCTGGTGAATTTTGACTCCAACTCTGGGAAATGTTTCTGGAATTTTCGTTCCTTTGAAAGTTTGGTGTCCCTCTTGAATTCAACTGTCGAGAGTTTACCTCTCTGGGAGGGGAAAGAACTGTTGGGATTTGCTGACTTTTTAGAATTGGTAACTTCTATAGCTAAAAAGAAACCCTGCGTGAAAAAACCTTTAGCAGTCCCCCATCCCCTTCGGGCTATAAATATAGAAATAAATAAAGTAATAAGGGGGCAATATCTATCATTTACCCAAGAAGCCAATCATAAGTTGACAATTTTAAAAAGAAGGAGATCTAGGCTTAAGGCTCGTTTAAAACGCAATAAGGAAGACTCACTTTGGATACAATTGAGGGAAGCTTCTTATAACGGCCAAGCCAAGACTTTCTGGTCTTTAATTGGCAAGGGTTGTGGTACTAGAGCCAGTCCTACACCTATTGCCATTGAGGAACAGATTTGGGTCCAATATATTGTGAATTTGTACAGTAACAATAATTCACAATTATATAATGTGGAATCTTATTTTGTCTCACGTGTATTTGATTGTCCATCTGAAAAGGAAATTGAATTTGCTATTAAGAACATGCGTTCCTCTGGTGCGATGGGACCAGACGAAGTTCCCATCTCTGTATTAAAACAACAGAGTGAACTTTGGAGCAAAATCCTTTTTCCAGTGTTTAAATTTTGCTTTTCTAGCGGAATAGTCCCCCCCTCCTGGAAAGGAAGTATCATTGTTCCTTTATATAAAAAAGGGGCAAGAGATCTTCCCCAAAATTACCGTCAAATTGCTTTGCTTGATGCTATTGGTAAGGTTTTCGCAAAATGTATTCTTACCTTAATGAACAAATGGGTAACTGAGTTTAAAATCCTGCCTCTTGAACAAACGGGTTTCAGGCAAAATCACGGAACTTTAGATAACTTGACGGCACTGCAAGTTATCACGGAAAAATATGTGAAAGTCCGTGGCGGGCAGGTATATGGCGCTTTTATTGACTTCTCCACCGCATTTGATAAAGTGGATAGAATATTGCTGTGGAGAAAGTTATTTGATTTAGGGATGCCTCCTTTTCTCATTAAGTTAATCCGCGCCCTCTACTCAGATACCTAGTGTAGAGTCCTGCTGGGAGGTGAACGTGGTTTATCTAAAATATTTCCCACATCTAATGGGTTAAAGCAAGGTTGCCTTTTGGCCCCTTTGCTTTTTTCCCTTTATACAGTTGATTTACCTCTTGCACTCTCAGCTTGCGCTGGTATTGCCCCGTCCTTGGGGGGAGTTCCGATTGCATGCCTTATGTATGCAGATGACATTTTGATTCTGGATCTTACCCCGAAGGGCTTGAATAATCGCTTGCAAGCGCTTTCTGAATACGCTGAAAACCATTATCTGTTGATAAACACTGCAAAAAGTAAAGTGATGTGTTTTTTTGGTAGGAAGAAACCTAAATTTCCTAACTTTCCTTGGGTAGTGGGGGGTCAAAAATTGGAAATTGTGAAGTCCTATACCTTCCTTGGTAAAATTGTCACAAGTAATCTAAGTGACAAAGCGCATATAGACAATAACTCCCAGAAGGCTATTTCACAGGGAAAGAGTCTAGTATCCTTGTATAAAGCCACAGGTAGAAGGCATTTCTCTATTCTACTAGATGTATTCAGAGCGAAAGTTCCTGCCTCCCTGTTATACGGAATAGAGTTAATTGACCAAAAAAAGTGGAGTTTTTTAAACTCCTCGGAAGGAAAAATTTTGCGTAGTTTATTATCTGTTAGCACAGCAAATTCTACTGCTTCCCTGAGACAGGAACTTGGCTTACGCAGCAGCTGAGTTCAAGGTTTGGCCAGTATCATACGTTGGGTAGTAGGTATAGCAAAAAGTGAGTCTAATACCTTAAGACATCTCATAAAAAATGAATTGCTGGGAAACTTCAATGACCATTCCTTGATTGTAAAAAATTTCAGATTTGCCGTGGCCCTATTGAAACTGGATAAAGAGACTTTATTTTCTTTATCCTCCTATCAATTAAAAACCATCTTGAAGTCCTCCGCATGGGAACTGGGGTTTAGACAGGATAGAGATTTCCGGCTGTTGAAAAAAGGCTGTACACCTGTTATTGAGTCCTGTATTTTGCGGAAAGCTCAACCTTATATGTACTGGAACATATCTCATTGCGTTAGACGCTTAGTGTACTTAATAAGACAAGACCTGCTTCCGTTGAAATCTCTTTATGCCAGATAGTATGGCCACTCAGCACTCTGTGATCTTTGTCAGATGTATGACCAGGACTTGGATCATGTCATTTTTGTTTGTCCTGCCCTGATGCCTTTTAGGCGAAGATGGTTAAGATCAATTTGCCTACAACTCAACATTTTATCAGCTTCTTCATTTCAGGCGGCCCTGATTAATCCACCAAATGAAATGTTTTGTTTTAAACTGTACAGTTTCTTTAAATGTTTTTTGGACCTGTATTAAGATGGTAATTTTTTTATTTTTTGTTCCTAGTGCATAATTGACATTTTACGTGTTATTTGCTTTTGTATGTATATTGTGTCTTTTATGTGGACCTCATAAAGAGTTCCTTTATCATAATAAATAAAACTTGAAACTTGAAACTATGCAAAGGGCCCATGTAAAAGGCCCACCCATACATGTGGGGTATAATTTTATCAAGACTACCTTCAACATAATGTCCCAGCCAGCCAGGAAGGGTGAGGGTAGTCTGAGACTCAGTGAAAGAAAGTAGATGAAACCCACAACCAAAATACAGGTACCCCAGGTTCGGATTGGTAAGGCGGGCACTTTGGCAATGGCCAAGGATAAGGTATCTGAGTTCCAGATGTGGGCCGCTTTATTAGGCAGCATAGGGTCTGATTTGGTTGGTGTCTGTGTTGTTCGTATGCCGTAAGTGGCTCAGTGGGTGCCTGAGTGGCCTTTCTGGAGGCAGATGGGCATCCATTACCTTTTTTTTTACCAGCAGGGCAGAGGTGGCTCAGTGGGTGCCTGAGTGGCCTTTCTGGACGCAGATGGGCATCCATTACCTTTTTAGGTCTCGCCTGTCGATGCGCATGCGCATCGAGCAAGGAGAGAGTATTGGGACTTATCCACTCTTTATCCACACTGCAAGGAATCGTGGCGATTCCTTGCAGTGCCCGTGACTTTTAAGCTCAATGCGCATGCGCATTGAGCTTAAAAGCGCGTGCACGTCCGTCTTTGTTTACCCGCTCCGCCCCCTCCCCTTCCCGCCGTGTCGCATTTCTTCTCCCCCCTCCCCTCTCTTCCCTCCGTCTTGTTTATTTTACCCGCTCCGCCCCCTCCCCTTCCCGCCGTGTCGCATTTCTCCTACCCCCTCTTCCCTCCGTCTTGTTTATTTTACCCGCTCCGCCCCCTCCCCTTCCCGCCGTGTCGCATTTCTCCAAACAGGGTGTTTGTTCGTCAGCGTTGTGCATTTTGTTCCAATGTCTCAACCCACTTTACCTTTTCTATGCAATTCTTGCAGAGAGGCAGCAGCCACCCCATGTCTGCCTCTGACGTCTCTTGCGCTGATCTTACACATCTTAAGATGGGGACGGTCGGCATCTCCAGCACCACTTGCCATCATTAGAGCTGGACTTTGGGTAGCCCTCTTAATAAGCTGCACTCAGCTTATTGCTAGCACACTCTGACGGAAAATACCCTGTCTACTGGCTTTCGCTGCGAATTACCCAATACTCCTGGGCCACTCCTGTCGTCTATCACTAATACCCTTTGATTTGCCTCTTCCCCTGATCCCACTGCCCTAAGGCACTTAATAACCAATGCCCTACTGGTACTCTGCACAGTGCACACCCTCAAATCCCTTTTGCCACGAACGGCCCTTTGCAACCCCGTCTACAGAACTCTTACGTTCTTCTTTCTACTCAATTTTATCTGTCGCACGCTTATGTCCCCTGAAACATATGTGACCCTCTACCCTTGACTCGTCACGGAGAGCAGGGCTCAGGGAATTACTATACACTGAATCTGCTCCCCTCCTCCCCCCCAACACCCTCCTAAACCCCTTATCTCGTTAGAAGCCACCCATATACATGTCAAACACTACTATATTTATGCCGATTAGTACGATTTTAAAATTGAAAAAATAGCTTATTTCAGTTTTCTTCCGGTTAAACTGCCCCCGTTTTAATATCGACTACCAGGAAAGTAAAGTCCCAAGAATTTTTTGTACCCCCGTCCCTTATTCCGATACCAAAGACTGGCAGGCATGCACCCTTTCAAACTGAAACCCCAGAACACAGGCTCGCTTCCGCAATCCAATGAGAGACATGGACTACAGCTCCCATAAGAACCCTGCACACGACCACCATATTTGGTGTGTGTCATAGTAGGCTATAAAATAAATCACTTCACCAACATAGGAAGGTATTGGATAAGGGGGTAAGTATCGTGTGCTTCAAAGGAAATACAGGGAGCGCTAAGTCAATTTTTCGCCCGCTCCCGTTCCACCCGTGAATACTCGACTCCGCTTCAAGATGGCGGCTTTACCGTGAACATTCGATGCAGTCCGTTTTCATGCTCAATTTTTCTGATGGAAAGGTAGAAGGATCCAGATGACTCGGCGCTTGGCTGCTCGTGTCTGCATTTGCGGGTGAAGGGCGCCGGGAATGAATTAGTGCAGCCTGGGAAGATGGCCTCCAATGAGCAACAGAGGCAGGTGAGAAGGTAGAAAAGTAAATGGTGATGGGTTATGTCCCCTGCAAGAGAATCGTTAGCAGCTGCACTTTCTTGCCTAAACGTTAGTTCTATAATTCGCTACTTTCTCTGCATTTCCGTTCCACCACCTGGCTCAGTTATGCCCCTGCTTGACTGTCTCTACCACACCTGCTTGCAAACGTCACTGCCTCGCTGCAGCTCAAACCACTGTTGTGTATTGACCAAACACAACTTACGTTACTGATTATATATCACTCACTGTATTATCTTTCCAGCAATTCACTTCTGTCTCACGCAACTGCGTCGATGTGGGCAAGCCAGGAAATGTAACGGTTAGAGGAAGGCATAGCCAGGAATCTGGCTTTCAGAATCAAACAGGAGCTAAACCATACACTATTCGGCTTGTAAATGATGCAGCAACGGCCATATAAGACATGATAAATGCAGAGTTATGCTGAACATTTGGTTCCTTCTTCAACGTTTGTCTTTTGCTTTGTGGAACTATTATTTTTATTAAGTCGGTCTGCAGTGCACCCACGCACGTGCCTTCAGCCGCAGGTCGGCGGGACAAATGTAACGAATGTTACAAGAGTTAAACAACCAACCCTAAACACGTTCCCGCCCCTTCCCTCAGATCTGACCCTTTTTTTCGACTCTTTGACAGGACACAATACGAGCGTTCGACCCAGTTTACTTTTCGGTATTACTTGTAGCTTTACCCCGTGTCACTTCTGTCTTCTCCTTAAGCCCTTTGATTTGACCCCACTTCCGTTTGAGCTGTGATAAAGATGGTTAATTTCTTAGGCCTGTTAGCTCAATCTTTAATAAGGGTGGGTGAACGTGGTCCCCATAATGTCTGAAACCCCTGTTCCAGGGTGACAGATCTTCTACACCTATTTGCCCCTATACGCTAGGCATGGGCGGAAAATCCGTTCCGCTCGCGGATTTTGCGGATTTTCGGGAAATCCGCAATCCGCGAGATTTGCGAATTTCCTGAAAAATCCGCAAATCCGCGAGCAGCGGATTTTGCTCGCACTGCTCGCACTGTTCGCGTGAGTTCGCGCCCCGCGAATAAGTGCGAAATTGCAGAAATACGATTTTAGCAAAACTGAAAGTAACTACTTACCAGGTTCAAAAGTTCAGGCTCATCATTAGTAGCCATTTCCTGTAGTGCTTCCTGAGGGGCCCCTCCAGAGTTCAGTTGCCAGTTGCAACTATTATGTGACCCTGCTCTGAACCTCAGAATAGTTACACATATGCCACAAAGGTCCTGAATTACAGCTAAGGGAGACAAGCAGGAGCCAGGCTGGAAGTTAAAATCCATTAATCAGCCCCTAATTCATTATTGTCAGTTGGGGCAGGGCAGGTGTTGTAACTAATTTTGCAACAATGAAAGCACTTAGCAAGTGCAAAAGATCACTAATCAGGGCGCACTAAGGAAGCAGGTGCCAGCTAAAAAAATATTCTGTGACACATTAATCAGCCCCAAATTAATTCAGGTCACTTGAGGCAGGGAAGGTGTGCTTTGCTTTGCCAAAAATAATGTACACTGGACAACCAGAGGGTGTGGTGATGAAACAGAGGGTGGCATGGGTGGGCCAGAGGGTGGCATGAGTAGTCAGAGAGTGGCAGTGGTGACAGAGAGTGGCAGTGATGAAGAAGAGTGTCCCAAACAGGTTGGACACGTAGAAACAACAAGTTCGCAAAACTTGCAACCCGACAGGTAAGTTCGCAAATTGCGAAATTGTAAAAACCCTCGCGAACTGGCAGAAACACGGGCGAACACAAAAAAAAAAAAAATCCGCAAATTCGCGGGAATTCGCGGATTTTGCGGATTGCGAGTTTGCAAATCCGCAAATTCGCGGATTGCCAATCCGCAAAATCCGCTCATGCCTACTATACGCACTATATCCGTGACCGGTGGGGGGAGGGAGTATCTTGCTTGCTCCCCAATAAACTAGGAGCACTTGCTTGCCCCCCAATAAACTAGGAGCACTTGCTTGCCCCCCAATAAACTAGGAGCACTTGCTTGCTCCCCAATAAGCTAGGAGCACTTGCTTGCCAGGTCATAAGAAGAGTGGTAATTGCTTTCCCCTAGGGTAGCTCAGCAGGTATGTTAGCCTATCTCTTATACCATGTTTTATATAGATTGACAGTGTAAGGAGTTTGAACATCATGTCTATTGTCCTGTACCTCCTTCCAGTATATTTTCATCGTAGGGTAATGCCATAGTAGGTGGAGGAGGGTAAGGGTACCTTAAGGTTTACTTCAGTGCACCATATTGTTGGACTCATTACGAGTATACACTCTCCGGTATGTACTTCTATCTGCTTGATCTGGGCATCTTTTTCCAGCCGAGTACTTTCCCCCCTTTTTTCTCCACTTTATTGTCCTCGCCCTGTTGATAATCCAAGCACGGGCAGCGATGATCTAAGCCTGCTTTATTAGAAACTGGCAAATTCTCCTCCACTTCTTCTGTGCTCCGGTTCCCTCAACCCCTCACCCTCACTCACCCTCACCCACACTCACCCTCACTCACCCTCAACGCCTCACCCTCACTCACCCTCAACCCCTCACTCACCCTCAACCCCTCACCCTCACTCACCCTCACTCACCCTCACTTACCCTCAACCCTTCACCCTCAACCCCTCACTCTCACTCACCCTCACTCACCCTCAACCCCTCAGCATCACCCTCACTCACCCTCACTCACCCTCAACCCCTCACCTACCCTCACCCTCAACCCCTCACCCTCACCCTCACTCACCCTCAACACCTCACTCGCCCTCACCCTCACTCACCCTCAACACCTCAACCTCAACCCCTCACCCTCACTCACCCTCACCCACCCTCACTCACCCTCACTCTCACTCACCCTCAACCCCTCACCCTCACTCACCCTCACTCACCCTCAACCCTTCACCCTCACCCACCCTCAACCCCTCACCCTAACTCACACTCACCCTCACCCTCACTCACCCTCACTCACCCTCACTCTCACTCACCCTCACTCTCACTCACCCTCACTCACCCTCACTCTCACTCACCCTCAACCCCTCACTCACCCTCACTCACCCTCACTCACCCTCACCCACCTTCACCCTCACTCACCCTCACTCTCACTCACCCTCACTCACCCTCACCCTCACTCACCCTCAACCCCTCACCCTCACACAGTGCAATAGGTCTCGGAGCATTTGAGTTAGAGCTTTTAGATTTGTTTATGGCTTTTTTTATTTGTAATTCTTTAGCATTGGCTACAGGAAACAAAAATGCTAAAGATTTACAAAAAAAACCCATAAACAATTCTAAAAGCACTAACTCTAATGCTGCGAGACCTATTGCATTTCCAATGCTTGTTTTTTTTTACCAGCGGGGCAGAAGTGTCAATCCCTTTCTCTCACTGGACCAGCTCATTGTTGTATGCAGATTGAGTGGTGGTAGGGGGCCTGAGCAAGAATAGCCTCACTTGTATTTTGGCGTGTTTACCGGTGTGAACTAATCCGTGTTTTTTTTAAATCTAAGTGAAGTTAAGAAAACATGCCTCTGTCGGAGACCCCCCACCCCCTTCTTTTCATAAAACTTCGCAGATGTAGTGTTTAGCGGAAAGGCAATACGCAAATGTGAGTCACTTTTTATTTTCGTGCCCGGGCCAATTTTTTATCCCGATCCAACACTGGGGTACCCTAGTCTGCCATTTCAATTTTAGCTGCTTTCCAAAATTCACAAACAGCTGCATCCTATTTAGAATTATAATCGGTAGAAACCTGAACACGTAGAAAAAAAGCTCAAACACATAAGTGCGCCAACACCACAGCTGCAAGAGGTTTAATTCCCCTTAGGTCCTCCTTGTCATCCATTTTCTAAGTTGTTGAAACTTGTCAGTTAAGTCATTCTATGTCCTGCTCTTGAAGCAACACTGTAGTTGTACTACTACTAGGTTTATCGAATGTCCCAGTTTTTTTGTTTTCAAAATGTGGTGTCCTTGTTCACACAAGCAGCATCAGGGTGTTTTATTCTCTGTGAGGGAAATGTAATTTAACAAGCAACAGTGTTGTCAAAACTCACAAATCACAGTAATAAGATAATTACTAAAAAAAGAAAGTATGCACCTCTGTACACTTGGATGTGTCTATTACTCATTCGAGTGATGTACAGGTAAAGGAAGCAAGCAAAATGCTTACACATAATATAAAAGCAAAAGAGGTCACGCAGTGACGCAATGACATAATGACACAGAGTCACTCACACAATGACGCAGTGCTACAATGACTTCCAGGCGCGTAAGACTGAGTAAGTGGGTGGGTGGTTGAAAGAGCAACAGGTAGACAGGCCAATGAGCGAGAAATGAATGAGTGACTTAGTTTAACGAACAGACTAGTAAGAAGTGGGGGCAAGATGGGAGCAGATGCCCCCTCCATAAGAACCCTGACAATCTTCAGCACCGTAGACGAGGCCATACGTAGCCATACATCCATGCTTTCATTCACTCATTTGTCATTTCTCGTTTCAGTCGCCGTACTTACCCCCCCAATCCACACGATCACACACACATTTTTAGTCGTTCCATTTTTAAAAAAACAGGTCAGACCTTATTGCCTTTGCCAAGGCTTGGTATTGTTTTCATCCCCCTGATGCTAACATGGGGTTGAGATGCCCGCTGGGCGCATCTGTTCTGCTGAGCCCCGGCGGATGGACCGTCCCCATGGACCTCGAAACCAGCATCATATAGGCTGGTTCTGGCGCGGGAGCGCTGTGTGCTGCGTCAGGGTGTACAGGCACGTGCGCTGCGTTAACAGGGACTCACTCATCGGAGTCAGCCCATTCGCCCTGGCACTTGGATGACCCAACAGGTAACAGACAAGCTTCTCTTACATGGAACAAAGGACAGGCCATCGGTCGATACTTACATCAGTGAATCTGCGTAACCCCCACGATCGTGCAAATGTCAGACTGCTTTAAGAAAAAGAAACAGAGAAATAAACGCCAGGACAATGTCGAGTTCAGAGACAGATTACCATATTGATATTGATACAGACAGACAGGCGGCGAGGGACACAGGCCTGCGGATAAACTGAAAGAGATGATAACTAGATAGATAGATAGATAGATAGATAGATAGATAGATAGATAGATAGATAGATAGATAGATAGATAGATAGATAGATAGATAGATAGATAGATAGATAGATAGATAGATAGATAGATAGATCACATTTGTAGGGATGAAGGCAAACTTCTAATTAATAAATGTATATTTAATACCAGTGTTTATCCGTTTTGAATAGTTTAGGTAAAAACGTGCGGTTATGTTATGTAAGCCAGGGTGCCAATGTATGTGCGAGATGACGTCACCAGATCCATGTATACACTGCGGTTTCCGATGCGAAGTCTGCTGCGGCTCCATCCAGAGCCTCGAAGGGTCTCTTCTTGGCACAGGGCACGCCTCGCAAGTCAGGGGCCCTGGCATGAAGGGTGCGCGCCTGAACAAAGGCTGATGTGGCTGTAATATGAGCGCCCACTCCTCTCTGCTGACATCATAACTAATGCACATACTACATTTCCAATAGGGGACGCGCATTTCACGCCTTTGCCTAACTGAGAATACTGGTAATGTATTTGCTAGCTAAGCACAACAACAGTATAAAACATGTACCACTGAGGATGCTGTATCATACGCATGTGCGCTAATTACAAACGGGGGCTGCGCATAACTTCATGAGTAGGCGTGGAAATGAGAGCAGAGAGGCTGCGCTGGTGCAAATGAAGATGTGCCGCAGTGTGTCTGAACACGCGCCGGGCGGTTCCTGGTGAGGCGGGGCCCCCTCATGGGCCTCATTTATGACAAATGACGCAACGCTGCGTGAAAACAGCGATGCGTCACTTCTCAGTGCGCACTCCTTGCGACATTCCTGATGTGTCATATTTAATGTATGACGCATCATGTCGCAAGGAGTTACAGATATGTCAGTATTTCTGACGTATCTGTAAGCGCAAAAGTGACATATTGCTGGAGTGTGTCACAAAAGTGACGCAACTGCCAGCAATGCGTCCTTTCACATAGGGCAAGCCCCATGTGAAAGGGCCTGCGTCAGTCTTACGCCTGCTGTGAGGCAGGCTCAAGATTTTGACGCAACAGTGTCCTAAAAGTGACGCAGTGAAATCTCATATATTTCACTGCGTCACTTCTACGACCCTTCCTTGCGTCAATACGCCCCCCTTGCATACATTATACCTGGCGCAGCTATAATGTGGCGCAGGAGTTTACAAAGTGACGCATCTACCTAGATGCGTCACTTTGTAAATATGGCGCTACAAGGCGCATTTTTTACGCCACTGGTGCGTCACAAAAAGTGATGCACCGGCGGCGTAAAAGTGACACACAGCCTCATGAATGAGGCCCCATGTGTTTAGTGCAGCGCTCAGACTGCGCTCTCCATCAGCTGCTGCACATTTCATGAGGCAGTTCCCCACCGAGAACAACACACACACAAAGCCCTTTCATGAAGTGCTGTGCTGGCTCAGCACAGAGTCACGTAGCTGCTTTATCACATTTTAAGGTCATACACATCACTCAGCAGTTCTGAGTGTTAATACATCCACTTTAGGCATTTCGTGTCAGAAACAGGGAGGGGTACTCCCTCCTCACGGATGTTGACTGCGTGCATTAAATGCTATTAAATGCTAATTAGGAGACATATTTTATTTGTAACTAGCTTACCCGTCGCACGTTGCTGCAATCTCAGAAGAAAGGAAATTTAAGGAAACTTGTTATGATAACATTCAATTTACATTGTGTCATTTTTATTGAAACTTATTCATTTTAATATGGAAAACATTTTAAAGTGTTGTTTTAATTCTGTTTATTTATTCGAGTGCTTGTGGATACACAGTATTTTTTGTTTTTGCGTCTGGTGCGTACACGAATAAATCAGAAGGTTTTCCGACGCGTGAGCTGGCCACATACAGTTGTCCATGTGAGAAGCACGGATTCCCCAAATATAGTCCACACACTTGCAGGGATTGTCCTTGTGCTTTGTTGATGGGCATTGCAAAAGCGAGTCGCACCGTAAACTGTAAACGTTCAGTATTGGAAAGATTATGAGGGCCCTGGGGAGCCGGGGGGCAGATATTTGACAAATGTTTCTTTTTTTTTTTTTGCCAGAAACCTTCGCGGGAGTGTACTCAACAACTTCCCAAAGTTTCATGGCGATCGGATGAATGGTGTAGTAATGCATAAAGGACAAACAGACATACTTTTGTTTTAATAAATAAAGATAAGTTTAGGCACCTCAAACAAACCTTAATACAAACAGGCGCCTGGGTCTGTGGTGTGGCGGCGCAGCACTTCATGATAAGGCCCATGATGTGTTCAGCACAGTTCCTAATTCACATTTTTCATCGGCTCCTACATATATTACAATGGTGCTCGCATCTGAGAATAAAGTCACGCATTGCTCTTTTCCACCACATACACAAAAGTGGTCCTCGTGTTTCATGTGTCCGTCTTCAGCGCACATATCAACTTTGAAAGTTCCCAGGTTGGAGCAGTGGCCGCAGACAGCAGAGCTCCGCCTCTGCTGTCACCAGCACATGCACTGACTAGTAGCTATTGGTATTTCAGTTTCCAGTTCTGCGACAGGGTCAGTAAAATATTTCAAACAAGCATTGGTAAATGCATTAAGTTTCGCCTATTGTGATTAATGATAAGCTGTTTTTTGTTGTGAGATGTCGCTTGCTGAGTAGTTGTACAATATGCATTACAGAAGTCTGTTAAAGTGTTATGACTTGTTTATGTACAAAAAGGCAATACATTGTGCCGTGACTGACTGTTTAGTAGTAAAATATAGCAATATTTGGTGTTTAGAGAAGTTATGACAACTTTTGTCCCCAGTGCCACTGCACCTGCTGCACCATTCAATCATGACCCTATTGCCTGTAAGGTAACTGCACTTGCGACTACCTGTTTACTAGTACAATATTGCAGTATTTGGTGTTTAGATGGGTTCCTGAACCTTTACGCCCCAGTTTCACTGCTCCTGCCACACCACTGAAATGATGACTGTAGGGAATGCAAGGTAACTGCACTTGTGACTCTAAAATATAGCATAGCTCTTGCATATTAACTTTATTTTTAACGTACAATGTTTAGTATAACATTTAGATTTTGATCATAATGACTAAATAGTTTAAGTTGAAAAATCTATTCGAAAATACCTTCAAAGTGCAAAGAAAGGTACTGAGGCATGAATAGGAAAATCCAAAAGTATTCTAAAGTTAAAGCATCTGCTTTACACAACTAAGTAATAAAAAGCAAGCATTCCAGCATGCTGTCTGCCTTCTGTGTGCCAAGAGATCTTATCTTGATAGTGAATGGGGCTTAAACAGTGTGAACACCTTTAGAAGTATCATAAACGTGTGCAGCCAGGGAGTTAACAAAAAAAGTTCCACACAAAAGCGAATAAAATCAGTAATTGGGCTTGGGAACTGATAAGATGCCCCTTTTAAGATATACTAACTACAAGAGATTTCACAAGCATAGCAATAGTGCAGTGCAGACGAAACCTAAAAATGAAGAACAGGGTGTGTGAGCAGTCTACTTAGTCATTAATCCCCTGGCCACGTAGATGGCTAACTATAAAGCACACAATGGCCCGTGCCATCCTTAACTCCCTCTACAGACCTACAGACCTTGGGTCTTTAAATCTAGGGGTGCCCCCCCCCACCCCCCGGTGGTCCGAGGTGTCATTCCCAGATCAGCGCAAATGTCTCATTAAGCACTCGTGAATAAAAATGTCCTGGAATCAAAACGTAGTTTATTTTTTCGCGTTTCCAGGCACGTCTTCATTTGCATGCCAATTGAAGTGTTGTAAATGTAAGGCAGTTATGGTCCTCGGTCCTAGGGTGGCAGGGTCACAGGATTGGCCATTAGTGAAGCAAGCAAAGTAGCACTGGAGCCCAGGAGTGTGAAGGGCCCACCACATCACAATAAAGACTGTCCTATACTTTACAATAAATAATGGGGAGAGCATTAGGGAATAGGTGGGCCACACATGGGTGCTCATTTTTACTGAAAGGGACAGACAATCTGTTCAAGAATGGAGGGATGGCCATATGTGGTGCCGAAAGGGTGAAAGAGGCAAAGGGAACAGCCTACTATTCAGGGCTGCAGCTGTCATTAATGCAGAGGTTGCAGTTGCATTGGGACCCAAGAGCATGAGTACCTCAATTAATTGGAGTAGTGTTTTTTGTCTAGTTAATTTTTTTAATGTGTTTACTCTTTTACACATCTCACATTTAGGGCCTGATTAAAATGTCGGTCAGAAACTCCTCCAACTGACTCCATCTCTGAATTGTTTCCCACTGACTTGTGGTCGACAGTTCTGACCGACCGATTACGATGCTTCCAAACACCATTTGGAGAGCCTGTGTTCTAACCGACAACAAAGGCTCCTATGGGGAAAATGAAATGGGTGTCTGCAGAAAACCTTGCACTAGGGGTGGGCGGAAAATCCGTTCCGCTCGCGGATTTTGCGGATTTTCGGGAAATCCGCAATCCGCGAGATTTGCGAATTTCCTGCAAAATCCGCAAATCCGCGAGCAGCGGATTTGGCTCGCACTGCTCGCACTGTTCGCGTGAGTTCGCGCCCCGCGAATAAGTGCGAATAAGTGCAAAATTGCAGAAATACGCTCTTAGCAAAACTGAAAGTAACTACTTACCAGGTTCAAAAGTTCAGGCTCATCATTAGTAGCCATTTTCTGTAGTGCTTCCTGAGGGGCCCCTCCAGAGTTCAGTTGCAGGTTGCAACTATTATGTGACCCTGCTCTGAACCTCAGAATAGTTACATATATGCCACAAAGGTCCTGAATTACAGCTAAGGGAGACAAGCAGGAGCCAGGCTGGAGGTTCAAATCCATTATTCAGCCCCTAATTCATTATTGTCAGTTGGGGCAGGGCAGGTGTTGTAACTAATTTTGCAACAATGAAAGCACTTAGCAAGTTCAAAAGATCACTAATCAGGAAGCACTAAGGAAGCAGGTGCCAGCTAAAAAAATATTCTGTGACACATTAATCAGCCCCAAATTAATTCAGGTCACTTGAGGCAGGGAAGGTGTGCTTGTTGCCACAATAATGTACACTGACTGGACAACCAGAGGGTGCTGTGATGAAACAGAGGGTGGCATGGGTGGGCCAGAGGGTGGCATGAGTAGTCAGAGAGTGGCAGTGGTGACAGAGAGTGGCAGTGATGAAGAAGAGTGTCCCAAACAGGCTGGACACGTAGAAACAACAAGTTCGCGAAACTTGCGACCCGACAGGTAAGTTCGCAATTTGCGACATTGTACAAAACCCTCGCGAACTGGCAGAAACCCGCGCAAACACAAAAAAAAAAAAAATCCGCAAATTCGCGGAAATTCGCGGATTTTGCGGATTGCGAATCCGCAAATCCGCAAAATTCGCGAACGCGAGATCCGCAAAATTCGCTCATGCTTACCTTGCACCCTGTTGCGGGCACCCCATGGTGCCTGCCACACTGTGCGTGGTTTTAGAGGGGGTCCCTTGGGTATGATGAAGGGGGGCCTGCTTGGGATTCCCAAAGTCTTTTTCCGACAGCCTTTTTGTGAGGGGCAGGCTGACTTGAAAAGGGTGTCGGAATCCGACACTGTAATCGATCTGCCAGAAACCGTGTCCAAAAGCAGTACAAATCGGCTCTGACTGACTCAGATTCTCTGAGTACCGGTCAGAACTGATTCGGAATCACCGAACGGTTTCCCTTGCGACCGTGAGCACCGTAATCAGTCGGTCAGAATTGTTTCTGACTGGGTCGGGCGGATGGGTTCCAACACTGTCTAGGATAACACGACTATCGGTCGGAGGCTTTCCACCCAACATCGTAATCAGGCCCTAGGTGTGAAGTATGAACTTCTGAAAATGTGCCCCTAATATTATCTAATAAACCCCATCCCCATTCTCAGCCCTAACCATCATAATTACCCAAGACTTTCCATAAGGTTCAAAATATTTTGGGTCAGGGGGTTCAAAGCAAAACAGTTTGTAAATCTCTGGTTTAAGGGCTATTACTAGGGAAAAATGCCAGCATAATTCAAATCAACCCCTGTCACAGTGCTGGCATCAGAAGTCATGGTCCAACAGACAATCTGAAAACCAGATGCACCAACTCAACTTTATAAATTATGAAGATGATACTTCAGATTCTTGCTTGCAGTCCCTGCTTCTAAAGAAAATAATATATAACATTTTAACCTGCACCCTACATGACCCCAGTTGTTTCATAGAAAGACAGTGTACTTTTCAACTGCAAATGAACTGAAAATAGTCAAATGATTGGGGAATGTCAATGCCATATTTCTGCCCCCAGATTTGCTAATTCTAGGGCTATCTGTCATTTTCAGGTGCAGAAGAAAAGCAGTGTTAAAACTTGCACCCAAATTGAAAATGAATGTGCAAATTCATAATATTGCACAATATCCATTTGTCCATTCTGCCCAAGATTAGGGTCGTTGTAATATTCGGGGTAGGTGTAATGTACCTTTAGTGTTATATCCAGGTGATTCTGGAATTACACCAAAGTTGCAAAGGAAATTTTCTTTCCAGCCGAGAGTGACATGGGCTGCTTTATTGTGCACTATTTGCAATAACGACTGAGACCTTTGTTAGCTTTAGGAGATTAGCCGTGCAGTATTAGAGTCCAGAGAACATAACTATGAGGACCAGCAGTTTCCCTGATCACCTGTAAGCAATCAAGAGATTTTAGCTAATCTTCCAGATCAACGTGGACCAATGCAACCACATTCAGCACCTGCGTGTTGAAAGATAGCGGCAAATCAGTGGTGGGAACCAGGCTTCATGATACTTCGACTGAACAGCGCCCAAGACTTGCTTCAATTTTTGTCCATCGGGTGAATTTCAGTTTTATCAGTTTATTCATTTATTACGTGTTCTTACTTATGACATTTTCTACACATGGGGTGTCCAACCCCTTTACAAAGAAAGCAGAATTTAAACAACAGTATTTTAAGATACATAGCAACATATGTTACAGTCCTGTGACTAAATACACATTTGGGGTTACTAAAGTGTGGGTCAAGATCAATTTTACTCCCTGGGGTCGAAGAAACACTTTTTGGGGACGATTTCTACGCTTCATTGTAGATAGGTAGGGATGTTGGTGTGCATCAATTCCAGGAGACGGATGGGTGGTTTCAGATGTGACTTATCCTGGCTTCTTCTTGTCCAAGTATGGGTGGGGAGCTTTTGGTACTCAAAAACATCAGGACAGTAATGTCCCCTGGGCAGACGGGATATGGGATAAGATACTAAATGTGTCTATATACGCTTAGATGTTGAGTAATATTTAATTCGAAAAGGTGGTCCATTATTTCTTATTTTAGATTTACTAAGAAAGTAATTTAATAGTAGAAAGTAGCCACCCACCGAAGATACATTTTTACTAGAGTAGAGTTTTCATCTCCAGCATGAAGACTTTCAGAGAGGAATTTGTTCTGATTAAAAGGCGAATGTTCTTCGAGAGTCTGGTGACGCATCCCGAGAAGGCTTGTTCACGGGTTCCATTTCTTTTGCAGACAGGTATTTAAAGAAGGAGGTTGCTGGAGCTCCGAAGGCAGCGTTGATCTCCAGAGATGGTCAATTTCTCCATGTGAGAAAAGGGTCTTCGTGTGAAGGGCTTTGTGAAGCAAATTATAGAAATGAGCATAGGGGTAATGGGTAATATTTTCTTGAGTCTGAAACAAGTCTAGCGGCAGAGTATAGGGCTGCTTTGAGGGGTGCAAGATGAAGTTTAGGATTCCCAATCAGAAATTAATTTCCTTATTCTAGTCTTAAAGGGGAGCAAATGAAGCACCTGTTTGAAGTTCAAAGGAGGATTTAGTTTTAGGTGATTCTGAGACATCCTGGATTGTTTTCCTGGTAGCGTCAGGAAGAGGTGCTCAATGTCTGCTGCAGAAGAGACTTTTAGGAACAGATGTGTGCAGTCTGAAAAGAAATAGCATGAGATGATGGAGTTGTTGAGGAGAGTGCCCAGAGACTCCAAGTTTTTTAGTTTGGGAGAGAGTACAGACTCCCAGGGTACTCCTTGTGAAAGTGGGAATAGAATCAACCCTAAAAATCTCCCGGGGTAAGACATGGCTGCCACAATGCCAAGCAAGGCTTAGTACCTTTCTTCATGTGAGCATCTGTAGTAAAGAGCAAAGATTAAATTCAGAAATGTATGCATTTTCTTAGGGTATGACCGCAACAAAACAGCAAATAACAGTGTTTTGATTTTTTTGCAGCTGCTATAAAATTGTGTAGAGACTATTTATTGTTGTTGGATCCAAATCAAGTCACACATTAATGACAGTATGCCATTTTGTTGTAGTGGAAGATAGTGCCAGGACACAGGGTGGGAAGTGGGTGAGGGTGTTCAAATATTTGAGCAAGGCAGCTTGGACTTGCCTGTGAGGATGCACATAAGTAGGCATACAATACACAGTGCAGGTAGAATCATAAGTCAGGGATGTTATCGCCATTCAGTGCCATATAGCACTGTGCATGACAACCAAATTATAGTTACTTTGGAATTGAAGGCATTTTGACACAATGTTGTGGGTTCATAATAATCTTTCGAATATGGACCTACAAGGGGCCAATTGGAGGTGGATATGACCCCAATTCGATCAATGCAGTCCTGATTTGGGAATTATTCCCCATTTAACCACTGGGTGGGTCAGTCCATTTGGAGATTTGCTTCTACAGCACGGGGCCTATCCTGATAAAAAATCATCCCTTTTTTAGTTTGACTCAATTATATTAAATACAATGTCAAACATTGGAAACAAACAAAAGATCAAGTCTTGGATGTGTGGATTCTTAGTTCTACTGTGTGTGCTGCAAGAGAAACAGGATTGTTGATGTTCTCTCAATCTGAAGAAAGAATTTAAGAGCCATGAGTCAGACTTTTAAATAATTCTGGGATCCAAAACCTGTATGGAGACATTTGGGAGGTATAGCTTGTATATCCTGTGTCTCTTCAAGTTAGATAGTTTAGTGGTGTGAATCGCTCTACTGAAATGAATAATCTTGCTGGGTTAAGGTTACATTGCTGTGAAGCAGGCGGAATCCAATCAGGACCCCTATACATTACATATGATTGAAAAAGACAGCATTTTTGTTAGAAATTGCTATTGTACGAGTGTTCTATGGAGGATCTTTTGAGTATTAGCTCAACTCCGGATTTGTTAGTAGAGAAGGAGTTAGGATTTGGTGCATCGTTTGTAAGACATAGGCCTAAGAAGGGGATTGTGTTGGCAAAATAAGCAGACCTGTTGATGTAGTATGATGGACAGGTTGAAAGGACTGATGGCTTACAGACAGCATATGACTCATCAGTTGTTGGCTGGGCTTTTTGTTTTACCACTATTACAGCATCGTAGAGGGCAGTTACCCAAACCATTGAAAATATTTACCTGTACTGAGAATTTAGCACAGATCTGGTCACTGATGAGAACACTCTAAATTGAATGAATTCATTACATTTCATATCAAAGCTTGAGATTTGAACTACTTGTTCACCCTGACACTGTCCTTATTAACACATCTTTTAAATGTATTACCATTTCAGACTCTGTGAAGGATGCTTGGATAAGAAGACAAACATATCTGAACCCTGATCATTGTACCTGCGAACGTCCAATTTCCAACCTTGCTTGGTTTCTGAAAATCAATGAAACAGCATTGATAATATGTCTGCAACCATCTATGGAGCAATATCTTTTATGAAAAGTTTGATCTGGCTCATCTTCTGCCAGGTTTTCAGCCTGGTCATGCTATCAAGACAGTAGTTCTTCATGTTCAGGATGCAATGCTGGAAATTATGCATCAATGTGAAGGTTTGTTTTTTGCGGTCTTGGTTTCCACTGCCTCCAACACCTTGGACCTCATCATCTTACTTTCTTGGTATATAGGTTAGGTTGGGCTGTTGTGGCATGCAAAAGAACTTCTGTCATCTTCCTCATCCACCCATCATCTGGATGTGGCAATGGAACACATAGAGTCACAGCTTTCTCAATGTACACGGTTTCGCACAGGAGTCCTAAATGTTACCTTCACTTGTTGATAGCAATGTGCAGCTTTACTTTCAACTCATGCATTGGTGAACTTCACACCTACACCCACAATACCCATCTCACCATCAGACATACAGGTTAATCAGCGCTTGTCCAATTTGATGAAGAAGAAGAATTGAATTAGCCTGAACAATGCAGCAAGCAACAAGTTGGCGGCTATTTTGGCAGTGTTCCCTTGATTGCTGATACAATACGTAGGTATATAAACAACTAAGAAAGTGAAAACTTTGAGAGTATTTTTGACTCAGTGTTGCCCACAGTTTAACAGTTGAATCATGTTGCTAGATCATGCCCCTGCTCACTTAGGCTATCTTTGCAAGTGAGTTGTTTTCTCTACACACGAAATTCAAGGTTATACTTGAAATTTGCAGTAAGGTTAGGTTGCTAAACAATTCACAGCATGAGCTTAAAGTCCTCCACACCAGGATATTTGAATGTGGGACCAGAATGCACACAAACAACCATACCATGAGCCCGCAACATAACATGCTTTTAATTGTCAAAAAAGGTAGATTTTGCAGAGCAGTTAGAAAATCATTCCCATGCCACACAGTGTGGGCTAATTATGGAAACGTTTGTATAAGCCTGTCACCAAGGATTGAGAGTTACATTTGATTCTTTCAAGATATGATTTTAATTGTAGCATTGTGTGAATGCTGTGAGTACAATGGTTACGGTCAAACCGACTTGGGGTCAAAAGCATCTCTTACAACCAGGGGAATGAACATGAAGCAGAGCCAGTCTGTTCTTAACATTAGGGTGAAAATGTTGCTTTGGAAGGGAATCTAAAACACTGGCCATGAAAGGAAGAGTATTCCTTAATCCGTGGACTAAGATTGGTATTCTACTGTCTGCTTTTTGTTGAATAGCAATGTTGTAGCTCTGTAGCTCTGGATGCAGATAATGTTTAGCTATGTGACTGAGATTTTGTGAAACTATGTTTCAACCAGGCATATGAGTTATGTCTTGTTCCTTTGCAGTATTTGCCAGATACCCTTTGAGAGAGTGCCACCAATGATGATGTTCAGGATAGGTCTCTTAGGTTCAGATTAGAGAGTCGGGAGGGCATTGACAAGAGGTATGGTGGTTAGGACACCTATTCTTTGTGGGGCGGATATTAATATGGGTGACCGTAGTGGTACTGCGTAAGGTAGATTTAAACTTGCATCATCTGAAATACACACTAATATTGGGTATATGCTTTGAGTGCTTAGTCATCTGAGTTTACACACAAACTACATTTTCCTAAAGATGTTTGCTGTGTATTTTCTTGTAGAAGCAACTATATTTATGTGTATTTATGATAACCATTATATCTTAATTGCAGAAAAGGAATGCCTGTGAAGAGTCATAAGATGCTACCCGTTCATTCCAACCATGTTTAATGTCTCTGGCTACGACACATCAGCATTCATCCTCGTTGGATTTCCGGGTCTGGAATTTGCTCATGTGTGGATCTCATTCCCACTGTGCCTAATGTACATCATTGCACTTCTGGGAAACTGCACTATCATGTACATTATAAAGGTGGAGTCAAGCCTCCATGAGCCCATGTACTTGTTTCTTGCAATGCTGGCTGCCATTGATATTCTCATATCATCTAGCACAATGCCAAAGATATTGATCCTCCTCTGGTTTGATGTCACGGAAATTTCTTTCAATGGCTGCTTGGTGCAGATGTTCCTGATCCATTCGTTGTCAGCGATGGAATCCACTGTTTTGCTGGCCATGGCCTTTGACCGCTATGTTGCTATATGTAATCCACTGCGGCATTCATCCATCTTGACAAACAAGAGAATAGCATTAATCGGACTGCTCTCGGTAATCCGAGGTTCATTGTTTTTTTCCCCAATTCCATTTTTAATTAAACGATTGCCTTTTTGTCACAGCACGATGCTATCGCATTCCTTTTGTGTCCATCAAGATGTGATGAAGCTTGCCTGTGCTGACACTACACCCAATATTGTCTATGGTTTAAGTGCCATTCTGTTTGTTATGGGAGTTGATTCATTGCTCATATCTTTTTCTTATGTCATGATCCTGAAAACAGTGTGTGGCCTCTCTAGGAAGGAAAGTTTAAAGGCATTCAACACCTGTATATCGCATATCTCTGCAGTATTGATCTTCTATGTCCCGCTGATAGGTTTGTCTGTAGTGCACAGGTTTGGAGAGCGCTTATCTTCAACAACCTACATTGTGATGGGTGACATCTACCTATTTGTACCGCCTGTTTTGAACCCCATAGTCTATGGTATCAAAACAGGTAAAATAAGAAATAAGATACTAGGGTTGTTCAAGCTATCCTCTCCATAATACTGAGCAGTAGATATGTCATCTAAAACTTCAAACCCCAATGGCAAATGTTATCTCTTCTCATCAAAAGGATCTTAGGGTAAATTATGTGTTCTTTAGAAACGTTAGAAACAAAAAAACAAAACAAAAAAAAAAAATATATATATATATTATAAATCTTTCATATATATATATGAAAGATTTATAATATATATATATATATTTTTTTTTTTTGTTTTGTTTTTTTGTTTCTAACGTTTATATATATATATATATGTACACACATAAATATACATGTATATATGTGATGTAGCCGGAGCGCGTCATGCTGGTGACAAGGGAGCAATAAACCACCTTTGAAAGTACTTTAAAGCACTGTTGTGGTCTGTACCTGCGTTGGTTGGATCGGCGTCCAGAGCCGATCAGTAGGAGTTTTGAACGGATATGTATATATATATATATTTATGATGCAAATTAATTTATTTATATTTAAATAAAACTAATGTTACATTGATTTGTGAAGTCAGAAAAATGTAACTAAGCTATTTTAAAATTAATGGATATGTTTTATGTTTAGATAATTTTGTTAACATTTAATTAAAGGTATTTATATATTTAAATTGTTACAATAATTTTTAATTTAGCATTATTATATTGATTTTTATGCGAGGGTGTTGCAGTACCAGTTGTTGGCCATGTGTGGTGCTAATCATACTCCAGGTTTGGGTTGGAGTACATTTACAATAGTTTCTGGACCTTTTTAGCTGTAGTGGTTTAAGACGTGCATTTTATGAATAGCAATGTGCTCACTCTTTTCTTTTATTGGTGGGTTTTGTTCCCTCACAGAATACCTGCTTAACCCTCGCTTAACCCCTCCTTAACCCCTACTTATCCTTTTAACAAATACCAGACCCGACCGCCTCAACCGCATCCTGCTTAGCACATGTACCCTCCACAAAAAGTCTATGGAGATCTGGGACCTGCTTGACTCCGTGGACACTGACAACGCCTTTGACACCTAAACCTGGATTAACTCCACCTCTGCCACAGACATCGCCACCACCATCTGCAGAATCACGCCAACATCAGACTCAAACAACTGGCAACCTCCCTAACCCACACAGCAGCACACACGCTCAACCCCATCTTCTCCACCAGCGACAACGTCAATTTCAGCCACACCACTGAGCTCCTTTAAACTGACCACATATTTGTCCACTTTTCCTTCACCACATGTCCTGTAGACCACCACGACCACCACAAACCACCCATAAGTTGGAACAAGGTCACTGAAGAACAGCTCAACAGCTCAACACCTCGCTCAGCAAAACCCCTCCACCGACATCCATGGACACTTCCACCTCAGCACACAAGCTCCACCGATGGATCTCTCGCCATTCATGAATCCAGACACACCTGTAGACAACTCAAGAAGAGAAGGAGGAGCAACCAGACCCCCGGAATACCACTCAGCCTTCAAGACCACTGTCACCGCACACCACCACCTCTTTAGAACAACAAAGAAACTGGCCCTACAAGAAAGGATCACACCAATGCACTCAATAGTAAAGAACATTTTGCCGTGGTCAAAGAATTCGCCAGATCCAGCACAGAGACAGCAGATATTCCACAGTTCCAAGACCTCTGTACAACTTTGGCACCTGCTTCCACCACAAGATTAGGGAGATATATGACAGCTTCGACAGCCTTGCTACCCAAGAACCTCCCACCCCACCCTCAACCATCGCACTCAATGACACTGGACCCCAACAGACCCTACTAAGCTGGACACTCACTGCTGATGACACCCTCAAGATCTTGAAGAGCATCCACTCCGGAGAACCCTCAGACCCCTGCCCGCACTTCATCTTCAACAGAGCCCAATCATTGCCCCACATTTCTGCCACACCATCAACTGCTCCATCATTTCTGCCACATTCCCGTAAGACTGGAAACAAGCAGCGATCAACCCCTTGCTGAAAAAACCCTCTGCCGACCCGACAGACCTCA
Source organism: Lissotriton vulgaris (assembly GCF_964263255.1). NCBI lineage: Eukaryota > Metazoa > Chordata > Amphibia > Caudata > Salamandridae > Lissotriton > Lissotriton vulgaris. The sequence continues at coordinate 93,121,338 of NC_141696.1, read as the reverse complement.
AGCACTTCAGACCCATTTCTCTTTTCCCCTTCACAACTAAGATCATAATGAAGGCCATCAACGCCCAACTCTCCAAGTTTATCAAAGCAAACCACATCCTTGACCTCTCCAAATCCAGCTTCGGAAGCAACCACAGCAACAAGTCTGCCTTCCTCGCCGACACAGACAACGGCTGCATCCGCCTTAACTGAGGAGAAACTGTTAATGTTAATGTTATGGGTGTCTTATATAGCGCTCGGCTACTCCGAGGAGTGTCCCGGCGCTTTCAAACCCACAGCAGACTGCAGCCCTAATCCTCCTGAACCTCTTGGCCTCCTTTGATACAGTCTCTCTGCACAAGACTACATGATGCCGGCATCTGTGACAATGCCCTGGAATGGATCCGCTCCTTCTTCACTGGCTGAACTCAGAGAGTCAGACTACCACTGTTCCACTCGGAACCACCAGAGATCAGCTACGACATGTCTCAGGGCTCCTCCCTGAGCCCCACTGTCTTCACCATCTACATGGCCCCTCCCGCAGCCCTCATCAGGGATCCCAGACTCCACATTGTCTCCTATGCCGATGACACCCAGCTTATTCTCTCCCTCACCAACGAACCTACAGTTGCCAAAAACAACCTCCACATTGGGATGAAGGCTGTCGCCACCTGGATGAAGAACAGCTGCCTCAAGCTCAACTCAGAGAAGACCAAAGTCCTCATCATGGGACCCACCCTGTGCACTTGGGATGACTCCTGGTGGCCAGCCACATTTGGAAACCCCCACATCTACAGACCAAACACAAAACCTCCGCTTCCTCCTGGACTCCTCGGTCACCATGAGTCACCAGATCAACGCTGTCTCATCATCCTGTCTCCACATGCTACGCCTGCTCTGAAAGATCTTCAAGTGGATCCCCACCGAGTCCAGAAAGATGGTGACCCACTCACTCATCAGCAGCTGAATGGACTACAGCAACACATTGTATGCTGACATCACCCAGAAACTCCTCAAGAAACTGCAGAACATTTAGAATGCCTCTGCTAGACTTATCCTCAACATCCCCCACTGCAGTCACATCACCAGCACCTGAGAGACCTCCACTGGCTCCCAGTCAAAAAAATAATCACCTTCAATCTCCTCACACATGCCCACAAAGCCCAACATGATGTGGGAACTGCGTACCGTAAACACGCCTCACATTCCACATACCCACCAGAGACCTCCACTCCTCGCACCTGGCCTGGCTTCCAACCCACGTATTAGCAAGACCATGACCAGAGTAAGATTCTTCTCCTACGTAGCAGCAAAGACCTTGACCACCTTTGCGCTCCACCTCAGACAATCACCGTCACTGCCTCAATTCAAGAAGGACCTCAATAACTGGCTCATCGACTGAACCATAGCATCTTCGATGAGCTAGCGGTCCCCTCCAGCACATTCAGATACTTACTGGTGAGTAGTCATGCTTTACAAGCCACCTGATTGATTGATTCAATTCGGTGTACCACAGGACTCTTCTCTTAGCCGCACATTGTTTAATTTATGTATGAGGTCATTAGCTGATATCAGCCATTCATTTGGGATATCAGTAGTTTCCTACACTAATAATACGATGTTGGTCTTCTCCCTCACTCAGAATCACAATCCCCTCTAGGCTTTCCTGGGCCCCTGCCTAGAGAATGTAGCTACCTGGATGAACAACTCCTGTCTGAAATTAAATGGTAATACAACTGAACTTTTGATCCTTGGCAATAACCCGAATCCTTTAATGGATTTAGACTGGCGAAAAAGCCTTGAACTTCCCTCAAGCCAAAAACAGACATAAAGAGCCTAGTAGTCTAGTTGGATGATTGCCTTAATGGTGTCCCACAAGCAACAAAGCTTGCAGTAATGTGCTTCGGCATTCTCAGGATGCTTAGAAGAAGTCTTCATCTACTCCCCCCTCTCTCTAAGAGACTTGTAGTCCAGTCCCTTGTACTCTCTCGTCTGGATTATGAAGACTCCCTTTACCCGGTTGCCCTCAAAAAGACCTTACGCAGTTGTAGACGGTGCAAAACTCAGCTGCCTGAATTCTGCACAATGTCCCTAGACACCCCTCCGCTCATCAAAGCCTCAGTGCTCTTCATTTGCTCCGTGTGGCAAAGCGGATTACATTTAAATTCCTTTGCATTGCCCGCAGGACCTTTCGGGAAAGAGGGCCACTGATCTCTCAATCTCTGACCTCTCCCTATTTTCCGGGATGCACCTTGCTCTTCTCTAATGTTTTTTGGGCCAGGATCCCCCTGATCAAAAGATCTAGATGGGGAGGTCGATCCTTTCACTATTATGTAGCGAAATTATGGAACACCCTCCCCACCTCCCTGAGGTTGACCTTGAGCAAACTATTGTTCCGTAAATCACTAAAAACGTGACCATTCCAGAATAGCCCTCTCTGATTCCTTGTAGAATTGCCTTGCACCAGCAGCGCAGGGATGTTTAGGGCTAGATATGCATTATATAACTGCTAATGGACTAGAATAGATTTTTGCCAAGCCCACTCAAAGTTATCTGTACTAATTTTAAGTGTTATTTATTTCTGATGAAGGACGATTGCGCCAGGTGGACCTCACATAATGTTTCCAAATTTAACAAGTTTATACTTATTAAAATGAATATTCTACCTAGGCAATTTAGTTGCAAACTATCTATTTTGATCTTTGTAAGGTGTTGCCCTAGCCCATAAAGTTCCTGATTTCTTTTGGGGACTAAAAGAAGACTAAGATAACTTGGAAGGTGGATAGAGCTCCCTAATTATGAGGGTGTGTGTTGCTTCTGTGCCAAAATTAAAGCCAAAGCCTAACTGGAGGCTCTATGCGAACACGAGGAAGCCATATTGACAGGCAGCACCACTGGAGACACAATGTTCAGTGCATGCCTCAGCCCCCATGAGGTCAGAACTGTCCTGATGTTTCTAAGCCCACAGCTGGCTGCTGTGGCACTTTGTAAGGGTGTGTATGGTGGCAGTGGGGCTGCAGAAGATCATGCTGGAAGGAAGATGTTAAACTTGGGCTTCTTCACTTCTCAAGTGTAAAAATGATTTCCCGTGTGAATGAGAGGTCAAGCTTCATAAAAAACAACCTTTCCAAGATGGTGTTCTGCTCATGGGTCTTGGTCTGAGATTCACAATCCAAGATGAAGTGTGCATCTTTTCCTGTGAGGTCAGTTCACATTAGACCATATATAAGGAAGTAGTTTGGAATGAAGTGTATGTTGCAGCTTGTTAGTTACCATATTTTGCATCCCGTTTTTTATCCGTTTGCTTACATTTTAAACCCAGACTTTGCTCCATGTAGCTCAATCTTCTACTGGATATTCTTCTGGGTTTAGCATGCTTCTCTTTTGTCTTGTGCTTTATATTTCCTTCCATTTTGCATCTACAGTCAAGACTTTTAAGATTGCCAGAAGGTTTTTCCCTCATAGGTTTTGCCTTCTATTTGGGACCCTCTTAAGCAGACTCTTGACACCTTTCTTGTATACTAATCTGTGCAGGGTAACATAGTGGCTCATGGTAAAGCCATCCTTTCTTTTGGCAATGCAGACGCAGTTTCAGCATACTTCTCAAGTGTACAGTCCTTGACAGTTTGTACTGTTTTTCACTTCAGATTATATAAAAACTCAAAACAATCTATGTGGCAATATATGTTGAAGTAGCTCCAGCTACAAGTTAGTCCTGTGCTTGAATGGCATTGAATCAGAAACATTTATACCACTGAATATTTTATCTTAAATGCATTCTGACAGAATAGTTCCAGTGCTGATAATTTTTTGGCAATGTTCTCATCATTTAAAGTTTGGAAGATATCTACACCTGGGATGGAATGTGGTGGCCCTGTACATGACTTCTCCATGTTATGGCACAACGCTTGTTTTCAGCGTGCTCAATGAAACTTGATGCAGAGATACAGAATAAAATTAGGAATTTGTTTCTAATCCAAGTGCGGATTGATGGCTGTTCCTTAAGCTTTGACTTTGTAAAGTTTTAGGATGGATTAATGTGTATCCATACTAATATAATAAAGAGAGAGCCCAAACCTTTGAGGCGGGTAATCTCAGGAACGACAACACCAATCCCAACACCAAATACAGCGTTGGAAAGGGCAGTTGCAGCAGAAGGACATAGGCTATGCAGACGCCCACCATATACATTTAAAAGGTAAAAGAACCATGCCTGCAAAGTAGTCCCTTGTGGGCGTGTCTGCATTGTGCTGTGGGCGTGTGCTGGGGGTGTGACAAACGCTGGGGGCGTGTGGTACATTCCGCCCTTCATGCCATGTCTCATATCGTGTGCTAATCCCACCCTGATCCCTTTAAATACCCCTGCACCCCATAATCATAACCCACCCTTACTCCTTAAAATACCCCAACACCCTAAAACACTAACCCATCTTAACCCTATAAATATACCCTGTACCCCAAAACCCAAACCTATCCCCATACCCTAAAAATACCCCTTTACCCCAAAACCCACACCTAGCCCTGAACCCTAAAAATACCCCTGTGCGTGAATCACGTGAGTCTTTTGTAGTTCTTTGTGTAAAAGAGCTACCTCGTTCCAGAGCAATTTATGCTTTATTGTGGCACCTGTGTCATCTTTGTAGTCGTTTTCGATCCAACTCTGCAGTTTATTGTTGTAAGAGTTGACGCAAAAATGAGAATCGCACACTATAAGTGTCGGGAATTCACGTTCTGCATTTTCGAGCGCCATCTTTAAAGATCTGATTTCAGTTCTCTGAACCGAACAGTTTCTTACAGATTCAGTTTTTGTTACTTTCGGTCTGAATTTACCGCACAGCCAACGACCTTTAATGATCGCACACGCTGCATTGTAGGATTTGCTCTCTACGTTGAAATGCTGTACAAAGCTATCTGTATAGATTATACAGGCGTATTGTGGGAGAGGCAGAATTTTGATTGGCAGAGGATATTCTTCTTCATATTCTAAATCATTCAGTTCTTCAAATTGCGGGGCGAAATAGTATTTCACATCTTCCGCTCCTAGAGAATCTATGCACTGTATCCATTTCGGATCCAGTGACACTGTAGGCAGGTTTACTGGGCTGAATAGCGCTTCGAAGGCGGATTCCGCTGTAAGGATATTAATCCGTTTGCCGTGTGCTAGTTCTCTTTCATTTGCTAATGCGATTTGCACTGCTTTCACAGTTCTTTCTGTGTGACTGAATGTTTTTTCTGCTTGTGTGTACAAGTGAGATTTAATTGAAATAGGTACCTTTTCTCCCTCATTAGAGGTTAGGTACGTGAATCCGCATCTTCCTGGGATGACTCGGATTACAAGATCGATCGTGTTGTCACGTGTATCTAATTTTGTTTTTGCTAACATGTCTGTTTGCAGTGATCTCAAAATTTCTGTGTGTTTTTGAGTCCAATTGATTTGTTTAAAATCAGGTCTAATTAGTTTGTAGAGAGGTTTAACCCTCTCTGCGTAATTTAGTATGTAAGTTCTTCCGAAATTCAGAAAACCTAGTATGGATTGTAAATTCTTCCGCGTTTTTGGAGCTTGGAGTACAGCGCACTTCTCTAAGAAGTTGTCCGCTAGGCTTTTCCCTTCACTTGATAATTCGTACCCTAAAAATAATACTGTCAGATGGGCAATTCGGGACTTTTTAAAGTTGAATTTGTAACCCTCTGCTGCGAACCCAAGTATAATGGTGTTCACTCTTTTCAAATGAGTATCCAAGTCGTCGTCTGTGAGATAAATATCATCTACGTAAGATAATGCTTCATCATCATAGATTTGTAGTAACTCTGTTACTCTAGCTGAGAATAGTCCTGGGCTGTTCTTGAACCCCTGTGGGAGTCGACAGAATTTTTTCTGTGACCCAAATGCAGAGAAAGCGGTCAAATATCTGCTTTCTGGTGCAATGTTTTGACAAAAGAAACCATTAGAAATGTCTAATGTCGTTTTATATTTTTTCCTAACTATGTTATTAATTAGGGCTGCACTATGCGAGTTTTGTACTGCAAAAGTTTTGCAACATGTATTAAGATGTCTGTAGTCCAACACTAGACGATATGAATTGTCTGGCTTGGAGACAGGAAACAAAGGATTGTTCATTTGAGAGGTGCATGTTTCAATCACCCCCTGGTACTCAAGTTGATCTAAGATCTCCCTGACTTGTTTTTTAGCTTCTTGCTTTATGGGATACTGCCGTTGGGCAGTTGGTTCACTTTTTAGTTGGATTTTGTGAGGCGGTGAGTCCTCATCCCATCCTACATGATTTTTATATAATGCAGGTGCCTGGGCTACTGCCCATTTCCTTGCATATGTATATTTTTTGTGAATCCGAATGTGATTCGAGAAGGCAGGCATAATCACTTCTTCGCCACGAGGGCACTCCCTGACAAACTCCGGGGGCCAATCTTTTTCAGCTAACAGAATGTCATAGCCTTTTGAGAGATTATCACAAAATAGACCTCTTATTTTCCTAGTCTTATCACCCTCTATACGCAATGTTATTTCGTATATTTTATGGGGCTCGCTAAGTCTGGCGTCGGCAGTTTCAACCTGAATGAATTCATTCGTGTCCACTGTCTCCAGATGACTCATCAAGATCTTGCGCGCTATACTGATTTCTGCTGCACTGTCCAACATTGTCAATGCCCACTCCCCGTTTTTCAACTGTGTCCTCAGTATTCTCGGCATGGTTGATTATTCTAATACTGGCTACCTTCTTTTTCTGAAATTGAGATTTCTTATTTTGAGCAGGTTCCTTGTCTTTGGACTTGGTGTGCTCTCCTGGGTCTGACCGTCCTCTTCTTTCCGAATTCTGTGGAAAAGATCGAGAGGGACGTGTATCAATACTTTGATATCTATCAGGTTTTTTTAGATTATCCCTATTTCTAAGGTTATATCTTTTCTCAGAGGGCTCCCGCTGGGGAGACTGGCGTTCTCGAGTCGGAGTTCTTTCCCTCCGTCGAGGAGACCTTCCTCTGGACTGGAAAACTTTTTCCTTGGGAGTGGATTGTTTATTTCCATCCCAGGTCTTTTTAGGAGTGTTCGAATTATTTTTAATAAATAATTTTTCAGGATTTTCGAGCAGTTGGGGCTTTACTGGTTTTCCACCCAAGCTGTCTCTACCTAATTCTTCATAGCATTTTTCTATGATTTTTGCAAGCTCAACAGGATCTTTTATATCTGTTTCCTTCAACTTCTGGCGGATCGCCACAGATGCTGCTTCTCCTCTTATATTGCCTAATAATATAGCCGAGACCTGCTTGAAGTCTTTCAGTAATTTCATACCTAGATTTAAAGCGGGCTCTGGACCGAATTCATTTTGAATCTGTTTTAGCACTTCTGGTATTACCGCCATAGACGGAACACCGTGTGTTTTTGTTTAAATGGAAGCAAAGACTGTACCCCAAGTGTCACAGTCCTCCACGTGTGGTGCGATTCCCATAGGAAGGCAGATGGTCAAGATTCTGTGTTTCTCAATAGGGGTAGTATCAGGAAATACTGCCTCTATTTGAGTGATTTTCTGTGCTAACCTGAAAGGAATTTGTTCCCGTTTTACGGGTGTTTTACCAAGACATGACTGTATGTTCTGTGGTGTAATTTTATTTGTGTTCCCCTGATGAGGGGTCAGCTGTGGTGTATTAACAGCTGGTTGGACTGTTGCAGTCCGCATTACATATTGGACTAATTGCCTATGTATTTTTATTAATGTTTTTAGCTGTACTAACAGCTCTTCTCTAGACATTTTTACAATGTCAGGATGTGGTGTGTAGCTGGCTAGAACCGACCACGTGGCTCCTGGTCTACCTAGTGGACCGAGCCTGGTAATGTGATCATTGTGTTTTAGGGCGCCATTAAACCAGAGCAGGTGCTCTTGAAATTTAAGTGGAATTTCAATCTCCTCGAAAGGAGCGTACTCTTCCGGAGGTTTCTCTATTTTGTAATAGTGAAACTCTTTTGTTCTAGCGTTTACCGCTGGAAAGTTTATCCATGAATAAAATACCTCTGTCTGCCGATACTCGTGAGCCTCTATCATGAAAATTACTGTACCACCTTGAGGTGTCAGTCCGTTATCTATAAGTTTTAAAGTTATAGATCTTCTTAAGTGGACCGGGATGATAATAGCATCCGGGTCTGTGTATTCAGGACCTTGCTGAGTCGCATCTGCTGCGGCCCCAGGGGTTCCGTTTTCTGCTGGCATTGTAAAAATGCGAGGTTTGCAGAGTAGGTCTCCAAGGAGACAAAGATTAGGTGCACAATATTTTGGAACACTGTATCCTTCAACGTTGAATAAACCAGAGCTTTACATAGGAATCTCTTCCTACTAAGGTCGGGCGGATTTTAACCTTTCACCCACTCCAGACGTCTATTGGAGTATTTACGGGAGAAAGGGGTGTGAAATATGCACGACTGAGTTACTCTAAAAGTCTTGCGTTAGTTTATCGCCTTACCAAACGTTAGGGCGCCATGTAGTGTAGTTCCTAGTTTCCCACTAGGCCCTGCGCATTGGAATAACATAAACAGTAGTATCGACGTGGAACTGCGGATATTCCAGGCCTCCACTGACTATGCTAAACTTAATTGGGTTGTGTTACCAACTAGCTCAGAGGTCACTGGAAACTTTCTTCTCTGCATAGGAAGTGATCAGCTTCCTTGGCACAGACAAGAAGGGATTCAGCTTTCCAACAACCGTGCAACATGACAACTTTGCTCCTCAGATCAAGAGTCAATCTCTAGGGTCGTGTGAAACAATAGACATGTATTTCACTCAGTCAGTCTAGTGCAGTTTACTTTCACGAGATGTAGAGAATAGAGAGACGGGCGTTTGTCAATAAAGGGTTAACATTTATTGAACAGTCTTTCTTCTCGTACAAGAGAAATGTATTGCCACAATTGCAATAATTGTTATTATAAAAAGTACGTACAGTAAGATAAGTATTGCGAAATAGAACTGTAAAAGCATTGATATGGTTTCTTAGCCATACAATGGTTTAAAAGTAATAAAACATATATACAGTCATATATACATTAGGCTAACATACTCAACTGGTGCTTCTAACTACGCCTACCCCAGTGTGCCTGACCTAAGCCTAACACGTGGAAGGGGAGTAAGTAAGTAGCTTTAAGTTAAGTTGGTTTTGCCAAGGTTTGTTTCAAGAATTCTCGTCTAAGGGTTTAGTCAACACCATACCTCTGAATAGAATGATGGAGGATTGGTATCTCCTTCAGGGGTCTCTCTCGATATCCCAGTCACCCGCGAGGGTAGACCGGAAACGCCGTGGCTGGATTTCTCTGCACGAGAAAGGCAGCGGGTCTCTTCAGCGCGTCGAGGAAGGAGGGGGGACAGCGTCCGCGGGCAGCTGGAATCTGCTGGATGTCTTTGCAGAGGACGGCTGTTCAGCTCCTTAAGCGTACTGCACCATAGTTCGCGCTTTAGCAGCGATAATGGTATCAGCAGCTTCACCACCACAGGGACAGCAGGCTGCAGCGACAGAGTGCTAGATTTACCAACACGGGGTCTTGCAGGCAGCTGGCATCAGCAACAGTAGCTCGCATTGCTTAAGGCAACGTTGGTAATATTTATACCTGACAGGTGCCGGGTTTGACGCAAGTTTGCTGGACATAAGACGTCAATTAAAGATGTCACTAGGAAGTGATAGTTATCAGTTGCTCATTAGAGTTCCATTACTAATCAAAACATAGCAAGCGGGGATTTCCAGGTTTGCTGAGTTTTTATCTTGTTGAAGAACTCGGAGTGTTATCTAGGAATATCAGATAGTGACTTCTGCTCTGTCATTGCACTAATTGGTCGCAAAGGAAGTGGCAGAGAGAACTATGCTGGAATGTGGCTCTGTTCGTGTGAGGCCAGAGATGACTTTTCTGAAAATTGCACTTGAACGGTTATGCCAATATAGGGAATAAATGGATTTATAGCCGAATAGGGGCATAAGGTCACAGTATCGATCAGGAACCTAGATAAACACGCAACACCCCAAAACCCATACCTATATCTGAACCCTTAAAATACCCAAACACCCCAAAACATATACCTCAGTACCCCAAAACATATACCCCTATACCCATACTTACCTTATCCAAACATTTAAAAAAATGCTTTTACCATTCATGCGGCCCACATCTCCAGCAACATACTCATATTTTTTCACCACCCATTTGAAAAATGCACAGGTCTCGCTCATTGATGGCCAGCACCGACATACACTTTTAGACACACCTCCTGTCACAAGTTCTAGAATTGCGAACTTTAGAGCTGGGAGCTACGTTTGAATCTCGGCATCAGCTCAACATCCTGTGATTCGAGGCAAATCGCTTTGTCTCCCAGTGCCTACCACAAATGAATGTTTTCTTCTGTAATGTAAATTGTGCTCATGCCATGTTGTCGAGTTCACGCTATATAATATTGCAAGGAAAAATAAAGTAGGGAAACTCGAGTTCACACACTACTGAATGCGCACTCTTAAGTGCATCAGCAGTTCACTGTGAATCGGAGCGTTTCACAGGCCGGTCACAGATAAGAAATGCTATCAAAACGAAATCCTACAAAACATTATACTACTGGCCGGCAGCAATTCATACCCGGACAACGTCGGGATGGGCTGCTAGTTGAACTATAAAACTATAATAGTCTGTCTTCTTATTTAACTAAAACACCAGCGATATTCCCTAATGTGCTCACTTTAAACACTGTCTACTCTCAATTATTGTACATCTCTGCCTCACAATTGTGGTAATTGTTAACAGTAGAGGTCTTTTCAACCCTCCCTTCTATGGGCTTGATTTTTGAATGATCATTTGTCTTGGAAGAGACACTAAGTGAAACAATTTGGGCTGGTGTGTTAACAATACATGTTACCCACACAAGGCATCAATGTTTAAATTTCAGCCAGCAAATATTCCCTTTTTAATTCTGAAAGTGAAACCATGAATATAAATAATTACAATAAGCCTTCATGTTGATGAAGTAAAACAACTCAGATCCATCCATTTATTTAAATGCATAATAATAACAACAATCATGATAAGAATCATAAGATTCTCCATTATTTGAAGTAAAGCATTTGAAAATCTGATATGCTTGTTAATTTTTAAAAATTAAGACTTTTACAGTCCTTATGCCCAATCGATATATTTAACTTTACAGTAAGACCACAGTACATGGTGCCAGAAAACAGACCAATGGCATGGAAAGTTCCATTTTAATTCTAGACTGAAGCACTTTGTCACAGTCTTGATGCCTGTTTTTTTTTTTACGCTGTGTCTTAGCCTTAACGGCCTAGTTGTCACAGGCTTAGTCTGCCAGAAATATGGGTGGCCCCTTCCTCTAGCCACAGGCCAGCTGCCATAGAATCGAGCCTTGCAAACAGTGTTAACAGTGCCTTCTAGAAAGATATCCAGTGAGGAAAAGGACAGATGGAAAAAAACCTACAAAATTATTCGACTAAGGCTCTGAAGAATGACATGACTTCACCAAAGAAGGCGAAAAATGATGAGTTAGAAATAAGCTGGATTGAAGGAAACTGAAGATGCATTGAACAATAATACAGAAAAGGCAGGGATGAGGTATACGTAAACTGGAGTGCAGAGAAATAAGGGGAAGAATAACAGGCAAAAGGATCAGAGAGTCAGGAGTAAGGAACCCAACAAACAATTACTCAAAGCATTGTGAAAAAAAGAATAAAAAAAGTCACCTACTTTTATAGGTCAGGAAAAAGGATGAAAGCTGTGCTTTTTACATATGGACTTTCAATGACTTGGAGGGCATGGGCCATCTCAGATTGGGACTGATATTACCTTCTTCACTGACCACACCAAAGGATGCTGGGAAGGAAAAGGCCAGGCAGAACAATGCAACAGTATGCTTGGTCTGCAAAGAACACAGAACAGAGAAGAATGCAACAAAGGAGGACTGATTGGCAAGTCTGCTGCCACCAGCCATTCATAAAAGGGAATTTAGTGACCCGACTATGTTGAAAAAGAAAGATGTCTTGTCTGTCTAAGACACACGGGGCCTCATTTATGAAAAGTGACGCAACAGCGATGCGTTACTTTTCACTTCGCACTCCTTGCAACATTCCTGATGCGTCATATTTAATATATGACGCATCATGTCGCAAGGAGTTACAGATACGTCAGTATTTCTGACATATCTGTAAGCGCAAAAGTGACGCATTGCTGGAGTGTGTCACAAAAGTGACGCACCTCCAGCAATGCGTCCTTTCACATGGGGAAAGCCCCATGCCTGAGATGGCCATTGCCCTCCAAGTCACTGAAAGTCCATATGTAAAAAGCCCTTTCACATGGGGAAAAGCCCCATGTGAAAGGGCTTGCGTCAGTCTTACGCCTGCTGTGTGGCAGGCGCAAGATTTTGACGCAACAGCGTCCTAAAAGTGACGCAGTGAAATCTCATAGATTGCACTACGTCACTATTACGAGGCTTTTTGCGGGGGAACGCCCCCTCTGCATACATTATACCTGACGCAGGTATAATGTGGCGCAGGGGTTTAAAAAGTGACGCATCTACCTAGATGCGTCACTTTTTAAATATGGCGCAACAAGGTGCATTTTTTACACCGCCGGTGCGTCACAAAAAGTGACGCACCGGCGGCGCAAAACTGACGCAAGGCCTTCATAAATAAGGCCCACACTCTGTAAAATAACAGCAAAACAGTAAACATTAGCTGCACAGGAAACTTGCCACAGCGGCATGACATACGTATTGTGCCAACCACTAGGCTGACAAATGCAACATGGCTTCAAACCTCCATGTGTAGCCCTGCTCATGTAGATTTCTTTACCTACAGATGAACATGTCAAAATAACCCATTTGAACAGGAAAGAAACTTACCTTTAAATATTAAGTAAATCACCCCTAAGAGGAAGAGGTAGCCTACAAGGTAGGGTGTCACGTATATAAAAGTGGTTCATGCAAGAATGTAATGTTGGTTTGTACCTACAGTCACTAGCCCCAAAAGGCTATTTTTATTGTAAAAGGCTGTTGCTGTTGTCAGGTTTGGGAAAACTATAGGAATCATTCAAACATTAATTTCAATTTTATAGTTGATAAAACATTCTAATTCAGTGGTGAAGTTGGAGCCTTAATAAATATTTAGGAAAAATCACTTTTAGAAATTTAGATTATGTCTGCCTGAACTTCCATTGACTAATTATCATTAGCCTGCTAGCATCTAGTAGTCAATATTTCCACTTAATCAGGTGTCAAAACTGCTACCAAAGCAGAAAAATGGCTTAGATCTGGGAGTGAGAATCAGCACATATCAGTTCAGGAATGGCAGCAGGGGAAGGTTCAGGATTCCCATTAAATTGAAAATGACCATGGTGAGACCTGCCAATACATAGTTAAGTGTAAATTGAGACCTGGGGGAAGAGAAGCCTTTTGTCCTCCAACAGTCTGTAGATAGTTGGGCACCAGCTTAGAGGGAGGGAGGATCTGGTTCCAGAACAGGCTTGTTGTAGCTGAGGAGGAGGGGATTGCTTATTTCCCATAACAAATCACTGGTGGGCACAAAAGTTACCTACAAGGTCAGATAGGCTGTGTTAACTTTGATGTTACTTAGAATGGTGTACTGTTGCATAGTTTGCGCTACGGCAAACAGGATTTGAAGAACAAATGAAAATGTTTGCCTTTGGGGACTTTTCTCTCATTGGTTAGGGAGTGTCCAGGATTGAACCCCACCACTAGCTAAGGAATCCTACAAAAGTGGTATCTCACCCACAGATCCTCACCCATCTGAACCTAAAGAAGAACAGAAGAAATGGTACCTACTGTCTATAACCTGTGTGAGGGTGACCTGAAAGGCTGGTCCTTTTCTCACTTGTACCCAGTAGAGTGTGGCTACAGGGAAACAACAGGCTGCCAAAGGTCTTTTTCCTAAAGTGTCCAGCTGACCAGTTGTACTGGACCTTGACTGGACCCTGCTGGTGGGTTCTGATGGAGTAAGTGCAGATCCTTAAATGATGTCCCTGAGGTTCTGGTAGTCTCAGAAGAAACCAAGAGGAGCTGATCCAAACATTCTGAAATGTAAACACATTTTCCCAAGTAAAAGCTATGTAACATAGCTACCAGGAATTTGAGCCCAGGTTTAAATTATTGAAACTGTCTTTTATCCTTACAAGTTTGTGTCTTATTACAGGTGGTGCACTTACATCCACCACAATTAATAACTCATTTTCTTTAAGGCTGCCATTAACAAGGACTCCATTAAAGATCCTATCCACCAAGTGCATAAACTTTATATTAAAAACAATCACCTTGGTTGGGTTTGTGGTCGTCCTAAATCTAATAAGACACATGAGCAGGTTAAACATGTTTGGTGCGGATGTGATTTTTAAACACATTTCTGTGGTGGTTGGAAGTCTGTTTGAAAAAACTTGTAATATGTTTGTTCATTGGCCACTTATAATACTTGCTTTTTAGCAAAACCTTATTTTGATTACTAAGAAATATATCTTATTATTCAGAAAATAAGTTAGAGGCCCAAACATGGAATGTTAGTTATTAAACCTGAGTTCAGAAAACAATGTTGTCAATTAGTAAGAGCAGAAAGTGTTGGGAAACCTACAAGTATTTGGTAAACCTTACTTAAACTTCACTGGGATTCACTGTGTATGGCTTTGAATGATCTTACCTAATTGTCAAATTGTCTGTCCAGTTTGTGTTTCTGAATATTTACCACTTCCTCATTACATTCATTTTTCTGTTTGTAAAGAAAGTTGGTTGAAAACCTCAAGTTTCAAATTCTGTAGTATGGCTTCAAACAATGTACAATGGGCCTGTCTCTAAGGTGCAAAGTCCTTACAAGATGATTGAAATTATGTATTGCTCTGTATATTATAAAATAAAATTAAAAGAAATGAAATAATATATGTAATTTATTTTCACTACTATGTAAAGTGTTCGTCCTTGTTTGAAACAATGCGTTGAAGTTTCCAAAATTTCCCAGAACTATGACTGCTACAGCAATTTACCCACTATTCCTAGTGATTAATAAAGGTAAGTCTGGTGGGGAACTGGAATTTGATCTATCAACATCATATAGTAATTAGTGTCTTCAAGGTATCTCAAAACTGAGTGGGAATCAACAAACCATCTACATCCAACTTTGAATTCAATATTAGACTTATTGAAATCTTAAAAAATGGAAACATTGTTGCTGGAAGTTATTTCGTTGGCAGTATCAATCACTTAAATCAAATCTACTTCACATGGTGCTTGAATGCGACAAGGTAAACCATTGGTGGCCTGGAATACCAGAAAGAAATGAATTGGGCAATGGTTACCAAATCTATATGGGCAACTCTCACCCCTCTATAGCAAGGCAATTTTTATTCAGGGTATCAAAGTATGGCTCAATCTCAGAGATGTTTAGGTGATGAATAGTGAAAAAAAACAAGGTGTGGGGAGTCATTCTTTTTTTGTTTTTAATAATCAAACTCCAGCTGAAAAATGAAAAGTTTGGTAAACGGCTGTCAAAACCGATGGTGGTTTCATCCATCAAACCATCAAACATTTTGTACATACACAATGCCGTTGTCACCCTGACTGATACTCTTTCTGCCAAATTACAAATCAGGCCTCAAGTGTTTTCCAATATTATTTCAGCAACATGCAATCCCGGGAGAAGAGAGATACCTGCGTAATGGCATTTTCCACTTTATTCTCATCCTGAGCACTACCTCCATAAACAAAGTCTGAGTCAGACATGTCTCACAGGGATGGATCCATCACGCTTCCTCAATGTAATGAGTGCTTTTTTAAAGAAAATCGCAGATTACCACCAACTTCAAGTTGGTGGTAGTTTGCAATTCCTTAAGGCCAAATAGCGAATTTCTGGTGCTTCCAGAATTGCATTTAAGGAATCGCAATTTGCAATTCCTTAATTTCATTCACAAAAAAGAGAATCACAAATTTTGCAATTCTCTATTTTGCGATGGCCTTTTGGAATGATATATCCCGAAAGCCTTTTTCCAATTCGCAAATGGGCCGATTCTGAGAATCTGCCCGTTTGCAAAGAGGAAAAAGGCTTGAAACATATTTCCCATAGAGAACTACAATACAACCATAGATTTCAGATATGTAGAGCATTTAATTTTTAAATCGAGTTAAGTAGAGTGATAAAAATAAATTAATAAAAGGAAAAACAAATGTGGAAATGTCTTTCATTTTGCGTTTATGTTTTTTAGATTGTTTGCTACACACTACTAACCACCAATTGCAACCCTCTTAGTATGCATACATTGGGGCCGTATTCAGCTAAGGAAGACTGAGAGTAGACAAGGGGACTTTCAGACCAAGTGGAAAATAAACCCACTAAAGGTTCAATAGATAAACCTTTGTTACTTCGATCTGTGGTATTGGGGAGGAACGATCTTGGTCATTTGGCAGGCGGTCTAGCATACAGTTTCTATACTCTCTTGGCAATAGCATTACTCAACTTTCAAGGAGACAAGATGTGTCTTTAAGGACTTTATGAATTTGTATGATTTTTTTCTATTTGGAGGTAGATGGCTAAGGAGTTTCTGAGGGAGGTACCTTGGAGAAAAAGTTTTCAGCTGCCCTACCTGGGGGAAAAAGTTTTCAGCTGCCCTACCTGGGGATACCAAATCCTACGTGAAGATTGCTCAACGGGAAGAGGAGGTGGCCTAGCAGTCATTTACAAAGACTGCTATGGTTGCTGCAGTTACCCCAACCCAATACCTAACTGCGAAAGCATCGCCTTCTCCCTAGACTTTGCCCCCGCTAGCATCTTCTCGGGGATGCTAATATATCGCCCCCCCCGGGACCCTAGGACAATTTCTCAACTCCCTGCCCTCTACTATAGTCAACCGAGCATGCAGCTCATCAAATTTTAATATCCATTTTGATGATACCACAGATCACACTGCCCTAGAAGTGACCACTAGGGATGGACCACTTCCTGATCCCTGTTTCCTGGGTTACCCCACATACCCACCCCTCCTCCACTATAGTTGCTCGGAGGGAACGCAACTGGTCAAAACTTCCCCAGGCTGAATGGGCAGTGACTCTTGAAACTTCAAGACCACTCTGCAACTCTGACCCCACCCTAGCCAACGAAAACTATAATAGATGGATCTCAATCTCATTAGACTCTGTACTCCCCATAAAACGCACCGGATCCAAGCGCAGCACCAGGACTGCTCCCTGCTACTCCCAGGACTTACGAGAAAGGAAACGCCAATGCAAGAAACTGGAAAGAAAGTGACCTTTGGACTACTCACCTCCCAGAAAAAACGCATATATAGCCGCAATAAAAACCTATAAAAATGAAATTAGAATCTCGCAATCGGGCCTTTTTCGAAAATAAGATCAATGCAGCTGCTTCCAGGCCTAAGGAAATATATCAAATTGCAAAAACCATTCTTAACTCCCAGAAAAACCTCAAAATCCCCTTAATGCCCAACCCGGCTGTAATGACCTGGCAGAGTTCTTTTACAATAAAATACAAACCATCTATTTCTCCTTTTCCCACACTCAGATCCCCACTTCACTCATCAAACGTCTTGAGCTAGGGCTCCACCCCCCAGCAACACTCAAAAACCTTCCCCCTCTTGACTCTACCATGCTACAATCCATTATGCTTTAGCTGAAATCCGGCTCCACTAATGACCCAGCACCCCACGCACTCTGCAGACAGTTACCACGCACATCCTACCCACCATTATTGATCTGGTCAGTGCCTCTCTAGCCACTGGGACCTTCCTGCTCCTCTGGAAACGGGCCCTAAACCAACTTCACACTAAGCCGAACAATCTGAGGGATTGCTAAGAAGCGGTGACCTCCAGGATGACATCGTCTTGTCTCAAACTAAACAAAGACAAGACAGAGCTGATGCTCTTAGGTAACTCCCCTAATCGTACTATTGACTCCCTGTGGCCTTCTTGTCTTGGACCCGCCCCCATACCCAAGGACACAATTAAGAGCCTGGGCATCTGGCTGGATAAATCTTTTAATTTTACCTACCAAGCAGCTAAACTTTCAGCCACCTGCTTCGGTATGCTTAGGCTTATCTGGAAAATCCTTCCCTTACTACCCTTCAAGGCTAGGCAGATTATGATTCAGGCTCTCATTCTGTCACGCTTAGACTTTGGGAATGCCCTCTACCTAGGGGCCACCCTAAGCAAGCTCTAGGTCACCCAGAACTGTGCAGCACGAACCCTCCTTCAGATCCCTCGTCGCCTCCCGGTCAAAACCGAACTTAAGAATCTTCATTGGCTCCCAGTCAGGGAAAGAATTGAATTCCAGGGCCTGTGTATCGCTCACCGAGCCTTCTGGAAAACGGGCGCCACTATTAATCGTTCTCTGATCACCCCTTACCACCCCAACAGACAGCTCAGATCAGCTTCTTCCTTCCTTGTCACAGTACCCAGGATCAAGAGAGCCAGATGTGGGAGCCGATCGTTCTCCTATAAATCGGCCAAACAATGGAACTCCCTTCCCCTCTACCTGCGATCAGAGCCCAATCTACTGTCTTCCTGCAAAAAGCTAAAAACCCTGTTGTTCAACAAACTAACTAGGTCCTTACCTCTCATCCACACGCGTTTGTCTGCTGTGCTAGGACGCCTCAGTGTAGCTATCGCTCTATACAAATGATCTTTTGATTTCACTTCATTTCTAGTGTGTAACAGTTAAAAAAAAGGCATGGTGCAGTGAGCCGGGAACGAGACCTTCCTTCATCTTAATTGGAAAAAACCCAAAACACAAAAAAACAAACTGGCTCTGCCCTCAAATATTACAGTACATTATTGTTCATGGAAATTTAGTACCCAAAAGTTACAACAGCACATAAAGGTCAACACTTGAACATTAACAGGGTGCCTCCCAAATGAATCAAGTTAGCCATCATGGTACTGGAAACATATTTTTCCTTTATTCTTTATTCTTTTGTTCATGAGTCTTTTTAAAACCACAGCACAAAATTGATAGCCGACGTGGCGTGTTTCGTTCCAACGGGACTTCTTCAAGGCTATAAAAGTGCATACAAAACAAACATTAATATATACACTATACAGATTGAAAACACAATATTTACAGTATGTTACAAAACAAATTGAACCAGACTTATTATCCAATCATCTGTAAATGTTGATATTCCTTAGATATCTATAAAGATGATTTTTCAAATCATCTATAGTACATTTGTGGGGAGACACCTTGAATCTACATCTTGTATAACTCAGTGATGCAAAAAGGGAGAATGATGCGAAAAAGGAGAATAGACCAAAACGATTATTATTGATCATATAGAATTCCATTGCAGTTTTGTTTGAACAGTACATCTAATATTGTCATCTATTTACAAAAGAGAAGCATTCCTACACGTAAGTTCAAAAGCAAAGATTACATAGAGACAAACATGTCATTAATTTCCTTGTTATGTTTTTCCACATATAATGGTCACAATAAACTAGTCAATTACATTTTCATTAATTTCTTCATTTTAATTAAAAAGCGTCCACTTACAATTAAACGCTACTATGTACATAAAGTTGTAATTAGTTTAGCATACCTTTTGTACATTTCTGTATCCCACACAGATGCTTCACATCAAGTTTATTGTGGCAAGAGAAGGATTAATACAAAAATAATCTGAAAAAAAATATTTTTGAAAAAAGAACCAATTTTAATATGAAACACACGTGAAACATAGCTACATTAATCACCACGATGATGTCCAATCAACAGTCACAATCCTACATACCTTAGTATATTCGAAAGAAGACGCGCAAATACTATATGTCAAAGGTACTGAGACACATGAGTATATCTAAACAGGGGATCTGTAAGGAAGATTTGAAAACGTTTTACACTTTAAATGTTTCCGATCCCAATTCTCTGTTTGCCTTTCCAAATCCTCTAGCATTAGCTCAGTTAAACCTCTGTATATCTGCCTCATCTTAGCGCCCACCCCCTACATGTCTGAGCTGACAAAATAATAGTACCTTCTTCAATGACATGACTCCCCTGTCCATTTCCAATACAAAGTCCCTCATCTGAAGGTACCTAAAGAAATCCATGTTCTATAACCCAAAAATCCACTTTTATTTCCTCAAATGATTTCAGCTGATTTAACATGAACAGATTCCCAAACTTCTCCACTGCTAGTGCTTCCCATTTGGAACAGTATTTGTAGCTGCAAAAATTGAAGAGCACCAGATAGAAGTATGATAGCTGTATCACCCTATTCTCAGCTTCTTTTTCACCTGCGTCCAGATCTTCTATGCAGCCTGTCATGTCTCAAACTTAACTAAACTTAACTTAACTCTTGAAGTAGCTGGGTTCAACCTTCCTTAAAAAATAAGATCTGTTGCCCGCTCCCATTGTCAGCTCATAAACAGATGCCAGTTCCTCAAGCCCCTGATCCCTACTCTGCCTGCTTAATTGGCGTTCCCATGGTCAGTAACATTCCCACTCAATAGTAATACCTGAAATTTTGCACTGCCCTTCCACCCCTAACCCTGGACAACATCAAACATTTTTGGACCCTCCTCGCTCTGGCATACTCCCAAAAATATTGCTACTGGAGATCTCTTCCATTCACTTAACCCAATGTTTTTCAAATTCTAAGGGGCAGATTTATGTTGTCAGGCCCATCTCTGCAAATCGGCAGAGATGCGCCAGGAAAGATAAGGCACACAAGTTTATCTTTGCGCCACCCATGATGCGCCGCATTTACAATGTGGCATACCATGGCGCAGGAATGATCAGATGCGTGTCGCATCTAGGGGGTGAAGTTGGCGCAGTGCTGAAGCTGTGTTGCGTGCGGCACGCAATTCCAGCACTATTCCAACTTGCCCTATCTCTAACGTGGTGCATCAAGCCTTACGCCTGCTTCAAGCAGGTGCAAGGTTTTGACGCATCAGCGTTGGGAAAGTGACTCAGTGAAATTTTGTAGATTTCACTGAGTCACTTTTCAAGGGCGTTCCTGTGACGGAACGCCCCCCTGCGTAGAAACTCCCACATGAAACCTGACGCAGGTTTCATGTGGGCAGGGCCTTACACCGTGGCTCATCTCCTTAGATGCGTCACGATGTAAGTATGTCGCAACGTGGTGCAGGGTTTACGCCGCCCCTGCGTCACAGAAGTGACGCAACGGCGGCGCAAAAGTGACGCAAGTCCGACATAAATCTGCCCCTAAGTGGATAGCCCTAACAAAACAAAAAATTAATCTTTGGAAATAACATCATTTTGATTGCATTGCACCACACAATTAAATGTTAGATGCAGATTATTAATCTGCCTAAAGTCATTCATGGCTTTCTGCAACCCTGGAGTAAGGTTTAGTTATACTATATACTCCACTCTAGCCTTTATGTATGCACCTAGATATACTGCATGGTCAACTCTCCACTCATCCTCCAATTGTATCTGGTCATTTACAAATATTGGAGTCTTACTCTTGTTCAGTTGATAGCCAGCCATGCTCCCAAACCTCTCTACCTACCGGGTCAGGTGTTATTGACACAATGACCTTCACTAATATTTTGGTTCTAATTCTGTGTACTTCTACTGGAACAATCCAGTAGCAAGGTGAGCAAGGACATCCATTTGTTGTCACTCTCGTTATCCGTATCACCTCTGACTCACTCCCTATTATGTGCAGTCTTGCTGTTGGATTCTGATATATTGCCTGGACTGTAATATGAAAACCATAGCCTATTGGTTCCCTTTTGAGCACTGTCCACAGATAATCCCACACAACCCGATCAAAGGCCTTTTCGGCATCAAGGAGAATCATTACTATGAGATTATCTGATGCTCTAGCCATGTCAAACAGGGTAATTACTTGCACAATGTGATCCGTGGTTCTTCTACCAGGGATGAACCCGTTTTGCCATGGGGGTACCATTTTGCCTACAGCCCTACTTATTTGTGTTGCCAATATCTTGGAATATATATTTATTTTTTATTCATTTATATAGTTTTATATAGCGTGAACATGACTTAGGCACGTATCAGAGTGCTTTACAAATGATCAAGTACAAATAAAAAGGGAGACAAGTGGGTCAGTAACAGCGACAGTAGTATGCCAGATACCGGTGTATACAGGAGGAACAATATATCGCAACACCGCAAAGACAATATAAATGAGCATATAAGCCCAAAAACAAATAGAGATGTTAAAAAAACAATCATACCATCAGGTGTAAAACACTTTGTAGCAGCACCACTCTGGACCAGGAAGTCCATAAAGGAGGAAAAACAATCTTATTGAGGAACTATCATCAAATGGTACATAGAGGGAATAAGTAAATTTCAGATCCGAGAGAATTCATCAGTAGTGTTTTCACTTTTTTTATAAGATGCTGTTGAGGGAGTCAGTCAGTATTCCGGAGGCATGGAGTTCCAGATTGTCGGGGCAATATTTGAGAAGGCTTGGTTAGAGGTTTTCTTTCTTTTGAATTGTCCTCCCTTACATTGCTTTTCATTGATACATTGATTATCATCTTTCAAGTGTCCCTTCATTGATAGGTCCTGATGAGACCCCACATTGTCAGCTGGGTCGAAACTTCATCCCCAACTTGAAGCGAACCAATTCCCAGACCCTACTATTATATTAGGAGGCTGCTAACATTTATTGTATATCAATTGAATGGTTGTTTCTGTAACAACAATGAAACCGTGTTCTTATATCACAAAAGTCACAATCGATACTCATAGGTTTCACCTTTTTTCACTTGGGACACTCACTACTGAAAATGTATAACAAATGTGAATTTTCATATATAAAACAGCTTATTTCTCTACACACTCTGTGTTACATGTCCTTCTTTCTCTGACATTTCTTTACCCCCCTTTAACTGCGATTGTGCTGATATATATATTGTAATATTAATCATTAAGTGCCAACAGGAACCACTGTTTTTTGTCTAAATTGTAAGTACCCTGGTTCCATGTGATTAGGGTGTTCCTTGTGTTTTCTTACATGATCTCAATGATGGTTCACCTGCTCCCCTTCCTTTCCAGCCTTACCAAACTAAACTATCCTATGCCCGCTAAGGGGAAAGAAAAAAGAATAAGAAAAGAACTAAAAATTATCAAAATCAAAGGGGAAAGAATACTGCTTTCTCCCATGAAGGCATGGCTCAGATCCCATATATAGCCCTTGAGGTGCCCTCAAGAATGTCCTATCTAAATCATTATTCAGTCAGCCTAGGCTCTCCTTGGCCTTGATTTCTGATATAAAAACCAGTAACTTGTTTTTAAATATTATCTTGAGCCATGCAGGATTCATCAAATTAGCCTCCTCCTCATTATCCTGGTATAGTTTTATCAACTGCCTTGGCCTGCTGCAGGGATTCTTTTTGAAAACAGAACTGTGTGTATAAACATTTGGAGGTGTTGCTGACTGATCAAAACAAAACAGGGCAGCATGTTGTTCGAGCTTGGACAAAACGTTCAGGCTATATCCCAAGAAGAAGAACTGAATAATAATAACATGTACAGCGTATTTCTAAAATAATGTTGTGCCACAAAATAAATGTGTTATGTGTGGCTGTACAATGAAAAGCATACTAAAACATGCAGTTGGGCTAAAACAAGTGAGAACCAAGTGGGCCCTAAAGGGAACATACTACAAGCCTCCAGCACTGCTCTACAGTCACATAACAGAAATCCAGTTTAGTGAACAAAGAGTGACCCTCCGCAATTCATTTAGAGTCTGGTCATGCTTTCTCGAAGACCACATGGCTTGAAGGAAAATGACCAAGAAAACACTAGAATAGCGCAGGGCTTTGTCAAGCCAACCCCATTTGCCTGATCCAATCTCTTTGTCATAAGCAGAAACCGATGGGCCCACTGGATTTCCAGATCTCGGTTCCAACCCTCAAGTTCCAGAAGGCACCCGTAAATAGCTTGATTACAAAAGGTTTGTCACCTCCACAATGCACAGAATCCTCAATTTGTTAAGGCTTTGCTGATTCTTGAAGACCCCTAGTTTCCATTCCATGCCCAGAAGCTGAGACACGTGAAGTGGGCTGATCCCTCATTACATCCACCTCTGTTTCCAATGCTAAAGCACAGCTCCCCACTACGGCAATCCTTTCCCCTTTCTCTAAGCAGGCTTTTGATATCCTCTTCAACGCTCACCAAAGCATCCTAATAGCCATCCATGTTTTCTGGCTGTCAGATGGGGGTCTCCTTTTGATGCTGTATAATACTATCATAGATAAGATCCAGCATGGGTAACTCATACAAAGCCTGATGAGGTTGTACTAGACTACCCTGTTGGATAGCAGGACCCTGAAAAGCTTGATGGTAGTCCCGTTTCAGGCCAGCAGTGTCTGATTTAAAACTTGGCTTGCCTCTTGTTTTTCGCTCATCTATCCACTTATGCCTCCTTGCCACACCTGCCAAAGCAGAGTCGCTTGTTTCAACTGATGAGCCATTTAAACTGATATAAGAGCCTACTCTGACCCCTCCAACAAGGAAAGAAAGTGCTCCCCAGCATCCACTGACTCTGTGTCAGGCACTACATTAGACTTGGAGCCATTCTCCTTTTTGCTTTTACCCTTCATTCCATTAGCACAATAGTTTTGACTTTGTCCATGAGTGTGTTGGCTACTAACCCCAACTGGTTCCCTTGTTTCCTTGTAATACTGGTAGTGTCAGTATTGTCATCCAGAGTTCGCTTCCTTTTACCATTGCCAGATCTGGCCTCCTCTCCTGTGACCTCGGACATCCCTACATTGGCACCAAGCATGGATATTGACACAGATACTAGGGGCGATGACTGGGGGCAGGACTCTTCCCTCACACCAATTGGTGAACCAAAGTAGGAATAACCAGTCCAAGCTCACCATTAAAAACAGCATCCCACCTTGGATCCCCAAGAGCTTGGGGCCCTACTAGCTGAGCAGACACTGCTCCCGCATACTCCACCCCTGCACAGTCTACTACCCCATCAGCACTGACCTACTGATCAGCCACTCCTGAGGCCTCAAAAAGGGGCTGACCATCTACACCCACAGCTGTGAGTTGGGTGAAATGAGTAGAACCACTCTGATGACCTGCTCCGGATGCTCAAGCTACTTAAACCCCGCTTGGATGCTGCTGCCCCAACACACCACCTTTGCTGGTCATCATTTCATCAGCTAGGCATTCGGTCATGAGTGTGATGCTGATGTCTGTGCAGCCAGTAAGACCAGTACCTCAAACAGTCCTGCAGTTTTATCAGTACACTGGTCCTCCCATGACAATTGCCCCCTCTCAGCCTCAGCTCCCTTTAACATATCCGCTATCAAGAACTCAGTTCCCACCATGCCTGCTTCAGAGCCAGCCACTTCCACAGCCTTGCTAGTCAGCTTCACTCCTGCTGGTTTCACCACTGCCTCTTTTCCTGTAGCCTCCTGTGCTAGTTTTCCAGCTGTTTTACCACAGCCCCCTTCCTGCCCCCGGGAGGACAGGGGGAGGCCATCCTTGTTTGTACACTGTCTTTCTTTGCATAGCTGGACCCGCGTCTGCTGGCATTGAATAAGCACCACACCGCCGAGCTTCACAGGTGCACAAAGACACATCTGCCTAATTTTGCTAGCTGGTAATTCTGCTGCCAAATAGAAATGCTGTGCCCCTAACTATGCCTGGGTCCCCATTTCTAGTGACCTTTCCCCATCTACTGAGCTGGCCTGGATAAGGAGAGGAGCCTGCACCCGACAGCTCACACGGCCTCCATCTTGCCTGCACCTCCTGACGAGAAGTCTATCACTGCTTCTTTTAAGCATGACTCCTATTTGGATGTCACTGAGGAGAACGTTGGACTCCATCTGAAAGGACAGTTGATGTGCAACAACCATGTTAAATATTTTAGACACACAAGTGAGTTTGGAGATGAATCTGCAACTATCCTAGATAGTCAGTGTTGTGTCCTGCTGGACACAGTCTAGTGCTTTGCCAGCCTCTCTCACAAAGGCTGGTTCATACACCCACCCCACACCCATCCAACACAGGCATCATCGGTCAAGAGACCCTGCAAATAAAAGAGCCCGAGTGCATGTGCTCGGGCCAGTTCTAAAAACCATAGCTATGTATGTGTGTGTCTCTCTCACTCATCTACAAAGTATGTGGGCCTAGAACCCAAGACACCACATTGGCAACTAGTGGATCTGAGCTGTGTGTTTTGCTGCCATCAGTTCCACAGTTCCATGTGGGGAGGGTAGACTAGCCATAAGCACCCCACACCTGCTGCCAGCAACAGTGACCGAGGAAGGACAGAGCGAGAAGAAGGTCCCCCAATGTGGTCACCGGTTTGGCACTTGCAACCACCCGCATGATCATGCTGCTGCAGTGTTGCTGTTGAGTAGGCGAGCTACAGCATCTTTCACTCTACACGATCTCTCCATCTTATCTTCCTTCACCCTGGGATTTGCCACCAGAGCTCTGTCTCCTCCTATAAACCAAGGGCAAGTCTCAGGAGGATTCGGGAGCTAGCCTCGCTGCCCCACTCCAATCATCAGGGTTCCAGGTAGGGAGCATATAAAATTTCTTCTATCTCCAAGTCCCCATTTGTGCTAGCTCTCATGCAGGGAATACTGAAGGAAGAATGAAAGAAACATGAGAAAACATATAGGACTTGATTACAACTGGGTCCTTGTTTACCGACCCATGCAAAAACCTCAGAAATACAAGCTAGGTTGTTTTTAACACATTCGATAATTGTCAGATGCATTAAATTACTCACCCTTTTTTAAACCATAGCAGGTTAAACCAAAATTTAACAAGGAAAATCAGACTTTATTTACTATTTAAAGTGGATTTTGGACTGTTAAATATCAAAATCTGCATGTTATTCTCCAGAAACTCATAATAGGTGCTATTTATCCCACCCAATAAATACTGTACCCCATGGTTTTGTTATTTATCAAGTGCGATGCATTGCACCTATACTCACATTCAGGGTCATAGATAGTATTGCAGGCCAGAGGGATACAACACTGCCCTAAATATACAAACACATTCTGCTTCAGGAAACAGGTCTACTGGATTCTTTTTGAAACCCACGTGCCAGAGTGGCAATTGTGGAGAGTTCCATAAGAATAAGAGGCAAAAGAGGCAAAGATGCAGAATGAGGTAGCCTAGGTCAACTGCCAGAGAAAATACACACATTAAACAACTATAAGGCTCAGCATTAAAAAATGATGCAAAGAAATATGAAGAGATTATTCACACACGCAAATAACCTTATGGAGATTCAAGTTGTTTGTAAGGTATGACTATCAACCATGAACAAACAGTACCATTTCCAATCAATCCCTTTCACCTAGAACAGCAGTGTACACCAACAACACATTTGAAAGAAAGGGCAACACCTCTGCAAGAGTTAGAGCACTGATACTTTCAAAGATGTATGTCATGAAAACAATATTGGTGGTAATGCTGTTGATAATATATCCAATAAGTCAGAAGTAATTATTAGGAGTAAGGTAATAATACTTGTAAAGTTCTTCTGATAATTTGGCTCTGCATCACTTGCAATCATTAGGGTTCACAGTTAATATGAATAAAGCAAGTGAAATATGGACAAAGTGAGCCGAATTAAGTAGGGGCAATGGACAATGTGAAGGTCTAAATTTGACATTAACGGAGTGAGTTATGAACATAGGCAGGTAGTAGTGAGTGTAATCACGGAATAGGTGACTCGTCAGTATATATGTATGTTAACTACTTTAGGTACAAATAAGACTTAGACTGTTGAGACATAATAACCATTATGAAAGCTTGAGTACAGATAGGCCTATGATATACCTGTTTGACTATACAAGTCCTGTATGTGCAAAGGAAGCTCAAGGTTGATGATGATGAAACTGCTCACAATCATGTTGAATTACCTAGGAACATAGATGAAAAAGAATGAGAAAACAAAGGGGCAATAAAACAACAGGACATTTAGTGAGATATACGTGGCCGGTGACATATGATTGTGCGTATAGAATATGGATCTGCCATCCTTGAATTTCCAAATATAGATATGCTGCTGCATGTAGAATGAAGAAACAGAGAGCAATTTTAAATGAGGGCAATGATAAAGGGCAAAAGGCAAATCAAAAGAGCAGAGATGTGTTGGAGTATGGACACTGGAGGCCTTCATTAACCCTATCCATGCTGATGACGGAACCGCTCCGTCATCAGCCGCGGTAGCACTGTGCTGATGACGGAGCGGTTCCGTCATGGCCCGGCTGCCGTGCCAGCGCGGCGCTGATTTTGCACCTACGCGGTGCGTTCTATTGAGTGGGCGGGGCCATGACGGAACCGCTCCGTCATGAGCACAGCTCAACCGCGGCTGGTGACGGAGCGGTTCCGTCACCAGCATGCGCCCGCCACGCGGCCGCCCCGCCCCCTTAGCGCTGCGGCGGAATAGCCCCCGCAGTGAAGGGGTTAAAGGCTGGATGACTTATCTTATGGTTTAGACATAAATTACCACAGCCACTACACCCATGTTGTTTGGAAATAGACAGTGCTAGTTAGAAGCAAATGTACTGCAATGAAAATACAGGCAGTGAAAAGATTACCAAACACTGTGTAAACATGGATATTTTCAGAATGCTGCAGAAAAGACAAAGGGTTATGGCTATACTCATGCACCCTGATGAAGCACTGATGGTAGATAGATGTTCCTCTGCTGATGTATCCTTCAGACAGACAGCCCTGCAGCATTCACAAGAGTAACACACAAAGCAGGTTGAATTATTGATTACACATTCATGGACCATGACCTTCTCCCTCTTATCCCGCTTTTCCAAATAAAAGAAAGGGCCGAAAGCGACCATCATCCTCAAACTTTCACATTGCTCACAACCACTGAAAGATCTGGCCAAGACAATGCGATTTCTCTATTAACTCAATTCTATGACCTATAATGTCTCACCTGGAAAAAGGACAGCATTGGTGACATCATGGGGACATGGACCAGATTACTGGAGGGATTCGAAGTCAAACCGCTGCGAATAAAGCCTTGGGGGTCATTTATCTGTGAACTAAACAAAACATTCTCCAAACAGGGTAATGGTCACAAAGCAGGTAGACCAACAGGGGCAGCTTGGTACACTAATAACTTAAGGATAAAAAAAAACAATTGAATAACCATCTAAGATTATTGCAAACTCGGGCCTCAGACCCCTCACAGGAGATCCTTATTTTGGGCGCATTCATAAACTGATAGAGGCTACATTATACTTTTTTGAGCTATATATCTTATTAGGACTCAGTTTATTGAAATATAAAAACATTGACATGTTTATGTCGAGAGGCCCACCGTTTGAGCTGGAGAAGTGCCTTTCTGCCAGCCCTGGCCTTGAGCTGCCCGAAGGCTGTTCAGCACAAGACAACACTTAAGAGTACATCTTTCCTGTCGGCCAGTGACAAGTGGCCAGAAGTGGAGTTGGAACAGGGGCATCAAAATGCTCTGTGCCCAAAAGTAACTGACTTTTGGTCCATTGCATGCACACACACACACACACACGCAAACACGAGAACATAATAAGGCCGATCGCCCTTCACCTTAAAACTTAGGATGAATATGGTGATTGGCCTGATTTTATTTTAGTTAAAATCAGGCCTCTGTGCTGTCATTCACAGCTCTTGTGTGCTGTTAGGGTGCATGGGCATTTCATTAATCAGCCGCTCCCAATATCTTTAACGATGAGAGAAGGTGTGGGTCTTTGGGCCACAGGTTAATAGGCACTGCCATATCTCAATAGATATTGCAAATTTATTTCTCTCCCTTTTACATAATGCAATGCAGCCACTTTGAGAGTGCCACAAGGAGCAATTTTTGAATACTTATCCATATTTCAGACAACTCTAAAGTGTCCCTCATATAAGCCAAGAACCCCTCTTTTATTTGTTCTAAGCCTGTTCTCTTTGTGACGACTTACAAAATTAGTGCAATCACTGAACATGTTGCCCTCCTTGCAAATCCGGGCACTTTGTAGCCTTCTTTGTTAGTGAAAGGCCACTAGTGAATTCTGTAAACTTGTGAAATCACTAACTGTTCCAAATGTGGAGTTAACACCAGAATATAAAATTAGTGTTAGCGAACCACTTTTTCACAGGTGTACCCTGTGGATGGTGCAATGCCAACAGATGAACTGAAGGCCATAAGTAACAGTAGTTAATAGTAACTGAAGAAAGGTTGTTTGCTATTTACAACCAATGCACTTTGTGGTGTGGTATACCTGGTGGGTATTCCCACATCCATATCTGGACATTATCGGATAATGATACAGAAAGAGGAATAACGTGCAGCCACAGTGTCACTCTTTTACACGCCAATTTCTGAGCCCTTTTCCACTGCAATTTACCACCTACTTGGAGCAAACATCTCACTGAATATTCAATGTCTATTACTCGTGTGTATGAAAGGCAGTGAAAGCCAATAGTGTTGAAATAAACTTAAAACTCCCCCTTTGGCTCACCTTGTTGAAGGAATGTGCCTTGAATATTCCTGAAAGAGGGATTGTTTTCACCACTAAGTTTGAAGATAACATAAAATGACATTTATTTTTATGATATACAGATGATTACTTCAATTTAGCCCCCGGATACCCTCATAGGTGATTAGTCGCACTCCGCAAGTCGAAATAACATAACATAGCAAGCAGTCTATCAGCAATAATGCAAAGAAAACTCCCAGCTTGGGTGACATATTAAGCAAAGGACAAATATTGCATTACTTTAAAACTGTTGACGTTGTGAACTCCTTTACAGTGTGTTTAGACTTAGCATCTTTTGGCGTGTTTTCCCTGACTATTTGCTTTCTGACCTCCCGGATTTGACTCCTTTTTTGCTGGTGTGATGATTCTGCGCACTTTCCTCACTGCTGTCCAGTGGTAAAGTGCAAGTGCTCCTGTATAAAATGT
Organism: Lissotriton vulgaris; assembly: GCF_964263255.1. Lineage (NCBI taxonomy): Eukaryota > Metazoa > Chordata > Amphibia > Caudata > Salamandridae > Lissotriton > Lissotriton vulgaris. The sequence goes on along the minus strand of NC_141696.1, from coordinate 93,090,435 downwards.
GTTACGGATAGGTTTTTCCATGATTGCCATATTTGATTTATGTGTGATTTCCTAGTAAAGTGCACTGAGAGTGCAAGGGCCACTAAATCAAATGCTGTTGGTGGGCTGCAGCACTGGATTGTGCCACCCACACAAACAGCCCGTAAAGTGTAACTCTGTCCTGCCATTGCAGAGCCTGTGCGCAGCCTGGGGTTGCCATGTTGACGTGGCAAGTGCACACACTTGTAAGTCCCTAAACCTTCCCTTTTCTACATGTGAGTCACCCCTAAGGTAGGCCCAAGGTTCCCCCATGGGCAGGGTGCATTGCATGGAAAAGGTAGGACATGCCCTGGTGTGTGTGGCATATCCTGATAATGAATTACAGCCTACTTCGTTTTTCACTATTGCAAGGCTACCTGTCTTCATAGGCCAGAATGGGCAATTTGATCATTACATCCTATAATCCTAACTGACTCAGGGAATATGGTAGAAATTCGAGTTTAGTATGCCTGAACTCAGAATGATAAAATACATATTTTAGAGAAGTTGGTTTTAACATTCTTTTTTTTAAAATACCACTTTTAGAAAGTGGGTCTTTTCTGACCTAACCATCCAGCCTGCCTCTGCTAGTTCGTGTATTAGCTGTCTGGTTTGTGAGTGACAGGGGCTGGGGAGACAGGGTGAGTCAGCAGGGCTGAATAGGCACATCTACACATAGATGGGTCGGAGGAGTAGCACCTGGGTCTGAATAGGGCTGGGCTTGCCTTCCACAATGCTGGCTCCACGTCCTGTGGTGTGTCTGAGGACCCTGGCCCACACTGACAAAGAGAGAAGGTACACCCTGGCAGAATGCACCCCAAACTGGTTTGAACTAGGTCCAGGCCCCTCTACCATCAGAGGACAAAAGAATTGCTGGTATAAATATTGGGGCCCAGACCCCAAGACTTTAGATCTCGCTGGAATCAAGGAACCTGCCAAGAAGAAGAGCTGGAAGAGCTGCCAGGAGGAGTACTGCCACTTTGCTGTGTTGTTGCTTTGTTGGGTTGGCCTTCAGCTTCTGCTTCTGCCTTGGGCAGTAAAAGGACTGGACTGAACTTTCACTACTTGTGCTGAGTATCTCCAAGGGCCTGAAACCGAGCTGGCTTCCTGTTAAGACGTCTTAGGGACTGTAAAGACTTCACCAACCTCTGAGTACCGCTCCTGGAACCATTGTTTCAGTTGCCGCAGAGAAGAGGGAACCGCGACCGACTCCGTCGCCGGCCTTGTGTACTGAAGGCACCGCAGGCCGCACCGTCTTGCCCTGCACCGCATGCCTTGGTCTCACCGACGCCGTCTGGATGATCGGCACTGGGCAGCTGCCTGCACCGCATCGAGAGGCACCGCAACCTGCACCACCTCGCTTCACTTTGCTGGCCTGGGCTCACCGACACTGTCGCTGCTGGCTCAAGACCCCTGACCGCCTCGTCACGCACAGCTGTCCGACTCGGCAAGCTCCAATTCCTGCCAACTGGCTCTGTCGCTTGCATCGCAACTTGCCAGCACCGCATCGAGCACTGCCTCACCCTGCACCGCATGCCTTGATCTCACCAACGCCGTCTGGATGATGGTCACCGAGCTGCTGCTCGCACCGCATCGAGAGGCACCGCACCGTGTACCGCTTCCTCTTTGCACCAAACCGCGCCGGACACCACGACCGGCTCTGTCACCTGCGCCGCAACCTGCCAGCACCGCATCGAGCACCGTGTTGCCCTTCACCGTAAGCCTTGGACTCAACGAAGCCGTCTGGACGATTGTCACCGAGCCGCTGCTCGCACCGAATCGAGAGACACCGCACCGTGCACCGCTTCCATTTCGCATCACAACACGACGGATGCCAAGACCGGCTCACACCTCCATGTGAGCCGCACTAAGAAAGGTACTGTAAACAAACCTGTCCCGCTGTTGCTTACCCGTACCGACGCGGTCAGTTGGAATTGCGAGACTGTTGTTTTCAGCATCACGGTAGGCTTGGACCGAGCTACCGACTCGTACGAACTGTGTTTTTAACGTAACTTGGCAATTTAAAGACATTTTGCAACACGACTATTTTTAAAGTAATGTACTGTGGATTTTTATTGTATTTGGTCTTGTTTTAAGTATATAAAAATCTTAGATATTTTCTAAACTGGTGTGGTGTCCTTTTGTAGTGCTTACACTGTATTACTTTTGGTTATGTGCAAATGCTTTACACACTGCCTCTGAGATGAGCCTGATTGCACGTGCCAAGCTTCCAAGGGGGTGAGCAGGGGTTATTTTAGGAGTATAACTCCCTTATCCTGACTAGAGTGGTGGTTTCTGCCTGGCTGTAGTGTATACCTTAGCCAACCAGATATCCCATTCTAACACAGTGGATATTATATTTACCTGTAATTGTGGTTCTCATTAGATAATAGACCTTACATTTTACTTCCAGGGTTATGAAGGAATCAGTTGTGGAGAGGAGGTATTGACATTACTATATGTGGTGCTTTTCGCCATTACTCAGAATCTTAAGAGGTGATTAATTCTTTTTAATCCAAAAGATGTAGCGATAGAGTTTGATTATATTGCCCAGATAGTTGCAGTGGTACAATGAATTTAACTTTAAATCTGAGTATATGTCAGGAATTAAAAATGTCCTTGCTGATTGTGAGAGCTGGATTTAATTGAGTTTTGATATGCTTGCATTTTGAAAATTGATTTTGGAGCCAAAACCACAAACTCTAGAACACTTGTTCTTAGAAATAAAAACTAGAAAACAAGACAGAAATTGACCGGATCAGATGAAAATGTATATCTTTAAGGGATTAACTAATTGTGTTATGTTGGGATCATCAATATGGAAGAGGAGCCTGAATCTCAGGAGGAGATTATTGGACTCTACAAATTCAATTGCTTTACCATTGGAAATGAGGTTAAGCAATGAACAAAAGATGTTGGTAACTCGCCCTCAAATAGCATCTTATTGATAAGGATGAACTCTTCCAAATGGACAGTGTAATCGATGAGGAATGAAGAATTCTGACTAAAAATTATATATAACAGGGAAAAGTGAATAACATTATTAGGAGTGCTTGGAAGAGAGAATTTAAGATGGAAGCATGAATTACCCAATTCAGGATGTACATAGTGTGAGTGTGGCCAGAGAATTGTATAAAGTTAAAAGAATATGACATGGAGCTTTATGATATTTCATTCAGTAAGCGTTTCCAGAGGGTTGACAGATTGCTGTCACCTTTATGTTTGAAGGAAAATGTGATAATGGAGGCTCCTGAGGGACAAGCAAAGTGAGGCATGATGGAGCAGATGGTATGAAAATGCATGCGGGTAATATTTGTAAATTTCTATGTGGAGCAGGTGGGTTACGATTTATAATGGCATAGTCAGCTCCATGGTATGAGTACCATGGATTCATTGCTCTGACCAATATTATAAATTATGGAGCCCTTGATTTGCGTGATGATGTCATGAGATATGTTTTGATTTGATAGATTTTTGGCCAAATTGGGTGTAGATAAAATTTGCAGCGGTTGCAATCTCTCATTATTGATCTACAGAGAAGGATCGTGAAAGGAAATATCTGATAAAGATGTAGATTTATCTTGGTTGAGATGTCAGAACACTGGGTATGGGGTGTCATTGTCAGACCTGACAGCCTTAGGGTGATTTTCTCCCCAACTTTTTTTCTTGCCTCCCTCCATGTTCTACCTCATGTGTGCTGGTATTAGGACTCTGTGCACTTTATCACTGCTAACCAGTGCGAAGGTGTTGGCGTTCTCTCCCTTAAACACAGTAACATTGGTTCATTCCCAATTGCCATTTTGAATTTACTTACAAGTCCCTAGTAAAGTAGTACCCTGTGTACCCAGGCCTTTTAAATAAATTAAATGCTACTAGTGGGCCTCCAAAACTGACCTGCCACTCACTTAACCCCTAGCAGTGTCTCAGACCTGCCACTGCAGAGACAGAGTATGTGCAGTTTTCGCACGGCCCTTCTAAACTGTCCAGATAACCCTCTTGCCAGGCCCAAACCTTCCTTTTTCATACACATAGGTCATCCCTACGGTAGGCCATGTATAACCCACAGGGCAGGATGCAAGGTATTTAAAAGGCAGGACATGTACTTTTGAGTTTAGCATGTCTTAATATTGAAAAACTCCCAAATTCATTTTTCACTATTAAAAGGCTTATCTTTTCCATGGGATAACACTGGGATTACCTTATTACATTTTGTAAGAAGAATTCCCATTTGGGAAGAGATAAGACCTCCAAGACTGATGTCTCTGTAATCACAATTTAAAATCACAACTTGCATATAAATGCTAAATAGCAATACAGTGAAAGTTACAGTGATCACTATGTGAAATAAACAGACACTGCAGATCTTTACTTAACACGTCACATGCATTGGCTATATATATATGTAGGTATTGCGTGGCACATGGTAGGCAGTAAACGCTTCGTGGTAAAGGCATGTGCAGTATTGTCATACAACCGGTGTACCAATTAATTTTTTTCTCAGTTATAAACTATTCTGTAATTAATAATATTACACAGTTGCTAGGTTAACAATAACAATTACATTGTGTGTGATGTGTTAATTAAAGATCTGCAGTGTCTGTTTATTTACATTGTGATCACCATGGCTTTCACTGTATTGCTGTTTGGCATTTATGTAGCGCAGCGTCAGCCTTCTGTAAGTCTTCGCAGCACTTTGGGCAGTTTGGGGATCCCTTTGGAGGTGTTCAGGGGTTTCCTTCACAGGCTGCTGTCTGGATGGACTTGGGGTGATTTGCTGTCACTGGGGTGAAGGGTTCTTCTGCCTTTGTTGAGTGGATGTGTTAGACTTACTGAGAACAAGTTTAATGTCACTCATTGGACGGTGGCTGTCGATACAGATGGCGAATCATATTTGACATGAGCGTGGAAGAGATGGCCGTTCTCGGATGGCTCCACATTCCAGATGTTTGAATGTCTGCTCCTCGGCAACTCAAATTCTCATTACGGATGGCCAGTCCCTGGTGATGGCCCGGCCCCCGGACGCCCTGGTATCAGCTTCATAAAGGCTTGCCCTGCCTGCAGTGCGCTGCGCGGCCATCTCATGCGCCTAGAATCCGCGTGAGCAGGAAGGGAGCACTTCCAGCTTCTGAACTTGTGTCCCCTGGGCGGCGGCGAGCAGCGCGTTCTCCTGTGCGGATGGTTCCTGCTTTCCAGGAGTCTGCAGGCAGAGCAAGCCTCTCGTTGTCCAGGTATTGAAAGATATCTTCTTACTTTGAAAAATGTGACTACTGTGCAAGCGAAAGAAGTGAAAAGGAAGTACAGAAAAAATAGTGCTAGACAAAAAGACATAGGGGGATAAAATGTTTCCTCAGGATCACACAGGCTAACAGCGAGTGGCAGCTGGGATCGAAACCCAGGTGTCTTGGCTCCAACGTGTGTTACATTGTCGCTAGATTACATCTCTTCCCGAATCCTAAGTAACTCAGAGGAAAGCTCCCTAAGAATCGCTAATCGATGATCGATCGACGGATCAGGCGATAGATTGATAGGCAGATAGCTAGATAATGAAGCAGAGTACGTAAATGGAATTGCGCTTCATGTTTAGGCTTGATTTCTGAGATGTGACGTCACATCGGAACCAGTTCTGTATGAAAAAAAATTTCAATATAATTTTCTTCTTTATTCTTTGCAAATGCTTCATTTGTAGGTAACATTCCTCGGTAAGACTGCCAACCTGCTAATACGTGTTTCGCGAAAATCTCTTCCTCATGTCAATTTACATTTTTCATTCATACTTAAAATTAACTCATATCTTTCTCTCAAACATTTTTGAATATATCTATATAACCTAAACACATTCTCCACAAAGTGTTGAACTGTCTTTAGCTTCTCGCGTCGCATCAAGCACAGCAGTATCTCCCATTATGTTGGCACCTAATAATGAACGACACACGGACATCCGTGGTGCTCGCGGGATGCCAAGGCAGGCTTTTGGTGTGGGCGAACTGAGCTGTGTGCGCCCCTCTGACAGTTAGCGCCCTGGGCCAGGGCCCAGGGCGTCCACTGTCAGAGGGGCGCACAGAGCTGTCTGCAGTTAGCCCCTTTGAACATAGCTGTCCCTCTTAATTAACTCCAGTGATTCGGACTAAACTGCTTTTAATCCGTTTAACATGGCGTCAGGTTCCAATTTACACCCCATTAACCCCCTTACTCCCCCTCTCATCTCCCTCTCACCCCCCTGCGGACACACACAAACACGCCGTTTGCACCAACAACAACTTGTCGAGCTTGGCTGTGAGTGAATCCGAATATTTGGGGAGGTGACAAGAAGTGTGTGCTCACAGGTCAGTTACTGCTTTGCTGCGTGAATGACTGTAAATACAAAATGGACGCCTGCTACCTTAATTTATGCACCAGCTGCAGGGAGGGGGCCAAGTTTCTTTCCGCCCAGGGCGCTAACTGTGCAAGGGCGGCTCTAAGGACTCCTATTTTACGGGCACCACATTCTCAGACAATATGACCATTGCGCATCATCAAAGACTCAATGGACACGAAAGAAAGACTCTTGGTCAGATTTACAAGCCTCTTGCGCCACTTTTGCGTCACCTTTCCCATGTTAAATGTGACGCAAAAGTGGCGCAAGGGGCTCTGTCTTGTGTGAAAGCAGTTCATGTAAGTGCACAATGAAAATGGCACATTATTATTTTGGGGCTGGCCACATTTTTACTGTATAAGAAGGGCTGAGCTTTCTTCACAGTTTTGCTTAGAAAAATGCCAATTGTTCGCTTAGGGGAAATTAGCTCATGTATTCAAAATTCAACTTCTGTCTTTCATTGGGAAATGTCGGTATATCAGAGAGGGGCAAGCTTATGACTTAGACACATTACTGTTTCAGAAATATGTTCAAATAGCACGTCCCTTCTTACTGATATGCCTTACTGTACTCAAATTCCGAGATGATGGATACCTATCATAATTCAAATAATTAAAAAGTAATTCCGGTGATTTTTTTCCCGCTGTTGAGGATTTCTCTTGTACATCATGAAATGTATTCCCACTGGGCCTGTGCTCTAATCTATTTATCTTGTATAGAAAGATCCCCATTGGGGCCTCAGTTACATTTAGAGGCGTCCCACTCTCAGTGGCAGCTCTACTCATCTAGTAATAGAGTTTTCATTCTGCATATCACATAGATTTCCAAAATGGGGCTTCCATTCTTTCCCAACAAGAATAGTCTTTTTTGAAATCTCAGTTCCTAATGTGCATGCCACATAGGTTCAACACGTTTGTAAACTGCCAAAGTTGCCATTCTTATAGTGTTCAGGTATTTGTTATTATTTTAATATTATTTATTCCGTTTCTTCCACTTGTTTATCGCGCACACTTTTACAATTTAACAAGGCATTGGTTTCTGGTTTAGGCTGTCAAGAGGAGCTGGGTGGTATACATTAAGCCCAATAAAAATGAAATATAGGGCCACATAACCTCACAAAATGTCCTTCATTTCATGCTACAGGTGGTAAGCGAAAAGCCTAAGACTATGCCACTCCACATAAATGAGGTCAAAAAAACTATAGCAGGACCACGAACACAACACAATTGCACCAAACGTGAGATGCTGTTGTTCGCGTTCTGCAATATTTTGTGTGAAAGGCGACCTAATTTGCAAAATGGACACGAGGATTGTTTTGTGCAAAAAAAATTAACAAAAAACACAATAGGCTCCACTGGTCATTTTTCGTAATTTGCACAAAAGAAATCAAGCCAAGCTTCACGCAGGACTAAAGAGCGTGCACAGGAGGAAGGGGGTGCTTGATAAATCAGTCTAACACTTTGCACATTAAGAGATCACACTAGTTTAGGTCAGCAAGTCAGTGGTAACTATCCTAGCAAGATCACGTTTTACCATGTCTAATAAATATGTTATAAATGTAGATTTACCAATTGTAGGAAATTCGGTTACTGGTGGAGGGGAGTAAAACCCTACTCAATGATCAACCATACATTCTGTTAGGGGGAAGTTACAAGCAAACCCCAAGTTAACCTGTGCTCAACCCACTGTTAGCTTGGCACAAAAACAGCCAGGCGTACTGTGAGGTAACGTGTAAAATATTCATGCAGCACTTCAAACAGTGATAAAGTTAAAAAAAACACACAACAAAAATATAGCTCCAATTTAGAATAATAGAGTAAAATGCAATAAACCATTTGAGAGCAGAATGACAAATATCCAATCAGTAGAACCGGAGATATGCATTTCTAAATATGTATGTGAAAACAGTGTATACAAAGCAAAAAGTGCCATCTGTGGTTATCTGGCCGCACCAGACTGGGACAAAAATTACAATTTCAGACCGACCACAATGGAGCACGGGATGGCTACAGGGACCCAGTCAGGTCAGTTGAGCAAAGTCCCTTAAATCCTGGTGTGAGGACTGCGTGACATTGCTTTGTGAGACTTCACATAATCCAACATCGGTTCTGAGGAGCTGCGAGGTCCGTGATGTGAGGTCCTGCGTCGGGTTGCGTCATGCTGCGTCGTGCTGTGTCTATTCAAATGAAGCTGTGCTGCTAGCCTTTGCATTGATCACAAAAAATTGAACCTCACCAAGGTTTGTACACAAGTATTTGATTTATCAAATTGCTATATTTTACAGTAATAATAGATATTCAGACAGAAACTTCCCCCAAGTAAGAATTTCAAAAGAGTTGATTGAAGATTTTTCAATTTCCTTTATTCAAGTTCTCAGTTAAAATTCACAGAATTGCTTGTTGCGGCAACAGTTTGCGCTGGATCTGGTGAAGACCAAAGCTGAGCTTGAAAAGCACTTCTTTTCCCACATACAAGGGGTCAGGATGGGAAGGGCACAGCTTGGGGGGGGGGGTAATGTACAGTGTTCAAGAGATTAGGATCCTTTTGTGCCTGTGAGGCTCTGTTCAGGAGACTAGCCTACTAACCCTTAGAGTCACTCAGCTGGTCCTACCAGGTTCAAGATGCAGGTCCAGTTCTTCTCACTTAGGCTGCAGGGCAGCAGTGCAGTAGTTCTTCTTTCAGCAGAGCAGCACAGCAGTCCTTCTGAGTCTTTTGCAGGTTCAAAGGTGTATTGAGGAGTTGGGTCTGAGGGTCCAATATTTATGTGTAAAACAAAGGAGAGAGTAAGGGAGATTGCACAGGCTATGTGTGGTGGGAACTCCTGGTCCCCTGAGATAGATTAAACAACAATGGAGGAGTACCCCATTGGAAGTAGAATACAAAGAAGGAATACTTCTGTATCTGGAGCTTAAGGCTCAGGTTAGCACTAGGTGCCCCAACCCTTTAGCGGACAGTGATTGTCCTTGAAGAAGACCCCTCACTCACCAACCTGGTTGGTGACATGCTTCATCATCGGGGTCCCACCCCATAGGCTGAGTGCCCATAGGGTGTGCTGCGACACCTGATTACAGTGGAGCGGGTTTCTTGTGGACGTGGACGGGGCATTCACGAGTGACAACCAAGTAGGTTTGTACTCAAGACGAGCAGAAGCCGCAAGTGACGGATACTTGCCGTCTTGGATAACTCGATGCCCATGAAGCGATACTTACCGCTTCAAGTGTTTTTCTCCTGAACCAGGAAAAGACACTTTTTTACACCAGATCACAATTTGTGATCTTGATTTGAACGAAGGCTGGACGCGCCTTAGCGTGTGTGGACCACCCCGCTCAAAACACACGGTCCTGACGAAACCCTTAACATTTTTCATATGGTTGAAACATATAGACCTACTTTTAACTAAATCACATAGCACACTACGCTATTTTTAGATTTATCTTACTTCTCGAGACACCAAAGCCTTCCTAAATAGGCACAGGTGCCACACTGTTTTTAGCAGGGTTCAAGCACTCAAGAATAAAATCTTGGTGTGAGTAGTCTTGGCCCATTTTAATACACGTATCACAATAACTTGTCTGCACATATAAAAAAAACAAGAAACCCGCTCCACTGTAATCAGGTGTCGCAGCACACCCTATGGGCACTCGGCCTATGGGGTGGGACCCCGATGATGAAGCATGTCACCAACTAGGTTGGTGAGTGAGGGGTCTTCTTCAAGGACAATCACTGTCCGCTAAAGGGTTGGGGCACCTAGTGCTAACCTGAGCCTTAAGCTCCCGATACAGAAGTATTCCTTCTTTGTATTCTACTTCCAAGGGGGTACTCCTCCATTGTGGTCCAATATTTATACCTGGTGCCCACCTTGAAGTAGGAGAAAGTTCTAACCGTTTTCACCGACAGAAGTGATGGAATTTCATGCCTTTCCGCCTTTGCCCAAACTTGTCTGGGGTTACAAAAGACTAGTGTCAAAACCCTTTGTGAGAGTGCCCGGCAGTGCCTTTGTGATGTGCATGTTTGGTAGGTGACAGCTCTTCCCCCTCATCAGGTCAGAGATGGCCCACCCTGCCAGCTACTCTTCCCCTTCGTCTCACTGTCTAGCAGAAATACACATAGACCAACTGTCAGCTACACCTAGTCATGTGACCCAGGTTACAGGCTTCAGGCACCAAATGGTTGGGGAAAGAAAATGCCATCATTTTTTAAAGCAACCCATTTCTAAAAGTGGCATTTTCAGAACGGTGTCATAAAATCTGACTTTACCATTAAAGAGGGCTTTAAATTACAACTTGGGTTTCCTACCTGCTCCTAATTGAAAGTTATCACTTAAGAAATGTAATAAATTGTCCAAATGATATTCTATGAGAGAGGCAGGCCTTACAGTAGTTAAAAAAACAATTTAGGAGTTTTTCTCTATTAGGACATGTAAAAGTGAAAGGTATATGCCACACCTTTCAAATACAGTGCACCCTGCCCTTTGGGCTGTAGAGGGCCTACCCCAGAGGTGACTTACATGTATTAAAAAGAAAGGTTCCGGCCTGAAAACAGGTTTATTTTGCCTCGTCGAAATGGAAGTTTCAAGCATGCATGCACAGGCTCCAATGGCTGGCCTGAGACATGTTTGAATGGATACTTGAGTGAGTGGCACATTAAGTGCTGCAGACTCACTAGTAGCATTTAATGTAGAGGCTCTGGGTACATATAGTACCACTTTATTAGGGATCTTCAAGTAAATTAAATGTGCCGATTGGGTGTAAGCCAGTTTTACCTTGTGTAAAGGGAAGAGCACAAGCCCTTTAGCACTGGTTTGCAGTGGAATTGCACAGAGTTCTAAAGGGCACAAAATGGGTTCAAAAAACACAAGGGAAAAGGCAGAAAGTTTGGGGACAGGCCTTAAGTCCAACATCAAAAAATGTTTATTGGTCCTTATTTTGGTAAAGACAAGTTAAAATCATATTTTTATATCATATTTGTATATTTTTAATGTCAATGAAAGTTACAAACCCTGCACCTCCTGGCAGGTCTCATACATTTAATGTTAAGAGTCTTATTTTTTACATTTAATAAGTTTGGTGACCAACTGGCAAAGACAAAGGCCTGATGCTTTAAGAATGCACTCCTAATGTTTAGGTGATAAGTGGATATTGTGTTTGTAGAATTTAGGGCTAACTAATGCACTGACTGTTAGAGCTGGCTCCAGTGCAGACAGAGGGTCGAAGGTACATTTTGCAGTTAGTCGAACTTTGTGGCCCTTCTTTCGTGTGTGCCTGCAGCAGGTCCTGAGGCCCTTAATACCGTGTCACCATAGTTAAATATCACTAATGAAAATCATCAAAGTAAAGCAATGAATTCTGCACAAAGCATCAGCACTTTAACTCAGTGTCTACAAAAGGTACAAGAGAAGAACTTAAACCTCCCGGGACAATAAAATTGAAGATTCGTCAATTGAACTGAAACACATTGTAACATAATAAGTCCTCTTATTTTAATGGACAACTCAATCTAGTTTTAAGATAATATTTTTATACAGAGTTGTAAGATTTTATTGCTTTAAGGCAATATTAGGCAAATACCAAATTGCTCAAAATTACTGGAATTTAAAATATGCAGTAAATATTAAGAATAACGGAAAATAGTAATTATGTGAGTCAAGGACTTGCAAAAACTTTTAAAGTATTTAGCACCTTTTACGATGGAAATTAAGGAAAGCACTAGGGTGTAATGATTTTTATTTATTACATACCTTAAGCAATAAATACAAAATACAAGACATAGGAAAATATTTAGTAAATAGTTGTTATTGTATGGTGTATTTAGTAGTTTATGTATTTAAATATTGTTCTTTGTATTAGAAAAACACTCACTGGTTAGTGATTTAATACATGTTGTTTGCTGCGTTGCTGAGTTCTGATTCTAATCCACACCATCCCTCAGGAACCACAAACTACTCTTCCTCACTACTCTGACAGTCAAGTGCTCACAGAGTCATATAGGGTCATATTATCTACGGCCAGCGATAATTATCGCTGGCCGTGCTTAGCGATAATGTTGTTATCGCAGGCTATCTCTGGAATTTATCGCCCTGGTAGCGCGTAATTAACAACACGTTACTCCCGGGCGATAAAAATACCAGAGATAGCGAGGTTATCGCCCTTTTGCAGGGAACATCGCAGCTTTTCCAGGGATGTTCTCTGCAAAACGGCGATCACCTTGCTGATACCACCCACAGGGTCGTATCAGCATAATCCACTCCAATGTTAGGGATAGGTAAATCTGCATTTTAGCGGACATTACTTTTTGGAGAAAACAGCGGTTTTCTTCAAAAACTAACATGTGCTAAAATGCTCGGGCAGCCTTGTAAATATCGTGATGTGAACATCAGCGATATTTGCAAGGTAGTCCATCCAGGGTACTCCCAGCGAGGCCCACTTTGCATCTCATTAGAGATACAAAGAGAGGCGTTGGGAAAAAGGGTGCTAACGTGCGATTATGCATGTTAGCACCCTCTTGTAAATAGGGCGATAGTTTCATCTCCACTTTTTGGGCTTTTTAAGCCAAAAAAGCGGAGATAAACCCCTTGTAAATATTCCCCTTGGTTCACAGCGTCAAGGTCTGCAGTATGGGGGCTGCAGGACATCAAAAGCAGAAGGCCTGTATGGAACTGTGACCCTGATTTCTCACAAGATTGGTAGCGTTTCCTATGATATCTTAATCGGTGTCTGGGGCCTGAACATGTATGATTGGTGTAAGATGTCTGCTAACTGATCTCAAAGATAATCTCAAGGTACTGAAAAGGCTGCACTGCTGTTGTATCCAGTATAATTTGGTATTCTCAGCTCTGTATAGAGTGGGAACTTATTTTTTCCACCTTGCCTTTTCCAAGCGGGTTCTCAGTCAGAGCATTAGAACTGAAAAGTTCTTATAAGTGTCTGGATAGAAAAAATAAAGTGAAGTGAAGAGTTTGAACATTTATGTTGCATTACATGTAATGTTATCCCACATTAAATATTATTTTTTTTGCTGTCGTTAACACCTATTGGTCTTTAACTGCCCATTTTTAGGAAAAATGGTGCTGAAAGGTCTGATGATTTGCCATATGTTTAAAAAAACAAAGTCTAGGGGGGCACAGAACTCTGCAAAAAGGAAGGATGGCCCTGAGAATCACAAACTTATTAGTATTTCATTACTGCCTCTCAGAACTTCAGAGGCTACATGTGCCAAGCATTTTTGCGGTGCAAAGGGGCCCAATCCACAGAGTCGGGTCATTTGTGATCCCAAAATTGCTTTTTCCTGTGTACAACCCCCAAATTGCAATTCAGTAACTTGTTACCGAATCACAATTTGGGTTTGCAACCCAATTCGGATTCAGTTTTTGGAGAGGGCGTGTTTAGGGCGTTCCTTCCAAATGCCAAATCAGAATGGTATGTATCAATGTTTTGCTACCAGAATCTAGTCACAAAACCTAACAACTTTACCGACTACAAAAGTGAATTAGTAAAACACTTACTAATAGGAAGGTAATACAACATTACATAATCATTGTTGGACTTGGCCCTTCTGGCAGGTTCACCCCTAAACTTTTTGCTTTTAATTGTGACCTGGTATTAGTTGTTTTTGGCTTCTGTGCACTTTCACTGTGTCCCAGTGTAAAGTGCCTGCGCACTCTGAGTGCGTGTGTTGAGATTGGCCTGCCCTCCCATAGGAATGCATGGGGAATGTGAGTGTCCATGGTAGTTCCTGATGCGTGGGGAGTGCAGGGTCAAGTTTGGTATGTGCGAACTCGTGTGGTTAAAGGCTGTGCAATGATGTGTGCGGCTTTAATGTGCCTAGTGTGAAAGCTTCACTTCTAGAAGTTGGCATGTCTGTGTCATAAAGGTGAAATGACTGTCTGGCTTGTGATTGGCTGGAGCTGGCTGGTGAGCCTGGCTCCAGGAGTCAGGATGAGTCTGCCGTGTGGTGAATAGAGACATTGACAGCCAGATGAGTGGGAGGAGTGCACCTGGGACCTGAATAGGGCTGGGCTTTCCCTACACAATGCTGGCTCTGCCCCCTGTGGTGCGACTGATGACCCTAGCATGGCCAGTGAATGGGGAGAGGGGCTGAGCATAACAGAGTGCTCCATAACCAGCTGCAACTGGTTTCTCCCCGCCCTGCAACCCAGAGACAAAGGATTTCCGGGTAGAAGAAGGGGCTGTGACCCCAGACAATAGGTTCTCTTTCATGATCTTACCTTTGGGGGAGCCTGCTGCTGCTGGGCACCAGGAGGACTGCCACTGGGGACTGCCTCCCTGCCTAGAGGGCCCTGTGAGCTGGCCCCTGGGCCCAGCATTTGCCCCCCCCTGCCTTCCTAAGAACTTTGCTGGACTTTGTCTGGGAAGTGCCTGGTTTCTCCTTTCAGGAGTGCTAGGTCCTGAGTGCTGAGAACGCCTCTACTGTTGACTGTAGCCAGGAGCTGCAATCGCCTGTCTTGAGGGATTCCCCGGCGTGGGGATCCCCCTTTTGCTGACTTGCGGCATGGGTGCCCATCCCGCACTGTCTGCCACTTATTTGCCCATTTTTCCTTCGTTTCATTTTTACAATTAATACAGGTGCCCACCCCGTTTTATTATTTAATTCTCGGGTGCCACCCCGCTCCGGCGCTTTACTTTCAAGCGGGAGCCTACCCCGCATTGCCCCAATCGAGTGCCCAGAACGCCTCTGCCAGCTGGGAAACCCCGGAACTCAGGCCACCAGCGCCGTGACTTAGGTGGGGCCTGGCCCAGAAGCATTACAGCAGGAAGCAGCGGGAGCCTACCCCGCGCTCCTGTGCCAGAGAAGGGAAGCCGGAATTCCCCGCCCGGGGCTCCCAAGAGGGAGGGAGAGCCCTGGAGAGTGAAGGAGGAGTGCGGTGAGAGAGCCCCGAGGAGCGGGAGCACCCGTGCAGCAGCCGCCTGCGAGGACCCAGCGGAGGAGAGCCTGCCCACTGCCCCCGTCAGTCTGCCGAGAGCAGAGCCCGGTAAGGAGGGGTCTGTGGGTTGCTCTGCATGTTCCTTGAGCGGACCACTCCACGGATCCTGGGCGCATTGTTGTGTATCTCGACTCGAGTCCCCCGAGCGGGACTTAAGCAAATCTGGGCATTTCCTTTATTCCCGAGTCCCCAGAGGGGGGACTCCAACAACAGGGGCATTATTTTCTTTCCGAGCCCACGAGAGGCTCCTGGGGGCATTGTTTACTTAGAGCCTGTTGGGCTCCAACAACGGGGGCCTAATTGTTTCGAGCCAACGAGGCTGTAGGGGGGCATCTTCTTTCTCGAGCCCACTAGGCTCCCGCGTTGTTTTTGGGCACCATTGTTATTGAGAGCACTGAAAAAGAGCCAGGAGGCACGCTGCCAGGCTCAGTCCTACAGCTGTCCAGAACTTAGTGGACATCTGCTTCGTTTAGGCCTGGAACCCTTGCACATTAATTCTGTTGGCTGCCTGCGTAGCCTGCCTTGACTTTGCTGGACACAGGGTGTTGCAGCCCCGGAGAGGCCAGTTGGCCTGGGGGACAGTTTCTTGTGTGGTACCCTTGCGTGGGGTACGTGTTTATGCCCTCTGTGATCTTTTGCGCAAATGTGATTACGTGCCTAAGGTGATTGTTATATCATATGCAATGCTTTTATGCCTATCCCCCTAAATGTATTTTTATGCTTAGGAGGGTGTTTTCTTAGTATAGGTGATGCTAGTGAGTTCATGGTTCCCTACGTGATATTGGCCTAAGGTGTTTAGGATTGCGTAGGTGGTACTTACATTTTGCCAGTGGTTACTGGTTGTGTGCTACATTTGTTATTTGGTGCTACAGTTATTATATATGTTATGTGCTAAGTGTTATTCCTACAAAGTGCTATTTCTACCAAGTGCTAGTTCTAAAAGTGCTTATTCCTGACAGTGCTCCATGTGGCCCTGTCCCATGTATACAATCCCCTGTGAATTCTGCCTGTGCCAGTGGCACAGTGTAAAGTGTGTGTTTATTATCTAATGTGTTTGGTATAATACAATGGCTATTATTATATATAACCTTGTGTGGAGTTTCCTTTGTGGTGGGCCTTGGGTGTTGTTGCTGTGTGCGCGCACAAACGCTTTACACATCGCCTCCAAGATAAGCCTGACTGCTCGTGCCAAGCTACCAAGGGGGTGAGCAGGGGTTATCTTTGGCGGGTGACTTTCTTGCCCTGACTAGAGTGGTGGTTGCTGCCTGGCTTTGGCACAAGCCTTAGCCAACCAGAAATCACCATTTCTAACATTGGTGATCAGCGGTGGGAAAAGGACTTGCGTTTGCGCTGTACCACAGCGGCAACTGGCTGCACCACAAAACTCTGCATTTTAGATAATCACATTTTGGGGATTATTGTTTTTTAAAGTTCTATTATTTCTTCTCCTAAAGGTGTCCTTTGTGAATTGTGTACTCCTGTTTTAGCTCAGACACCTTAGTTCCTTGTGTTAAATTTTTCTCGAGAACATCCGCCAAAATGGAGCCTGCTTTTTATTTCTGTGATCTGTTTAGATACAGTATGTTGGAGTTGGTAAGGTTCTGTGAAGAGAGAGACGTAGAGGTGGGTGAGTCAGACACCCAGTCCGAACTTAGGAACAGCCTGATCCTATGGCAAAAGGATCAATGGGATCTTGAACGCAGTGAGGAGGATTAAAATTACTTCGCCTGGACACCAGTAGATAGTGAAGACCCCATAGAGAGGGAGTCCCTTGCTGGGTCCAGTGTCGGGAGCTACACCTCATCCCTTTCTCTGTCTCCAGAGGAGTGGGTAGATAGGAGGGAAGAAAGGGAGCACCAGCTGGCTTTGGAGAAGCTCAGGTTAGAGCATGCCAAGGAGATAGCGCAGTTGGGTGTACAGGAGAGAATGGCGGAGGCTGAGAGGGCCTTAGCCAGTGAGAAATTAGCTCTGGAGGGTAGATTATCCCTTGAGGTTCCCCAGGGAGGGTTGAGTCCAGGGTGGCAGCGATATAGCGTCCAGTGCAGGAAGTCTCATTCCCAGTTCCCAAAGTATGGTACCTTGTTCCCGAGAGAAGAGGTACAGGTTGAAGTTCAGGGACAATAGGAAACTGTCTCACCAGTCTTGGGTAGATTTGCAGGTGGACTGTCTTGCAGCACTATGGGCTTGGGTAGAGATTCGCACGGAATCTGATTTTGACGAACTGTTTAATATGGTTCTCAGAGAGCACCTGCTCAGTTGTTGTTTGCCAGGGTTGCGCCAACACCTGTTGGAATATGGGTCTACTCATCCAGAGTGTAGTAAGTAGGCCCACAAGCAGATTAGTTTCAAGTAGGCTCTATTCAGGATTAAGAACAGCTTAACATCCACATACCACACAGAGCTCCTTGCCAGAGAAGCAGACCACTTGGAAAGGGCCAGAGGTTCTGAAGAGTCATTGGTGAGGGATTCCAAAAGTAGTGGTTCAGGTATCTTCCAGCCCAGCGTGGTGGAAGAGGTTCAGAGTAGCCCAGCTAGGTCCCAGGTTAGTGACAGGGGTGTAGGGGCTTACAACCTGTCTCAGTGGAGCAGGAGTGAGTGTGTGACCGAGAGTCCCCAGACGCCTGAAGCCCTGTTTTAGAGCCTGGATGGTTTCTTCAGGGAACAGCAGGTTGGGGACCTAGGCTGTCCTGTTAGTCCATTTGAGGAGGATCTCCTAGTGTATAGAGGGCCTGGAGCGTCTGTAAATAGAGCTCCAGTGGTTCTAGTGTCCGGCAGTGCCACTCCAGTTGGGAGAGCACAGGAGTCTGAAGTGAGGAGTGATTGGGGGATGAGTTCCCCAGTGGAAGAACTAGTGAACCAGGGACTAGACAGTTGGGCTAGAATTCCTTTGGGGGACCCGGGTGGCACCACTTCTGTTCTGGGGATCTTCGCGCACTGTCAGATGGACAGGGGACGGGAGATCTGCGCCACACAGACAGTCACACAACATATGAGTCATGTGTTAGCCTCAATGGGATGGTGTATGAGTCCCCAGAAGTCCTGGAGTGCCAGGAAAGTATTCCGCCAAAGGTTTTAGACCCGAGGTTGGGAGGCCAGGTTCAGGATCCACCTGACCTGAAGGGTAGGACGTCTGTAACTAGCGTCCTGACCAGTTAATCTTCCAGGGGTACCACTCCAGTTGGGAGGGTTCAGAACTCTGGAAGGGGGTGCGGAGGGTGGGAGAGCCCGCCTCTAACCCCGGGGCAACTTGAGGGGTTAAACCCTAGGTTGGGAAAGTGGTGTTCTAAGGGTGTCTCTCAAAGGAGGAGGAACCCTAGAAGGAGAGGTTGGAGGAGGAGAGCCTCCCCGGTGACTCCTGGTCTGCCTAAGGGTGCAGACCCTAGGCCGGAGAATCAGTGGCTGTTTAGCCCTGTCCTAAGGAGAGGAAGAGTGCAGAATGGCTACTATGTACCAGGGGTTACTACCCCCCACTCTGTGCAAAGGCAAGGACCAGTGGCACCTGGGTGGCCTAGGGCCTGATCGTGGCTGCGGACAGCTTGGAAGTTCTAGTGGGGTAGCCCAGTTCTTCCAGACAGCGTTTTTAGAAGGAACCCTATGGGTTTACCATGGAGTAGAACAGGAGGGTGTCCCTGCAGTTGCGGGTCCGCGTCCGTGTTCTATCGCCCAAAGCAGGGAAGCCCATCACAGTGGTGATTGGTCTACCCTGCGTTTTGGCTGGAAGGTGGTTGTGTTGGACTTGGCCCTTCTGACAGGTTCACCCCTAAACTTTTTGCTTTTAATTCTGACCTGGTGTTAGTTGATTTTGGCTTCTGCGCACTTTCACTGTGTCCCAGTGTAAAGTGCGTGCGCACTCTGAGTGCCTGTGGTGAGATTGGCCTGCCCTCCCATAGGAATGCATGGGGAATGTGAGTGTCCATGGTAGTTCCTGATGCGTGGGGAGTGCGGGGCCAAGTTTGGTATGTGCGAACTCGTGTGGTTAAAGGCTGCACGATGATGTGTGCGGCTTTAATGTGCCTAGTGTGGAAGTACCACTTCTAGAAGTTGGCAAGTCTGCATAATAAAGGTGAAATGACTGTCTGGCTTGTGATTGGCTGGTGAGCCTGGCTCCAGGATTCAGGATGGGTCTGCCCCGGTGGTGAATAGAGAGATTGACGGCCAGATGGGTAGGAGGAGTGCACCTGAGACCTGAATAGGGCTGGGCTTTCCCTACAGAATGCTGGCTCCGCCCCCTGTGGCGTGACTGATGACCTTAGCCTGGCCAGTGAAGGGGGAGAGGGGCTGAGCATAACAGATTGCTCCAAAACCAGCTGCGACTGGTTTCTCCCTGCCCTGCAACCCAGAGACAAAGGATTTCTGGGTATAAGAAGGGGCTGTGACCCCAGACAAAAGGTTCTCTTTCCTGATCTTACCTTGAGGGGGGCCTGCTGCTGCTGAGCGCTAGGAGGACCGCCACTGGGGACTGCCTCCCTGTCTGGAGGGCCCTGTGAGCTGGCCTCAGGGCCCAGCCTTTGACCTCCCTGCTTTCCTAAGAACTTTGCTGGACTTGGCTGGACCTTGTCTGGGAAGTGCCTGGTTTCTACTTTTAGGAGCACTAGGTCCTGAGTGCTGAGAACGCCTCTACTTTTGACTGTAGACCGGAGCTGCAATCGCCTGTCACGAGGGATTCCCCGGCGTGGGGATCCTCCTTTTGCTGACTTGCTGCACCGGTGCCCACCCCGCACTGCCTGCCGCTTATTTGCCATTTTTCCTTCATTTCATTTTTATATTTAATACGGGTGCCCACCCCGTTTTATTATTTAATTCTCGGGTGCCACCCCGCTCGGCGCTTTACTTTCAAGCTGGAATCTATCCGGCATTAACCCGATCGAGTGCCCAGAACACTGCCGACAGCCGGTAAATCCCGGAAGTCAGCGCCGTGACGTGGGCGGGGCCTAGCCCGGAAGCATTACAGCAGGAAGCAGCGAGAGCCTACCCTGCGCTCCTGCGCAAGAGAAGGGAAGCTGGCGTTCTCCCCCCCCCCCCCGGGCTCCCAAGAGTGAGGGAGAGTCCCGGAGAGCGAAGGAGGAGTGCAGAGAGAGAGCCCAGAGGAGCAGGAGCTCCTGTGCAGCAACCGCCAGCGAGGACCCAGCGGAGGAGAGCCTGCCCGCTGCCCCTGTGAGTCCGCCGAGAGCAGAGAGCCCGGTAAGGAGGGGTCTGTGGGTTGCTCCACTCAGAACCTTACTACGTTCCGTAAGCAACTGAAGACTTATCTATTTACATCCGCTCACTAAACTGCTATTCTTTCCTCCCTGTTCTCTGTAGGTCACGGTTATCCCAGCGCTTGGACGCCCTCGGGCAACAACTGCGCTCTATAAATCCCCAAGTTTACAAGTTTACAAGTTTTGCTCTGGTGTGTTCCTTGAGCGGACCACTCCACCGATCCTGGGGGCATTGTTGTGTATCTCGAGTCCCCTGAGCGGGACTCCAACAAATCTGGGCATTTCCTTTGTTCCCGAGTCCCCAGAGGGGGGACTCCAACGATGGGGGCATTATTTTGTTTCCGAGCCCACGAGGCTCCAGGGGGGCATCTCTTCTCTCGAGCCCACAAGGCTCCTGCATTGTTTTTGGGCACCATTGTTATTGAGAGCCCCCGAAGAAGAGCCAGGAGGCACGCTGGTGCCAGGCTCAGTCCTACAGCTGCCCAGCACTTAGTGGGCAGCTGCTTCGTTTAGGCCAGGAACCCTTGCATAGTCTTTCTGTTGGCTGCCTGCGCAGCCTGCCCTGACTTTGCTGGACACAGGGCGTTTCAGCCCGGAGAGGCCAGTTGGCCTGGGGGACAGTTTCATGTGTGGTACCCTTGCGTGGGGAACGTGTTCATGCCCTCTGTGATCTTTTGCGCAAATGTGAATACCTGCCTAAGGTGATTGTTATATCATATGCAATGCTTTTATGCCTATACCCCTAAATGTATTTTTATGCTTAGGAGGGTGTTTTCCTAGTATAGGTGATGCTAGTGAGTTCATGGTTCGCTGCGTGATATTGGCCTAAGGTGTTTGGGATTGCGTAGGTGGTACTTACCTTTTGCCAGTGGTTACTGGTTGTGTGCTACATTTGGTATTTGGTGCTACAGTTATTATATGTGCTATGTGCTAATTGTTATTCCTACAAAGTGCTATTTCTACCAAGTGCTAGTTCTAAAAGTGCTTATTCCTGACAGTGGTCCATGTGGCCCTGTCCCATGTATATAATCCCCTATAAATTCTGCCCGTGCCAGTGGCACAGTGTAAACTGTGTGTTTATTATCTAATGTGTTTGGTGTAATACAAAGGCTATTTTTATACATAACCTTGTTTGGAGTTTCCTTTATGGTGCGCCTTGGGTGTTGTTGCTGGGTGCGCGCGCAAACGCTTTACACATCGCTTCCGAGATAAGCCTGACTGCTCGTGCCAAGCTACCAAGGGGGTGAGCAGGGGTTATCGTTGGCGGGTGACTTCCTTGCCCTGACTAGAGTGGTGGTTTCTGCCTGGCTTTGGCGCAAGCCTTAGCCAACCATAAACCTCCATTTCTAACAATCATCTTTTTGACTACTTCTTACACCCATTAGTCTTCAGCTGACCATTTTGTAGGGAAATTGTGCAGAAAAATACACTGATTTTCCATCCTGCATGGCTTTCCCTAGCCTTGTAGATATGGTGTAAAGCACACCAGTGCAAGTTGCACGTTCCCTCACACTGCGTCAAAGAAGTGTGCCTTGTTCGTTGTGGTGAGCATTCCAATTCAATGCCCACATCATTTGACAGATTCCCAGATTTACAACGAAGCATAAATCTGGGAATGCGTCAAAATCTTGTGTATCCCCAGTGGAGACATTACCATTGTTTTTGTGCAGGAATGTGCTCCTTCCTGCACAAAAAACAATTGTGCCAACAACACAGACACCCTTCTACCATGGTGCATGGGTGAGTGAGTTGGCGCTGGGCACCAATTTGAGCGCAGTCAGAAAGGATAGGAATGAGCCATATTTCATTAATACATCACACTCCTAGCCTTTCAATTTGGTGTAGGGCAGTGCAGCAAAAAGACTTGCGGCGCTGCCCGATGCCAAATCTTTGTAAATTATGCCCAAAGTCTTGGGGGAAATGGTCCGACAGACCCCTGAGAAACTGAAGGATGGCCCTGATAACCACAACATTATAGTAGTTCAATACTGCCTCTTCAGAACTTTTAGGACCAGATGTCCAAATAATTTCTGCGGTCAAAAACAGCTCAATTTACAGAATTGGGCCATTTGTGATCATCAAAATTCTTTTTCTATGTACAAACACCAAATTGGGATTCAATAACTTGTCATCAATTTGCAGTTTAGGTTTGTGACCTAATTCTGATTTGGTATTTGGAAGCAACTTGTTTAGGACTTCCTTTCCTAATACCAAACCAAAATGGAATGTTTTGCAACCGGAATCTGGCTTGAAAACATAAAAAAACTTTATTGACTACAGAAGTATAGTAGTATTGCATTTGCAATCAGGAAGAGACCTAGTCCTATTTCAGACTGTTGAAGCAATATTTTTTAGAGTAGTCAGTGAATTATGAATGTAAGTTAAATATTTCATTTTTTAAATGTGTCTTGTTTTCCTTTATGGAAAACAGGTTGTGTCAAAAATAGACTGCACTATTATTATTATTATTTATTGCTATTTGAAAGTTTTACAAAGAGCGAACATGACCCTTAAGGGTATCAGAGCACTTTTCAAGCAAATGAGGCAAATACATATAAATCAATGAGCATAGTCAATATACACACAGGATAAGAGAAACGTAAGCTCATAAAACAGAATTCTGATGATCTATTCAAGAAAGTTGCTCTTAAATAAAAGTTTGATTTTTTTCTGAAAGGAAGTAGTGGAAGGGATCAATCCTATTTCGGGTGGAGAGAGTTCCAGATCTGGGAGCAAAGCCAGAGAACGCTCTGTTGTAGATTTTCTTCCTGACGAATCCGTGTGGCTCTAGCAGTAGGGTGTTATTGCTTCCAGAGGATCTTGAGCCTCCAGACAGTTCAAGCTTATTGGAGAGCTAACTTGTGGTGTTGAAGTGCAGAGCTTTGTGAGTCATACATGCAATTTTTAGTTGAATCATAGCAAGTAAAGGACTTTCAAGTTTGGGGAGATGTGGTTGAGCCTCTTTGATCCCGTGATGCGCCTTGCATCAGACTTAAGTAAGGGCCATAACGGGGCTGTTGTGGATTTTGGCAGGCCTGAGTGGGCAGCGCTTCCATACTCCAGTCTGAAAATCATGAGTGCTTGCACGGCTGACTTGAAGTTGTTTTGAAGTAGGAAAGGTTTTAGTTTCCTTAGTATGCTCATTTGGGGTTTACTCCTTTAGTGGTGGCGCTAACATGCTCCTGCATATTAAGGTTTTTTTCAAGGGTTATTCCTATCGATCTTGCTGACTCAATATTTTGTGGCGTGCAATTGAAGGCTGTTAGTTACTCCATCCAATTATTTAATAGTGTGTATCTGATTGGATGGGACAATTAGGAGGAATTCCTTTTTTTGAGTGTTCAGGTTAAGGTGGTTGCATGACAGCTAATTTTGGGTATTTTGAAGAATAGGATTGAGGGATCCCATCATGTCTTCAGGGGATGAGATTCTCAAGTACAGTTGGATATCAGCGAAATGATAATGTTAATGTTAAATTACATTTATAAAGCGCTAATCACCAGAGGTCTCTAAGCGCTGCATCATAGAATGACAGTCTGAGTTCCGTTGCACCACTGAGCCTGATCAAATGCCTCTAAGAACAGTATCGTCTTGAGCCTTCTCCGAAATTGGAGCAGTCTATCTTCCTTGCGCATGCCATCTAGTAGCTTATTCCACATGTTGGGAAAAGCCCTGCCTCCAAATGTCGCCATACTGACATGAGGGCAGGCAAGACTGGCCTGTGATGAGCGAAGCTGGCGGGCCGGTGCGTAGGGCATCAAACGGTCTTTGATATATTTGGGCGCTTCACCGAACAGGGATTTGTATGCAATGCACAAGCCCTTGAAGCTTACTCTTTGTTTAATAGGCAACCAGTGCAGTTGACGGAGCAAGGGGGTAGCATGATGATAGTGAATGAATAGATGACCGCATATTTCTGTTATTGGCTCCATGAATAGGTTGAAGATAGTGGGTGAGAGGGAGGATCCTTGTGGGACCCTTAAGTGTGAACGAAGCAGTGTGAACGAAGCAGTAAATAAAGTAGGTAGTCATGTTTAACTGTATAAAAAGCTGAGGAAAGGTCCTTGAGGATTAGTAGGCATGATTAGTTTCAATCTACCATTTTTAGAGCATCGTCCATTATATGTGTCACGGCCGATACAGTGCTATGCCCAGAGCGAAAACCAGATTTATGCTGGTCAAAGAGGTAGAATTGCTCAATGTGGTTACATAGTTGGACATGAACACATTTTTCAAGTAGATTCACCAGCGTCGGGATGCTGGAAATGGGGCAAACATTGTTAGGGTTGTTTGGATCATCCCTTGTTTTTTTTTTAAGATGGGGGTAACCTGATTTTAGGCAGTCCAGGATTTTGCACTGTCATAGTTAAGCATTTACAATCTTAGTTCAGAGTGGGAGTATAGACATTTGTTGTCGTTGAAGAGGATGGAGGGAAGAGGATAAGATTTGTTGGAAACAAGTGCATTGGGCTCCAAGTAGCCCTAACCTCTGGCAACTTCTTCCCCCAAGATCTTCAGCCACACTACCTCAAGGGCACCGGGGCCTGTTTCTTGGGTGAGCTGCTCGAGGTCCTCTCACGACTCCTGTGTCTCCTGCCTATGGGTCCATTCGAGGGTTACCCTTGTTTTCCTTGGGCTCCCCAGGTTGTGTAGGGCCTGTCCTGACTCCCCTGCTTGTAGTGGACCTCCTGGACCTTGCTGGTTTCAACCGTGCACCTTCTTGACTTCCTGCGTGGGTTGCTATTGTCAAGGCTTGTTGGTGCTCCCGCCAGACACTGACCCCTCAGCACTCGATTTACTTTGTGGGACAACTGGTATCTGGGTCCTGGTCTTCCTCAGCATTGTCTGGTCCTCACAGCTGCAGAGTCAAGGTCACTGTCCCCTTTCCAGATAAACCCGATATCGGGGGGCATTTGTCCTCCAAGTCTCCTAGTCACTCCTAAGTGACATAGACTCTGTTCACTCTGCTTGCAGGTACTCCTCTTCAGGAGTTCATGTTTGGGGTGGGTACGTGGCCAACCACCAGGAGAAATGGCCGCTTCTTGAGGTGGCTCGTCCGAGCGCGCCCGTCTGTGCAAATACATCAGGCAGCTGGTGTATTTGTCTACCGGAATGCAGCAGAAAGTACATGGGATTGAATAAGACTATCCCCATAAAAATCCTATAGGCGACCCCAGAGAACGAGACGATTTGGCCTGGAGGGGAGCGCCTTCCTTGCAGCACAGACTCCACCGCACTGCGGCCTGGGGCTCTGTCTGGCTGGCCTGCAACGCTCTGGCATCTACACTGCAATCCAGTGCTAGATTGAATGCCCATAACAACCACTGCTGAGTCGTCGCCCACAACTGAGGCAGCATGTTGCGAGGCACTAGGACGGCGTGATCCCGGCGAGATCCTGACTGCCTGCTTGCCGCCGGCCGCCGGGAGACTTGATTGCCCCAACTATCCGTGCCGGTGAGTGATGGCTGCTGTATCCCTCGAACTGCTTGGGGTAGTGCCTGGACGCCGCCCACTGTATTTGGAAGCAGTGTGGTATCAATCATGACTGGGCCTATTTCACCACTGCCGAATTGACTTGGCTGGAGTGACCTGGATTCCCCTCTGGCCCCCTGTCCCCTAAGCTCCACAATATATCCCCCCGGCTGGCTCCAGCTATAATAAGCGACGGCACATAGGCTTGGTAAAGCCCACAGACACATTTGGGGAGCTGGGACAGATCTGACTCTCCTCCTGGAGGCCGTGAGGGAGGCTAATCACGTTGCAGCCATCTTGGGCCGGTGGACGCTGCCGGGGGTGCTGGACCATATTGTCATCGGGGGCCTCGAGTGACTGCCTGGTCCAGCGAAGAATAGGCCCTGATGGATGCGTGGCCTTGCAGATGACCTTCATCCCAACACCCTACTGAGTGCGGTCTGTTCTGTTCCTAGAGCCTGGATATCTGTGTCCCCTACCTCGTGCTATTATGTCAGGCCTGGTCTGCCATAGTTCGACGGACGATTCAGGCAGCCCACCAATTGCACGGGAGAGTTTTGTACCCCTTAATTTTGGAGTCCACGCCGGCGGTGCCAGTTGCTCCATGGCAGGGGGTCACAGCTCTAAAGCAGCATTGCAGGCTAAATTGGATAAATATGCGTGGGATGGTGGCCCCGGTGCAAGCCCGAAGGAGGGACCAACCGCGCAAGAGAAGCAACAATCGTGTGGGAAAAAAGAAAGAACCAATGCCACAGGACATTATGGAGGCCATCACAACTATGCGCATGTTGTTGGAATCACCCATCAACGCTGTGTCCTCGGAGGTGTCCCTGATCCAGGCAAATATGCGCTCGATGAACTCAAGTCTACACTGAAGGAAGTTGAGATCAAAACGAGGTCACTGGTCAAGGATGCCTCTGACCTGCAGCGCAAGATGGAGGCCATGCAGACCCATGTGGAGGAATTGATCACCACCTATCTAAAGCGACAGGTCTCTCCAACTCCTTTTTTGTCAAAAGGGCGCATTAAGTGCCAGGTGGCCCCCCACGTCCCTTGCTGGCTAGGATATTCAATTTCTGGGACAAAGATGTCATCCTGCAGTGTGCCCAGTCAGCGGCGCCGGTGGCATACCAGAACAGCCGCATTACCTTCTTCCCGGACTTCACCCTCAAGGTGCAACATCAGCGACGCAGTTTCCTGGATGTAAAAACGGCGCTTCGTGAGTAGGAACTGAAATATGCCATGCTCTTCCCCGCCAAGTTGAGGGTGGAATCGGAGGGGAGGGCCTGGTTTTTCACCACCCCTGAGGACGCCTGGGACTAGCTCTACAGATGGCGTACGGCAGGCCTGAGGAACAATCGCGTCTGGAGAGCGAGACTGGAGGAGGGCACTGGCCTATCTGGCAGAAGCACTCCGCTTGAAGAGCAAGAGGTGGCGACTGGAGTGCCGGAATGTGTAGTGGGCTTCGTCTGCATCTGGGGGCATATCGGAGCAACGCCCCCCCCCCAGTACTGCAGACCATGTAATCAAACTGTGATGTGGTTTTACTTGGGACTCTTCCACAATAGACTTAATGTGACTTTCCATTGGTCCCAGGCCCTTCTTTATAGGTCCCACAATGCTTTGGGGGGTTGGATAGCTGCTTCCGGACTATTTCAGTTTGTGGAATGTGGTTACTAGTTGCTAATTTTATGACGGGTGCTCGGCTGGTTACACACACCTACAAGTTTGGTGAGGGTGAGCGATAGGCACTCGGGTAGTTTGGGTGGATGGGAGGTTTTGACACCGCCAAGCAGGGAGGCAGAGAGGGGAGTTTTAGGGGTTATTTTATGGGCTGGGGGATTGTTTTATGTGTATTGTATTCCTTTTGTTGCACAGGCATGACACATCTGACTGGTCTCACATAAGGGCAGATGCAGGTTCCTCTTCTTCGGGGTACACATTGTTTATTGGTCCCTGGAGCTCAGGACGGGCTCCCTCCGAGGACGGTTCTGGGTAGTATTCTCCGGATTTTTATGTTCCTCTAGAAAGGAGTAATGGGCATGGTGACTAGACAAAAGCTTAAGCTACTGTCTTGGAACGTCAACTGGCTGGGCGATAAAATTTAAAGGGGTGTGGTTCTTCAATTTTTAAAGCGCCATACTCCGGATGTTGTACTCTTACAGGAGACCCACTTGCTAGGTAATGCATGCAAGGCCCTGTCCCGCTGGGGTTTCCATTTAGCGTCCCATTCAGCTTTCGGCTCTGACTCCCGGGGTGTGGGCATCCTGTTCCATAAACCGTTACCCCTAACCGTTGCCTCGGTTTGCACTGACACTTTGGACAGATTTGTAGCCATCTCTGGGACTTGGGAAGGGAGCACGTTCAATCTTGTCTCGGTCTATATACCACCAGGCTTGCACACCCAATCCTTTATCGACCTCAGCGATCTCCTTCTCTGCTTACCAGATGGCAGACTATTGATCTGGGGCAACTTTCATTCTATTGTCTCTGATTCACTTGATCATTGGCCCAAGAGGGAATTGCCACCCTCCCGCAAGTGGATTCATAGCTTTCTTGACGCGATGGGCCTTGTCGATATATGGAGGGGCTTACACCCAACCGATCTTCAATACTATTATTTATTGGGGCCTCACTGCAGCATGTCCCGGATAGACCACGTGCTGATGCTAGCTCACCAATTCCACATCGTCAAAGACATACAACATCTGGCCCGGTGGATCTCTGACCACTTTCCCATTCTATGTAAC
Organism: Lissotriton vulgaris; assembly: GCF_964263255.1. Taxonomy (NCBI): domain Eukaryota; kingdom Metazoa; phylum Chordata; class Amphibia; order Caudata; family Salamandridae; genus Lissotriton; species Lissotriton vulgaris. The sequence goes on along the minus strand of NC_141696.1, from coordinate 93,061,704 downwards.
TTGGAGATGGGGGAGCTCAGGGTTGGCCGTGTGGCTCGGATCAACTCCTGGTATCTCATGGACCCCTCCTAAAGAGACAGGGTCCTGAGCGAGACGGATCTTTATTTTCTGGAGAACGCGGGTTCGCTTGACTCATCGACAGTACTATGGGAGGCCCATAAGGTGGTTTTAAGGGGGTGGTCTTGGAACCAATCGCCGGACAGTGGAAGGAAAGGGGGGCCGCCATGGCGCACATGGAAGAAGAGATCCTTGACTTGGAAAACGCAGTTCAAATACATGACTCAGTGGAAGTGCGCCAGAAACTCTGCATAAAAGTTAAGGAATTCTCTGACTTAGCTACAGAGGTCGCTACGACACACCACCGGGCCACGCTGAGTAAGATCTATGATGTGGGAGAAACGGCAGGCAAATTACTGGCCTGATTGGATCACAGAGACAGGGCCCAGCGCGTTGTGGTAGAGCTGGAAACTGACTCTCCTCCCCGTCTTACTGCGCCACAAGACATAGTAGACACGTTTGCCCAATATTACCAGTCGCTCTACACATCCCGCACAGCACATTCTGAGGAAGAAGCAGCTTCCCTCCTCCGTGAAATCTCGATGCCACTCCTTACCAAGGAGGAATACTCTGACCTAGATCTCGATATTACAGTGGCGGAAGTCGAAAAAAAGCCATCCATGACCAGCGATGAGGTAAAGCGTTGGCTCCTAATTGCATCCCTATTGAATTGTTCAAAATCACAGCGAGCAAGAATGCGCCCTTTCTTGCCTCCGTGTATCGAGAAAGTAAGGAAAGGGGTATCCTATCTGAGGATCAGAGGCTGGAAAACATCATCGTCATTCCTAAAGCGGGCAAGCCCACCAATAAATGCTCGCCCTATAGGCCCATCTCATTGCTTAATTGCGAAAATCCTGGCCAAGATTCATGCCACTCGTTTGCTTGGGATCCTCACCCGCCTGGTCCACCCAGACCAATTGGGATTGATGCCTTCAAGAAATACCTCTCTTAACCTGTGCAGGCTTCACAGAGTTCTGGGCCGGGTGGATATAATTAGGGTAGATATAGTTGGGGTGTCCCTGGATGCTGCATCAGCTTTTGAAACCATCGAATGGCCCTATTTGTTTACCATACTCTGCAAATTGTGGTTTGGGTCTGAATTTACCAACTGGGCGTGGCTTCTCTACTGCCAACCGCTTGCACAAGTGGTTGTTAACAACAGGAAATCCCCCAACCTACTATCCGGGGTCTTCGATGGACACATGACTGGGAAGACCGTATTTCATTATATGCGGATGATATCTTCCTTTATTTTGCCTCCCCTGTGGCATCCTTCAATGTGGTCCTGGACATATTCTGCGTGTTTGGCAGGTTCACAGGATATACGATCAACTGGTCTAAGTCAGTGCTCTATGTTCTTTATGACAAGCGGCCCTCACTTCCTCTGGGCTGCCAAATAGCAGAGGCCCCTGACGGCTTCAAATATTTGGGAACCTGGGTCTCTAAAGACCTTTCCAGATTCGACGATACCAATCTCCTGCCGCCTCTGGTGCATCTTAAAGCTGACGTTCAACACTGGAAGTCACTCCCATTGATTCTCTTTGGGCGTGCAGCCCTGTTCAAGATGATGTCCCCTCCCAGACTTTTAGATGCACTACAGAACACCCAGCTTCCGGTCTCCGCCACATTTGTCAGGGACCTCAACAGTGTGGTTCGAGATCTCTTGTGGGAGGGCAAGCCACCATGTATTGCCACCCATAAACTTATGCTAGGTTGGTTCGATGGGGGTATAGGGCAGCCACGGCCCGCGGAGGGAGTTTCGGTGGGGCAGAGAGGCGGGGTGGTGGAGGGGCAGGGTGGGGGGGTGCTAAAAACCGGAATATGGATAATTGAAGGTAAGTAAACAATTTAATAAATAAAACAAATTTTGTAGCGCGCCCTGCATCGCATTTTGCAATGCAGGGCGCGCTACGAAATTCGTTTTATTAATTAAATTGTTTACTTACATCCAATTATCCATATTCTGGTTTTTAGCACCCTCCACCCTGCCCCTCCACCGCCCCCCCTTTTCTGCCCCACTAAAACTCCCTCCACGGGCAGCGGCTGGTATAGGGGTTCCGCATATTACTGGGCGGCACAACTCGCAGCCATTAACCAATGCACCTATAGATCACAGGACGACCGACCTTTAAACTCGTCAGATGGCTCCTCCCGGAAGACAGCTTCAGAGGTGCGATATATGCACAATCTTTGCAGCCTGTCTTGACTGGCCTGACTGGGCACGCAGTTGCCATATGGAAGGCGGCCAATAGGAGTCTGGGCTGGGAGGGTAGACTCACACGAGCCACACCACTCTGGCACAGTGAACAACTGGGTAGGCTGATCTGCTCGAAGGGCTGTGAAAAATAGGACCTCCTAGGCTTCTCCGGGGTAGGTAATTTATGGAAATCTGGGGATGTGGTGCCCTTTTCCCGACTGAAGCAGGAGTACGAACTCGCTCAGTCTGAATACTTTAGATATCTTCAAATCAGACAGGCCCTGCTCGCTGTTCTCTCAAGAGGTAGCGATCTCCCTGACTCCTCCCCACTTGAAGGTAGAACACTCGACGGAGACCTGCCAGACAAAGCCATATCCCTCATCTATAAGAAGCTTGTTAACAATTTTGGGAAATCCTCTGACCAGCTTGCGTGCCAAATGGGACCACGATGCTGCGGGTCTAGATGACATGGAGTGGCAGGCGGCGGTGGCTTCCTCTTACGAGGTGGCCTTTTCCTCCCAGCTCCAACTGGTCCAACTTTAACTACTTCATAGATCCTACCTCTCAGGGCCTTTGCTGGCTCGTATGGGTTACATCACAGAGGGTGGCTGTGTATGGCAGTGTGGGCAAGAGGGTATATTTATTCATATTAACTGGGAATTTGATGTGATCCAGGGGTCTTGGGAGTGGGTGGCAAGCACTAGGGCAACATATCCACTGCAATATAAAGTTAGCAATGTTGAATATTTGGGATCCTACAGACTTGAACTCCAGGGAGCGACGGTGTGTCACACTTGGGCTCATGATCTGATCGCTAAACGAAACATCACACTGCTTTGGAGGGCTCCAAACCCGCTGACAATCGTGGACTAGTCCAACGATATGGACTGGTGCATGGTGACAGAAAAATCCATGTATGACGCTAGGGGGTGCCCGAGCAAATGGACGCATATTTGGGGACAGTGGAACACTGACAGGTGGGAGATTTGCGTGCCGCCAATAGCTAGAGAAGATATTACAGAGGGACTTGATGTCACATAATGAATATTGCCATCTAGATACTGTAATATGTACACCAGGGAGGGGTAATGACTGTGTATCGTATGTGCTTTCTTGATTACCAATGCCTAGATCATGTAAAATGCCATTGTTGTTTTTTGTTTTTCTTCAATAAAAAGTTATAAAAACATTTAAAAAACTCTGTGAGAATCATGAGACAAAAAATCCATGATTGGATTCCCACAGACACTTTCTCCTCTTCCAGCAGCAGCACTTTCATGAAGTCCTCCATTGGGTCCGATGGGGGTTTCTGACACCACTTCACACGTATGCACCCGGCTTCTGTGGTTTAAGTAATGTGGGTACTAGGGTACCCACGAGTGGGGTGGCTCTCCAAACTTCCATCTTCTATGGGGTTTCTTCAAAGTCCACTGTGAAGTGTCTTTAATCTTTGAAAATCTTACCGCAGCTTGCACAGAGTTGTACAGAGTGCGCTTTCGTGAACTCACACTGCGCATGCTCTCCGTGGGGGTCCCTATTGCCTTACCTTGGATGGTTTTGTGGATCCCCAGCGATTGTAGGTCCTTTTGATATCATCCTGACTCGATTCATGGTTCTTATACCACTTGCTTAATATATGGTGTTGTCCCCTGCCTGGGGCCACTGTGTATTTCATGTTATTTACTGTGTTTCTTTGCTAAAGTATTGTGTGCATTGTGTTTATCTCCGTGTTGGAGATTCTTCAACCTGCTAGAGAGCATTATGTAATAAATACATATTTTTATGAATACTTGGCGTGGTTCTATTCAGTTAATCTATACTATAAGATTGCATTCTGGTGAAACAAGCTTTACACTCCTTCTGGACTAAGCCTGAATGCTGCTCTCCACAGCTACCACTTAGAGAGCTTTCTAAGGTTGTCTAAGACCTCTTAAATCAGCATAAGGGTTGTCTGTACTGGTGCAAGGTGCTCACTTACAGTACTAGACATCATATACCAGACCAGCCTCGCACATGTATGTACTTTCACATTGCATTTACAGGTGAAAAGTGCCCAGAGCCCAAGGCTACTAAAATAGAATCAGCAAAACCCAGGAGGTGTCCTATGTGAAGAACCAACCTCCTCTCAACAGAAAAAAACCTGCAGGGGTGTTCTCAACTCCACAGGCACAGAACACACAAGTACCTACCCGGCCACCCACCTACCACGTGCTTCACCCCCAAGGACTTATCCTAGGTGTGGTCTGGTGATAGAGAAAGGCCTGCTAAGGGTTGGCTACTGAATGAGAAAGGATAACCTAAGCATAATACATGTTTGACAGGCTACTCTGGTGGGTGTCACAATCAGTATTGTGTCCCACAACTAGTCAGTGCAGTGCCAGCCCTCTGTATGCTTAGAAACACCATAGGTGCAAGTGCGCACACTCAGGCGGGCAATTGCAGGCTTGACACATTTCACAAATCACCATTGGCTCAAGTGCGCCTATACTGGCCTGGAATAGCAAGCTGGACACATGGTTAGAGACCTCATAGGTGCAAGTGCACAAATGGGCCTGCAATGGCAGGATTGACACATACTTAAGCACCTTATTGATGCAAGTGCGAACTCACTGGTCTGCACTGGCAGGTTATGGCATGTTTTACAACCATCAGGTAAGCGCCTCTCCCTATTGTGAAAAGGAAAGATGCGTGCACTTTCACATTGCATTTACAGGTGAAAAGTGCCCAGAGCCCTAAAGCTACTAAAAGAGAATCAGGAAAGCCCAGGAGGTGTCCTATGGGTGGAACCAACGCCAATAGTCATTAGTAAAAGCCCACAGGGGGTTCCTAACTCACCAGGCATAGAATACACGTGTACCTACCCGGTCACCACCTACCACGTGCTTCACCACTCCAGGACTTATCCTAGGGGTGCTCAGGTGATAGGGAAAGGCCTGCTAAGGGTTGGCTAATGAATGAGAAAGGCCAAATTAACCTAAGCGTAATCCATGTTTGACAGGCTACTCTGGTGGGTGGGACAATCAGTGTTACCTCCCACAACTAGCCAGTGCAGTACACGCCCTCAGTATGTGTTGCACTTTTTTACAGGCCACTCACTGGTCTAACATCCCAGCCAATTAAGTAAGCACTCCTCCATGCCATGTGCAGGAAAGGTGCATGCGCTTTCCTATTGCAGTGAACGAGAGTCCGAAAAAACTAGGAGGACAAAAAGTCAAATGTTTCTGGGAAATCCCCAAACAAGGGCAATGTCCAACAACTTGTTTCACTAATCAGTGCATCAACAACCTACCCATCCATCCATCAATGCCCTCAGTCACTCACCGATAATTCTATGCCATCACTCATCTACTGATTCATCAAACTTTTCACACATCCCCATATTCACCCACCAATTTAGTCGATCACACCTACATTTCTAGTCCTTGCCCTTTTATTTAAAAAGGTCAGACATATTATCTTTACCAAGGATTGCTATTGTTTTCATCCCCTGATGCTTCTCGGGGGTTCAGAAGCCCGCTGGGCACATCTGTTCTGCTGAACCCCTGCGCATGGCCCGTTCCCAATGGGCCTCAACACCAGCATCATATAGGCTGGTTCTGGTGCGGGAGCGCTCTGTGCTGTGTCACGGTGTGCACATGCGCAGGGTTAACAGGGACTCGTCACCTCCTGCTTACAACCAATTGATAAATAATTAATAATAAATGAATTCCCTGAGTTAACACCATAACATATAAATTAAAAAAATATTAATACACAAAAAATATAAATTCATTTATTATATTTAAATAACTTCCCACCCTATTCCCCTATAAACCCACAACTCACTCCTAAAAAAATGACACAAGTAACATAATTACCAATTAATTTATTAATTAAATAATTAATAATTAACAACCTATTAATAATAAATTAATTACCACAATGAACACTATAAAATATACATTACATTTATATGAATAAATACAAGATATTATACATTTATTAGAATTAAATTACTTCCCACTCTATTCTCCCTTAAACCCACAATCTGCTCCTAAAAAATTACACATTTAACATAATTACCAATTATTTAATTCATAATAATTAACATCCCATTAATAATTAATTAGTAATACATTAATTCTCACAATTAACACTATAACATCTAAAATTAAATAAATACTAATACATAAAAAAACTTCTATTTTATTATAATTAAATTAATTCCCACAACCCGCTACAGAACTAAAACATGCTAAATTTTATTAAAATAAAATTCATAACTACTAAAAAATGAACACATACATTAAAAAACAAAAGCAATTCTTATACGAAAAAATAGTTCACATACTTTTTAAATACATAATAAAATGCATATCACTAATTAAACCACTAATATTTTAAACAATTATATTTTTGCAAACGATATTATTAACTTCGATATTTCCAAAAATGATATTTCTTACATTCAAGTTGAGAGTCTTGACCACGATATTCTTGCTGCCGATATTTCTGTATCACGATATTTCCAACTCGATATTTGTGAATGTCGACATTTAAAACTCAATATTCTGTCTGTCCACCAGTATTGTCTAATGGCAGCTTTTACTCTTCTAAGGTATTGTAGAGAGTTATTATGCCTGTCAAAGAGTGTGTATAATGCATATTACAAAATAATTGTTTTTAAAAATGGCCAGGAATGTCCATGCGATATTACTGTACTTGGAATTACCAGTACTGGGTGTATCCTTAATTTTGAGGTGCAGAAGTAAAGTAGTGTTCCAACTTGCACTCTAGGGTCACATCAAAAATACGAAATTAATATGCTAATCCATAATATTGCACAATATTCATTTCTCAATTCCGCACAAGATTTAATCCATTGAAATATTCGGGGTAAGTGTAGTTGTAAAGGAGATTTTCCTTCAAGCCATGGGTGACAGGGGCTCCTTTATTGCACCATTTGCAGTAAGGACTGTGACCTTTGTTAGCTTTAGGACATTAGCCCTGCAGTACTAGAGTCCAGACACCATCACTGTCATAACCAGTAGCTTCACTGATCAATGATAAGCAATTTAGAGACTTTAGCTAATCTTACAGATAAACGTGGGCAACCACATTCCACACCTGTGTGGTGAAAGGTGGCGGTAAATCAGTGGTGGCACACAGGTTTCGTACTATGACTGAAGCTGGCCTTGCTGTGGTGGCCACAACAGGGGCATAAACTTGTTTCACTTTTTGTCAACCAGGTGGATTTTGGTTGATTTATTTATTTATTTATTTATTTATTTATTTAGTCATTTATTCATTCATTTATTTATTGAGGCTTTTTCTTTAGTGCAGGTTTTAGCCCATAAAAGGTGTCAGAGTGCTTTGCAAAGAAAGCAGAATTTAAACAAAAGTATTTCACAGATACACACAAGCATATGTTACAGTTCTGTGACTAAATATACATTTGGGGGTGACAGTGAATGTTGCTCAAGATCAATTTGGGCTTTTTCTATATTTCAGAGTAGCTAGGTAGGGGTGTGGGTGCGCATCTTTTCCAGGATACGGATCGGTGGTTTCAGATGTGACTCATCCTGGCTTCTTGTTGGACCGTGAGGATTATGGAATCTCATTTAGAGTATGGGGGATTCACCTTTGATACGAGGAAGCATCAGGTCAGCAATGCCCCCTTGGGCAAGTGGGATATGGGTTAAGATTGTGAATTTATCTATATGCCCTTAGGTGTTGAGTAATATTTCACAGAGAAGGTGGTCAATTATTTCTTACTTTGGATTTTGAAAGAGAGTAATTGTTAGACCTGACAGCCTTTTGCCTACCTCCTCTACTTTTGCAGACCTTGTTTGTGCTGGCTTTAGGACTCTCTGCAGTTTACCACTGCTAATCAGTGGTAAAGGGCTTGGGGTTTCTCCAGAAACATGATAACATTGGCTTATTCCCACTTTGTATATTTAATTTACATAGAAGTCCACAGTAAGGTGCAATACATGTGCCCATGGACTGTAAAAGTAAATGCTGATAGTAAGACTACAGAACCGATTGTGCCACTCACTTAAGTAGCTCTTTAACTATGTTTCAGAACTGCCATTGCAGAGCCTCTTCGTGCAGTTTCACACTGCCATGTCGACCTGGCAAAATCACCCTTTCGCTAGACCCAAACCTTTGATTTGTATGTATGTGTCACCTTTAAGGTAGACCTTGGACAACCCACAGGGCAAGGTGAAATGTATTTAAAAGGCAGGGCATGTATTTTTAAGTTTAACTTGTCCTGGATGGTAAAAATCTCCCAAAATCCTTTGTCACTACTGTAAGGCCTATTTTTCCCATGGGATAATATTGCGATTACCTTATTACATCTTACATGCGCAATTTACAACCTGGTAGAGATAAACTCTTCAAATTTCGTGTCAATAGAATCACAATTTAAAATCCCAATTTAGGTGACGCTGGATTTTATATTGCAATTATGAAAATTACACTTTTAGAAAATACTTGATGTATCATGTGCCCTAACCACAAAGGGCCTTACGGTATTTAGAGGACCAAACAAATGGAGGAAAATGATACATACCCCTGTGATAAATCAACCCACGTGCTATAAATTAACTGTTTGTTGGGCACTTGAATTAGTTTTTGATATAAAGAGCACTGTACCTATTGGAGACTTATTTATGTTTGTGATAACAGATGCATAAAATATTAATACATGTATCGATGAGCTATGTCACCCTTGGGAATATATCTAAGTCTTTTCCATTTAAAATATCCTTTATGTGACTTTTTGTTTTGTAATATCTTATGGATATATTTTGTGTATGGAAAAATCCTCCAGAAAAACTATTTCTGTGCACTACATTTATTTTAATTCATATGTTAAATGTTTGCCAGTATGTCTACATTTATTTGTCCTGCCAATATTAAAGGTATAGAAGTGTGAGAATACACATGAGAAACAATACAAATATACTTCCAACAAATGTTCGTTTTGAGAGGCGCAGAATAATTACGTAGCTGCGCAAGCATTACATGGTCCATGGTGTAGGTGGTTAATTTTCTATACTTAAATTGACTGATACTGCCCTTGACTGCCTCAATAGAAACTCCCTCCATTATGATATACACTTCTAGAAAGTTGTCATTTTCTTGCTTTAGTCATTTGGTGCCTACTGCCTGTCTATGAGCATCTGCCTTGGGTGAGTGACAGCTGGGCTTTGTTTGCTCCCATTAGACAACCACACACAATGAGAGCTTAGGTGTGACCTGATGGGCCACCCTGGGAGGACAGGACGGAAGAGATGGACCCAGACTCACTTACACTTGCTTAGGCTGTGCTTTGTCACCCCTAAAGGTCTACGTATCCCCCTGCAGTGAGTGTTGAGCCAGGGTAGGGATTGTATGACTTATATGCACTTCAAAGACCCTTCTTTGCAGTAACCACTACTTCAAAAGCCGAACTGGGTATAAGTACTGGACCTCTCACACCACCATAGTGACCAAAACCAAAACACCAACTTAGTGACCAAAAAACTCTGCTGCACAAAGTTCCGCAAGCGGTGGAGTGCATTAGGTTGCGCCGTTTGTGGTGATTTTTAGTGCCGGGTATTTGTCCCTCGCTGGAAAATCAGCACAAATTGCACCATACCTAATGCTAGAGGGTGCTGCTGCTTCCGGCCACTCAAGTAGATGTTCTACTCGAGCAGTAGCTTCCTCAACATGAATAGAAGGTTTCTCAATGCGAGCAATCACGACCATCTGTGGCCGCCCACATTGGGAAATCTCTCTGGCAGGTGGTCTAGCATTAAATTTTTGTTGCTTGCGCTCACCAATTTAATGTTGGTGAGCAAGGTAAAAGCTCCACTCACAAAGTGGAGCTCCTCACCCAGGTCTACTATTTACCTAGGTTTACCCATGACAGAGGTACTAGTATCATGTCTATGTCTTCCCTTATGCTTACCTTTCATCACTGCAACCCTTGCCCCACTGGCATCGGCGTGGGACCCTCCGGCGACCCACAGATAGTTCTTTGTGGCCCTTGGGAAAATGTTTGTGAGTACCCATGGCCTAGACCAACATGAAGCCTTCATTAGAAGGAGGCTAATTCCACTGGAACAGAGGTGGAGTGTGATTTAGGGAGAAGCTGGGCTCTGAGGAAGCTGAGACCATACCTTTTTGGGACTCACAACTGGGTTCATACAGACCACAGATCCCTCAGATAGATCATGCAGATGACGGATGAAAATTCAAATTGTTGAAGTGGTCCATTGCCCTATAGGGAATGGACTTTAAGGTGGAACATCACCTGGGGTCAGACCACAAACTAGCCTATGGTCTTTCCAGGTTGTTCTGCCTTAGTGAAGAGAAATCCCAAAGGGTTGAGTTCCCGATCCTAAGGGGATGGGGGACACATGTTAGACATGACAGCCATAGTGTTGTCTTCCTCCTGACATATTGCTACCCCCTCTACTTTTCTGACCTTGTTTTTGCTGGCTTTAGTACTCTGTGCACTTACCACTGTTAACCAGTGCTAAAGTGCTTGTGCTCTTTCAAAAACATGGTAACATTAGCTTATCCCCAATAGGCATATTTGATTTTCTTGCAATTCCCTTTTAAAGTGCACTACATGTACCCAGGGCCTATATATTAAATGCTACTTGTGGGCCTGCAGCACCTATTGTGTCACCCACTTAAGTAGTACATTACCCATGCCTGAGGCCTGCCATTGCAGAGCCTGTTTGTGCTGTTTCACACTGCCTGTTTGACCTCACAAAACCACCCTTTTGCCAGGCCCAATCCAACCCTTTTACCATATAAGTCAATTTGCAATGTATTCAAAATGCAGGTCATGCACTGTTAAGTTTTACATGTCCTGGCATTGAAAAACTCTCAAATTAGTTTTTCACTGCTGCAACGCCGACCTCTCCCACAGGATAACATTGGGATTCATTTATTACTTCTTATACGTGTAATTCACAATCTGGAAGAGATAAACCTTTTGAGTTTGGTGTCTCTAGAATAACAGTTTAAAATCCCGATTTATGGTGAAGTCGGATATTAAATTGCAATTCTGAAAATGCCACTTTCAGAAAGTTAACTATAAGAGAACAAAGGTCCCTTACACACATGATTAAGGCAATGAACCCAGTGGTATAATAAAGACTGTGTTTTTTGAATCATAGATATTAAAAATTATTATGTTTCTTTTACGTCTAAAAATAAAAAGAACCATATAAAGTAGGACAGTGAACAAGACAAGAAACAAATAGACACAACGAAATGTAGGCATAATCCTCTGTGATCCTAATACAATAACCAGTAAGACCACAAGCACACCGAAAGTGCCTTTGCACAACATATATTTGCTATTAGAATAATAAAGTGTCAAGGAGCTACAGTCAATGGCATTTTGATCCCTATAGCAATAATGAGATCATCATAGAGACTAAGTAATTATAGCCTGATAAGAACGCCTGCTGGAAAATGGGAAAAAAGAGGGAGGGGAGAGATAAGATGAGGGAAAAGGAATCATAAAGAGAATTGGAGTATAAGAACAATTTGAACGACTTGTGGTGGGGACAAGTTGCAAAAGTGCTTGTTAAGTGCCTATAGTGGGCTAAGATAATAAATCACACAAAGGATGTGGCATGTAGTGAGTACATTATTACCAGATCGTAAAGATAAAGGTAACTAACCCAATATGTGCAAAGTGCAATGGCAACCTCAAAAGTGTGTCAATCCTGTGAGGGACCTAGAATCAGTGCGGACAGAGCAAAACCATGCTTGGATCGCATAAATGGACTAACCATAACGTAAGAACACATCCCAAGGAGGCTTAGGACTGGGCTAATGCAGCAGTGTGTCGCTCCTGAGCAAGAAATGTAGTTGTTAAAAAATACACACATCCTACAGATGTCATGCGTATCGAAAGGGATTCGGTATGAAGCAAGTCACGAGGATTCCAATATTTCAGGTTATGCGTCAAGTTTCTTAAGGGAGTCTAAAGAAAAAGAGAATGAGTCATTGGCCAGCTCGAGACCTGGTTGGAGAGAGAGAAGAAAGGATTGAAACTGTGCGCCTGTGATTACCTGGAGATGAAGCAGTGCCCTGCACGGGGGCCACAGGGAAGATGGAGTGCAGAAATGCCACTGCAGCCTGATGGATAGGACCTAGAGACAAAGCAAGGAATGGGTTAGGGGGACAGATTAGTGACCCCATAGTCGAGAACCGAGGAACAGAGTTGCCTGTACTAACCCCAGTGTGAGGCCGGGACTCTGCGGTGGAGTCGTGGTTCAAATTGTTGTTATACTACAATTCTCTTCATGACTCCTTTTCCCTCTCCTTACCTCTGCCCCTCTTCTTTCCTTTTTTTCAATAGGCATTCTTCTCAGGTTATAATTACTTAGTCCTGATGAAGATCCCATTATTGCTTTAGGGATCGAAACAATATCTACTGTGACTCCTTGACACTCATTCTAATACCAAATATATGTTGTGCATTTGCTCTTTTTATATGCTTGTGGTCTCACTGGTTATTGTATTAGGGTCACAAAGGATAATGCCTCAGTTTCTTTGTTTCTTTTCATTTCTCGCTTTGTTCATTTTCCCACTTTCTACGGTTCTTTTTGTTATTTGACATAAAATAAACATAATTATTTTTCATATCTATGATTCGTAAAACACAGTCTTTATTATACCACTGTGTTCATTGCATTATTCATGTGTGTAAGGGACATTTGTTCCTGTATAGATAACTGTACCCCAGGTCCCTCTCAGATTTCTTGGGTTCCCTTGTTCTTTACACTTATACTTTCAGAAAGTTGGCATTTTCTTACTATGGCCATTTGGAGCATGCTGCTTGTCTCTGGTCACTTGTCTAGGGTAGATGACAGCTGGGCTTTGTGTAGCCCCCATAGAAAGCCACACTGAATTGGAGCTTAGGTATGACTTGATGGGCCATCCTGGGAAGTTGGGAGGGAGGAGGCGGATCCAGCTTCACTTATACCTGAATAGACCGTATCCTGTGCCAAGACAAATGGATGCAATCCCCTATGTTTTGAATATGGAGCCAGGAAAAGATAGGCAGGACTTCTGTGCATTTCAAAAGCCTGTCTATGATGTTTAGACCACTTATTAGGTGTAAGTACTGGACCACTGAAACCACCAACTCGGTACACTTCTGAACCTGTGACTCCGTTGCAAGCAAGCAGCACTACTGTGCTGCTGAAGGACTGCCACTCTGCAAGACTGCTACTTTGCTGGACTCCTGCCTTGCTGTTCTCCTTCCTGGGTGAGAATGACTGAACCTGCATTGCATGAACCCAGAGTGACTCCAAGGACTAGCTGGCTGGCCTCCTGTTCTGAAGTCTCAGGGACATAAACGGTTTCCAACCACCCTGCTCCTACACCTGGACTCTGTCATCTGTGAATCTTTCCTGCCAAGTGGTGCCACCCCTGTTCTAGGGGGCCTAAGGTGTTAGCTCCAGCAAAACTGATGCATCCTTTGCTGTGGGAGCAGAATTGCTGAATCACTGCTGTTGTGTGGAAAAGAACTGGTGCATCACCTTTGGAACCGTCAATTTGATGCTTTTCCTGGTGCAAGGTCCTTGCATCCTGACTGCAACCTCTATGACAATGATGCATCTCCACATTGCAGCCTCTGCGCGCATCAAAACGGATCATCACCTCGACTGCACAGCACATTATCACCACGGGTCTTCACATTGCAAGCCCCAGCACCTGGATCCTCGATGAATGAATGAAATAGGTCTTATTGGGCGCAACTTAGCCCAAGGGCATCAAGGTGCCAGACATAACAGCGTGAACAGACAGACATATAACAGAAGTCTTTAAGCACCAGGTCCAGGGTCTACGAATAAGAGTCCCGGAAGAGCCAGGTTTTCAGTTGTTTACGAAACAACCCCGGCAGAGGTTGAGAGGCCAGTTCTGGAGGAAGGAAGTTCCAGAGTCTGGGCGCCAGGGTAGAAAAGGCTCTGCCTCCCTATCCGGCCTCTGCAAATCTCAGAACCGTAAGAAGATTTTTAGAAGAGGATCGAAGCACTCTACTTGGGCGGTAAGGCTGGAGAAGGGAGCAGACACCTTCAGAACCATAGCCATAGAAGGCCCCCTGGGCAAGACAGAGAAGTTTAAAAGATATTCTAGCCTGGACAAGAAGCCAGTGGAGGTCTTTCCGGGCCTGAGAATTTGAAACAAGCCGGGGAAGATCCAGGACCATCCTGGCCGACGCGTTTTGAACCATTTGGAGGCGGTGACCGCAGATTTGTTCATGCCTCCATATAGAGCATTACAGTAGTCTAGTCTCGAAGAGACCAGAGCCACTGTTGCTTGTTTCCGGGACGCCGGAGAGAGATAGGATGACATTTTTCTGAGGATCCTGATGATACCACAGCAGGTAGATACTGTCCTGCTGACTTGAAGGTCAAAGGAGAGAGTGGTATCAAACAGGACCCCCAGAATTCTGGCCGAATGAGAAGGGACTGGACAGTCTCCAAGGGAGGGCGGCCACCATTCATTAGACCATAGGTCCTGTCTCCCCCCGAAAATCTGGACCTCCGTTTTGTCTCCGTTAAGTTTAAGGAAATTTCGAATCATCCACTGGGAGACTGCTTCCATACATGCTCTAAACTTGGAGGCAGTCTCAGCCACTGACTGGGAAAGGGAGACCAGGATTTGGGTGTCGTCAGTGTATGACAACACCTCAAAGCCAAATGATCTTACAACTGAGGCCAGGGGGGTCACATAGATATTGAATAACAGGGGACTTAAGGCAGACTCCTGAGGGACCCCACATTTCAGAGGCCTCGAGGATGACAGAAATTCACCCAGCTGAACTCGTTGCTCCCTTTGATGGAGGAAGGAGGACAGGAGCCTGAGTGCCGGGCCACCAACCCCTATCTCCCCCAGCCTGGCAACCAAGACCGAGGGCGACGGGGTGTCAAAGGCCGCCGTGAGGTCGAGGAGGACCAGAAGAGTGGTATTGCCCCTATCAACTTCCGACCGAATATTATTGGTAACGACAGTGAGAGCGGATTCTGTGCTATGAGCACTACGAAAACCATGTTGAGAAATATCTAGGAGGTTGGAGTCTTCCAAAAAGGCGGTAAGATGGCGATTTAAGTGAGCCTCCAGTATCTTGGCAGGGGTAGGCAGTAAGGAGATCAGGCAGAAATTTTTCAGGACTCCAGGGTCCAGAGAGGCCTTTTTAAAGAGCGGTTTAACGACCGCCAGTTTCCAAACGGAGGGAAAAATTCCCTCAGTAATAGCCTGGTTCATCACTTCGAGGAGGGGGGGAACAATCACTTCCCTGCATGATTTCAAAGTTTTTAGAGGGCAAGGGTCAAGAGGAGAGCCTGACTTGGTGTTATTTAGTAGCTGATTTTAGCTCTCATAGGTGAGAAGAGGAAAATCCAGAAAGCTAAATACTGGATTCACCACCAGAGTGGCGGGCTTGTAGACAGAAGACAAAGGGGCACTGATGTCCAGTTCGGAGTTGAGGAGTTCGAGAGATGAATAGATGTCGGAGATTTTAGTATGGAAAAAAGATGAAATATTATCGCCTAACTCCTGAGATTCTACAATTGGATCCGAGTTTTGAGGTGCAGATAGCGAACCGATGATCTTGAAGAGAGCTCTCGTTGATTTTAGTGATGCCGTCAGATTGTTATAATGGGCCTTTTTCTCCTCAATTATTGCCGTCTTGTATGCCTTAAGGAGCAGTTTATGTCGATTTTTCCCGGTAGAATCTGGGTGGGCAGACCATTTCCTTTCATGTTTCCTGCATTCCCTTCTCAGTGTTCTAAGGCGGTCATTGAACCAGGGCATAGAGGGACTCTTGCGGGCACAGTAGTGCTGTTTGGCAGGGGCCAGAGTATCTACGGCTCTAGAGATGGAGTTTTTCAGAGCTGTAGCGGCAGAGTCTACGTTGGTATCAGGACGAGAAATCAGTCCAGTCAAATATGGGGCCAGGGTTTCATTACTAATCTGTTTGAAATTGCGTCTAGTTACCCCTTTCTTAGTATCAGAGAGGAATGAGGAGGAGTGTGGGATGTTCAACTCAAAAGGTACTGCCAGATGATTGGACCAGGACAAAGGAACGGGAGTTTCAGTTTTGAGTCTAATATCATTAGAGAAGATGCCATCGAGAGTATAGCCGGCCAGATGGGTAGGACCGGCCACAAGCTGAGTCAGGCCGCAGGCAGCTAGGGAGTCCACCAGGGAAGTAGTATCTCTAGAACTATCATTTTCTAAATGAAAGTTAAGATCGCTCAGCAAGGTGAAGTTAGGTCTATCCAGGAAAGGTTCAAAGAGATTCAATAGGTCCTGAGAAAAAGCGGGTCTGGGACCTGGAAGCCTATAGCACAAAATGCCAGAAAAGGAAGCTGTAACAGTAAGGTTGATAGAGAAATATGCTGCTTCACAAGGGTCAGAGGGGGTAGATAGAAAATCCATCCGGCAAGTGAGCGAAGTCTTATGCAATATGCCTAGACCACCCCCTCTGCGCCTGGTTCTATCCATTCTAGACAAAGCATAGTCTGGCAGAATGGCAGCGACTAGGTTGGGGCCTGAGGAATCCGATGCCCAGGTCTCAGTAATAAAAACCAAGGAAGGCTTCCTTTGCGAAACAAAATCATGAAAGGAAATATTATTCTTGCAGAGTGACCTGGCATTAATAAGAAAGCACAGCTCTTTTAACGCGACAGTACTCTTACAGGCTTTAGTGGCTCCATGCGGCATTTCCGGATGTTTTCTCTTATTATGCACAAGACTACAGCTAGCACATGGTGCATAGTAGGTATCAATGGGGCATAAGGTATGGTAAAAAAAAACAAAATACAACAACTAGAGAGAGAGGGACGAGACAAGACACTCTCAGTCCCCCGGATAATTATGTCAAACAACAAAAGAGTGTTGTCAGAGGAGAGTTTCGTTAAGCACAGTTAATGAGAAAGATGAAATCAACCTATAAGGAAGTCGCTTAGGGATTTCTCTAGAAGCCCTCACTCACCACCCTGGGCGGTGACATGCTTCATCATCGGGCCCACCAGGAGCAGCTGAATACCTCCCTGGTGTGCTACAACGCCAGATTACTGCGGAGTTGGTTTTTCGTGACAATAGTGTGAAAAGCAAGTGAATTAAAAAATGCCAACAAGCTGTACCATACAAAAAACTTTATTCGGTGGTTAGCCAGGCATTAATTAAAATAAATGTGTCGGGAAATTTACCAACTAATGTGTTGGGTATTTCCACTTAGAGTGGGGTCGACATGTTTCTGCCCATATATGTGTAGATTTTACTGGGCTTTCATCAGGACCAGGTAACTGTGTACCTCGGTGGTGTGGGCGCCCTAAGGCCCACCCTTGCCAGAGGACGTGAAAGTTAAAATTTCTGTGTAAAAATAGGTGCAAAAAGAACAAACCAGAAAAAGTGAGTGTTCCTTCGGAATTTGAGGAACCTGTGGTTTGTTATTTAAAAGATCCACACCCCATGGGTCTCGGGAGGGGGGTGGTGGCGACAATGGCACACCGCCGGCAATGCCAAACACCCGCTCGGCACCTAGCGACACCTTCTACCGCACCCCTTATAGGTTGATTTAATCTTTCTCATTAACTGTGCTTAACGAAACTCTCCTCCCACGACACTCTTTTGTTGTTTGGCATAAGGTATGGTGACAGGATTTAGACTGAGGTCTAAGGGAGAGTATCATATTGAGTGAATATAAGGTACTCCCTACCGGAAGGATGAAGCGGGGAGCAGCCCTCCTGGCCCCTGGCGCGTCCTCAGCGCGGACGGGCGCAGATGGGCTTAACTTTGGCGCGACTTCGGCGCGCGCATGCTGTGCGTGTCCGCTGTATGCGGAGAAAGACATCACGTCTAAATAGGGTTGTGCCTTAAGGTGGATCCCCGCGTGACCCAGACTGACCAATGGGAGCAAGGACACCAATTGTATGCCATTGCGCCCTCCACACAAACGGGAACACCCGGGGTAGAACGGGGCACAGGGCAAGAGAAGCGTCAGGTAAGTAAAGGTCTCAGTGCACAGTAAGGAAAAGTTAAATATTAAAATACGGCTATTTTAAAAGCATAGTATTCATGCAACAAAGCACAATGAAATTTCCTAGAAGTGTTACAGCCGTGGCATCGTAGTCATGCACTCGGTGTTAAAGACCAAACTCTATGAAGTAGGAACTCACACCCTAACACCATTGTATCTCAGAACCAATGCAACAACGCTTCTGTGTGGAAAAAATCAACGCATCACCTCTACTGCAATACAGATGCAACACTCCACAACTAGGATTCGAGGTACTTTGGTTCAGCGGGCCTAACTGGGTCCCTATAGCTGGCCTGCACTCCATTGTGCTCGGCCTCAACTTTTGACTTTGTCCTGGTCCGGCACAACTGGTTATCCCCAGTTGGAGCGTCTTGCTTTTAAGCCCTATTTATTATTTAAAAACACATGACTCAAGTTCTACTTACTAAATGTTTTTCATTTTAGTCTAGATATACATGAATTAAAGTTAAAACTCTTTTCTAACTTCGTCTGCTATCTTTTTGTATAGTGTTTTCACTGTTTCACTCTTTGAAGTGTTGCACAAGTCCTTTACACACTGTCTCTAAGTTAAGCCTGACTGTTCTGTGCCAAGATACCAGAGAATGAACACAGCTTACTTTAGAGTTTTTCTGGCACTCACCCTGACTAGGATTGTGGTTGCTGTTTGACTAAGCTTTACACCCCAGTCATCCAACAAGCCGATTTCTTACAGTAATTTAATGTTAGCAACTCGTCGGGCCACTAAGGAAGAATTGTTGTGAGAGTAGAGTTTTTATCTCAAACATGAAGACTTTTAGAGAGGGATTCATTCTGATTAAATGATGAAAGTTCATCAAGAGCCTGGGGACTCCTTTTGAGAAGCCTTGTTCTATTTCTTATGCAGGGAGGCATTTCAAGAAGAAGGTTGCCGGAGCTCCGAAGGGAGTGTTGACCTACTGAGATGGTCAATTATTCCATGAGATAGATTGGGGTATTTGTGCAAAAGGCTTTGTGAATAATGCAGGATATTTTCATGATACTTCTAGCTTTAATCTGTAATCAAGTTACTAAATGAGAAGTGGGTAATGGGTCGTATTTTCTTGAGTCTGATACAAATCTAGCAGTAGAGTTTAGGTCCACTTTTAGGGTACCAACATAGGCTTTACATTTTCCAGGTAATAATGCATTTCCTTAGTCCATTCTTAATAGGACAAGAGATTGAACCACCTGTTTGTAGTTCTCAGGAGTAAGGAATGGTTTCATTCCTTGTAGTAATTTGCTCTGCAGTTATGCTCCTGTGGCTAAGCTGTTTATGTGTGTTTGGAGGACATCTGCCTGTGGACAGAGTTGGACCAGGAGCCCCCTCATATGATGCATACTTCCTAGTAGCCCAGCTTCAATGGCTATTGCACTGGACTGTGGGACTCCTACTAGGAGAGACCAACACAGGTACTGGACCAATATCAATCCCAATGAACCGGCGTGGGCTAATTCTGGGATCCAAACCAATGACAATCTACCCATTACAGGTGACAGTGGCGCGAGCCTGCAAGCAGTGTGGATCCATCGTAAGTCACATACAATTCCCCTCTGTTCCCCATTGCCGCCACTAGTAGGCCTTCCACAAGAACGAAAATACTATTCAGCTTGAGCCCTTTAAGTCTGGACAGACCACCCAATTACGGAAATAGGATCCATGTTAGCAGGCAGCCACCTACTTCCCTTTGATGAAATAGTAGCTGATACTGGCCTGCCCAGTAGCCAGTTCCTCCTATATGGTCAACTAGTGGTAGATTGCCGTCGAGCATGAAATTTGCGTTATAGAGAACCAGCAGTGCATCCAGTCCTTCATGCCATCCTACAAAGAGGCCATGGATGTCATATAGTGGCTTGGATATACAGAGCCCTCTGAGATTTAACAGCAGGATCACTTACACCGCTACGGGACAAGTGGGAGACAGAATTCTGGAGGCCATTACATGAAAAAGAATGGGAGCAAGTGTTAGAATATCCAAAGAAAGTATCCTGCAATCCCCTATTTAAAAACATACAATTATTTATCTTGCATCATGTATACCTAACGCCCGAGCACCTTCAAAGACACTACCCGAACACACCATTCTCATGTCCAAGATGTCAACTCCCCAGCACGTCCTTCTTTCACATGTTTCGGAATTGCCTAGTGCTTCACTTCTATTGGAGTACAGTACACACATCACTGCACAATGTAACGGGACTTACAGACCTTACTGCATGGGATCCTTGTGCATTGGGCATATTCAAACTTCTCAAACATCACAAATTCTAGGAACGGTTTGCATCTCTAGCCCTCCTATTAGCTAAGCGGGGAATTGCCATGGGCTGGGGAACTCCAACGGGGCCCCCATTGGCAGTCCGGGTAGGAGCAGTCTCTAAATGGGGGGCATCTGAAAGAGAGGCTCTGCGATATGAGGAAGACAGACGCATACATAAATGCCAGATATCCATGCTTAGGTCCTCTTGTAAAGGTGATTTTGTAATTCCGAGATTTAGGCTGGTGAAAATGGGCGGCCACTCGTTCTCCCACTTAGACCCTAAGTTTTGGAATACCCTGCCACCCGCACTGAAAACTAAAACCATCTATCTCCGCTTCCGTAAAGGACGCAAGACATGGCTCTTTTGGCAGTGATTTATGGTTGTTCTCCTTACCTCTTTTAACCCCTTCACTGCGGCGGCTATTCCGCCGCAGTGCTAAGGGGGCGGGGCGGCCGCGCGGCGGTCCCGTGCCCGTGACGGAACCGCTCCGTCACGGCACGCGGGTGAGCTGTGCTTGTGACGGAATGGTTCCGTCATGGACCGCCCCGCTCAATAGAACGCTCAGCGCAGGCACGGACTTCGCCATGACGGAACCGTTCTGTCATTAGCACAGCGCACCCGCAGCTGATGACGGAACGGTTCCGTCATCAGCGTGCAAAGGGTTAATCTGTCCCTTGATGCCGGGAAACCCACTGCGGGTAGCTGTGCGCCTTACAAGTTAAATAAATAAATAAATAAATAAAATGCAATAGGCAATGCTCCTACATACCTTCAAACAAAGTCTAGAACATGCAGGGTTCCCCATGTCAACGCTGCTTCCCCCACAAGATATTTCAAATACATCCGCCTCCGAAGGAGACCACCCATCTGAGCTTAGCACATAATCCGCGAATGCATAGCATACACAAATGACTCCCACCAAGCCTTATAAAGCCACCATTTCAAGCGCTCTAACCATGCAAGCGTAGACTCTCAGCACCGCTCATCGAAAACAATCTTCCTGTCCCCCCTCACTCATTGCACCTCTAGTTCAATTTTATTCCCCCAGTTTATTCACTGTTACTTCACTATGATTACTGGACTCTCGCAGCTGTCCATGTTCAAGTTGAGGACAAAGCACAATTAGCGATTAGAAACCTCTGGGTGATATAGCGCTTTACAAGCTCATAATAACATAACATAACATAACAAATAACAAAATCGTAACCACAATAGTGATTTGAGTTTTTCCGGCTGATAAAAATGTTCACATTCTGTTTACAGTAGTTGGGTGCAAATCGAGTCAAAGTAATGAGAGTATGCCATAGTGTTGTAGAGGAAGGCGGTGCCAGGACAGAGGATGGGATGCTGGTGAGGATGTTCAATTGTTTGAGCAAGGCAGCTTGGACTTGCCTATGAGGAGGTGCATACGCAGGCACTCAATACTTTGGTCCCGATTCACAGAAGTAATCTGAGACAAAATCCTAAACTTACTACTTTTGGTATTCACATAAGGCATTTAGTAGTAGTAAAGTTAGGATTTTGTCTTACGTCTGTCTTAAGTTTGTCTTAAGTCAGTCCTAAGTTTGTCTTAAGTCTGTCTTAAGTCTGTCTTAATTCAAACTTAAGACAAAATCCTAACGTTACTACTACTAAATGCCTTCTGTGTCTACCAAAAGTAGTAAATTTAGGAGTTTGTCTCAGATTAGTTCTGTGAATTGTCCCCACAGTGTAGGAAGAATGACAAGAGAGAGGTGTTTTTGCCATTCAGTGCCAAATAACTTGGTGCATGAAAATCAAATTATAGTTACTTCTGATTTGAAGAGGCTTTGGCAAAACATCATGGGTCTATATCAGTCTATTGAATATGGACATACAAGGGCCAATTGAAGGTGGATATGACCACAATTTGACTAGTGAAACTGCTGATTTAGAAATTACTTACATTAATCACTGGGTGTGTCAGTCCTTTCAAAGCTTAACTTTCACAGCAGAAGGCCTGTAATAATAAAAACCACCCCCTAGGTAGTTTGACTCCATTATCTCAAATACACTGTCAAAAACTTGACATCAAACAGGACCAAGTACGGGATGTGTGGATACTTAGATCTACAGTGTGTTGCAAGGAAAACAAGATTTTTAATGACGCTCCAATCGGTCCAACTAATTTAAGAGCCATGAGTTGACTTTTAAATAGTTCCAGGATCCAAAACGTGTAGTGGGAGATCTTGGAGGTGTACCTTCCAGTCTCTCTTCAAGTTAGATAGTTTAGTGGTGTGAATCACTCTACTAAATTGAAAACTTTCACTTGAATAAGGTTACATTGCCGTGGAGCAGGCAGAATCTAATCAGGACCTCTCTTGTGATACAGGCTGTTTGAAAATGACAAAAAATTGTTCGAAATTGCTATTTTTGGAGGTTTATAGGGAGATCTTTTGAGTACTAGATTAACTACAGATTTGTTAAAAGAGAAGGATTTAAGATTTGGTGCATTAAGTGGGTGATTTCTGGTAACATTTGTAAGACATAGGCCTAAGAATGGGATTGTGTGGGCAAGGTAAGCAAACATGTTGATGTGGTATGATGATCAGGATTAAAAGGATTTGTGACAACAGATGGTCTCATCAGTTGTTGCCTGGGCTTATTGTGACACACACCATGGACATTATTAAACTGTACTGGAATTTAGCACAGCTCTAGTCACTGAAAAAGACACTCTTATCAAAGTTTCATATTTGAATAACTGGATCACCCTAACACTGTCCTGATTAGCACAGTTTTTAAATGTATCACCATTTCAGACTCTGAAGGATGTTTGCATAAAGCAAGCATCTTTGGAACCCGATCACTTTACCAGTGAACACCCTATTTCAAACATTCCTAGTTTTCAAAAAATCATGGAAACAGCGTTTCTAATATGTCTGCAACCAATTATGGAGCCATATCATTTATAGACCATTTGATCTGGGTGATCCCCTGTCTGGTTTTCAGCCTGGTCACGTTATCAAGAAAGCAGTGATTCATGTTCCAAATGTAATCCTGGAAATGATTGATCAATGTGAAGTTGTGTTTTTTTATATTCTTGATTAATCCACTGCCTCAAACCCCTTGGATCTCATCATCTTACATTCTTACGGGGATATTCACAAGGACTTATCTCCGATTTATCCCCACCTTAACGCATCAAAAGTGGAGATATATTTAACACCCCATTCACAAGCTGGTGCAAACGGCAGACATCGCCAGTATTCCCGCGATAACTACCCCAAAATTTATCTCCACGGTGAACACCACCAACTAACCCTAATGAGATGCAGAGTAGGTTTTCCAGTGCAAAAACAGACGAAAATTCCACAACACCACTTACACAACGAACTGCCAGATCTGTAATGCAAACCAAAAACAGGCGATAAGCCGAGGTAGCAGCAGGGAATTAATAACTGCCTTTTGCTGGTGTTAAGCAGGATGACTACCTGCAGCATAAAAGGGAGCCCAGCCAAGAGCCACACCTCCAGCCCACAGTCATGGAACTCATGACACTGCCAATGGGCACAAAACACAACTACATTCAACATGACAGACAACATGCCAACCGACCAAACACAAAAACACAACTCCATTGGGAATCCGGCCTTGCCATGCCCACACCCAGCCATGGCATGGCACCACAGACACACAATAGCAGGATGTGACGAGAGGCATGGAGCAGGCATGTGCGAGAGCGGCAAGTGACTAAGGAATGTGAATCTATCCAATGCCAGGTGTGGCGAGGAGGTGCCGGACATACCAAAGAGTGCATACCACGGAAATGGCCATGTGGTGGTCAACTGCTGGTGCATGGGGTGTAGTGGCCAGTGGTTGCTACTATTTCCCCACAGGCTGTGGGGAAGAATACGGAAATGTTACACGTTATGTCCCCTCCTGCATGCGCATGCATAGTGGTTTGGACCTGCGTATACCAGGCCTGCGTAGTGGGCTGAACAAAAAGCCAGTCGCACTGGTCATGGTTCTCTTTCGGAATGGACAACGCTTCTGCCAGGGTGGTGCCTCTCAGCCCACCACGAGCCGAGCACAGCGGGGCCTGTGTCCCTATGCACCTGCTGCACCCCGGGCTGCTGGTTCCCAGACCAGTCATGGCTTTCCCAGCGCACCAACGAAACTCTGCTCACCTAGCTACACCGGAGTGTGTCAAAGAAGGCCCACCACGTGCAGGTGCAAGCTCCAAGCACCAGTCCTTCGACCTCTGCAGCCTCCCAGACCATCACTGGCCCCCCGATGCTGGCCCACATTACTCCTTTCTCATTGACATTCTCCACCTGCGTCTTCTTTGGCCCAGTGGGTCCCAAATGTGGAACTGTGTCCTGACTCCTGAATGGCAGTGACCCCAAGTCCGTGGCAGCGCCCACAGCACCAGACTCCCTTCGATCAGTGAGGCATAATCCCATATGGCAGGCCATTAACCCTGTTCAACGCTGGCCTGCGAGACGTGGTACCACTAACCCTGTTCAATGGAGGTCTGCGACACATGGTGCCACTAACCCTGTTCAGCGCAGGCCTGCGACACGTGGTGCCACTAACCCTGTTCAACGCAGGCCTGCAACACATGGGGCCACTAACCCTGGGGCCACTAACTCTGTGCAGCACAAGTCATGGGGCCTTTATGGTTGAATGGTTGTGTCCTTTACGATGTATACTGTTGTCGATTTCAGACTGCACCGGCAGCCCTTGCTGGCTGGTGTGCACATACCCTACACACATCCAACACAGGTATCACTCGGTATATATGCCTGCTAATAAATGAGGCCATGCGCACGTGCCCGTAGCCATTCACACCATCTGAGCAAGTGTGTCAGTGTGGTCATTGTATCAGCATGATGGGCACAGGCCCTGCAACATCATAGTGTGGTGTCTTCAGCGGAGATTACCATGTCTCCTCAGCGATGGGGTGCTCTGCCTCCTATGTGTGTGTGCAGCATTGTGGGTGAGATGTCCCTTTAGCTCTGATTCAGGCAGTGTGGTTTTCACTTCTGTGCTTGTTCAGTGGTGTGATATTGCCGGACTGTGTGACTTGTGCTCTTGGTTGGTGTTGTTACTCTTGGGTATGGTTTGTCTGCATTGTGCTGTGCTTAATTGTGCATATGTGCCATTGTGCCCATCTCCCCCGTCCCCCCAGTCCATGGTGGCTCCTCTCCCTGTTTCTGTTGTGCCTTTTGTTTTGGGCAGTTTCCGGTCCCCGAGTCCTGCCATCATTTCCAGACTGATGTGGTGGACACCATTTCCTCCAAGTCATCCAGTTCCTGGTGTGGCGCTGGACTCCCACCTCCGATGTGCATTGCTGCCTTCTTGTTGTTGGCGTGTTTCTGCTTGTTTGTGCATTTTGCATCATTCCAGATGTTCTGGTTTTCTTTCATTCTCCTTCTCCTCCCTCAGGCTGCATTCACCTTGTCCTTGATGACCTGCCATGTACAAACTTTTGTTGCCAATGGGGCTGTTGGGGTTATGTACTGGCTCAGGTTGGCTGTCGTTTTCTGTTTGGTTTGTCTTTCTTCTTCAGGATTTTGTTGTGCTTATTCCCACCTACTGTGTGTGTCGCAAGCCTGGCGGTGCTTACCCCTGCTTTCCTCATCGCACATTTTTTGGTGTTGAGGTTTGTGTTTTTATCTCCGTCGAGATGATTGTATCGCGGACATTGGCTGGGGTTTCGGAAGACTATCGCATCGTACCGCTGTGTTGTGAATTCCAAGTTGACACAGGGTTATTTTCCTGCAATAGGCTGCGATGTGTAAAGTTGTGCTAGCATTTTTTGGTGTTGTTTAGCACACATTCTTGTGAACATACCCCTTAGTATTTAGATTAGGTTGGGTTGTTGGGGAATGCAAAAGAACGTGTCATCTTCTCCATGTATACCCATTATCTGCACTTGGCAGTAGAACAAATAGGGCTACATGCATCAAAATTGTAAATTGTGAATACCTAATTATGAATTCCTGAGAATCGCAATTAGGTATTCGCAATTTTCAATGTATGAAACTCCTAGGGGTTTCGCAAATTGCTCTACCTCATGAATGTGATTGCTTTTAAATAAAGCAATCTTTTTTTGTAAAGCAGCCCATTTTCCTTAAAGGAAAACAAGATGCTTTACAAAAAGTAAAATGAAAAGTTTTCTTTTAATTTTTTAAGAGTAGGCAGTGGTCCATGGAACCACTGCCTTCTCTTAAAAACGCTGTAACAAACATTCAAAAGGGGGAAGTAGTCCCTTTGGGACCCCTTCCCAGTTGCGAATTGGTTACCACCTACTTAAAGTAGGTGGTAAAATGTGAATGTTTGCGACCACATTTCGGTCACAAAACATTCCTATATACCGATTCGATTCGGTATTAGGAAGGGAAGCCCTATACAAGCCCCTTCCTAATAGCGAATGGCAAACGCAATTTGCGATTCGGAAACAGGTTACTGAATCATAAAATAGGGTTTGCTACATCAGAATAGCATTTCTTGCGTTCGAAAAAAGGTTGATTCTGTGATTCGGCCCATTTGCAAAGGCAAAAATGCTTGATGCATGTGTACCATAGAGTAAGAGCTTTCACAATTTACATGATATCACACAAGAGCCCTACCTGTCATTGTCACTTTTTGTTAGCAATGTGCAGCTTTACTTTCAGGTCTTGCATTGGTGAAGTTCCACACCTACGCCCATCTCACCATCAGACTCACCGGTTAATCAGCACTTGTCCAATTTGATGTAGAAGAATTGAATTAGACTGAGCAATGCACAAACCAAGTAGTGTAGCAAGTAACAAGCTGGAGGCTATTTAGGCAGTCTTCCCTTGATCCCTGATGCAATTTCAGGTACATAAACAACGAAGAAAGTGAACACTTTGAGAGTAGTTTTCGACTCAACTTTACCCACAGTTCAACAACTGAATCATGTTGTTAGATCATCCCCCTTCTTACTAAAGCTACTTGTGTAGATGAGTTGAGTTCTCTGTCCACTAAATTCAAACTTGTCCTTACAATGTGTAGTAAGATTATGTTAGACCTGGCATCCACAATGTGGTTTTCCCCTAACTTTATGCCTTCAACCCTCCTGTTTTGCTAACTTCAGTTTTGCTGGCCATAGGACTTTACTGCTGCTAAACATTGCTAAAGTGGTTGTGCTTTCTCCTTAAAACCTGGTAGAATTGGCTTAAACCCAATTGTTATATTTAATTTACTTCTAATTCCCTAATAAAGTGGCACTACCTGGGCCCAGGGCCTTCAAATGAAATGCAATTAGTGGGTCTGCATCATTGATTGTGCCATCCACTTAAGTAGCCCTTTAAACAATTATCATGACTGCTATTACACCTGTGTGTGCAGTTTTAACTGGCATTTCGGCCTGGCATATAAACCTCTTGCCATACGAGTATCCCCTAGGGTAAGCACTCTAATCCAGAAGGAGAGTTTTAGTGTCACAAAAAACTGCTATCATATTTCAATATAAAAAGTCCAAAAGAAGATCTTCCAGATGTCTGATGTCAAGTTCTTTTCTTTATTCAGTCAAATCATCAATATCAGCCAACTTGAAAAACCGTTAATACTTTTGGCAGCCAACGCATTTCGTCCTCATCCGGGACATCATCAGGGCTGTAAAGTAAAGACTACAAAATCGAAGTCGGACCATAAACATCCATACTGTACATTACAGGTTATAAACGTATGATTAAACAAGTGCGGATTGTATCGACTAGAGCATTTAACTCCTTCTCTGCCTATATAACAATCTTAGAACATTTTGATGATCTAGACAACTTAACAAAGCTACATATGTACAATAGAAAAATCACATAGCAAAAAACATTCATTTTTGCGGATAGTAGGTTCCAAACATTATATATCTGTCTTAGTTTATCCCTAGCTATCAACTCCCCTATATTATGTAATTCTAACAACAGAATTCTAAACCTCATAGTTATAGTAGGTGTATGCAAAGAAGGCCTTCCTCTGTGTGAAAGGATGCTATGCCAGAAACAAAAGCTAAAAAGTCTCACCTTCAACCAATTTGAATCCACTTGGTCGTTATCTAATCTTCACCATATTCTACTGGAACTACTCAGTACAAAAAGTAATTGTCTTCAATTAGCTTACTAAGCTGTAAATATGTATAACTATATTACTTTGAGACCACTACAAACATATATACCTGAATAACCCTCGGCTCACCTTTTAGTCCCTAGTCGCTTCCCAAAAACTAGACCGTATCCCAGATTAACAAATTCCCTCTTAGCACCAAATTCCGCTCTCGATCTTCAACGTATGCCTAAATCCAACTGCATTCAAGAGGAGTAATTATCAGTATGATGAAAATCTGTGTTTCTCTATTAGGTTACTAGACTCAAAATATATACAACTCTATTCCCCATCAGCTCACCTTTTAGTCAATTCATATTCAAAATCCGAAACTAAACCCATTTCCCAGATTTCAAATTCCTTGTGAACACAAAATCCTGCTCTCAATCCTCGGCGGATTTCTAAATTCAGCTGCATACCAAAAGAATAACGGTCATTATAATGAAAACCCTAAATAATGGGAGGCACCTATATCGCTCGATTCTGATCAAGAGTGAGATTTGCCGCCTGCTAAAATGATGTCCGCTATCCAGGGAGCCTTCAGGTACCATTGTGTGGTGCTGGCGATCGCGAGCTGCCAGGGCTGTTTCTCAGGTAGAGTTTCTAGTCAAGATGCAACTAAATCAACTTGAAAATGTCTTTTTGAGTTGATATTCTACTTGAACAGACAGTTCAGGTTCCTTTGTGTGCAAAAAGGCATTTATTTTTCAACATGAAGGAAGTGCACAGGTTCTAACTTCCTCTGTGTGTCCAGAAGGCACCTATCAATGCTTTGTCCATCTCCTGGTCACTTTTCATATGGATTTCAAGGTAAAAGGATCACTCTTTTTCTGTAATTCCTGCTGTATACATACTGTTGGATTTTATTAAGGATTTCGTTTTTGTGACATAAATTAATAAATGTTTAGAAAAGGGTGTTGTTAGACAGAGGGTATGCACCAGTATATATTTTTACTTTTAAAACATTTTTGAATTAGATTGTGGTTAAGATATCGCTTTGTGGGGCAAGATGGTGGCCGCTGCGGTGGCTGAGTGAGAGGTTGTGAGCTGCTCTCCCGTCCTGTATAGTTGTGCCATACCTGCTGCTGTATCTGTACGATTGGCGATGCACTGGCAATGCTCTGGCGGCATTGTCATGGAGTCGGAACTGGTGCTTATCCCCCGGGGCATACGGGCGCTCTTCTGTGGAGGTGGTGTGCGCCCACTGCCTTGCGGTGTTTCGGCAGCTCCAGCAGTGTTCGGGGCAGCGTTTGTGGGGTATTGACAGCAGCAGCCCGGCTGTGAGTAACGCAGGTGTTTGGGAAGTGCTCCCTACCCCGGACCAACACGCTCAAATGGCTCTGAAAGGGAGTGGAAAGGGAGCGAAGACTCGAGGAGCCACCGCCGTGGCAGAGGCAGCTGGAGTAGGAGCAGAAGCATCCCAGGGGGCCTCAGCGGCGGGCAATATTGTGAGTCAAGCCCGTGGAGAGCAGCAGATAAGAGAGTCGGTGAGTGGAGGTGATGGCGCACTGCCAAGTTGCGGAAGCCAGCAGCAAGCCGGGGTTATGAAAGAGCATACGGTTCCAGATATATTTAAGAAAAAGGTGGTGTCACGCAGTAAACCTGGGGGCCATCAGATTCCCAGTCTACGAGGCAAGTGCTGGGTGAGCTCACATGCAACAATGTAGCATCAGTAACAGCTGCTCCTGGAGGAGATGAAGGGGACTACACAGTGAACTCTGCGAAGCTGTGAGTAAAGCAACAGTACCCTCTGATGGCTCTGTGAGTGTGCAAGAAAGGGTGGGTGTCTCTGGTTCTGATACTAGCTCTGACACGGGGGCGCAAGTGGAGTTAAAGCCAACCTCTAGGACTAGAGTTATTGAAATAGCGCCGGCAATGCAAAATTTATTACAACCTCCGAACCCTGGAAAACCGGTTATGGATTCGGTAATGGACCTGGTGAATGATGGGGAGACTGCTGTCTTGGGGGGGGCGTGGGGGGGGCAGTTCTATTCTATGTCTGATGTCTCAGTAGTTTCGTAGCATGAGAATGAGAATGAGAATGATAATGATAATGACAATCTGAGTAATATAGGTGATTGGGCAGATGAGGTCAGCTCGCAACAAGAGGAAGACGTACTGAGTTTAGAGTCTACAATGAACCAAGAGACTCAATAGACAGTCCGTAAGATACATGATTCTGGAAACCCGTCGTCAAAGGAGGACTTGATTCTGGTTAGACAGCCTATATGGGATCATTCACTCAGTCCTCAGCCTGAACAAGATGAAGCTGGCGGAAGTTCTTACACCGAGCCAGAAGGTGAAATTACATTGAAGACAATCTGTAAAGTAATAATGGCTCATAGTGAAGAAACCAAAGCCGAAGGGTTGCGGACCCAGAGGCGGTGCGCAAACTTCAAAACACGGTCGCCATATTGCCAAATCTTGTGCAGAGATATCAACTAGGGTACAAGAGGCAGAGGAGCGGATCTCTGCTGTAGAGGATCAATTAGTACAACAAAAGTCTTCGATTACTACCTTACAAAAAACAAAGGAAGATATTGATTGGAAGCTGACTGATCACAACCTCCGTGTTTTAGGTGTGCCTGAAGGCAGCAAGGGGAAAGATACCTGACGATTTGTAATCGATCTGTTTGCTGAGGCCTTCCCTGATTTAAACAATTGGAACTGGGATGTTGAAATTATTAGAGCACACAGATTTCCCTTTGTGCAGAAGGGGAAAGCTGGGGGAACTGGGGAGAAACCCAGGGCAATTCTCATATGTCTGAATAACTATCTGCTCGGCGAGGCACTATATGATCTGGCTAGGCCTGATAGACGGCAGACTGGCAAGGGGTGTGACTTTTTTGTGCGCCCTGACTTCTGCCCGGTTACAGTGCAACAAAGGTGGAGGCTACGCCAATTGATTTCAGCATTTCAGGCTAAAGGGGGGCATGCGTTTCTCTTAAACTCTGCCAAGTTAAAAGTGATTCATAAAAGAAAGACTGTATTTTCTTTCAGAGATTGCTGCACAGGAGTTTATGGAGACATTGGGAAATTTATGTAATCAATTAAGATGGAGTCCTGGGGTCCTATATCCCTTGTTTGTGTGGGTAATTGTAACTAGTTGGTGTGCATGTAAGGACGGTTGGTGAAGGGGGTGTGGCAGGCCACGGGCGGGGTACAGGGAGATGCATCTCACAATCCCTTTCCATCACTGAGGACATGGTCCTTACACCTCTAATTGGGGGGGGGGGGAGTGAAGGAGGGTGGGGGTGTGGGTGGGGGTTCGGTTGGGGGGGTGTTGGTACGGAAAAAAAAACCAATCCATGATCACGCAGGGAAGTGGAGCAGTATATTCAAGTGTTTTTGGTGCATAATCTGTAAGTCCATAAATAAAGGGGAAATTGATGGCGGGTAGTGGAATAAGCAGTGGCATTCGGTGTTGCTCTTTGAATGTTGGCAGTCTAAACAGCTATAATAAAAGGCAACAGGTTGCGAGTGAGCTGGCGATGCTGAAGAGTGATCTGATTTGTTTGCAGGAAACCAATATTGCATGGGCTAAAAGAAAGCTGCTTACGGATCTTGGGTTCAAAGTATTGGATGTACAGAGTAGTCCACCACCACGAGGGGAGTTGCAATCTTAGCCAAGAATCACGTACAAGGGACAGGCAGGGTATCTGTAGACAAGCAAGGGAGGTCGTCTATAGTCAAATGTATTATTGGGAATCAGAAATGCACTGTATGCTCTATATATGGGTCAAACTGTGATGAGGCTTTAATAATAGAGTGGCTTAATGTTGAGTTGGCTCAGTGGCCCACCCCATTATTCATTTGTGGTGACTTAAATATACATCTTGGGCCCAAGGGTTTATAGGATAGCAGTGTCAGTTATAAAGGCAGGAAACCAAAGGTTTTTAAGGCACTTTAGTCACTCCTGGCTGATCACGGCTTGGTGGATGCTTGGGCCATATTGAGAGGCGAGGAACCTGGGTACACTTTTTATTCCTGTCCCCCTCAAAAACTAATAAGGCTGGATTATTTTTTTGTATTGAATCTAATGCTGGTTGGGGCTAAAATACAAGTGTATTCACGGGTCACTTCGGATCATGGTGCTCTTGTACTTAGCTGAATGCTCGCTAGAACGGGAACCAAACCACAAACTTTCTCATTTGATAGGAAATTGTTGCTCGACACACAATTTGTAAGTGCGATGAAGATTTGGATTAAGCATTTTTTTTAAATAAATCGGAATACCGCAGGGATCGAGTGTGTATGGGACACTTTTAAAGCTGCTTTTAGGGGGAAGGTTCTCAGTTTTGGCCTATATAAGCAAATACAACTACGAGCTACATTAAAGGGGCTGTATGCTGCGTTAAAGCTGGCAGAAGAGAAGCCTATGATAGGTATACATGGGGGCTATGATATCACTGATCTTTTGACTGAAGTGGCCCATTGCAAAGCCAAAATGTACCTTAACTGGAGCAAAGAAACTGCTAAGAAATACTTGACTAAAAAGCATTTGAATTATGAGTATGGTTAGGCAAGCAGGCGGTGTCTTGCCCAGAAACTTAGATCCAAATTGGCGGCCCAGCGGGTCATTGTAATTAGAGATGGTAGGGGTGATCTTATAGAAACAGAGGTTGGGATCTTGGATGTATTTCATGATTTTTATGAGACATTATACACAAGGGAACGGTATGATGTACAAGCCGGGGAGGCTCTGGTCCAGCGCTTTTGTGATAATAACTTGAGCAGACAAGAGGCTGAGCTATTGGAGACTCCTATTACCTTGAAGGAGGTGGAGATAGCTATCAATAGTCTAGCATTGGGAAAGGCTGCTGGACCGGATAAGCTCCCACTCGAAATATATAAAACTTTTTTTGATATCTTGAAACTTTATATTCTTGCTACGTTTAATCAGGCGCAGGCAGGTTCCCCGCCCCGGTCCTGGGATGAGGCGAGTATTATAGTTTACATTTTTTTAAAAAAGATAAGCCTGCGGAATATCCGTCCTCATATCGTCCTATCTCTCTTTTGAATACAGACAGTAAGATCTATTCTAAAATCCTCGCAACCCAGTTAGCTGAGGTAATGACCCCGTTGGTATCCAAAAGACAACATGGCTTTATCCCTAAGAGGGGGAACACTAATCACATTAACATGTTGGTGACTTTAATGGATATCGCAAATACCACGGGGAGTGAACTCAGTCTTATATTACTTGATGCCGAAAAGGCTTTTGATCGGGTCGCATGGGGATTTTTATGGGCAGTGTTACAGTGTCGGGGTTTCCAGCCAAATTTTATCTTGGCTTTACAAATATTATATCACCAACCCACAGCTAGAATTTGTATTATGGGTTTAGAATCTATCCCAGCGTAGATTACTCGTGGAACAAGACAGGGATGTCCCTGTTCTCCCCTGCTGTTTTCCCTTTACATGGATACATTTTAAAAATGCTTGAATCTAATTCTAGGATTGAGCCGGTGATCTGGCGACAAGAACACTATCGGGTACTGGCATATGCAGATGATTTGGCCGTGGTAACACCGAATCCCTCAACTGCTATGTTAGAAATAGAACAGCTGGCGTCACAGTTTGGAGCCGTCTCAGGTTATAAAATTAATACTACCAAGTCACAAATACTCTGTGTTAATATAACAACATTTGCTGATCAAAGGGTTGTCAATCAGGTGACTTATTTGGGGATTAAGCTGCGGACCTGTTTAACTGCATTGGTAGTGGTTAATTGGCAATCTCTTTTAAGGGTCGTGCAGAAGCAATTGCACCCTTGCGAATGTTTACATCTGTCCATGGTAGGGCGATGTAATGTTTTGAAGATGTTGGTCCTGCCCAAAATTCTATACTTTTTTAGATCTGTCCGACGTGAGATCTCTCGGGCTAATCTTGCTCTGTTACAATCTTTGTGTGCTAGATTTGTGTGGGCACAGGGTAAATCGCGGAGAGCTTTGCGATTTATGATTTTGCCACGAGAACAAGGTTGTGCTGTTCCGGATTTTACTTTATATCACTTTGTGTGCATTTTACAGCACATGAACATCTTATTAACAGGGGTAGAACTGTGCAGTGTAGCTGAAGCCCCCTCCATATACCAAATGTTGCTTGGCAGTGATGCTAAAAAACGCTTGTTTATTAATGTGGACATGAACTACTATAAGAGAACGCAGTTTAAGGTTTTAATGGCGGCTTATAAGGTGTGGAGGGTAGTAAAAAAGCACTATAGTTTTGGAAAGATATCTAGGTATACCCCTTTAACCGCTTCAGTGCTTCTTCCACCGATATTTTAGGATCGAATAGTAGACAACTGGCGAATTAAAGGGGTTCAAAAAATAGGAGATCTATATATTAACAGGGATCTGAAATCTTTTGAGATGTTATTTGAGAAATTTCAAATTTGACGCTCCAATTTTTTCGAATACCTACAAGTTCGTGATTATCAGCTCAAACATAGCTGGAATATTTAAAAAAAACCCTGTTATTGAAGCTGTGGGGAAGAAAGCTCATATTGGCCTTTTGTATTCTCTATTGCTAAACACCAAGGGCAATGATTTAGAGACTCATAATTTAAAATGGGATAGTCAGCTGGGGTGCATTGGCACTCGGGTCGAAACTTCCATCGACATGGCGGGGAGACTATTTATGGCAGCTAATTTACATGCTCAACACTACAAAACCATCTTTAATTTGTATTACACTCCCGCTAAACTGTTTAAAAGGGGTGGTCAAATGACGGGAAATGTTTTCGTTGTGGGTCTGATGAGGCGGATATAGTACATATTTTTTACTCATAATTTCTTTGGGCATATTGAGAATTTTTTTGGCGGAGGTGTTGGGTGGGATGGTGCGACTAACCTGCGCTCATGTATTATTAGGGATAGATGAAAGAACGGAGAGGGATCAAGTGATGTATAAATATTGGTACTTGATATTTATGGCAACTGTAGTAGTAAGATTATGTATTGCCTCAATGTGGCTACAGAAGGATGTACCATCTTTTGAATTGTGGAGGGCCAGATTTCTAGCAACCTTTAATATTGAATATTGTTTATATGTTCTGAAAGGCACACAGAAAAAGAAAATAGGTTGTGAGATCTGGGGTCCAGTGGTTACTTATATGGGTGAATAAACTTTATGTTTTTCGTTTTTTTTAGGTTGAGTATTAACCAGGAAATTATATACTTTGAACTACTGGTTGATGTATTCTAATGTGATTTTTCTGTACAATCATGAATTAACAATAAAAAAATGTATACAAAAAAAAATTAGATTGTGGTTGTGGTGGGTGGCCTGGAGTTGCATTAGGGGCCTAGGATATCTCTGCATTTAATTTTTTGCCTTATAAGGGAACAAGGATGAACGGTTAAGTATATTTTTTTCATGTTTGTTAACTTTGTTCAATTTCATTTATTTTACTGTGTGGCCTAGTCTACCCACAAACCTTCCAGCCAGTACTAGTCATTGGGTATATGAAACAACTGTTTCTGTGGTATATGTTGTTTTAAAACATATATGATTTATGCCAAGAATGGCATTGGATTAAATCATTCATAATGTGGATTTGATTGTATTTCTCTTTTTTTTCTGCAAAATGTGTTTTTTTTAATCTTTTTGGCGTAATATATTCTGATGCCTCAGGAAGATGTGTGTTGTTGTAAAAATTTTATAGCTGACTTAATTTTCTTTTTGGCATTGCTGAATTAAAATGGTAATGTTTTCCTCATTGTTTGCCATGCCTCCTTTGTCTGGCCAGTGAGTGTTTGTGTTTGTGAGCATGCATGTGTGTGTGTGTGCTTCTGTATTTGTGTGAGAGAGACTCTGTGTGTGTTCACCATGGGTTATCATTTTTTCTTTATTCTCAATACCATCAAGTCGGTGGCTATTTGTGTAGTCATAGGCTTTCATGCGTTCTTGTTGTCCATGCCTCCTTGATTGTTGTATGAAAATGTGACCGGCTGCCATTTTGTGTAGTCAGCATGCATTCTTTATTGTCCATACCCCCTTGTTGATTGGTATTTGAACATGTGGGCAGTGTATTAAATCCTTTTTTACAGCTTTCAAAGCCATTTTCCAGGGACATTAAACAGGGCTAAGCCTTTTTTTAAATTTCTTTTTTTTTGCTTTTTCCCTGATATCAGCTGAATATGCTCGTAGAGCATTGCAGTGTGTATGTGCAATGTTTATATAATATTTTATATCATTTTTTCCATTTCCCACTGCACCTCCTTGCCTTTCAAATGATTTCTCAAAGTCCCTAGTGAGACATCATCTATTACTTTATTTTATATTATTAAAATTTTCCTGCATCCCAGCATGCCATTTGTCTCTTAGACCATAGGCACACACCAGCATCCGCATTTTAAGGATTGTTCTATCTTTCCCCGGTCTGCACCCCCTTCTTGCCATATGTCTCCTAGGCTATAGGCGCACACCAGCATTCTATTTTTTAAGGATTATGCCATATTTCCCTGCACCCACTTCCTGCTACAGGTGTCACAATAGAAGCACATACAGCTAACTTTTTAAATATCTCTGTTGTTATTATCCTAATAAAAATGTTATGTTATCATTTGGATTGAAAGGGTCAATAGACACATTATTGTTACTTTTTTGGGATAACACTACCAAATGATATTGAAAAACTGCAAAAATGCCATATTTCCCTGAATGTGTTTCTTGCTTTGTTACTTTTAGGTACACAAGAGACATCACCCACAGTACTACCAGACAGGAGGCTGGTAGAAAGTGATACTACACTATACCACCTCAGTCCTCCTCTACCTTTTTCTGCTTGTGCAGCTAAGTGCCAACTGGCAAGAAAGTGGCCAGTGAGGAGTTGAAGAAAAGCAGATTGCCACCACTGGTGTGCTACCTTCTATCTTTTTCAGGAAACGTGGTGTGCCTGCTGCACCATCATCTAGGCAGTAAACTAGGAGCAGCACTACCGCAAACTAAACCCAAGCCTATGTCTCTCAGTGAGGCAGCCACTGCTCCCATGACAACAAGCAGTGGTTCTGATCCGGATTGTCTCTGCTGCAACCTACCCAATCGTTGCAGGAAACTGAGCAAAGTGGACAACAAGAGCCACATCGAGCAACCGTTCTTCCTGAAGTAGAAGCGGAATAGGAGGTTTAGCTTCCTGCTGAGCAGGATGTAGCTCTTGATGAGCCATTGGCTTCCTGATTTCCAGCAAGAAAAAGAAAGGGTACTCCACCATCTTCTCCAGGCCCCCTTCTGATGATCTGGGCATGAACTGGACCCCAGCCAAGTCGGAGACCTACCATGAGAGACAAGGGAAAAGGAAGGATTATAAAAGCCTTGAAATTATGGAAAGGAGTAGTGATAAGGACCAGCCAGTGATTGCCACACTGGATGCTGGCTGAGAGTGTACCTGGATTACTGCCCTATTCAACCTGATCAAAGGCATTTGGTAGTGGTTCCACCACCACCACCTTCAACTTCCACTTGTAAGCTGAGGCTTGCATTCACATTTTCCTCAGTCGACGTACCCAGTGGAGAGAGGGAATCGACACACCCACCTACCTTCACATCTTCAGGCATTGGCACACTAAAACAGTTCTCCTTCCCAGTTTGGGACTGTTTTGTGAAGTAACAAGCAGAAGGATAACATTACAATATGCTCCATTTGCCAGGCTAGTATTAGTCGAGGTAAGCCTTTTTCACACTAATTTTAAAATTGTGGTCAAATCACCCATATGAAAAAAATCACGCAATTAGGGGGGAGTAGCACCTTAAAATAATAGCAGCTAGGGGTGTTGGTGATGAGAGAGGGACACCAGCTCCTATCACAGTGATAGGGGGTGATGAATAAGAATAAGGTGACAGCTTTACACAAATCAGCACTGTCCACAGCAGTGTGCCAGCATCACCCCATCAGCTACGTCAACAGGCACAAGACTCAGACTGGGACATCACATAGAGTGATTCCCCCAAGATGCACCTTGAGTCTACCACCTCCTGGTTCTGTCCGGAAGTCACCCGCATCAGTAGGGCATGTTTAGGCAGGGAGGGCCCTATGAACACAGTCACCCAATGGTACCTTTGTACACCGGAAAGCTGGCTAAAATGTTATCATTGACCTCATCACTTCTTCATTTTTGGAATGAGTGGGATTTTTAGAATTTGTGGCAACCATCTGCCCGAAATTGAAGGTTTCTAGCTGGATCTATTTTCCCAGAGTTTCTGTTCTTGTGCGTCATCGAAAAGTGCTGCAATTGGTGGGACAAGCATTGCAGAAGAGTGCTTTTTACACTATTCACCTGGCAACAGACATATGGACCAGTTGTCAAGAAACTGATTATATGTGTATCACTGCACACTGGATCCCTTTTGTAAGGGTTGATCAACAACTATCTATAGGTCTCAGCTCTGAAGAAACCTTTAAGGCTGTTCAGCAGCATGCATCAGTAGCAATGCTCAACATGGAGAAATCCCATGCAGTTGCAAACACCTTGAAAGACGTTTACAGCAAGGTGTTTGAATGGCCATGACTCAGAAGAACTTTCTTCAAAAAAAAGACATAGTCAGCAACAAAATGGCCACTTGCAGAACAATCTGCAGTCATATCAGTCATTATTTTAAAGAATGAAAGCAGTTGCGGCTCATTCAGCATGCTAATAGATAACCAGTCAAAGCCCTCATATATGAGGTGGCAACACATTGCAACTCAACCTACTACACGTTGCGACGTATGTTTGAGAAGTATAAACAGATCACTTCAAAGAGTCCTTCAAAAAGGAGGGGATGCAGCTGGGAAAAGCATTGAAGATGGACAAATGGGGCCTAGTCAATTGCCTGACACAAATGCTACCTCCTTTTGAAGGTTTCACATGGGAAGTCAGCATGGAGGACAGTACGATGAGCCAAGCAATCCTGTTGTTGCACCTGCTTCAGGACCAGTTAAAAACGGTGTCACAAATGTTCGCTAAGGTGAATGAAGAAGTGTATGAGTTGGTTGAGAGCTTAATTCTTTGCTTGGCTGTGAGTCAAAGGGATTGTTTCATTATACAAGATGTGGATAGTTGAGCAAGTGAAAGACCTAGAAGAAGAACTATGTGAAGTGGACGGCTTAGACAGAAGTTCTGATCTGTAGCCTTCAAACTCCAGAGACAGCAGTGCTGTTGTCTCACAGTAGCCACCACCATCAACAACATTGGCAACAATAACAAACACTAGCAACAGACAAATTGGACCCACTGCAATGGCTTGATTACAAGTGACCGGGATTAAGTCAAGTGCAGAGGTGAAGGCAACAGATGTTGAGCAAGTGGCAGCCCCAGCAACCATTCAGAGGATGGTCCAAGGCTATATGGATGACCCACAAAATTTGTACATGTATCAAAACCTACTGGTCTATTGGTATGGGAAGATGTGCCAATGGCCAAAGCTCAGCAGGCTGGCAA
The DNA here is from genome assembly GCF_964263255.1 of Lissotriton vulgaris. Classification (NCBI taxonomy): domain Eukaryota; kingdom Metazoa; phylum Chordata; class Amphibia; order Caudata; family Salamandridae; genus Lissotriton; species Lissotriton vulgaris. The sequence continues at coordinate 93,021,614 of NC_141696.1, read as the reverse complement.
TAAAGTATTGCTTGTCAGGTAGCCAGTGAGTCTGCTGAGAGTGTGTTCAGTGCAGTTGGTGCAGTTGTTACAGTCTGAAGGTCCAGTCTGTCACCTTAAAATGTGTAGAGATTGGCCAGGAATACAATGACCCAACATTTCATGCCACAAGATTACACTGTTCCTGAAACAGCACAGGAGGATGAGGGTGATTGGTCAGATTGATGTCTATTAGCTGACCAACTTCTCTGTGAACCTCCTGCGTTTGAGGACAAACTCTAGTTCACTGATCAGCAGGGCACCACAGAACTTTCACATTATCGTGGGCTACTTCACAAAAAACAAAAGAAAACAAATGTGTATAGTGAGATTAACATTTCTATATTTCGGGGCTTATTTATTACTTCTGATGCAATGCTGCATTGCAGCAGCTTTGGGTCGGAAAGACCTGTAGTGTGTTGCGACCAAAGGGTCGTCAAAAATTCCAATGCAATGGTGCATTGTGTCACTCATGATTGTGTGGAGGGACGCTTGAAAAAGCGATGTATTTAAAACCATAGAAATTCTGAACACAACAAAATGGAGGGAGTGGCATCTACTAACCAGGAAGGCAACTATCCCAACCAAGATGACCAGACAGCAGCTCAAATGAAGTGGATGAGGAAATGTAACTGTGGTGAGGAGTATAACCAAATTGTAATAATCAGGAGTGACAAAGAATGAACACACTTTCTTTGTAACCTCCATTTTGACATTAGTGAAGAAGGGTTCCATTTGGCAAAGCATAGTGGATAAGAACAACATTGATCCCCAAATGAAAGAGCAGTATTGGAGTGCAAGAAGAGGAGCCATGAATACAAATGCAGGACCAAAGAAAAACTGGCCAGGAACCTTCGGGCAGCCCTGAGGACCAGAGGGGGACCTGATGTCCAGGAGGAAATTAACCCATTGGAAGAGCAGATGGCTTCACTCATCCCAACAGGGTTGGCAACAGGAGTTGCTGGACAGGCCAGTGCTGTGGTCGAGGACCAGGAAGAACTACAGGGTAAGTAAAAACAGGGGACCATATGGTTCAAACTGTCATTCAGGGCAGCACAGCAAGACACTTTTTCTCCACTACGCTGCGCTGTGTGCAAGAGTGAGGGCAGAAATGTCACATGTTAACTCATCCATCACATAACTGGTATTCTATTAGCCAGTCACAATTTATTCAGTCCAGTTCAGCCCTATCAAGTTTCTTTGGTTCATGTGTGATATGTTGTCCCATTCTAGGTTGCTCTTTGAATCTTGGGACTTGTAATGTAATAATGTACAACATGATTGATCAAGAAAACAAGTCCCACAATACAAAGCAAAAAACCTGGACTGGAGCAGCACATCATGCACAAAACTTAGAAACTTTGCAGATATGCCAGTGAAACTGCGTGCCCTGTTGCACCATGATGCAAGTGTGCTTGTCTTGCCAAAAGTGTAATGTAATGTAGGGAAATGTGGCTTAGCAGAGAGTCAACTTGTTATCCGAGAGCATATCAAGGTGCTGACTAACTGCATGCTCTCAAGAAGAACCATGTGTACTGTCTCTAGCACAAATCCATATTGCACACATCTGTCCTGATGTGCTCGGTGAGGTTTTAACAGGTATTGCCTGTCAGGTAAGAGGCACCCTACCTCCTGTCGTGCTCATATGGATATTGGGCGGTGCTGTTTAATGCAATTCATGCACACGTAGGCCCATAATTGTTTGGTAGAAGCATAGATGGTGTGTGAGCTAGGAGAGTCCCTGTTAACGTAATACCTTATAGGTGTGCCGGAGCATCAGGAATTGGCAGTGTGTCTGAATGGCGAGGCAATGTATTTTACTGAGGTGAGTTGTGATGTACATGCTGCAAGGTAGGCAGAGTAATAGTCTGGCAGTGATGTGTTGGGTAGTTTGCCTTTTGTGTAGCAGCTGTGCAGAAATTCTGTGGTGTACTACAGTCTACATGTGATGAGTGCCTGGGTGATGGTCTCACAAGTGTCAAAGGGAGCCATGTGAAGATAAGTCTGACAATGCACATTTTGTGAAAGGAGGTGGAGGTGATGCAGGCAATTGTGAAGTCTCATAGTGAGGAAGGACTCCAAGATGATGGACAGGTTTCTGGGATGGTTAAAGGGTGAGGTGTGGGCTTAGTTGTATGGGAAACCTGGGTGAATAAATGTTGCAGAATATCACCACTACTATCTTGTATGAGCCATTACTCTCTGATACAGGTAGGCATGTGGGTCAATGACATAATGTAACAACTGTTGGCGGTGCTGGTGTCTCCCGAGAGTTAATGTTTGATGTGGGTGTCATCAGTGTAAGAAATGATGTAAAGTCCCTGGATCTGAGTGATGATTGCCATAGGAGTCATGTACAAGTATTAGAGTGGAGCTGAATGAAGATATTTGCTGGACTCTACTGATAAGCATCTTGAGGTCTGAGGAAATGGAGTGAGCTTGAGCTGTTGCATACTTCCAAATGTGATGGTGGTTATCCTCTTCAGTGATGGTTCTCAGTGTCTACTTTTGTAGAGCATGGTGATGACTGTGTATTTGCTAGAAAACTACAGGATTTCCAAGACATACTACAAATATGGCAAATATGTGTCTTTACCCTTTCATTCAGTGCATCAAGGTTGTTTGCTGCGTAGAGTTATGTGGATGCGTGTAAAATATGACCTCAAAGCCTCAATATTGCACAAATTGCATGCAAGACAGTACAGCAAGGCAGATTGGTGTGTTGTGCTGAGTGAAAGGCAGAGTGTAGGATTGTTAGAGTGATAATAATATATGACTTATCTTGGTTAGTTCTGGGGTGCACAGATGGCTAGAGATAGAGCAAATGCAGGCACCCTTGTAACACGGTGCAATGGTATCAGAAGTGTTGTTAATAAGCAACAACACCTTCTGTAGTGCAGCCTGCCCGTGATGCCCAACCTGTTGGTAAAAACCATTCTGTTCCTCATGGATGAAGTCAGCTTCCAACAACTCCTGGACTCTTTTGAAACTTCTTCTCCGGACTTGGCAAGGGAAGACATTGTTGCAGTGTCTCCAGATTAAACTTTATTATAAACTTGCAGCCCGCCCCGACGTTGTCCGGGGGCAATCAGGCTTACAGCGCAGGGAGTCCTCCAAACTTTACCGCTCCTCCCCGCGCTCCAAACTTCACCGCTCCTCCCCGTGCTCCAGAATCCCAGGCCCCCAACTACCTCCTCAGCCCACCGCGGGCGTCCGGGGGCAATCAGGCTTACAGCGGAGGCAGTCCGCCAAACTTTACCGCTCCTCCCGGCGCTCCAAACGACCCGCTCCAGTCCGCCAAAGTTTACCGCTCCTCCCCGCGCTTCACCTTCCTCAGCCCGCTCCAGTCCGCCAAAGTTAACCGCTCATCCCCACGCTTGACCTACCTCAGCCCGCTCCAGTCCGCCAAAGTTCACAACTCCTCCCCGCGCTCCTGTCCGCCACTCCTCCCCGCGCTCCTGTCCGCAGCTCCTCCTCGCGCTCCTGTCCGCCGCTCCTCCCGCACTCCTGATGATGTCAGCACGCACGTCGTTAGCGCACACGGCTGGCGCTACTTACAAGGGACTACTTTTTTTTGGAACGTATATTTTTTTGGGAACGTATATTTTTTGTGGTATATAGCCTATGTCACTCTGCAGACCCTGACAATTCCAATGATGTATTGGGTGTTTGGATTGGCGCTGTGGTTCCCGAGTTTACCCGCCTCAAAGGTTCCCAGTTCTCTCTTTATAATAGTAGTATAGATTATATATGGAAATGTATTATGAATCATGAAATGTACTTGTGGAGAGGGGAGCAACGTTCACCTTGTATGAATTGTTTATATATATATTTCTGTAATGTTCTGTGACCTGGAAAAATAAAAAAAGAATAATAAAGAAAATGAAAAAAGGAAGCCTCATGTGATAAGTAGAATTATAGGTGGGTAACAGTGATCACAGGGATTTTTTCATCGAGGGTTCTGAGTGACATCAAATAGACAAAAGTGTAGCTAAATTGTCTATGATGTCACTGAGAAAACTGAGGTGAAAAACACCCTTTTAATGCACTTTTTACCTATTATAATTTCTGTTCTATGTAGCTCCCAATATAAACGGTCAACTGCTACGGAAGGCAAAAAGAGTCATTGGCAAGCCATAGATAAGATGGCCTCTCCCCCATCCAAAAATAAGAAAAATAAATACCCAGCTTCCTTCCACCCACCCCACCCCATTCTGCACCTTCTCTTCTCCCCCCTCGGAAGCTGTGCTCCCTGTTCTCCAGCACAGCTCTGAGAGGTTCTTACAGAGCCCAGACAGAGCAGCCTCGAGTTCTTTCAAGGCAGAAACAGGGGATTACAGGTTTTGTTACCCACCTTAGTTACGTCACAGCAGTGAATTACTGGATTTAGAACCAAGCCATTCACCATAATGGCTCTTTATGAGAGCTGTGCATACAAATAATGTTAGTCATTCATCTACTGATGGATCTTCCCATTTCTTTGAGAGTGGATATGTGCACTGATAAAGAAGAATTGACCTTGAGACCACAGCTCCCCAGATGTACCTTTATTGCCTGGACACACGTCATCTCATGCACTCATCTCCGATCTGTGGTATCTCTACAGATATTCGGATAAGATTTGAGGCGAAAGCTATTCAATCTCTTTCCTCTTTCTGTCCTGTGCTGGTAATGTGTGAAAACAGATTGGAATCATCTCTGCAAACAAACAAAGGCGCTGCTTCATTACAGCTGCTGATGGCGTCTGTGCCACGCGGCTCCCAGAGGCTGCTGTGATGGGGCATGGGCCAGCCTTGGCATTCACCGGACTGAACGGTGCCAAGCAGAGATAAGGATTGGCTGGCACGTCCCCTTCCAATTACTGTCAAATCTATGAGCCAGGAAGCAGTTTACTACAGATATGTCAGTATTTGTAGTATTAGAGACTTCTGTTTTAAAACAGGTTGTGTTAATATCTCCATTCCTCTGTGCTACTGTGGTATTAAAGAAAGGCAAAGTTGCACCGTATAAATAATTTTATATGATATATATATCTTTGCTCTCTGGGTGGTGAACCTTGAAAGTGATGGGCATAAACCCCTGACCTGGGGTTTCCTCGTCATTCTACCAATGCCTTTCAGGGCTCACTGGTGCTTTAACAGCACAGTTTCCACATAGGTTGGTTAAAATATTAGAGATTTTTAAGCAGAACTAAAAACATATTTTAAAAAAACTTTCATGCTTTGCCAAGCAAAACTACCCAGCTGTGCTGTGTAGTAAAGGGTTCCCACTAAGCAAGATAACTTGGTAAAACGGTGGAAGACATTGTTTTTTCTAGTACAATTTCCCTAAACACTGTGCAGAGATATGGGTTTATAAAGCAGTTAAACAAATACCAGAATACAACGATGGCTCGTGTAAATCGCGCTGCAATTTCTTCCGTTGCCTGTGAGAAAATGTATTGCTCAGTTGTTTGTTTGCCCGCGTTAGTGGCCGTGACAGGAATAATGCTCCTAGGAATCACGTGCGTGTTGGAGCAATGCCTGAAGTTATTTCTGAATTTTCTTAGCAATGAATGTGTTACTTGCGTGATTTCTTGGGTGATTGGTTAAATTGTGTAATGTGTGTGGTGCCATTGGTTGTTTCCTGGAAAGCGCAGTGCTTGCGTGATTGGGTATTTGTGTAGTGTGTGTGGCGCCATTGGTTGTTTGGTGGAATGCGCAGTGCCGTGATTGGATGGTTGTGCAAGGTTGTTTCCTGGGAGGCGCAACCAAGAGTGTAGCGCGTTTGGATGCTTGTGTGGCTTAGCTATTATTGATCGTCTTGTATTACCGGCCCTTTTCGGAGTCAGTGAGTAGTAAGGTTTCGGAATGCACAATCAGATTTTGCGATTTAGCCCATATTGTGAAAACGATGTTTATGCCCTGAAGTGGACGGTGTTTATTGTTTGCACATATTTGAAAAACGATGATTATGTCCTGAAGTGGACGTGCATAAAATGGTTTTTATTGTGTGCTTATGTGTGGTTGCAGAACCTGTCGCTTGCTGTGTTGTGTGTGTGCTTGTGTGTGCTTGCAGAATCTGTTGCTTTGTGTGTGCTTGAGTGCTTGAAACCGAGTGAATGGGACATGCCCCACCGCCCACATTGAGAACAACGCCCACAAGGAACTACTTTCTCTGGAATGTTGTTTGCCCATCATAATGTATATGTTGTCCAAATGTATAGCCTATGTCCTTCTGCTTGCCCTGAGGTTTTCAAAGATGTCTTGGGTGTTATGATTGATGGTGTACTTCTGGAGTTTACCTGGCTCAAAGGACACAGTTTTCTCTTTATAATAGTTGTATAGATAAGATTTAACAGACAGGCAAATCGAAATCTCTTCAAAACACTCACTGGTATTTTTAAACCTTGTGCCTGCAAAAGTGTGGTCCCATATTCACGACAGCTATGCAACTTGTTAGCCAATTGTTTTGAAGAGAAAATAAACAATATATATGAAATTTACCTCCAACCCATAGTCAACCTGACAGTCATTTTGATATTAATCTGCCTTATCCCAAGGCCATTTCTCATTTGGAAAGTTTTGCTCCTTGTACTTTAGAGCACACCCAGAGGCTGCTAGAGACTACCAAATCAGGATAACCACTGGACCTGTACCTTCTCAATATTAAGGCAAGCCTCTCCAACTCAATTTTTCAAGTCTCTATTGTCTGGAAAACTGCCCAAGTTTCCCCCATCTTAAAAAGCCCAATGTTTACCATAATAATCTCTCTAATTACTATACTATCTCACTGTTCCCTCTCCTCAGCAAACGTTGAGAGAGCATCATAAATAAGCAGCTTTCCATGTTCTTGGAGGAACACAGGCTTCTTTATCCATCTCAGTCAAGCTTTAGAACATGTCACAGTGCAGAGACTTTGCTAGTCTCTGGAACTGATACTATCAGATCATCCCTCGATGTGGGGGCCCTAATGATGCTTGTTCTTTTGGACCTAACTGTGGCCTTTTATATAGCCTCCGAAGACATTTAAATTTGAAGGCTGCTTGACATTGGGGTCTATGGGAAAGCTCTCTAATGGTTTGTTGATTTCTTGAAAGACCACACTCAAACCATCTCTCTGAAGCCCTTTAAATCTCATGCCATCTTGGTTGGAAATGGGGGAACTACTGGGCTCCACACTAAGCCCCACATTATTCAACATCTATATTGCCCCTTTGGCACAAATCTTCAAGGCATGTGGTTTTAAGGCAATATCTTATGCCAATAATGCACAGATGATCATCTCCTTTGGTACCAATTTGGAAGGGGGTAAAGCCCGCTTCTCTGACTCTATGAGAAGTCCAGTAACTATCTGCAATTAAATGTAGAAAAGACTGAAATATTTCTATTTGGAAAACCCAAGAAGAAGGATTTGTGACTATCCGACATGGGATATGCCCCGCCCACAAAACAAGTAGTAAAAAATGTTGGTGTTCAGATGGACAGTTCTTTGTCCATGAAAGAACATGTTTCCATCCTCTGTGAAACTTGATTTGCCAACATGCGATTATTGAAAAAAGCATTTCCTTGGCTTTCCTCTGCTTCTAGGAAAACCCTAGTGAAAGCCTTAATTACAAGTCGTCTCGACTGTGGAAATGCTCTACTTGTTGGTGCCAATAAGACTTTACTGTCTAAACTGCAAGTGGTGCAGAATACTTCAGCCAGACTTGTGTGTAATCTCCCGCCTGTTTCTCCCTCTGCTAAAATACTACACTCTCTGCATTGACCACCTATTACAAAAAGGTAAATTTTTAAGCTTTGCTGCCTTACCTATAAAACCTCCAAACTGCAATGCCTCAAGCTAACTACAAAATAGACTCAGATACGATCACCGGACTAGATTGCTGAGATCCACAAAGAAGGCCTTACTTAAAATTCCACTGATACATACATCCAGATTTGGTGGCAGGTCTTTCTCCTACCTGACCCCCTTCTACTGGAATAAAATGTCCCTACCAATTTGCATGTGTAGAGAGCTGGGAACACTTAAAAACTCATAAAAACATGACTGTTTTCGTTAATTTAGCTAGTATTATACCAGGATGATTTACGCACTGTAGTAAGTGATGATAAAATAACATAGCATGACAGATGAACCGACACACACTTCACATGGCCCATCCAGTTGTTCTATTAAAGCTGAGAACTCAGAGGACTCCCAAATTTCAATGCCAGTGGTAGGAGTACAGAAGCAAATGGCTGATGAGGTCTGCTTGGGGATGAAGACCATAGTGGGCAATCTAAAAGGAGCTTGTAGGTGTCTCAGCTCTAATAAGGTTTTGACAAAGGTGATCAGAGACACCTACTCTTGGCTCCATGGGATTGATGAGTACCTAGCTGACATCGCTGGAGTCATAATTTAGAGGGACCAACTGCCTTCTACATCTGACACTATTAAAGTCGTCAAACAGCTGGGGGCAATACATAAAGAATTGAGTCCCTGGAATGCAAGATTGACTGTTTCATGACATCAATGAGTGCCCTCCATGGCAACGTTGTTGCTTTGTTGGCAAACCAGTAGACCCTTGCCAAGTATTACCATGCTGCCTTATTGGCTATCACAAATGGTAGTCTTGGGGCATGGCTTGGACTGTGGTGGAGATGGCCGCCTGAACCTGTCTCGCGTTGCACAGGGTTGCGACTTCTAGGTCTCCATGAGTCCCAGATATCCAATGTTGCAGCTTGGAGGTGCCGACTTGAGCTCAACACACCCAGGGACCAGTTTTACGGGCGAAGTATGCGGTCATCGCGAGCTTGAGGCCCGTGACTGACCAAATTCTCCCTCCGAGGTTGAGCCTGAAAATGGCGCCGTCCAGTACGGAGTCCCAGCCCTAGCTCGGATGCCGTTTGCTGGCCTTCTGCTAACGCATCTTGATAGTTGCTGACCCTCACTCAATCTCTGTAGCAGCGCTAATCAGATATAGTGAGTCATTTAGAATTTAAGACGATGGAGACTCACCTGCATCGTGGCCGTCCCTGCTAATAGCGCCGTTCAGCACGAACCCCTGACCCTGCTTGTCCACCTGCTGGATGCCACCTCACACAGCTGCGATCGCTGGAGCTGGAGTATCGACCCAAGAGGTGAGCGTGATTGCCTGTGGTGCGTTGCTTGGGCTTGGACTTGGACCAGAGGAAGGTTTCGCCCATCATACGAAGATCTCTCCTGCCTGACCTTAAAGGGACGGTTGCACGGCCGTGACTCGCGTTGCCGAAGCACCGAATGTGGGAGCCGACCATCAAGCTCCTCTGAAGCCTCCGTGGGCACGGTTGTAGAGTGCTTATCTAACCTACTGATGTCTGCAACCAAATTACATCTGCCTCTCATGCTCAGCCCAAGATATCGCCTTCATCGTGCCTGACCCTACAATGGCGACAATATCGTAAATGAAAGTACATTCCCAGCGCATGTTGTAGCTGAATGTCGGCCACAGTGAGGGGGTCTTGTTCTCAACACAGTGACTTCACAGTGCACAGTGTTTATCTTGACCAACACGTGCTGTGTCAATCCTGACCCTGCTATATCTGCAAAAGCCTGCCACAACCTGCCACACCTGCCTTGTGCCATATGTCTGCTCATCCATCAAAAGGTGCCAACAGGAGCCTATTCCTACTTCCCTGCCAATGGCCTGATGGAACCTGCACTCATTGAGCCATGTTAGCGAGGACCGGAACTGGCCCGTCAAGGGGATAGCCAGGATCTGACCAGTGCTCACCTAGTGCTACCCTAATCGAAGGTTCGTACTCCACAACAGCTCTTACACCACAACAGATTTCGTCCGGAGCCAAGGCCAAGGCCCAAACTGCTGAGGTCATCCTTCCACGACAACTCTTGGCGCTGCGACTCATCCACAGCTTCCCTGCCATGTACACATAGCGGTCCTCCTGCTGACCTCACCATAACAGACATTGCCGGCGTGGACAAAGTTATCAACATAACTTGTGCTTAGAAGGGTGCTCTTCATCTTCAATCCACCCAAATCAGTGGTGATCATACCCTCTCCAGCCTCACTTCCAGCCTAACATTAGTGCCATCATTACTCTCTACACCTCGCTTTTGAACATAGTCACTTATCAGGGAAGTCGCAATCTGCCGCGAAGAAGTCACTTCCATCCCAGCGCCTTGGTGCCCCCTCGTCCTTGCTTCTCTCGACACAGCCGGGACCTGAAGAGCCTACAAGATGGCGGAGAGAGAAAATAAAAATAACAAGAACATAAGACCAGAAGCAGCCATATCTGAATCACCTATCAAAGCAAAAGCTGACCTAACAAGCACTTTAGACATGATCCTTAAGAAACTGGCGGAGATCCATGACTTAGCCAAATCCACGAAAAGTAACACCGACACCATGCAATTGGAACTCACAGCGATCAGAGCTGATATGAGCACCATGAACAAAAGCATCAGTGAGGGGGACAAAGAATAAGCGACGTAGAAGATAAAACGACCCAGTCATGTAAAATCATACAACACCTTCAGAGCACTACGAAAGACCTAAAATGACAAAACGCTGAGTTAGAGGATCGTAATAGGAGGGGCAATATTCAAATCTTTGGCGTGCCGGAAGATTCAGAAAAAGACGCAGAATCTTGCGTAGCCTTTCTGGACGCATGGATCCCAACTGTCACCGGAATTGACTTCCACCATGGCCTGGAGCTGGACAGAGCCCACAGAATCCCAACATTCCTTGCCCACGGGAAAAAAGGCCATCGTCCCCATATCTGCAAACCTCTCTGTTTTCAACATACTGAGGCCATTCTAAAATTTGCTAGGAAGAATCATCATATCACATGGGAAGGCCACCGAATAATCTTCACGCAGGACTTCTCCAAAGAGACGTTTGAAATAAGAAAAAGCTTCCTGTCATTGAGAGATAAACTGAAGTCAAAGGACATCCAATTCTCATTTGCAGGTCCGGCAAGATTTAAAATTATCGACCACGGTAAACCTTGCATCTTCTCTGTCCCGACCTGGCATGCACCCTGAAGGACTCACCTCCACAATTCATGGACTCCTCAAGCGGTGCCTCCAACAAACGGAAAACGGAAACGCAAGAGTCTGCTAACCGCTGAGTGGGCTTGATTTGGTCTGGTGAGGCAGATCCTAGTTCAACCCATCTCTGTGGGCTATCCATGACCCCCAATCATTGCAAATGGTTTATCTGTGCCTGCCCTTAATTATCGTCATTTATGTACAACGAGTAGCAAGTTCAATGATTGGGATCACTCCCCATGCAGATCCTTCTTCTGGATCTGTCTATTTGTTTATTTGTTCAATTATGTCCAGCCTTAATAGGGTCTATATCGTTTAATACTGTTAGCCAAGTTGCAGGCTTTCATAGATGCTATTCATAGTTGTTATATTTGAGCACTCAGTGCTTTAAGAGTAAGTCATGGCACCACATATGTTCCTTCTGAAGGGACCATCTTCAATTTCTGAAATTCAAAATGTTCCCAATGCCATGCAGCTCTAAGCTAGTTAGCTCCTCTGTAGAGCTGCTGGGTCTTTATGTTATTGTCATTAATTGTCAGTTATTGTTCACAGCTTAAGGCCGCATGGCTGTAAAGTCACATAGCTACGAGTCTTGAACCTCACAATGAGCCCCCACGTGGGGTCCTTCTTCTGTTTAAGTTGGACACCCATGGATGCACAGTTTAGTATAAGAGCTCCTAACATGTTGATTCTCCTGTTGTTCTTCACCCTTCTATGAATCCTGTGTCGACCATGGACGGTACTGCCATTGCAGCTCCTAGGTTCGACTTCTCTAGTGGAGGGGGAGGGCTGGGAGGGGATTGGGGAGAAAGGGAGATAGGGGTAGTGGGGGAGGGTTGAGGGAGGAGCGGGGAGCATAGGGTAAATGTAACTTTGGTTGTTTCAGTTTTGTTCCTTTCAATTACTTTGTTTTATGCAGCACAGTCATCAAAAGTTGTGCCGCACAAGCGGCACATAACTAACCCACGTGCTGTTTACACTATTGGCTAACACAAACTTACGGCCCACTACTGTTCATATCCAATTGCAGAGTGCCAGCACCTTTCTTGCGATGACCCCCGACTAAATGACTCAAAATAAGTCACTGGTAGAAAGCCTCAATGCAGTTTCTTTGAACGTCAAGGGTCTTAATCACCCGGTTAAACATAAAACAAATCTTTGATTATTTAGATAAATCCAAAGGCAATGTCATCCTACTACAGGAGACAAAATTGTCAAAAGGGGATGCAGCGTTCATTAATCAACATTGGATTTCGCACACCCTCTGCTCCTCCGCGGTTCACAAAAAGAGGGGAGTGATTACCCTAATCTCTAAAAAGTCAAACATCTTTATTACTTCACACACTCATGACGATGACGGCAGGCTGCTTGTGGCGCACCTCAAGAGAGACGATGACCCCATTCATTTAGAAAACATTTATGGACTTAACTCGGATACCCCTGAGTTCTGGGAATCTGTCTCATCTGCAATAGAAACCATCCCCCAAGATGAACTCTTAATTGTCGGGGGGAATTTAACCTTACCCTAGATCCCCTGCTAGACCGTCAATCCAAATGCACATACCACCTGTCACATTCCCATGATAGTCTCTCTGACCCGTCTTTGCTCAAATATAACCTACGCGACTCATGGCGCCTACAACACCCTGACGGATGAGACTATACATTTCATTCGGCCCCTCACAACTCTTATTCGAGAATCGGCTACATTTTAATCTCTAGCCCTTTCACACATCTCATAGAGGAGACTGACATTGCTCCCAAACTGGTCTCGGATCACTCTTGCATCTATACCAAGCTGGAAGGCTCACACTCGATCCTCCCCCTAAAATGCTGGCACTATAATGAAGACATCCTGTCCGACCCTGAAAATAAGACTGAGAAAGAGAATGCCATCCGGGACTACTTTTCCTTGAACATTTTGCCTGATTCAGACATCTCGGTCATCTGGTATGCTTTTAAGGCCACAATCAGGGGTGTTATCATTGGCAGCTGACACAAATGAATAAAAAACTGAACCCTGATCTGGAAACCCTTGAGAAAGATATTAAGGCACTAGAGATCTCCCACGCAGCCGAAAATAGTAATAAATCCTTCTTAGACCACCTCACTAAAATGAAGTACGAATATAATGCAATTCTAAGCAAAAGAGCAGGGGTATGGATAAACAAATTTAAGGCCCTAAAATTATGTGAGGGTAATAAGGCCGGTAAACTTCTGGCATCTTACCTCAAACATTAAAAAAACAATTCCATTTGCTTCCATTAAAGACCAGGCCAACAACACCCACACCAAGCACAACAACATCTTGCACACCTTCCAGTCTTTCTATGAGGACCTCTACAAAAACAAATTAGCGTTCGACTCTGTTGCATGTACCAATTACTTGATTTCATTAGACCTCCCTAGAGTCTCCGAGGAGGACAGCTCTAAATTGGGCTCCCCGTTCACACTACAGGAAATCTCCACCTCCATCAAATCCCTTAAGAACAACAAGGCCACTGGCCCTAATGGCTTCTCAGCCAGTTTTTTAAAAGAATTTGTGGGAACTGTTAGCCCGGTCCTCTTGAACCTTTTCCAGTCCTTTATGTCCAAGGGTGCTGTCACTAATTCAATGAGTGAGGCTACCATAATCGTTATCCCGAAGGAAGGGAAAGACCCTCTTTAAACAAAAAATTATCGTCCAATCTCCCTCATAAACTTAGATTGTAAAATCTACGCCAACAGATTGAATACAATCCTCCCCAAGTTAATGTTAGGGTTTGTGCACAGTAAAGAGCATGTCCCCTCTCATTGCACTAGTGGTCTCTGTAATAGCTCTCTTTAAACATACTACTGAAAGCCTTTCTTGTTATCTCAGCCCCTTCCTAAGACTTCTGTGTATGTTGCTTAATGTATTCACAAGTTTGTCTTGTTTGCACATTGGACCTTGCTTTTACCAAGGCTTATTTAGAAAAACATCGGACCTTGCTTTTACCAAGGCTTATTTAGAACGCTCCTCCCTAGGCCATGTGTTACTTCAACTCATTAGCATAATAACTGAAACTCTGCACACCTGCTTGTGAGAACCACACCCAGTTCTTCGAACCACACCCACCTCTTTGAACCACACCCAGCCCTGTCTATAAAAGGCAGCCCCTGAGCCTCACCCAGTGCTTGTGCTCGTCTACCTCCCACTTACCTGAGAACAGATCCTTCGGCACTGGCACTCCTGCTCTCTCCAGACCTTCATTGACTTCAACGGGCGCAGCTTCTGGCTCTTCCTTCTTCTGGTTTCCGGCTACTTCTTGCCTCAGCCCTTCTTCTGTCCATTGCAATCGACCTGCAAAAGAGAAAGAGGTCAAGGTTAGACTGATCAGTATCCCTTTTCAGCAACAAGTAAGTGCAAAACCTTTTATTACCTGAAAGAACTTTATCTGCGATTTCTGGATTCATATAAAGACAATTTGGAACAAGATATCTCCCACGAACTTTGTGGTTCAAACCCTTTGTTACAAGAATACTTTGTGGAACTTTGTGAAATAAACAATGTTTTACATGGAACTTTTTAAAGAATCGAACTGAGGAAACCATTGACAGCAAGGCAAACAATAAATCCGGACTTGCACAAATTACCTGCTGTATTTTGATGTAAAAGTAAAATATTTGTTTTATAAAAAGTCTAGAAATGTGTGAAAAAAGTTTTACAGTAATAGAAAGCACATCCCAGAACAGTAACACATTCCAAACCTGGAAGCTTGAGACCAGGATCCAAGAGGTACTTTTAGAAGAGAATTTCTAATAAGATTAAGGTTTAGTCAGGAACACATTTAGGGATAGGTTGCACTTATCTGTTCTTTGTTTATGTTTCATTAGGCACCAGTTTCTACAGAAGTCAGAGAGGGCCGCAGATTTTAGCAGCTCTTCTACAGTGGAAACGCAAGAACGGTGTTCTCTCTCTTTTTTTATTTTATCCACTTCCCCCCTTCCCTTGAGCTTCTGGTTCTTAGCTCACTGTTTTAAAACTAGTGTGCTGGAACAAGCAGTTTCAGGGTGGGGTCGGACTGTCTTCAACCTCCATCAGAGCTGAACAGAAACTCAGGTGACCTGGGCTTTGACAGAAGCACAAGCCTTTAAAATATTCAGTTCTGTTGGACGATGAATGCCGGGGAAGAAACAGAGGGCATTGACGCCACGGATATGGCGCAGGCCCTAAACGAGGACTTGTCCCATAATGAATCAGTGTCTGGCATCTTGCAACATATGCAAGAGGAAATAGAGAAATTAAAGTTGGAAAACACCTTTTTAAAACAGGATTTAAGCAGGTATAAACCTAGGGAATCCCAGTAGAACACAGCTTTTACGCCTTTGTTTAAAACCTCCTCAGAGCAGGGGGGCGAGCAAAACATGCAACTCCCTCCCCCCCCCCCCCCAGTTGAGGTTACTGTTAATGTTCCTAATGCTTTGCCTTCAGCAGCACCTGAGCGTATTCATGGAGATAGTAACAAATTCCATGTTTTTATCAATCAAAGTCAATTACACTTTGTTTGTAAACCACAACAGTTCTCTACTGATGCTACAAAAGTGGCATTAGTCCTGTCTTATTTGGGCAGTACAGCAGCCAATTGGTCAATTCCTTGTGTGGATAGAGATGATCCCATCCTCTATAATTGGAATCAATTTAAACGTACTATGACCAGCCTTTTTGCAAAACGCACTTTTATGCAGGCAAGCGATAATGAGCTTTTAAATCTTAAACAAGGTAACAAGGATTTATTGACCTCTCTCACTCGTTTTAATCGTTTACTCACTGAGACTCATTGGCCAGAAGAAAAGCATGTCTCCCTTTTTTATAAAGGTTTGAGAGACGAGTTAAAAGACGCGCTGGATCATATCGTTGATTTGCCAGAAGACTATTCTGACTTTGTAGATTTAGTCATGAAATTGGAACACAGACTAGGAGAAAGAAAGGGAGATAAATCCAAACTGGAATAACGGTTAACTTTTATTAGACATGAGAAGAAAGACACAGATAATATACTCCCTGAACCTGAGCCTATGCAAATAGACACACTCAGAGGTCCACTCACGTCAGAGGATAAAAGAAAGAAGGAGAAAACTTCAATTATGTTTATATTGTGGCAAGGCAGGACATTTTGCCAGAGAATGTCCAGTAAAACCTAAAACTTCACGAAAGGGTACTGTTTCCTCTATCTCCTCAACTGAGTCGGGAAACGATTAAGCTCGACAAGGGGGGAGGTTACTTGTTTGAGAAAACATCTTAATCAAACCTCTAATTCAGCAGCCTTCATAGTACCGCACATACCTAGACATTTCATAATACAGATCTTTTTAATTGTTACTACCCAAGTTAGAAATTCTCTCCCTGTCCTACTGGACTCGGGAGCAACAGTAAACTTTGTGGATAATAAGTTAGCTAACACATTAGGGGCCCGATGTAGGTAATTCCGATTTACCGACTCTTAAATACCGAATCATACCGATTCGGTATTTAAGAGTCGGTAAATCGGAAGTAGGCAGATGTAGGTAATTCTCATTTACGAATTACCGAATCAGTAGGATTCGGTATTTACCGATTCGGTAAATACCGAATCGGTATTGCCCATTGATTCCTATGGGCCTTGAAGCCCATAGGAATCAATGGGCAATACCGATTCGGTATTTACCGAATCGGTAAATACCGAATCCTGCAAGGGTGCAGGGCATATCACTTTGACACCCTCTAGCACCCCAAGTACGGGCTTGTGTGCCATGTGGCACCCATACATGCCCTAAGGGCATGTCTGTGTGTCACATGGTACAGGTGTACATGCACAGATGTGCATGTACACCTGAATTCTGCATTTTACCACCCAATTGTATTGGGTGGTAAAATACCAAATTCTGAAGGCCTGTAGCACTGTAAACAGTGCTACCTACATCTGGGATTTACCGAATCTGTAAAATTACTGATTCAGTAAATTTACCGATTCTGTAAAATGAAGTCCCCTACATCTCAATCACCAAATACCGGTCGGTAACAGCCGAATTCGGCCGTTACCGACCGGTATTTGGTGACCTACATCGGGCCCTAGATCTTCCTATTTGCCTAAAGCCTTGTCCAGAAGCAGTATGTGCAGTGGATGGGTCAGAATTGACCTCTGGATTAATCACAAAACAAACAAGTGCCCTTGTCATGGTCTGTCAAAACGGGCACACAGAGATGATTAGCTTTGATCTGATAGATACCCCTAATATTGGCTTGATTCTCGGGGTACCCTGGTTAACAACTCATAACCCAAAAATTGATTGGGTGAACAAAACAGTTACTTTGGATTCCTCATTCTGTAGAACCAATTGCTATGAAGAAGCAGGTACAGAACAGAGCTCAGTAATACACTGTGCTAGTGTTACACAAGACGAACCAACTCTCCCTCCTGAATATTCTGACTTTAAAAAAAATTTTGATCCAGTGAAGGCTAGTGTGTTACCCCCACATCGGGCACATGACTGCCGTATAGATCTCATACCAGGGGCCCCTTTACCTAATAACAGAGTATATGCTTTGAATGACGAAGAGACAAAATATTTAAGAACCTACAGAGACAACCTACTACAATCTGGGTTCATCCGACATTCCACATCTCCGGTGTCATCTCCACTTTTTTTTATCCCGAAGCCGGATAAATCTCTGCGCGCGTGTATCGACTATAGAGGACTAAATAAGGCTACAATAAAAAATAAATATCCTCTTCCTCTAATACCTGTATTGTTGGAATAATTAAGACATTCTACTGTATGCACTAAACTAGATCTGCGGGGAGCTTACCACCTGGTCAGAATAAAAGAGGGGTATGAGTGGAAGACAGCTTTCAAGACAAAGTTTGGTCTATTTGAGTACACAGTAATGCCCTTTGGGTTGTGTAATGCCCCTGCAGCCTTTCAATTCTTTATAAATGAGGTCCTACACAAATTCCTGGGCGTTTGTGTCATAGTATACATAGATGACATCCTCATTTACTCTAAGAACCCAGAAGAACATACCGAACATGTTCGTGCAGTATTATCAAAGTTAAAAGAAAATCATCTCTTTGCTAAATTAGAAAAATGTACTTTTAATGTCAGCAAAGTGGACTTTTTAGGATACTGCCTGTCACCTCAAGGAATAATTATGGATGAAAAGAAAATTAGTGCTATTACTGATTGGCCAGAACCATCATCTGAGAAGGATGTTCAGAATTTTCTGGGTTTCGCCAATTTTTATAGGAGGTTTATTTCTCATTTTGCAGACATTGCGGCCCCAATAACCACCTTGTTGCGGAAAGGGCAACAATTTCTTTGGTCTGATGAGGCGGCTCACACCTTTCAACTCCTGAAACAAAAGTTCACTTCAGCCCCAATTCTGAAACATCCTGATCCTGACTTGCCATTTTTTGTCGAAGCGGATGCTTCACAAGTAGCTTTAGGAGGAGTTCTCTCTCAACGAGATGCAATAGATGGCCAATTACATCCTATAGCCTTCTATTCCAAAAAGTTATTACCAGCTGAACAAAATTACACTGAGACTGAAAGAGAACTATTAGCTATCAAAGTTGCCTTTTCTGAATGGAGGCGCCATTTAATGGGAGCTAAGTACCCTGTTACCATCTTTTCTGACCATAAGAACCTACAGTTCTTTGCATCACTAAAAGCATTAACTCCACGTCAGATGCGCGGGTTAAATTTTTTTAGTACATTTGACTTCGTTATAACCTATAGACCTGGTGCAAAACAAATTCAATCTGATGTGTTATCTAGATACAGACATACCTCAGACATGAAACAAGACAAAATAGGAGAACCCATTATTCCTCCCCAAAAACGTTTGGCACCAGTACAGCAGAAGGATTTCATCACAGATCTATATAATGCAAACATGCAAATGGCACCTCAAGATTGGTTAAAGGATTCCCATAACTCAATACAACGAGGTTTAGTTTATCACGACAACATGCTGTTAGTGCCCACCACAGAATTACAAACACAGGTGATAATTTGGCATCACGCCTCACCGTTGGCAGGTCATCCTGGCTGGGTAAAAACCCTGGAAAATGTGCAAAAACACTTTTGGTGGGACAAGATGAGTAAAGAGTAAAATTTGTCACTACCTGTCCAGTTTGTGCAAGACATAAATCTTCTCATAAGGCCCCTGATGGTTTGTTAATACCAATGCCATCACCCAAACAACCTTGGCACACTGTGAGTGTAGACTTTATTGTAGGTTTACCACCAGTAAAATCCTTCAAAACAGTATTAGTGATAGTGGATTTTTTGTCTAAAATGGCACAATTTGTACCATTATGGAAATTGCCAACTGCGGCAGAATTTGCTGATATTTTTATAAGAGAAATTGTGCGTTTACATGGTTTACCAAGTAAAGTGGTGTCAGACCGAGGTTCAACTCTAGATTTTGGAAAAAATTATGCAAAAAACTGAAAATAGATGTGGCATTATCCACTGCTTTCCATCCAGAAACAGATGGACAACCTGAACGACTGAACCAAACCTTACTTCAAACGCTACGTTGTTTATTGGCTGATTATTCTAGTGAATGGTTGGAAGCTCTCCCTATAGCGGAGTTTGTTTATAATAATACTGAGCATGCAGCTCTACCTTGCTCACCATTCTATTTCATGCAGGGATATCATCCGAGAGCTATACCCATTTTATTAGAAGATTCCCTGTTACCTACAGTAACAGATAGACTAACGAGATTAGGTTACATACAAGACAAGGCCAGGAAACATTTATTAAAGTACAAAGAAAGCATGAAAAGACAAGCAGACAAACACAGATCTGAGGCCCCAATGTATTAAATCGGTGACAAAGTATGGCTCTCCACAAAGAACCTAAATATAGAGGGATCCCGAAAGCTGCAACCACGTTTCATTGGACCCTTTAGTATAACTGCCATAGTAAACCTGATAACAGTAAAATTGGACTTACAAAAAGAATACCCAGTACATGCTACATTCCATGTGTCCTTGCTTAAGCCGTACAACCCAAATACCCGACCCGAACCACCACCTCCACCCATATCAATTAAGGGAAATCTAGAATATGAAGTGAAAAGCATAAAAGACGCAAAAATAATTCATGGACGTCTGTTTTATTTAGTAGAATGGAAAGGATATGACGAAACTGAGAATTCATGGGAACCAGTGTCCTATGTACATGCCCCACGGTTGATTAGACAGTTTTATCTAAAAAATCCAGGGAAACCCCGTCCAGTAGGAGGGCCTTTGAGGGGGGCGACTGTTAGGATTTGTGCACAGCAAAGAGCATGTCCCCTCTCATTGCACTTGTGGTCTCTGTCATAGCTCTCTTTAAACATACTACTGTAAGCCTTTCTTGTTATCTCAGCCCCTCCCTAAGACTTCTGTGTATGTTGCTCAATGTATTCACAAGTTTGGACATTGCTGTCTTGTTTGCACATTGGACCTTGCTTTTACCAAGGCTTATTTAGAAAAACATTGGACCTTGCTTTTACTAAGGTTTATTTAGGACACTCCTCCCTAGGCCATGTGTCACTTCAACTCATTAGCATAATACCTGAAGCTCTGCAAACCTGCTTGTGAGAACTACACACAGTTCTTCTAACCACGCCCACCTCTTCGAACCACACCCAGCCCTGTCTATAAAAGGCAGCCCCTGAGCCTCACCCAGTGCTTGTGCTCGTCTACCTCCCACTTACCTGAGAACAGATTCTTCGGCGCTGGCACTCCTGCTCTCTCCAGACCTTCATTAACTTCAACAGGCTTCTGGCTCTTCCTTCTTCTGGTTTCCAGCTACTTCTTGCCTCAGCCCCTCTTCTGTCCACTGCAATCGACCTGCAAAAGAGAAAGAGGTCAAGGTTAGACTGATCAGTAAGTGCAAAACCTTTTATTACCTGAAAGAACTTTATCGGCGATTTCTGGATTCATGTAAAGACAATTTGGAACAAGATATCTCCCACGAACTTTGTGGTTCAAAAACTTTGTTACAAGAATACTTTGTGGAACTTTGTGAAATAAACATTGTTTTACATGGAACTTTTTTAAGAATCGTACAGAGGAAACCATTGACAGCAAGGCAAACAATAAATCACGGACTTGCACACATTACCTGCTGTATTTTGATGTAAAAGTACAGTATTTGTTTTATAAAAAGTCTGGAAATGTGTGAAAAAAGTTTTACAGTAATAGAAAGCACATCCCAGAACAGGAACAAATTCCAAACCTGGAAGCTTGAGGATCCAAGAGGTACTTTTAGAAGAGAATTTCTAATAAGATTAAAGTTTAGTCAGGAACACATTTAGGGATATGTTTTACTTATCTGTTCTTTGTTTATGTTTCATTAGGAACCAGTTTCTACTGAAGTCATAGAGGGCCGCAGATTTTAGCAGCTCTTCTACAGTGGAAACGCAAGAACGGTGTTGTCTCTCTCTTTTTATTTTATCCACTTCCCCCTTCCCTTGAGCTTCTGGTTCTTAGTGCACTGTTTTAAAACTAGTGTGCTGGAACAAGCAGTTTCAGGGTGGGGTCGGACTGTCTTCAACCTCCATCAGAACTGAACAGAAACTCAGGTGACCTGGGCTTTGACAGTTAACTAGTAACTCGCAGGTGGGCTTCCTCAATCACCGGCTATCCAATGATAATACGAGATTACTCTGCCATATCTTAGAGAAAGCCAAAATAACCGCCACTCCTTCTGTTGCCATCACCCTCGACGCTGAAAAAGCATTTGATAGAGTGTCATGGCTTTTTTTACAACACTGTATGCAGTTATTTAATCTGGGGTAGCCCTATATTGACATGGTTATGGCTCTATACTCCTCCCCGAATTGCCATAAATGGTTCCCTTTCTGCCCCTTTTCGCTTAGAACAAGGTATTAGACAGGGTTGCGCCCTCTCTCCAGCCCTTTTCCTCCTGGCCCTTGAACCCCTCTTAGGTGCCGTAAAATGTAATGAGAACATCAAGGGGGTGGAATTCGGGGACAGGCGAGTGAAACTGGTGGTGTACGCAGATGACATCCTCCTGATCACCGAACAGCCAAACTCCTCCATTGAGGGCCTCATGTCCACCATAGAAACCTATTCCCTACATTCTGGCTATAAACAAAACCGGGATAAGTCTGAGGTAAAAGCGCTGAACATACTCGGTACAAGAGACATGTTGGGTAACTCGGGCCTGTACTGGCCACCAGGCTTCATTAAATACCTCGGGGTTGAATTTGGTAGCACTCTTGCTGAAACCCTTCAACGTAACGAAAAAATAACCTTAGATAAAATTAAAATTCAACTAGATGGGTGGTCCCCCCGTTTCATTACCTGGCGGGGAAGAATCGAGACCATCAAAATGATGATTTCCCCTCTAGTCAATTATCTAATCACCATGCTATCCACGGAATTCCATCATAAATTAGATGCTGCACTCACAAACTTTCTTTTGAGAGGGAAAAAATCACAAATTAGTTTAAAGAAACTTCGCCTAGACAAATCTGCAGGTGGAGTCAACCTGGCGAACTTCAAAAGATACCAAACTGCGTTTCTTGCCAAACAGGGCTCCTACTGGCAATCTCCACCAGAGGGCTACTCACCCGTGTGGCTTGAGATAGAGAAGGCCCTCCTTGGGAACGTTGCCCCAGCGACTGCCCTGTTCACTAAACTAAATTCAATCACCTGCTCGAGACCTATTTTTAGAAATACAAGAATAGTCCTTCTTAAGGTGGATAAGTTACTAGATGCCTCCATCCGACGCTCACAATGGAAATCAATATGGCATAACCCCACGGTGCTCTACAAAGGCAAACCACTATACAATCGCCTCTGGGTAGAAAAAATCATTTTTTCCCACTCCAACTATATGAAGGGGCATACCCCCTATTGTTCAAAGATCTTCAACTCAAATATAACCTTAGCTCCCTTGAGTTGTATTCCTTCCTACACATAACAACTGCGATCACCAAAGCAAAGCTCTCTTCTAACCCTCCCTCCCTTCCGTCCTACTTCACCAGATTAAACAGGCTAGGTCACCAGGTGTCATGGATCTTTAAACACCTACGACCCCAGCATTCCAACCTCACTCCTCATATCAAACAGTATGGACATCAGGCTCTCCCTTCCCCATCTCAGACATGGATTGGGCCAAAACCTGGGAATCCTGCATGCGTCACAAAATCAGCCCCACATTATCCCAAACTAAATTCTGACTTCTCCATAAAGCCTTTTGAACGCCATCGTGACTTTTTGCCCACAACATCAGGTCTGATGCTTTCTGATGGAACTGGAACGGTGCAGAGGGTGACCTGGCCCACCTTATCCTCCAATGCGAATGTGTTGCCCATTCTGGGATAAAGTCTTTGAATTTACTGATAAAGTCTTCTCTTTCTCCCCACCCAGGGAACTACCTTACCTAGTTTTGAGGTTTCTCAAAGCCAAGTCCCTCAACGACAATGATAGGGCCTTACTTGACCTTCTACTCACCGCTGCTGTAGAGGTGGTCCTCAATAACTGGAAGGATACCCGGAAAGCTAATTATGCCTGCTGGTTAAACTGGGTACTTAGTCTCTGTGGTGCCGACAATAGGGATCTTATGCAATCTCCTTGGGGCCCCCGCGGAGGCGCTTGTGGATCACCCTTGACAACTATTTTAGTGCCCACAAGCCTTCCTGAACCAACCCCTTGCTCCCTTGGCCAACTATTCGCCACCTTGACGACCTCACATGCCACATTTCTTCCGTGGCTGGAACCGCCTTTCAACATAACTGAACATAATTCTGCTCACTTTCTTTCATGACAGCAAATTGTGGAACAATCATGGGTTACTACGGCTGACTCCGTTATTCTATGTGCTGTCTCATGTATGATCTGCTTCCTTTATTTTAGCTTTTTGTGTTGTATTGTTTAGTATTGTTTAGTGGTATGTTTCCTTATTGGTACTTATCATCTTCCATTTCAGCTCCTATCCAAATATTACATCTCAATTGTATGTCTTAGAACAAATTACTAACTATTGTATGTACCACATTTGAACGATTGTCATCATTCATTTTATTTTGATGTTCTGTTTTTATGTCTGAAACTACCAATACAATTTTTTGGAAATAAAACAAAAAAAACAAATGCTAGTCTGAACAGGAAAGTCACATCTGCCTCTGCTGTGTCTGTGCTTCAGCTGCCTCCCATTCAATTATCGCCAATTGCAGGAACGGCAGACCACGCATGATAGGAGGAAGATATGTCGTTCCCCAGTTTATGTCAAAGAAGTGCCAGATAGAAATTTGTGAGTGCCTCCTGGACAGTCTTTTAACAGTCCTGTGTACAACATCATGCCACCTTCTTTGTCACCCAGTACAGTTATTTTTGTTTGCGCAGTTGTTAATCTTATCCACTTGGGTACTCTGAAAGAAGCCTACCTATGTTAATGGCAATTTGTTCTGCCTCACTGAAATACTAATCACTTCTACAAGTGGAATGACGTGTCTCAAAAGGACTTTGTCATAAGAAAAAAGGTGAGGATACAATATTGTGGATTATAAATTACTTGGATATATTTTAAAACCTATTATGAGTTTTGTATGGTTGTTTCTGGAAGTCTAATATCCTAAGCTACATGTTTTCACCTGAAGAAGAGTGAAGTAAAGTCAATTGTACATGCTGTCTTTGTATATGCAACTACAAGTACATCCATTGCAATTGTAAGATGGGCAATGGGTTGTCTCTCAATGTAACGTCAGAGTGTAACAACAAACTGCATTTAATTCAAGTCACAGTGAGAATATGTCTAAAATTATACAAATACTTACCACATACATGTTATTAAGTGAATATGACAACATCACCTAAAGTGATAACCTCACTGTTCACAATAAACAGATTCAACAGTACTAAATCGGTATGGTTGTACTAATACTAACCAGCTACTCATGCCTTTATACCTCATGAATTTGCTTAATACTTGTGCCACACAAGGATGCATAAGGTCAAACCAATACCTTGTATGACAATAACCAAGGCATTCAAGGGTACCTTGTCTATTCCATGTGATAAATGTTGATTAATGCAACAATGGGATAAGTAAACAAATGTGTCACTTTGCCCCTGAGAGGCCTTATATGTGTTGACTGTAAGTGCAGCCACACAATGCAACACTTTCCAGGGCGAAGAGAAAATTGGAGATGCATGGACAATCAAACATTGTAATTAGTTGACCTAAGTGAGATGCATATGTGCCACACTTAGCAAGTAGTCAATGCCAATGATAATGGTTGTTATCCAGGCAGTTGTAACTTCATGCACAACTAGAAACCAGCCAATGCAAACCTACATGTACAATGTTGCATGGATGTCTGTGATAATGCAGGGCAACATTTTTATGTGTCTTAGCACAGTCGGGGAGCAGCAATCTGTAGTGAAATTAGAATCCCACCTTTACCTGCCCTATCACTTTCATACAGGGTGCTACTCTAGGAGACTACCTGTGTTGGGCTGTGTGTAACATGAACAACTGAGCCCTACTTACAGTGTCTAAAGCATAGGTCTGCAAACTGGAGGACGGGCCCCTGTGGGGGGACTTAAGTGATCTCATTGGGGGCGCCTGGGTTTGTCCAAGAGAAACATCATACTTTGTTTAAAGTATTACAAACATGAGCTGCAGTAAGTCACCTTGTATTGGGTCATCCTTAACAACTTTTGGCATTTATATCATGATTGAGAATATGTGTAAAAAGGGGTAACCAGCAGAAGCTGTTGCCGGTAAGTGCAGTGGGGTGGAACGGTGGCGGTAAGGGAAGAGGAAGTCAACAGACCATGAAATAGGAAAATTAAAAATAAATCCTATTCCATCGTCTGTCGACTCCCCCCTCCCTGCCCAACCACCCCACTGTGCTTACCTGCACCAGCTGCTGCTGGGGGTAACAGAGCTTAATTGTAATGTTTAAATAGGTTTAGACATATTTAAACATTGCCAATGTAGCAGAATAATTTGTGAGGTAGACTAACAGTTGTTCATAGGCCTCTGACAATGCACCGTGTACCTACAACCAACTCAGGACAATGTGTTTGTCATGTACTCTACTCACCTAACACAATAGTACCATACGACAAAATGAGTATCATCCAACTAGAGAACAATGATAACTGTATTAATCTAGAAAAAGTACAACCAACAAAAACTAACTAAGCCTACCTATTCTACACTAACTATACTTAACACTAGCTTATACTAACCTGTCTAATGCACTAATTACACATGACAAGTTAAACATCAACCCCCCAACCCCCTTAAAATGCATAGTTAACTATAATACAAATATCAACTACATCCTAAACATATACTAACTACTCATGTATCCCTAAACAAGCATATCGTTTTGGGGTATTTTTATTTTTAACTGTTTTGGGTTTTATTTTTCTATTTGTGACACACAAAACATTAACCCCCACCCGCTTAAATGACTACCATCCTAAAAACATACTAAAAAACTGCTGCCTACCAAAATATCAAATGTATAAAACTAATCTATATTGAAGCTAGTCCTACACTAAACTTTAACTAATACTATGCCAACTAACTACAACAAATATTCCAAAAACAGACCTGGGAAAAGAATGTTCAGAGGGAGAGTGCCTTAGATTTGATCGCAATTAAGAGTGCCCTCTTGGACTCCCTACAGTCTTTATTGTACCAGGGTTTGCTATGGGGCAAATTAGGAGTCTTCTGCTGCCCTTTCCTTGGCATGTTGGTGACTAACAGCTTTAAAGCATCAACATTTTATTGGTGTAACATCATGAAGTGGCTAATATTTCCCTCCTTTGGAGTATCATTTAGATATGGGCCAAAGGTACTTGCGAAAAGCTTGTAAATTTCAGCTACAATTTCACCATTATCCAGTATTAGTGGCCATTTGAGAGAACGTCTATTGTTGCTAATGTGGATCTCATTATGGTCACCATTGGTTACATCTTCAGTCATGAAAGAGACTGTATCTCCGAATAGGGAAGCCTCAATTTTAAGGCCTAGAGGGAAATGATCACTTTCTAATCTTTCTATTACCTCCATGTCAAGGAGATATTCCCATGTTGACACTGAGGCAATAATAAAATCTATATTACTTTTGTAATTCCCCCTATAGAAGGTAGGCTTCTTCAAGCTATCTGATGTTAGCCGTCCATTGCACGCCCTAATGCAGTATTCTGCACATAGTTTCGTCATTTGGAGAGCCAAGGGCGAACATTTAACTGGTTTGGTATTATCTAAAGCAGGGATCCTATTTGCCTCGTCTTCTTCTAGGAAGATGTCGCTGAGTCCCACAATCGGCTCAAAGTTACAATTAAAATCACCTGCCATGATAACAAAGTTCTCCCTAGTGTCTAGGTTACCCAATAGGAAATCTAAATGAGTTAATAAAGAAGATTCTCTTGTGATGGGTGTTGGCCTGTTGTAAACATTTACTAAATAAAGTTTTTTTCCCTTCACAAACAGTGATTTTCAAAATCAGTATATCAGGGGAGTTGGTATCCACCACTTCAATATTCACTCTTAAATTGACTTTTACCCAGGTTATCAAACCTCCCGAGGATCTTCCACTTCTAGAAGGAGTCGCACTTAAGCCATAAGATTTGTACCCTAGTCTATGTATAATTTCAACTGACCAGGTCTCTTGCAACATACAAAAGTCAAAGGTGTCAATGAAGCTTGCCCATTCTGGATCCCTTAGGTTTTTTGAAACCCCGGCTATATTCCAAGAAACCAATTTTATGGGTTGACTTGTTTCCGGGGTTTTTTGCATCAATACATTTCCCACCTCCCCAGACTCTACGATATGGCATTCTGGTCTAATTGCATCAAATTGTAGAGGCATCAAATCATTATGGATTATAACGCTTTCGTTTGGTATTGAGCTATCCCCAGTTATTGGTACCACCACAGAAAAAAGGCCTACATTCCCCAAAGATTTGATTTCATTAGTAGTACCACCAGCTCTCGGTAAGCATAGTTCACTTCCTACTTCCCCCCCCCCCCCCAACAAGTTGCCATTTTCTAAATCATTTCCCTCAGACCCCTTAGACATTTGGCATCAATCACAATCATCTAGACCACTGAATATATCAAATCTATTAGTGGTTTCCAGAGGGGTCAAAGGCTTTAGATGGTCCATTCTTCTGTTGTTAGATTTGAAGTGTCTATAAGGAACACAGTTCCAACAAAATGCATCAGGTGCAGGTACAGGATTTGGTGGGTAATAGGGCTCTATAGGATTGTGTCTAATAAGTGGTTGCAGTATATGATGAGTATTGCCAGCCCTCTGCGTGAATGATGGGTAAGAACAGGGAAGAGTTTGGGATGTTATATGCGAGGGTGGTTGTTGCTGAGAGGGAAATACCACAGACCTGGGATAAAAATATGTCAACGGTCTGGGGATTATGCAGTTACTTGTAGTGCCTGGCGGACAATTTAATATGAATTGGACTGCATTAGGGTCCCTGAAGTTTACAACCACCACATCGCCCTCAATTCTTTTTGGTCTGCTTCCCAGCCATTGGAGGCGTCGGACATGCACAATTTCACCATTTATATGGTTTGCTATTGGCCTGTATAGACTTAGCCAATGCATGATTTTATTTTTTAGTTGTGCAAAACCCTCCCGCTTGCTAGTTTGTAACACGGGGACCCCTGTTAGGACTACCACAAAGGGCACTGCCTCTGGTGGTAATTCTGGGTTTGGGACCAGTTTGGGTCTTCCCCAACTAGGCTTTTGTCCCCTCACCTCGGTCGTTTGGCTTTCATGTGGAGTGTTAGCTGTACCATTAGGTGGTTTAGTTGTAATGGTAACTGGCGTAGAGTCTACTTGATTTTGTAGGTTTTTAGGAGGTGGGATTGGTTGGGCAGTTGTTGTTGTGTTCCCTTTTGGCGCTGAAGTAGAGGGATTCGCCAACAGGGTAGATTTAGCTGGTGGAGCTGGAGCGGCTGGGATAAGCTTAGTCTCGCTAGCTGTTTTGTGCGTTGCTAAGTTCAGTATTTTTGAATTGTCTTCGCCCTTATTTCCCAGTGCACGCTCAAGTGAGCTTAGTCTTAGTTCCACTTCAATCAGTCTCTCCAAGATCGATGCAGAGTAGGTCTTAATTAAACTTTCTATGGAATCTAGGGTGGAAGAATCACGGTCTGTGAGGGGCGCTTTAGACATCGTAGAGGCTTCCATATTATCCTCCATGTCTATGGGCATAATTGGGGGTGGCGGGGATGCAATAATAATAGGCCCTGCCGTAGCCACTGAGATAATATCAGTGCTAACTACAGGAGTCTTCGCCTTTTTCCCAAAGTCTGAATGACTTAGTTTTGATTGTAATGGATTCCCCCCTTTTCGCCTCTTCTTGCATGGAGGTGGCCCATGTACCCTTGGGGCTAGCATAGTTTTCTTGGCTCTACTGCGCACTGTTTTTGATGGTATAAGTGCAAGGGGCTTTAAGACATTAGGGGTACTCGTGTGTGTATTTACATCAGGACCAATCGTGTCCAATTGAGGGGAGTTAGTTATAGATGGTGTAATGATAGTTGCTTCCACTGGCTGGCTGTCAGTTATGTGAACAATAACGTCAGCTAGCTGGGAATTTACACTAGTATTCGGGGGAACTAGGGATAATGGCGACAGTTGCCGATTTTTTAGACTTTCCACAGAGCGGCGGCGATCGGCACGGCGCTCTGCCAAAGCAATTTCCAAGGGAATGTCTGGAGAAGCATTGGTGAAGTAGTTATCAAGAGTTTTATTTAACAACCCTCCTTGCTTCTCAGACATGATGAGTGTATTAAACTAAACCACAGGCGAGGGTTTGCAGAAGCACGAAAGCACAACAATATATTACCAATGATTCGCAATGATAAATACCAGGGGTTAATGTCCAGTCCGGTCTCCTCGGTTCTCGGAGGGTCTCAGAGGGTCCGCCCTTAGTCCGGGCTTTGTCCCGGGATGTGTCCCGCACACGCGTCCCGCTAACGCGTTATGACACCAGGTCTTATACGTGCTGTAAATGAGGGGGCGGAGACACGGGAAGAGGCGGCAGGTGTGCTCGGTGTTTCACGCACAGCCTGGTGGGCCTCGCAGTCCCGTCCTCCTGCGGCAGCAACTCTCTCCCCCAATGCAGGTTCCCAGCGGGGCTCCAAACGGCAAACAGCAGCACAGGGTCCAAGTCTCCTCAGCGAGCGGCTCCCGCGAAGCGGGGGCGGCGAGGAGTTATCAGAGGCACAGAGCAGGGGGCGGAGACACGGGAAGAGGCGGCAGGTGTGCTCGGTCTTTCACGCACAGCCTGGTGGGCCTCGCAGTCCCGTCCTCCTGCGGCAGCAACTCTCTCCCCCAATGCAGGTTCCCAGCGGGGCTCCAAACGGCAAACAGCAGCACAGGGTCCAAGTCTCCTCAGCGAGCGGCTCCCGCGAAGCGGGGGCCGCGAGGAGTTATCAGAGGCACAGAGCAGGGGGCGGAGACACGGGAAGAGGCGGCAGGTGTGCTCGGTGTTTCACGCACAGCCTGGTGGGCCTCGCAGTCCCGTCCTCCTGCGGCAGCAACTCTCTCCCCCAATGCAGGTTCCCAGTGGGGCTCCAAACGGCAAACAGCAGCACAGGGTCCAAGTCTCCACAGCGAGCGGCTCCCGCGAAGCGGGGGCCGCGAGGAGTTATCAGAGGCACAGAGCAGGGGGCGGAGACACGGGAAGAGGCGGCAGGTGTGCTCGGTGTTTCACGCATTCAATCATAAGTGCCAGTCCAGACCTACACCAAATATTGAGATAGAGATATGTACAGTATACCTTCAGTGCAAAGACATCTCCTAATATAACATGTCACACTTACCCAAGTGAGATTAGTGTAGACTTACAATAGGGAAATGTAGTCACAATATGATAACAAGGATATCACTCATAACAGTGATTCTCACTCATGATGATGTGTCAATAGGAAATTGTAGACTATGGCCACTTTTGGTGTTGGTGTTGCATCATGCAAGAGGGAGAATAGGTGGTCTAAAACATACATAATTGGCGCTACGATAAGGAAGTCCAGCTTGTTTTCTGCAGTTCATTATGCATCTGGAGTTCCACAAGTCAGCACAGAATGCTAACTTGATTTACTCTGCATCAGGCAGCCACTCCGTTGCAGAGGGTGGGTGTATTACTCCTTCAAAACTTTACTATTGAACATTATACCAATTTAGCATCAGCCAAAAACATTGAAAGCTGATATAAAGCATCTGGTAGACCAGTGTACAAAAACCATGAGTACCTTTATTTTGTAACTTTTCTGTACACTTGTTTTTCCTGGGCTGCATTAATTAGGGCCCACATAAAATGGGGAATGCTTCCCAGGAGTTTATGAGTGCATGCAGGAGTACTCATCTGCACAAGAACTATGTTGTGTATAATGCAGGCCCCCAGCACCATGGTGCAAGGGCGTCTGCCTTGGTGCTAGCCAGGCAAAATGACCCCACCAGTAGGTAAGCACAGTAATGCACTGTATCCTGGTAACACTGCATTCCTGCATGTTAACTTCTACACAGTGCCATTACTTGACTTCTCACCTTGCATTGTATGAATGCTTTAAGGAAATGGCACATAGGGGATATATGGGGAATGAGGCTGGCATTTCAATGCCAATCCATGTCACTCCTAGTGTGCTTGTCCTGCTGTCCACAAGTATGCCAATGACACTGTATCCATGCATTGATGCCTGCTGGAGCAGTATAGGTTTATAAACTATGAAATGTGCACACTGTACTAAAAAAAACAATACACAGACCATCCAGTTTACAGCTGCTAATGCCAAAGGGCCAGAACCCTGCCATGTGGACATTTACACTCAGCATAGTCAGGGAGATAGGGAATTATTTGCACAACACCATCGCTCAACAGAGTAGCAGCCCTACATCCCTGCAGAGCATCAGTGTAATTGCTCCTCTGTTGCACTATTTCACACAGGTATGACATGGACTTCTTTGGAAGAGGCTCAGTACCCCTGAGGCAGGACTAAAACAGCCATAACTCAGGTTACTTTTCAAACTGATGAATTATCCATACTTCATAAAATGTACTCACACCCATACAGAAACACATGCTGAGATGTTATTTGTACTCTTTCATGTGTAAAAGTTGGAAAAAGTGTGGGATGTTGCAGCCACATTCCCAGCATCCATTACTAGTACAATGTTAGGCATGTGGTGGCTATCCTGCTAATTCTGCCCTCCATGTTTAAACAAATTGCCTTTAGATTTGACACACAAGTACAGGAACAAATATGAGTCTCCCATATTTCCAGTGTCAATCAGCAGTATTATTTACCCACACCTATATTCATTTTCACTAGAATTATGTTGCAGAAGAGGTAAAAGATATGTGGTGGGTTCAAGTATAGTATGCTGCAAGATAAAGCAAAATATGCTGCATATTGATGCACATATTGTAATAGTTTTCTTTCATTATTTCTTCATTTTAAAACTCTGCAACACTGTATTGGTAATGCTAAGGGTGGGGGGGAGCGTGAAAAAAATAAATAGAAAAACCTTCACACCTTCAGGAAGAACCTCAAGACCTGACTCTTCGACTGCACTGTATCTGCACCCCGCCCCCCACCACCACCTCAGCGCCTTGAGACCCTCACGGGTGAGAAGTGCGCTCTATAAATCCCCTGATTGATTGATTGATTGACTGCTTGCACCTCATCATTAATAATGTCACACTTAAATATAGCAATAGCCAACAAAAACGTTACCAGACCAGCTTTATTGAGGTCTTTTCACTTTGCAGCAACACTTGCTGATGTGTTTGAGGTAGGACACAATTTGCTTGTGGTTACATGTGCAGATTAAGTGGCTGATGATGGCTTATGTGCCAAATGCTTCAAACCTATCAGTCTGCAAACATCACCACAGGTGCACAAATGCATCCAGTTGCCCTATTTATATAGCCCATACTTTCACAATAACATGCATCCTTGTCAATTCTAATGATTCTGTGGGCATGTTCTTTTGTGTTGGCATACTGACTGTCATTTATTTGCAGGTGATGGATACCTCCCTATATACATCACACTGTGACAACTATCATGGAACACACCCAGACGTCACCGAGCTACAACTATGTACTCATTACACTTAATTGTCACATTAGGATTCCAGATGTCGTCCAGTCCACTTCTCCCTGGCTGAAAGTTAAATGTCCACCCAGAAGACAGAGATTCAGACCAGGGATTCTCAAAGTACGGCCCAGGGGCGGGGGGGGGGCACTTGCGGCCCACCTGACCTTTAATTGAGGTCCCCTGGTGAACAGCAGTGTGAATCAAACAGGCACACTTTATTTAAAAATAAAGAAGAAAAGAGGTGTCCTTGACAACTTATCTTTAGGAACACCTCTGCTTTTAAAGACAGCTAGCACCAAACATGTAAATACATGCTCAAATTTCTGAAAACTTCTAAAACGTGTATTTTATTAGCATGCATGAGATTTTCACCTTAGTAGATTAGATTATATCACTGCATTGAGAGGCCTTTATTATCAGTGATAGTTTTCAAACATGATCATGAAATATTCATGCTACCTCCATTTTAGTGAACCAAGAGGCAGATCATTTGCCAGGTGCATCTTGTGTAAAGCCTTGATTGTTATATAATTGCAACAATATTATAGTTTATCAAATAAAACACAAGAGATTGTTTTGTACAGCACACACCCTGAACTCGTATATTTTAAGGGACTCTCATATGTGGTAGTAAAGAAATAGGAGGCAAAGTGAAATTAACCTATTGCCTAGGATCACACAATTTTATCAAGTGGGGAAGCCAGGACTGATACCAGGTTTTCTGGTTTCAGATTTTGAATTCAGCCACCAGAAGACTATCTATTTTCTTTTCACATTTTACATTAGGAGTTAATGCTTTGACTTTAATACTTGGGGCATGAGAATAGAGCATTGGTGGCAGACAGAAGTCACATGAAGGCTTGGTTTGCTGTCCACTCCATAAATCTGCTTTGCTCCCCCCTACGTCCACCTTTCATCACCACAACCCTCGCATTGCTGGCATCGGTGCAGCCCTTGGGTATGCCACAGACAGTAGTTTGCAGACCCTCAGGGAAATGTTTGTGAGTATCCATGATTTAGACAATGTATTGGTAGCAGTTCAAAATCTAAAATAGGCACTGTGACATCTCAGTGTATTTTGACATTTCAGCACCCTAAACACAGATTTATACATTGTATGAACATGGAATGCAGCTAGTCACCTTACAGGGGTGACCTGGATGAAGGTAACAGGTCACTGAAATATAACATCACGTGTCTGAAGCATGATTCAGGACTTTAATGTTTTAAGCACTGATGGACAGAATTATCTCGCCCCCCCTCCCCACCTTGCACCATGCCACTAGGGTGAAAACATTTGGACTAGGTAGACAAAAGTTATTTTGTGATGGGATTAAACAGGAATGCAAAGTAGAGTTTAAAGATGAATTCCTGACCTTTCACTGTGGGTCAAATGCAAAAAGAGCAATTGATGGACAGAATAATGAACAATGTCATACATTCACGCCAGTACAGAATTCTGGGCCTACGTCCATTGTGTTTTTGCTCCCCATGCCATTCTAGTTTATACACAGTCATATGCAAATCAGTCCTGACCCTGTTCCCAATGGGAACAGCCCAGCCCGAACTGCCAAGCCAGGTCCTCCCTGGACTAGAAATATATATTCTAGGACAAGTTTTCAGGTTTTGTACCTCAACAGCCAGGCAAGCTTGCCTCCAGTGGCAAGGAGAGCACTAAGTGGCCAAGGGTATGCCCAGACATGGGTCCCTTGCTTGTTGCGCCACTGGATTTAAGCTAGCCTGGCTGATGAAGGGTAATACCCCGAAACTGGTCCGATGATGCTTGTTTCCCGTCCAGCGAGGACCTGGCCCGGCAGTTCTGGCTGGACTGTTTCCATGAGGAAGAGGGTCAAGGCTCATTTGTATATGACTGGTTGCAAAGAGGGCTGGCAGAGTGAGCAAAAGAAGAATGGATTAAACCCAGATCTGTGACTGAGGTTGAGTGGTTGAAAAGTTTTAGCAGTCTGTCCATCATCTTGTTGCGTGTGCTATGTTTGCCCTAAGTGGCCAAGGGTATGCCCTCACATGGGTACCTTGCTCGCTGTGCCACTGGATTTCAGCTACCCTGACTGATGAGGTGTAATTCCCCAAAGTTGGTCCTAGGATGCTGGTTTCCGGTCCAGCGAGGACCTGGCCTGGTAGTTCCGGCTGGACTGTTCCCATGTGGAACAGGGTCAAGGCTGATTTGTACATGACTGGTTCCAAAGAGGGGTGGCATAGTGAGCAGAAGAAGAAGGAATTAAACCCAGATCTGTGACTGGGGGTGAGTGGTTAAAAAGTTTCAGCACTCTGTCTGTCATCTTGTTCTGTTTGCTATGTTTGCCCTAAGTGGCCATGGGTACACCCAGATAGTGGGTCCCTTATTCTCTGAGCCACTGGATTCAACTAGCCAGGCTGATAAGGTGTAATATTCAGAAACCTGTCACAGAATGCTTATTTTTAGTCCAGCCAGGACCTGGTCTGGCAGTTCAGGCTGGACTATTCCCAAGAAGAACAGGGTCAAGGCTGATTTTCATATTTCTGGGTTTAATTGGAGGGACATAGGGCCAGATGTAGGTAAGTAACATTGACCGAATCTTAATTACCGAAAATTACCGAATTTTACCGATTCGGTAATTAAGATTCGGTAAATGTGAGGGGTTGGTATGTAGGGAATCCAGATGTTCCCTTTTACCGAATCGGTAAAAGTCGGTATTTACCGATTCTGTAAATACCGAATCGGTAAAGCCTATTGATTCCTATGGGCTTCAAAGCCCATAGGAATCACTAGGCTTTACCGATTCGGTATTTACAGAATCGGTAAATACCGAATTTCACATGGGTGCAGGGGGTGTCACTTTGACACCCCCTGGAACCCCCTAAACAGGATTGGGTGCCATGTGGCAGGCATACAAGCCCTAGGGGCAGGTCTGCCTGCCACATGGCATATGTGTGCATGCACACATGTGCATGCACACCGGAATCGGTATTTTACCATGAGGTTGGATTTCATGGTAAAATACCGATTCGTTAAGGCCTTTGGGACTCAGAAGAGTCCCACCTACATATGGAATTTACAGAATCGGTAAAATTACCGATTCGGTATTTTACCGAATCGGTAATTTTACCGATTCTGTAAATGTAGATTTACCTACATGTGGCCTTGGATTTAGGCCCCTACATACCGATTGGCCATTTACCGGTCGGTAACGGCCGAAATCGGCCGTTACCGGTCGGTAAATGGCCTGAAACGGCCACCTACATCGGGCCCATAGTGAGTAAAAGAACAATGGATTAAACCCAGATCTGTGACTGGGGGGAATGGCTGAAAGGTTTCACTACTCCTTCCATCATCATGTTGAGTTTGCTTTGTTTGCCCTCAATGGCCAAGGGTATGCCCAGATATGGTTACTGTGCTCGCTGTGCCACTGGATTCAAGCTAAGCTAGCCTGGCTGATATGGGGTAATACTCCTAAACCTCTCACAGAATGCTTGTTTCTGGTTCAGCAAGGACCTGGCCTGGCAGTTCAGGCTAGACTTTTCCCATGAGGAACAGGCTCAAGGATGATTTGCATATGGCTGGGTCTAAATTGGGGTGGCGTAATGGGAAAAAGAACGATGGCTTGAACCCTTATCTGTGACTGGGGGTGAATGGTTAAAAAGTTTCAGTACTCCTATCATCTTGTTGTGTTTGCTATGTTTGCCCTACGTGGACAAGGTTATGCCCAGACATGGGTCCCTTGCTTGCTGTTCCACTGAATTCAAGCTAACCTGGCTGATGAGTGGTAATACCATGACACCGGTCCCAAGATGCTTATTTCCAGTCCAGCGAGGACCTCGACTGGCAGTTGAGTCTGGACTGTTATAATGAGGAACAGGGCCATGGCTGATTTGCAAATGGCTGGGTACAAACTGGGAAGAATAGTGAGCAAAATAACAATGGATTAAACCCAGATCTGTGACTATGGGGTGAGTTGTTGAAATGTTTCAGCACTCAGACCATCATCTTGTTGTGTTTGGGATGTTTGCCCTAAGTGGCCAAGGTTATGCCCAAACATGGGTCCCTTGCTCGTTATGCCACTGGATGCAAGCTAGCCAGGCTGATTAGAGATAATACCCCGAAACCACTCATATGATGCTGTTTCCAGGCCAACGAGGACCTGGTCTGTTCCCATGAGGAACAGGGTCAAGGCTGATTTGTATATGGCTGGGTCCAAATTGGGTTGACATAGTGAGCAAAAGAACAATGGATTAAACCCAGATATATGACTGGGGGTGAATGATTGAAAAGTTTGAGCACTCCATCCATCATCTTGTTGTGTTTGCTATGTTTGCCCCAAGTAGCTAATGGTATGCCCAGACGTCGGTCCTTTGCTCACTGTGCAAGTGGATTCATGCTAGCCTGGCTAATGAGGAGTAATACCCCGAAACCGGTCCCAGGATGCTGTTTCCAGTCCAACGAGGACCTGGCCTGGCAGTTCGGTCTGGACTGTTGCAATGAGGAACAGGGTCATGGTTGATTTGCATATGGCTGGGTCCAAACTGGGTGGCATTGTGAGCAAAATAACAATGATTAAGCCCAGATCTGTGACTGGGGGTGAGTGGTTGAACAGTTTAAGCACTCCATCCATCATCTTGTTGTGTTTGCTATGTTTGTCCTAAATAGCTAATTGTATGTCCAGGCATGTGTCTCTTGCTCGCTGTGCCACTGGATTCAAGCCAGCCTGGCTGTTGAGGAGTAATAGCCAGAAACAGGTCCCAAGATGCTTGTTTCCAGTCCAACGAGGACCTGGCCTGGAAGTTCAGGATGAATTGTTCTTATAAGGAACAGGGTCAAGCCTGATTTGCATATGGCTTGTTCCAAACGTGGGTGGCATACTGAGCAAAAGAACAATGGATTAAACCCAGATCTGTGAGTGGGGGTGAGTGGTTGAAAAGTTTCAGCACTGTGTCCATCATCTTGTGTTTGCTACTTTCACTGTGGCTCAGCACAGCAAGGTAACTTACTGTGCATACTGATAATAAAGTGTTGCTTGGGACATACAGATGAGCTTTGCCACACAGACATTCCTTATACCATGTGCAGTATGGATGGTGATATACGATGTGAATGTCACCATATGGACAGTTTGTCTGACATAGTGTGCAGTGTCAGCGTCAGGTGAGTGAGCCAAAACAGCAATTCATCAAGTATCCCATTACACCGGCATGCCAAAACATTCCTCAAGGCAGGTTTTTGGTAACCCTGGGCGTAGTTCGCGTAGTAGCGCTACACATAGCTACGCGAAGTGCACTTCGCGCCATGCGTAGCTATGCGAACTGCATAGTGCACTGCGCAAAATGCTGTTCACACTGATTGCACAGTACCGGATGCTTGTCCGTACTGTGCAATCAGTGCAAACTGCATCTTGCACAGTGCAAGCAGTCGTTTTCTGCCTCTCGAGTAGATTTCTACTCGAGCGGCAGCTTTCTCAACGTAGACTGGTAGTTTCTCATCGTGAGCAGTCGCGAGCAAATGCGACCACTCGCAATCAGAATCCTGACCTCCCCGCGTTGAGAATCTCGCCGGGAGGTTTATTTTCCACGCTCGTGATCGGCAGCTTGATGTTGCTGAACGCGAATGAGGCAAAAGTCTCGCCGGGATGTCGGGGCGCCAACTTGACGTTGAGGACCGCGAGAAAGCAAAAAATGACCCCTACGCTACGTGTGTGTGCACTGTACTGTAGTCCAGGCGTACTGTAGTCCAGGCTTTAGTCATCTCGCGCCTGGACTACGGTAATGTACTTTACCTTGGAGCTATGGCGGAGTCTCAAAGGAAACTCCAGCTTGTCCAAAACTCGGCCACCGTCTACTTTGCAAAGTTCCTTGGAGATCCCCCATCTCCCCTTATCTTAAGGATCTGCACTGGCTCCGCTTAGAAAGCAGAATCAAGTTCAAGGCCCTCTGCTTCATGCATAAGATCAAGCAGGGGCTAGCCCCAGCCTACCTCCAATCTCTCGTCCAACCTTACTCTCCTCCCCGCTTTCTCAGATCCTCGTCTCAAGGGAAT
Organism: Lissotriton vulgaris; assembly: GCF_964263255.1. Lineage (NCBI taxonomy): Eukaryota > Metazoa > Chordata > Amphibia > Caudata > Salamandridae > Lissotriton > Lissotriton vulgaris. Next base: position 92,982,442 of record NC_141696.1, on the reverse strand, counting down.
TTCTCGATTCCACGTTTCAAACTTGCTAAAATGGGCGGTCGTTCCTTCTCTTGTCTTGCCCCTAAACTGTGGAATTCTCTTCCTGCCCCACTAAAACTTGAGCCTTCCCTTACGAAATTTCCTAAAAAGCTTAAAACCTTGCTTTTTCCTCAGTGACGATCGCCTGACCCTTTCACTACTACCTTTCTGCTGCGCTGGGAGACCCCATGTGGGTAGCTGTGCGCATTATAAATCTAGCTACAATACAATGCAATACAATACTGTGCTACGTGCAATTCGCGCACTGCGAAGTAGCGCAAACTACGCGAGAGTAGCTTAGCGTAGTACTTCACCCAGGGTTAGTTCTTGGTCAAAAGCTATCCTCATCTGGGAAAAGGGCTGCTTGCCATTACTTTGCCCCATCAGTGCTTGCTCCATACAGCGCAAGACAGAATGTATGGCAGGTGTGCTGCTTAATGTGACCATTTGATTCTTCTGCAACTTGGTGTCACTCTTTCTTGCCTTGTGTGGCACAAGGGGCCCGATTCACCGAACTAAATTAAGACAAAATCCTAAACTTACTACTTTTGGTATTCACAGAAGTTAGGATTTTGTCTTTAAGTTTGTCTTAAGACAGACTTAAGACAGACTTAAGACAAACTTAAGACAGACTTAAGACAAACTTAAGACAGACTTAGATTTTGTCTTACGTTTGTCTTACGTCTTTCTTAAGTCTGTCTTAAGTCTGTCTTAAGTCTGTCTTAAGTTTGTCTTAAGTCAAACTTAAGACAAAATCATAACTTCTGTGAATACCAAAAGTAGTAATTTTAGGATTTTTTCTTAAGTTAGTTCTGTGAATCGGCCCCAAGGAATGCATGTATAGCAGCACATGTTGTGTTTAAAGACCAACATGACTAATATAGCAACCTTACTATATGCAGATGGTATGTAAATACCTACCTACAGGGCCTCCAACCTCTAAACCCAGCAGGTCCTGCAGATTGGCCTCCCAGGCTATCACATCAGCTCAATAGGGCTTGAACTGCAAAACTGTATGTTTATCTACAAACACCTGGATCTTATTCCATTGAACCCTCTCACCTTTGCATCTTCTGTCCTTTGAGGGATAGTCTTGGCTCACCCCACCCCAGAAGCCTCCATCTGTGGCAGGTAGTGCATTATTAGACACACCAAGCAACCAACCTTTCCCTCTGAATAATTCTTCACTCTACCCTTCCCAGGCATGGCTCTATCCCTCCCTCGCATGCTAAAACAAAACAAAAATCCCTTAACCAACAAACTATCCCTAAATTACAAAAACCTCAGAATAACAAACACCCGATAATACAAAGAAAATACAATTACAAATCAAATATACAAACAGTACACAATACAGAGAAAACAAGGACAGAACAGACACTGACTACACCATAAATAGCCAAAAAGTCAGCAGAACAATCTCTGAAACACCACTAACAACCAGCTCCAACACACAGACAGTAACAGAAAGTGAAAGTGACATTCACACTTCATAGTATGCAACCTGCCACACTCGTTGCATCATTTCCTGGGAGTAACCAGCACACTTTCGACAATTGCAGCCATGTATTTTACCCTTTCCGATGAGAAAAGCCATTGTGTGATGGGCTGCACTGGCAGAGAAGCACCAGTTTTGAGCCTCACAACAGGTGCGATGTGCTGCTTCTGACCTGAGCAACAGAGGTGATGCTCCAGTTCCAACCCACACAACAGGGGTGAAGCGCTGGTTCTGACCCGTGCAAAAGAGGCGATACACAGGATCTACAGAAGAAGCATGGCTTCCGACGAAGCAAACACCTTAGACCCAGTTCCATGAGTCTAGGACATGATAGGCAACACTTGTCAGGGCAGACTGACAGATGGCAGAGTAAAGATGATGCTGCACAGTGGTTGGATGTCTGTTATGTCCTTGATTATTCATAACAGGAGGTCAGGCAGATTACCCTTAGAGTTACTCAGGGTTCAAGGGATGCATATGCAGAACTTATGACCCTGCTAGAGGAACAGGAAACAACAAGGCAAGCAGGCACGGCCCGTGCCGGGCGTTATACTGGGGCGGTGACGTCAGGCAGGGGAGGGTCAGGGTGGGGATTTTGTAAAATGCGGGATATGGACCATTAGAGGTAAGTACCCAAAAAAAAACCCGAATTTCGTAATTCGTTTTATCTTTTTTTTCCGGTACTTACCTCTAATGGTCCATATCCCGCATTTTACAAAACCCCCACCCTGACCCTCCCCTGCCTGACGTCACTTCCCCAGTATAACGCCCGGCATGGGCCGCGCCTGAAGGCAAGATAGCAAGCCAGGCATCCAGAGCTGCTTGATCCCACATAGATTTTCAGATGCGTTGCTAGGGTACACATCTGGATGTAAACCACTCATATGTGCATTGAAATATTGATCCTGGGCCCTCTGAACCACTTTGGTTCCCCATTCAGCCTGATCTCTCTCTTCCTGATATGTGTCAAGACCTCTTCCTTGTGATGTATCACAGATTTCACATACACTTAGGGAAGCACATAGACAGGCTGGCTATCCCGTATTCCAGTGTATGTCCAAACCAGCTGCAGCTTTGCTGGACTACCTAAATCCATCAGGTGGAATTCTTTTCATCTTCATATTTTCCCCAGGCAGCCATGTCTTACCCACAAAGGAACACAAGGTCCTCCATGTTATGTAGCGAGGCAGGCACGTTTACACTCATTGTACAGTCACATCAGAATCATTGAACTGTACTAGAGTGTGTCACTTTGAACACACATTAATAGCACACACACATTAACCATGAGATCACTGTTCTACAATTCAAAATATTTGGTGTGCTTGTCTTACAGAGGCGCATGCATTCTGCACATGATTTTTTCATGCATACTTCCAGATCAAACTGAAGTTGGGCAGGAGTGAGTGAAACACACAGCAGCAGAACTTTAAAAGAGGTCAGGGAGCTTTCAGGCCTCACTGCAGTGGCCCAGGGTTGAATGGCAATTTTCACCACTACTGATCATTATAAATATGCTGCCATCCGTGCTCTGTTTTATTCCTGGTGAAGGCAGTAGTGTACAACAACTATGACGGTAGGTCTTTGAGTGCAATCAATGGCACATGCCTATGTCATTGCACAGGCATAATCCATCTTTCCCTATGGGAATATACCAGAATTAGTGATACTTACAACTATATAGAGGGTCACTCAGACCACGGGTACACACCTCCTACCATGCAGGGGAAATTTCATACCCAACACCATCATCACCCCATAACTAATAAAATTGTGAATGTCCACAAACATTTCTGCTTACATTTTGACATACAGTCTTAACACATTATCCATATAATCTCTAAAGCGCTGGGATGCCTCCGGATAGCCATGCGCTATACAAATGCGTAATTCATTAATTCACTCATTCATATCTGCCTTCCTAACTTGAAGTGCCGATTGGCAAACAATTCTTACTTTTCAGAAAAATGCCATGCATTGCAAATTGGTAGCGAAAGACAAAAGGTGGTCCTGACGCCCCTCCTTAGAAGGACCAAAGTGTCTGTGACTCTTGAAATTAATTGGACAAATTCACTGAAATGTTTTACACATAATTGTTGTATGAGAGAGAAACATGTACTCTTCATGGCAAACCAGAGAAAAAGACACAACTACTGTATTATAGAGACAAAATCATATTTATATTCTATTATTTTGAAAATAGCAAAGTTAATAAAACATGTAAGAGTATATCAATAGATGGTCACTCTAGCGAAAGAGTGCAAAGGAAAAGTGCTCATGTGCGAGGTGAGTGAGAGAAGAGGAAATTCAAGGAGAAACAATTGAATAACATAGTATCATAGTTTTAAACAGTGGACACTGGCTGCAAAGATTCTGAGAATAGTAAACCAGTGTGCATGGGCCTGTATACCAAACAGTTTTAACACATGAGCACTTTTCCTATAGCCACCGTCTTAGAGTGACTCTTTGGTCCTTATAAAGAGGAGTGTCAGGACAACCTTTTGTCTTTACTACATTGTACCCAGGTCCTTTGACGTATTTAGTGTGACCCCATTAGTTTGTAATGTATACATTGTAACTTCAGCAGTTTATTGTGTTTTGTTATGTGCCTCTGAGGCTCCTTGTATTTCTATATAAAGCATGGTAAATGTGTTGTGTAGCAAGTGTTGGCAAGTTTTGTGAATCCCCAAACCTGCAAGAATGTATTTTTTACATATGTCACTCTGACATCTGCACCTGAAACTAGGCAGTTGCCCATGACAGATGTCTCCCATGATCTGTGATGGTATCTTCTGCAACATATGTACCAGCAAAGTGCTATCACTCTGCATGACAGTCCAGATGTAAAACACACTTCTTTTTGCAGAGTGCCTCAGGGACTGACTCATTAGGAGATTTGTGATCCATCGTACAATGAGTGCCACATTTAACAAACTTTGATGCAGCAAAACACAGCAGGACTGTTGACTTGCTACTTTGAGTTGATCTGAGTTTGGAGAAATGCCCCTGTGTTTATCAACAGTGACGAATAACAAGTTATACATATTGAGGCCTACATCTAGTTGACAAAATGTGAGTAACTATGTAGGTAAGTCTATTGACATTCACACATATACCACACAATGGATTGTTATTTTTTTAGATTTATAGCGCGCCCAATCACCTGCAGGTCTCTAAGCGCTTGGAAATCGATGTTATTACAATAACTTGGCTCAACTCCTCAGAGAGACACAGCTACAGGACTACATTGCGATCAGGGCTCTTCCGAACAGCAGTGTTTTCAGTGATTTCCTGAACCGTAGGAGATTCACCTCCCTGCGTAGCCCCTCAGGCAGCTTGTCCCATAACTGGGAGGCCAGAACAGAGAAGGCTCTCCCTCCCTTAGTCACTAATTTGTAGCGGGGGCAGACCAATAGCTGAGAATCTGATGATCTAAGTATTCTCTTTGGGTTGTATACTTCCAGGCGAGCTTTGATGTAGGCCGGAGCATGGCCGTAGATTGCCTTGTGCGCTATACAGAGGCTCTTAAACTCAACCCTCTCTTTAACAGGGAGCCAATGAAGGTTTTGGAGTAGAGGGGAGGCCCTTGTTCGTCTGGGCAATCCGAAGATCAGTCGTGCAGCGTCATTCATTACGACCTGGAGTCTGTTTGTCAGTATTTTTGGGAGGCCAAGATACAGGGCATTCCCATAATCGATCCGTGAAATGACGGTTGCTGCTACAATTGAGCGCATCATAGAATGAGAGAGGAAGGGGGCTAGCTTTCTCAGTTGTCTGATGATGTTCGTGCAGGTTCCAACAACGGTGGAAATTTGGCTGCACATTGACAGATCACAATCTAGTTTAATCCCCAGGCTCTTTACGTTGGCACTAGGCTTTGGGGCTAATCCAAGCTCTGCAGGCCAGTACAGATCACTCCACGGTGAGGTGGTAGATGGAATTACCAATACCTCGGTCTTATCCGGGTTGATCTTTAGTAGGTTTTACGTCATCCACCCTACGGTATACCTCAAGATGTTTTGAGCTTGGATTTGTGCTGTCCCTGTGTTATCGATACTCAGCACAAGTTGAGTATCGTCAGCATAGTTGAAGACTCTACAGCCCATCTCGGCCAGGGATCCAATCAGAGGCTGCAGGTAAAGATTAAACAGAAGTGGGGACAGTGCGGAGCCCTGTGGTACTCCGTACTCTAAGAACCCCACCTCAGATATCGACTCCCCTAGTTGTATCCTCTGAGTCCTTCCCGAAAGGAAGGATTGCAGCCACTTGAAGGCCAAGCCTTTGATCCCAAAGGCCTCCAGTCTTCCCAGGAGCAGGTCATGGCTGACGGTATCGAACGCCGCTGACAGCTCTAATAAAATCAGGGCGCTCGGTTTTTTGCTGTCAGCCATGCCTCTCAGCTCGTCTAACACCGAGAGCATTACTAGCTCGGTGCTATGGTGTGCTCGAAACCCCGCCTGTCGCTCATGCAGTAGGCCATGGGATTCAAGGTACAGGGACAGGGACTTCAGCACGTGTTGCTCTAGGACCTTTGCAAGGAAAGGCAACTGGGAAATCGGCCTGTAGTTCTTCAGGACAGCCGGGTCTGCGCCTGGTTTCTTCAGTAGGGGTCTAACTTGCGCCTCCTTGAGGTCACCAGGTAAATACCCTGTTTCTAGGGACCTATTAAGGAGAGAGATAATCCAAGCTTCCACTAGCGGCCGTGCCACATGGAAAACACTCGGGGGACATGGGTCCGCTGGGGAGCCAGATTTGGTTTTTTCATTAGCTGCTCTAGGCTCAGCTCATCCAACTCAGGGAACTGTACTATAGAGCAGTGAGCAGGATTATGGGCCTCAGAATGTATAGTATCACTGTTCACCATACTATTCTTAATTTCCAGGATGATAGTCTTTACTTTTTCTAAGAAATACCCCTGGAAGGTGTTACAGTTTATGGGAGACTCAGAATTCTCCTGTTTTTTACTCAACTCCAACAGGATTTGGAAAGTCTCCTTCTGGGTATTCCTGGCCTTCTGTAGGCGAGACTCATAGTACTCCGCCTTAGCTTGTGAGATAAGTTTTTTATACAGATGGAGTGAGTCTTTATATTGGTTCCTTGCTGTATCCTGCTTAGTTTTCCTCCAGATTCTCTCCCGAGCTCGGAGTTTTCTTTTTTGTTCCCTTAATAATGGGGTAAACCATGGAGCCTCTTTACCAGGTCCTTTTATTGGCTGAGTTTTTTCCGGCGCTATCTGATCAATAGCTTTGTTCAGGCTCTGGGTTAGGTCCGCGTATTCTACATCCAGGCTTCTATCTGTATTCATCAGACAAGCCATTTTCGGGAGCACCGAGGTCAGGGTTTTTAAATCAACCTCGACCCATTTGCGGGTCCTTCTAGTACCTCGGGGTAGGTGCTTTAAGTGGTCTTTAACATTTACCTCACAAGTCACCAGGTAATGGTCAGTCCAGACACAGGGAACCACATCCCTAAGAAGGACATTTGGGTCTGTGGTCCATACTAAATTAAGAGTATGACCCTTGATGTGTGTGGGTACTTCCACGAGTTGACTAAAACTCAAAGCGGACATGGTAGTGTCCAATTGGCGTGTTGGCAAGTCCCTTTGGGGGCTATCCCAATGCAAATTAAAATCTCCTAATATCACGATTTTCTTGTATCTTGTACATAGGTCTGATATGATGGGGGCAAATAAATCATTAAAAAGTGGGGATGAGTTGGGCGGGCGGTAAATCGACAGAATCACCCAGCAGGAGTTGTTTAGGGAAATCTTTACTCCTACTAGATCAGCTAGATCCACTGTTTCTGATATTAGTTTCTCTACAGATAGGGTTTTTATTAAATAGAATCGCTACCCCACCCCCTGTGCCGACCCTGCGCGGTTCTGCCATATTGCGTCATAGCCATTAGGAAGGGCAGCAATGATGTCCGGCATGGAGTTTTCACCCATCCAGGTTTCTGAGAGTGTCCAGACATCAAGGTCTCTATCCTGAAGTAGGGTATAGATCTCCACATGATGACTATGAAGGGACCTAGTGTTCAGACTGGCTATCTTTAGTACCCGATACTCTAGAACTTCTGTTGTAAGGCCGCAGTATGGCATAATTTTTTAGCCTAGCAATAGCACCTTGATCGAGTAACAACTGACCGTTATCTAAGCAATGAAGTTCTTCCGCCGTATAAGTATAGCGATGGTCAGGAGTCCGAGCCCCCGAGCCCGCCCGTGCGTGGACGGGCGCAGACGGGCTGGACTCTGGCGTGACTCCGGCGATGCTCTGGCGATCCCGCAGCGCGTGACCGCTGCGCGTGGGCATGGTCGGCTTAAGTACCGGTCTAGCGTCCTTGTGACGACTAGACCGTGAAGAGCCTCAGCCCCCACCCAAGATGTCCGCCGCTATGGCATTCAATCGTATGAAACGAGTGAAATGAAGCTGTTAGCTTCTCAAGTGTCAGGAGGAGCCGCCCAAAAGCGGTGTTTAGTCATTTTTAGTGTGCAAGTAAGTGGCGCTTTAAAACAGGGTAAACAAATCAAATCATTCACCTAACACAAAATAAACGGGAATATTAAAATCAGGCTGTGAAGGCTCCTAGTGAGCGTAATGCGCTCAATGCTGACTTCTGGCTTCAGAGTTTGCCAAAAGCGTTTTTCCAAAAGAAATATTTATTGGATGACAAGTTGACATAGTTTTTGTCAATATTTGCATAAATTCCATTTTACTGGGTAAAACCATTATCCAACAATTTGGTCCCGTCTGTGGCCACCTGCCATTGTGTGGACGAACTCCCCCCCATGAGTCTTCTACCTCTACATGCTCATGTGGGATTGGCCCCTCATCATCCATTGGGACATTGGTCCTTACACATATGAGGCCTCATTTATAGGTATTTGCCATTGGGCAGCGCAGCAAGTCATCTTGCGGAACTGCCCTACGTCAAAGTGAAAGGACAGGAATGCATCACATTTCTCCAATATGGTGCATTCCTGTCCTTTCCCCCTGTGCTGGCACCATTTTGGCAGCCTAGCACCAATGCAGGACGCTTGTATCATGGTGCAAGGGTGCCTGTGTTGTCGGCAGGTCAGTTTAAATGCAAGAAGGAACAATCCATTAAGGTGTGTTCCTCATCCAATTTATGCTGCAGAATGTGCAATAAAGAGGAATATATGAGGAGAAATAATGTTATTCCTCCTCGTTACTCCCCACCTCAGGTGGCATAATGTTTTGGTGCATTTCCAGGTTTAGTTTGTGTAAATCTGGCGAAGCAACATAATCCATGGGTCTTGCGTGGGAACACCCACCGCAACACCCATGGAACGCCCTTTAGCACAGAGTAAGGCAAAGCAGTGATTTGCACTGCCTTGCCTTACTTCATTTTTAACAGGGCATTCAAAGCCATGCATATTGTCTTTGTGTGGCTTCATAAATATGATTTGGTGGTTTTCCTCACTGGAGGGTCATAAAAAGTGATGTTAGGTCGGAGCAAAGGGCTGATTAATATGCCCAAATTGTGCAAAACTTCACAAACTAAAGTAATTTTGCACACCATGGTAGGTGAATAGAGCAGTCTGCCATCTGACATATCGAGGCACCTAAAGCAGGACTTGAACACTCCAAACATGCTCTTGACTACATTGCAGGTTTTGCAAAGAGCTTCATTGTACTTCTTTTGTGAATTTGTGTATGGGAGTCATCAGCTATGGTTGCAACCATATCACTGGTCACCTGAAAATAGACAATATCACAAGTCAAGGATTGTATTCTTTGTGCCTTCAACCTAGCAACCTAAGTATCATTTGTATGGAGGTATTATGCAATATATTGTAATTTAATTGACACTGTTATGTTTTTGTTATTGTTGAACATTGCTTTAAACATGCTTGTTGCTAAACTTTTCTTGATTTGTATGTGTTGTACAGCATGTAAGTGATACAACACATCATCATCAGAGTTACTGTGTTTAGACAGAAGATTGCCATGATAATGAGATCTACGAGTTGGAATAATGACTGTAAGTTTGACACACACAATTAAATTTGACAATTTTCAACTATGATGTGCTTGGTTCCCTACATGGTATGTTAGGGTCTTACATAGTTTGGTATGACATTGCATGTCCATTTGCTTCTTAAAAGTTAGTTGCCATTGTTTGACACCAGACATAGATATTTCAGTTTGAAATCCTTCAGGTATAGTTTTTGCAATGGCAAGTTGTCTGGATTAAGTAAAATTGACCTAGGAATAGAAGTATGGGCCTTTTGTGTATGAGAACTGTCTGTGTTTGGAAGACTTGCACCAACAGACCTGTACAGTGAAATTTCAGTCAAAAAAATGTATATATGTATAATTGCAATGTTGAGAAATCAGTTTATTGGCCTTTGATTCTTACATAATTTCGTTCATACATCGATACAGAACCAGCTAGTATTCGGTAAAGGGCCGCACATGCATTTACAGCTTTTCATGGGCAATAATTCACTGATGAATTGATTTTATTTAGGGGGCTTGAGACACTCAGAGCCCGATGTGGACACGTGATCAGTTGACACGGGGTCCGATACATGATTGCCAGTACGTGAAGATGTGGCAATCATAAGGTAAACCATAGTCCTTGATTGTCTTATATGTGACTACAGTGTATCTTGAAACACCTCCGTTCGGAGGGTTGCAGCATATTCACTGCTGCGCTCTGTTTTTATCTACACAGGTCTGTTTATTAATAAGGTGTGAAGGCTAAGAATTGAGAACCCCATCTTTGCCCTGATGAAGTTGCTGAAACTGGAGCAACGAAACATGTTGGCTCTATATAAATAATGATGGTATACAATTACCCATTTTTTAATTGGGAGGCTTTGCAGCACCGGAATAAAAGATAGATAACAAGCAAAACCTCACCACGATATTATCTTTTATCTTTTTCGTTTGGGGTCATAGGTGTATTTACACACATTTTTCACAATAGTGTTTGTAAGTGTCCACTGTTTGTTTGTTTGTCACTATTCTCACTTGTGCACATTTGAATTTTATTGTGCACGTCTTCTGTCTTCACACAGTGAGAGTGACCGATGATGAGAAGTGGGTATACCAGCTATTGTTAGCCGGGAACCCCCTCGGGTGTTGCAACCGTGAGGCACTCTCTCTGCTCTCACACTTTTTTGTTTGTAGTGAGTGGTGGCCTGTGTACAGTATTTTTGTTTCCAAATTTATACGTCTTGACCTAGAGAATAGTGTTAATTCACACATTCAGGGGATAGCCACTGTTAACGATATATCAGACTCCGGCTACTGGTCTAGCACATTGATGTTTTATGGATTAGGTAAGGCTCTTTTTGATTGACAGATAATTGAGTGGGGGCAGTCTTACCTATTACTTTCCTCCTACACTCCCAGAGATTGATGATGTGTTTGTAGTTGATGCCTGGAGACTTGGCCCTATCTTCTCTAGCAATTCCATTATGGACTTCCTCTTTAACCTCTTAAACTGTATAACCTCCTCCTCTTTGAGGTCAATGGGGAATACACATTGGCAGAAAATACGTTCCTTCCTCCTTTTTTTCCTACATGGTGGTCTCCAAGCTACTACTAGTTGCAGTAAATTGTATTCAAGTCCCCCTACGGCAATAAATAGTCCCCTTAAAACACAAAAGGTTTGCCCACCACCACGAGTGCCCGTACCTATTCCATCACCAGATCTGCTTGCCCAGATTGAACATCTGGTTAAATCTTTAATATTACCGTTAGTAGAAAGGATGAAGAGAATAGGGGAAAAGGTGGGGACAATCGAAGAAACTACAAAGGCAAATGCCATACTCATTAGGAAAATGATAGGAAATAAGCAAACTAAGAAGCAAACTGAAATTACTGCGGCCAAAAGTATTGGGTCAGGGAACACTGCCTTAAATCAACTGGCAGCCCTGGAATCATCCCCCCTACTTATTCAGGGCTTAAAATCACCTCAAAATCATAAAACAGCTAGTAATGCTGCTATTGAGGTAGGGCAGATTAAAAAAAGCGTTAACCTAGAAGGGACAGGTGCAATACAGGGTAGGGCAAATAGAACTATTAGCCACATAGACCTACCTCCGGAGGTGGCACCTTATGTGACTGTCCTCTCGGGGGTTCCAGAGCTCATAAATGGCAAATCTGAAGGACACCAGGAACTAAAAAATAAAGTAGCGTTTTGGCTAAGTAAAAATAGACCTCTCCCGCCAAATATTGATGGGAAAATGTTGAATGTCAGAAGGGTGGGATGGTTAGGACACATGCGGTTAGGACACATGCCAAAAGATATACCAGGTGACCTGATTATAGTAAACTTCAAGGACAAACATCTTATCCCTTACCTTCGCACCTGGCAACCCCAAATAGGAGATGGCCCAATAGTAACATGGGAATTAGCTGATTTTTACCCCAGAGCACCATACTTGCGTTCTGTAAAACCTCAACCAGAAAATAATCATTTTGGTGGCAGTACAGGCCCTGCACCAGGTAGTCACAATATACCAATACACAACCGGTTTGACTTACTTTCAGGCCTTGAATTTGTGGACTGACTTGCTAGTGGTAACGACCCTATTACCATGCACCTTGCACAACGGATGCAGAGTCAATTAAGTCGAATATCAAAGACCATAAGTTGTGTCATAAGTTGTGTCAAGGAGAGACAGCCATAAATTGTTATTCCCAATGTCTCTAGAGACTCTTAGCATTAGTGAAGGGGAATGTAAAATGAATATTAGCTATGTTGAACCAACCCTGCAGGGAGAACCTGGAACTTCTGGATGTCAGCCTGAAAGGATAAAATGGTAAATGGCCCAAGGGTTGAGTTACTTGATGGGGCTATTTCCTCCACGAGTCCCAATAACATTACTGAAAAAAAGGAATATTGTAACCTTATTTTTTGGAACGTGGCAGGAAAATTAAAAACCCTTTCTGGGATAATGCTGTGAATAGGTATGACATCCTGGCCTTACAAGAAACCTGGTTAACAGAGCCAGTTCATATAAATGGCTATAAAACTCTGTTTACACCGGCACTGGGGGGGAGACATGGGAGAGCAAAGGGTGGCTTGAGCACATCTCTAACCAGCTTAAGTTTGAGAGAGTTCAGTTACTATCAAAAAGTAGTTTTTACCAGCTGGTAAAGATAGATGTTAAGAAAGCGGCTAGTTTTATTATTATTAACTTCTACAATAACATCCCGAATAGCGATATTGTTATTACTCTAAAAACGCTGAGGGATGACCTAAAACATGAAATTGATAGCAAGAAAAATGAAGTAACAATTATCTGGGGGGGGGGATTTTAACTGTGCTCTTTGTAAAAGGGGTCAACATGGTATTTGTGGTCTCATGCTTGAACAAGATACTAGCCTCACCCATTTTGAACACTCTGTGTACGGGGACCTTTTAAATGAAATACTGTTCACTTATGACTTGAGCTATGCTAATGAAATTGCCCAGATAGCATCCCCCTTTGTTCCGACATTTATTTGCAGGGGAGCATTGACTGTTATTGACTTCATTATATCCACGAATAGGTATGGCCGGCAAATTAAAAGCTTTAAGACCCTTGATTTGCCACTGAGCGGCCATCGCCCATTGACATTAGAGATCGAAAACCCATTTGAGGAGTCAGATGGAGAAGGGTCCCCTAGAGAGACGGTTCCTGATGTGATACTCGGTAGGCAAAATGGCTACACACTCAAATGGAGTAAGGTGATCCCAGAAAAATTCACAAAGAATTTGGTGATGAAATGCTCAGAAAGTTTTATGACCTGTCTGGATGAGCACACAGACAGTGAGTCTATTATTAAACATTTTAACCATATAGCATCTGCCATTAGGGATAGTTTATGGGTTGAGTCTAAAAATCTAGCAAAGGTCAATAAGAGATGGTTCGATACTTCATGCACAACGGCCCTCTCAAATCTTAAAAAGGCACTACATGGGACTCCTAGAGACCTGCTTTTGGTGAGGGAATCAAGGAAAACATATAATAAGGCATTGAAAAATAGGAAAAATGCCATAAAACGGGAGGCCTGGGATGCCCTCTGCAAAGCATCGTTAACTAAAGACCCATCTGCATTCTGGAAGGCGATAAATGCCCCCTTTTCGTACGATAAGACTAAAGCTCGCATTGAAATAGCGATTTCTGAAGATGACTGGGTTGACCATTTCTCTAGACTTTACAGTTGTCCTCATGGTAAACAACAAACACTGCTTCCTATAAACACGGGGAAATGGGGCCCATGATTTGATACTGTCCGTAACTCTGGAAGAAGTCATGACGAGTCTGAAAGCAACAAAGGGTGGAAAAGTCGCAGGACCAGATGGGATCCCAGCAGACCTGTTCAAAGAAAATAGTGAGGTCTGGGGGCCTTTGTTGGTACAGCTTTTTAATGCCGCTCTTGCAAGAGGACTAAATGCTCCTGGTTCACCTCGGTAATTGTCCCGATATTTAAGAAGGGAGATAGGCAAAACTGTGCATGTTACCGACCCATTTCCCTCTTGGACTCGACCATAAAAATCCTTGGCAGAATTATTTTAGCAAGACTTCAGAACTGGGCAGAAGAAAATGGGATAATAAGTGACATGCAATATGGCTTTCAGAAGGGAATAGGTACAGTCGAACAAGGTCTAAATTTATTTATTTTACATCAAAAATATACTATGGTTAAGGGGGAGCGCTTATATTTTACGTTTGTCGATCTTACATCGGCATTTGACTGTGTCGCCCATAGCAAACTTTGGGCAGTATTAGAAAGTTTAGGGGTGGAAAAAACTATTGTCTGTTTCTTAAGGGAAAGATACTCAGGGACTACAGCATCAGTACGCTACGGAAAGGCAGGAGATTGTACAAGATCCTTCGCGATAGGCCGTGGTGTACGCCAGGAGTGCGTCTTGGCCCCCTTTTTATTCTTGATCTATATAAATGGTCTTGAGCATCATCTGCTGCAGGAGTGCAGGGATATGCCCATGGTTGGTAAGAGATCTATCCCTGCACTCTCGTATGCGGATGATGCGGTATTAATGGCTCGGACCCCCCTGGCATTACAGAACCTTACAACATCATTTAATAATTTTATGTCAAACCTGGATCTTAAGATTAACTGTACAAAAACGTTCTCCATGAACTTTGGCGCAGGAGGCAAGCAAAGAAGAAAACACATTTATATAAATAATATTTCCCTGGATTCCACCCGCACCTTTCCCTACCTAGGTATCCTGTTCAATGAGACTGGCACATGGGCAAGTGCGGAAAAAGCAAGAACACTTTTGTTCCTAAAAACAATAATGGCTTTAAAAAAATGTATTTAAAAAAATAGGGAAAAAACCTATCAGGGAAATTTCAAATATTTATAATGCTACCTGCATATCAGTTGCACTTTATGGTTCAGGTCTCTGGGGATATGCAAGTGTAAAAACAATTCAAAATGCCGAAAACATGATTTTGAGACACATTTTAACCCTTCCCGAGAGTGTCTCCACATATATTTGTCACATTGAACTTGGACAGCAGCATATCACAGACACAATCAAAATTCAGCCCATCTTTTTGTGGCATAGGGTATGGACAACAAATGAGTGTGTTTTAAACCGTGCTATTCTTAGTGATGTTTTAAAATTAGAAAAAGTGAGCAGGATCAAGTGGCTTGATTATGTTAAATCTTTCCTAATCGAAATTGATTGCCACCAATTTTATGATGATCCACTCAAAATGGTAAATATACCCAGGAAATTACTGAAAAAACTCTGGGGCATATGTATGAAAGTTCCGAATTGCGATTCTGAAAATGCGATTTTTACCGAATCGCACATTCAGAATCGCAAATCGGTATGTATGAAAGAAATCGCAAATAAATAGCGATTCCTTAAAAATCGCTATTTATTTGCGATTTCCCTAAATGCGATTCCTGAACCAGTAGGAATCGCACAATTTTAGAAATCGCACCTATAAATCTCAATAATAGCGAAAAATCGCAAATCGCGGGAAAAAAATCGCAATTTAGCGATTTTCGCAAATGATCCAATCAGGAACTCTGGTGCAGCATGATGACATCACAACCAGGAAGTGAGTGACTTCCCATGCTGCACCTGACTTCCTGATTCTGAGGCAGAGTGAAAGAGTGTTTGGAACTGAGCAGTGTGCACCTGGAGAAACATGGCTGAGAGTGGAGCCACGCCCAGGCAGGATTCCCAGCAGCAGGAGACAGAGAGCTCCAGGAAGAGAAAACAAAAGTTTTCAGAGGCAGAATTGGAGGCTCTGATACATGAAATGGTGTTAAACCATGAACTACTTTTTGGAAGGAAATCCAGGGAGGTGCCAGAGAGCCGCAAAAGGAGGATCTGGGAAGAAATCCAGCACAAGGTCAATGCTGTGGGTGTGACACCCCGGAGTGTAGAGGACCTCGGAAAGCTATGGTACGACCTGCGCCTGCGCTCTAAGGAGAAACTAGCTTCCAGGCTGGAACAGTCCAGGTTAACAGGTGGTGGAACCTCATCTGTTCCTGATTCTACACCCCTGGAGGAACTGGTTCGAGGGGACCCTGCAACCAGAGAGTGTGGGAGGAGTGGCTGATTTTGACAGCTCTGACCAGCCAGCAGCAGGAAAATGTAAGAATCATGCCCTCACAACCCTTACACCCCCTCACACCCCCCAGCAGTGGGCCAGGGGTGGGAAACAAGATAGGTAGTCCAGAAAAGGCACACAGGCAGCCATAGCAATGCATTATGGGAGATGTAGTTACATGTAATTAAAAGTGTACAAATTGCAGCAAAAATAGTCTACAACATAATCTGCTGGTCTTGATAGTGAAACAAGAGCCCAATGTAAAATAAATATTTGTGAAAAATTTATTAACACAGTGCAAGTTAGTGAAGTAAATTAATGTGTGCTGTTCCTTTCACAGCACCATCTACAACACAGCCCTCAGGCAGTGGGACAGTGGCTGAGAGTCACGAGTCAGGAGATGCCTGCCAATATGTCGACACAGATGGGGATGACAGCCCAGTGACCACCCGCAGACATAGGAGGAGACAGATTGTCAGGCCTCTGGCACCAATCCAGGATGAGGCAGATGTAATTGGTGACAATGAAACCAATGAGGACACACAGCCAGAGCGGAACGGAAATACAGTGACCGAATGGTACAACATCTAGGCATGCCTCGCCTAAACAAACTAAGTGCATCTTGGTTCCCGTCATTTCAACCAGTCTGGATGGACTGCATCTTACCTGTTCTCCGATGCCTGTTTTGTGGAGAAGAATGCGTGTTAGACCTTTGTTTAACACTCCCATCATGAGCACAACAAGACATGGATTCTCTATTGGACTCAATAACGGCCGATGCTCTGCAATGTCTCAGCGCTTTCCAATATTGATGGTGGTATTCCTTGGGCCACCGCAGGTTGTGATAACACCTGTTGGTATGGATACCGGCTCCTCCACTGACACCCAGGCCTTGTGTGGCGCACAGGCTGCCCCAGCACCGGCTGTGGACAGTTTGGAACATCATCTGTGCTCAATTAACGTACTCTGCAAGGTGTTACAGGGGCCGTCTACTGCAGGAGCAAGCAAGAAAATGTTGCGTCTATTAGCCAGGACACATAAACAATTGACTAATTTTGGCTCATCGTGTGCTGGAAGAAATTCGCCCTTTTTTAATAACAAGCTCAATTTGGAACTCAGTCACAAAATGTACATTCCTTTTCATTTATTTGGGCATGAATGGATTTCTAATGCTAATAGTGGATTGGACTATAACAATTGACATTTTTTAAAGCCAGGGCCTGCAAATTCTTTATTTTTTTACATTTTTAAGTCTCTTAGAAATTTGTTGACGTTTTAAAACATTTTTATCTAATGAAATGTTTTTAACACTTTGTGCGTACCAATTTCTAGTTAGATTGGTAGTACACTTAGAGGTTACATATGTCGTCCAGTCGGAAGAGGAGTGGGTGTTATATTCTATATAGGTACCCTATATAGGTGTAGGTAACATTGCAACCTTTCACCTATATCCTTCCCTACATTACATACATAATGGTTCATAGGGACTGACCTTATATCTAGATATGACACTGCATTCAGAACACAGGTTTTTCCCACGTTCGAAACTCATACATTATGCATGAGGCTACTTGGAAGCACAGCAGGACTGACAGCAGGACGAACATCACCTGTATAAAGTTCAAGCCTGAAGTCATCCTTTAGGCCGACACAGTAACACAGGAAGGTAGGACCCATGGGGAGACCTGTTGGCATATACATCATGTCTTACTTAGACAAACAGAGGAGACCGTGACTTCCCGGCTGACTCACTGAACAGAGACGCTGAGATTCCTGCATGCAGACACTCCAGCTAGCAGTGGTCTAACATCCCTTGCGGGGTGTCCAACTCGAGACCAGGACAGGATTCCATATTCTCTCCTTTCTCAGGTAATAGGGTTGACTAGACCTTAGAGAGATTCTTGGCATAAACACCTACACCATTGCTAGGTACATTTAGGTACATATAGTTAGGGTGACATCGTAGGAGTACATACGTTCTTATCACGTGTTTTATGTACTTATATAGACTCATTATTACTGCAAAATGGTACAACTATACCATCCCTTTGCTTTTGTAGTACTGCTAATCATATATCTCGGCTACTGTTTAATGGTTGTTACAGTAAATCTATTCTACAGTAGAATAACAACTGTTCAATAAATTCTTATTGAAATGCCCAGACTGTTTTTTCTGTGTATCTCTGAGACAAACTAAGTGAGTACGAGTGACTGAGCGAAAAGTAGTACATTGTTTCCACGATCCTGGGGGATCAGGGTTGTCATGTTCTGAAGTTGCCAGAAACTATTCTCTCCCCGATAAGAGGAGATTCGAGTGGCACTGTGAGCTAGCTAATGCAAACAGGCTAACATATCCGGTGAGGGTGCTCAGAACCAGCCTGCCACCAAACCCACTGTTTATGTTATCCGAACGTGCAGATCCTGTATAGGATATATAGGAACTACACAACACTCGGGGATCACTCCTCATAAAGCTTACCTTCTTCTTGTCTTCTTGACATAAAGGCGCAAACCTTAAGTTTGATTTATCATGCCATGAAAGGCCACTTTGCATGGCCGTGACTAGCTTGATGAATCCGAAATAATGCAATGCAGCGCAAATTGCTGCATTGCGTTGCTCTGCCCTGGGAAGGCATTCCGTGGGTGGAGTGATGGTGTTCCCATACATCCACCTATGGAATCTAAAGCAGTTCCAGATTTACCAATACTGGTAGACCTAGAATAAGTCAGAGTGCTATGCTTTCTGCAGCCCACATATAAAGATGAAAATTCCACAGGTGATTGGTTTTGTGCAGAAAGGTGTCTCTTCCTACACAAAAATAATCCTGCTTACAAAGCACACAACCTTGCACCAGCACAGGTGTATACTTCAAAGAGTCAAAATGTATATCAAATAGTTTTGTTGTATGAAAGGGTACAAACTACAATTCAAATCAAGACAAACGTAACTGGAATGAACATTGTATCATATGGATCTTTCTGGCATAAATACTTTTTCCGCGGTACAAAAGGGGGTGGTGATGGACGGAACATCTTAAACAATCAAACACTCACATCCAGTCAACAGATCTGGGTTTAATCCATCACCGTTCTTTAGTCCACTCTGCCACCCCAGTTCAGACATGGCCATATGCAAATCAGTCTGACCCTGTGCCTCATGGGAACAGTCCAGCCCAAACTGCCAAGCCATTCCTTCCCTGGACCGGAAACAAGCTTCCTAGGATGGGTTTCTGGCATTACAGCCGTCTTCAGCCAGGCTTGCTTGAATCCAGTGGCAAAGTGAGCAAGGGACTCATGTCTGAGCATACCCTGCCAACTTATGGCAAACAAAGCGGTACAAAAGGGAGAATACTTTTTCCGTAACCCATTTCACTTTTCAAAAATAAAGGGGTTGGTACTAACACTCCACTCACATCTGGGCACAGAAACACTGGAAAATAGAAAAGAAAAATGCAACGGAATTGATCTGAGAATCTTTGTATACCTTTGCAAGGAGAGATAATAAATACTACATTTTTGTGTATGTTGGCAGACCCCTTAATGAGCAAATAGTTACAGAGTATAGGACATGGTCATTGACTACCCTAACTATTATACTGTATAATTGTTTTGTGGGTGCGTGCTGAAAAACCTTATCAAGTGAAACAGAATTAAATTCTTCACTATTCTGTTCCTGTTCCAGTGCCAAACTTGTGGTCCGGTATAATTAATTAGTGGACAGCAGGAAGAGGCTAGTAACCTACTGAAGAATACATACATGGCAAGAGACTTCAGATAGGGAAAGTATAGGATGTAAAGTTGATGTATAATATGTGACTAGACAATTTCAGAGGGCAACTCTATGTCACACTCATGTCAACAATAATGCTTTACAAAGCCGTACTAGCCAACTAGCAAAGGAAAGGCAGAAAATTATGCTGACAAAGAAATAAAGTTAAGCCCATTTATTTTAAGACTCACCCTCTCTACCCAAAGCAGGCCCACCCCCGTCTCCAAGTCAAAATAGGCCCCAAAAAGTTCAAAGTCCAATACCCAAAATGCTTTCCCCAATTCCTGTCCTTTCCACCCCCTCTACCCACAACATGCCCCGCCAAAACAAAACATCTATAATAAAAGGGCCTTGGGGGCATCCATTTCCTGAGCCACATTCTGCTGCCCATGCCGGAGCAATGCCGTCTTGTCCCTGAGCTTCGCCATCTCACGTCTGTGGTGTGCCAGCTGCTGTAGGATGTAGTGGGAGAGGCATGGTGTTGAGTCCGAGGAGGAGAAGAGGCTGGTGATGGTATGGGTGGCCAAAGACCCCCACTGCATTTGGCTGCGGCGGTGGCATGGCCAATTAAAAATTAAGGGCCCGATTCACAAAAGTAATGTGAGACAAAATCCTAACTTTATGACTTTTGGTATTCACAAAGTGCATTTATTACTATTAAAGTTAGGATTCCTAACTTCACTACTCCTAAATGCCCTTTGTGAATACTGAAAGTCGGAAAGTTAGGATTTTGTCTGAGTTAAACGTACATTTTGGTCTTAAATTGACCAAATATTAAGTTTAGCTGAGACAGAATCATAACTTTACTACTTTAGATATTCACAAAGTGCTTTTAGGAGTAGTAAAGTTAGGATTCTTAACTTTACTAATCCTAAATGCACTTTGACATCGATGCTTCCTCCATCCAAGGTACTTTTTCAGCTGCACCTGCATAAGTCCTGTAGTTGGTCCACCCTACATTTTGGATCTACCCCAGTCTAATGCAACAAAATATCCCCAGTTGGGCGCTTCATGACTCTAAGCACGATAATATGATTTAATCTTTAAAAGTCCATATCTCCTGTTCTACTTATTGGATTTTTGACGTTTTGGTCTTGATTTACTCATAAAATTACTGACCATTTTCCTAACCCCATGATGAGTATTTTTGAGATATTTTTATTGTGATATGTTATTGTGTGTGTGTATAGTACAGTTACTGTACACATTGCCTGGGTGGGGAGGGGTCGACCTACCGAAGACTAGAGAGAACAGAATTACATAGGCCTCATGGCACCAACGCTTTAAATCCTGACAATATAAATAAACATGTTAATGGGCGGGTTCTTTTGCAACTAGAGACTACCATAACGTTGGGCTGTAGCGCATGAGTGCCCCATACCAACGTTGAGAATACATAGATAAATAAACGGGCCGGGTAGTCCCTGGACAAAGCTCATAATTAAATGTATTATTTCCTAATGTAACTAGTGTTTGACTACATGGAGCAGCCATCGCTCCCGTGACTTTTTGAGCTTCAAGTACTGTGAAACTCGATAAGATTTACTTGAGATTGATTTTCCAGGTGTCCCCCCTCTGTTTGAACTATTTTCACAGTGATCATGAGGTGGTTATTGGTGTGGGTCTCTCTTTATAGCGATAAATGAACTATTTGTATGAAATAGGAAAGTCAACAGCAGAACTGTAACACACAGGTTACCAGAAGAACCTGTATTCATGTTACCGGGGGGTTATTTTAACCAGACCCGAGTAGTTACTATGCTTGGAAAGAATGAATGAGGGGCATGAGTGTGATAAGATAGAACCTATGCATGCTATCTGTGTACAATTCAGACAGCCAGTTCTCTCAGCATGAAACTATGATTATGATTGCTACATTTTCATCTACAGGTACTACCACAGTGTGTTTAAGCAGCCCCGGACCAGAGTGGGTCTATGCTCAACCTACTAAAGTAAGGTAGGAAAGTAAGGTAATATATGGGATCTTAGGTCCTGAAGAAAGCCTATAGTCCTGTGTAGGGCTACATACAATCGACTGAAACATGTTGACAAATATGTAGTTAGGAGGGGTGAGGAGCTAATAAAAGTCCTAGATACCACCATCCTTTATTTATTTTGATCCTGTTCAGAAAATTTAGGAATATAGTATACAGGCAGATATTCAGGAGCCATGTGTAGATTCTATGTTCTGCGCACCAATATTCAGATTTTGGATCCCTACAATTTTATGTTTGTATGTTCTTCCCCCTCCCTTTTGCTCCACCCCAGGCCTTGGTTGCAGGGAGTATTGTTTAGCAAGTCCTATGATGAAGCATGCCACAAATTGTGGGTGAGGGCAGTTTTATGATACAAAGCTCGTGCCACGAAGTACAACAGCGTGAATTTGAATGCTTCTACTTCTCTTTTGTGTGTGTGGATATTTGTAGGGGAGATTGATGTAGGAGCTTACCCTCTTCCCCCTTAGGTTCCAATTCCGATGTTGTTCGGAAGGGCTCCGAATCAGATTTGGGTTTGCCGAATCTGATCTGGAACCCCTGTTTCTGACCGAATCGTACACACTTACAGTACGATGCGTGGAAACCGTTAGGGTTGTCCGAATCAGTTCCAAATGGCATTTGGACAGGTTGCGTCTTTCAGAGCCGAATCGTACAGCTCTATTGACTTGGTTTCTGAGCAAGCAAGTATGATGACCAGTTTGGATAGCCATTACGATTCGGTTTCTCCGGACTGAATCAGCTGGCAGAATCTGTCTTTGGGGACCCATAGCAGGCCTCCCTTCACTCTGAGTTTTCTGAATCAGTCATGTGAGGGTACTCAAGGGACCCCCTTTCCAACCATGCACAGTGTGGCAGGCACCATGGGATGCCCGCCACTGGGTGCAAGGTTTTCCCCAGCCCCCCTTTCTTCAATGGGAGCCTGTGTTCCCGTTCAGAAAGTGGGCTCGCATTGCAGTCAATGGGAGTCCGGCGGAATCGCATCTGGAAGCATCTGGATACATCCAAATTGCTTGGTCGAACTCCACCGATCCAAGTCATCCAGAAAGCATTGCAGATATGATTCGGTAGGAATGCTTTCTAAACGATATCAGAATCGGGCCATAAGTTGTGTGTGATTTTAGGTGGTTTAAATGTCTAGTCATCATGGCAGTTTGAAACTGCATTCTGGCTGCAATGGCAGGCCTGGAACATGTTTTAGGGTGCTACGTAGTGGATGGCACAATAAGTGCCGCATTTTATTTACAGGCCCTGAGTATATGGTGTGGCAATCTACAAGGGACTTATAAGGAAATGAAATATGCCAATTGGGTAGAAGCAAATGTAACCATGATTTAGGGGAGAGAGCATAAGCATGTTAGCACTATTAAGCACTGGTAAAGTGCACAGAGTGCATAGGACAACAAGAATAAGGTCAGAACAATGGAGTAGGTGAGGAAAAACGTTTGGGGAAATACCATTCTAAGTCTTTCAGGTCTAACACAGTGGTCAGGTCTAACATGTTCTACCTTCACCTGTCCCTCTACGGAGGAATTGTGGGTTTTGGTCACCAGAGTATAGTCTGGATCCCCATAATACCCTACTCCCTTCAGAATCTTGAAGCAGGTCATAGACTCCATCCTGCCTGGTCTGGGCAGTCTTCTGAGTACCTCGTTCTTCTCTGGTCTGATACCTAAAAATGGGAAACATGCTATTGTAAAGCCACTTCTTAAAAAATATACCCTAGATCCTGCCTCACTGGGAAATTTTAGATCTATATCAGTGCTCCCTTTCTTTGGGGACTCACCACATATAACCGGGTGTTCACTGTTCACTTTGACAGATAAAAAAGAAGTTTATGACCGGTTGCAGAAAACTAAAGAGTGGCGGCTCTATGCCGTTTGAAGATTGGTACAATGTAAATAATTTCCTGCATCCTTCTATTGGCTTTAAATGTAAGTCTCTGTTGAAATAGTTTATCACTTGCAGTTACCACACACTAAAGTGTACCTTTTAAATGACAGGTCTTTCCTTGACTGTTTCAGGTCCTGTCCAGAAAGCCTAAAGCTATTTTCACCGTCCTTGAAGCAACACCTTTCATTTCAGGTACACTGTGGCAAAATAGCATATTGTAAATAAGTAGAGAAAAGGAGACTCCCCACGTTTTAATTAGTCTTATTTAACTCTATTTATATGTTATACCGTGCTCCAACGCCCTGATGACAATTCCGTGATTCATTTCCCATGTGGCCTAAGCTCCTTCACTAAAAAACGCCTATTGAGTGGCAAAATGGGGATCTTTCAATGATTGTAGAGACAGTTCCCATGTGGACTAAGCTCCTCCACTAAAAATGCCTATTGAGTAGCAAAATGTAAATGTAAATGTACAGGAATTTATATAGCGCAAATCACCACTGGTTTCTAAGCGCTTGCTTAGGGAACCAATCCTGGTATTCCCCTGTGAGATAACCCCGGCAGGGTATCCGCAAGGTAAAAGCCAGGCATCCCGCCGCGAGGGGCCGTTGTGGAGATTAAGCAAGCTATTGCCCAGGCATCTCGCCGCGAGGGGCCGTTGTGGAGATTAAGCAAGCTATTGCCCAGAGTCGTAGAGTGTGAACCCCTGAGTCGAGTAGGCACCGGAGCGAGAATTGTCGAGTCCATGGACATTTTAGGACTCAAGACCCCACCGAGCCGGGAATTGATCCCTGGTCCAGGGCAGACCTCTGCTTCCAGGTCTGCCTCCTCTAACCAGTGAGCCACACTTCTCCACAATTGGGGATCTTTCAATGATTGTGTTATGCTGGTGTAATTTTGTGCACTTTGTCTAATTTATATTGTTTTTGTTTAATCTTTGCACTGGTCTATTCGTATATTTACACGGTTTATGTATCCAAACCACAAATTTTGTATGTGAATTGTATCGCTTCTCAGACATGATATGAATGCCTATTACAAATGTGTTTAAATGTATCATGAAAAAAATGCAAATCATATAGCTGGAGCATATGAACCTAATGGTCATTGCTTTTTTCTCCGCATAAAATAAATAGCGGTGAAATCGACAACCAGGTACTTTTCCTTTGTTGTATACCCTTTCTTTGTCAAAGCAGCCAAGAAACATGTCAATGCCTAATTGGTATGGTTTATAGAATCTAATAACTTGCTTTGTGAGTCTTAAAACAGCTTTTAAGCCCAATACAGCTCAGAGTCAGCATTATTGCTGGCCTTTGAGTCTCTTAGATCTGCTGTGGACCCGGGCCGCACTGCCGCTCTCATGAAGTTGGACTTAAGTGAGACATTTGATACCGCCTCCCATGGCCTGCTGCTGCAACGGTTCTGGAATTGCGGTGTGCGCTCCTCTGCATTGGAATGGCTGGCATCCTTCCTTCAAGAACGCACCTTCCAAGTAGTTCAGCCACCTTTTGCTTCAGAAGTGTTGCCGTTGTCCCAGGTGTGGCCCCGGGCTCTCCGAAAGCTCCACGCTATTTAACACCTATATGCACCCCTGGTAGATGTTATCGACAAACACAATGTCATCTTGGTATCTTTTGCCGGTTACACACAGTTGATCATAACTCTTGCTCAGGATGAAGGAGGATCTACAATGCGTTTTAGGTCCTGCCCGGTAGAACTGGCTCAGTGGATGAACTCTACTTGCCTATAGCTTAATGCCAAGAAAACAGAGGTTCTCATAGTTGGCAAGCAACTCTCGGTGTTGTCCTCAGCATGTTAAAAAAACGTAGGAATATGGTTTGACGCAAACATCTCTTTCTACGTCCAAATTGCCTGCTGGCTGTAAGATGTTTTGCCATTCTTAAAATGTTAGTCAAGATCTCTGATCTTCTTCCCTTGGCAGCTAGAAAACCTGTAGTGCAGACCCTTGTGATCTCAACACTAGATTACTGTAACACCCTCTATATCTGAGCCACCCAGTTCCGGATCTGGAAGCTTCAAAAAGTGCAGAAATACAGTTGCCAGACTTCTTTTGAAGCTCCCAAGATGAGCGCATGTGTCCCTGGCTTTGGCTGAACTACACTTCCTCCCACTGGAAAAACATATCATCTTTAAGGCTATGTGCCTCTGTCAAAAAAATTCTAACAACAGGCTGCACTAATGGTCCAACTTGTTGAAACCCTACTCACCTGGACACAGCCTCACATCCTCTGGAACAGCACTTACAGTGATTCCTTGTGCTAAGAAAGCCCAGATAGGCGGTTCTTCCTTCTGATTCTGAGCCTCACAGTGGTTTGGCATTGGTGTTATGCCTTGGATGCCTTATTCCTTTTAGAGTCTTGCTTTGTTTTCTCCTGTTCCTGTAGGGTAGCAATCCTAGCATGGGGATGCTACAGCTGGAGTAATCTGTGCACTTTAAAAAAACACTAAAATAAAATAACATAAAATAATTTCCGTCCATACGAGCCAATTTCCAGTAATTGAGAGTTCTATTTTATTATTTCAGGACATGATTGTAAATGTGGTGGTGATGTGGCAATGCTATGAAAAAGATGATTACGGATAGCCTGCTGATGGGAGAAAGCAGTGAGTTGAGTCTCTTACGGCCATGGAATGAATATGAAGGAGAATCAGCACTCTGTGAACATTGGTGTGAAAATGGAGCTTTGGTAGGGAACCTAAAAACTGAACATGGCAAAGAAGGGGATTTCAGAAGCTGTGGAGTAAAATTTGTATTCTACTGTTTTTTGTTGAATAGCAATGTGGTAGCTCCGAATGTGGATAATGTTTGGCTTTTTGACTGAGAATGTGTGAACTCATGTTTAAGCAAGGCATATTGGTTATGTCTTGATACTTTGCAGTATGTGTCCAATACCCTTTGAGAGAATGCCACCAGAGATGTTTTTCAAGAATAGTCCTCTTAGGTTAGAAGTAGGGATTAGCGATGGGATTGTAAAAGGGTACGGTGGATAGCACACCTCATTTTTGTGTGGTGATTTTTCAAAAGGGTGAGCATGGTGATAGTGCATAACATAGATTTATACAACAATTTATATATGTGTGTATGGCTTGATCAGTCACCCAGACACGAATAATTGGTCAAGGGATTTAGGGTTGTGCCCCAGTGATAACATCTCTTCACAAACAAAATTTTATATAAATTAGAGATGCAGATGGATCAAACCATTATTAAAACAGAGGGGGCTGGAGACAATGCCGCCCTGCTCTATTGTATTTACAGAGGTTGAATAGCTATTATTGTATTGCAACTATGGTGGGTTTCCTAAAAAGCATACTGAGAGCAAGGACAATTCCAAATGCATAGAAGTTTGAAGGAACGCATATGAGAATTTTTAATACTGTGATGGATTATTTTTAGTATAGGTGTCTCAGGTTACATTGTTTATGCATTAGGAAAAGCTGTTGTAAAATAAACTGTTTTATGAACCTGCACTTTTTATACTGATCATAGTACTTTTAGAATTGAGATGAGATGATTTTTATTGATTGCTTTTATGATTTTAATGCCTAAAATCGAAAAAAGCTTATTTTTTGATATATGTATGTGTATTAAAGTGAACCATTACATTTGTATTGCAGGAAACAAATCCATGTGAAGATCCATGAGATGCTACCTGTTCATTACAACCATGTTTAACGACTCTGCCTACGACACATCGGCATTTATCCTGATTGGATTTCCGGGTCTGGAATATGCTCATGTCTGGATTGCATTTCCACTCTGCTTCATTTACATCATTGCACTTGTAGGAAACTGCACGATCATGTACATTATAAAGGTGGAGCCGAGCCTCCATGAACCCATGTACTTGTTTCTTGCAATGCTGGCCGCCATTGATATTCTCATATCCTCGAGCACCATGCCTAAGATGTTGATCATTCTATGGTTTGGTGTAATGGAAATTTCTTTCAATGGATGCCTTATCCAGATATTCCTGATGCATTCATTGTCAACTATGGAATCCACTGTCTTGCTGGCCATGGCGTTTGACCGCTATGTTGCTATATGTAATCCACTGAGACATTCATCCATCTTGACAAACAAGAGAATAGCATTAATTGGACTGCTCTCAGTAATCCGAGGTTCACTTTTCTTTTTCCCATTTCCCTTATTAATTAATAGAGTGCCTTTTTGTCACAGCAAGGTGCTATCTCATTCCTTTTGCCTCCACCAAGATGTGATGAAGCTTGCCTGTGCTGACACTACACCCAGTTTTGTTTATGGTTTAATTGCTGTTCTCTTTGTTATGGGAGTCGATTCATTGCTAATATTTTTGTCTTATGCCATGATCCTGAAAACAGTGTGTGGCCTCTCAAGGAAGGAAAGTTTGAAGGCATTCAACACCTGCATTTCACATATCTCCGCAGTATTTATCTTTTATGTCCCAATGATAGGTTTGTCTGTGGTGCACAGGCTAGGACACCGCTTATCTTCAACCACCTACGTTGTGATGGGTGATATCTACCTATTTGTCCCACCTGTGTTGAACCCAATAGTCTACGGTATCAAAACAGGTAAAATAAGAAATAAGATAATAGGGCTGTTTAGGCAATCCTCACCATGATACCAAGAGGTAGATATATCTTTTAGGTTTTGAACCTGCAAAAAAATACAGTCAATTTGGTGTCAATCACCTCAGCATATTGGACCAGCACTTCTCTCTCTCTCTCTCTCTCTCTCTCTCTCTCTCTCGCCCGCTCCCTGTTTGCTTTTTGAATTCTTCCCTTTCGTTACATGTTTCTCTATTCTGGTAACATTAAGATGGAAGGGCTTAGAAAGGAAGTACAGCTTAATAACCCAATGGCAAGTGCAATCTCTTCCCATCAAAGCCTGTTAAAATTATGTTAAACTGCTTGTTTTTTTTACAAACTTTAGAAAGTACATTTATATAAAAAGAAAACCCATTTAATTTAATTTCAATAAATCCAAGGTTGCATTAATTTGTAAAATCAAAAAATATTATTAAGCTATTTTAAAATTAAATAATGGATATCTTTTACTTTTGATCATTACATTGTCAACATAATTAAATTTAATTTAGCATCATCTTGCCTGGAGTCTTTTTTTAAGTCCCTTCCTCCACCGATTTCTATGACAGGGTGTTGCAGTACCGGTGGTTGGCCATGTGTGGTGCTACACATACTCCAAGTCTGAGCTGGAGTATATTTAAAACAGTCTATGGACATTTTTATCTGTAGTAGCTTTAGAAGTGCATTTTATGTATAGCAAAGTACTTACTATTTTCAGGATGGGTGCTGGTTCCTCTTTGGACCCTTAACCCCCACATATTTTGTAATAAGTATGGCCCATTTTTAAACCCCTCCTTGTGTCATTCCAACATTTACTATTAAGTAGTAAAGTTACATGCAAGAGGATTTCCCCATGGAAAATATAAGAGAGGTAGACATTATCTGTGAATAGTATGGTGTAGTGCTTTAGTAGCTCTACTGTAGTACTACAAAAAGTACTACAAAATGCAGCTTGTAAACAGGCCTGTCATGTTTCAAAATAAGCACCTGTTTAAGAACATGTTTGTACTACTGATTGTAAGTGGAGACTATCTGTAAAGATGGCGACTCTCATTTGAGCAGTTAAACTGCAAACTCAGTGAGGGCAATTAAGTTTGCAACAAGTGCGGAGAAAACAGACTGAAGCCAGGAGGCTTCTATCACATCATCTATGGATCACACAGCATATGCTGCTCTTAGTGTGCCTTCATTTCCTCCCAATCATGAACCATCCACAAAAAGGACATGACTGGGCTCATTTAGTTGTTCATCTTTAATTTTGGGTCTGGGTTTAGTGCATAGATCAGTGACATTTACGCAATCATGATCAAACTCTTTGCAATTTTCACTCTTTTAAGTTATGGGCAATAGAGTTAATACATTCAACACATTGCAACCTTTTATCACAGCATTTTATGAGGCCAACAGATTCTGCTCATATCAGGTCAACCTATTGTGATTAAGGTGCTGGGTATTTGTTTAGGTCAACAATAGCTCCACAGAGTGTGGGACAATGACAATTAAAGGATGTCTCATCACTATGTTCTCACTGTTTTAAAGTCTAGCCCTCATTGCAGCAAGCACCTTCAAGCAGCCTGGAGACCTGCCGCTACAGGATCAAGGCCTAGATGTAGGTAATAGCAATTTACCGAATGGTAAATACCGAATTTTACAGATTCGGTATTCACTATTCGGTAATTGCTATGTAGGTAAAATAATCGGTAAAAATACCGAATCTGTATGATTCGGTAATTACCGATTCTGTAATTACAGAATCGGTATTTGCCATTGATTCCTATGGGCCTTGAAGCCCATAGGTATCAATGGCAAATACCGATTCTGTAATTACAGAATCGGTAAAATTACCGATTTTGCAAGGGTGACAGGGTGTCGCTTTGACACCCTGTTGCACCCCTGTTTCTGGCTTGTGTGCCATTTGACACACAGACATGCCCTTAGGGCATGTCTGTGTGCCACATGGCACAGGTGTACATGCAGAGATGTACATGTACACTGGAATTTGTATTTACCATGGAATAGTATTCCATGGTAAATAACGATTCGGTAAGGGCCTGTGGCACTGATTACAGTGCCACCTACATCTTGATTTACAGAATCGGTAAATTTACCGATTCGGTATTTTACAGATTCTGTATATTTATCGAATCAGTAAATATACCGATTCTGTAAATAAAATGCCCCCTACATCTCAAAAGCCAAATACCGGTCGGAAACGGCCAAATCGGCCGTTTCCGACCGGTATTAAGGCTCCTACATCTGGCCCCAAGTGTGGTAGAAAAATAGACCACAGTTCTTTGGGCCCACCATTAATCCGCCTCAAAACTGAGAGTGCACACCCATCCCTCCAACTCCAAAACAGAATAAACTCTTTGTATAATCAGGCATTACCGGAGCCAGGGCATGACACAATTTCTCTTTCAGATCTAGGAACGCTTTTGTAGATTTGTTATCTCATGGAAGCAGATCAGACACATCTCAGTGTGTCAACCTCAGTAGGGGCTTTGCTATCAAGGAAAACCTTGGTATCCACTGTCTACAGTAGCCAACTATTCCGAAAATCATCCTAATTTATTTTTGTGTTTGTGGTGGATTCTACTCTGTCTGGTGACACCTTTCTGACTCCCTTCATGATAACCTGTTCCAGATATTGAACTTCTTTTTGAGAGTACTGCAGGAGAGACTTGATACCCATTCTTTGAAAGGTGATTCAAAAGTGCATTGGAGTCTTACTTAAAAGCATCACATGTTTCTGATGGTACCAATAGTTTGTCTAGATATTGAACAATAGTAGACTCATAGGACATTTGCGATGACTCATTATTTCTTTTTAGAATCTGATTAAAGATC
Source organism: Lissotriton vulgaris (assembly GCF_964263255.1). Taxonomy (NCBI): domain Eukaryota; kingdom Metazoa; phylum Chordata; class Amphibia; order Caudata; family Salamandridae; genus Lissotriton; species Lissotriton vulgaris. The sequence continues at coordinate 92,951,270 of NC_141696.1, read as the reverse complement.
GATGGAATTTCTGTATACCTTTGGTGGACATAACACCAGGTGATTGTCTTCTGCTGGAATGTAAATTAAAACAGATATTGGCTAGCCTTATGCACGGGGAACTGAAAAAAAAGCCTGACATAAAGCAATGACAGTGAACCATTCAGCAGTACAGGGAATTTGGAAAAGTATAGTGGCAGGATTCAGTACCATGGGACAACAAGGCACTGCTATTTCATTGATTCATCGAAAATCTTGTATGATTCTATATTTGCAGTTAGGCTTCTGTTAACCCATAATAGGTGAATTACATGGGCTTCCAATGAAATCTCTCAGTATGCCTTTCTGAAACATGTCTTTCAATCACTGGTTGTATTCCTGCAATATTATCTGGAGACAAGTGATAGTATGGTGTTGTGGAGTAAACAGCATTTGTCTGTAATCTTATTTTGACTGGTTCTACACCTTTTATAAATGCAATAGCTTTCCATGTGAAATCCCAAATGGCTTGCTTTTACGGTGTCTTCTAGATCTTCAGGTAACTCAGAAACTGTCAATACAGGGAACATTCCTGCTTCAGCATTTTGCCTGATCATTTTAAAGTCAACCTCCTCATGATCTGTCTGGAAGGCCACACCATCCAGTGTGCAGTATATTGTGCAATGTAACTTAAAAACCAGATCTCTCCCTAACAGATTTACTGGGCTTGTATCACAGAACACAAATTGATGCTTTTCTTTGAAGATTTCTATTTTCAATGGGACTTTTTCTGAAATCGAACTTTGCATTTGTTTATTTGTAACTCCAACTACTTGCATCATTTTTCCCGAAAGAGGCAAGTCTGGTACCTCACTGTAGAACGAGGACCAGGCCAAGAGTGAGCCCATCTTAGCACATCACTGCCTTAAAGAGGCAGAGCTGGACCGCCACTCTTGGCACAAATAAACCTTGTCTACTTTTTTGTTCTTCATTTTTTTAGAGGAGGATAAAGCTTTGGTTGACACATCAATTATGGGTAAGAGTAAATGAGTTCACCCTAAAGGTGGACTACATCTATATCCTCAAACTGACCCTTTCATTACCAATTACCTCTCATCCGTTATGGACTGGTCGAGAAGAGGATCGATGAGTCCAGGGTCCAACAAAGTTTCTAAACCCAGCAACATCAGAGTTTGTGCCCCCAAGAGAGTTTAGTTCATCGCAGTCTGGGAATATCGCCAAGATTACCACTATAAATTTCACTCTAGCCGAGATCGTATTTATTGCAAAATTCTTGTGTTGTGAATGACACCCAGTTGGATATTATTGAGCCCAACACAGACACTCCTAACTCTCCACTGTTAAAAGTCAGGAAAAACATCAAAGAACTCTGAGTGCCAATATCTGCTCACCCTAAACTGGCTCTAGACTGCTCAAGTTCCTTGAAATCACATGAAGTAATTGTGTCAAAAGAAAAGGGTTTACCTAATATGCAATCTACAATTATTCCTTATTGCGACTCCTTATTAAAATAAATGGAAATGTAATTTCATTGCTTTTGTGTAGTTTTTCAGGATCATCCGAGTATAATAGAATGCCAATCTCTTATCCTTAACAAGTTGAGTTATTGTGGCAATTCTGCCATTTCCAAGTTGATAAATTCATTGTTGCCAAATTGTTTTAAATGTGTAACTCAAGGCCATACTAAGGTCATTTATTCAACTACATCTGAACCTCTTAAGCCAACAACCTGGGGTATAAATGATGTTATTGCAAGTGTTTCACCTAAGCCTCCTTCCTGTTCTACAAAGAAGGTGTAATCAAGTAGTGCAGATAATGCAGTCCATAATCATCTACCTCCAGGTTGTACCCCTTATGTGCTGGTTTTAAGAAATGTCCCGCTCCTGCCTGTGGGTAAATCTGAACAATTGATCTCGAATCAAAAGTACACCACTGGTTGAAGAGGAATTTGGATGCTCAAATGATTTGTTTAATGATATTCTACTAGTGTGGAGAATCAAATAGGTGGGCAATGACTCTGACATTTAGAAAGTGGACTGTGTATTAGTAAATTAAATAAATCCTATGGTGGTTGGCTTTCTGTTATATAAACTTAGATATTTGTTACGTTAAAGAGATAGTATCCAAGCTCTGGTGCTGGGATATGTTTATAAGCCAAAATCTCAGGTGCAACACAAGACTGTTGGTAGGGCTGCCTTGAGTAGGGACACACAAAGGTGTTTTAACAATGAGACATGAAATTGATACTCGTTACTCAGTCTGGTTGAAGACCTTGTTTGACTGAAGACTATATATGAACCTAGGCTAATATGGGCACCATGAAAAAAAGGAATAGTAGTAGGTGTTAGTGTCCTACACAAATAGCCAATAAACCTGTTAAACATAACTATATGGATGCCCACATATTTGGTCCAAGCATCCATTTTCTCTCTTGGGATATTGCTGGCATATGTAACTAGCTCAATAATCCGCATTGGTTAAGATGTATCAGCAATCATGGCATTATATGCTAGCAGAAGACATGGATGAGTGACAAAGTTGTAGTAGATAGGTTTAAAACATACATTTACCCAGTGTGATATGGACTGTGGTGAAACCAGAGCAGCCGAGGAATGTAAGATGGTGCCCGGGTGGATATCAAACAACAGGGAGGTGAGCGGTACAGAGAGACCTGAAACAGGGGGGTTGACGTCATGGAGGGAGGTCGCGAGAGAAAAAGACGGTTGGCAGGGCGGATTAAGAACGGCGGCGGTGGATCAATTAGGACAGGCGGAGAAACACCAGGAAGAAGGAAGCACAGCAGGAAAAGAAGACCGGATGACCGACGGAACCAGGGGGAGTCCTGAAGATGACAGACCCGTACCGAAAAGGGAGGATTCCCCAACAAACACTGTGTAAGTATCCAGTTGTTCCCAGAGGAGACAGGACACCATGACACCTGACTGTGATCCTGGAGGACCGTAGCCCCAGGCAAGTGTCTTTGATGGAAAGTTGGAGGCGGTTGGCGGGGAAGGGCTTAAAGAGTCTCTGGCACAAATAAGCCACTCATAGTCCCTGAGTTGCAGCCCTCACAAAGATCTCACTTTCCTTGCCCCTTCTCTGTTTTCTCCCTCCCTCACTACCTCTCGGTGACCCAGGAATGTTGGTGACGGGGAGCATTGACCAGGTATAAAGTACTGTCAGGACAGTGACAGTGGTATTGTTTTTTCTGTTTGCCTTTTGGGGACGCCGGCCCTGGTTGGAAAGCTGGAGAGTTAAAAGAAAGAAGCCCTTCCACTAGAAGACCTCGTTAAACTCCCCCCCCCTCGTTGTGTTGACATTAATTGTTGTGAACAGTTAGTTTTGAAATAAAATATTACACTGAAACTTTCCCAAAGACCACTTGTAATATAGTATTTGATCTTCAGTAAAGGTTCAACGTTCAGGGTTTCTTATCAGCAAGGAGAGGAAACCATTACAGAGGTGTCAGAAGTGGGATACCATCAGAGGACTCAACCCATAAAGGTGCAGGATATGATAACACAACTAGCGGAAGGTCAGAGACATTGACAATTGGTTTTGGAGCAACTGTCAAGACCTCAGCAGCAATGGTAGACAAGAATGATGTAAAAAAGAAAAGAATTCAACCCTTGAACGAAATAACAAAATACCCGCGCTGGATACGACAACATTTGGGTGCAAAACTCTTTTTGAAACATTGTGTGAGGTTAATAAGAAACTCGTACAATGTAGATGGCAACGAGGACAAGGAACGTAAACTTTAGGTTCGCGGTCTAGTTGTTATGGACTCGCGACCAGCAGAGCACCCAATGCGCATGCTCCACTAAGGAGCTGCGCACTTCAACCGAGATCGTGCGCGGAGAAAGTGTCTCCTCAGCGCACAGGTTCTGTGACTGGATTTTTCACCTCAGCTTTGGGTGCGAGTAGCGTCTTTAGAACAGCAATTCAAGTACCAGCACAATTGCCACCTGAGTCGAGGAGGGCGAGAGTATAGATTTAAAGACTTTAGCATGAATTCTAGAGGGGTTGCAAAGTCCGTTAACTCAGTCAGCAGAGGAGAATAGAAGTTTAAGAGAGGAAGTTCGAAGGTCTCAACAAGAAACCCAGCAAATTAGACAAAAAAGGAGGAACTTGTGGCTGGGGCTTCCCCATTGCCAGGTTTAGAAGCGAACCGTAGATCAGTAGCTGAGGTTGCGACCAAAGTGATACATCCTGTGGCACCTGTTGTTCCTCTGGCCAATCCTGAGAGATTCAGTGGGGACCCACATAAGGCTCAAATATTTCTTACCCAGTGTTATTTACACTTTTTATGCAGGCCAGTGGCATTCAAGATCAGGCGAAGGTTGCATTCTTGCTGTCCTACATGAGGAGCGGCGATGTTGTCGCTTGGTCTATGGCCTTAATAACTCGTGACGACCCTGCCTTTTATAATTTTGAGCTTTTTAAAAAATGAGTTTTTGGGGATATTTGATAGAAGAACGGCAAATCAAGCTACTGGCAACTACATAGCACAATTTAGCAAATTGATCATAGAAACTGATTGGCCTGAGGGTAAGCAGTCAGCAATCTTCTACCGGGGGTTAAAGGATGAACTTAAGGACGCCCTTGCTCAAATTCCTAAGAGGATGCAGAAATTTCAGAACTCATAGATTTGGTGCTCCAAATAGATCATCATCTTTATGAAAGGAAATCAGAAAAGAAAAAAGAATTTCGCCCCTTTGCTCCTCGATTAGATCGAGAAAGGTCAGACGGAAACAAGTCAGACACCACTTCTGGTGAGAAACCAATGCAAATAGGATCCATCAGAGGGCCTCTCTAAAAAGAAGAGCGGGAGAAGAGGCGACAGAAAAATCTGTGTATGTATTGTGGTGACCCTGGCCATTTTGTAAAAGATTGCTCTAAGAAACCTAATACCAACTCTGGGTTAAAAGACAGGTCCCACCAGTAGAGGGAGTTGCCCTGGTGGGAAGTACACATGAGCCAACTCCAGAACCTCAACAGCTAATCAACACTCTCCAATCGCCGTCCCCACATTTAATTGTTTCCTTTACCGTAAGGTTTGGACCCAAAGAACTTGAGGGTGTCTCTGTTATGATAGACTCTGGAGCCACAGGCAATTTTTGTGACTTGAAATACGCAAAAGAGATAGGAATTCATGCCATACAGAAGAAGCATTGTGAAGTGGTCAGAGCCGTGGACGGGACCAACCTGACCTCAGGTCGTATAACAGAGTAGACAGAATCTTTGGAAATGATTGGGTTACAGGGTCATCGTGAATTCATATGATTCAATTTAATAGATGCCCCCCAATTCAAATTAATATTAGGATTGCCTTGGTTGACCGAACACAAACCAAAAATAGATTGGGAGAAAAGAACTGTGAGAATGACCTCCGAACACTGCCGGGAAAACTGTTTCCCAAATTCAAGATAAAAAACAGAAGGTTCACCAGCTACAGAGTTAGCTCATCTTACCAACCAAATATGTATAATTGAGTCTAAAGAAATTCCTAAAGAATATCAGGATTTGGCTAGCGTCTTTGATAAAAGGAATGCTGAGAAGCTTCCTTTTTTTTATTTTATTTTTTTATTTTTTTATTAAGAACCAGTATCAGCATAAGACAAAACACTTAGCATAAAGACAATGAATAAAGTATATACATTTGGATTCAGTAAGAAAATAATAATACAAACAATAACAGATATAGTATGCTAAAATTAAAAGAAAAAAAAGCAGAAAAACAGACGAGCAAATGTATTAACAGGGATTACAAAAGCAATAGCATAAATAGACAGACTCTCATTTAACTCAGCCAATTCCACTAGGAAATAAACCTTCTTTCCAAATAGAAATTGGGCGCCAAAGTTCTTTGCCACAAAGTTTTGTTTTGAACCCCCTGGTGGCAAATACTGCAGATTCATAATTAAAGACAGCAAGAAAGCGAGCTAGCCACATTTGAAAACTAGGGGGAAGATTATCCTTCCAGCGAGCAGATAAAATTAATCTCAGTACAGCTGTACCTATAAATAATAATCTTTGTTCCGATTTAGTTAGATTTAGCGAGCTATCATATCCCAGAACATATAGGGTGTCAGATTCAGGAAGTTTATGCTGGAAAACTTTCTCCCAAAATGACGCAATCATATTTTTTATAAGAAGAAGTTCGGGGCAGCTGCTAAACATATGAGCTAATGTCGCTGGGCCTAGTGAGCAATGTGGGCATAGATCAGTTTCCCTTTTACCCCACGCAAATAGTTTGGCCGGGGTAAAATATAAATCATAAATTGTTTTATACAATTGTGCCCTTAAGTTGCTAGCCATAAACAAATTATTGCTCATATCAAGTACTTTATCTATATCAATATCGGGGTTATTTAGTTTTACCGCCCATTTAGTTTCTATTTTCTTGATATCATCCTTAACATTTGTTAGTAGAATATCATAGAATGTTCCTATACTAGTTTTTGCAATATTGCATGCTTCTATTAGGTCGTTCGTCTGGAGACTGATTAAGTCCCTTTTTGCTTTTAATTTTGCATGAAGTTGAGCAAATTTGAGAAAGTCCCCTTCAGGAAGACCAAATTTTGTTTTTAGATCTTGAAATGTAGTATGTGGGCCATTTACCCAAACATCTGTAACTGTTCTTATGCCCAGTCTTTGCCATTTCCTAGCCGTGTGATCAAAATCGAGACCAGAAGTAATAGTGGATTGGAGTAGGGGCGTGTACCGGTTAATTTTGCCAATCTGCATATGTTTAAGTATCTGGTTCCAGATTAGCCAGGCACTTTTAGTGATTTCACCCTTAAGTTGTTGGGAGAAAAGAACTGTGAGAATGACCTCCGAACACTGCTGGGAAAACTGTTTCCCAAATTCAAGATGAAAAACAGAAGGTTCACCAGCTACAGAGTTAGCTCATCTTACCAACCAACTATGTATAATTGAGTCTAAAGAAATTTCTAAAGAATATCAGGATTTGGCTAGCGTCTTTGATAAAAGGAACGCCGAGAAGCTTCCTCCGCATCATGAACACGACTTCAAAATTGAGTTGGAGCCGGGGTCCACCTTGCCATGCAGTCGCATTTACGCCATGACAGTAGCAGAAAATGTTATCTGAAGGAATACATTGATGAGTACCTGAAGATAGGATTTATCAGACCTTCCCAGTCCCCTGCTGTGTTGTCGCCACTTTTTTTTCAACCTAAAAAGGATGGAACTCTACGCTTTTGTATCAATTACAGAGCACTCAATTTGGTGACAGTTAAGAACCGGTATCCACTACCATTGATATCACAGCTTTTGGGCCAAGTTAACCTGGGCCAAAGTATATTCCAAGCTGGATCTGCGAGGGGCTTACCACCTGGTGAGAGTGGCTGTGGGCCATGAATGGAAAACAGCCTTTCAGACAAAGTATGGCCTATTCGAATATCAGGTGATGCCACATGGGTTAAGTAATGCCCCCGTAGCTTTTCAGCATCTGTTTAACGATGTCCTCCGGGAATTTCTAGATCGAGTGGCGGTCGTCTATATAGATGACATATTAATTTACTCAGACGAAATTGAGGACCATGTAAAGCATGTAAGAGATATTTTGGAAAAATTGCTGGAAAATCATCTTTTTGTCAAGCTGGAAAAATACTTCTTCCATGCTAAACAAGTGGAATTCCTTGGGTTCATTTTATCAGCGGATGGTGTGGCCATGGACCCATCTAAGGTACAAGTCATACAGGACTGGTCCTCACCCAGAAATGTGAAAGAAATTCAAAGCTTCTTTGGCTTTGCCAATATTTGCAGGCGATTTATTCCTAAATTCTCAGCGAAGGTCTCTCCCATAACCCAGCTTCTAAAGAAGGGACAGAAGTTTGAATGGTCTGAGGATCAAGAGGAAGCCTTTCAGTTTCTCAAGAGGGCTTTTGTTACCCCTCCAATTTTGAAACATCCAGACCCGAGCAGCCATTTTTTCGTATAGATAGACACATCCGATTTCGCCACAGGAGGAATTTTGTCCCAAAGAGACAAGAGAACAGGACAACTACATCCGGTGGCTTACAGGTCCCGTAAGTTGTCGGAGCCAGAGATTAAATATTCAATAGCAGATAAAGAGCTGTAAAAAAAACATTTCAAGATTGGCGACACTATCTGTTGGGAGCCAAACTTTGTGTAACTGTGTTTACAGATCATCGTAACCTGCAGTTTCTAAAACCGCTAAGACTCTCACAACTCGACAACTAAGGTGGTCTCTGTATTTTTTAGAATTAAATTTTGTGATAACGTACAAACCAGGTGTGAAGAATGGGAAGGCCTATGCTCTGTCCAGAATGAACATATCCGAAGATATGAGAGTACCTTCCGAAGATCCAATCATTCCCTTGAACAAAATAATTGGAGCAATTAATCTAGAAGACTTCACCCAAGAGATTCAAGATAATTGTTCCGTCCAGGAAATTGAGGATTGGGTTGGTGAAGGCAGCAGAAAAACTGTAAAAGACGGTCTTCCATACTTTGAAGAAGCCTTGTATCTCCCCACTAAAAAATTGCAAGATAAGGCTCCAAAGAGCTGTCATGACAGTCATATGGCGGGTCATAAGGGCATTAGAAAGACCTTAAATTTGGTTAAAAGATTTTTCTGGTGGCCAGATATGGCGGCTCAGGTGGGACAGTACATATCAACTTGTGAATTATGCATAAAGGGAAACCTATCCAACCTATCCAATTCTATGTGTTTCACCGGGCATATCTTACACCGCACAAAATTAATGAGTTCCTTGGCTCACACGCTGCCTGCCCACGGTGCAGACTGGAAGGGGCGGCTTTCATGCACATGTTATGGGACTGCCCATTGCTCCGGGGATATTGGGGGGAGGTATTGGCCAAGATGACAGAGGTGACAGAGAGGGATCTGCAGACTACCCCAGGGGTGTGCCTCCTACACTGGTTTCCCCACACTTCCCGCAACAAAATCACCAGTAAGTTCTTAGACTTGGGATTAGTTCTAGCCAAGTGTGAAATAACTAGCCATTAGAAGGCGGTCACAGCCCCTAGCGCTGCGCGCTGGCTTCTAGAATTTACTAAATGGGCGGAATGTGAGGGGACACTTAGGCTTCAATTAGCCCGAAGGACTGATAATGATAAGTTAAGGGACTCTATGAGAAGCTGGGTGGCGATGGTGGACTCGCTCAAATATCCGGTAGAAGATGATGAATGATCTCTCATGCCATGAGTAGTATTTCTGGCACATAGGGCTGTAACAGCTGGCAGTAAGTTGTGAGAAAGGGGGAGAGGCGCATGGAGGTGGGTATGTCACCCTAACGGAGGTATAGGCTCCTGACATTGGACTCGGATGGAGTGTGTGGAACGTATGTTGAGCATGGAACGTGCAGCTAGGGACGGCGACATATCTGAGGGGAGGAGGGTGGTTGGGCTTGGATGGGAGGGGAGGGGCTCAGGAGAGGGGGCGAGTTGAGGGGGGGTGTTGTTCTGGTTCAGTTTGATTGGTTTATACCATGTGATACAGAGACCGACCATGCTTGTCGCAGCAAGGAACAATATGACTTAATTCTGCAGGGATAGGCCACAGCTTGTCTGGGGGGTCAATCTCAATGTTGGCAAAGACTAACTCCTGGTATGGACAGACCTGCTGGACTCCACCAGTTTATGTGAGATGAGATACAGCCATATTGGGAAAACACGTGTTAGTCCAGGGTACTAGGGCTAACATATGGGAATGGAGAATGTATGGGATGTGATTATACGTTATTTGAAAGCTCAATAAAATCTGTTTAAAAAAAAATAAAAATAAAAGTGAAACCTAGCAGGCAAGCCCCGCAAGGGTTATTGCAGCCTTTGCCCAATGCGTCATATCCCTGGCACACTGTGTGTCTTAGACCTTATTGCAGATCTTCCACAAAGTTGGTCACACAGCCATACTGGTTATAATGCACTCGTTTTTGAAAATTAGCCAGTTTATCCCATTTAAGTCAATCAATCAATCAATCAATCAATCAATCAATCAATCAATCAATCACAGCATTTGTAAAGCACCCTACTCACCCGGGAGGGTCTCAAGGCGCTGGGGGAGAGGGGTAAGTTACTGCTCGAACAGCCAGGTCTTGAGCTGCTTCCTGAAGGAGAGATGGTCTTGGGTACGCCGAAGGTGGGTGGGGAGGGAGTTCCAAGTCTTGGCTGCCAGGTAGGAGAAGGATCTTCCTCCTGCAGTGGCTCCGCGGATGCGTGGTACGGTGGCGAGGGCATGGCTGGTCGATCGTAGCTGGCGGGTTGGCGTGTAGAAGGTCATGCGGTCGTTGAGGTACTTGGGGCCCAGGTCGTGTAGAGCCTTGTGTGCGTGGGTGAGGAGTCTGAACGTGATACTCTTGTTAACGGGGAGCCAGTGCAGGTCTCTCAGGTGTCTGGCGATGAGGCTGTGTCAGGGGATGTCCAAGAAAAGGCGTGCGGAGGCATTCTGGATGCGTTGGAGTCTTTTTTGAAGTTTGGCTGTGGTTCCAGCGTAGAGGGTGTACCCGTAGTCCAGTCGGCTGGTGACGAGTGCCTGGGTGACAGTCTTCCTGGTTTCAGTGGGGATCCATCTGAAGATCTTGCGGAGCATGCACAGGGTGTTGAAGCACGAGGATGAGACGGCGTTAACTTGTCTGGTCATCGACAGGGAGGAGTCCAGGATGAAGCCCAGGTTGCATGCGTGGTCCGTTGGTTTGGGAGCGGTCCCAGGGCTGGGGGCCACCAGGAGTCGTCCCAGGCGGAGGGTGATGATCCCAGGATGAGAACTTTCATCTTGTCTGAGTTCAGTTTAAGGTGGCTGTTCCTCATCCTGTCGGTGACGTCTTTCATCCCTTCGTGTAGGTTGGCTCTGGCGGTGGTGGGGTCGTTGGTGAGGGAGAGGATTAGCTGGGTGTCGTCGGCGTAGGAGATGATGTTGAGGTTGTGTTGGCGTGCGATGGCTGCGAGGGGGCTCATGTAGACGTTGAAGAGGGTTGGACTGAGTGAATATCCTTGTGGTACGCCACAGATGACTTCGGTGGCCTCGGATCTGAACGGGGGGAGGCGGACTCTCTGGGTTCTTCCGGCGAGGAACGAGATGATCCATTGCGATTAGGGCGGTCTCGGTGCTGTGGTTGGCCCGAAACCCGGACTGCGAGGGGTCGAGGGATCTGTTCGTCTCGAGGAAGGCGGCAAGCTGTCTGTTGACGGTCTTCTCAATGACTTTGGCCGGAAAAGGAAGGAGCGAGATGGGGCGGTAGTTATTGAGGTCGGTGGGGTCCGCCGTTGGTTTCTTCAGGAGGGCGGTCAGCTCAGCGTGTTTCCAGCTCTCTGGGAAAGTGGCGGTGTGGAAGGAGGAGTTGATGATGTCTCGGAGATGGGGTGCGATGATGGTGTCGGCTTTGTTGAAGACGTGGTGTGGGCAGGGGTCGGTTGGTGATCCGGAGTGGACGGAGTTCATCGTGCGGGTGGTGTCTTCGGTGCTGATCGGGGTCCAGTTGCAGAGGGTGGTGGTGGCGGGCATTGGTTCGGTGGTAGGGTGCGTGGTCTGTGCGTTGAAGCTGTTGTGTATGTCGGTGATCTTGCGGTGGAAGAACGTGGCGAGTGAGTTGCAGAGGTCTTGCGAGGGGGTGATGTCGTTGTTTCCGGCGCTGGGGTTGGAGAACTCTTTGACGATGCTGCAGAGTTCCTTGCTGTCGGGGGGGTTGTTGTCCAGTCGTTCTTTGAGTACCGTCTTCTTGGTGGCGTGGATCAGCTGATGGTGTTTGCGGGTGGCGTGCTTGAGGGCGGTCCTGTTGTCTGTGGTCTGGTCGAGCCGCCAGGCTTTCTCGAGGGTGCAGCAGTTCTTCTTGGATTCCTTGAGTTCGTCTGTGAACCAGGGGTTTTTCTTGCTGCCGGGTCTTCTGGGAGGGTTCTTTAGTGGTGCGAGGTCATCGGCGCAGGCGGTCAGCCACTTGGTGAGGTTGCTGGCTGCTTCGTTGGGGTCCGTTGTGCTGGTTGGAGTGTTCTGGCTGAGGGAGGCGGTGAGCTGCTCGGCGGTGATATTGCTCCAGCTTCGGCGGGGAACCTGTTGCGGGTGGTGGTGGGTCGTAGTTCTCCTGAAGCTGAAGTGGACGCAGCGGTGGTTGGTCCAGTGGAGTCCGGTGGCGTGGCTGAAGGAGATGTGCTTGCTGGATGAGAAGACGGGGTCAAGCGCGTGGCCGGCTTAGTGGGTGGGGGTGGTCTTCAGTTGCTTGAGTCCGAGGTTGGCGAGGTGGTGTTTCTGTCGTTGTTGTTCTCCAGGTGGAACTTGAGGTCCCCTAGGAGGATGTAGTCGGCGGAGGGAAGGGCGTACGGGCTGATGAAGTCTGCAATGTCTTCGCTGAATTGTGTCCGTGGTCCCGGGGGTCTGTAGATGAGGGTGCCTCTGAGAGTGGTCTTGGGATCGGTGTGTATCTGGAAGTGCAGGTGTTTGGCGGCGGTGAAGGTTTCGTCGGTGTTAGTCGAGATGCGGATGGTGTTCTTTTGTATGATGGCGATGCCACCTCCCGTCTGGTTGACGCGATCCCTCCGGGTGATCTTGTATCCGTCCGGGATGGCTATGGCGATGTCGGGCGCTGAGGAGGCTTTCATCCAGGTTTCGGTGAGGAAGGCGACGTCCGGTGCTGTCGCGTCGAGCAGGTCCCAGAGTTCCACGGCGTGCCTGTGGACGGAGCGGGTATTGAGCAGGATGCACTTCAGGTGGTTGCTGCTGGTGCTCGACTTGGCGGGGGTGGTGCAGGTCCGGAAGCAGGTGAATCGGCAGGCTTGGCAGGAGAAGGGTCCGTGGGTGCATCTCGGGGTAGCTCGGTAGCAGGCAGGGTTCCGGCCGGCATTGAGAGCGTTGAGAGTGGCGGCGTTGTAGGTCTGTCGGGTAGTCTTGCATCGGCGGTGGGGGCCAGGGGTTCTGGCGCTGGGCGCAGTCCAGGCACGGATTGGCACAGACCGGCTTGCCTTCGGCGCACAATCGGCGCTCCGGCTGTGCGTGACCGCTGCGCGTATGCATGGGCGACATAAGAAGGAGCCGGGATGGAGGAGCAGCTGGGTGGCGGGAGCGGGGCGGCGAATGGGCAGGAGGGGGGCGTGGCCGCCGGGCAGCAGCGTCGGGAAAGGAGAGCAGGGGCGGCTCAGCGGCGGCTGGGTCGCCCTGTGGAAAAACGTAGAACGAAGGCAGCAAAGGGAAAACGAGGGCAAGCTTCAGCAACAAGCAGGGAAGTGAGGCAGTAGTAGGTGTGTGTGGGGGCGACCTCGCCTGGTTACAGGCTCAGCGGTCGCTCCCTGCGCCTCTGCGTTGTCTCCTTAAGAAGCTCACGGGATTCCTCAGAAAATTATCTGAGATAGGGGAACCCAATTTGTGTCAAAATTCTGGAATATGTTTATGCACAACTTGGGAGTTGACACACGGTATTCTACCAGTTTTCATCCTGAAACAGATGGTCAAAAGGAGAGAGTAAACCAAGAGTTAGAGATATATCAAAGACTTTAGTTATTGGAACAGGAGGGAAACTGGTCAAAATTACTTTGGACAGTAAAGTTTGCATACAACAATGCAGTGCATGACTCTACAGGCTTTACGCCATTTTATCTCAACTCAGGAAGACATCCAAGTTTAGTAGTGGGGAAAAAAGATGATTTAGTGACTGCAGTCAAGGACTTGGTGTTAGAGTTGGAGAACTCATATAAAAGGGCTCAGAAGAATTTGCAGAAGGCTAAAGAATTGTACAAGACACAGGCAGATAAGAAAAGGAGATTGGGTGCCAAGTTTGAGGTTGGAGATCAGGTGTGGTTATCCACCAAACACTTGAAATTAAAAGGAAACAGGAAATTTCCGCCTCGATTCATTGGCCCTTTCAGGGTTTTGAGAATGATCAATCCAGTGGTGGCCAAAATAATACTCCCCAAGCAGGTAAAAATTCATCCTGCCTTCCACATTTCTGTTTTAAAAAGAATCCTCCCAATGCTAGACTTAAAGAAGTGCTAATGCCAACCATAGTAGAGTCTGAAGAGGAGTTTGAAATTAGTAAGATTTTAGATTAAAAAATCTCCAAGAAAAAATTATACTATCTGGTTGAATGGAAGGGCTTTGGACCTTAAGAAAGATTCTGGGAACCTTCCTTGAATGTTCATGCACCCAGATTAATCAAAAACCTTCACAGGAATTACCCTAAGAAACCATAATTGGGAGAACCTATTTTGGAGGGAGGTACTGTCAAGACCTCCGCAACAATTGTACACAAGACTGATGTAAAAAAGAAAAGAATTCAACGCTTGAACGAAATAACAAAATACCCACGCTGGATACGACGACATTTGGGTGCAAAACTCTTTTTGAAACATTGTGTGAGGTTAATAAGAAACTCACACAGTGTAGGTTTCAACGAGGACAAGGAAGGTACAACTTTAGGTTCGCGGTCTAGTTGTTATGGAATTGCGACCGGCAGAGCACCCAATACGCATGCTCCACTAAGGAGCTGCGCACTTCAACCGTGATCGTGTGAGGAGAAAGTTTCTCCTCAGCGCACAGGTTCTGTGACTGGATTTTTCACCTCCGCTTTGGCCGCAAGTAGCGTCTTTAGCACAGCGATTTGTATTTTGACTTGCAATTTCCTGAAATACAATTAACGCATGTGCAACAAGGGAGTATTTTGGCAAAAGAGTACTTAAGAAAAAACTACAACAAGGTTAAAACCGTGGCAAGTAATCAGTGAGTGTGGTGAGGTAATCACTTCAGAAAATTCCTATTAGTTCAAATAAGTTTAATGTTGAGGTAAGCTTAGCGCTTAAAAAGACAACGACGACATAAGGTAAAGAGAATTTATCACGTCATAGTTAATAAATGTCAAGAATTGTGAGTTGAGTATTACTGGAAAAGACTGTAAAGACGTAAAAGGAGAATTTTTCATTAAATGAGAGTAATGAGCATACCAGAGTTAAAGTAAATTCATGGTTCAAGTCATAGCAATGTATGAAAGAGCTGAGTTCATATTTTAAGGGGTAAACATCAGCAAAAAGAAAGTCTATTTTAAACCACATTTGTACAAAGTGTAGTTGTTAATGTTTTCTTAGCTGTCAATATTACAGGCAACAGAACAGACGTTCATCGCCCCAGATTAGAGAGTAGCTAAAGCCTTGAGTTTAGAGGGTAATTGCATCTATATATATATATATATATATAATGTGTATAGTTGAAGAATAACACATTAGACTACAGTTAGGTTGTGAACTGTGTAATAAGAATTTGTTCCAATCACAGGTGCAGTAGAAGACGCCCCCGATTACCAAGACCAGAAGTAATGGAGGACTTCCACTCTCAAATACAGGGCTGTCTCTCTTTCTTTTCCACTTCGCCTTTCCCCCCGTTTCTGCCGTGACCTAGTGATACTACGGGTGGCAGTTGAGGTGGAGGGGCATTGGGTCCATCATCTACTCGTGTGGTCTAGACTTGAATCTGACAGCAACAGAACCGGAATGCCCAAAAAGAAAGAGAATCCTTACAAGCCGCAATGAAGGAGCAAGCAGCTCTCTTGACTAACAATCAGAAGGTACAGGACACGGCGATTTTGCGCCTCACAGATCCTATCTCTAGTACTAGGGTGCATCCCAATATCCCAGGAAGCTTGCTACAAAAGTTTCATGAAGGCGAAGAACCTGATTTTTTCTTTACAAACTTTGAAAGGGTTGCTACTAACGGCACGTGGCCTACTGAAAGGTGGAGTCAGTATATAGCACCTTTATTATCTGGGGAGTTACAAGCGGCATACCAAGCTGCCAATCCGGCAGAGGTAACCCCCAATACAGAAATCAAGAAAGCCATTTTAGAAAGACTCGGATGTGGTCATGAGTACTATAGAACCTGTTTTCGGAAGGAAAAATGGGTCACTGGAGATAATCCCCAAGCTCTTTTCTATTGTGTCCGAGATTTGGGAAACCAGTGGCTTCAACCTCATTCTTCCTCAATGGAGGAGGTAACAGAACAAATATTTCTAGAACAATACCTAGAAGCCCTACCTAGCAATGCAAGAGCATGGTTGATACAGCACCCTGGACTGACTACTCAATCCGCTATCGACTTTCTTATCATAGATCACCCGACTTCAAAGCCCCAACAGGAAGAGCCCCTATTCCTTTCCCTAAACCTACCCCCAAAACACCAGCAGAGGGGGGGAGGAAAGGGCCCTTCTCTACTTCTAGACCGGCTCCTAAACCATTCCTGAAAATTGCCCAACCATCTCACATAGGACCCCAAAGCTTTAGGTGTGCTGAGTGGGGACACATATCACACAATTGCCCTTTAAATACAGAGAGTTCAGAGCCAATGGAGGTGGGTCGGTCCCGAGGGAGGGTGTTAGTAACCGGAGCTCCCTGACAGAGGTACAAGAATGCCATTAGACTCAACAGTCTACCCGTTGAGGCTCTACTTAATACATGTTATCACCATACAGTGGTAACCCAGGAATTGGTTCTATTATCTGCTGTATGTGAAGGGGAGACTGTGCTAGTCTCATGTGTTCATTGAGATATTAGAGCATATCCCTTAGCAGAAGTGTTGCTGGAAATAGACGGATATCCTTAAGTTAGAAAGGTGGGTGTCGTCCCTGCGCTCCCAGAAAACATTCTCAGGTACTGATTTACCTCATTTTCATAAGTACCTGACAAAGGTGTCAAAACACGGTCCTGAGGTGGAATGGCTGCAGGAGGCCCCCTTTTCCAGTGAGAGTATAACCAGCCCGAGAGACAGGGAAAAGAAATCCAAAAATGAGAAGAGACGACAAAAAGAGAGGTACACGTATGCTTGTCAGTCTATTGCTTCATGTCTGCTCTCTTCCCCAGAAAACGGAAATACTCCAGCCCGGAGCTTCCGCCTGACTCAGAAGGACAACAGCACCCTTATGAATGCCTGGAATCAAGTGCAGGAAGTCGAGCCAGAGAAGGTAGGACCCTATGTTTACATTAAAAAAGACTATTGTACAGAGCAAGTGAAGGGCCGGGTGGTAAGGCGGAACATGTGCTATACCGATGGCTTTCAGAGAACAAGGCTTACAGTTAGCCCACAACCAAGTGGGAGGGGGTCACTATGGAAAAGAACTGACATTGAAGTATCTATTATAAAGGTTCAATTGGACCGGGGTGTATAGAGAGACTGCCAAGTTCTGTGCCACTTGTTTCAAATGTCAGTTGGTCAACCCCTCAAAAGACAAAAAAGTACCCCTACAACCCCTACCGATTATTGATGTTCCATTTCAACTCGTAGGTATGGATCTTGTAGGACCCTTACTACAGTCAGCCCGGGGACATCAGTACATATTGGTGTTGGTAGACTATGCTACCCGATACCCCGAGGCTATACCCCTCCCTAGTATGACCAGTGACCACAGTAGCAGTAGCCCAGGCAATGGTGTC
The DNA here is from genome assembly GCF_964263255.1 of Lissotriton vulgaris. Lineage (NCBI taxonomy): Eukaryota > Metazoa > Chordata > Amphibia > Caudata > Salamandridae > Lissotriton > Lissotriton vulgaris. The sequence continues at coordinate 92,933,885 of NC_141696.1, read as the reverse complement.
TTTTTTCTCTAAAGTAGGTTTCCGTTGGAACTCCTGATGGACCAGGGATCTCCTTTCATGGCTAAGCTTATAAAGGAGATGTGTAAACTTCTAGGAGTACACCTAATTCGGAAAGCCGTATATCACCCCCAGACGGATGGTCTGGTGGAAAGGTACAATAAAACCATCAAACCATCTTAAAGAAATTGATAGGAGAGACAGGGAAAGATTGGCACCGGAAACTGCCTCTGGTACTATTTGCCTCTCGAACACATGAGCAAAAATGCACGGGGTTCTGTCCTTTTGAGCTCTTGTTTGGAAGGAAACCTCGTACTCTACTGGAGGTGGCCACCAAACAATGGACAGAAGAGGAATGTGAGAAAACGGCTCCTGGGGTACATGCATACCCTAAAAGAGACATTAGCCACCCTATGGGACACTGTTCACCAAAATATGGCCCAGACAGAAAGAGCAGTATGACCGTACTAGTCACATGAGAGAATTGACTATTGGAGAAAAGTTTTAATACTCCTTCCCTCCTCGGACAAGAAGTTGTTAGCCACATGGCAAGGGCCATATTAAGTTACAAAAAAAGTGACCCCTGTCTCTTATCGGGTCGCATTCCCTCACACTAATAAAATTGGGCAAACCTATCACATCAATCTTCTTAAGAAATGGGAAGAGCCAGACTCTCCTCCCGAGAGCCAGGATAAAGTACACACGGTAAACCACGTAACTCTTCATAAAACTTTGGACATAACAATAGAACTAGGGGAAGGGAGAAAGAAGTAACAACCACTAATGGGATCTAAGCTCTCCCTAAAACAACAGCAACAACTGGAGCAGCTGTTAGAACAGTACCCGAGTCCAAGTTCAGGCAGTACTGAACAGACTTCCTTGCTATCTCATGATATTGTCACTCAACCAGGAAAGGTGGTTAATGTAAAACCCTATTGAATACCAGAGGCTAGAAGAGAGGCGGTAGAAAAGGAAATGGAGGAGATGCTCAAGGCAGGCATAATTGAACCCTTCAAGAGTAATTGGCGCTCTCCCATTGTGTTAGTGCCCAAGCCGGATGGGAGTCTCCAGTTCTGCATTGACTTCCGACAAGTCAACGCCCACTCCAAATTTGATAATTACCCTATGTCCCGAGTGGACAAATTGATAGAGAGATTAGGGGAGCTCGGGTCATGTCCACAATTGACCTAACCAAAGGTTATTGACAGATTCCGCTGACAAGGTCAGCACAAGAAAAGACAGCATTTTCAAAACATCTGGGTTGTACCATTTCAAAGTAATGCCATTGTGGGCTCCATGGAGCCCTGGTTACTTTTCAAAAACTTATGGACATCCTACTAAAGGCACACCAAAGGTATGTGGTAGACTATTTGAAGGATATTGTGGTGTATAGCCCAGATTAGGAGACCCACTTAGAACATCTTAAGAACCTTTTTGACACATTGACACAAGAGGGACTGACCCTGAATCCCAAGAAAACCACCCTAGGCACACATCAGATAAACTATCTAGGATATACCATAAGTGAAGGAACACTTAAACCACAAATAAACAAGTTAAAGGCTATCCAAAACATTACCAGACCTACCACTAGAAAAGAGGTACAAGCCTTTCTGGGGTTGGTGGGGTATTACCGGAGATGTATCCCTCAATTGTCGGAGGTGGCAAGCCCTCTTACAGATTTACTGAGGAACAAACCTACTAGAGCCGAGATAGATTGGGGTATTCCACAAGAGGAGAGTTTAAGACAATTGAAGACTTTACTGTGTCATGCCCCAGTTCTGACCTGTCCAGACTACAGCAAGTCGTTTGTGTTACAAACCGATGCCTCTAATAGTGAGCTTGGAGCAGCACTATCCCAACCAGATTCTCAGGGTTTTACTTAAATTGGTGCTATTCTTGAGCCGGAAGCTGTTTCCCAGAGAAACAAGATATGCAACTATGGAGAAGGAATTTCTCGCCATAAAGGGGCTATGGAGTCGTTACAATATTACTTGCTAAGATGTCCCTTCTTTCTAGTGACGGATAATGCTCCATTGACTTGGCTAGCCACCAAAAAGGACACCAACGCTAAAGTATTACGATGGTGCTTAGCCTTACAGCCCTTTTCCTTTCAGACTCTACTCATACCAGGAAAGATACAAGAAAACATTGACTACCTCTCCAGATTCCTTACATCAAAATGGCCAAGAAGAGAGGCAATATAATATGGACTGTGGTGAAACCTGAGCAGCAGAGGTATGTAAGATGGCACCAGGGTGAATATCAAACAACAGTGAGGTGAGCGGTCCAGAAACACCTGACACAGGGGGGATGACATCATGGAGGGAGGTCGCGAGAGAAAACAACGGTTGTCAGGGCGGATAAAGACCATAGCCCCAGGCAAGTGTCTTTGATGGAAAGTTGGAGGCGGTTGGTGGGGAAGGGTCTAAAGGGTCTCTGGCACAAATAAGACACTCGTAGTCCCTGAGTTACAGCCCTCACAAAGATCTCACTTTCCTTGCCCCTACTTTGTTTTCTCTCTCCCTCACTACCTCTCGGTGACCCAGGAATGTTGGTGACGGGGAGCACATTAACCGTGGGGAAAGTACAGTCAGGACAGTGATGGTGTTGTTGTTTTTTCTGTTTGCCTTTTGGGGACGCCGGCCCTGGTTGGAAAGCTGGAGAGTTAAAAGAAAGAAGACCTTCCACTAGAAGACCTCGTTAACGCCGCCCCCCTTCTTGTGTCGACATTTTTTGTGGTGAACCCAGACTGTTAGTTTTGAAATAAAATATTACACTGAAACTTTCCCAAAGACCACTTGTAATATAGTATTTGATCTTCAGTAAAGGTTCTACGTTCAGGGTTTCTTATCAGCAAGGAGAGTAAACCATTACACCCAGCAGCTCCTCCTCCCTCTGGGAAGGCGAGAGAGGGGACGTCAATAAGGGTATCAGTAAATTTGCCAGATGTGAAAGTTAGAGAATTGGGTTGTTTTTCATGGTCCCACATTTTTCATCTATCTATTTTAGATTGTCTGGATTTGCTGCTTATCAATTCTTATTACAATTCTTTGATCAAAGAACACCTAATTTGGTTGATGAGCTCAGTGATTTTATTTCGGACTCTGTTTTAAAACTGCAGCACCCAGTGCAAGTTCTTTGGCTGGGTGATTTTAAGATTGTCACATGTAAGTTCAGTGGACAGCCAGTTTGTAGCCTCACAAATAATAAAGGAGTATACATTTCTCATTTTGAGCATAGCACCTATGGTAAAACTCTGTATATGATTCTTACTAAAAATCAAATAACTGATATAAACCCTACACCCAATCTGTTACCCCAACATTTTATGGTAATGGAAATTGTAGTATTATTGATCTTATTCTGATTTCTGAAGACTTGGTGGCATTAATCTCTGATTTTAATGTAAATGTTAATTGAGTGAATGACCACAACTCCCGATTCCTGGTACTTATTCTGAATATGGGAAAAAGTGTCAATTCTACTGGAGCTGGGTATATTAACTATTCAGAGTATAAAGGCATAAGGCTAAAATGGGGCAACATTCTAGTAGCCCTCTTTACTACTCAAAGGGACCCTTTCAGCAGCCTTATTATAATGTCAGAATGAGGAAAAACAATACGGTTCTAAACACATGCTTTACAGTTTGCATGAAGCTCCTTGATGCTAGTTTATGCTGGTTTATAGTTCACTGTGAGCTATAAGGCTGCTGCTGAAAAGTGTTCCAGATTATTTTACCATTATCATTATTCCATATAATGTGCTAGGAACACAAAGTTTTCTGCAGCAAGTGCTTTATCCAGATAAAAATTAACTACATAACAATTTACAACATAAACACCACAATCATAAACCACAGCACGTGCAGCCTTTGAAACCAATTAAGCCAGAACATGTTGACTGTATTCTTTAAGTCAAGCCTAGGCAGTGTGCATGCCTATGGGATTTCCGTCCCTCAAACCCATGCTTTCCTCCTCTTCTTAGGATGTCTTCTGCATGCACAGGTCCTACCTCTTTATGCGCCTGTGACCTGCTCACCGCTTCTGTCTCTTTCTAACACACTCTTTCTGCTCCTCAGTCTCATGTTCATTCACCACTTCCTACACAAACTATCCATCCCTCTCTATCTTCCTTTCTATTTATTCTGTGCAGCTCTCACCCCTATCAATTGACCATGCCACATAATTCCACTATACAAATACACTCCACATCACACAATTCCACCCCACACGATTCCACAACTAACATTTCCAGTACAACCCACATAATTCTATTCCACACCACATATCTCCACTACACTCCAAAACACATAGATAAAAGGCATTGTCATTTACTACGCCGTGCCTCCACCTCTCCCAAATGCGAGACCTATTGCATTGCAAATGTTTGTTTTATTATTTGGGGATTCAGTATAGCGCTGGTTATAATTGAGGCCACTAACCATTAAAACTCAACAATTTCAGAGAGCTATTGTAGCAGTCTTTAATTTCTGATCTAGATACGGTTCCAATACATTGACGGAATTAATCCTAGCATATAAATGTGATCGCATCCTGGTTAGTCTCTATGGTTCTGGAGTATGGGGATATGTCAATGTAGATACCCTACGGAAAATAGAGAACACATTTGTTACCTGTTTGCCTGCATTACCGCATTCTGTGTCATCAATAATTGGGCATTCGGAATTGGGATTGACATACTTAGATGATGCATTTCACATTGTCCCTTTTACTGATTTGTGGTAAGATCTGAAGCATACCTGAAGCAGCCTTTTCAAGGTCTGTCCTGAATGGCTGCATAGGACTTGAGAAAACAGGAGATATTCCTTAGCAAAGCTATGTATAGCTGATGCTTGAACAGATGAACATTACTGATTTATTTTTACTAACATTACGAAGAATACGCCTGTGATGTTAAATCGAGTGAAAACTCTTTGTCATGATCACCGCTCAACTGTTCGTTCTTTGAAGGCTCAATCTTTGTATATGGTCACAAACTATCTTAAACTGTTTTTTACCATGTGCCCAGAATTATTTCCTATTTTAATACCTAAACCACAATAAAGGTTCTGTCTCTCCTGGTTAAGACTGAGCACTGTATACTTTTTCATTGATTTCCCTGTACAGGGCACCACTTGATCCTGATCACTCCCTAGATGCCTGTGTGATATTGCAGTGCAACAAACTTCAGAACTTTCCTGTCATTTTGCGCACTTTATAATTCTTTGCGATTCTTGATCCCAATTCTATGTGCCAGGAATCTAATAGATTATAATACTGATTTGGTTTATCTACAAAAGCTTGGCTCGCCTCAAATGTGTTATTGCGTGGTGACTTTAATTAGGGGCGCATTTGTAGTAAAGTACTATTATGAAATGTAAATTAGGAATTAAGTAATATAAGCTCACGGGATGTTTTATCAAAAGTAGTATTTAATTTTAAATTCGATATTTTTGATTGTCCGTTTTAAAGTGTTTTATCGTTCTACTTCAAAATGTAAAATATGCACTACAATTTAGAGTTGTATTTTTTCCTCATATTTTATGAGCTCCCTCGTGCAGCTTAATTGAGCTAAACAATGTTTTTATTGGTCACTCAGAAAGCCCTGTCAGCATTCTTGGGGTTTTTGTTTTCAGGTTACTGTTTGAGTGAAGCCTTTGATTGCACACTGTAACGTGCTCACTGCGCCACTTGATTGAAGCTAGCCTAGCCGATGAGGGGTGATTGTCCGAAACTGGTCCCAGATGTCTTGCTTTTGGTCCAGGGAGGACCCGTCTTGTCAGTTCAGGCTGGACTGTTCCCATGAGCAACAGGGTCAGGCCTGATTTGCAAATGCCTGGGTCCAAACTTGGGTGGCGTGGTGAGCAAAAGAACGATGGATTAAACCCAAATCTTTGGGACTGGAGGTGAATGATTGCATTGTTCAGCATTCCATCCATCGTTTGTTTCTTTTTAGGTCTCGCTGAAAGCATTGCTTTAGCAATGCTTGTTTGGCGAGATTATAGTAAGGCTTTCAAAAGTCTACCCAAACTGCAAGTTAGGTACAGTTCATATGAGCCAGGCGTGTGCACATCACATCACACACCATTTGTTATCAGATTGTGAGCCTTGGCATCAGACTTCAAACGAATCCGCTCCCCCACCCCCCTCCATTAGACTTCAAAGGAACCTGCTCCCTCTCCCCCCCACGCAATGCCGAGAGCTTGTTTTTCACTGCTCCAAGAGGCTTCTTTGTATCAGCCTGACTGCATGTTTGTTTTATGTGGAGGATACTCACTGCCATCTAGTGGCCATGTTTTATTGTGAAAAGCTTCAGTTTTTCCAGTAGGTTCATATAGGATCACTGCCGGTCTTTTGTTTACTTCTTTCGGTGCGTTGTTATTATTTTGTTTCACTCTTTCCCCACTTGTTAAAGTACTAATGAAAAAGCTTCGTAAAAATGCATTCCATGTACCGACATGAAATACATTTTTACAAAGCATTTTTTCATTTGTACTTAAAAAGCAAAACAGCAGAATGTAAACCGCCATTTGTCAGATCTACTCCTTGCCACCACTGCTCCTACCTTCCATCCCACACCCTCCTTCCCACCTTCCCACATGTCTCTGCCAGTCCTATCCTCAACAGCCCCCTGGCCGCCCAACCCCATTATGGTCTCTGCCTCTGGGTCTTCCACACTGCCCAGCTCTTCCTACTCCTTGTTCCTATGGCCTGTCCTCTCCCTGCCCCACCTCCTTCGCTCCCCCTCCTCCTCTGCATGTCCCTACTTCCTTCTCTCTCATTATCTCCAGCCTCCTCACTCTCTCCCTCCTCTTTGCCACTCTCCCTCAGTGTTTACATTACAAGGGTGTCCCTCTCCGTGACTCCTTGGTTGAGCCCTCCTCCTCAGACCCTCTGCGCCCTACCCCCTCTTATTGGTGCTAGCCTCACACACATGCAAATAGGCTGTGTGCCCCAACTGTCTTTTCTGCATCTTTTACCTCCCCCCTCCACCCCGACAGTCCCGTGCCCTCTTCACTCACCCCTCCCTCCCTCCCATATCACTGCAACACCTCAGCTGTCTCCTCCCCCTCTGTCTCTCCCGCCCTCCTTTCACTCCTGTTATTCCCGCTCTGCTGTGCCGTCTCGCAGGTCCTCCTGCCCGTCCCCTAGCCTCATCCTCCCTGGTGGCCTCAAGCCCCATCGCTCCAGGGCTCCAGCCTCGCGCCGCTTCCCAGCCTCGCGTGTTTCCCATCCTCGCGCCACATCCCAGCCTCGTGCTCTGCCTCACGGGCTGCCCTCTCGTGCAGCTTCCCCTCTTACGCATACACCCCTTCTTCGGAGGTCTCATGTGTGCCGCCTAACCCCTCTGTTATTTTTCTTCCTTCTGTTTTTATTTCTTTATTGCACACGCACACAACTCCACATGCACACACAACCCCACATGCACACACAACCCCACACGCACACAACCCCCCCACACACACACCACACATACAAACACATCCCACACACACACATACCCCACATACAACCCTCCACACACATCCCCACACACACAACCCCCCACACACCCCACATACACACCCCCCACATACACAACCCACACACACAACCTCCCACATACACAACCCCTCATACCCACACACACCCACACACACACCCACAAATAGAACCCAGCCACACGCCCCCACACACCCCCCCCCACACACACACAACCCCCCACACACAACCCCCCAGATAAAACATAACCCCCCACACACACATAATCCCCCCCACACACAACCCCCCACACACACAACCCCCACACACAACCCCACACACACACAACCCCACACACATACAATCTGACACACATTCAACCCCACACACATACAACCCCAAACACACACAACCACACACACACAACCCTGCACACACACAACCCCACACACACAACCCCCCCACACACACACAACCCTCTCACACACACCCACACACACCCCACACACAACCCCCACACACAAACCCCCATGCACACACCCCACACCCCACACACACACAACCCCCTACACACAACCCCCACATATAACTGCACACACACAACCCCCCCACACACAACCCCACACACTCACAACCACACACACACAACCCCCCACACACAACCCCCCACACACACAACCCCGACACACAACCCCCAACACACAACCCCCCACACACACATACCCACACACACACAACCACACACACACAACCATACACACAAACACACACACACATACAACCACAAGCACACACACACATACAACCACACACAACCACACGCACACAGACTAGCACACACAACCACACTCCACCACAAAACCACACAAACAACCCCCACACACATAACCCAACACACACACACACAACCCCACACGCACACACAACCCCACATGCACACAACCCCACACACATACAACCCCACACACATACAACCCCACACACATACAACCCCAAACACACACAACCATACACACACAACCCCACACATACAACCCCACACACACAAACCAACACACACAACTCCCCACACACACAACTCCCCACACACAAACAACCCCAGACACACACACAACCCCACACACACACAACCCCACACACATTCAACTCCAGAGACACACAACCCCACCCACACACCCACACTCACCCACATCCCCCCACACAAACCCCTCACACACACCCCCCACACACACAACCACACACACAACCACAAGCACACACATAAGCACACACAACCACACTCCACCACAAAACCACACAACCCCCACACACATAACCCCACACACACACACAACCCCACACGCACACACAACCCCCCCACACACAACCCCACACACACAACCTCACACACATACAACCCCACACACATACAACCCCAAACAAACACAACCACACACACACAACCCCACACACACAACCCAACACACACAACTCCCCACACACAAACAACCCCCCACACACACAACCCCACACATACATCTCCCCACAAACACAACTTCCCTAACACACACAACCCCACACACACACAACTCCAGAGACACACAACCCCACACACACACACCCACACTGACACACATCCCCCCACACACACACCAACACACACACACAGACCTCACACACAACCCCTCACATATAAACCCCCCACACACACAACCCCCTACACACAACCCGACACAAACACACAACCCCACACACACAACCACACACATACCACACACACACCACATACACAAAACCACAAGTACACACACAAGCACACACACACAACCACAAGCACACACACATGTACACACACAAGCACACACAACCACACTCCACCACAAAACCACACACACAACACCCACACACATACCTCACACACAACCCCACACACACACAACACCACAAACACAACTCCACACACACAACCCCACACAAACACAACCCCACACACACAACCCAACACACACAATTTCCCACACACACACAACCCCCCACACACACAACTCCAGAGACACACAACCCCACACACACACACCCACACTCACACACAACCCCCCCACATACCCCCCCACACACAAACTCCCACACACACAACCCCCCACACACACAACCCCACACACATAACCCCATACACACAACTCCCCACACACACAACTTCCCACATACACACAACCCCCCACACACACAACTCCAGAGACACACAACCCCACACACACACCCACACTCACACACATCCCCCCACACACACAGACCCCACACACAAACCCTCACAAACCAACCCCCACACACACCCCACACACACACAACCCCCCACACCCTCACCCCCACTCACAACCCAACACAAACACAACCCCCCACACACAACCCCCCACACACACAACCCGACACACACACAACCACACACACACAACCACACACACCACACACACACCACATACACACAACCACAAGCCCACACACAACCACACACACAACCACAAGCACACACACATACGTACACACACAAGCACACACAACCATACTCTACCACAAAACCACACCAGATGCGTAGCTAGGGGGGCACGGGGGGCGGTCCGCCCCAGGCGGCACTGGTTTGGGGGCGGGGGCCACGCTGAGCTGGAGGCCCGTGGCGGCAGCTTTTATAATTTATTTGGGTACACTCGGGCTCGCCCTGACACTGTGTAAGGTCGCAGCTTTTCTTTCACTTTAGTGTCCGATCGTAGTTTGCTTATATTTTATACTTTTTCAGCTCTCTTGCCTGTGCTCATCGTCGTTATAGGAAGCGGCTGACATAGGCCCAGCAGGAGCAGTGTTAGTCTGCCCATGGAGAACCACGATGTCTGCCTTCTGCTGTCTGCATCGTGCTCTGACCCTGCCTGACTTTGAGGCCGGAGCGGCAGTTTTGAAAGCATTTGCTCCGCATACCACTTCAACAGCGCAGGAGATGCAGCACTTGCCTCGCAGACGGGACCGGGCATCAGGTTTGTAGCCAAAAGGAACATCATTTTTTAAAAAGAAAATCCCCGTACAATGCTTTTTTCAGGCATCTAAAACCCGAGCAGTTTTCAATGCTCAAGAATCTTCAATGCCTGAAAAAAACACGAGAGGTGTCAGGTGTGATTGATTGTATGATGTTCCAGTTCCTATAGGTAGATGGTACAGTATAAATCAACAAGTTAAATATTGTTTAAACCATCGGGCAATCGCAACATGGTTACATTTCTATAAGAACTATGGAACAGCCACAATTCGCCAGTGGCAGTGATGTTTTGCTTGGCGCTGTTGATAGCTTCTTTCACTATTACATCAGGCGACGTGTACTTGCCATTTTCAATAGAACCAGGCTCTTTCTATGCTGGACTACTGGTCTTGGGGATCCAGCATGTTTTATAGTTCATGCATTAAGTACAGTATTTATAATTTATTCCATAAACAACACTATTTGTCTCCTATCCAATAAAGTCCTTTCTGCCCAGTGCATGTCCTTTTGTGGTGTCTGGATCTTGAAGGATGTCTAATTGTTTATGCCCTCCTGACGGATGATGCCTGTTAGGATATTGCAAATTTCCAATAGATAAGAAAACATTTGAATTACGTTCCAAAATGTATTTTGCTTCCAGCGTATACAGGTAAAAGGTCCAAAAATAGGAGCACATTTTACCCGTCCTTGGTATCTCTATTCGTCCTCTTACCCCTGCATTAAATGACACCTGCCCTTAGTATGATGTAGGTTGTTAGACATTTCCACCCTTCTCTAGCCTTTAAGTACCTGGAATTTAGTCAATGACGACACTTTAAAATCACTAATTACCCTCTGTCAACTTATAGATATGTTTGGAGGCAAACCTTTCAATACCTGCAATTGCATCTGCTACCGCCTGTCATAGATAAAGCACTCTATGCTCGACATGCTTCCAAACGTGGCTATGACTAGGGGTAAGATTACATCATTATGTTGAGTAAGTGGGACGTTTCTTTTTCGATAGCCATAAGGGCTTGTGTGAAGTACACCTCTGATCATTGTGTGGTTTACAAAGTGATTTGTGCTATATTGTAGTTGAGGGTGTATAATGCAATGGTAACCACACATTGATACAGTATTTAATTAAACACAATTGTATGTCTATTCACTACATTTTAATGAAATAATGAGAGATATGTAAAATTAAGATCCTGGCTCCAGTTTGTGCACAGGGAGAACTTCCAAGAGGTGCTTTATTTAAAAAAGCAAAAAATACCTGTAAAACTGTGCTTTAATTTAATGACAACAGGAGAAATTCAAAATTAAGTGTTAATTTCATTACACAATGAATATAAGGCTTAACTTTTCACTTTAAATGTATCCCATTAAAAAAAGTACCCCACAACTGCAGTGGCCATATATATCTGTTGTAAATAGTGCCAATAAATAACAGGGAGAACTGAGCATGGGTCAAGCGTCGGTCTGTGGCCCCTTCTTTCCATGAGCAAAAACTTGAAAATAATGAAAATAGTGACTCAAAATTCATACAAAAATATGATTGAGTCTTTAAAAAAATCCTGTTTATTTCTCCAACATGCAGAAGCATGTCATGTGAACATCAGATTACATTACTACATTGTACTAGCTTTGGAACATGAGAGGATGGACTCTCACCATCCATGATGACAATGCTATAATAATGAACTAATTGGCATGCGTGCACCATACATGCGGCATACATTATTATCACATGGAGCAAATGTATAGTCTGGCTGGCAGGAGAGATTTCTGTGCAGGGTTTTTGTACCGTGCACACCCTGAACTCAGGTATTTCAAGGTCCTGCCATGTGATAATGTGGAAAAAGGAGGCATGATATAATAAAATAATTGTATTGCTGCCTTTATATAGTGCTTACTACCCTTATGTGGGGGCAATGAAGCACTACAAGGTCAGCAAGTTGATCTATGTAGGCAGTATGTTTGGAAAGGGGTTGTCTTTATTTTGTGAATCTATGTGGTAAGTGTGTCCATGTTGTGTGTGATGACCACTGAGGTGTGGTTACCGAGTTATGGAACATAGTAGTGTGGTGGATTAGCAGGTGTGAGAGACAAATGTGTAGCTTATGGTTTTCAGTATGCTGGCAGCCATGAACAGCACTGCAGGTCTGTTTGATTTCTTATGATTGTTGTCTTCTTAGCTGGTTACTGCAGAGGTCAGGAGTACAGAATGTTGAAGATGGAAGCCGGGACTAATACCAGGCTCTCTGGTTTCATATTGTGCATTGCAGGCATTAAATGGATATTACTTTATCCCTAGTCAGTAAAGCTGGGCGTGGGTGGAAAATAATGCACACATTACTCAGCCTTTAGTACCTCACGATGATTTTCATGGATCAGAAGTAGCTCTCACTACAAAAAAGGTTGGAGACCCTTAAACGGTTCGCTATCATGAGGGGAGGAAAGGATCTTTGGTGACTGGCGTGAGAGCCTCCTCATTTTGGGAGTTGAAGAGACTGCGTCTCTCAAGAATAAATGAGCCATTACTCCCCTTGACTGGATCCCTTAGTTGCTCGCCCCACACCTCATTCAGTGAATCAGTGAGCATCAGTAGCCTGGCAGCTCCTGCCTAATTAACCCCTAGACACAAGACAGAGACTGATTATGAAACTTGGAGGGATTTACCAGATATCAAACGCCAATGTTTGCTGCCTAACCATGGAGCAGCCTCCTCTTCTGCTAGGCAAGAGCTGCTGGGAAATATTTATCTTGGTGTCTTAAACAAGTTAAGTCATTGCAACAAGAGGCACCTGGATAGAATAGAGGAAGAGAGCTTGAGGCTGCTTGAAAGGAAGAGAAAAGTGTGAGGGGTCAGGGCATAATGTGGCTCTGAGTGCCAACTGCATCCCTTGCTTTCTTTGAAAAGTGAAAAACACACAGAGGGAGCTGGTGAAAGGTATAAAAGGTGTGCCTTCCTACCTACTGTGTAGCCTTGGACCGTGTCCTGTATATGCATGTAACTTGCAAGATCGTGGTAACTATTAGCGGCGATACTACGTGTATCTCGGACCTCTGCTCACCGTCCTTCTTCCCCAGGACCTCCCCGCGCTACCTGCCATGGGCGTCAATCTGAGGGATAGCCCCGGGCGCCAGAAGCTCTATCTACGCCTCTGAACCACACACACAACCCCCCACACACACACCTCACACACAACCCCACAAACACAACCCCAAACACACAACTGCACACACACAACCCCACACAAACACAACCCCACACAGAATCCCCCACACACACAAGCCACCCACACACATACACACACACACACACACACACACAACCACACACCCACACACACCCCACGCACACACACAACCCCCCACATACCCCCACACACACAAACTCCCACACACACAACCCCCCCACACACACAACCCCACACACACACAACCCCACACACATACAACCCCCCACACACACAATCATCTATCTATTGCCCTCACTCTATCTATCTATCACCCTCACTCTAGCTATCTATCACCCTCACTCTATCTATCTTCCTCACTCTATCTATCTATCGCCCTCACTCACTCTATCGCTATCTATCTATCTATCTATCTATCTATCTATCTATCTATCTATCTATCTATCTATCTATCTATCTATCTATCTATCTATCTATCTATCTATCTATCTATCTATCTATCTATCTATCTATCTATCTATCTATCTATCTATCTATCTATGTATCTAACTTTCTATCTCCCTCCTTCTGTCTATCGCCCTGCCTCTATCTATCTATCGGCCTCCCTCCTTCTATCTATCTATCGCCCTCCCTCTATCTATCTATCGGCCTCCCTCTATCTATCTATCGCACTCACTCTATTTATCTATCGCCCTTCCTCTATCTATCTATTGCATCACAACAGCATCACTCAGCACCACCACAGCATCACTCAGCACCACCACATCATCACTCAGGGGCACCACAACATCACTGTGCGCTACCACAGCATCACTGAACGCCACAGCATCACTCAGCGCCACCACAGCATCAATCTGTGCAACAACTCAACAACAACTGGTTCAAATATGTTCTCTCAATGTTTCAAGCTTTATTACAAATGTCACAAAAAGATGTTAATATTTCACTTCTGTTCTTGGATTTTCGTCACAATAAAATACACTGAACATAATCTTCACAAAAGTCATTTACAAAACTTTAAACTATTGCCATTATAAATTATAATAACTTTTATTTAAGTATTAATTATTTAAAAAATTAAAAGCCTTTGTTATTTGTAATATCAATACATCTAAGTCATGTAAATACAACACATATTGCTGTACAAATGCTATAGGTGTCATTTTTGCTAAAGTTAAAACTATTGGCATTGTAAATGACAAAGCTATTAAAGTTGCTATTTTCAAAACCAACACATAAATAAAAAAATTGTCATTTACCATACCAATAGCTCAAACTTTCCTAATGCGAGACCTATTGCATTGCAAATGCTTGTTTTTTGTTGCCCTAAGTGGGAAGGGTATGCCCAGACATGTGTCCCGTGTTCACTGAGCCACTGGATTCAAGCTATCCTGGCTGATGAGGGGTGATGCCCTGAATAGGCACCCAGATTGCTTGTTTCCGTTCAAGGGAGGACCTGGCTTGCCAGTTCGGGATGGACTCTTCCCATGATGAACAGGGTCAAGACTGATTCGCATATGGCTGAGTTCAAACTGAGGTAGCGTGATGAGCAAAATAATGATGGATTAAACCCAGATCTTTGTGTATGGGGGTGAATGTTTGTGTTGTTCAACATTCCATTCATCATTTGTTCCTTTTGCTAGTGGAAAATATGAACACAGTAGGAATTTCTCTAATTAAGAGAAACAATGAGCGTTCAGGGATCTAGTTGGAGAGTGATGAGCACAAAACTGACAATCTTTATTGACTCTATTCTAAAAATAGTTTTTTAGCTGCCTCAAAATCAACAAAGTTAGAAGAGTTGTATGCATGCATGAAATTGGCCAGTTTGAGTTCACCATTTATTACATGGGTATTACTACAAACGTACCATATTTTCTGACTCGGATGACTTACGCCCATCATATAGCAACACATCCATACAACCAGCTCTATATTGACGATATTAGAAATTATAATCTGTAAACTTCTAAGTATCATTGCACTAATTATGATGAAATATTTATTTTCTGGTTTGCATGAATTCAGATGAAGTAGACTTTCTTGTAGTAGTTCAAGTAAGCTAATTAAAATCCTAAAAAATACATACAATAAACAATCTTCATTAATTTGACTATTAAATTGATAATAATTTCATTATCACAATGGGCCTAATTCACAAAGGTAAATGTACACTTTTGTATAAGTTTGCAATTGTTTTCTAGCCACGAAGGGATTTATGAATAGCATCTTTAATTCCATATATATGCACCATAATGGAGGAGGAATTCTGCCTTGGAAGGGTTTTAAAGTAGCTCCATTGTGGTCCTCCACAAATTAAATTCCTTCAAGAATGAGGCCAAAGTGCAGGGGATGATGTTCACGAAGAGCAAGATGATGACTGGCTGACCGCTGCGTGAGGCGCCCCGGTGTTTGGCCTCGATGATTACAAGGATGCAGGTATAGTGAAGCGCACCTACATTGTGGAGCTACTGAATTCTTGGTGGCAGGGGAGCATTTGCAGACGTAGACTGAGCGGCTTGGACACCATAGTTGCTGCTCTACAGGAACTCGGCGCTGTGGTTGGTGTACTCCAAAAGAAATCGCATCAGAATAGGGTGATGAGCCTCAAAAACTTCAAGCCGGCAAAGGAACCCCAGAGGGAGGCTGCTGTTGCACCAGGAGGAACGGTTGGTGCAGCACAACTCACACCCACTACTGTGCACATTCCAGCAAAGAGGAGGAGGCCGACACCAAAGCAACTAAGGGGAGAGGGAGTCCCATATCAAGCAGCTCAGGATGAAAGCATAAGGCAGCATGAGACAGCCATCAGTGGCTGAGGTCTTCCCCCTGGCTTCCATTGGCAGGCCCACAGATGCGGCTAACACGGCTACAATGTAATCCATGTCAGAGGAAACAGTGGAGATGGGCAGGGGTCCTCCTATGGATACAATGTTGCAACAACAGCCCAGACTGGGACTGGGGCTGCAGGGAGTGGATTCTTCTGTTCTCCCCTCTCAGATGACACAACAGGTGCTACCAGGAACATCAGCAGATTAGGAGAGGTGCATTCCTGAGCATACATGATTGTTCCTAGGAACAGAGCCCCTGGTGAGAGGTAAAAGTAATATACTCATACATACTCCTTTAAAAGCACAGCTGGGGGGCCTGTGAGTCATGAAATGTTACTTCTACCTTGGTCTAGAAATCTACTGGGATTCCCAGTAGAAAGAGAGAAGTTTTACTCTCTCACGGATGACTTAGATATCTCGGTCACAAGTGGGGGGCTTACAGATGAAGATTCAAGGTAAGAGGACTCCTCCACAGCCAAAGAGGGCGACGCAGCAAGATTTCTACCCAGAAGTGCAGGACTAAGCCCAGAACAAACCCCTCAAATTGACATGGGACTACTCAGCTACTAGCCAGGTCTACAATGAGGAAGGGGTCCAATCTGCAGTGCAGGAGGAGGAGGATCCTGCTAACTCTGCTGACCCTAAAGCCTCCCCATCAATAGATCTTGTTTACTTGACTTTGAAACAGATGCGTGGGAAAGCCAGGCAGAAGACTCTCAGGGCACACCAAGCCACCCAAAAACTTCAGGGATATATTCGGACGGTGAATAAATTATTCACCGAAATGGCAGACAGGGTGACCCATGTGGAAGAGAGTTTGGCAGCCCTGGAGAACATAGTGGGGAAATTGCCGACTTATAAGAGGTCGCACGATAAGCAGGCTGTAGATGCACAATGGAAACTCAATGTTTATGAGAATCGGCAGCACAGAAATAACCTGAGATTGCTGGTGCTGGCAGAAAATATTGAAGGGGATGATGCAAGAACATTCATTGTAGGCCTTCTAAAAGGCGCATTCCCTGACCTGCCGCATTGGAACTGGGACACTGAGGTTCAGCGGGCACATCACTTCCCGCTGACACAAAGGAAAGGCAACCCAATGGGACAGATGGAATGACCCAGGGCAGTGTTAATTTTTATTGGCAATTTCATTCTCCGGCAGGCCATGTTAGATAGAGCAAGGCCAGAGGCTGAAACGCACCTTTGAGGGCCGCATTTTTTTTGCTCGCCCAGACTTCTGTCATATTACTGTTGTAAGTAGATGTAGACTCGACAAATGATAACACCCTTCCAGGCAAATGGCAGCGAAGCATACCTGCTGTACCCGGCCCGGCTTAAGGTTATTTTAAATTGGAGGGTACAAATATTTACATCTAAAATCAAAGCCCAGGAGCATCTGAACGAGCAGCAGAAATCAAAAGGAGGGTGTGGTACTTCAAGACTAGCACAAGCGCAGTAGGCTGAAATCTACAGGGAAGATGCAGTGATGTGGTGGCTTCATCAGACTGGCTAGGTCTTATGATTGAGTGGACATGTTTCCTTTGTGGTTTTCTTTCTCTTCTTTGGCCTGCTTGCTCATGGCAGCTGAGATGTCTCTCTCTGCTTTATACAAACTGAGCTGATTTATGTGTAATAGATGAGACTTGGTGCTATTCATGATTGGTGTATCCAGGGGATCGAGTTTAAACACTGGGGCATTTTGAGCCTTGTGATTAGGCCGCCTCACATAGGTCATTGCTAACCTATTTGCTTGTGAGTGGGGAGGGAAGAGGTGGGGGGACTGGGCTGGAGAAGGGAGGTGAGAGGGCTCAGGGGGAGGGATTAGGGGGTTCAGGGTGAGGACTCGGGTGAAGGAAGGGGTGGGGAAACACGGTACATGAGGAATATTATGATAAATGTGAGAAGAAAGGAGTTAAGGCTGATGCAAGGTATAATCAAATTGAGATTCCAAAACATATGTTTTCTATTTTAGGAAATCTTTATAACTCCAGCTAATCAGCATTTGAATTGTATCAATGAATATATGCAGTCTAAATGATCAGTTTAAGAGACAAAAGGCAGCAATAGATTTTAAAAGACTGCGTGCTGATATTTGATGTCTTCAGGAGACCCACATAGAGGGTACAAGAGGGTAATGGAACAGCTGGGGTTTAAACTTATTACTAATACTACGCAAGGGGCTAAAAGAGAGGGGTTGCATCCTGTCCAGTAGGAGAGATATAATCCACAAGAAAAGTAAATCAGATAAGTGGGGCCGTTGGACACTAATAGAATGTTTGTTCCATAACTTTGCCTTTACTAAATGTTCAGTATATGGCTCTACTGGGGATGACCCTGAAGTCTTAGAATTGTGGATTTGGAACTAGCACTGTGGCCTTCTCCTGTTATATTGTGTGGAGACTTTAAAATCAATGGGCCTGTAGGGCTCTGGGGAAAAGAAGGTGGAAAATATATGGGGCGAAAGAGGTTTTTAGAGCCCTCACTGCTTTAGTGCAAGATAATGGGCTAACAGGTGTTTGACTTCACCTGAAATTATCCGATCCTGGTAGTAAGTTCTTCTCTGCCCTTCATAAATCTGTGGCACGACTACATTACTTTTTTGTTTCACAATTTCGAAGTGTAGCATAGAAAAACACCCCAAGTAATATTGGATCATAATCCCTTGGCCTTGGTAGTTACTGTTGCAGGGGATGATAGGCCAGAGCACTTTTGGACTTTTAAAACACCAGGACTACATTTTACATATGAACAAATGGTTTAAGGGCTTTTTGGAAACTAACAGAACCAGTGCAAGCAGCGGCGTGGTAGGTGAGGCGTTTAAGGCTGGGTTTAGGGGGAAACACTCAGCTACAGTCTGCACCGCCAAAAGAATGAGGCACAACGAGTAAAAACATTGTATAAGATTTTGATGGATTCCAAGGTAGAGCTCGCTGGCGCCTCGGCTTTGAGGGCACCTCACCTCACCTCTGCAGAATATATTACTTAGACTTGCCCTAGCAAAGGCCAATATAGGAGATATCTCATTGACCAAGGCACCTGAAAGTTTCTTGCGTGGCGGAACTGCTACAGGCTTAACAAATGCATAAGGCATGTGTTGGCAGCAGGATTAAGGCAAAAAAAGCATCAGGAGGGATACTCGAGATTTTATCTCAAAGGACTCACTAGGGATCCGGGAGAAATTTTGCCAATACTACGAGTAATCGTATCGAGAGGAACTAAGTGGAGAATAGAGCTTAATTGGAGAACACCTAAGTAGTATTGTTACAGAGCAATTAACCTTTGAATACGCTGAATCATTTGAGGACCGACTTCCTGAGGAGGAAATCTACGGGGTACTTAGTGATCTTCCCTCTGGCAAGGCAATTGGACCTGATCAGATATCCCTTGAGTTTTAAAAATAATTCTCAACATCATAGGCCCAGATTTAGTCAAGAAAACCTGTCAGGCACAGCAGGGGGGCTCAGTTCCTGAATCATGGGCTGGGGCAGCCATAACTATTTTTTTTTTAAAAGGGTAAGACACCCAGAGAAACTGGCTTCTATAGACCAATTTCCCCTATGAACAAAGATGCGAAAATATTTTCCAAGGCCTTAGCAACTCGCTTAAGGCAAAGTGATTCATCCACGCCAGCACAGGTTTATACCTGAGCGGGGCAATACCGATCATATCCGTAGAGTCGTAACTCTGTTTGATGCAGTAGCAATCTCAGGAGACCCTATGGCTTTGATTCTATTGGATGCAGAGAAATCATTTGATAGGGTCACCTGGGGCTACCTCTGGATGGTCCTTGCATGGTTTGGTGTCGGGAAGGACTTCAGTAATGCAATCCAGGGCCTATAAAAGGCCCCAGTAGCCTGACTAGGATTAAATGGAGGGTATA
Organism: Lissotriton vulgaris; assembly: GCF_964263255.1. NCBI lineage: Eukaryota > Metazoa > Chordata > Amphibia > Caudata > Salamandridae > Lissotriton > Lissotriton vulgaris. Next base: position 92,913,528 of record NC_141696.1, on the reverse strand, counting down.
CGGAACCACTATCAATTACACGGGGCACTAGACAAGGTTGCCCATGTTCTCCCCTTCTCTTCGCCTTATACATTGACCCTCTCTGGAAGATCAAGGCTAATAATGAAAATCAGGTTTCAATGGTTGGAAACAAAAATCCTGGCTTACACTGACAATGAGGCCGAGGTAACCCCTGATCCCCAAACCGCACTTGTTGCAATTGAGGAAGAAACCCAGGCAATTGGTGTGATTTCAGGTTACTCACTCAATCAACAAAAGACATAGGGGCAGATGTATCAAAAAACCATTTTGCGAGTCCGTAATTGCGATTTTTTGCTAATCGTAATTTCGGAATCGCAAAACTGTATGTAAGAAGAATTCAGCGAGAAAATAGTGATTTCTAAACAAGCGCAGAATAATTAGCGATTTTATTGCGATTTCTAAAATTGCGAATTTCGCAATTTAAGAAATTGCAAAAACGGGAATCATGCAACGCAGGAACAGGCTGATGACATCACAACCAGGAAGTTCCAGTGTTTGCTTGCACCTGCTACCCAGAGCCACACCCAGTGGCAGTTGGAAGAGTGTGCTGAGGCAGAGCAGACCTGTTTGGAGAGCAATGGAGTCACAGAAGGCACAGGAGGAACAGGCATTGGAAAAGAGGAAAAGAAAGCAGAAGTTTTCTGAAAAGGAGCAAGAAGTGCTCATTGAAGAAATGGTGTGTAACCATGAGGACCTGTTTGGCAAAAAAGCATTGAAAGTACCTGACTCCAGGAAAAGAAAAATCTGGCTGGAGATCCAGGAGAAAGTTAACTCTGTAGGAGTCACCACTCGCTCCATTGAGGAAATAAAAAAAGGTGGTATGACATGAGACTCAGATCCAAAGAAAGACTTGCTGAGAGGATCAAAGAGGCAAACCAAACAGGTGGTGGAACTTCTGTCGTGGACAAACCCACACCCCATGAGGAACTGATTGAATCCACACTGTTACCTGAAAGTGTGAGTGGAGTGGCTACCATTGACAGCTCTGAACCCACAGCAACTTCACAAGGTAAGATGACTGCAAATTGCATCCATGTGTGTGTACAAAGAATGTGTGTGTGTGCTCTGCATGTCAGATAAATAGTAGTCCACTTACACTGTGAAACAAGAACTGAGCAATGCATTATGGGAGTGGTAGTCCTATTGACATTGTAACACTCTCAATCATAGTCACTCATGTTATTTTTCAAAGTAGTACTCTGGTATGCTAAGCAGTGCAGTACAAGTAGTAGTCTGATATGAAAAAATGTATTTTGTAATGATCACAAATTCATATTTCGCACTCTACATCCACAGAACATACAAGTGAGGCCAGGACAGAGAATGATTTTGAAATTTCTCCTCCCCATGTGACGTCAGAAAATGAAGATGAAGTCACTATTGCCCCTGTGCAACATCTGAACATACAAAGGAAGCGCAGACGTGTACCACCTATAGAACCAATGGGACAGGATGAAAATTCTGATGTTGAATCAGTCCCCAACGAGACAGTTACATTGTCCACCCAAGACGCACAACAGCAATCCCAAACTCCAAGGAGGGCACGCTCATTCCGTCTGGAGGCATCTGGGAGTAACAAAGTGAAGGAGTCACAGTGTTTGCAGGTCTTGAGCAGAACATGCTTCAGGTGCAGCGCCTACAACATAAGGCACTGAGATCAATTAATAGGCAGCTACTAAAATCAAACAAAAACCAGGAAAGCATGGCTGCTTCAATTGACAATCTCTGCGTGACACTTGTAAAAACTGAAAAGGCACAAAACAGGGCTGCACAGGCTGAGCAGGATAGAATGCACAGATACACCAAGGCCATCAACAGGCTATGTGCAGTCACCAGCAATTTCACACGTCGCAGTATCAACATGCAGCGAGAAATAAGTGACTGCACACGTGCAGTTGCAAAGAATGTGGACAAAATGACATTGGTCTTGGAAAGCATGCAAACCACCCACTCAGGTGCAAGCGCTCTCCTCTGCTCTGGAGAAAGCGAGGACAACTCCAGTAGGAGTAGTAACAACCCTACCCCAACTAACATCATGGTGCAACGCAGGAGTGGAAGGCGTTTCACTACCGGAGCTGAGCATGAGGCCATGCCTCCACAGGAGCAACATGCTTCCACCCGCCCGCGTAAAAAATGACTTTGTGTTCAATTACCTATACAGCAGAAATGCATTGAGACAATTTGTTCATTTCTTTAACACGTATGGATATTTAAGTTTTCAAAAATTAGAAGTAATGAGTCAAACATATAGTACTGTTTGCATGTTGTGAATTAAAAGAACAATAGCAAACTAATATTGGTGTTTAGTATTTTTTCTTACCTAAAAATAGTTACGTGTAATCTCTGCCCTTCTTTGACGACCAGCCATGGCTCCTACTCCTGCCACTGCCATTCTTGGTGGACGGTTATCATCATCATCAGATTTGTCAGAGTCACTCACTTCAATTTCTGTGCCTTTGCGAATTGCCATGTTATGCAGCATTGCACATGCTGTCACAATTTTGCAACATGTCTCTGGATTGTATTGCAATGCACCTCCACTTTTGTGTATGCATCTGAAACGGCTTTTCAGGATTCCAAAAGTACGTTCAATTACCCCATGTGTGGACCGGTGTGCCCTGTTGTACCGTCTTTCACTTGCATTTGCAGGATTTAAGTATGGGGTGAGTATGAAATCACGCACTGCGTAGGCACTATCACCTGCAAGTTAGAGAGGAAAAAGTAACTGTATGTTCCATTCCATATTGATGGATGGATGGATGGATGGATGTTTGCATGTGTATTACTTACCTAGCAGGTATCCATCTCCAAACTGACCAGCACTGAGCAGGTTCACCAGATACATATGAATTGTTATTAGGACATGAGGCTCGGAATTTCCTATTGAAGTATAGTGAACACAGCTACTATAAAGAAACTGGAAAGAAAACTCTGGCAGCGGAATTTCAGATTTGGGCAGCCATTAAAAGGAAAACTGGATTAGGGAGAGTTCATTTTTATACAAAGCTTTTTAGAAACCCTCATTCCAGGAAATCTTTCAAGATAATATAACTTCTGAGTAGGCGGGGCTGGGAATCCGGAAGATAGCAGACCTTTTGGGGCCAGATGGAATTCAGCCATTTAAAGATATACAAGCTAAATTTGGAGTTGCTAAAGGAGACTTTTTTTAAATAGGTGTAGATACGCAGCTTCTTAGGAGCAAAGAAAGGGGGGCTGAACGGATTTAGTGAGGTCCATACTATCGAGGTGGTCAGAGATAGTGAAAGCTGCACAATTAGGAGAATTTATTCAGAACTCTCCCTGTTGAAGCAGGATGATCTTGAGAAAGAAAGGAAGAAATGGGTGGATAAGCTCAGAATAGATTAAGACAGATTTTTTGAGTCTCTTGAGCTAGGACAGACCATCCTGTGTTCAGCAGGGCTGCAAGCACAGCACTTTAAAACAATCTTCTTACTATATCACACCTCAGCCAAAATAGCACAATGGGGGGGTTAGGAAGGAATCAGGTGCCCCCGCTGTGGTAGTAAACAGGCAGACTTAATACACATATTCTCAACTTTCCCACGGTTAGAAACTTTGAAAAAGAAAATAGAAAAGTTATTAGACCAAATTCTAAATATAAAGGCAACACTAACAGCTGAATTAATGCTTCTCGGGGTCAGCAATGGTGAAGTGCACAACACAAGCCAATATTTCTATTTGTGGCCACAGCAGTTGAGAGAATCTGCATAGCGTCGGCATGGCTCGACCAGCTGGCCCCAACGTTTCAGCAATGGCTTGGGAGGCTGCTAGCTGTTTTCAATTTAGAAAAGGGCGTTTATGAAAGAAAGGAGAGGAGGGCAAAAAGGCTTGGCAAGGCTATCTGGGCTCCAATCTATAGATAGAAGGAGGATAGAATGGATAATAGATCTTTACCAATTGTTTGATTAACACTGCTTTTTAGGGTTTTATCTCTGAGTATTATACAAATTGCTGGGTGCTTATAAATGTTGACTTATTAATCATCATTATTTATTAAGCAATACTCTACCGTATCGATTTAATGTCTTCCTTGGCGAAATTATGTTATGGCTGCTATGAAGTTAATGTTATGCTGCTATTATACTCTTCTAGGAATGATCTTTTTTCTTCTTTTTCCTACACTGCAATACTGTATAGTATTTATTGCTCTTCTCCTTTTCTCTATAATCTATGACTAAATTACCTCATGAAATATTTGTATATTTAATGGTGGTGTTGAAATATAAAAACAAAATATGTATAAAAAATCACAATGTCATGCCGATACCCCATGTAATGGGGTATCTGTATATTGGTAAAAGGACAGTCCCTGTTTTAACATTAGATTTCCCAATGGCTACACATAAAAATTAAATATAAGGGAAAAAGATGAAGCCTTGGAAGACATGAAAATTGAAGGATTGGGATGAGGAGAGAATTTCTAATTTTGAAGCTCTCTAATCTGTTTTCACGTAATACTTTAATCACTTAAGTACTGTTTCTCTTAAGCCTATTTTGTCACTGAGAGTTTTGAGGACTATCTTATTGTCAAAGGTTTTGAAGGCCATTGAAAAATCAAGGAGAATGAGAGAAACTCAAATGGCATATTGTGTCATATTCAGACCCACTGAATGCACTTGCCTTCCCTTAACTGCTACGCCAATGAGTAAAGGAAATACTCACTTCTGGTAGCCACTTAGGGATTGAGAGAGAAACATTGGACAGGAAATCCCGTTTGGTCTGGATTTGGTACAGGTAGAGAGCAGAAAGAAGTACTGGCAAATTCACTAACAGTAGTGCAACGTGTCAGTGTATGTGAGGTGGATTTGTAGAGCACTGTTCGTCACCCATGAGGATATCTAGGCACTGTGTAGGTGAGTGTAGTTGTGCAGTGAAGCTGGCCATAAGTATAGTCAGTCAGGTGTTTCTGCCAGGGTTCCTGGTTCGGGGTATGGTCAAGGTGCGAACAGGCTTGCCTTTGGTGCACTCTTTACCAAGACAGGGCTGCTATATCCTGTGCGGCCCCCTTGAAGTAGGGTCTTGGAAAGTGGAAGGAGTGTAGGCGGCAGTGGGCCAATTCAGCATGAGCAGAAAAGTCTGTGGGGAGAGCTGGAACATTTGAATGGAGGGGCAAGGTGAGAAAACGCAGTCAAATTTCAATGGAGAGCAAATTATTCATATAAATGGTCTTTAAAAAATCCAAATTTGAAGGGGGTGTTACCACGCTTAATAGCATTAATGCTTATGAACCTTTATCTCCAAATGGTACTCACTATTAAGAGAAAGATATTTAACTAAATCGATGATGACAAAAGTCTAGGATGGCTATGTGCTCTAGTCTGAGGCACTTAGACCCAAATAACATTATTGTCTCTTTAGGGAAGGAGGACTTGTAAGTCAACAAGTCGTGTCAGGTTTCTGGACTGAAAGCAGAATTTAGTTGATACTGTTATGTATTCAATATTAGAGGGTATTATTTGGAGAAGGATTGAATTTAAAGATGCGGTTCAAGTCAGTGAAAAAGCATTTTATTACCCATCACTAACACTCACCAACAAAAGTCATTGTAGAATTTTGCCTTACTTGATGATGTCTGCTTGGGTTTTGAAATGCATTGTGACACCATATCGATTACAAAAACATCGTCCTACGAAAATATCGTCACAAAAATATCGAATACCTAAATATCGTCGTCATATACTTAAACAAGGATTCACACAAATATCAATATTTTTTTATCGACTACCCTAATATCGTTAACACTAATATCGACTACTTAAATATCGACTACTACATTATCGAAATTCGTAAAAATAACATTACCTTCTACATTAATATCGACAACACTAACATCAACTACCTCTTTACCTACATAAATATACAAATAATATCGTCCTATTCTTAACAACCAAATATACACAATACCTTCATATTATTCACATTTTTATAATTATTAAATGTTAAAAAATACTTTTCGCACATATATGTATTAACAATACCTATTATTTATTTATATATAAAAATAAAATATCGTTTACTAATAAATACATTAACAAACACTATCATACACTCCTATTGCATAATTTTAAAACACATTTGACTAATTTGTACATTTAAAAAATTTCATTTTATTAAAATAAATCACATATAATACATTTTACTATTTAAATTCGCTGACAATTATTGATGCAACAAACTCTTTCCAAAATAACGGCTTTTAAATTCAAAATAATGTCCTCAACCAATGATTTTAAAATATATATAATTGAACCAATCAAATGCTACCATTAATTAACTCACTACTATAAATACAATTACACACTTAACTTAATTTACCTTTTTTGGCCCAAACTTGGAGAAAAGCGGTTACCTTGCTGAAGAGAAGAGAATACGCACCTACTACAACAACTACAACACTTCATACTACAATTCAAGTTAGTGAAATCCCATTTCATTTATCATTCAAACCTGTCGGAAACTACCTGAACTCCCTAATGTAAAAACATGGTCTTCTTTTCTGTTAAAATACAACTACAAAAACTTATCAACAACAACCACAAATTAATAATTAAATGAAATTATGAACTGCCTTATCCATGTCTACTTAGATAGCTGTAAAATATTTTAAAAATTAGCAAAGTAAACGTGTAAGAGTCTTCATATGTTATTACCTACTATTATCCTAATACAATATATAACACAAATAATGTTTTTTTTACAGATTATACAAACTTCATCTACCAATCTACAACTACACTACCAACATCTTCTACTACATTAAGTAAGTATAGTCACTGTATCTATTAAAAATCAGAAAGTTAAAACAAACAACTATAACACTAAATCATTTTTTTGTATTATTCTTTACCACAACTACAGAACATTAAAAAGAGAAAGTCAAGAAAGAAAAACAAGAATTATATAATTAGTAAGAAAACAACATTGTAAGTACGTTTTTACACTTTTTCCTTCTCATATACACATCTCTAAAAATGTTTTTCACTTATAATAAAAATACATATATATATGTTTCCACAGATCTACCTTAGACATGGCAACTGGAGCTACTTTTATTACTTCTCAAAAAGGGAAAATAATGCTGAGCTACATGGGTTACACCTACACTCAAGAAAGAATCAAAGGGAATAAGACCCATTGGAAATGTAGTAAATATTACTCAGGTGCATGCTATGGTAGAGCAACTACTGTTGATAACAATGTTGTAAATGTACGTGAGCATAACCACCCACCCAATGTAACTGAAGTCGAAGTTAGAGAAGCACTAGAGACATTGAGAGATGCTAGTACAGGCTCACAAGAAACAAGCACTAGTATTTTGAAAAATGTTTTAAGCAAAGAGCCAGAACATGTAACAGAACAGTTACCTTCAGTCCCCAACTTGAAAAGATTAATAGCTAAAACAAAACGTGCTTCTGATCCAACTCCACCAACCCCAGAAACTTTTAAAGACATAAAAATATATCCTGAATATACTATTACACACAATGAAGATAAATTCTTAATGTATGATAACTACAGTCATGACAAAAGAATTTTACTTTTTGCAACAAATAGCAAGTTGCAAAAACTAAAATCATGTGAAACCTGGATGATGGATGGAACTTTTAAAGTATGTCCCAAACATTTCTATCAACTTTACACCATCCATGGTGAATACCAAGAAACAAATATCCCTTTAATTTATACTCTGCTACCAAATAAAACAAATGCTATCTACGTAGAAATTTTAACAACTATCAAAGAATTTACAGATAAATACTATCCACAAAGAATCATAATTGACTTTGAAATTGCCATGATTCAAGCTATCCTTAAAATATATCCCCACACCTCAATACAAGGTTGTTATTATCACTACAACCAAAGTATATGGAGGCACTTACAAAAATCGACTTTAAGCATTGAATATTCAACAAACAGTAACTTTGCTTATCAGATTAAAAAGTTAATTGCATTGGCATATGTGCCAACAACAGAAGTTGCTAACTACTACAATTTACTACTTGACAGCCCTTTCTACCGCACCAATGAGAACAAATTAACTCCCTTCTTAGACTATTTTGAAGATACCTGGGTGGGAAGATTACATCGTTCAGGCCACCGCAGACAACCTAAATTTCAAATTCCATGGTGAAATGTGTATGCTAGTACTATAGCACAGAAAGCAAAAACTAACAACGCAGTCGAAGGATGGCATATTGCCTTCCAAGCCAATTTAGGAAGAACACAACCGACACTTCATAAACTAATCCAAAGCATAAAAAAAGAACAAAGCTACCAAGAACTCAGAATAGAGCAATCTCTATCTAAAATCGGCCCTAAACTAAGTAAACAAACATTAAATATGTACGAATACCTACAGCAAAAAACTAAAATGTACCCAAGTATCGAATGTCTAGAATACTTAGACCTAATAGCAAAATCCATCCTTTAACAAGCAATACCTAAAAACGTAGCAAATAATAAATAAAGCAAAATTTTTTTTTCAATGTAGTTAAATTATGTCATGTAAAAATAAATGTAATATATTATTACAAGACATAATAAAACGACATTAAACAAAATTGTACAATATAACACAATCCACCCCAAAATTAAAAATAATAATAACTTACGGTTCTGCTGCTGTAGAATATATTCCAAGACGATTGTTTCCACAGGAATAGAACAAAAGACAATCCATATGGTTTAAAAAAATCCCCACAAAATGGAAAAATACAACTGTTTTATAAGGGTCCCACGTCGCAATCCTCTGGAGAATGGAACCATTAAAAACCTGAAAAATAATGACGAGAAAAAAGCTCCAAAATCCCGAAAAGACAGGAAATGTAATTAAATATTTACCTGTATTTAAAAAAAAAGAGATAAAATCCATCTGCTCACCAAAACGAAGACCAGTGACAAAATACAAACAAAACCCACCCACAACACATACGAAATACACAAAGCCTAAACATAACATATAAAACATAGGAAAACACCTGAAGTAATCCCTTAATACAATACATAAACCTTAGTTTCATGAGAAATACCTAACAAAATACGTTATCAATAACGACCTGAAATAACACGTAATTATCACATAAACCGTAAATAACTACACATATCGACACGTACACACTACAACTAGCTCTCAAATTCCTTAAAATGTAGTTAAAATTAATGTAAAATAAACTTACCTTCACCAACACGAAGCAGCTCCCAACCGCGAGGTTCCATTTTCTGAAATGACCCAAACAACGATGTCGATAGACTAAAATGTAAAGTTCCAAAAACAAAATGGCAGCATAATAAAAACAAAAATAGGACTAAATACCCATTTTTTCCAAATAAAATTGTGATAAATAGCATTTTTTTTCCATGTTTACTAATAATTTTGTTATTATTCTGAAAAAACATATGAATAATGTTAAATATACAATACTATTTTTAATATAATTATGTATTAATTAATTATTGTATATTAAAATATGTTTCTGATTGTTAAATATTTTTTGTAATGTACAAAAACATGCACTATTTTATGTACATATTTGTGGAAAATACAATTACATGTAAATTAATTAACATATTAAATTTTAATAAATAAAATTAAAATTTAATATACTAATTAAGGTAATATAAAAATGTATATATGGCAAAAATTGCAATGTAAATTGTAAACAAATAATTTGTAAAATTTGTAATCAAATTGTATAAATGTTTACATTAACAAATGAAAGTATGAATAAAAAATTATTGTACAAAACTATATAACTATTTTACTCAATAAATGTTGAAACTTGTGATATGTATGTAAAAATGTTAAAAAAATATTATTTGTTTATTGTTTAAAAAAATATGACAACATTACACATATTATTATTATTATAACTTTTAAATATATTTTTTTAAAGAAATATATTTTTAAATTTAAATAAAATCTTATAAAATAAAATACATATAAAACATAACTTATTTAAAATACTTCAGAGTAATCAACAATAAATCACTATTTTAACTCCAATCCAACATAAGTCAGAGAAAGTGCTGGACAGTAAACCATAATAATTTACTATTCTAACTCCAATCCAACATAAGTCAGGGAAAGTGCTGGACAGTAAACCATAATAATTTACTATTCTAACTCCAAATATAACATTACTCAGTGAAAGTGCTGGATTGTAAACCATAATAATTTACTATTCTAACTCCAATCCAACATAACTCAGGGAAAGTGCTGGACAGTAAACCATAATATTTACTATTCTAACTCCAATCCAACATAAGTCAGGGAAAGTGCTGGACAGTAAACCATAATAATTTACAATTCTAACTCCAATCCAACATAAGTCAGGGAAAGTGCTGGACAGTAAACCATAATAATTTACTATTCCAACTCCAATCCAACATAATTCAGGGAAAGTGCTGGACAATAAACCATAATAATTTACTATTCTAACTCCAATCCAAGATAAGTCAGGGAAAGTGCTGGACAGTAAACCATAATAATTTACTATTCTAACTCCAAATATAACATTACTCAGGTAAAGTGCTGGATAGTAAACCATAATAATTTACTATTCTAACTCCAATCCAACATAAATCAGGGAAAGTGCTGGACAATAAACCATAATAATTTACTATTCTAACTCCAATCCAACATAAGTCAGGGAAAGTGCTGGACAGTAAACCATAATAATTTACTATTCTAACTCCAAATATAACATTACTCAGGGAAAGTGCTGGATAGTAAACCATAATAATTTACTATTCTAACTCCAATCCAACATAAGTCAGAGAAAGTGCTGGATATTAAACCATAATAATTTACTATACTAACTCCAATCCAACATAAGTCAAGGAAAGTGCTGGACAGTAAACCAATAATAATTTACTATTCTAACTCCAATCCAACATAAGTCAGGGAAAGTGCTGGACAGTAAAGCATAATAATTTACTATTCTAACTCCAATCCAACATAAGTCAGGGAAAGTGCTGGACTGTAAACCATAATAATTTACTATTCTAACTCCAATCCAACATAAGTCAGGGAAAGTGCTGTACAGTAAGCCATAATAATATACTATTCTAACTCCAATCCAACATAAGTCAGGGAAAGTGCTGGACAGTAAACCATAATAATTTACTATTCCAACTCTAATCCAACATAATTCAGGGAAAGTGCTGGACAATAAACCATAATAATTTACTATTCTAACTCCAATCCAACATAAGTCAGGGAAAGTGCTGGACAGTAAACCATAATAATTTACTATTCTAACTCCAAATATAACATTACTCAGGGAAAGGGCTGGATAGTAAACCATAATAATTTACTATTCTAACTCCAATCCAACATAAATCAGGGAAAGTGCTGGACAATAAACCATAATAATTTACTATTCTAACTCCAATGCAACATAAGTCAGGGGAAGTGCTGGACAGTAAACCATAATAATTTACTATTCTAACTACAAATATAACATTACTCAGGGAAAGTGCTGGATAGTAAACCATAATAAGTTACTATTCTAACTCCAATCCAACATAAGTCAGAGAAAGTGCTGGATAGTAAACCATAATAATTTAGTATTCTAACTCCAATCCAACATAATTCAGGTAAAGTGCTGGATAGTAAACCATAATAATTTACTATTCTAACTCCAATCCAACATAAGTCAAGGAAAGTGCTGGACAGTAAACCATAATAATTTAGTATTCTAACTCCAATTAAACTTAAGTCTGTAAAATGCTGGACAGTACAAAAACACATTTATAGTATTCTAAAAAAATTACAACACTTTAAATATATAAAACTAACAACTATTATCTATGATACTACAAAATGAACTATTACATTCCAACTATACAATATTCTAATTTTATAATAACAATAACAAATATATATTTTTTTTAATTTCAAAATTATAATTTATTTTTACATTAAATTTTTTTTATCTTTCTAATTTTTACATACTTTTTATTATTCTTATCATATATTATAACAAAAAATCATAAAAAAATATTAAACAAATAACTTATTTAAATAATATTAATTGCGAAAATTTCGCTTTAAAAATTATTATTTTTTAAATTTAAATATTTAAATTTCGAATTTCGCTTTTTTCAAACATTTAATTATTTTTGAACATTATATTACATTAATCACACACTTTATCAGAAATTTATTACATGATATCTAAAATTTAAATCCAAAAAAACTTAAATTTCGTTTTCTAATTTTAAATTATTTACATTTAAATTTCCTTTTAATATCACTTATTATAATATACTACCCACTCTTATTCCCTGTATCAACAACAACCCACTACTAACAATTTTATTATTTTAAATTAAATTTAAAAAATGGTTTTCTTATTCAAAATTGAAATTTCGCTTTTCAAATTTTAAATTTTAATATAATTCAATATTGTTAGTATTCTATACAAATTATTTACACTACATTTTTAAATTACTACCCACCCTTATCCCCTATAATATCAATAACCCGCTCCTAGAATTTTTACTATTCTTATATTTATATCATTTTTTTATACACATAATAATACTAATAGACATTTTTTATAAATTATTTAAACATAATACATACTTTTAGACACTTATATAACACATTCAATTATTTTGTTGATATTATATACAACGATATTTTCCTTAACGATATTCTATTCAACGATATTTTATTTTGACGATATTTTTGTCATTAAAAAAAAACGATATTTACTACAACGATATTTACAACTACGATATTTTAGCAAGTCGATATTCTTACCTCGATATTTATGCTAGTCGATATTATCCCGTCGATATTCCTGCTTTATACCTCACCAGATAGCCTCTTTAAAGGTTACGATATAGCTCGATGGCTGATGTAGCTGGATTTTATGTCTCTTCAGTCAATACTGAGAAAATTGCTTTATGGGTGCATTGTTAGGATCTCATATAGCAGTTCAGTTTGATTGTTAATATAGTTTAGTCATGCAAATTGTGCACTAACTGTGCCATATTTATCAAGGGGTTGTGTCAGTTTTGTGCCTTGAAATGGGGTGCAAAAGCAATGCAACCCGAGCTGCGAAAGCACGGTAAGGCTCAGACAAGCTACCCGTTCGGGTAATGATATAGCGCTAGAAGTAGCCCGATCATGGGAAGCCCTAGTTCAGTCTCTGAAGGATCAGCAAATGCCAGAGGGGAAAGATTGAGCGCTCCATTCTCGAGTGATTACTATTTACACAAGATAGCCTCGCTAGCTTATCAGTGACATGGTTGAGATGGACTCTGAGAATTTGCTACGCCCGCACCGCTGTTATTGTAGGGGGGGAGGGGAATAGAGGGTGGGGGGGATCTTGAGCACTGCTAGGGTGGAAACACTAGCTAAGATATTGGGAATGGAGGCTAACGTCGCGGAATTAGGATAATTGCACTACCCATTATGATACGATTCCTTGGCGTGGAAACTGGGAATGGGACAGTAAGAACTAGGATGCCGAAGTATGATAGTGTAATTAAGTTAGTAATGGCTCAAGTGCTTGGTTTAAGGTTGTTAGTTGGGGGGATGGGAGTAAAAGAAAAGCAGAAGTATTGTGAAGTAGTCGGTCGATCTTGGTATGTATGCCTAACATGCAAGCATTTGCCCATTTTCCTGAATGATGCCGTCCGACCCCCGGGTTGTGGGCTAAATGGCTGTGTACTAATTTTCAAGATGGCATATGCCCAGAGCGCATTGGTGGTAGGGATGTTGACCGGAATAAGAGTGTATTGTAACAATCTGCAATAAAAATATATTTAAAAAAAAATAAAATATGCGATTTATCAAGCTACACACGGGCATGACACGTTTGATATATAAAAGACCAATACAACACTGCACAAATAACTGTGTGTTGTTACTCTGCCCCAGGAAGGCATTCCATAGGTGGTGCATGGGTGTGTCCAATCAAAACCCATAGATTTTGACCGATTCACAGATTTATGATTACTAGTAGACCTTGAGAGCGCACCAAGTCCGCCATGCCTTCCTAGGTGAAGCGTAACAAGGAGCAATGTCTTTATTTTTATCTTTATCTGCAGCACACATAAAAAGAGGAAAATACCTCAGGTGCAGGAATGCCTCCAATGGTGTTAGGCAGCAATTGGTGCGCCACCACTGGGAAAAGCAGGAATGCACCATATTATATTAAATACAGTGTATTCCGTCCCTTTCCCTGTCTGGCAGTCAGCACAGCAAGGTGACTTGCTGAGCTGTGTTGCGGAATTTCTTGATAAATATGACTTTAACTTTTTGGTTATCAGTTCTGATTTTTAAAACTGACCTAGAAACTAATAATTTGGTTTGCAAGATTAGCATTCTGAGTGGCTCGCACTTTGACCTACCTCGTCAATGTTCATGAGTAGGTGTGGGCAAAAATTCCACCCCGATGGTGGAGTTTGTGGTGTTTTGCCCACTCCGCGCTCCGCTTTGACCATGGAGTTCTGACAGAATCCCACCGATCGCCTTGTGCCACAGATGTTTCTCACATGCGGCTTGCCAACTTTAAGTTTGTGAGTGAGAATTTGCGTCCCTTAGTGTGATTGTCTGGTGCTAGAATTCCTCCAGGCAAGATTTCTCATCGTGGTTGGTCGGGGCATGTCACACCCGTTTTGTTGAGAAAGGGGCTGCTTGAGTAGAAAATCTGCTCGAATGGCAGAAAAAAGAAGCTCCTTCTGGCATGCTGCGTGGTACCATATATGCTAAAGAAGCTCCCAGGGCTAAAAGTCAGCGCAAGCAGTGCAATATGCCAAACTCTGGCCGCTCATGGAACTCTGTGAAATCTCAATGAGTTTTAATGTAACTCAGTGGAAATTCAACAAAGGGAAACTGTGAGTTCTGCCCACCCTTATTCATGAGATAGGTCGCACATTGTGACTCCCTCAAATGGATGCAATCACAGAAATGTTGGAATGCTGGGGGTCAGTAAATTACCATGCTTGTGATTGCATTTCAATAAAGTACATTTTTTCCATGCAGTCTCTTTTCCTTAAAAGAAACAAGTCTTCATTTACAAAAAAAATACTTAAAAATAACAAAGTTTGTTTAAGATTGTTTAAGAGTTCACAGAGGCCCTTGGACTACTGCCCACTCTCAAACAAGCTTTTTTTTAATTATTCACAAAAGCGAATGGGTTACGACCTCCTTTGATGAGTCAGTACCTATCAATGGCTGGCGAGTTAATTTATAATCCCAATTTAGAAGGAACACCCTCAACATTGCCTTTCCAAATTGCTATTCGGAAAACTTTTCAAAACCCGTTTGCAATTTGCTAACCTTTTTCCGAATCGCAACATGCGTTTAGTGCATTTTAAAAAAACATTTAGGGGCTTACTTAAAACCCTTGTGCCACTTTTGCGTCACTTTTCCCATGTTAAAAATGACGCAAAAGTGGCGCAAGAGGCTTGTAAATAATCCCCTTAATTTTCGCAAATCTTGAGATGGAGCAAATAACAAGTTTTGCAACCACTAAATGGCTTTGTTCATCTGGCCCATGATTATTTCGACTTCTTTTGCATTTCCTTTTGTGTGTTTTAACCTAGATGCAAAGAATTTAAGTTGAACTTAAAGTTAAACCAGAGACAGTTACTAGCTATCTCATCAATAAATGAGTTGACCATAAGTTATTTCATTTGTTTTGTTTTTTCACTGCTACATAATTAACAGTACCTTTTAGAGATGTTCATGTTTCAGTGTAAAATTTTGTGAAATTGGAAGGGCTCCTCATTTCTCTAACAATTGATTTATTAATTGCTTTTTAAGTTTCTGTATCATTTATAGATGATCTTCTATTTATTTTACGATTCAGAAAAGGGGGTGGTGATGAACAGAGTGTCTGAATTAAGCAGACCACTCTTACCCAGTCCAAAGATCAGGGCTTGATCAATCACCGTTAGTTATCTCACTGCACCATCCCAGCTCAGAATCTGGCTATATGCAAATCAGTCTGTCCCTGGCCCAGTGCATCATGGGAACAGGGCAGACTAAACTACCAAGCCAATTCTTCACCAGAAAGGAGACAAGCTACCGGGGACCGGTTTCTGGCATTTCAGCCGTCTTCGGCCCGGCTTGCTTGAATCCTGATGGTGCAGTGAGAAAGGGACTCATGTCTGAGTATACCCTGCCACACCTATAGTGGCCAAAAACGATTCAGAAAAGGGGGTGGTGATGAACAGAGTGTCTGAATTAAGCAGACCACTCTTACCCAGTCCAAAGATCAGGGCTTGATCCATCACCTTTATTTATCTCACTGCACCATCCCAGCTCAGAATCTGGCTATATGCAAATCAGTCTGTCCCTGGCCCAGTGCATCATGGGAACAGGGCAGACTAAACTACCAAGCCAATTCTTCACCAGAAAGGAGACAAGCTACCGGGGACCGGTTTCTGGCATTTCAGCTGTCTTCGGCCCGGCTTGCTTGAATCCTGATGGTGCAGTGAGAAAGGGACTCATGTCTGAGTATACCCTGCCACACCTATAGTGGCCAAAAACGATTCAGAAAAGGGGGTGGTGATGAACAGAGTGTCTGAATTAGGCAGACCACTCTTACCCAGTCCAAAGATCAGGGCTTGATCCATCACCATTATTTATCTCACTGCACCATCCCAGCTCAGAATCTGGCTATATGCAAATCAGTCTGTCCCTGGCCCAGTGCATCATGGGAACAGGGCAGACTAAACTACCAAGACAATTCTTCACCAGAAAGGAGACAAGCTACCGGGGACCGGTTTCTGGCATTTCAGCCGTCTTCGGCCCGGCTTGCTTGAATCCTGATGGTGCAGTGAGAAAGGGACTCATGTCTGAGTATACCCTGCCACACCTATAGTGGCCAAAAACGATTCAGAAAAGGGGGTGGTGATGGACAGACTGTCTGAATTAAGCAGACCACTCTTACCCAGTCCAAAGATCAGGGCTTGATCCATCACCGTTATTTATCTCACTGCACCATCCCAGCTCAGAATCTGGCTATATGCAAATCAGTCTGTCCCTGGCCCAGTGCATCATGGGAACAGGGCAGACTAAACTACCAAGCCAATTCTTCACCAGAAAGGAGACAAGCTACCGGGGACCGGTTTTGTGGCATTTCAGCCGTCTTCGGCCCGGCTTGCTTGAATCCTGATGGTGCAGTGAGAAAGGGACTCATGTCTGAGTATACCCTGCCACACCTATAGTGGCCAAAAACGATTCAGAAAAGGGGGTGGTGATGAACAGAGTGTTTGAATTAAGCAGACCACTCTTACCCAGTCCAAAGATCAGGGCTTGATCCATCACCGTTATTTATCTCACTGCACCATCCCAGCTCAGAATCTGGCTATATGCAAATCAGTCTGTCCCTGGCCCAGTGCATCATGGGAACAGGGCAGACTAAACTACCAAGCCAATTCTTCACCAGAAAGGAGACAAGCTACCGGGGACCGGTTTCTGGCATTTCAGCCGTCTTCGGCCCGGCTTGCTTGAATCCTGATGGTGCAGTGAGAAAGGGACTCATGTCTGAGTATACCCTGCCACACCTATAGTGGCCAAAAACGATTCAGAAAAGGGGGTGGTGATGAACAGAGTATCTGAATTAAGCAGACCACTCTTACCCAGTCCAAAGGTCAGGGCTTGATCCATCACCGTTATTTATCTCACTGCACCATCCCAGCTCAGAATCTGGCTATATGCAAATCAGTCTGTCCCTGGCCCAGTGCATCATGGCAACAGGGCAGACTAAACTACCTAGCCAATTCTTCACCAGAAAGGAGACAAGCTACCGGGGACCGGTTTCTGGCATTTCAGCCGTCTTCGGCCCGGCTTGCTTGAATCCTGATGGTGCAGTGAGAAAGGGACTCATGTCTGAGTATACCCTGCCACACCTATAGTGGCCAAAAACGATTCAGAAAAGGGGGTGGTGATGAACAGAGTGTCTGAATTAAGCAGACCACTCTTACCCAGTCCAAAGATCAGGGCTTGATCCATCACCGTTATTTATCTCACTGCACCATCCCAGCTCAGAATCTGGCTTTATGCAAATCAGTCTGTCCCTGGCCCAGTGCATCATGGGAACAGGGCAGACTAAACTACCAAGACAATTCTTCACCAGAAAGGAGACAAGCTACCGGGGACCGGTTTCTGGCATTTCAGCCGTCTTCGGCCCGGCTTGCTTGAATCCTGATGGTGCAGTGAGAAAGGGACTCATGTCTGAGTATACCCTGCCACACCTATAGTGGCCAAAAACAATTCAGAAAAGGGGGTGGTGATGAACAGAGTGTCTGAATTAAGCAGACCACTCTTACCCAGTCCAAAGATCAGGGCTTGATCCATCACCGTTATTTATCTCACTGCACCATCCCAGCTCAGAATCTGGCTATATGCAAATCAGTCTGTCCCTGGCCCAGTGCATCATGGGAACAGGGCAGACTAAACTACCAAGCCAATTCTTCACCAGAAAGGAGACAAGCTACCGGGGACCGGTTTCTGGCATTTCAGCCGTCTTCGGCCCGGCTTGCTTGAATCCTGATGGTGCAGTGAGAAAGGGACTCATGTCTGAGTATACCCTGCCACACCTATAGTGGCCAAAAATGATTCAGAAAAGGGGGTGGTGATGAACAGAGTGTTTGAATTAAGCAGACCACTCTTACCCAGTCCAAAGATCAGGGCTTGATCCATCACCGTTATTTATCTCACTGCACCATCCCAGCTCAGAATCTGGCTATATGCAAATCAGTCTGTCCCTGGCCCAGTACATCATGGGAACAGGGCAGACTAAACTACCAAGCCAATTCTTCACCAGAAAGGAGACAAGCTACCAGGGACCGGATTCTGGCATTTCAGCCGTCTTCGGCCCGGCTTGCTTGAATCCTGATGGTGCAGTGAGAAAGGGACTCATGTCTGAGTATACCCTGCCACACCTATAGTGGCCAAAAACGATTCAGAAAAGGGGGTGGTGATGAACAGAGTATCTGAATTAAGCAGACCACTCTTACCCAGTCCAAAGATCAGGGCTTGATCCATCACCGTTATTTATCTCACTGCACCATCCCAGCTCAGAAACTGGCTATATGCAAATCAGTCTGTCCCTGGCCCAGTGCATCATGGGAACAGGGCAGACTAAACTACCTAGCCAATTCTTCACCAGAAAGGAGACAAGCTACCGGGGACCGGTTTCTGGCATTTCAGCCGTCTTCGGCCCGGCTTGCTTGAATCCTGATGGTGCAGTGAGAAAGGGACTCATGTCTGAGTACACCCTGCCACACCTATAGTGGCCAAAAACGATTCAGAAAAGGGGGTGGTGATGAACAGAGTGTCTGAATTAAGCAGACCACTCTTACCCAGTCCAAAGATCAGGGCTTGATCCATCACCGTTATTTATCTCACTGCACCATCCCAGCTCAGAATCTGGCTATATGCAAATCAGTCTGTCCCTGGCCCAGTGCATCATGGGAACAGGGCAGACTAAACTACCAAGCCAATTCTTCACCAGAAAGGAGACAAGCTACAGGGGACCGGTTTCTGGCATTTCAGCCGTCTTCGGCCCGGCTTGCTTGAATCCTGATGGTGCAGTGAGAAAGGGACTCATGTCTGAGTATACCCTGCCACACCTATAGTGGCCAAAAACGATTCAGAAAAGGGGGTGGTGATGAACAGAGTGTTTGAATTAAGCAGACCACTCTTACCCAGTCCAAAGATCAGGGCTTGATCCATCACCGTTATTTATCTCACTGCACCATCCCAGCTCAGAATCTGGCTATATGCAAATCAGTCTGTCCCTGGCCCAGTGCATCATGGGAACAGGGCAGACTAAACTACCAAGCCAATTCTTCACCAGAAAGGAGACAAGCTACCGGGGACCGGTTTCTGGCATTTCAGCCGTCTTCGGCCCGGCTTGCTTGAATCCTGATGGTGCAGTGAGAAAGGGACTCATGTCTGAGTATACCCTGCCACACCTATAGTGGCCAAAAACGATTCAGAAAAGGCGGCCGAAGACGGCTGAAATGCCAGAAACCGGTCCCCGGTAGCTTGTTTCCTTCCCAGTATAAGAATTGGCTTGGTAGTTTGGTCTGCCCTGTTCCCATGATGCACTGGGCCAGGGTCAGACTAATTTGCATTTAGCCAAGTTCTGAGCTGGGATGGTGCAGTGAGCTAAAAAACGGTGATGGATCAAGCCTTGACCTTTGCACTGGGTAAGAGTGGTCTGCTTAATTCAGACACTCTGTTCATCACCACCCCCTTTTCTGAATCATTTTTGTCCACCATAAGCGTGGAAGGGTATACTCAGATGTGAGTCCCTAGCTCATTGCACCATCAGGATTCAAGCAAGCCGGACCGAAGACGGCTGAAATGCCAGAAACCGGTCCCCGGTAGCTTGTTTCCTTCCCAGTATAAGAATTGGCTTGGTAGTTTGGTCTGCCCTGTTCCCATGATGCGCTGGGCCAGGGTCAGACTAATTTGCATTTAGCCAAGTTCTGAGCTGGGATGGTGCAGTGAGCTAAAAAACGGTGATGGATCAAGCCCTGATCTTTGGACTGGGTAAGAGTGGTCTGCTTAATTCAGACACTCTGTTCATCACCACCCCCTTTTCTGAATCATTTTTGTCCACCATAAGCGTGGAAGGGTATACTCAGATGTGAGTCCCTAGCTCATTGCACCATCAGGATTCAAGCAAGCCGGGCCGAAGACGGCTG
Source organism: Lissotriton vulgaris (assembly GCF_964263255.1). Classification (NCBI taxonomy): domain Eukaryota; kingdom Metazoa; phylum Chordata; class Amphibia; order Caudata; family Salamandridae; genus Lissotriton; species Lissotriton vulgaris. The sequence continues at coordinate 92,892,798 of NC_141696.1, read as the reverse complement.
AAATGCCAGAAACCGGTCCCCGGTAGCTTGTTTCCTTCCCAGTATAAGAATTGGCTTGGTAGTTTGGTCTGCCCTGTTCCCATGATGCACTGGGCCAGGGTCAGACTAATTTGCATTTAGCCAAGTTCTGAGCTGGGATGGTGCAGTGAGCTAAAAAACGGTGATGGATCAAGCCCTGATCTTTGGACTGGGTAGGAGTGGTCTGCTTAATTCAGACACTCTGTTCATCACCACCCCCTTTTCTGAATCATTTTTGTCCACCATAAGCGTGGAAGGGTATACTCAGATGTGAGTCTCTAGCTCATTGCACCATCAGGATTCAAGCAAGCCGGGCCGAAGACGGCTGAAATGCCAGAAACCGGTCCCCGGTAGCTTGTTTCCTTCCCAGTATAAGAATTGGCTTGGTAGTTTGGTCTGCCCTGTTCCCATGATACACTGGGCCAGGGTCAGACTAATTTGCATTTAGCCAAGTTCTGAGCTGGGATGGTGCAGTGAGCTAAAAAACGGTGATGGATCAAGCCCTGATCTTTGGACTGGGTAAGAGTGGTCTGCTTAATTCAGACACTCTGTTCATCACCACCCCCTTTTCTGAATCATCTTCTATTTATTTTAGGCACTTCCCAGTTTTTAGTTAGTGCTCCAAGTTCAGTTTCCCTCTACAACTGCTCTCTAGAGGATAAATCAAACTGTGACAGAATATGCACTGTCACTGTGGAAAGTCAAAATGCATTGTGCTAGCATTTCGAAAATAATAATACATTTGACTTTTTCTCGAATTAGGCTGATAATTCCATGATGATTAGCACTGGCTGATTTTCTCTTCCGATACATCCTAATTACTTACATGAGTGAAAGACGCGTTTTTGGTCGGTGTTGGCGTATTTTAGATGTGCTATAGTCGGTTAACTTTCTTAGAGGGCAGACCAAAATAGACAGGGTTTCAAAAATCCTTCTGGGTATAAAAAATGGCATTCACAACTAAAAATTGTACAGAATAAAATACAACACACTAAAATTCTTAAATGAAGGTAAGTGAAAAAATGTTTTCGATTATAAAACTCTTTGTTTAACTATGAACCTTTTTAACTTCGAAAGGACCCTCTCATTGAAGAGCACCTTCACAGGGACAGGGACCCTAAAGATGCCATAGGCGTTTAGTCGATAATGGATCAGCCAGACCCCCATTTATTTGGTAAACACACATAGCATTTCTTGAGACAGGTGGGTTACAGAGCTCTTTCCATGAGCCCGGTGAAAAGCTCGTAATATGTTAGATGCTACAGTAATTCACAGCATTACTCTTCGACAGACTATGGTTTTGCATAAAAGAGGTGAAAACTTTACACATTTGGGGGCATATTTACAAGGGCGTTATCTCCACCTTTTTGGCTTAAAAAGCCAAAAAAGTGGAGCTAAAACTATCACCCTATTTACAAGAGGGTGCTAACATGCATAATCGCATGTTAGCACCCTTTTTCCCAACGCCTCCCTTTGCATCTCTAATGAGATGCAAAGTGGGCGTCAAAGGGCGTACCCAGGATGGACAACCTTTCAAATAGCGCTGATATTTACATTGCAATATTTACAAGGCTGCCCCAGCAATTTAGCACACGTTAGTTTATTGGAGAAAACAGCTGTTTTCTCCAAAAACTAATGTCTGCTAAAGTGCAGACTTACCTATCCTCAACATTAGGGTGAATTATGCTGATAAGACCCTGTGGGTCGTATCAGCAAGGTTATCGCCGTTTTGCAGGGAACATCGCTGGAAATACAGCGATGTTCCCTGCAAAAAGGCGATAACCTCGCTATCTCTGGAAATGTATCACCCTGGAGTAACGCATTGTTAATAATGCGCTACCAGGGTGATAAATTCCAGAGATAGCCTGCGATAATACAATTATCGCTAAGCGCGGCCAGCGATAATTATCGCTGGCCGTTGTTAATATGCCCCGTCAACTTGTATATCATAGGCCTGTTTTTATATGGACCGGCTTATGTTTGTAGAGCTTTATGCTCGGAAAGAGGTATGGTAACATCCGTGCAGGCTATATATTGTTGTTTTATACAGAGATGGGGTACAGAGCTAAGTGCACAGTACTCGGTGCAGAATACTGCCAGGCCCTGCATTCTATTGAGATTGCCACAAGGCCATTTTTGGTCGGGTTGATCTACAACAGCTTGTTATACGGCCATTGGGTCATTGTCAACATTGTTAAGTTAGCATGAGCTTTGCTGCATTGATGCTGCTTTGCGCACGTTACTACATTACTTTATTTTGCAAGACTCTGTTTATGCCTTTCACATGAGAACTGTCTGCTTTTTCCGTTCTCTGTTAAGTTCCTGGGGTTTATTCTGAACAAGATGTGCAAGGTCGATAAACAATGCACCTTGTTATTCTGTTCTGGTCAGTCCCTAGCACCTAGACAAAACATGCTAAACACAGCTGCAATGCTGAAGACTTGTGCTTTGATATTACAGCGATGCATTTTGTTTTAACACACACTTGTTGAGAGCCCTTTCCATGGAGAAGAGCTCTTCTGTTCCTATGATGTAAACCTTCTGTCTAGGCTTTAAGGTATGGGGTCTGCTGAAAAAGCCCAGATATTTTCTTTTCTATAATAAACTTCTTCTAGTCAAGGGGAGAGTGGTTAGGCCTTATAGTCCTTTTTCCAATTTCTTCATATAATGACATCCCCCTTCATACTCTATGGAATTGTAACAATGTTAATTGTTCTGAGTTTATGTATTTTGCTGCTAGTAGTGGCTCATGTACTGCAATAAAGTGCACAATAGTTAAAACATATATTTTAAACTATTACAGTGACTCTGCCAATTCTTATTGTGGACAAGTACAAGTGAGCAAGCGAAAGGGTTTGTCTTGCTACCGCGATTCCTGAGTGTTGTGTTCTGGGTTGTCTAAACTTTTGTAGCTTCGAGATTTTGGAGAAGAACGAATGAGACACTATAGCAAGTCGCTTTTGGGATTTTGGGTGCTAAGGTGGTAGGTCGGTACACCCCTATACACCGAAGTCCTGTTTTCCTGTGCATAGTTTTATGTATGTGCAGAATCTCCGCAACAACCTGGTCCAGACCCATGATGGTGGAAATGCTCATGAAGCTGGAGTCTTTTCAGTTTCCTCTTTACTGCCATTAGGCAGGTCTTTCCAAATTGATCATCGATTGTTTAGATGCATTATCATTATAGTGCACTCCTTGGAATAATTATTTTAATGAATAAAATATTTGACCAATGTAAACATGCATTTCAGTTTTTAGCTGTTTAACTTCTTGGTTCTTCAGGTCTATCTGCCAATTTCCATAGACTTAAAATTGGACCACAGCTGATCCTTTGCCGTGCACAATGTCCTGCAAGCTCCAGCCAACATCTCTGCACATTACCCCAAGGCATGGTAAGAACCTCAGATTTTAGGAGTGACTTCAGTTCCATGAAATGAGTGTACAATGTCCCACCAGAGATGACTGCCAAGAGTTGAGTATCAGATTTCTTAGAACAGGCCCCATTGGTCCAGAGACCAAGCACTTAATAAGGAGAGCTGGGAAAATGCAGCATGAGCCAAAAATCTATTCAATGATCCATAATGCCGGGGGTGCACAAGGGAAGAGGGCGTCCACCCACTATTTTCACAGGGTGAAGGCTGTACATGCTGCCAAGAATTTGGGTCCTATTGAATAATGTGCTGAACTTTTCCCTGTATCATTTCCAAACACTGCGATCCTTTAAGCAGCATCTGCATGTTGTCTGCTTTCTTTCTGTAACAAGCAACAATGTGCAGGGGGAGACAGGGCTTTCTTATTTAAGATTCCTGCTGAGCCCATAACAAAAGCCAAATTTGAGGGATCATCAGGCCTCCTTTTGTTCAAATCGCTTGGCTGGGAACAGTCAGGAGCCTCACACCTGATGCAAATGAAGCGAAGCAGAGTGGATACAAAGGCTCACCACTTGTTAGCACTTCACACATACTTAAGAGAGGCAGCTTTTCATTTTGTTTAATCCCTGTTTAGAAAATATGCATGTACTGTAGGAATTTCAGATGTGTTGGTCTTTCCCAATATTTACACAAAGCAAATATATAGAGCTTTCTACACCTGAAGAGGCGTTCAAATAATTTAAATACCACTACTTTTTCTTGTATAGCCCTAATCATCCCAAATGCCAGCTGTCAGAGCGCTTTACATCAACAAGTGCATATTACATGTACAATACATTAAATATGTTTGTAAATGAATGTACAGTATGTGTTACATATAATGGGGAAATTGCAAGGTGTAGAAGTCACATATCTTCTTCCATAGCTCACAATGCTATTATCCTCGCATTGCGCTCAAACCTACACACGATAGACCTCCTAAACATATATGTGAGGGCTTTAGATATGATGTCACTTCTTGTGATGCCACTTTCTATAATGTCAGTTCCTGTGATGGCATGTGTGATGTCATGCGCCGTGATATTGCGCACCATGATGTTGCGTGCCTTGATATTGGCCCGTGAACTTGCACGCCATGATGTAATTTACATACTGCCTAACTAGGTTAGTCACCCCTCCCGTTTTTTTTTTTTTTAGGATTTGTGCCCTGTGTAATGGGCAATGAAAGTGACAGGTGTGACAAAGTAGGCAGACTCAGTCGTGAAGTAGGTAAGAGGTATTTATTAAAACAACCTCATCCATCAGCTTGCAGTCACCAACTGTCAAGCTATAGAACCTCAGTGTACTAAGTTCCATGTTGGAACACCCAACATGGAACTAGGATACATCACACATCTCCCTTCTTACATTTACAGTAAATATCAGTATATTGTAAATAACAACTAGGATGCATCACACATCTGCCTTCTTACAATTAAAGTAAACATCAGTATCTTGTAAATAACATATTAGATGCTAAAAAGAGAAACTAACATCTTATATAAACACACAGAAATCTAGGCATTTTATGAACCCAATTACTCCTGTGAGTAGATTCATTTTTTGTACAAACATAAGATGAATCCCTAACATAGACTTTCAGAGCAGGATCAAATGTTCCATCCAGACTCACATGAACAACACGACTGTGGTTCCAAATACGCCCATCATCTGTTTTTACAGCATTTTTTAAAAGTGTAATTGCAGTTTTTGCACTTGTAAATTTAGACCAGTTCTGACACCCTACTGGAGCCTTAATTTTGACTTCGTCACCAACTTTGAAGTGAGAAACTTTAAAGGATCTACGAGCATCAACATAGACTTTCCTCTTCTTCTGAAGATATAACTCTTGGTCCATCCACTTACCAATGTCATAGTTCTTTATACCTTTATCCAAGAACATCCATCCTGGACATAAGCTAGTATTAAAAGACACTCCTCTAAATAATTTAAAAGGAGTCTTCCCTGTTGTAGAATGTGGAGTAAATCGGTATGCTGAAATGCGATTTTGTAACTCTTTTCTCCAATAAAGACTATCAACTCTTGCCAATTGGATGCTCTCCTTCAAAGTCTTGTTGAATCTCTCCAGGGCTCAATTTGACTCCAGATGATATAATGACATTTTTTTATGTACGATACCACATCTAAGCAGATAATTTTCCATTTCACCGGAACAAAATTGAGGACCATTGTCAGAGAGTAATGAATTAGGAAATCTCTCACGTTTAAAAATAGATTCTAAAAACATTATAATACAACAAGATGTAATCTCCCTCACAGAACTGACTTCAAGCCAACGTGAATATAAATCCATCAAAACAATTAAATAAGGAGTTTGTTGTTCACCATGTACAGGACCCACAATGTCAATGGCTACTTCATCCCAAGGACATATTGGCAATTTCCTACAGACCATTAGTGGATGTCTTGGCTTGAGCCCTTTATCACTCAATTGACAAGGAACACAATCACAAACTGCACGTTCCACCATTAAATCCGAACCAGGCCACCAAAAATCCTATCTGATGCGTTCTTTTGTTTTAGGTATGCCCATATGTCCTTCATGTGCCATTTTTACAATGTTGTTCCTTAAACTTTCTGGTGGAATCAATCTTGTGCCTCTAGTAAGGATCTCATTAACAATGGCTAATTCATGAGACACTAAGGACCAAGGTTTACTAACACTGTTGTTCTTATTCTGCGACAACAAATCCATCACTTTCAACTTCTCATTGTCTTTATTCAATTCTTCCATCCATTCATCTTCTTTTATAGCATCTAAAGTTATGTCACACAACTTTACTTCAAACTCTTCTTCATGCTCTTCATCCTCTCCAGAAGTCTCCTCTGTTTCTACATTTCCCACTACACGTGACAGACAGTCTGCAGACACATTTATACTCCCAGGAATGTATTCAAACTTAAAATTGTACTCCGGTAAAGAAATGACCCATCTTCTAATTCTTGAAGGAATGAAATCTAGTCCTTTTTTTCTAAAATGTCCTTAAGAGGTTATGTTATGTTATGTTATGTTATTATTCTTTTATAAAGCGCTATATCACCCCGAGGTATCTAAGCGCTCACAATGGACACATAACACTGGTAAGAACACGCAACCTCCCACTACGATGAACCCCAAGCTTCCAAGAAGAGCAGCGTCTTCAGGTGCTTTCTAAAAATGAGGAGATTAGTTTCTTTCCTCAATCTGGCTGGGAGCAAATTCCATACTCGGGGGCCATGCTGGAAAAGGCTCTGCCACCCTTGGATACTAAACTGAACTTAGGGCATGTCAAATTACACGCGTCAGCAGACCGAAGGGTCCTATTTGGCACATATTTAGTCAGTCGATCCTTGATATAGATGGGGGCTGAGCCATGGACCGCTTTATGAGCGATGCATAGACTCTTGAATTTAACTCTCTGAGCTATTGGCAGCCAGTGTAGATCCTGAAGTAAAGGCGTTGCCCTTGTGCGCTCTGATCTGACTAGAAAGGAGATACCCCACACAAACCTCTTAAATTTGTTGATTGCCCAAATAAATGGTGAGAGCCTCCTTCTCAATAACGGAATAATTAAGCACAGCACCTTTCAAACACCTTGAAGCATGTGCAATCAAAACCTCATCATGACCATTACGCAACTGAAAAAGTAAAGCACCCAGACCTTTTTTACTGACATCAGTTACAATAAACGTGGGATAACTTGGCTTGAAAGCCTGTAAATTTGGTGCATTTTTTAGATCTTTCTTAATCTGTGCAAATTCCTTACTGCACTCATCACCCCACAGAAATTCAATATTTTTACACATTAAACTTCTGAGATTCACAGTCTTGTCTGCAAAATTCTTAATGTATTTGCTATAAAATTCCGCCATGCCTAAAAATGAAGAAAGATCTTCCTTTGAACATGGCTCCTTCAACATCTCAATGGTCTTAACAAGCTCCTCTTTAGGTCTTACCCCATCTTTTGAGATGTGATGACCAAGATAATCAATATCATTTACCCCAACTTACATTTCTCACGTAGCAGTGATAAACCTGCTTTTAGCATTTTTCCAAGAACTCTTGTTACTCTTTCATCATGTTCTTCTATGTTTTTACCACAGATCAATACATCATCCTGATAGCATCTTACACCTGGTATGCCATTAAATAGATTATGCATGATCCTCTGAAACACGGAGGCTGCAGACACTAACCCAAAGGGCATTCTCAAAAATGTAAACGCACCCATGGGTGTTATAAAAGCAGTCAGTTCTTGTGAGTCTTTGCTGAGGGGTACTTGGTGATATGCTGATGCCATAACTAATGTAGTAAAAAAACACGCTCCGTCTAACGTTGAAACTAACTCCTCTATATTAGGAAGAGGGAATATGTCTATTACTACCTCTTTGTTTAGAGCGCATAGATCCACACATAAACAAATCTCATTATTGGCCTCATTATGGGAGCCAACCATTTAGTTGCTTCTACAGGCTCAATCACTCCAGAGGCTAGTAATTTATCAATTTCCTTTTTTAATGCCTCTTGCACAGGTATTGGAATCCGTCTCACCTTTGCAGCACCCGGCTTTGAACCATGCTTCAATTTGATCTGAGGTTTGTAACCTTTCAAACATCCGAAAGTGTCACTAAACAAATCTTTAAAATCTGTCACAATTTTTTACTCTAGACTTTCTACAGATTGTACTTGCACCAAAGGCTTAGCATTAGGATTTAGTATAATACCTAAACGAGCTTGATGAGTCCAACTCAATAAACTGTCTCCTTTCTCTGCCACATAGATCTTAGCATCAACAAATCTTCCATTACATTCAATACAATACATAAAGTATCCTAACATTTTAATAGGTGTTCCACCATCACCTGTTGGTCTGACATCTTAAATTAATTTTATTTGAAAAATTCCTAAGAAACTCTTGCTTAGATATAAAGGTAAGGTGAGAACATGAATCCAATTTCATCTTAACCTTTACATCACCCACCTTAACCCATTCTGAGGGATGCTCTACACTACACTCATTTACTTGGAATGTAAGTTCTTTTATCTCATTTCTATTGTCTCTTCTATTACGGAAACGACAATTTTTCCCATAATGTCCTCTTCTCCCATACACACTGCAGTTCACCTTCAAAGCAGGACAATCCTTTGCATTGGCCAAATGTCCAAACCTACCACACCGAAAACAATTACCTTGAAATGTACTCACATTCTTTTTCTCAACTTGAAACTTGTTTGTTTTATTTTCGTTTTCATTACTCTTGCCGTGAACAATATCATCATTTTTCTTACCCTCAACATTTTGAACTACCTGACACTGTACTTCTTCAACTTTGTCCCTAAGTGTAGTTGATTTACCAACTTTACTCAATTCTCCTTCACGCTTGACCATGTGTTCTACATGTTTTGCAATAACCATAACTTCATCCAAAGATGGCTCATCCTTGAGCCAAAGTTCTTCTTTAATTTTATCACTCGAACACCTTAGAACAAATTGATCTCTTATCCTTTCTTCCACCAACTCTCCAAATTTACACCTAGAGGCTAATTTGCTTAACGAGGTAACAAACTCCTCAACAGTTTCATCTTTCCCTTGCTCCCGTAATCCAAAATAATATCTTTCCATGATGGTACTCACCTTAGGTAGGTAAGGCAAGTCTAACTGTCTTATGCAAAATTCATATTCATTTAAGCCCCTCTGGACTGCTTGGCTCAGTTGTGGTAAATTTTCTAAAACTTCCTGTTCTTCACCTCCTAGACAATGCATTAATAGTGCATGTTCTCTCTGCACTCAAATTTGAGCCACATACCCTCGCATAATTCTCAAATATTTTCTTCCACTTTTTCCATCTGACTGGAGGTTCACCAGGATCAGATAGAAAAAACGGGGGAGCTGTAACATTCTGCATTTCTAACACTATATCAAATAGACTTCTTCGAATAAGGATAAATACAGCTTTGAATAATGAAAATAAATTAAACTTTAAGGTAAATCATGTAAATAAACATTTCAAAACAAGTCTATTACTTCAATCTTCATAAAATAGCATAGAGATTCTTCAAAACACAATTCTAATGTTAACATCAATGTAGACTTTGAATAAGGTTTGCTTATCACAGTGACTGCAAGCACTCAACTATTTTAATTGTCTATAAATGGGGTGTGCCTGTCACTGTAACCGCAAGCACTCAACAATTTTTATTTTCAAATAATTGTAGACTTTGAATGAGGTGTGCTTGTCACAGTGACAGCAAGCTCTCAACAACTCCTCCAAACACAGTCACATGGAAATTGAATGCAGACCCAAGTAATGATCCATCAGTATTCTGTAGATGTTTCTGTAAAGTCACCCATTTATTGGTGTAGCAATAGAAACGTACACCTTTGCCTGATTGCCTATGGAATGAACATTGTCATATCACAGAAGGCAAAGTAGTCCAGTGGCTTGAGCTGCCAACTTTGGAATCTGGGGATAAAGATTCAGATCCTGGCCTCAGAACTAGACCCATTATCATGTGTTTTCTAGGCAAACACTTATTATCCCTATATCTAAATATGTGTGAAATGTAAGTGTGTATTTTTCACTTAAAGTACACTATTTACTATTGTCTCCAAAATTCTCTGGTAATGTACAGTGCTCCATTGGATTGCGCTATATAAATACTGATATGTACGTACTTACAGTTGCGGCTGCTACGGACAGAGTGGGGAGTGGGGACTGGAAGTAGGGGTACGGCTGCCGTCTCCTTCCTCTGTCATCTTCTTCCTGTCACTGCTGGCAACAGGAAGCACCCGGAATCGCAGGCTCACCCTAGCCAATCACAATGCTGCAATGCAGTGTAGTGATTGGGCTAAGCTCCATGGATCGGTGCCCAGATGGAGAATGGTAGGCTTTGTATGTTCCTCACCAGGTGGTGTAAAGCGAGCCTAGTGGGAAGATGCAAACTGTGCAGGACTGTTTGGCTGGCCAAGCAGTCATGCGCACTTAAGGAGTGTAAATCACTCCTCTCCCAAATCTGGCAAGCACTGCTCCATGAGCCACTGACTCAATACGAGAAATAAAATGATAATACCAACACGTTATTATTATTTCATTTTTCCTTTTGAGCAGTGGGGTGACACTCCTCCACCTTAACAGAGGAGCTACCACTGCATACTTATTAGGACAATTCGGCAACTGGCATTTATATGAGATGTTTTGTCACAATTTAATAATCTATATTTATGCATAATGTCACAGTGTGACTGCTACTTTGTTGATAATTTTTTCTCTAACAATCTTTCAATTTTCTTGTCCCTTAGACTAGTTCCTCCAACAGGCTGGCTCATTTCAGGACGGAACTACAATTGTACCTGCAAAAAGTGACACTTTTATTCTAGAGACAAGAACTAGAGGCCGAGTTTCAAGTGGCAGATGTTTAACTATGGGATAGGTACAGCTCTTGCTAAATTTCCCTGGCCGGTGGTAATGAACCTCTCTTTACGAGAGCTGGACAGTATTTTTGCAATTTCAGAAGTAAGCAAGTTAGGTCCTGACAATGATTTAAACCTGGGGAATTCAGAGACCAGATATTTCTATTAGTACTGATGTTTACACAAATCCCTTCAAAATTCCCCTACTTCTACCTTCCAACTCCCATATGCAAGACTATGTTATGTACTTCATGCTCTTGAAAGGTGCTTTGTGGCAAAATGCACTTTTTAGCGGCAATACATCAGGAAGTGATGGGAAGAGTTCGATATGGAGCAGGTGGTGAACTCACTGCCGCAATAAAGATGGATCGCGGGGCCCGTCAGGGCTGTCTTCTTGCCCCTTTTCCATTTTGTTTATATATAAATGATTCAGAAAGTCAAATAAAAAATGGGAATGTGGATGCTCGCCTGATAGGCCGTAGGTCCCTCGCAGCATTGCTATATGTGGACGACTGTGTTTTAATGTCTAGAACTTGGGTGGGGCTACAGAGGCTTTTAACTAGTTTTAACAATTTTATGAATGATCTTAGTTTTAAAAATGAATGTAGCAAAATCTCATATTATGGTGGTGGGTAAACCCTTCAAGATTTTAAAGACATGTTTTGTAAATCATGAAAAATTGTCTTGTGTGCCCACCTTTTCTTATTTAGGAATTCTCTTCGACCAAAAAGTTCCTGGTCTCATTTAGTTGAGGCTAGGATCAGGGGTTTCAACCAAAACGTGGAGGCTATTTTCAGATTTACCAAAAAATTAGGCTCTCGGCCCATTAAAGCCATCATAGATATCTATAAAGCCCGTATGTGTGCTGTTACTCTGTATGATGCTGAAGTTTTGGGCTTTTGTAATTCTAAGGGTCTACAGAGAGCTAAGAACACGTTCATGAACGATTGTTCACAGTCCCTAAAAGTACTGCTGCCACCATCTGTCATAGCAAAGTTGGTGTGAATCTGCTGTCTTTTCGTACACAACTAACTCCTTTATTGCTATAGCACAACATTTGGGCAAAAGAAGAAGCTGTTTTGAATTGCGCTGTTATTTTAGACTGTTTAAAATTGGATGGTGTAAACAAAATCCCCTGGATTACTTACATTGATGATCATCTGGAGAAATTGGGATTGTCGGATTGCCACACAGCCCCGGAAGTATAGCTAAAATATGAAAACGAAGCTGAAAAGAGATTTCTTAACTTACTCTTATTTGACTAGAGATAACCTGGAAATGTCAAAAAAAGGGTCGTTGAGCACTCATTTCTAGCTTGCACTCCAGGTACTGAGCCCTACCTCTTTTTTTATTTCAGCCACGCTAAAATGTTTTATCTTCTAAGGTTCAGGATAGGCATCTCCCATTTACTGGTTTAATATCCGCGTGATGCGTATTGCAATGCCAAATTGGATTTGTGTCCATGTGATTCAAAGTCAGTCCGGAGCACTTTGCATTTTATGTTTTTTTGTAAACTTCTTATTAACCTAAGATATGCTTTAATTTAAATGTACTATTTATTTTATAGGACCAATGAGGGGAGAAATAGAATGAATGCAGAAGGGGGCGAGATGCAAGCATGAGGGAGTGTGTTGAAAGGACGATATGGGTGGATTTCTGTGAATGAGGAGGAGAATAGATGCGTAAGGGGTTACATAGAAGTATGTTTTAATTAGTGTTGTGAGTAGTGGTATGAACATGGATGGGGAGTTTAAAATAAAAGGAAATAAAAGAGATTCACGAAGGTGTGCGGTATTTAGAAGTCTTAAAATGGGTTTTAAAAAGGTGTGTGGTGACTGACATAGCCATAAGGAAGGGGGAGAAATGAGAGGCTGAGCAGGGAGAAAATAAAGGGTTACATAATAGAATGTGTTTAGCCGAGTGAAGGGTGCATTACGTGAACAGGGTGTCAATATTTACTTTAATTTTTAATTTTGTTTGTATATGAACACAGCATGGAATTTAGGATGGGATCAATAGTTATAGGATTTGCATAAGTTGCACATTGTATCAATGAAGTAACAGTATTCATTTTGGTAACAGCGTTATGTTTTATTGTCATTTTATACCGTCCCCTGGGCGCTTGCAGCCCGAAATAAATTGGGTTTTTAAATGAACACTGCTTGGAACGAACCTTTGTGTCTGTCATGTTAAGCAAGAGGTCCGGATGGGCACAGTTTTCACATGAGAAGTCTGGAAAATGGCAATATAACCCACGTGTGGATTATAGTCAAGCTGAGTGACAACACAGGAGTAAAATGTTGGAGTAAATGTGATAAATGGATTAAAAATGGAGCAACAGTTCAATAATAAGCCATGAAGGCGCAACATAGCTGTGTGATTGGTTAGGGACGAGAGGTCGCCCCATCTCATCACATTGTGCATGATCGCAGGTGAAGTTTTGGGAAAGGCACTTCACTAAGTATGGCGAAATTTGCGAATTCGCGTTCCGTGAATTCGCGCAAAATCGAATTCGCAATCCGCAAAATCTGTGAATTTGTGCAAATTTGCGGACTTTTTTTGCGTGTTTGTGGGGTTTTTTGCGTGTACGCAGGGTTTTTTGTCGTGTTCGCGGGGCTCTTTGTGTTTTTCCGGGCCGCTTGCATGGCGTAATTATCAATGCGGTCGTGTATGGGCACAGCACCCTCTGGTTCACTACTGCCACCCTCTGGTTCATCACTGCCACCCTCTGGTTCACCGCTGCCACCCTCTGGTTCACCACTGCCACCCTCTGGTTGATCCCTGCCACCCTCTGGTTACCACTGCCACCCTCTGGTTCAGCACTGCCACTCTCTGGTTCACCCCTGCCACCTTCTGGTTCGCACTGTCACCCTCTGGTTCACCACTGCCACCCTCTGGTTCACGACTGCCCCCCTCTGGTTCATCACAGCACCTCTGGCTCACCACTGCCACCCTTTGGTTAACCACTGTCACCCTCTGGTTCAGCACTGCCACCCTCTGGTTCACCCCTGCCACCCTCTGGTTTACCACTGCCACCCTCTGGTTCATCACAGCACCTCTGGTTCACCCCTGCCACCCTCTGGTACTGCACAGTCACCCTCTGGTTCACCACTGCCACCCTCTGGTTCACGACTGCCACCCTCTGGTTAACCACTGTCACCCTCTGGTTCACCACTGCCACCCTCTGGTTCATCACAGCACCCTCTGGTTCACCCCTGCCACCCTCTGGTACAGCACTGTCATCCTTTGGTTGACCACTGCCACCCTCTGGTACACGACTGCCACCCGCTGGCTCATCCCAGCACCTCTGGTTCACCACTGCCACCCTCTGGTTAACCACTGTCACCCTCTGGTTCAGCACTGCCACCCTCTGGTTCACCACTGCGACTCTCTGGTTCACCACTGCCACCCTCTGAATCACCCATACCACCCTCTGGTTCACCACTGCCACCCTCTGGTTCACCCCTGCCACCCTCTGGTTCTCCCCTGCCACCCTCTGGTTGACCCCTGCCACCCTCTGGTTGACCCCTGCCACCCTCTGGTTAACCACATTCACCCTCTGGTTCACCACTGCCACCCTCTGGTTCACGACTGCCCCCCTCTGGTTCATCACAGCACCTCTGGTTCATCACAGCACCTCTGGTTCACCACTGCCAGTGGTTCACCACTGCCACCCTTTGGTTAACCACTGTCACCCTCTGGTTCAGCACTGCCACCCTCTGGTTCACAACTGCCACCCTCTGGTTCACCCCTGCCACCCTCTGGTTCACCACTGCCACCCTCTGGTTCATCACAGCACCTCTGGTTCACCCCTGCCACCCTCTGGTACTGCACTGTCACCCTCTGGTTCACCACTGCCACCCTCTGGTTCACGACTGCCACCCTCTGGTTAACCACTGTCACCCTCTGGTTCAGCAATGACGCCTTCTGGTTCACCCCTGTCACCCTCTGGTTCACCACTGCCACCCTCTGGTTCATCACAGCACCCTCTGGTTCACCCCTGCCACCCTCTGGTACAGCACTGTCATCCTTTGGTTGACCACTGCCACCCTCTGGTTCACGACTGCCACCCGCTGGCTCATCACAGCACCTCTGGTTCACCACTGCCACCCTCTGGTTAACCACTGTCACCCTCTGGTTCAGCACTGCCACCCTCTGGTTCACCACTGCGACTCTCTGGTTCACCACTGCCACCCTCTGAATCACCCATACCACCCTCTGGTTCACCACTGCCACCCTCTGGTTCATCACTGCCACCTTCTGGTTCACCCCTGCCAGCCTCTGGTTTAGCATTGCCACCCACTAGTTCAGTACTGTCACCCTCTGGTTCACCCCTGCCACCCTCTAGTTCATCACTGTCACCCTCTGGTTCATCACTGCCACCCTCTGGTTCATCACTCCCACCCTCTACCGAGACCTTTTGTGACGCAGCCGCAACACACAAGATGCGCCATGGTGCTGGATATTAACAACGTGACGCATCTGAGAGATGCGTCACGTTGTAAAGCCCTGCGCCATCAGGAGGCGTTCCGGCGCAGGGGAGGGCGTTCCTGCGCAGGAACGGCTCCTAAAAGTGGCTGAGTGAAACCTACAAGAATTCACTCAGTCACTTTTAGGCCAATGCTGCGTCAAAACCCTGCGCCTGCTTGAAGCAGGCGCATGGCTTAATGCAGGATTGGGGAGATAGGGCCCCCCAGAGCATTGCTGGAGCTGCGTTGCAAGCTCGATGCAGCTCCAGCAATGCGCTACTTTTACGGCATAGATGCGTGACGCATCTGTGCCATTTTTGCCACATGGTGCGCCGCATTGTAAATGCGACGCACCGTGGGTGGCTGAGCTGCGGCGCACAATAACTGGCGCATCCCTGGGGATGCGCCAGTTATTGTAAATCTGCCCCTATACATTTAGCCAACGAGGGAGCACTTACTGATTAGACAGTAGAAAGTACTCCAGTTGAGTAGAGGTATTGCACAAAGAGGTGGCATCTTCGTGGACAAACACGCAGGGCTTGTTTTTTGTGCCCTTCTGCCCTCTGTTAGACTCGTTTTTCCCTTGTTTTTCTGCCCTTCTGCCCTCTGTTAGACTCGTTTTTCCCTTGTTTTTCTGCCCTTCTGCCCCCTGTTAGACTCGTTTTTTGTGCCCTTCTGCCCTCTGTTAGACTCATTTTTCCCTTGTTTTTCTGCCCTTCTGCCCTCTGTTAGAACAGTTTTTTGTGCCCTTCTGTCCTCTGTTATTCCCTTATTTCTGTGCCCTTCTGCCCTATATTAGACTCGTTTTTTGTGCCTTTCTGCCCTCTGTTTTTTCCTTGTTTTTGTGCCCTTTTGCTCTATGTTAGACTCATATTTTGTGCCCTTCTGCCCTCTCCTAGACTCGTTGTTGTGCCTTTCTGCCCCATTAGACAACATTTTTGTGCCCTTCTGCCCTCTGTTGGACTCGTTTTTCCTTTGTTTTTCTGCCCTTCTGTCCTCTGTTAGACTGGTTTTTTGTGCCCTTCTGCCCTCTGTTAGACTCATTTTCCCCTTGTTTTTCTGCCCTTCTGCCCTTTGTTAGACTGCTTTTTGTGCCTTTCTGCCCTCTGCATCACCACATCATCACTCAGCGCTACCCCAGCATCACTCAGCACCACCACATTATCACTCAGCATCACCACATTATCACTCAGCACCACCACAGCATCACTCAGCACCACCACAGCATCACTCAGCACCACCACAGCATCACTCAGCGCCACCACAGCATCCCTCAGTGCCACCACATTATCACTCAGCACCACCACAGCACCACTCAGCACCACCACAGCATCACTCAGCACCATCACAGCATCACTCAGCACCACAACAGCACCAATCAGCACCACCACAGCATCACTCAGCACCACCCCAGCATCACTCAGCACCATCCCAGTATCACTCAGCACCACCACAGCACCACTCAGCATCACCACAGCACCACTCAGCACCACCACAGCACCACTCAGCGCCACCCCAGCATCAATCTGCACAACCATTCAACAACAACGGTTCAAATATGTTCTCTCAATGTTTCAAACTTTATTACAAATGTCACAAAAAGATGTTAATATTTCACTTCTGTTCTTGGATTTTCATCACAATAAAATACACTGGACATAATCTTCACAAAAGTTATTTACAAAAGTGTAAGCTATTGCCATTATAAATTAAAATCACTTTTATTTAAGTATTAATTATTTAAAAAAATTAAAAGCCATTGTAATTTGTAATATCAATACAGCTAAGTCACGTAAACAAATGCTATAGGTGTCACATTTGCGAAAGTTATAACTATTGGCATTGTAAATGACAAAGCTATTAATTTAGCTATTTTCAAAACCAACACATAAATAAAAAAAATTGTCATTTACAAGACCAATAGCTCAAACCGTCCTAATGTGAGACCTATTGCATTGCAAATGCTTGTTTTTATATCTGTCAGTGCTTCCTGTTGAGGTTTAATTTTCGTGACAGGCGCCTCATTGCCTACTTGTAACTATTCTCTGACCCTGCTTCAAGGGTCAGAGCAGGGTCAGAGAATAGTTGCAAGTAGGCAACGAGGCACCAGGAAGCACTTACAGGCTTACAGCAGCAGGTGCCCAAGTTGAAGTTGATTTCTTTGTAACCCTTAAAAAATTAGCTTCAACTTTTGCAACTGCTGCTTTAACCCTGTAGTGCTTGGCTGAAAATTCGTCCCTGCTGATTCGGGGATTTTACCGTGATTTTGTGAGATTCGCGGATCGCGAAATCGCAGAAAATCCGCAAATTCCAGGAGCGGAATGAATTTTCAGCCCATGCTTACATTTCACCAAGGCACACACATTCTTTTTCAAGACCGGATGAGTTTTGGACATATATGAATAACGAGATGTTCATCCCACTCTCTGAACTGTTTGTTACATTGATTGCCCTACAATGGGGTAGCACCCGTCAGGAGAACGAAGTACAAAGAAGTGAAACCGAATCATGTTGCAGTTTCCACGTGGACGGAGAAAGATCTTGGTTCGGGAGATCAAGTGGTGCTTAAACAGATGAAAAAAGGACATTAAAACATTTCCTTTATAATAAGTACCAGCAAATGGCGTATAATAGTAATCATTCCCATATGCTGGTGAGCACGTAGATTATGTTTATGTAAAATTGAGTTCCTCATAAGTGAATTGCATTGTGGGCAGTGGAGTTCTGTTCACTTAGTTAGAAGTTCATAGTAGCACTCTGGCAGGAAATTGTTGATTTTTGCACCAATCAGGAGGCACTAGTTCAGGAGAATATGTTTAAAAAGAAAAGGAGGAACAACGGGGTTACACACACTAACCGATATGGGAGGACGGAGTAGTTTGAACATCCAAAGCAGGTACGTGAATGATAGTTTTGTGAGTTAAGATATAAAATGAAGTGGAGCGGAGTTCTAAATAAAAAAGAACAGGGAGCTTTAGGGGAGTCATGGAGGTGGGAAATGTGGTTGAGTAATTGTTAGTTTATAGTAACACTGAGGGGAGAAATAGAATGAATGCGGAAGGGGGCGGGTGTGAACATGGATGGGGAGTTTAAAATAAAAGAGATTCACGAAGGTGTGTGGTGATTGACATGGCCATAAGGAAGGGGAAGAAATGAGAGGCTGAGCACGGAGGAAATAAAGCGTTACATAATAGAATGTGTTTAGCAGAGTGAAGGGTGCATTACGTGAACAGGGTGTCAATATTTACTTTAATTATTCATTTTGTTTGTATATGAACACAGCATGGAATTTAGGATGGGCTCAATAGTTATAGGATTTGCATAAGTTGCACATTGTATCAGTGTTCAGTTTGGTAACAGCGTTATGTTTTATTGTAATTTTATAGTGTCCCCTGGGCGCTTGCAGCCCAAAATGCATTGGGTTTTGAAATAAACACTGATTGGAACGAACCTTTGCATCTGTCTTGTTTAAGCAAGAGGTCCGGATGGGCACAGTTTTCACATGAGAAGTCTGGAAAATGGCAATATATCCCGCGTGTGGATTATAGTCAAGCTGAGCGACAACACAGTAGTAAAATGTTGGAGTAAATGTGATAAATGGATTAAAAATGGAGTAACAGTTTAATAATAAGCCGTGAAGGTGCAACATAGCTGTGCGGTTGGTTTGGGACGAGAGGTCACCCCATCTCATCACATTGTGATGGTGCAAGGGACCTCATAAATGAGGCCCGCAATTTATTTCTCTTTGTAGTTCCATCGTGCAACCAGGTAATTGCATTTCTCCCAGCAACCCCGACTGCAGAGAAAATGCTGTACAGAACAGAATCAACTTTAGTGCCCAAAATAAAATCAGCTATATGCTGATCTCAAAGTGCCTAAGAACCTGTAACCTCGTTACACAGTTGTTTGTGGGCACTAAAAGTGCAGACAATGGTGCAGGAGCATCCTATTCTGCAGGGACTCCATGCCTGGCCCGAATTGAAATTCGTTTCTTGTTAAGATATATTTTTAACAACTAAGAAAAGTTTTCACTGATAGTATTTCTTAAGTTGCTAACTGAACAAACTTCAATGTCTTCTTTTTTACCAGTGGTGGTAATTGCCCAGGGTGCAAGAATTAAGGCATAATTGTAATACTGCTAGACAGGATTGTACTACAGAATATCAACACCACCAATTTCTTGGTACAAAAATACAGAGGACAAAATATAGAAAGGTGCGTGCATATAGGGAAGTACACCTTTTATATTGTAACTCCACAGATTAGTCCCTTGAAGATATATGTACCACATAGAAACATATGTGAAGTTAGAAGTACAAAATCTAGTTTTACCAGTTGTTATTTTATTTTCGATATTCTCTTCTCGATATTGAGTCCCATTGATATTGTGGTTTCGACATTCAGGGGGCACATCCTAGTTGGTAATCCTGACAGCGCAGTCATTTACCACATATTGGTAATTTTTTGTAATTAGTGTCATATGAGCACAGGTGGTTGGATCTAGACAGGGGGATGCAGCTACAACAGCACAACCAGCTGCCTGAGTTGGAGAACACGGGACACATATAAAAAGTATGGAATTGCTCACAAACAGTATTATTTGCATACTTTGTAACTACTTTGAATACTTTCTTACTATTTTCAACTGAAACCATTTTTAGTTCCAACAGTGAACCTCAGTTTTTCAAATGTCCTCTTACTGGGTTCTTGATATAAATATATGTAAATCATTATAAGTGAAGATGAGATGGAGTGACACATGAGCACCTACAACGTCCTAACTTCTAGAGCTCAGGACAGCACGTCTGGAACGTGCAGAGATAATGAATTCCCTTTAAGGATTTCTCAGTGGAGCTCAGTCTCCTACATGATGTGACAGAGCGGATAATCCATGTGAATCAAGGGTCATTATCTGCTTAATGCCTCCTCGTCTGTGCACGTACACATGCACTGATTAATTGAAATTCATCTCCAGTTGAGTGTAATTGGCCTGCATTGATTGTTTAATCTTCCTGATAGATAATGCTTCAGGAGAGCCACTGCTGGTTTCCACTGGTTTTATGTCTACACCACATGCCAGCTCAGAGGCGTAGGAACTGCGGAGGGTGGGTAACGGGGTAGGGATTAGCCTCCCAGAACTTGAAGTGGGAGGAAATCAGAGGGTAATGTCTCAACCCGATTTTGGAGTGGAAACTGGACTTTAAACACCAGTGAAACATTTCTCCCTGAAGACATACTGCAGACTCCAAGCCTCTTTGAAGCGCTGTTACCTCTAGAGCAAACTTTGCAGGGACTCCAAGTCTATTAGTTTTAATATTTATTTAATTTAGTTCACCTAAATTGGTTTTATTTGTCAGGTCAGCTGAGCCAGCAATGACATTAACATACAAATAGCATCTTAGGTGTGGCTCAATACCTCAATGACCACAATTAAATATTTTTTTTTGTTTAATAATTTTTATTGAAGTTTCAAGGATAAAACAAAAACAAAAATTAAAAACATTATCAGAGCAGAAAACATATTACAAATAATAGATAAACAATCAAGATATAAGTGTAGGATGAGAAAGCAATAGAGGAAAGAAAAAGAAAAGGTGAAAGAAAGGAAAGGGAAAGCAAATATTAGAGAGAATAAAAAAGAAGATTTCAATGTTCAAAAATCAAATATGAGAGTAAGAAGAAGAAGCAGTTTAAAACATGAGTGCATGTGTAGAAAGATAAGATGTAAATGGTAGCCAGAGAAAATCAGATTTAATTTTCTGAGAGAGTATGGAAGAGGAGACATTAGCAATTCTATGTTCATCACAAATAAGGTTCCACCAAGACAATGAGGATATTTTGGAATTGTCTTTCCAACATGACAAAATAAATGTTAATGCTAATGGAATAAAAAAGGTCAAACAATAGAGAAACAGGAGCAGAGTCATCTACATCAGGTGAAGATGAACCTAGAAAAACATTTTGCAATGATAATGTACTATCACATTTAAAAATGTTCATGCATATAGACCAAATAGATTGCCAAAATGTCAATACATTAGAACAGTTATAAAGTTGATGTCTTGAAGTGCCGGTGTATTCAGAACAAGACCAGCACAAGGGCGAAGAGGAAGGGGAAAACTTGGATATACAAACAGGAGTAATAACTGCTCTATTGTAAATAAAATAGAGAGATTGAGTTATATGAGCAGCAGCAGAAACTTTGAATAACTTAGACCATAATTTATCCCAAACAGAGACAGGAAGTGATATGGATAAGTCTGTTTCCCAAGCAATTTCAGTAAGAGATTTGGGTCTTTCAGTATCATGTAATAACTAAGCATGGGCGAATTTTGCGAATCTCGCGTTCGCGAATTTTGCGGATTTGCCAATTGGCAATCCGCAAAATCCGCGAATTCTCGCGAATTTGCGGATTTTTTTTTTTGTGTTCGCAAGTGTTTCTACCAGTTCGCGAGGATTTGGTACTAGTTCGCAATTGCAAACTTACTTGTCGGCTCGCAACGGTCGTGACTATGTTGTTTCTACGTCTGGTTCATCATCACAGCCTCCCAGCACCCTCAGTTTCACCACTGGCACCCTCTCTTTGACCCATGCCACCCTCTGTTACATCAATGCCACCCTCTGGTTCATCATCACTGTAGAAGATGGGGGGGGGGAAAGCAAGCCCACCTGCCCTGCTTGAACTGACATGAATTAATTTGGGGTTAGTTTATTAACAACACCTGCCCTGCCCCAACTGACAATAATGAATTAGGGGCTAGTTAATGTGTCACTGAAAGAATTTCAAGTTCCAGCCTGGCACCTGCTTGTCTGCTCCTTTAGCTGTAAATCAGGACCTTTGTGGCATACAGTTAAGGTCAGAGCAGGGTCACACAATAGTTGCAAGCAGGCAACCGAATTCTGGAGGGCCCCCTCAGGAAGCACTACAGAGAATCGTTACAAATCATGAGGTTGACCTTTTGCACCTGCTCATTGCTTTTGCTTTTGCTGAAATCGTTTTTCGTTTTTTTCGCGCTATTCGCGGGGCGCGGCGTCGTGCGAAACCGACCGCGGAAGCCGCCAATTCGTGCGAATGAGCATTTTATTTTTTTGCGGCTTGTTGTTTCGCGAGTTTTTTTGCAGTATTCGCGAGCCGCTTGCAGCGCAACACGCAAATTTACCCCAAGGTCGAGTACGGGCGCGGCCATTTTGTTTGCGTGACGTATTTCCGTTTCCGCCCGCTATGTATAATCTCGCGCAGTAAGCGCATTGCGAGTAGAGGTTCGCACGAGATCGCGCGGGAAATCTAGAGGTTCGCACGAGATCGCGAGGAAAATCTCGCGCGAACTTACTTTCGCGCTCGTGAACGGGCGCCGGCCATCTTGTTTTTCATTCATTTCCTGTGTCTGGGCATGGTGTTTAATCCTCTTGGTATCTTTGCCATCCTTTGCTTGTTTTCAGTTTTTTTTTTACGATTTTGCTTCTTATCTATCCCTCTCTTTTCCTAGCTGTATATTTTTGTCTTTTCTGCTATTTTTCTTTACTTTTAAACTACTTTTTTAAACTCTTTTCTTTTCTTCTTCCCTATCCTATTCTTTCTTAATTTTCTACTTCTTCCTACCTTACCTGCCCAGACCATGGTCAAGCCAGGCGCCGTGAAGCTGCCCAGGCACTTGAGGGCCGCAGCGGCGGCGGGGAGTAGTGCTGGACCCAGTGCCAGGACAGCATGCGGGAGATTGAGGGGGGAGCAGGTGACGCGACGGGAGATATTCAGCCCGGAGGAAGTGGGCGCGCTGGTCTACTTCGTCCAGCGCCGCCTGCCCAGGACCATTGCGGGAGGCGGCAGGATCGCGGCCGGCGGCTACAACATGCGGGAGCGCCGGAAGCGGTGGGAGAAGGTGTGCTGGGCCATATCCCACCTCTACGGGGTCCAGCGCACCTACAGCCAGGTCACCCATCGCTGGACGGACCTCCTGGACCGCGAGCACGACCTGCTGGACCAGCTCGGCTTGGAGATCCCCGGGCTTGGTGAGTAGTAGTAGCCATTTAATCACTCACTACTATGATGTTTTCTCCTGCTCTGTGTTGTTGTATTGCAAATATTTGTTTTTTACATGGAGCAAGCCAATAATGCCGCTGATGACGATTACATTGTAGTTAAATTATATTTCAAAATCTTCTGTGCATTTCAGGTGCACTGCTCTCCTTCTCAGTGGCGTTGCTACTATGCTTATTTGTTTTCTATTTCGTGGTCTCATTGGCCTGAGTAACTATTATGTATGAGTGTACGTTACAGAACTGCGTAATGCTAGACACTAGGGGGCAGATTACATTTACAAGCCCCTTGCGCCACGTTTACGTTGCCTTGCGTGACGCAACAGCGGCGTAAACGTGCCGCATCCCTGCGAGTCATTTACGACTTGACGAATCTTGGGAGATGCGTCACGTTATAAAGCCATGGGCCTGCACCACAATGGGTGCGTTCCTAGTACGCAGGGTGGGCGGTCCGGCGGCTGTGCGCCTCGCAAAATTGCCTGCGTGAAATCTACAAGATTTAACGCAGGCACTTCTGCGACGCTGCTACGTCAATTCAATTCCTTATGTCTGCTCGAAGCAGGCGAAAGGACTGACACAGCATGTTAAGTATTGGGTGGCCCTGAGCATTACTGGAGTTGCATTGCGTTGGCGACGTGACTCCAGCGATGCGCCGCTCTTACGTGACGAGATGCGTCACGCAAGTGCCTACCCTTGCGCCAGGGTGCGCCGCATTGTAAATGAGGCGCATCTGCCGTGTCGCAAGGGTAGTTTTGCGTGACGCATTTGATCTGGCGCATCTCTGGAGATGCGCCAGAACGCGTAAGTAAGTATGCCCCTAAGGGGCAGAATTGCAATTACCGTCGCATCCCTGCAAAGTAGCAGGGATGCGCCATTAATTGTGCGGCCCGCTACCACCACCAAACATGGTGCGCCGTATTTGCAATGCGGCGCACCATGGGCCCAAAACGTCACCGAAGCTTTACTGCTGGAGTTGCGTCGCAACGATGGCGCAGCTCCAGCAATGCTCTGGGGTACCCTATCTCCCCAATGCTGGGTCAAGCCGTACGTCTGCTTCAAGCAGGTGCAGGGTTTGTGTGACGCATCATTGTCCTAAAGGTGACTGATTGAAATTTTGTAGATTTCCCTCAGCCACTATTAGGATGTGTTCCAGCGCAGGAATGCCCTCCCTTGCGCCGGAACGCCCCCTGATGGCGCAGGGCTTTATAACGGGATGCATCTCCCAAATGCGTCAGGTTGTTATAATATTATACGCCGCACCATGGCGCCCTTTTTTATTTAGCTGCTGCGTCACAAAAGTCACGCAAGAACGGCGCAAAAGAGCCGCAAGGGGCTTAAATCTGCCCCTTCCTTTGTACCCCTGACAATAAGAAAAATAGTGGCGGTGGATTGATAGTTTGACTATTTAAATGACTGGTAATGTAGCAGGCAACTGTTAGTGTTGTCACTGATCTGACTGAAATCACAATGGAGTTTGTCTGTCACTTTGCGTCTTGCCTGCGGACTGCTGCCTGCCAGTCCTAGGTGAACGTTTCAGTACTTTGTTTAGTGAGTTACGTGACTTTCGAAGTCACAGGTCCGCAAATAAATGAAAACTAACCCTAATCAATATAATTTCGAGGAAATATTTTGTTATTGTTCTTTTGAAATGTTTGATTTGGTTGACATTGACAAGCAACAATCATCCATGTTTTCTGTTCTTTCTTTCATGTTGTACGTCAGCTCCCCCCAGGGGCGAGAGGAGGACACAGGAGCAGCAGGCGGCGGATGCTGTTCAACAGGGCCAGGATCGGGCAGGCGAGGGCTCCTCTGCTGGCCCCAGTAAGTTTTCATTTTAGACTAGTGCCTATTTTTCCTAGCGTTCCTCATTTGACTTTTTTCAAAATTGTCTTTGCTCTTCTTGTAGACTGTATCTAAATTCTTATCCTGCCTCTACTATGACTCCCTGTGGTATTACTAGATTATTCTTATTAGTCTGTCTGTGTAGCTAACTAAGATTGCACGGTTGGCGAAACTCCCATGATTCTAGTCAGCAATAGCTCTATCAACTTAGTGCAGTCCTCTGGGATTGTCCATAATGTCTTTTGAAGTGTTCTATCTGGACTCATGCTTGCAAAAATTGCAAAACCTTTCGCTCAGTCACTCTAGTCTGGTCCAAAATACACAGATTGTATTTAAGTTTAAAAGCTTTATTAAAAGTAAACACATTTATTAAAATGAAGTCATAATAAAACTAAACGTTTAACTGATAATGGAAAAGTGGTTAGTGCTGACGATTAATTGAAGACATTTCTTGTGGTCGAGCCGAGCTCTCACCTGGTTTCAACTTGATCTTGTTGTTAGAAGTCCATCTTCTGTCTGTGTGGAGAAAAATGGTGCGTGTTAAAAAAACAGCCTTCATCAGTTGTGCCAAAAAGTGCAGCAAGACAACCTTCCCTGGAAAAAGGGACATTTTTTTTAACTTTAACGTAGACAGTCACAAATTACATTGTTTTCACATGTCTTCATTCCTAGACCAAAGACTAGTGAGTGCTTTATTCTAACATTCTTAAATGTACTTTGTAGGTGGAACATCTGGTGGCGGGGCCAGTGTGGAGGTGGTGGTGCTCGACACGGAGGCGGAGGGCGATTCTTCAGGGGAGGAGGTGGCGGCTGTGAGAGTTGAGACGGTGGTGGTGGCGGCCAGAGGTAAGCTCTTATATATTCCTTACTTATTGAGATTGAAGACTAGCTGGGAAGGCAAGAATATGAGATGCATGGCTGGGTGAATGATGAAGCAATGATGGGTGGAAGGACAACAGCCTGGGTGGGTGACACAGAAACTGTATGTGTCCATATACCTGGATCATGCTACTATCTGACTCTTAGATAGCATATGTGTATCTAGAGCAGGGGTACTCATAGTACGGCCCGCGGGCCGGTGGTGGCCCGGCAAGCCTTCCTTGGCGGTGCGCAGACCTTGCAGACAATCACTGCTCCCCCGGCCCCCACAGAGCAGAGGCTTTTTTGTATTTCACCTGTTAGCGCCCCTGCATCTCCACTCTGACAATCACTGCTCCCCCGGCCCCCACAGAGCAGAGTGGAGATGCAAGGCCACAAAGAGGTGAAATAGAACAAAGCCTCTGTGGGGCCGGGCAAGCAGTGATTGTCAGGGTGGAGAAGCAGGGGCGCTACAACAAACAAAGCCTCAATAATATGTTAATGGTCTTTTAAAGACCTGTTAAGTACTTTGGTGTTGTTGTCTGTGTGTGCGCGTTGAGGAAGCGGTCTCAACCCGGGCTGAAGGCTGACACAGATAGACACACACACAGTGAGATGACAGAGGGGGAGGTAGAGGGAGGGCAGGAGGGAGAGAGAGATGGAGAGGGAGGGCAGGAGGGAGAGCAGGAGGGAGAGAGATGTATGTAAATGCTGGGTCTGGTGGCTCAGTGGGTGAGGGCATCTGCTGCAGGGACCTGTGTGCAACCTCATGGTCACAAGTTATCGTTTTGCTTTAGCCCCGCCCCCTCTGACTCCGCCCCCACCAGTGCGGCCCTCGGCCCCAAACTACACTGTAAATGTAGCCCCTGAGAGAAAGTTTGTGAGTACCAATGATCTAGAGAGAGTAGACGGTCAGTGGATGAACTAAGTGTAACTTTGAAGAGCATGTAACACTGCACCCGCACGTCCGTTCCAGTGTAGGAAAGGCAAGGAAAAGAACTTTTAATTTTGTCCAAATACTACCATCAATAGTAGCAGTAGTTTGTATTGCAAGCACTGCATAGATCCGGTTATTACGGTGGCCACTCCCTACCTCTCTTAATAAGTTTAGTAGTACTCAGTCATTCATGTGTGGATGTATCACTGGTCACTCAATAAAAAGCAAAGCACCTAAAGTCATCCCATATATAAGCAAAAACATCCCATGTGAAGTGATAGATAATCAGATTATTTATCTTCTTCAATTTTCCATTTCTAGTACTCATTTCCACTGTAGGGTGAAAGTTAAATTAATTAAGCAGTAGCCCTTGAGTTGTAACAGAGTATTCTCAGTGCCACCCGTAATAGAAAAGTAAGAGCTTCACCACCTGCATGTACTGGACGGGTACAGTAACGCAACGCAAGTCTAGGTCACTCTTCATGGCGTGCGTCTCTTTTTCTCGGGTGCAAGTTTACTGCGCTGGCATTATGCCGGCTTGCAGAAGATAACGTACCAATTTTCCAAAACAAGAGACAAGAAGAAGAATAAGACTGGTGTACTTTCATAGTCGACTCCAATGGAAGTCCATAGTGCTCGTAGAATTTGTTCCTTAAACTCCCACTAATGTTAGAGCAAGGATGAAGAAGTGTGAGGTTAGATAGATACTGGCCTCAATAGTTATGTAATGCGTTTGCAAGTTGCTAGTTGTAGTGCAACACAAATTTCTGCTGAATGATTGAGTTAATCTTAAGGAGCATTGGTTACAGACTATGTCTTTCTTTCTTCATATAGGTTCTCCTTCCAAACGAACAAGGAGGAAGGAGCTGGCTAGAGCGGCCCGGCAACGGAGGATCGATGCCACTGTGGCCGAATATCGGCGGCTGGTGGCCCTGGAGGACGAAGAAAGTGTGCAGTCGACCACAACAACTACGTCGTCTGCATCGGCCTCCGTTCCCCCACGGGCTGCCAGTGCCACCCAGCACAGTGGTCCACCCAGACTGAGCCGGGCTGCCAAAGCCAAACGCCACCGCCGAGTAGCAAGGACAACAGCTACAGCTTCCTCTCACAGCCGTTGCACCTACAAGGCATTGAAGGCACGCCTGCGCCGCAGTACCCTGATGGTGTCCCGCCTCCAGCAGGAGCTCCACCACTTTTCCAACCAGTTGGAGGGGCTCCGCGTAGAGCACGCCTTGCTCCGCCAGGAGCATGATGCCCTGGCCCAAAAAGTTGACAGCATCCGCCCATAGTGTCCCTTGCCCCTTTTTTAGAGACTTTTGGGGGGTGGGAATTGGGAGTTGGGTTTTTGGGGACTTTTGAAGGACAATCGTTGGGGTTAGGGAGGGTCTTGCGGGAGATTATTTTGTTAGGGATATAAATATACTTTTTCAAACTTTATCTGAGCATACCCGTTTCTTACTGCTTGCCTGGTGGGTGGGGGTTTAACGTTGACTTTGTTTTCCTGAAAGTTTAGTTCCATTTTCTTCCTTTAAGTGTAAAGGCCCACATGTTTTCAACACTAAGTGCCTCTCACAGACGAAGTGAATCCAAGAGTCCTAGGACTTTAGTAGTACTACCTTCAGTCTCTCGTCTCTCGTACTAATACTCCATTATACCCCCAAACCACCAAATGCTTATCTTACCTGTAATTTGTGTTTGAAAGTAGGGCTAGACCCAGGGCTGGCTCCACGGGAAACAGCGAATATGGTTGGCAATCTTGGTCGGATAAAATTTCCTCATAGCGGTGGTACTAGTGGTGTGACACAGTGGCAGTTGCATGCCTATGAAAAAAAAGAAAATGAAATCTGGTTTGTCCTCCTGAGCAATTCAACGGTACAACTGAGAATATAGCAGGTGACAGAAGTACAGTAGAACAGTGCCACATTGTAGCCTAACAAATGGTAAAGTATAACTACTAATTCGGTTGAAGTTCTTTCACATTAGCAATGGTTCTTTGTCAAGCAGAGTAAGAATATATCCTCGGATTTCTTCACCAGCCTGTTGCTATCACCTTATCCTCCCCAGCAAGTGTGTGGATTTATTGCTGTCATTTAGTCACACATCAATCAAAACCACACAGCCCGGGGGAAGAGGGTTAGGGTTTGAAAAATGGATGGGTACGGGGGTTTTTGGGAAAGGTTTTGGGAGACAAGAAAAAATAGCACAGCATAGACAAACAATTGTGAACATAAACAAATCTTTGGGTACAAACCTATCCATCAATCTTTGAAAGTGCATGCACTACTGCATACATGTCAGTGAAAAGTAAGTAGTACATTCGACAACTGTGGAAGAAAGAATGCGACAGTACAGGGCCTGTGTGGAATTATTGATAACGATATTCAACATAAGGTCTCTGTACTTAGCCAGATACCCGAGAGCCTTGCTGGTCACTATAAATCCATTCACAACAACACTCAATGGGGTTGGTCTGGAAGGTATAGTAGATAGAAAAGGAGAAATTGCTTTTTTTCTAGGTGTCCCCTCACTCACCAGGGTTGCCCCTTGGTGACATGCTTCATCATTGGGGCCATCCCAGTCCTCTACGGCCTGGGGCGTGCTGGGACTTGCGAATTACGTAGGAGCACTTACAAATGACTATGTGTGGTGCAGATGTGATAGTGGAGTGGACTAAGTGATGTGTTAAGGGATCAATTTAGAAGCAGAGAGAGATCCAAGAAATGCAGTCACAGTCAGAGAAAAAGGCAAGGGATACTGTATCTATGTGGTTGTAGTGGTCCTGTTGGAAGTGGTAAGTAAGTTGCCTGCAGAAAAAAAATCCTCCTTTTAGCGGCACTCCTCCATTGCAGCCGACGCTTCGTCCATCGATGTTGGTCACCAGAAGACACCCTGTAAAAAAAAGCACAGCATAGACAAACAATGGAACATAAACAATTCTTGGGGTACAAACCTATCCATCAATCTTTGAAAGTGCATGCACTACTGCATGCATGTCAGTGAAAAGTAAGTAGTACATTCGACAACTGTGGAAGAAAGAATGCGACAGTACAGGGCCTGTGTGGAATTATTGATAACGATATTCAACATAAGGTCTCTGTACTTAGCCAGATACCCGAGAGCCTTGCTGGTCACTATAAATCCATTCACAACAACACTCAGTGGGGTTGGTCTGGAAGGTATAGTAGATAGAAAAGGAGAAATTGCTTGTTTTCTAGGTGTCCCCTCACTCACCAGGGTTGCCCCTTGGTGACATGCTTCATCATTGGGGCCATCCCAGTCCTCTACGGCCTGGGGCGTGCTGCGACTTGCGAATTACGTAGGAGCACTTACAAATGACTATGTGTGGTGCAGATGTGATAGTGGAGTGGACTAAGTGATGTGTTAAGGGATCAATTTAGAAGCAGAGAGAGATCCAAGAAATGCAGTCACAGTCAGAGAAAAAGGCAAGGGATACTGTATCTATGTGGTTGTAGTGGTCCTGTTGGAAGTGGTAAGTAAGTTGCCTGCAGAAAAAAATCCTCCTATTAGCGGCACTCCTCCATTGCAGCCGACGCTTCGTCCATCGATGTTGGTCACCAGAAGACACCCTGTCCACTGCCTGCCTGATGCTGAATTGTGGCTCGCTACTGTGAAGCCTGACTCCATCCTTTTTTCCCCATTGCAGAGACTGAAACCCGGCCTGTAATTATTCAACGAAAAACAGGAAGTGATATAATATTACAAAACCACTGATAAATAAATATAAGGTATGTAGGCTGTGGAGTGCAAAAAGTCACAATTTGATTTTCCTAGTAGACAGTACAATATTTTTGAAAGTGCGTACTCTGAGTCACCTTTTGAAGGATAAATAAGTATGGGCAAATTAATGTAGCGGATCTTGCCCCTCAAGCTAGGTGTACTGTAAACTGTGTTTTAGAACAAAATTAGATCTTCCTAGCAGTGCTCCCACCCAGACCCTTACTAAAGCCAGTCGCAAAAATGTAGAAGACCCCCAATCAAATCTCAAAAAACGAGGCCTAGCAGAAAACTGGTGACAAAACTTACTTTGAAAGTAAAAGTAGGCCGAAATACCCCCTTCCTAATTACCCCTTACCCACCGTGGATTGCATTCAAACCACTTGCAAGCAACCAAGCAAAAGTAGCCATAGCCAGCATCGCTCCAAGACTCGAAATCCCCCCCACTCAAACACATGCAATAGAAATACTGCTAACCCTAACAAACCCTAAGTTAAGAATAGTGGCAAAGGCTTTCTTTAACTATGCCAAATCCCCCCTTTCCCACCATGTATTTTCTTCAAATGACTTGCAACCAAAATTACACATTCTCACGAGTGCTCTAAGACCCCAGAACTCAGTTGCAAAAATCTAGAACACCCCGAAACACATGCAATCCTGCTGCTAGGGCTAACCCTAACGAACCCTAAGTTACAAAAAGTGCCAAAAGGCTTTTCCGCGAGGATTTTGTCCCAACCACTTCTACCCGGTATTAGACCTTCCCAGGAATGCCCCAAGACACGCCAACCCACCCGCCAAGAAGCATAACACCCCCAAACAGGCCAAAAGCATAATCTCATACTTGCAATATTTCTCGGCCTTCGGTCCAAACGCGCTGCGTAGCTAGGCCATAAGTCGGGGTTGCCACGACGGATTTCCTGAAAAGCAAATGCAATCAAGATTAGAGTGTCCCAGCAGTGCTCCCAGGCCACGAAACTCACCCACAAACACCAGGAAGCCCCCCAAACAGGCCCCCGAAAACGCTACATTGAGCAAAATGTCAGAAATAGCCAAAAAAAAATCGGCCTGGATTTTGTCCCAACCACTTCTACCCGGTATTAGACCTTCCCAGGAGTGCCCCAAGACACGCCAACCCACCCGCCAAGAAGCATAACACCCCCAAACAGGCCAAAAGCAAAATCTCATACTTGCAATATTTCTCGGCCTTCGGTCCAAACGCACTGCGTAGCTAGGCCATAAGTCGGGGTTGCCACGACGGATTTCCTGAAAAGCAAATGCAATCAAGATTAGAGTGTCCCAGCAGTGCTCCCAGACCACGAAAGTCACCCACAAACACCAGGAAGCCCCCCAAACAGGCCCCCGAAAACGCTACATTGAGCAAAATGTCAGAAATAGCCAAAAAAAAATCGGCCTGGATTTTGTCCCAACCACTTCTACCCGGTATTAGACCTTCCCAGGAATGCCCCAAGACACGCCAACCCACCCGCCAAGAAGCATAACACCCCCAAACAGGCCAAAAGCAAAATCTCATACTTGCAATATTTCTCGGCCTTCGGTCCAAACGCGCTGCGTAGCTAGGCCATAAGTCGGGGTTGCCACGACGGATTTCCTGAAAAGCAAATGCAATCAAGATTAGAGTGTCCCAGCAGTGCTTCCAGAGCACGAAACTCACCCACAAACAGACGGAACCCCCCCTAAGAGCACCTCAAAGGCAAGCAAGTCATCAAAAACACTAAAAATTTTCTGCCTGGGATTTGGTCCAAAACACTTTTATCCGGTATTAGAGCTTCCCAGCAATGGCCCCAGAGCCGTCAACCCAGGCGAAAACTAGTAGAAGACCCCCAAACAGCCAAAGAGCAAAAGTACAAAAATGGGGACTTAGTCAATTTTTCACAAATTTCCCAAATCACTCCGCGCGCGCTCTGCAGCTAGGCCCTAACTCCCCTCTGCCACCATGGATTTGCTTCAAACCTCTTGCAAAGTAAAGTATATATAGCCAGCAGTGAGCCCAGACCCCGAAACACACCCACAAACACCAGGAAGCCCCCCAAACAGGCCCCCGAAAACGCTACATTGAGCAAAATGTCAGAAATAGCCCCAAAAAAATTCGGCCTGGATTTTGTCCCAACCACTTCTACCCGGTATTAGACCATCCCAGGAATGCCCCAAGACCCGCCAACCCACCCGCCAAGAAGCATAACACCCCCAAACAGGCCAAAAGCAAAATCTCATACTTGCAATATTTCTTGGCCTTCGGTCCAAACGCGCTGCGTAGCTAGGCCATAAGTCGGGGTTGCCACGACGGATTTCCTGAAAAGCAAATGCAATCAAGATTAGAGTGTCCCAGCAGTGCTTCCAGAGCACGAAACTCACCCACAAACAGACGGAACCCCCCCTAAGAGCACCTCAAAGGCAAGCAAGTCATCAAAAACACTAAAACTTTTCCGCCTGGGATTTGGTCCAAAACACTTTTATCCGGTATTAGAGCTTCCCAGCAATGGCCCCAGAGCCGTCAACCCAGGCGAAAACTAGTAGAAGACCCCCAAACAGCCAAAGAGCAAAAGTACAAAAATGGGGACTTAGTCAATTTTTCACAAATTTCCCAAATCACTCCGCGCGCGCTCTGCAGCTAGGCCCTAACTTCCCTCTGCCACCATGGATTTGCTTCAAACCTCTTGCAAAGTAAAGTATATATAGCCAGCAGTGAGCCCAGACCCCGAAACACACCCACAAACACCAGGAAGCCCCCCAAACAGGCCCCCGAAAACGCTACATTGAGCAAAATGTCAGAAATAGCCCCAAAAAAATTCGGCCTGGATTTTGTCCCAACCACTTCTACCCGGTATTAGACCATCCCAGGAATGCCCCAAGACCCGCCAACCCACCCGCCAAGAAGCATAACACCCCCAAACAGGCCAAAAGCAAAATCTCATACTTGCAATATTTCTTGGCCTTCGGTCCAAACGCGCTGCGTAGCTAGGCCATAAGTCGGGGTTGCCACGACGGATTTCCTGAAAAGCAAATGCAATCAAGATTAGAGTGTCCCAGCAGTGCTTCCAGAGCACGAAACTCACCCACAAACAGACGGAACCCCCCCTAAGAGCACCTCAAAGGCAAGCAAGTCATCAAAAACACTAAAACTTTTCCGCCTGGGATTTGGTCCAAAACACTTTTATCCGGTATTAGAGCTTCCCAGCAATGGCCCCAGAGCCGTCAACCCAGGCGAAAACTAGTAGAAGACCCCCAAACAGCCAAAGAGCAAAAGTACAAAAATGGGGACTTAGTCAATTTTTCACAAATTTCCCAAATCACTCCGCGCGCGCTCTGCAGCTAGGCCCTAACTCCCCTCTGCCACCATGGATTTGCTTCAAACCTCTTGCAAAGTAAAGTATATATAGCCAGCAGTGAGCCCAGACCCCGAAACACACCCACAAACACCAGGAAGCCCCCCAAACAGGCCCCCGAAAACGCTACATTGAGCAAAATGTCAGAAATAGCCCAAAAAAAAATTCGGCCTGGATTTTGTCCCAACCACTTCTACCCGGTATTAGACCATCCCAGGAATGCCCCAAGACCCGCCAACCCACCCGCCAAGAAGCATAACACCCCCAAACAGGCCAAAAGCAAAATCTCATACTTGCAATATTTCTCGGCCTTCGGTCCAAACGCGCTGCGTAGCTAGGCCATAAGTCGGGGTTGCCACGACGGATTTCCAGAAAAGCAAATGCAATCAAGATTAGAGTGTCCCAGCAGTGCTTCCAGAGCACGAAACTCACCCACAAACAGACGGAACCCCCCCTAAGAGCACCTCAAAGGCAAGCAAGTCATCAAAAACACTAAAAATTTTCCGCCTGGGATTTGGTCCAAAACACTTTTATCCGGTATTAGAGCTTCCCAGCAATGGCCCCAGAGCCGTCAACCGAGGCGAAAACTAGTAGAAGACCCCCAAACAGCCAAAGAGCAAAAGTACAAAAATGGGGACTTAGTCAATTTTTCACAAATTTCCCAAATCACTCCGCGCGCGCTCTGCAGCTAGGCCCTAACTCCCCTCTGCCACCATGGATTTGCTTCAAACCTCTTGCAAAGTAAAGTATATATAGCCAGCAGTGAGCCCAGACCCCGAAACACACCCACAAACACCAGGAAGCCCCCCAAACAGGCCCCCGAAAACGCTACATTGAGCAAAATGTCAGAAATAGCCAAAAAAAAATTCGGCCTGGATTTTGTCCCAACCACTTCTACCCGGTATTAGACCATCCCAGGAATGCCCCAAGACCCGCCAACCCACCCGCCAAGAAGCATAACACCCCCAAACAGGCCAAAAGCAAAATCTCATACTTGCAATATTTCTCGGCCTTCGGTCCAAACGCGCTGCGTAGCTAGGCCATAAGTCGGGGTTGCCACGACGGATTTCCTGAAAAGCAAATGCAATCAAGATTAGAGTGTCCCAGCAGTGCTCCCAGACCACGAAACTCACCCGCAAACACCAGGAAGCCCCCCTAAGAGCACCTCAAAGGCAAGCAAGTCATCAAAAACACAAATAATTTTCCGCCTGGGATTTGGTCCAAAACACTTTTATCCGGTATTAGAGCTTCCCAGCAATGGCCCCAGAGCCGTCAACTCACCTGCAAAGAGGTACAACAACACCCCCACAAGTGCTGAGTCTTTCTTCATTGGGCGTAAACCAGCCCTCTGGTTTGATGGAAATAGGAGTCTGGAGGAGGAGGATAGAGGAGCATGTTCTTCTGAAATTGTGAACCTGAGGAATGCAGACTGCGGCAACTTCAAATCAATTAGCAAACCAGTGAAGACAGTTCTGCTGATGGGCTTGATTTTGTGATTATCTGATTAAAGTTTGTAATATATTAACTGTGCACAACAAAGAAAGACAGACAGACAGGAATAAAAGTGAATAGGGACGAAAAAGAAAGTTATTGATTCGTTGTCTCATTTTCAGGGCTCGGTATCACGGTCCAGGAATAAGAATAAGGCTTCGTCATCATACTCTGCGAATTCAGGCAGGGTGAGCTCAGTGTCACCTGACAGAGTAGAAATTCCCTCATCTATGTTGCTGGCCACCTCCTCTTCATCCGGCACGCTTTCTCGTACTCTGAAATCTGGTGGTATGAGGTGCTGATTCATCTTGATCATTGTTAACCTCTCCACATTTTTGGGCGAGAGGCGGCTCCGTTTGGGAGTTACAATGCCACCAGCAGCACTGAAAACCCGTTCAGAAGACACGCTTGCGAGTGGGCAAGACAAGTAGTTTAAAGCCAGGTTGGTGAGCTGTGGCCACAATTCTTTTTTCCCATGCCAATACGCCAATGGGTCAGAATTAACATAGACCTCTGTTGAGTCATTCAGATAGTCCTTCACCATCGACTCAAGGTCCTCTTCCAAGGTTCCTCCACTTTGCTTAGCTCTTGCTGTGCCTCTGACCTTTTGAGAACCAAACCCACGCAGAGCTAGCCAATCCTCTTCAGCCTCCAATGTTTCTGTTGTGTCTCGTGCAGATGATCCGGTTGCCGGTGTCTTTAACGGCTGAGAGGTCACTTGTGCCACAGCCACAGGTGCAGAAGTGGATTGTTTTGACTGGGGATGGCCTGCTGATGTACTGCCATTTCCTTCAATTTTCAGCCGTTCTGTTTCAAACTTCTTGGCTGACAAGGCTAGCCAACGTTTGTACTTTGGAACATGTTCATCATCAAAAGGAAAGAATGCTTGGCCTGCCAGCGCCTTTTTGTAGCGTGGATCCAGAATAGTAGCACAAATGTAATGCTGTTCTGAGTGGATCTTTTTAAGACGTTCATCCCCTTGTAGGAGCTCTAATAATTGCTCAGCCAGAAGCAAAGAGTCTTGGTTTTTGTCATCTTTTTCAAACACAGAACACACCTCCTTCAGTTGGTCCTCCAGCATGTACAACAATGGGATAGCTTTTCCCAAATTAGAGTCCTCCTTGCTGACTGCACGCGTGAAGAACTCAAAAGGACGAAGCATGCGTGTCAGGCCTTGAACTATGTTCCATTGCGGCCCACCCATCCTCAGCTCCTCTGTACCCTCTGTAAGGAAATATTGATCGAGTTCCATATACTGCTCATACAGACGCTCAAGCATGTAGAAGGTTGAGTTCCAACGTGTTACCACCTCCTGGATGAGTGCTTTCACTGGCATTTTACGTTGATATAGCAGGCTCCTCAGCTGCTTCCGGGCCTTAAAAGAATGGCTGAAATGCTTGCACATTTTTCGGCAGGTGTCCAATACACTGTACGCTGCACTGGCTTTATTAGCCAAGAATTTTTGGACAACCATGTTTATACAGTGCGCCAAACACGGCACTCTGAAATAATAACCGTCCCTCATGGCCTTAACTATATTGGCGCCATTGTCCGTGGAAACATAACCAACCTGGCGTTTTAGTGGGGACAGCCAGTTAAGGACCTTTGTGTTAAAGACATCCAAAATGTTTTCTGCTGTGTGACGTTTCTCCAAACCAAACATGGCTAGTGTTGCATGTTTCCGAGCAGCTTTAAAAACAATGTCCGTGTCAACACCTGCGTTTAGCTTTGCTTTAGCCCCTGAAAAAGAGACCCAGTGTGCAGTGATGCACATGTAATCAGCGCCTGCGCCACTGGTCCACATGTCTGTTGTCAGATGTATAGTGTGAACAGCACTCTTCTGCAAAGCTGCCCCAATCACCTTCAGAACATCTTCATGTAGTGCTGGAACCGCAACTCGGGCAAAATAGAACCGGCTAGGAACCTTCCATTTAGGGCAGAGCGCTGCCACTAATTCTAGAAAACCAACCCCTTCTACAAAAGAAAAAGGGAGAAGGTCCAGAGCTAGCATTTTAGCCAGCTTAGTGTTATACAGACGCGCCAGTGGGTGGTTGCGTTCATATTGCGTTTCTGTAAACAACATCTTTTTAATGTTGCCCTGGACCAAGGATTTACGGGATGATGATGATATCTTCGACCCAGTTACGCTCGCTGATGAACTTTTCCGCATTGATGTCTCACTCTCTCCCACACTCTTAGTGTGGCTCACATGGGGTGTGCTGCTGACAGGGGTACTGGGTGTAAGTGAAGTGTTTGAATCGTCTTCTTCCTCCTCGTCATCATCAGATGAAAAATCAACGTTTTCATTACGTGCAATTCGGGCTTCCTTGACCGCGTCTAGGTGCGCAAACCATTGGACAGCGTGCGTTCTCCTAAGATGACCTCTCTGGCCTCCGGTACCATAGTTGGTACCAAACTTACCACGACTAACTCGAAGCTTACAAATGCTACAAATGGCTACGTTTTCCTTTTTTGGGCAAACACTAAAGAAGTCCCAAACTGGAGACTTGAAATGTCTTTGGGGGCCGGAGGAGGCGGCGATACTGGTGGTGGTGGTCCTGCTGCTAATGCCAGATGAAGTGGAGGATGTGGATTGCCGAACTTCAGTACGTTTTGCACTTTCACCACCACGAATTGAGGTCGAGGACGAGGTGGGTACCTTCTTGCGAGGAAGAAATATGGAAGCGGTAGGTTTTGGTGTACTACTTAACTCCAAATCTAATGATTCCATTTCCATTGCCTCCTCGCCGACATCATCATCACGCTCAGCAGCTTCTCGGGATAGGGTCAAAATGTCTCTTTGCTGCATGCCCGGTGGGGCTGCAGTGACCTTTGTGATGACTGGCTCGTCGTCATCGTGAGAGGCTTCATCACCAGCAGTATCTGTCACTTCTTGTTGAGCCTCATCACACTCCATAGGTTTGAGTTTTTGGACGACCTTCCTTTTACGCTTAGGTACCGGTGTCAGATCATGGTGTGCCTCACTGTCAGACCGCAGTTGTGGTTCCCAAGACAGATCACTTGCATCAGAACGAGGTGGGCTTGAAGAAGATGTAGACACCCCCCTTGATCTTTTCCTTGCTAGGGATGTGGAAGACAATGAATGATCATCAGGAGGAGTGGCTTCCAATGATACCTCAAGTCAAGTCAAGTCATGAAATTTGTATAGCGCACTACATACCCAGAGGGTTTCAAGGCGCTTAGGAAGGGGAGGAAGATTATTTGTCATATATCCATGTTTTGAGCTGCTTTCTGAACGCTAGGTGGTTCTGGGTGAGGCGAAGGTAAGCGGGGAGTGAGTTCCATGTTTTAGCAGCCAGGTAAGAAAAGGATCTGCCTCCCATGGTGGTCTTGTTGATGCGAGGTACAGTGGCGAGGGCTTGGCTGGAGGAACGTAGTTGGCGGGAGGGGGTGTAGAAGGATAGTCGAGAGTTGAGGCAATCTGGTCCGATGTCGTAGAGTGATTTGTGTGCGTGGGTAAGCAGTCGGAAAGTGATCCTTTTATTGACGGGTAGCCAGTGGAGGTCTTTAAGGTGACCAGAAATGTGTTCGTTGCGTGGGATGTCTAATATGAGCCTGGCTGAGGCGTTTTGGATTCGTTGGAGTTTCTTCTGGAGTTTAGCGGTGGTACCTGCGTAGAGGGTGTTTCCGTAGTCCAGTCGGCTCGTGACCAGAGCGTGGGTGACTGTTTTCCTTGTTTCGGAGGGGATCCAGCGAAATGTTTTTCTGAGCATGCGAAGAATGTTGAAGCAGGAAGAGGATACGGCGCTGACTTGTCTGTTCATTGAGAGTGAAGAATCCAGAATGACGCCAAGGTTCCGTGCGTGGTCTGTCGGGATGGGTGCTTTTCCGAGGGCTTCTGGCCACCAGGAGTCGTCCCAAGCAGAGGGGGATGTACCTAAGATGAGGACTTCTGTTTTATCTGAGTTCAATTTCAGACGGCTGTCTTTCATCCATTCGGCTACTTCTTTCATTCCTTCGTGTAGGTTAGTTTTGGCGGTGCTGGGGTCATTGGTGAGAGAAAGGATCAGTTGAGTGTCGTCCGCGTAAGAGATGATGTTGAGGTTGTGTTGGCGTGCGATGGCCGCGAGGGGGCTCATGTATACGTTGAAAAGGGTGGGGCTGAGTGAGGATCCTTGAGGTACTCCGCAGATGAGTTCAGAGGCTTCGGACTTGAATGGAGGAAGGCGGACTCTCTGGGTTCTTCCGGTGAGGAACGAGGTGATCCATTCAAGTGCTTTTCCTTGGATTCCGATGTTATTGAGGCGTTGTAGAAGGTTGCTGTGGCAGACTGTATCGAATGCTGCAGAGAGGTCGAGGAGGATGAGGGCGACTGTGTCTCCATTGTCCAGTAGAGTTCGAATGTCGTCTGTTGCTGCGATGAGGGCGGTCTCAGTGCTGTGTTTTGCTCGGAAGCCAGATTGTGAGGGGTCGAGGGATTTGTTGGCTTCGAGGAAGGCGGCGAGCTGGTTGTTGACGGCTTTCTCGATGACTTTGGCCGGGAATGGAAGAAGCGAGATGGGGCGGTAATTTTTGAGTTCGGTGGGGTCGGCTGTTGGTTTTTTCAGAAGGGCGGTGAGTTCAGCGTGTTTCCAGTCTTCTGGGAAGGTAGCGGAGTTGAAGGAACAGTTGATGACGTCTCTGAGGTGCGGTGCTATGACGGAGTCTGCTTTGTTGAAGATGTGGTGAGGGCATGGGTCTGTGGGGGATCCTGAGTGGATGGAGTTCATCAGGCGGATGGTGTCCTCAGTGGAGATTGGGTTCCAGGCGTTAAGGGTGTTCACGGGGGGAAGATGGTCAGCAGATGGTAGGGTGGGTTGGTTTCCGGGTTGGTTGTCAAAGCTGTTGTGGATGTCTGCAATCTTGTTGTGGAAGAATGAGGCTAGGGAGTCGCAGAGGGTTTGAGAGGGGGTGATGTCGTTGGAGTTGGCCGAGGGATTGGAAAATTCCTTGACGATGTTGAAAAGTTCCTTGCTGTTGTGGGCGTTGTTGTCAAGACGATCCTTGAATGCTGTTTTCTTGGCTTTTCGGATCAGTTGGTGGTGAGTGCGGGTGGCGCTTTTGAAGGCGTCCTTGGTGCTGGTGGTTGGGTCTTTTTTCCAGGCCTTTTCAAGGGAG
The DNA here is from genome assembly GCF_964263255.1 of Lissotriton vulgaris. NCBI lineage: Eukaryota > Metazoa > Chordata > Amphibia > Caudata > Salamandridae > Lissotriton > Lissotriton vulgaris. The sequence goes on along the minus strand of NC_141696.1, from coordinate 92,852,130 downwards.
CGGCAGAGTTTCTTGGACTTCTTGAGATCATCGTTGAACCATGAGGCTTTCTTGCTGCCAGGTTTGCTTTGACGTTTTTTCAGTGGGGCTAATGAGTCGGCGGTGTTGGATAACCATAGGGTGAGGTTGGTGGCGGCTTCGTTGGCGTCAGAAGAGAGGGCTGGGGAGTTTCGAAGGAGCGATGCGGAGATTTGGTCCGTGGTGATTTTGTTCCAGTTTCTTTGCAGGGTAGGTTGGGAGTGGTTGATGGGTTTCGGCTTGTTGTAGGTGAAGTGAACGCAGCTGTGGTCGGTCCATAGGAGATCCGTAGTGTGGCTGAAGGAGACATGATTGCTGGAGGTGAAGATGGGGTCGAGTGTATGACCTGCGATGTGGGTGGGGGAAGTGACTAGTTGTTTAAGTCCGAGGTTGGTGAGGTTGTCCACGAGGGTGGCGGTGTTGCGGTCGTTTATCTTTTCAAGGTGAAAGTTGAGGTCTCCTATAAGAATATATTCTTTGGAGGGGAGCGCGTGTGGAGAGATGAAGTCCGTGATGTCTTCACTGAATTTTGCGCGAGGTCCCGGTGGTCTGTAGAGGAGAGTGCCTCTGAGTGTTGTTTTGGGGTCGATGTGGATCTGGAAGTGAAGGTGTTCCGAGTTGGCGAGGTTGGCGTCAGAGCTAGTAGAGATGCGGATAGATTTCTTATGGACGATAGCGACTCCTCCTCCTGTGTGGCTGGTACGGTCTTTGCGGGTGATCTTATAGTCTTCAGGGATGGCAATGGTGATGTCTGGAGCGGAGGAAGCGTTCATCCATGTTTCTGTTAGGAAGGCGACGTCTGGAGAGAAGGAGTCTAGTAGGTTCCATAGGTCAATGGCGTGCCTGTGCACCGATCGGGTGTTGAGAAGGATGCATTGTAGGTGGTTGGGGTCGGGAATCTGTGGTGTGGTTGTAGCGGAGATGTTGTCGGTGCCGACGAATTTGCAGGAGTAGCAGGAGAAAGGTCCATGGGTGTGTCCAGGAGCGGCTTGGACGCAGTTGGGGGAGCGGCCGGGGTTGAGGGCTAGGAGGGTGGCGGCATCATAGGTAATGCGGGAGGGCTGGGGAGCGCGAGGGACAGGGGGTATGGCGCTGGGCGCGGTCCAGGCGCGGACGGGCGTAGACGGGCTTACCTTTGGCGCACCTTCGGCGCGGATTGGGCGCGGTCGCTGCGCGCGGGAAGAACTGTCATATATGGATAGTGGAGGGGCTTCATTGTCGATTTCCTGATGTGCCCCTACTTCGGGAGGAACAACTATTGTGGGCACTTGTGAACCTCCATGCACCTTTGCTTGCGCATCTCCTTTTGCTGCCTCTCCTTCCACATGTACTTGGGCGTGTACTTGCACATGGTGTTGTTGTTGCGGCTGTGGTTGTTCAACACTTGTCAGATGAGTTACAACAACCTGTGTTGATTCAGGGACATTGCTGCTACTTTCTTGCGATGAGCCAACATCACTGGTCGATGGTGATTGGAGAAGTACACTGACTGCCTCTGAAGCACTCAAGGGCTTTGACTTAAGTTGGCGTGGTGGTGGAGGCACTGAACCCAATGGAGCAGGGGTGCTGCTCCCAGCTTGGTCCCCAGCAGATCCTGCTGCTGCAGGCGTACTTTTTTTTTTTCTCCCAAAAAACGTGGCGGGTGGCACACCAGCCTCCTTGGTAACTTGCTTCTTCTGCTCCTTACTAGCAACTTTCTTGCTAGAGGAGCTACGGAGACCTTTCTTTGGGGCCATCTTCTTCAGAGCAGGTCAGACAGCAGGCCGCAGTTGCACGAATTGTAGAGTTGTCTGAGGCCAGACGTGACGTCGCGTGACGTTATGCTGCACACACACACCGCTGCAGGACTTCTTCCTGGCACTGGTGGTTCTCTTGAGTCTTGTGCACCTAAAAAAAATGGAAGACAGAGGAACATCAGTTCAGTTATACAGCACAAAAAAATCGAAAAACACTGCAAAATCAGCACAATCCCAATCCATCCATGCCCTCCATAATGTTTAAATTCAAGACAACCCACAGAAAGACTAGGCCCATGCAAGACTCACTACCCCTGGGCATAAATAAAGGTTGAAAAGTAGGCAAAATAGTTGGAGGCCTAACAACAAAGCCTGCATTCAAAATGGCCACTTGCCTGCCAGCACATGGCCAGTGCCTGTAGCTGCACTCAAAATGGCCACCAGCCACATGGCCTGTCCCTCCCCATGAACACCCCCAAAAATCGAAAAACACTGCAAAATCAGCACAATCCCATTCCATCCATGCCCTCCATGATGTTTAAGTTCAAGACAGCCCACAGAAAGACTAGGCCCATGCTAGACTCAAATACCCCTGGTGAAAAGGCCACAAGTACAGGCCCAAAAAACGAAAATCACTGAAAAATCAGCACAATCCCATTCCATCCATGGCCTCCATGATGTTTAAATTCAAGACAACCCACAGAAAGACTAGGCCCATGCAAGACTCACTACCCCTGGGCATAAATAAAGGTTGAAAAGTAGGCAAAATGGTTGGAGGCCTAACAACAAAGCCTGCATTCAAAATGGCCACTTGCCTGCCAGCACATGGCCAGTGCCTGTAGCTGCACTCAAAATGGCCACCAGCCACATGGCCTGTCCCTCCCCATGAACACCCCCAAAAATCGAAAAACACTGCAAAATCAGCACAATCCCATTCCATCCATGCCCTCCATGATGTTTAAGTTCAAGACAGCCCACAGAAAGACTAGGCCCATGCTAGACTCAAATACCCCTGGTGAAAAGGCCACAAGTACAGGCCCAAAAAACGAAAATCACTGAAAAATCAGCACAATCCCATTCCATCCATGGCCTCCATGATGTTTAAATTCAAGACAACCCACAGAAAGACTAGGCCCATGCAAGACTCACTACCCCTGGGCATAAATAAAGGTTGAAAAGTAGGCAAAATGGTTGGAGGCCGAACAACAAAGCCTGCATTCAAAATGGCCACTTGCCTGCCAGCACATGGCCAGTGCCTGTAGCTGCACTCAAAATGGCCACCAGCCACATGGCATGTCCCTCCCCATGAACACCCCCAAAAATCGAAAAACACTGCAAAATCAGCACAATCCCATTCCATCCATGGCCTCCATGATGTTTAAATTCAAGACAACCCACAGAAAGACTAGGCCCATGCAAGACTCACTACCCCTGGGCATAAATAAAGGTTGAAAAGTAGGCAAAATGGTTGGAGGCCTAACAACAAAGCCTGCATTCAAAATGGCCACTTGCCTGCCAGCACATGGCCAGTGCCTGTAGCTGCACTCAAAATGGCCACCAGCCACATGGCCTGTCCCTCCCCATGAACACCCCCAAAAATCGAAAAACACTGCAAAATCAGCACAATCCCATTCCATCCATGCCCTCCATGATGTTTAAGTTCAAGACAGCCCACAGAAAGACTAGGCCCATGCTAGACTCAAATACCCCTGGTGAAAAGGCCACAAGTACAGGCCCAAAAAACGAAAATGACTGAAAAATCAGCACAATCCCATTCCATCCGTGCCCTCCATGATGTTTAAATTCAAGACAACCTACAGAAAGACTAGGCCCATGCTAGACTCAAATACCCCTGGTGAAAAGGCCACAAGTACAGCCCCAAAAAACGAAAATCACTGAAAAATCAGCACAATCCCAATCCATCCATGGCCTCCATGATGTTTAAGTTCAAGACAACCCACAGAAAGACTCAGTCCACCCACCACTGAGTACCCCTGGGCAAAAGGCCCCAAAACAGCCCAAAAATCGAAAATTCCAAAATTTTAATTGCAGCAACTGTAATGCCCCAAACAAACTTACTTGTAAAATTTCTAATCCAACAGTGATCCAAAGAAAGTCAAAAAGGCCTCAAATCCAAATATCCAGCAGCATCCACAAAAAGTAATCCTTCCAGCTCCAGACCCAAATGAAAAGTGACCAGGAGATGGACAAAGCACTGGGAGGAGCCTGCTGAACAGGAACAGGAAGTTGAAGACTGTGGGGCACTTCCTTCCTCCCACCCCCCTGCCCCCCTCCCCAAAATGGACTCCTCGCTAAAAAAGTGCAGGCAAATGTCAAACTAAGGAGTTATTCAGATAAAAATCATCATTTCTAGAAGGTTTATGCTGCTTGCTGGTGGATTTCTTGTGCAGAATTGCAAATTTTATATTTTCGCTCGCCGCATCTCAAATCTCGCAATTGCGAAGTACCGCGAGACGTGATCTCGCCGTACTCGCGTTGACAAACTATCGCTGGCAAGCCGCGATGACGTAATCGCGCTCGCCAATTCCCGCGGGATCACACAGCAAGATCCAAAATGGCGCAGCACTCGCAAACTATCGAGAAAAATAACTCGGCAAACGATGATAAACGCCGCGCGCCGCAAAAATTGTATCACCAACGCCGCGCGCCACCAAAAAAATCCGCTGCGTGCGAATTTGCGGATTTTGCGGGAAATTCGCAAATCTCGCGGATTGCGAATTTCCCAAAAATCCGCAAAATCTGCGAGCGTAACGGATTTTCCGCCCATGCTTAGTAATAACAATAGTTTATACAAATGAGAGCTTTAGGTTTGTGCTCTTGAGAAATACTATATAACGGTGTAGATGGAATAAGTGAGGGAGAAACATTTGGGAAGTTATGAAAAACTAATTGGGATTGCAATGCTGTTGAAATTAAGATGTATATCAAATAACAACTAGAGAGAAAGGGCATGAGCAGGCACTCCTGTACCCCAGTCAATATATTAACAACAACTAAGGAGTGACTAAGTGTAAACGAATAAAGAATATTTAAACTAAAAAAATCTTTTTAGTGTCTTTTTCTTCATATATATCTCTCTTATTATCCCCCCTCAAGAACAAAGAAACCCCTTAAAGAAAAATATTCCTAAGGGGAACCAATGTCCCTGTGTGATTTCCAGAAGGAAAGGAAAATCTTATCTTTTTCGTAAAAGGACCCTCACTCACCACTAGTTGGTGACATGCTTCATCATTGGGTCCCCGCTGGGGTGGCCGAATGCCCATCCCAACGTGCTACAATGCCTGATTTACAGCGGAAAGTTCAGAGGTAAAACTTCTGTTTTAGAGAAGTTTAATTTATATCCAGAAATACTGTAGTATAGCTGGACTTCATCCAAAAATGGAGGAAGGGAAGTGTGGGGATTGGACATATATATTAATATATCATAAGCATATGCTGACATTTTGGTTTCTATGGAAATATGTGTAAAGCCAGAAATATGTGTATTAACACAAATGCGTTCAAGGAAGGGTTCAAGGCATAAAGCCAATAACAAGGGAGAAAGGGGACAACCTTGATGTGTACCTCTAGATAAAGAAAAAAATCTGTAGAAATGATTTTTTACAAAAATACTGGCGCGGGGGCAGTAATATACCAATTTAACATACGAAATGAAAGTTGGACTAAAACCAAACCATTGAAGTGTTTTGAACATACCAGCCTTATTTTGGCCTCTGTGATATTTAGATTTATTTTAAGAATGACATTGCAAGCTTCAACTGTAGCAAGTTTGTTAAGTTTAGATTTGGCCTTAATCAGTTTATGAAGAGCCGAAGAAGATTTGGAAGTGAAGTATGTATGTTCCAATAATTTAAGTTGTTATAATAATGCTGTATACTTATTTTTTGCAATTTTATTTTTTGCTGCATATGAAATAGTAAAGGCAACGAAAGAGGCCTTAAAGGCATCTTAATTATTGGAAAAAGAGGTATCTGAGGGGTTATGAAACTTGAACAATTCTTTAATAAAAGCCGTGACCTCAGTAATAAAAAATAGTATCTGATAATAAAAATGATTAAGCCTCCAATAGCTACATTTTGGGTAACTTAGGGAAATGTCCAAAACAGTAAGGACAGATGCATGATCAGAGATAAAAATAGATCCAATCTCTGAGGATTGAATAGATGGCAGTAGGGATTTACTAACCAAAATATAATCAAATCTGGACCGAGTTTGATGAACATTGGAGAAAAAAGTCAACTCAAGGGAATCAGGGTTACAAGTCTTCCAAACATCATATAATGAACGAGAGGCAATGGCAGATTGAAAAGCTTTAAGGGATTTGTCTGGATTAAATTGTCTGTCAGAAAAAGGGTATATCCATTGGTTAAAATCACCAGCAACAATAATATTCTGACAATCAATGGAAGAGAGTAAAATCTTAATGTAATTCCAAAATTCAGGGTCTGGTCTGACTGGGCCATAAACATTCAATAACATTAGTTCTTTATTTTGTATAACAACCTTAGCCATTACCCATCTTCCAACAGTATCACTTTGTGTAGATAAAATTTGTACAGGCAATGACTTATGAAACAATATAGCAACACCCCCTTTCTTATTTGATGTAGGAGAAGAAACAACTTGACCCCCCATTGTCTTTTTAACTTAAGCAATCCTGTTTCTTTACAATGAGTTTCTTAATAAAGGAAACCTGTGAATTAAATTTTGATAAATGAGAAAACACCTTTTGATTTTTAACTGGGTTTCCGAGACCACGAACATTCCACGTTACAATATTACACATAAGGAAGGGATGGAGGGGTAATACATGTTGGGAGGTGGTACACTTCAGGAAAACAACTGGAAGGAGAAAAACACCACATATGAGATGAAGAAAAAATACGATATATAACAACAAAAAGCCCTAATGGACACATGCAACAAATTGAACATTGTCAAATAGAAGAAACAAACATGAAAGAAAAAAAAGAAAAAAGGAAGAGGTGAAAAGAATAGAAGAAAAAGAAGATAGATCAAGGAAAAAGATCCAGATCTAAGAGGAAACAGTAATGACAAAGGCATGGGGCAAAACAGCACTGACGATAGATGAGACGACAGAGAGGAAGATAAAAAGAGTAGAGTAATTAACAGCCATACCAAATAAGATAAAGAAAAGATACAAGAAACTTAAGAATGATGAGAAGAACCAGTTGTAGAATTTGAAAGGTTTTGGAGAAAAGACCTCAATTTAGTAGGATCATCAAAAGAACGTGTAGAACCCTAGTGAGTACTTTTACACAGGCAAGGATGAAAAATACCATAGCGAATAATCCATTGTCTCATCTAAGGACGAAGAGCCAAAAATTATTTTCTCCTTGCATTGGTAGCGTTAGAGCGATCCTGTGATAGAAAGATGGTGTATCCAGACCATATGAGGCGACGTTTTGCTTTAGCTGCAGAGAGGACACGCATTGAATCAGCAAATTCCAAAAACAACATAATAATTCCTCTGGGTCTGGAAGCATGCGGTTGAAGATGTCCAAGCCTATGTGCACGTTGGATATTTAATGAAGGTTCTGAAGGAAGATCTAAAAGTTCTGACAGGAATTTCTTTAGGAAACGAAGCATATCTGGACCTTCAAGATTTTCTGGCAGTCCATAAAGACGTAGATTATTGCGTCTATATGTGATTTTCAAGGTCCTCAGTTTGAAGTTTGAGACAATGAATTTCCTGTTCCAAAACCGGAATCTTAATAGATACATCATGTAAGTCACTAAGACGTTGCTCCATATCCAGTACATTAGCTACCATATTAATCAATCGATCTTCTATTTACTGAAGTTTCTCGTTGGTTGTGGACATAAAATAATTCAACCCCCTCACCTCATCTAAGATGATATCAAACAGGATTCTGAGAAGATAAGATGGGAGAGGGAGGGTAATTTTTGTCTCTCTTGGGCTTAGTACCTGAAGACAAGGCTCTGGCCGAGAGTGGAGCTTCCTTAGCCATCTTGAAATGTTGTGAAGGGCGAGAGGTAACTTTTAATGTAGATTTCAGTCTGCCTATAAGCTTAGTAAAAACACATCACAAATCCGGTAGGATCCAGAGAAAAAAAGAAAAAAGAAAACTCAGAGAAATATTACATCATCCTCTATCTGTACTCTAACATTTGTTGAGAAGGAACCAAGAAGAAACAACGTTGTTATGTATTTAGTATATCAAATGCCTAATTATCTAGAGGCTAGTAAGTGTGATAAAGGTGCAGCAAAAAGGAAGCCACAATCATTTTGCATGAAAAAGAGGTCAGAGGTTCAAAAAAGTAGAAAGCAGCACCATCGTGAAGTATGTCCTTTCATAATAATAAAATGACAGATAATTGTGCTAGTAGTTCGAAAGAGAACATAATAAATGCGTACATTCTACATATTAGGGAGATATGCTGTAGAGATCATCGCGTACTGAATATTGGAATATTAACATTCCTTTTGGAGATTCACAATTCCAAGGCAGGCATCCCAAACAGTGAGAGCGAAAAAATAAAAGAAAAATAAGTTTCTGCGAGTTTAAAGGTCAGAAACGCCGGTTTACCTAAAGAGAAATGTAGCAAGCGACAGCTACAAAATGGTGGCAGCACTAGTTAGGCTGAGGGAATATCACTGCCGCTGGTTCAACAAAAAGATGAAAGGTGTTCAGAGCAGCTCCATCTGCTGTCCGACCTTTCAGACATCGGATTCCCGCATCTGTTTCTTCTGAAGTCCTGAAATGAGGCTTAATTTAGTAGAAGAGTTCCGCGTTCGAGCGGAGCTCAAGTCCAAGCCACCATCTTCCGCAGCGCGTGACCACGCCCATTCCACAATTAAATATTTAGCAAAACAACTAGGTCCTGAGGCCCGCAGTGTTGGCGCCATGGGTTACCACACTTAAAGGAGGCCCATGGGGTGAGCAGAAGGGCATCAGGGAGACAAGTTCTGTCACTGTGTCGGCCCTTTGATGCTGCCAAGAAGAGAGCGATGTGACCATACAGTGTGTGAATTAAGCATGGGCGGAAAATCCGTTCCGCTCGCGGATTTTGCGGATTTTCGGTAAATTCGCGATCCGCGAACGCTCGCGAATTTACCGAAAATCCGCAAATTCGCACGCAGCGGATTTTTTTTTTCTTGGTGATACAATTTTGCGGCGTAAGTTCGCAATTGCGAACATGTAGGTGCGGCGGGCAGCAACAATCTCGCACTCGCGAAATTACAAAATTTGCAATTCTGCACAAGAAATCCACTAGCAAGCAGCATAGACCTTCTGAAAATGATGATTTTTATCGGAATAACTCCTCAGGTTGACATTTGCCTGCACTTTTTTGGATTTGAGGCCTTTTGACTTTCTTTGGATCACTTTTGGATTAGAAATCAACTTTCACAAGTAAGCTTGTTTGGGGCATTACAGTTGCTGTAATGCTGTTCTGCAGAAAAACGAGTTTTGCAAAAGTGAAAGCATTCAGCAGGTGCAAAAGTTCAAACTCATCATTAGTAACCATTCCCTGTAGTGCTTCCTGACTGGTGCCCCTCCAGAGTTCAGTTGCTAGTTGCAACAATTGTATGACCCTGCTCTGACCCTCACAGCAGGCTCATAGAATAGCTACAAGTAGGCCACAAAGGTCCTGGAAAAAAAATTGCACTGCAACAGAAAGCAAATACAGATAAGGAAGCAGGTGCCAGACTGGAATTTTAAAACAGTGACACATTAATAAATCAACCCCGAATTACTTCATGTCAGTTGAAGCAGGGCAGGTGTGCTTGCTTTTTCCCCCCATAATCTACAGTGATGATGAACCAGAGGGTGGCATTGATGTACTAGAGGGTGGCATGGGTGAAACAGAGGGTGGCAGTGGTGAAACAGAGGGTGCTGGGAACCTGTGATAATGAACCAGACGTAGAAACAACATAATCGCGACCGTTGCGAGCCGACATGTAAGTTCGCAATTGCGAACTGGTACACAACCCTCGCAAACTGGCAGAAATCCTTGCGAACACAAAAAAAAAATCCGCAAATTCGCGAGAATTCGCGGATTTTGCGGATTGCAAGTTCGCAAATCCGCAAATTCGTGAACGCCAGATTCGCAAAATTTGCCCATGCTTAGTGTGAATGGCACAGTTTACAGCCTGGAAACCTGGGCTCAGATCCTGGCTTTATCACTTGTACAAACTGTGGCATCCATGGCAGATTGTTTTACTCCACTCTTTAGCATTGTCTTTAACCAATTAAGGTGGGGGCGTATTGAAGTAATTCACTTCAGGATCTCTGCTATACTAAAACTTCGCTCGTATATGGTTAATATAAACTAATTATGCTTCCCATTTAATAACAATATAAGCTATAAAAACAGAATACATGAAACACTGACATGTCATGTAACTTGTGACAAAGACGTCAAGGCATGGGGTATTCTTGAATGTTTCATCTTAAAAAAAAATGTGTTCAATAAATGTCTCTCATGTGTGTTGTGTTGTTATACTCTAAAACGGTACTCTTGACATGGAACGTATGACGTTATAAGCCAGAGCTGTGTCCCTCGTGATGGACTGTAGTGTCCGTGGTTAGCAGGAAACTTGTTGTTGTTGATTTTGCCACAGGCTTGGGCCACACAAATGAGGGATACACAAGCTTGAATGCAGCACTGGGCCAAGACCCCGAGCGGTCCTGAGCCCCTTCATTTAAACCCTCGGACGTACCCTTTGGGTGCATGGGTGCGTGTAAAGCATACGTGAACAGGCCACTACATCCCGCCAATCTTTTAGATACAGAGACCCTTACAGATTGTTGTTCAGTCTTTCTTTGTGCACCACGCAAAGTCTCTCGGTGTCTGGCTGGGGGTTGGGTACAGCCGGAGACCATACCTCTGGCTCCGGGTGTTCTTCCTTGATTCCTACTCCTCCATGTCCATCTCTGGCTCGGAAGACACGGCTCCAGAACTTTGGGATTCTTCCGCTGCTTCCACTTCTCTTCCTGCCTGATGTTATGTAGGCTCCGGGCTGCCAAGAAGGGTGTCCGTGGTGACTACCCCATCTCCTTCCTCCAGATCCTCAATGACTTGGTCAGTAGGTGGTGTCCCATTTGCAACTTTCTTGAACCAGGAGGTGTTTCTTGTGACCACACAAATCCCTCGCATAGCCGATACCATGGTGCCGTGCACATTGATGACCTCCCACACCTCAGACTCATACGGGGTGCGATACTTCCAGCTGGGGTGGCATTCCTTCACCACAACTCGGTCCCCAATGTGAATGTTCATTGGTTGTGCTCTTCGAGCTTGGCTCGCCTTATCGTTAGATGCCTTCCTTTGGGTCTGGGCCGCTCCTTGATCCAACGCCGGGAGACTCCATGATGAGTCTGCAGGAACACTGTCTCTTGGCACCCCCTAAAACATCGGGGGGAGCTGGTGCACACTGGGTGGTGCAGTGTGGGGTCTGATGATACGCACTGAGAAACTGAGGAAGACACTGTCCGGCATCTTCTCCTTTCTTGACTCCAATCCTGAGGGTCCAGTTCATTGTACACATGAACCGCTCTACCTCCCCATTCGCCTGGGGCCACTGTAGCGTGATCTTTCTGTGTCGAATGCCTCTGGAGACCAGGTACTCTTGGAGGTCCCTTCCCTGGAACGGCAGTCCATTATCTGACTTGATCTCCTCAGGCAGTCCCATCATGGCGAAGGCGCATTCAAGAGCCGTTTTGATGTGGTGGAACGCTGTCGACGACACTACCTCCACCACTGGGAACTTAGAGTGGGACTCGAAGAGTACCAGGGTGTTTGTCCATCTGGAAATGACCCAAAGTTGATGCTCACTTTGGACCATGGCACTGGACATGGATATTCTGTGATCACAGGGTGGGGTGCAGGGTCGCCACCCCAGGTGTTTCAGGGGTGGCATGTGGGTATGGCTTCCTCTACCCTGGTGTCCAACCCTGGGAACCAGACTTTGCTCCTCATCCTGGCTGTGGTTTTCAAGACTCATTGATGACCTTGGTGTGTTAGAAAGACCACTTCATTTTGCAGGCTCCTCGAAATCACGAGTGTAGTTCCACGCAATAAGACGCCATGAAGGCCCTCGCTGATTTTGCTTTGTACTCTCCACACTTGTTGTTGGAATTGCCTTTCGTCCGCAGTCAGGGAACCAACACCATCTAGGAAGTGACGCCAGTTCCTGTTGGCTAACGTGGTCTTGACCTTGACAAGGCACTCATCGGATTCAGGGGCCTTCCCGATGTCCTCTAAGTGTGAGGGGGACTGGGCATACTTCAAGAGAGACCATCTGGCAAATTCTTCGGTGTAGTCTTTGTTGGCCAGTGCATTGAGCGACACGGTCGCGTCAGGGTGCCGCGAAAGGAAGTCGGCAGGGTTGTGGGCCCCCGGACGGAAGATCACCTCAAAACGGTATGCCTGCAGATGAACTGCCCACCTCTCGATCCGGGGAGGAGCGAGCCAAGATGTGCCAGTGAAGAGAGGAACAAGAGGCTGTGGTCTGTGACCACTCATAATTCGTGTCTATACAAGTAGAGATGGAAGTGCTGGCAAACCCATCTAATGGCCAGGGCATTGCGGTCTATCTGTGCGTACCGCATCTCAGTTGCAGTCAGCACCCTGCTGGCATACACGGTTAGGACCCATTCCTTGGACTCGGTCTCTTGCATTCCTACGGGACTTGCATCCACCATATCTTGGTGTGCCGATTCAGGTGATAGTATGCCATGACTTGGTCATCCATGAGGGTCTTCTTGACGGCATGGAATGCCAGATCTTCCTATGCAGACCAGAACCACGGTTGACCAGACTTTGTAAGGGTACGGAGCGGCTTGGACAGGGACGCCAGGTTAGGAATGAACCAGCCACGGCATGTGGCCATCCCCAGGAAACTCTGGACTTCAGTGGCTGACGTGAGTCTCGGGGCAGATCTTCTTCTGGTCTACTCACAGCCCTTCTCTGGAGAAGATGTATCCGAAGAAGTCTACTGACTCCAGTAGAACAAGTACTTGGCTCTGTGCAGGGTGAGTCAGTTGTCTGAGAGTAGCTGAAGGGTGGTCCGGAGGTGTAAATGGTGTTACTCTAGTGTCTTGGAGAATACAAGAATGTCATTGCTCAAATCTTTTACGCTCTGGAGTCCTGTAATGGTCTCCCGTATTGCATTCTGGAACACCTCCATGGCCGAAGAGACGCCGGTGCTCAGTCTCTTGTAGCGACGTGGTCCTTCGTGGGTGGAGAACGTTGTGATGTTCCTACTGTCTGGGAGGAGTTCCAGCTGATGATAGCCGGCATTGAGGTTGAGTTTGGTGAACCACTTGGCGCCATTCAGGTCAGCCACAATCTCATCCATCGTGGGTGTGAGATGACGTTCCCTCTTCACTGCCCTGTTTGGTAGGGGCATGTCGACACAGAGTCGAATGGCTCCTGACTGTTTTGGTTTTGGGGCTACGACACCCACCGTATCGGGCCCGACTCCTTCTCTATCGCCCCCAAGTCCTCCAATTTCTTCAGCTCCTCCTCCATTTGCTGCCGCAAGTGAACTGGGACACGCCGTTGCCTCAGCGCCATGGGTAGAACCGTTGGATCAACGTGCAGCTTGAACGTTTTCCCTTTCAAGCACTCAAGGTCCTCCGCAGTGTTGCAACTGAGGAGGGTGCCTCATTTACCTTCAGTGACATGGAACTTTGTGTTGAGACTATGGCCTTCGCTGGTAATTTCCACCTCCATGACTCCTCGTAGAAGAAGCGGCACGTTTTCGTCATACGTGTATATCCTTGCCTTGGACGGTAGGAGTGGCTGGCGTGGCAATAGTTTTTAGTACTTGTCGCTGTCCATCACATTGACTGATGATCCAGTGTCTAGGAGGGCACTTACAGGAGACCCAGCTACGGTGATGGTGCACATGGGCGATGGCCAGTGCTTTGTTCCTGCCCGGCTAAAGAATGGCACAAAGAACACATTGTCGTCTTCAGCTCCTACACCAGACCCTGGTGGGGTGTTGTCCACTTGATCTACTGGGTCTTCCAGCATCAGTTGCCGCACTGCAGTCGAGAGCCCACATGGGCCAGGGGCATTGCTCCTTCCTCTGCCACTCCTGAAGACCTTGGTTGAGTTTCCCGCACTGGGAGCACATCTTTCCTCATGCGAAAACACCTCCCTGCTAAGGGGTGATCTAAACCACAGTTCCCACATGTGCTCCTTTGGGGAGGTCTCGCCCATCCTCTCGATTGATTTGGTCATCTCTGAATCGCATCCACTCTCTCCTCTTTGATTATGGGAGGCCGCGGCCATGCGGGCTGCGAAGTAGGCCGGTGAGGGCTGCCTCCATTTCTCCCATGCGAGCGTTGGACAGCTCATGGGACCTGGCGAGCACGAGAATCTCATCTAGACTGATGCCGGCTTGCCGTAGTATCAGGTGTTGTAGCGTGACTGACCGACATCCCTGGATGACCTGTGCCCTGATTTCCTCCCTCTGGTCCGGCAGCGTATAGGAACTTGCAAGCTTCCTTGGGGCGAGCGTAGAAGACATTGATTGTCTAGAGCTCCCCTTGCCGTGCCTGCCAGAGCTTGAAACACTCAAAATCTGGGTTTATCTGGGAATTGAAATGTCAGTTTAGGGGCGTGACTGCCCCTTTGTAGTTGTCGTCTGCCCCTCTATCCGGTAAAGTCTCAAAAAGGTCATAACATTCGCCTACTCTGTAGCACATGAGGAGCGACCTTTTCACCCTCCCGTCGGTTTCTCGTACACCTATGAAGTAATGGTCTAGGCAGCCAATCCAGGATTTCCAGTGCGCTGCGGCTATGGCCGGGTCTGAGAGCTCGCTGAAGGGTGGTAAAGGGGCAGCTGTGGCATGGCCAGGCAGCGCGAGAGCCAGTGGGTCTAACCGCTGAGGGGGTGGCGGTTTACCACCGAGGGAGCGCCTCCTCCATTGCCATCTTGGCCGCCATCCTCGACTGTTGGCTTGCCTGGTGCAGTGCGTGGGCGGTGGTGACCGGTGACGCTGATTGGCGTAGGGCTCGTCTTAGAGCAGATATCTAACTGGTCTGTGACATGTGAGGCAGGCTAATATGTGGGTGGCATCGTTATGCGCACCGTGAGGTCATGCTGCTGCTGCTGGCGCGGAACAGGTGGGCCTCTGAGCATCTTGCAGGGCTGGCTGAGTGTCTTGGCTGGCTCAGGTGTGAGCTCTCACACTGGTAGGTTTGTCCCCTCCCCAGAGGATCAAGCATCAGGGCTGCGCATGTTTCTGTTGCGCATCCCGTTGGGCGGGTCCCCCTCTCCTGGGCCTGATGGGCTGCTGGGCTGATAGGCTGAAGAGCCGCTGGGCTGCTGGGTCGATGTGCGCAACAAGCATGCTCATGCAGGGCAAACACGTAGCGTGGTCCAGACAGCAGACACATGGTGAGAAGAGTGTGCTTCGCCTGCCGGCTCAACCACGTGACTGTGGGAGCGTGGCCGGGTTGTAACACAGCAGGGGTGTAGGCGCGATGGCGCAACTGATGAGTAGCAGGCCCGGGCGGTGCAGGCATGCCAAGCAGGGCTGGCCTCAACTCATGGTGCTGATCCTCACGCCGATACGACAGGCTGGCAACAAACTGTGGCGGGGTAAGCTCCTGGCGAGGAAACGCACTCCACTCCACTCCAGGGCAACCATAGCCGTGCTGTGTGGGCACCCGCTGAGCAGCACCCGCGGTGCCAGCTGCGCGGACCGCACACACACACCAGGGACTGCGGTGACAGTAGGCGGCTGTGATGATGGGCACCAGGGGGCACTCCAGGTGAGGACAACATGAGGCGTGGGTGAGGCCCACCTCGTCGCCAGTGTAGTGCCTGTGGTTATCAGGACACTTGTTGTGATTGATTAGGCGGCAGGCTCGGGCCACACAAATGAGGGACGCACACGCTTGAATGCAGCACTGGGCCAAGACCCCGAGTGGTCCTCAGCCTCTTTATTTAAACCCTAACTACAGCGACATTCCACTGTGGACAGTTGGAGCTTCTCCAGTGAGACGACGACAGTGGTGGCTTCTTGTCCTTGCATAATACAATATACTACGTGACACCACTCACAAAGTGTGTGTAGTGTGTAGATATCATATGTTCCTAATTGAGCCACTCACAAGTTTGAAAAAATAAATGTTTTCACTTTAAAGAGGCGTTATTGTATATTACCTCATTTACATCTTATGATGACTCAGCTCGTGCTGTGGCTCTTAGAGCCAAATTAGACCTCTGGCTCACCTCTCTTCAAAGCTGTCCGTGTCTCCCCAGATATTGAAAGCCTTCTACGGCCTTATGCTAGCCTCAGAGCTGCCACGTGTCTGACGAACCCCAGCATTGTGCACTGCGGCCATACCGCTGAAAAGCCAAGGCAGTGCCTCGCTGCTTGGCTTTGAAGATTGATTCCATAGTATTCAATGTAAAGGAGGCACCACCTGCAGTTATTCTGAGCCACCATGAACTTCTAGTTAATAGCTTGCAGACTTTCCATTAAGACTAAAAAAGTGCTGTAGTTCCATGGTCGTCAGTTCACCAAAATGCCAGGGGTAGTGGAAGTGACTTCACACACCCCTTGACCTTCACTTTCACTCACACATACATATGGCCGGGATGCCCGCCACCCCCTCCCAACACCACTTCCCAATGGGAGAAGACAGACACAGGTTTGAACTTTTGGAAGGCGGGGGGGAGTTACCCCCCCGGCCGTATTTATTAAAATATGAAACAAAATTTAAAACATTAAATAAAAGTTTCATGAATTATGTACAATTTTACTTTTATTACATTTTGATGAAGACATGTTCTTTGGCTAACCTTAACAGATCTCTAATACAAAGGTTTCCTAGCCGAGTCTAGCATCCTGAAAATGCATACATTCTAAATTAAAATTGTACATCCTAGCATTAAGGGCCAACGGCAAGGTCTTAACCGGTGTCAGATCCCTACTACCAAAATCCCGCCCTCACGGTGTGAGTGGCGCATGCGCAGAGGACTTTACCCTCATTGCCAACTGTAACTTCCCTTGTCGTGGGGGCCCCCTTTCACTCGACGCCATCTTAAAGGTCGTCCGAGTTCCCGATTGAGGTATCTGTAGGAAGGACAGCGTGGACTCCCCCCCATCCCACACTCTCTTCCGCCGTCGCGGATATCCGGCCCCCGGGAAATTCATAGGAGGGGCATCTAGCCGCCCCCCCCCTGGGAGGGGCCTATGGCCGTCACCCCCTAGGCGACCCATCCTTAGTGGGTGCCGCCTCCCCGTGGAAGGGGCCAATGGCCGCCTCCCCCCGGGCGCTTCCATCCATTCTGGGTGGCGCACCCCTCTAGGGACCTTGAAATTACTGCTCACCGATCATGACCTTACCGCCCGACCAAAAATAAATACGACAGTTGTTGTTTTATCTACTAAGGGAAGAAAAAATTCTGACA
This sequence comes from Lissotriton vulgaris, assembly GCF_964263255.1. Taxonomy (NCBI): domain Eukaryota; kingdom Metazoa; phylum Chordata; class Amphibia; order Caudata; family Salamandridae; genus Lissotriton; species Lissotriton vulgaris. The sequence goes on along the minus strand of NC_141696.1, from coordinate 92,834,931 downwards.
CAGCCTTTATGAGTCATCAACTTTACCTTTCTACAAAGGGAAAAAATTTCCTAAAAGCAGAAGCAACATCATTATATGAAACATTCCCTTACTTCTCTACAAATGAAAAAAGGGCCTATACACTTCTTTCTAATCAAACTTTATTTAAACAAACATTGCCATAGGGGCTGGTGGGTGGGTCAAAATTGCCGCTTGTTCCGTCGAGGGCTCACGAGCAACGAGTTGGTGCAGCCTTCAGAGCACAGGAACAAGAGGACGCTTCTTCGGATTCCCGCTCTTTTTATCCGTCTGCGGGAGGGCGGGGACCCTCCTCAGGTACGCCTACTGGGCGTGGTCTTCCGTGCGGGTATCTAGGACAACCCCTCCTGGGCGGGAAAGGGCGCGCCCCGGCTACGCCACTTTGGGCATACCAGCCGAGCCACGCCCCTGCCCAAAATGGTTTCCCGGGGGGATCGGGGCACCCATCCATACGTTCGGGGGGACCGAGTGGTCGCCCCTTTCCATATGGCCGGGATGCCCGCCACCCCCTCCCAACACCACTTCCCAATGGGAGAAGACAGACACAGGTTTGAACTTTTGGAAGGCGGGGGGAGTTACCCCCCCGGCCGTATTTATTAAAATATGAAACAAAATTTAAAACATTAAATAAAAGTTTCATTAATTATGTACAATTTTACTTTTATTACATTTTGATGAAGACATGTTCTTTGGCTAACCTTAACAGATCTCTAATACAAAGGTTTCCTAGCCAAGTCTAGCATCCTGAAAATGCATACATTCTAAATTAAAATTGTACATCCTAGCATTAAGGGCCAACGGCAAGGTCTTAACCGGTGTCAGATCCCTACTACCAAAATCCCGCCCTCACGGTGTGAGTGGCGCATGCGCAGAGGACTTTACCCTCATTGCCAACTGTAACTTCCCTTGTCGTGGGGGCCCCCTTTCACTCAACGCCATCTTAAAGGTCGTCCGAGTTCCCGTGTGAGGTATCTGTAGGAAGGACAGCGTGGACTCCCCCCATCCCCACACTCTCTTCTGCCGTCGCGGATATTCGGCCCCTGGGAAATTCGTAGAAGGGGCATCTAGCCGCCTCGCCCCTGGGAGGGGCCTATGGCCGTCTCCCCCTAGGCGACCCATCCTTAGTGGGTGCCGCCTCCCCGTGGAAGGGGCCAATGGCCGCCTCCCCCCGGGCGCTCCCATCCATTCTGGGTGGCGCCCCCCTCTCGGGACCCTGAAATTACTGCTCACCGATCATGACCTTACCGCCACAGGCCGGATAGTTGACCGACTATCCGGCCCCCCCACTCCTCCTAAAGGTCATGCTTCCTCAAACCCCTTAGCCATGCTATGAAGTCTCCTATGAGTAAATCATTCCCCTCCCTGGACAGGTGAACCCCATCATTCAGATACATGTGATCACCCCGAATACACCCGTGAGGAATGCTATGCAACTGCGCAGAGCGAAACAATTTCCCAATTTTATTGTTGACCCTTTTCACTGAGTGGTTCGATGCTGACACTGAAAGACCCCCCCCCCGCCAAATCTTCCTGGGGATCATGTGGGACCAGGCAATCGTGCACCCCGGGAGTTTCTTAGCCAACCAGCTAACTGCCGACAGGATGTGTTCTAATAACACTCGTCTTCCCAGCTTCACTAAGTCATTGCCCCCCAGGTGTACTATGACTACAGATGGCGGGGACCTTTGCCGCCCTAAAAGACCCTCCAAAAACGATTGAAATTGGTCAAAACAGAGCCCGCCCTTCCCATGGAAGGTCACTCTGTACCCGTATTCCCCAGATGCGTGAGTCGCGTCACCTGCCCTGAATACGTCCCCGGCGCGCCTCACATGTGAGTGGCCCACGACCCATACCACTCTCTCTCCAGTCGGTGATCCTTGACCGCTGGTCTCCTGATGTTGGGTCGACTTCCAATTCCGCCCCGCGTGACAGGCTCGCGAAACTGTAATTCAAACAAAAGACAAGAAGCGTGAGTGCATGTCAATTGACTTTTACAACATGTGCAATCGCACATACCTTTTGAAGCAATTCGAGGACCAACGGCCTAGCTGTTTTACTTCCTCCGCACTCTGACCCCGGGCCGTAGCCTCAGTAGCAGCCCCTATCCTAAATGAATGGGTCCCAAAATCGCACGGGTCCATGCCCGCGGCAGAGATTGACAGTGCTAGCACCCTCTGAAACTGAAATCTCGTCAGTGGGGTGCCATCATTGTGCCTAAGCAGGCTCCCCCCCCATGTAGCCGTCCTCAGTGCCAAGTATTCCTCTAAACACTTTATCGGACAAGTGGGGGACCCTCGTGCGCGCTGCACGACAACACTATCTCCCATAGCTTCCTGGTCTGTCTTGGACCTGGCTATCGAGATTACCATTGAATCACCCCTTATTTGTAAGTGATCCCTGCACAAGCCTCCCTCCATATCCTTCTTGTTCCTTGCTACGAGTTCGCTTACCCGCATAGCCCCATGGAATGCCAAGGCGAAAGCTGCCCGGAACAGAACTGCTTCGAAAGGGGAGGAGCACGTCTCATCCAGCTTTGCTAAAAGCAGAGACAATCTGTCTAAGCCAATCAGGCGCCTTGTATCCTGCTTGTGACCCTCGAGGCGTTGCCAGCCGCGGAGTGCCTTCCTAACCAAAAAGGAACCCGTTGGGTCACTTATGCCGTGCAGCTGTGCCATGAACGAAATGGCAGCCCTATGTCTATTGGCCGTTGCCGCTGATCGGCCTTCTCTGTGCAGCGCTACCAGGAACCCCAGGAAGGATTCCTCCTGCCCCCAGCTCTGTCTCCCTGTTGGACCCAAAAATGTGCAGTAGGACCGAAACGCTCCTTCGTAAGCCTTCCTTGTCCTGGGAGCTAAGCTGGCTGCCACGAGGTCTTGTAATCCGGGGCACCGATTAGCCATAGCGCTTCGGAGAACGGTGCCGCCACTAGGTCCGCTGTGGGTAGATAGCCCTGAAAGCCTGCATGTGTGAACGAGAGAGTGCATCAGCTGCATAATTCAGTACGCCTGGCACATGTTTTGCCCTGAACTGTACATTCAATTTCATGCAACGTAAAACAATTTCTTTCAACAATCTCAAGATCCACTTGCAGCAGGCTGCCTGCTGATTAATGCACTCAACCACAGTCATATTATCAGACCAAAACACCACCGAGCGGTCCCTAAAGTCGTCTGGCCATGCCATCAGAGCAACCCAAATGGGAAATAGCTCCAAGAAGCCAATGTTACCTGTCAGACCGCTGGAGTGCCACCACGTCGGCCATACTTGCGCCGACCATCGGTCACCAAAGATGGCGCCAAATCCCACGCTCCCAGCTGAGTCGGTCCACAAACCTAGTTCATCCGAACATGCTGGTGGTTTGTTCCACACAACTCGACCGTTGAAGTCCGCCAGAAATGCCAACAAATGCGCATATCCTGGCGAACCTCTGCCGACAGTCTCGTACGGTGGTGTCCCTCCTTGAGGCCAACCATAGCTTGTGCAATAGAGCGTGAGAAGGGGCGGGCCATTGGTATCACCCTTAAGGCAAAGTTAAGCTGACCCACTGTTTGCTGTAACTGGTGCAGGGTCACTTTCTCCTTGCCCAGGCATTGCGTCAAGGAAGCCCTAAACTTGGCCACCTTCTCCATCGGTAAACGGAAACATCCTTCCACAGAATCCAGCTCAATTCCCAGAAACTCCAGTGAAGTAGATGGTCCAACCGTCTTACCTGGTGCCAATGGGACTCCGAACTCCCGCATGAGGATGCAGAAGTCCTGCAGCACCTGCGCACATTTCGTATTGCCGGCCGCTCCCAAGAACAGGAAGTCATCTAGATAGTGCATAACGTGCCTATGCTCTGTGGCTTCGGTGAATGCCCACTCTAAGAAACAGCTGAACATTTCAAAATAGGCACAAGAAATGGAGCAACCCATAGGCATGCATTTATCCATGTAATAACTTCCCTTGAAACGTAAAACCTAGTAAGCGCTGGTCTCGCAGGTGTACCGGGAGCAACCTGAATGCCGATTCGATGTCCGATTTCACCATCAGCGCTCCGGGGCCCAGGTGATTTAATATGGCAACGGCATTGTCGAACGATGCATATCGCACCGAACAAATATCCGGGTCAATGGCTTCGTTCACCGAGGAACCCCTCGGGGCAGACAAGTTGTGAATGAGTCTAAACTCCCCTGGGTCTTTCTTTGGAACCACCCCTAGCGGGGAACACACGAAATCCGCCACCGGCGGGCAATGAAAAGACCCCGCCACCCACCCCAAGCTGACTTCTTTGGAAATTTTCTTTGCTGCTACGCTTGGGTTATGTTGGACAGATAACTGATTTTTACAAAAAGAGTCCCCCCGAAAATCCCCCGCCGGGATGTTGAAGCCATATAGGAATCCATTCCTCAACACCCCGGCGGATACATGATCAGGGTATTTGTTCAACCAAGGAGTCAGAGCCATGATATCGACAGGTGTCGGCAATCGGTTCCCAAGCATCACCTCACTCTTGCTTAGACCCTCCTTTTCCTCCCGTTCCGCTGTTCTTAGGTCTACAGCTACTCTCCGGGTGTGAGGAGTTCCCACAGCCCGCACACGAATGCCTGAACCTACATGTTCCCTGGGGCCTGCTACAGTTGCCTCTATTGAAGCCCCAACAAACCCCCCCGCTTGCCGCCGTTTCCGCCGGTCTTGGGCTGAAATTCCCCACCGGCGCCTGTTCGAAAGGGCACCGCAGGCTTCTGGCGAACTGACCCCGACCCGCTCCCGCCCGGCGAGGACGTACCCACAGCACCAGGCAAGAGCTGCTTGTGCCATGACACCGAGTCGAGGCAGTCCCAGGTCAAAGATGCATCAAACTCTTTCGCTTTTCGGAATTTCATGTCATATCCTTTCCACTCGTCCCCCTCATACATGGTATAAAAATCCATAATCCTATTCTGGTAACAGGACAACTCGGTCAGCACTTCCGGCTTTCGTTCGCCCATGACTGCCGTAAATATCGAAAAGGCCTTTACCCAATTCGCTACGGTCTCATCGACCCTAAATTCCGCCATCTTGGCCCGCCATACACTGGGGTGCCATAAATCTTTCTGGGATTTTGCATATTCCATCTCGCGATGGTCCGTCAACAATGAAAACATATTCACATATTTTTCCCCCATATCAATTCCTTTGTGGCCGCAGGGATGTGCTGGGCCACCCTTTCGCGCCTTGAAGGTAACGAACCTTCCCCTGCCATTGGCAATGTGTGCTTACCGGGTTCTACCGTCGTGTCTGCCGCCTTTTCCCGGCTAACCGTAGGTACTCCTGGCGCCACCTGTGGGGAACAAGAGAAACATTCGCCGTCCCGGCTTCACTCGACTGCCGTAACTGCTCGATTATTAGTCTAGCCTCCTCGGCCGGGTCCCCCGCGGCCACTGCCCCCCCGCTTTCTTCTTGAGCCAGGGTAACACTGCCGCTAGCTGGATGGCCAGTTCCGGGGGCATCTCCTCATCATTAACAGGGGTAATTACAACCGGGATTTGGTAAACCTATATCTGGACTTGGTACCGGGCTGTCCGCCGGTGTGATGGGGGCGACTGGGGGCACCTCGGGAACCTGATCCTCCCCGGAAACCGCCCTCCTCTTAATACGCTTCCCCCTACCCTCAGGGACGATTCCCGGCAAGGCCGGGCCTATAACCTTCTTAGGACGGCCTGAGCTGTTCTGGGCCGCTAACTGTTTCTTAACTTCGGCCAAACCTCGACCGATCGAGTCAACTTTACCGAGTTTTTGGTCCATGATCGCCATTCGATTCGACAAGGTGCGCAGTACCTTCTCCAACTCGGAGCTCTTTCCTGCTTTTTTGCCGGCCATAGCTTCGTTTACTCCACTCTAGTCGATCAACGAGGTCCCAGATCCTTCGTACTCCAAATAACTGAAAGAGAAACAACAAGATTACAAGTTCTCAAAATTGCCGCTTGTTCCGTCGAGGGCTCACGAGCAACGAGTTGGTGCAGCCTTCAGAGCACAGGAACAAGAGGACGCTTCTTCGGATTCCCGCTCTTTTTATCCGTCTGCGGGAGGGCGGGGACCCTCCTCAGGTACGCCTACTGGGCGTGGTCTTCCGTGCGGGTGTCTAGGACAACCCCTCCTGGGCGGGAAAGGGCGCGCCCCGGCTACGCCACTTTGGGCATACCAGCCGAGCCACGCCCCCCGCCCAAAATGGTTTCCCGGGGGTATCGGGGCACCCATCCATACGTTCAGGGGGACCGAGTGGTCGCCCCTTTCCATATGCTTATACATACACACATTCACACATACACACACACTCACATACACACACTCAATACTGCAAGCACACACACAAATAACATACATAAAAAATATTTTTTTTTAATGACCTTAGCTGCCAGGAAAAGTCATATTCCAGCTATTTGTTCTCAATTTTTTATTAAACTACTAGCGAATAATGTAATATATTCACTATAAGTATAATACAAAATTGACCAAGCAAGGAGGTGAGTGAAGCCATAAGGAAGAGCTGCTTCTGTTCCTGCCACTCATTTTGCCACTGCTGAAGCTGGGGGTCGCAAAGGTGTCTCAAGAGGTGCCAGGGGGATCAGCAGTAACCTCTAAATGACACCCATGTGTAGTTCTGTATCAAGGTTGATGCTGTACTCGCCTAAACATCCTGTTTACCTGTGCACAAGCATACAGATAGATGATAACTAACAGGGGGTCTGAAGGGCCTATAAGCCTCAGCTGTGGCGCCTGTGGACTGCATCTCTCCCTGAGCACCGGGCTCCCTTCATGCCTCTTGGCCACAGAGTGTCGTTTCTGCTCACTCCATGGAGTCAGGGTCACCCTCTCCGCCAGGTAAGGCAGGGGTGAGAGGCACTCAGGTTTAGAGTATTGTTTGGCGAGAGCCTGGTATGTTGCGCCTCCACTTCCAAAGATTCTTTCCCTCTTCCTGTGGGCTACCAGCTGGAATAAAGTCCCAATGAAAGCTGCAGGGTTTGCAAGGCCTACTAATAAAATCCCCACATGCACTAAGCCTGAGTGGATGACTTCCCTCTCCGAACAGTGCATTACTCCTCGTGCACATGCCCCCACAGATCTGGGAACCCAGACACCACCCACGTCACACCTCACTGTCCCCCATCCTGCACCACCGAAGCAGAGACCGGATGCAAGCAACAGAAAGGGAGGACTTTTCTTCTCTTTCATCTCTTTCCAGGGATGAACTGAAGAGATCCAACTGGTGCATTCCTCATCCCGCGGTGATCCACCAGACAAATATGTACCTGGCAGGGTTGGATCTCTGCAGGGGCCACTTTCATCGACATCATGTCCCACTGTGGAGGGCCCTTGTTCTCTGCCAGAGCCCACACCTTGATCCATTCTTCTCTCCTTTACTGGGTCTTGGATGATGTACTTCAGACTTTACCTGTTCACTCTAGGTGTGTTTGATTTTTCACATTTATCTTTTGACTCCCCCCAGTTAACTGGCAATAAGCATTTCGCACTAGCGCTTATGAATCATTTTTTACAGGTCGAAGATCGCAATACCACGTAATCCAACCCACTAGGTAACCACCTTGACCCTTTTTAATTACATAAAAAATAATTGCTCAGAATATTGAATTAGTAAATGTGCGCTTTTGTTTATCCCCCTAGACGCTTATTAACCAGAGACCTTTGGACTCAGTGACACAGAAGCCTGAGGCCGCTAATGCTCCACAATCACAATGTTTTCTGGGATCCATGAGACAGGGATTATATTTTCCATTGTGATATAAGAGGCCCTTTTTGTACCCCACTGTTTACGCAAATCCTCTTTCTTCCTGTCATTGTTGATGATCACCTGGTCACTCTTTCGCCACAATGGGTCTAAACTATCACTAATTTAAAGTGGACATTTGAGCAGGCAGAACGTTGAAGGTGCTGAGAAAAAAACCTATTACTAAAAACACCCCTTTATAACTACACCACATTACAACAGAATACAACGTACAACACAAGTATATTTCTGTAGGCAGGTGCAGTGGCACCGGGGCCCAGATCCCCTGGAGCCCATTGCATCCTAATAAATGATGTGCTTTACTTCCCCAACAGCAGTGGAAGGGGCCAATTTCTTTGCTTGCAACAGGGCTTGTGGCATCCTTTTTGCTCCACTGTCTCGTTGTCTCCACGTGGGCTTTCTCACTTTTGCACTGCACACACGCAAGCACCATACCATACTATTATTGCAACGCCACATTATTTAGTGAAATCAACAGTCTGGGTGTACAATGAGAAACATAGTTAGTTCAATATTCCAGTGAATTGAGAGCTTGTAAAGGCAGCCTTCTGATCTGCAGACAGCCCCCACCTGCAGCATGTCTGCCTTCAGCTCAGCATGACTATACCTTCTGTGGTGTGAGTGGGGGTGAGACTGCTCCTCTCAGGCCCTGCTGCCTTCTGTAGATGTGCCCACTGTTGTTTGTCACAAACTGTGCAACACACCTCAAGTACACTTCATACTTCAGGAACACCAGGGCTCAGACTGTGATCATGAATACACCTAAACACTTAGAAAGGAGCACATCCGTGAAGACGGAGCTGAGGGTCTGTGGCACACCGGTGTGTTTGTGTATAGTTTGCTGTATTATATATCTCTTTCATTTACCTAACCACAGGGGAAGACAGCCACTCATGTTTTATATAATAGGACTCTAGTATTAGGAGTGCTTAATTTGAGCTGGTGGTTTCCAGTGCTCGGCACCGGCACTAACTAGCTCATTACGATGGTGGACGGACTTCAGTTCTCCCAAGCCATTCTTATAGGTTTAGAGGCGTAGAACTGTCCGAATTGTCCCACTTGTAGTAGTTTGATGGTTAGTAGTTGTGTTGTTTAGAGCATTGACATCATAGTAGGGGCAATGTGTGGTACAAGCTGCAGTGGCCCCCTGACGAGAGCCCTGGCACTTATTTATTTCCAAATTAAGCACTGACTAAACCTCTTGTTCTGCTGGTTCTCTCAGAGGTGTTTACAGTACAAGATAGTGCCTTCCCTTTCAGCAGTCTTTTGATGTATTTGCTCCCAGCTTGCACACTTTGCTTTACTTGAACCCAACACCAACAAAGCCTGTGTGAGCCCAAGATCTCACCTGGAATGGGTATGAGGAGACTCCAGTTTGGAACAGAGCACCAGCTGCCCAACACCCATAGCTAAGCTGTGAAGTCATTCACCCTTAAAATCAGTCCCGGCAGATTCAGGGTCGCTGGCAATATATATTTTATGGCTCCACTATTGAATTAATTTTAAATTTACTATACAATCCCAGACACAAAAAGCCACCAAAACTAACAGATGAGCTGTCAAGCGGCCATGAGCCAAATAGTACTGTGGTTCTGAAATTCTGGACCCTGCTGTAATATGGTACCGAGGTCCAACATTCGTGTTACAAAATATCATCGTACCATGACGAATTTGGTGTCTACAGACCGGTAATGATTAGGGCACCATCCCTATGCATTTGCGTCATGATTGAGTCACCTTTAAATCATGGTTTCCGTCCCGAACCCTCAGACTCCATTTTGTGAACGGCATCCATCTTGTGGCTTGCCCTCATATAGTCAATTGATTAAGGCTGAGTTTGATCTGAAAGGACACGTCCACCTTAGCTGACTTCCCCATGACCTGGCCGAACTGACTCCACTGCCTCCAGCTAAACCTGTTTGGGCAGCCCCTCGCCCAGTGGCCGAGTAAGATAGCATCAAGGCACAACATGCCATAAACCATTCACTACATACAGACCATGTTTTCTACACACATACACCTGTCCATGTTTCTTGTTTATGGCCAGTTTTACGACGAGGAGGTGCCCGATTTTATTGGGGTTTCATCGATATCTGATGGTAGTTCTGGGCCGGGCTGGGCCATCTATCACAAACTGGACATATAAAATATAGGTTGGCCGACATGACTGTGCTTTTTGCCTTATTTTGGAAATATGTATATGACCATATTGTAAACTAAAGAATTCTTGCCTGCAGCTGTTATTTCTGTATATAAGGAGAAGGCTGGTTCTGTAAAAACAAACAGTCTCCTGAGAACTTACGACCCGTGCGGTTGTAATTCTAGGACGCTTGTTACTTGGTTGCAGCCAATAAAACTCGATCTCTGACTTCACCTAGAAGATTCTTGGTTTCTCTGATCCGGAACAGGGAGAACTCAGAGTTCCTTAGGTGTTATCCCCTGGCACCACCGGGTTCCTAAAAACCCGGCACCTCAGTTGGCGCCCAACTCGGGGCGGTATCAAGCGGTATCGGTCCAAGCCAGATGTTGGTGAGGAGCTTTGTGTGAAAATTCCGCAGGACAGCCAGCCACTTCAGCGACCCCTGTATGTCGACGTGGTTCCGAATGTCTTTGCTGCGAGGTTCCCCGCGTCCCGACGGCTACGAAGGACTGCTGCCCTGACTATCGCCCTGTTTTGGACCCAGTGATCCTTGGTAGAGCGAAACGATAGACGAGTCTTCTAGTGACGTCACCGATCTTCAATACTTCAGTTAAGTATAAGTGGAGCGTCTCCCAGTCCTTAGTTTTGTTCTTAGTTTTGGTATCTTTGAGATACACCTTGTTTGGAACTTGCAAGCGCCAAAACCGAGGGATTCGTGTATTCACAAAAATATCGTAATCGATAAACCCTTGAAGTTTGAAGCTAGACTAGTGAGCAAAAATGCCTGGTCTTAGCAAACTTGAAAACTTGTTTTGTCTTGGTTATAGTAAGGACTCCCGATTAGAGGATTCGTGTCCGGTTCCTCCGATTGGAACTCCAACATATGAGTTATATATAAAGCACGGAGTAGGCCCTATCACGTATAATGAAGTGTGGATAAAATACACCCGTAAAGATGGTGTTTTAAAATGGCCCCAATATGGTAGCTTTGACGCAGAAATTTTAAATAACCTCGAGGTCAAACTGTTTAAGAAGAAAGCCCGGCCGGCGATGTTTGACTCTTTCCGCTTATGGCGAAAAGAAGCCAAACAGAAAGAAATGAAATTAGCAAAGAAAAATAGAAGAGGTATGTCAATGGTGCAAGCTGCCATTGCATACAGGGATAATGAGGAAGAGCAGGAAAGTGAGCAAATGCTCAGAAGCAAGAAATTAGCAGTAGATAAATGCTACCCGATGTTGCCCCATGAAGGACAAGATTCAAAGGGAACATCCGAGAAAGATCCACTAATGTCCCATTTATTGAATTCACCACCCCCATACACATCGAGTATTACTGGACCTCCGAAGCGTTTCGTTATACCGTGCCCCGGCGCACGAAATGCAGCTCTTGCACAAGCACCAGCTCCTCTTCAGCTGGTTCCTACTTCTCCGGCGCAGCCTTCTCAAGGGCCGCCGCCTTTGCTACATACTCCATCTACTTCTTCTACAACTTTGCCTACTGCTCCAACTGTTTATCCTGATACTACTTCTGCCACTGCCTTGACTTCCTCTGCTATTGCCTCGACTTCCTCTTTTCATCAGCCTGTCTTTTCCGGCACATCTGCCTCTCCGCAAGCTTCTCCTTCTGTTCGACAGAGAGTGGCAAGTACTGTCACTGGTCTGTTCTCACCCTTCTTTGTGTCACCTAAAACGACCCCTAAAACAGGATGTAGACAGTTGCGTAGTCAACTGCCTGATTATCAGGAAAGAGAAGTGTTGAATGAGTTAGCACGCAAATGGGTTACCGATACCGTTAGATACGATGTTCACTCTGTTATGGAAGTCTTCCGACAATGGGATGCACGCACTCAGAGATATGTATTCGAAGAGATGTGTGTCTATCTTTGCGAAGATTTGGAGACGAATGATCCAAAACGCAAAATGAAGGAATTATTCCGTATGCGTTTCAAGTTCTATGAAGGAATGATTGTAGGTGCCGATGTCGAAAGAGTGATAGATTTGTTGTTATCCTATAGGAGTAAGGGAAACGTTTCTAGATCACTGTATGAGGATGACATGTCATGTAGGAAAAAGGCGCGACAGTACCCTATGAGAGAAGTTCCTCCACTTTGGAGGGAAGGTGATGCGAATGCAAATCCACCGTTTCCACCGCATTTCCAGCGTGTATGGGTACATGTCCCCTGGAAAAGATCTGAAGTTTTAGCACTTAAACAGACATTACCTGATCCTCGTAAAAGTCCTGCAGGGTATTAGAAGGAGTTGTCCCAAACTGCCAGCTCATGTATAATTAATTTAGCAGATGTAGACCTGTTGTTTGGGAATGTTGTTCCGCAGCCCTTATGGAGTAAGATTCGTCATACAGATCATGATCAAGAATTGGGTGCCACGTGGGCTAATATTACTGCTGCAGATGCCAGACAAATTGGTGGGTCCAAACCTGAGCCTTTAGTAGCTGAACTTCCTGGTAGAATTATCACGTACATGAAGACTCTAATGCCTGAATTGCGCGTAAATTGGGACAAGTTGTCTGCGTGTAAGCAGAAGAAAGATGAGAATGTGTCTGACTTTTTCACAAGGTTTGAAGAGACTTTCGTCACAGTGGTCAGGATATGGCTACCGAGGGTGGCCAAAGATTGTTTGTAGACAAATTTGTACATAATTTGCTTCCTGAACTATGTAATAAATTGAAAGACTCAGAGAGTGCTTGGGCTGTTTCCACGTCAGCACAGATTTTAGTCACAGCCCAGTACTACGAAAATAGGCGCAAAGACGAGCTAGATAAGGCAGACAAAAAGACAAAAGATTTAAAAACTAAAGTTCTTCTTCAGCAAGCCTATCCGCCTCGCACTCCTAGTCAGCCCAATTATCAGCAACCACAGCAGTATTCGAGAAACTCGCAAGGAAACGGGTTTTCTCATCAGCGTTTACCGTATGGTCCGAATCAGTGTGCATACTGCAAGAAAGAAGGTCATTTCAAGAATATTTGTCCAGCTCTGGCGCGACGTCTAAATGGTGTTTCCAGTGCAAGAGGTAGAGGTGTTCAACAGGCTCCTAGGGGTAGGGGCCGTGGAAATTTCCCCCAGAATACCACTTCTTTTCCGCCTCAGAATTCTATGAATAGCTTTGATCAACAGAATAACGCGTCTTCTAGATCAGCTCAGTACTATGCTGACGACTACTACGCAGAAAACGAGAATGAGGGTAATAATTGCTAGGACAGCCATGGACAAAGAGAGGGAGTTGTTTCAGTTCCAGTAGATCAGAATGGACCTTATGTCGAGGTGATTACATCAGGAGTGTCAGAACCTTTTCTGCTGGATACTGGTGCTACGAAAAGTTCTATTATGCACTCAAAACTTCCTGGCGCACCTTTGTCTGGCGAAATGAATGTTTCAGTAGGTTTTTCTGGTGCCCCGGTTAGAAACCCGATCTCTAGTCCTATGCCCCTTTCTGTTGGCCCATGTGAATTAGAAGCACCCCTCATTCTTACAACAGGTTGTGGCGAAAATTTGTTAGGTTTGGATTTGTTAAAAAGATTATACGCGACTTTGTACTGTTCTCCTTCGGGAGTACAACTTACCCTTGGTAAGAAAGTGGTTTCTCCGATGTATCTATCAAGGGAGAATATTCCAACCGAATTGTCATCTCTCCCAGATATACTTTGGGCTACTGGTTCTAATGATGTGGGTCTTTTGGAGATAGCGCCATATGTCATTACATTGCGAGCCAACGTTAGGTTGCCACGTATTCCCCAATACAAGATCTCCAACGAATGTGAAAAGGCTTTGTTAACGATCGTTTACGATCTGATCGAGAAAGATGTCATTGAAGAGACAACAGGCAACATTTGTAACAGTCCTGTTTTGCCAGTCTTAAAGCGTACTGATCCTTCACAGCCCCCTGTGTACAGATTTGTGATTGATCTCAGAGAAGTGAATAAAATTGTTGTACCACAGTTTCCAGTTGTCCCTGACATTACTGCACTATTGACAATGGTTCCAGCTTCAGCCACTTGGTTTTCGGTGATTGATCTAAAGAACGCCTTCTTCAGCATCCCGATTGCTGAGGAGAGCAGAGATATTTTTGGCTTCAATTTAGGAGGACGAAGCTTCCGCTTCAAACGCGCTCCTCAGGGCTACTGCGAAAGCCCATCGATATTCAGTCAGGCTCTGAAATCACAACTTGACACGATTGTTCTACATGATGGTGCGACTCTGATTCAGTATGTAGACGATCTGCTGATCGCTGCAGATACTGAAGAAATTTGCAAACAAGCCACATTGTCGTTGTTGCGTCATTTATGTGACATGAAGCACAAAGTCTCTCTTTCAAAACTGCAATTTTGTCGACAAGAAGTGACCTACTTAGGTCACATCTTATCGAAGGAGGGAAGGAGACTGACCCCAGAGAGAATACAGGCAATTGCAAGATTGAGTGCCCCAAGGACACAAAGAGAAGTGCGTGCTTTCTTGGGCATTACATCGTACTGTAGACAATGGATACCGAATTTCTCACTATTGGCTAAACCTTTGCTGGCACTAATCTGTAAAGACACACCCGATCCTATGCCTTGGTCTGAAGATTGTCAGACAAGTTTCCACGAGTTGCGTGATGCATTGTGTTCGGCTCCTGTGTTGGGCAACCCCGACTACAGTAAGCCTTTTACATTATATGTCCACGAGAAGGAAGGTTGCGCATTATCAGTCCTGACACAATACGTTGGGGACAAACAGCGCCCATGCGCGTATTTCTCAGCGACTCTAGATCCTGTAGCTAAGGCATTACCAAGTTGTCTGAGGGCCGCCGCTGCAGCAGCTGTCTGTATTCGACAGTCTGCTGGGTTAGTGATGAATAATACTCTGATCGTTATGGTCCCACATGCAGGAGACATTTTACTAAACAGAACGAAAGCACAGCATTTAACTAGTGCTCGACTGTCCAGTTATGAGCTGACGCTATTAGCGAGTCACATACACATAAAAAGGTGTGATACACTCAACCCCGCTACGTTATTGCCCATTCCGGCAGAGACAGATGAGGTTGAAAAACATGCTTTAGGACAGAAGAAGAGACAAAAGGGAGAGTAGACTTGCAGAACACTCCCCTTCCTGAATGTAATGATACTTTATGGGTTGATGGTTCATGCTTCAAGTTGCCAAACGGCGATACGACTGCAGCATATGCTGTAACGACATTGGAGAGGCCGTGCGCATTCCCCAAAATTCCGTGCAAGCAGCCGAGTTAGTTGCACTTACGAGAGCGTGTGTGTTGGCAAAAGGAAAACGAGTGAATGTGTATACTGATAGCCAATACGCCTTTGGCGTGGCCCATAGTTTTGGAAGATTGTGGCGTGAACTTGGGTTCCTGACGTCACATGGTGCAAGAATCCAACATGGTCAGCTAGTTAACGAGCTTCTTGAGTCACTGACCTTGCCACTACAAGTTGCGTTTATAAAATGCAGTGCACACAGAAAGATTCAAGATGATGTTGGTCGTGGGAATGCATTTGCTGATGAAGTTGCGAAAGAGACTGCAAGGAATACCATGAGTCGGATGTATGTTGTAGGTCCTGCGAGATGGATTGCCGACGTGGGTATGTGTGAGGACACTATTGAAAGTTTGAAGTCTATACAAACTGATGCCACTGAAAAAGAGGTGAATGAATGGAGAGAAAGCAAGGGTAGATTGGATGCGAATGGTTGTTGGATCGAATTGTCAGAGCATCAGCGATGGCTGTTACCCGATGCATATGTGCTTGCAGTGGTGACAATGGCCCATGGAATGGCTCACCTTAGTGCAAAAGGAATCTGTAAGTTGTTGGCCCCAGTATGGCAGAATAGTGGTATCCCGAAATGAGCAGAGAACTTGGTCAGGAACTGTATGGTGTGTTTGAAGTACAATCCCGGTAGGGGAACCCCAACTCCAGCTGGTCATTTTGCGCCTCCAATGTATCCGTTCGAGGTTTTGCAGCTCGATTTCATCCACATGGAAAGATGCAACAATCTGAAATACGTGCTTGTTGTTGTTTGCACCTTCTCCAGATGGGTGGAAGCGTATCCCCTTAAGGACAACACTGCCTTGTCAACTGCCAAAGCCCTTGTCAAGGAATTCTTCCCTAGATTTGGTATGCCTAGAATGGCCTGAAGTGATAATGGAAGTGAATTCGTGGGACGAGTGATGAAGAGAGTGTGCGAATGTCTAGGCATACACCAGAAGTTCCACGCTGCAAATCACCCCCAATCAGCGGGACTAGTAGAGTGCTACAACGGCACGTTAAAATTAAAATTGGCCAAGATCCAAGCCAGCACAAGTCTTAAATGGCCAGACGCCTTGCCTTTAGCACTCCTGTCTACCAGAATGACTGTCCACTCTAGACTGGGACTTAGCCCCCACGAAATAGTGTTCGGGCGCCCAGCAAACATACTGGGAGTGCCAAGGCCCAAGAAACTAAGTGAGATAGAGCACCCTGTACTGCTTGACTATTTGTGCGAATTGACAACTAAATTGCGTGTTTTACACCAACAGGTTCACAGTTCCTCTCCGCCAGCATGTGATGATCCCGGTCACGTGATTGAACCTGGCACCTGGGTCTTGGTGAAAAACTTTCAGAGAACGAAAAACGAACAGCCCAGGTGGACCGGCCCGTACCTCATCCTTCTTTCCACAAGATCAGCCGTTCGGGTGGAAGGGAAGAAGAACTGGATCCACGGGATCCATTGTAAACGGGTCCCTCTGCCTCTTCCATATGACCGGTGGGTCCAGGAGGGAATTGCTGACTCTGAGACCGAGTCCGTACCACGCTTTGCACCCTTCAGCGATGCACGCTTGAAAGGAACTGGTTCATAAAAGGAGAGTGATCACATTCTGCAAGGATCTGTGCCACCGTCAATGCAGTTGGACACTACAGAACCTGAAACATTGTTTGAAGACCACACCGTACCTGGGAAACAACGGTATAGTCTAAGGCCAAGAGAAACAAACTAATGACAACGAACTAATAAGAACTATTTCCCCCAAGAACTATTTTTGATTTTACAGCTCTCTCGCCCAGGGAACTTGCTAATTTTTGATTTTCGAACCGCCATCCGGTTCTGCTGCTAGGGTCGCGGTTGACCGTCTGGGGAGTGCAGCTGGAGACGTTTAGGTCAACGGTTCTGTTTGGCCCGAGGGAATTACCCTGGGATGAACAGAAAGCACTCTTTGGCAGAATCAATCTCCCACCGCGGGCAGCAACTAGAGGATGGAGTTTCCAAGGGTAGAGAGACCTGCTAGATCCACGAACTTTAGAAAGAAAATATGCACTGTGGTGGCCAGAAAAAGATTCTTGATAATATGTATTTTAATGTTGTGTAGCATAACGATGTTCATGGTTGGCTATACTTTATTCACATTTCAAGTTACCTTTGTAAATAACACTCAGCCCACACCTCCTCCTACCGTTCCTCCACACTCCTTTCACCCTCTACCTGAACACGAGTCTGCCAGAAGACTAGAATTTGTAAATAACTCATTCATCCAGCTCCTACACCAGCACCAGTCTATAATGAACACCTCGAACTGTTGGATCTGTGGACTTATGCCACACACAACAGATAAGGGCATCCCTTACTTCGTCCTGCCATTCAGTTACTATGGTTCTCTGTGGGCTTTCCAGACGATGTTCCTGTTTGCCATAGAACCATATCCCCCGCGTCCCACAGGGAGCAATTCCAGCAACAAGGCCCTAGTGGCAGGAATAAGGAATATGAGCAGGGATATCGACACGTATCGAGCGATTCCCAAAGAAGAGTTTACCCCGTACAGTAGATGGAACATCACTAAGTATGGGATTTCCTTGAGTGAGAACAAGAAAACAAAGAAATCCTCCCCGGTTTGGATAGTACCCCACCGAGGTCACCTATGTCTGCAAGGTATTGGCAGGGATCCCAAAGCACAGTTGGGGAAGAGCATATGCACGGAAACGTATGTGTTTGCATCCCGAACTTCCCCTCCATTCTTAGCGGCTAAGCGTACCTACTTCGTCTGTCATGACAAAGCATACACATGGTTGCCCCCTGACTTCTCGGGCACGTGTTTCATCTCGTTTCTGCTGCCACCCACCTACACGGCCGGGGCAGATTACCATCGGACAAGGACAGTTAGGGGTGTCGTGAGTCAAGACGAGACTGCGGGTCAGGAGTTTGGAGACTTCGCAAAGGGTTTTCTGCCGTTTTGGGGGCCCATGGTGAACAGCAGGAACATTCGCCAGTTAACGAGGGTAGTTGAATCCGCCGTGACCGAAACGGCCGGTGCCCTTAGTAACTTGACAGCTGAGCTCCAGTCGGACCGACTTATGACTCTTCAGAATCGGGTTGCCCTAGATGTCATACTCGCAGACCGTGGTGGTGTATGTAGAGTGATCCAATCCAGTTGCTGCATTTTCATCCCTGATAATGCTCCGACAGTGTACCAGGCCATCTCCAAACTGCACAAAATCTCTGATTCCCTTCACGTGGATAAAGGGGATTGGTCCCTGCTAGGGTGGTTCTGGGAACTGATCTCTGCCTGGGGATGGAAAACTCTGATCTTCATTGGGATGATCTTAGCCATTCTGTTTATGTTCTGCCTGTTTGTGCAGTGCGCTCCTGCAATATGTGGCCTCTGCGCTACTTCATGTGTAAGGAAGCCTGTGTCAAGGGACGAATTGAGCAACAGAATGATGCTACAGCAGCATCTCCATGACTTCATGAATACCGATTTGGACTCAGATTAGCATGAGTTATTGCCTAATATGAGGGCAAAAGGAGGGTCTGTGGTTCTGAAATTCTGGACCCTGCTGTAATATGTTCCGAGGTCCAACATTCGTGTTACAAAATATCATCGTACCATGACGAATTTGGTGTCTACAGACCGGTAATGATTAGGGCACCATCCCTATGCATTTGCGTCGTGATTGAGTGATGCTATCACCTTTAAATCGTGGTTTCCGTCCCGAACCCTCAGACTCCATTTTGTGAACGGCATCCATCTTGTGGCTTGCCCTCATATAGTCAATTGATGAAGGCCGAGTTTGATCTGAAAGGACACGTCCACCTTAGCTGACTTCCCCATGACCTGGCCGAACTGACTCCACTGCCTCCAGCCAAACCTGTTTGGGCAGCCCCTCGCCCAGTGGCCGAGTAAGATAGCATCAAGGCACAACATGCCATAAACCATTCACTACATACAGACCATGTTTTCTACACACATACACCTGTCCATGTTTCTTGTTTATGGCCAGTTTTACGACAAGGAGGTGCCCGATTTTATTGGGGTTTCATCGATATCTGATGGTAGTTCTGGGCCGGGCTGGGCCATCTATCACAAACTGGACATCTAAAATATAGGTTGGCCGACATGACTGTGCTTTTTGCCTTATTTTGGAAATATGTATATGACCATATTGTAAACTAAAGAATTCTTGCCTGCAGCTGTTATTTCTGTATATAAGGAGAAGGCTGGTTCTGTAAAAACGAATAGTCTCCTGAGAACTTACGACCCGTGCTGTTGTAATTCTAGGACGCTTGTTACTTGGTTGCAGCCAATAAAACTCGATCTCTGACTTCACCTAGAAGACTCTTGGTTTCTGTGGTCCGGAACAGGGAGAACTCAGAGGTCCTTGGGTGTTATCCCCTGGCACCACCGGGTTCCTAAAAACCCGGCACCTCAGTACCAAAGTAAAGCTTGATCTATCATTTATGAACTCATTTCTATTTGTGCTTGAATAAAGACAATTTTTGAATTCAGGGCCCAACCATCCTGTTCCTTCCATTATAGGAAGGATGCAGTTATGTTATTGACGGTTGTTTAATGAACAAGTGCATACTATTAAAATAAGAAACACCACAAAAGGTAATGGGAGGAGGCTTGCAATAAGTCGAACCACTGGCAATTGCTCAGGGTAGCATTCCAATCCAATTTTTTTTTCTCACCATGCCACCTGTTTGGAATCAGCCATATGCAAAGCAGTCTTGACCCTGCTCCATCAGGAACAGCCCAGCTCGAACTTCCAGGCCAGGTCCTCCATGAACAGGAACACAAGCAACACAAGACCGATTTTGCTCTGATTGGGGCTCGTCACTCATGTCTAGCTTGGTTCCAGTGGCACTATGAGCACCTGATCCATGTCAGGGCATACCCTTGCCACTTTTGACATTGCATCAAACACGCAAAAGGTGATAGGAGGATGTTTGCAATAAGTCTAACCATTGGCAATTGTTCAGGATACCATTGCACCAGATCGTTATTTTGTTCATCATGGAGGTAAAGAGACTGGTGCACAAGTTATGGATTGTGGAGATAACGGTACCTGTCAAATGTGAATGTTTTTTAGGTTTATTTTATAGCCATAACTTCTCTTTAAGTGAGGTTTTGTTGGTGAGTTTCACAGAAATATTTAAATCCATGTTAGGGTTTTATAACTGATCGCAACTGCAACTTCACTTTAACTGTAGTAACAACTAGTGAACAAGTAAATGTCTGGGGTTGGTTTGATGATATATTGCATCCACTTCTTTGAGATGATTTTTTTCCTCTTTGTGCACAATCTTTGAGCACCTTCAACCAAGCCCTATACCCACACTGAAACTGGCAACCAATACCCTCCATTTACTTCCATCGAGCAACCAAGCTTGGGCTCCCCTATTTTATTTTTTAACATGTTTTTATTTGTTTATTATTTTTGAAATAATGTTTTCTTCGGGGGATTCCTGAACCCAAATATGGGTTTGCGAATAGTCAGATGCTCGGCGACATTTTTTAACCTTCAGAAGGGGTCACAAAACCATGCCAAGAACTGCAAACCCGTCAGGGAATCCAACAAGGGTCTAAAAGCCCCTACTTGAAGGGTAGCCGATCATGAGGCAGGATTTGCATACCGGTGAGCCTAGCTGCTGGTCTGCCAACCTCCTTGCAGTGTCTTTGAACCCTGAAGAACAAGTGTTGTTTTTAAAGGTGCCTGTGGGGCAGGGGCAATTCCCCCCTCCACCCCATCACCCCCACCACCACTCTTGCCTGAACCAGGGGATCCCTAGTCTCCCAGTGGCTCCTTAGCTTGTTTCATCATGTGGCGAGTGAGCATAATTTTCTCAAATGGCAATAGCTATAGATTGTTCTCTTCATCACATGCCAGGCAGGGCCTTTCGGTCTCATGATCCAGCTCTGAGATTGCAGACCTATAACAGACATTGGAACAAAAAGGTCTCTCATTCAGTCCCATTCCTTTATTTTTTCAATTTGGGTCTGCAGTTGTTCAGTCAGCTTGGGTTTGCTGACCATCTGCTGCCTAATGGTCCAGAAGTCTCAAACTCTTAAAACTTTCAAGCCCACCCCACACATTTTTCTATCACTAATTTAGCAAAGGTACTATGGAGATTACATTTTGACTTCCATGCAAAGTGTTGTGTAATTCCATTGGGTAGGTATTTCTGTGGAAGAGAGCAAAAATGGGGAAAGTAGGTTTTTTATCCCTCCTTTATTCTTCCGCTTGACAGATCTGCACAATACTTGTCATTCTGATCCCAATCAGATGAATTGCTTTTTGGAAAGTTTTGTTCAGATTAGTTGAAGGACACCAACATTACTGAAAAGAAAATCATCAACGGCAACGCTGAACTCATAATATCTATAGAGCTACTATAGCAGATTCTGTTACATACATTATAAAACAAAAAAAGTACCCTCGGTAGAAGCACGTAACTGGAATAGTAAAAACTTCTGTGCATATCTTAACTCAGCATTAGATTTATGGTGGGTTTCCCCTAGTCTTTAAAGTTTAGTCACAGCCAACCAATTTGCTGTAGATATGGCAATTAAAACTGTAGCGTTCTAATCTAGGACCCTGATCTATACTGTGACCTTATGCCCCTATTCGGCTATAAATCCATTTATTCCCTATATTGGCATAACCGTTCAAGTGCAATATTCAGAAACTCGTCTCTGGCCTCACACGAACAGAGCCACATTCCAGAATAGCTTTCTCTGCCACTTCCTTTGCAACCAATTAGTGCAATGACATAGCAGAAGTTACTATCTGAGATTCCTAGATTAACACTCCGAGTTCTTCAACAAGATAAAAACTCAGCAACCTGGAAATCCCCGCTTGCTGTGTTTTGATTAGTAATAGAACTCTAATGAGCACTGATAGACGATCACTTCCTAGTGACATCTTTATTGACGTCTTATGTCCAAAAACTTACGTCAAACAAGGCACCTTTCAGGTATAAATATTACCAACGTTGCCTTAAGCAAACGCTGCTGTCTCGTTGCTGTTTCGCTGAAGCTGATGCTGCCAGCTATCTCGCTGCTGCTGAAGAAGCTGTCATGCTGATGATACCATAGCTGCTATCGCTACTGCTATCGCTGCTAACTAGCGAATGATGGTGTGGTGAACTTAGGAGCTGAACAGCCGTCCCCTGCAAAAGAGCCCAGCAGATGCAAGCTGCCCTCTGACGCTGCCCCTCCTCCTCCTCCTCCTCGACGCGCTGAAGAAGAGACACTGTCTTTCTCCAGCTCCGGTGTTTCTGGTCTACCCTTGCGGGTGACTGGGATATCGAGCCCTGAGGGAGATACCAGACCTCCATCATTCTATTCCAGAGGTATGGTGTTGACTAAACCCTTAGAGAGAATTCTTGAAGCAAACCTTGGCAAAACCAACTTAAACTAAAGCTACTTACTTACTCCCCTCCCAAGTATTAGGCTTAGGTCAGGTACACTGGGGTAGGCGTAGTTAGAAGCACCAGTTGAGTATTTTAGCCTAATGTATATATGAATGTATATATGTTTTATTCCTTTTAAACCATTGTATGGCTAAGAAACCATATCAATGCTTTTACAGTATTATTTCGCAATACTTATCTTACTGTACGTACTTTTTATAATAACAAGTCTTGCAATTGTGGCAATTCATTTCTCTTGTACGAGAAGAAAGACTGTTCAATAAATGTTACCTTTTATTGACAACGCCCGTCTCTCTATTCTCTACATATTGTGAAAGTAATCTGCACCAACCTGACTGAGTAAAATAACTGTCTATTGTTTCACACGACCCTAGAGATTGACTCTTGATCTGAGGAGCAAAGTTGTCATGTTGCACGGTTGTTGGAAAACTGAATCCCTTCTTGGCTGTGCCAGGGAAGCTGATCACTTCCTATTTCAGACAAGAAAGTTTCCAGTGACCTCTGAGCTAGTTGGTAACAAACCCAATTAAGTTTAGCATAGTCAGTGGAGGCCTGGAAGATCTGCACTTCTACGTCGATACTACTGTTTATGTTATTCCAATGCGCAGGGCCTATTGGGAAAATAGGAACTACACTACATGGCGCCCAACGTTTGGTAAGGCGATAAACTAACGCAAGACGTTAGAGTAACTCAGTCGTGCATATTTCACACAGACCCCTTTCTCCCGTAAATACTCCAATAGACGTCTGGAGTGGGTGAAAGGTTAAAATCCGCCCGAACTCAGTAGGAAGAGATTCCTATGTAAAGCACTGGTTTATTCAACGTTGAAGGATACAGTGTTCCAAAATATTGTGCACCTAATCTTTGTCTCCTTGGAGACCTACTCTGCAAAGCCTGCATTTATAAAATGTCAGACTGTGAAGAAGAAAGGGAAGCAGCTAGGCTGGCAACCCTACTAATAGAGGAAGACACGAGTCTCCTACGGATTGACCCGGATGCAATTATCATCCCGGTACATTTAAGAAAATCTATAACTTTAAAACTTATAGAAAACGGACTGACACCACAAGGTGGTACAGTAATTTTCGTGATAGAGGCACACGAATATCGGCAGACAGAGGTATTCTATTCATGGATAAACTTTCCAGCGGCAAACGCTAGAACAAAAGAATTTCACTATTACAAAATAGAGAAACCACCGGAAGAGTACGCTCCTTTCGAGGAGACTGAAATCCCACTAAAATTCCAAGAGCACCTGCTCTATTTAATGGCGCCCTAAAACATAATGATCATATTACCAGGCTCGGTCCACTAGGTAGACCAGGAGCAACGTGGCTGGTTCTAGCCAGCTACACACCACATCCAGACATTGCAAAAATGTCTAGAGAAGAGCTGTTAGTGCAGCTAAAAACACTTATAAAAATACATAGGCAATTAGTCCAATATGTAATGCGGACTGCAACAGTCCAACCAGTTGTTAATGTACCACAGCTGACCCCTCATCAGGGGAACACTAATAAAATTACACCATAGAACATACAGTCATGTCTTGGTAAAACACCCGTAAAACGGGAACAAATTCCTTTCTGGTTAGCACAGAAAATCACTCAAATAGAGGCAGTATTTCCGGATACTACCCCTATTGAGAAACACAGAATATTGACAATCTGCCTTCCTATGGGAATCGCACCACACGTGGAGGACTGCGACACTTGGGGTACAGTCTTTGCTTCCATTTACACAAAAACACATGGTGTTCCGTCTATGGCGGTAATACCGGATGTGCTAAAACAGATTCAAAATGAATACGGTCCAGAGCCCGCTTTAAATCTTGGTATGAAATTACTGAAAGACTTTAAGCAGGTCTCGGCTATATTATTAGCCAACATAAAGGGAGAAGCAGCATCTGTGGTGATCCACCAGAAGTTGAAGGAAACAGATATAACAGATCAGCCAGTTGAGCTTGCCAGAATCATAGAGAAATGCTATGAAGAATTAGGTAGAGACAGCTTGGGTGGGAAACCAGTAAAGCCCCAACTGCTCGAAAATCCTGAAAAATGATTTATTAAAAATAATTTAAACACTCCTAAAAAGAGCTGGGATGGAAATAAACAATCTACTCCCAAGGAAAAAGTTTTCCAGTCCAGAGGAAGGTCTCCTCGACGGAGGGAAAGAACTCCGACCCGAGAACACCAGTCTCCCCAGAGGGAGCCCTCTGAGAAAAGATATAACCTTAGAAATAGGGATAATTTGAAAAAACCTGATAGATATCAAAGTATTGATACACGTCCCTCTCGATCTTTTTCGCAGAAATCGGAAAGAAGAGGACGGTCAGACCCAGGAGAGCACACCAAGTCCAAAGACAAGGAACCTGCTCAAAGTAAAAAATCTCAATTTCCAAAAAAGAAGGTAGCCAGTATTAGAGTAATCAACCATGCCGAGAATACTGAGGACACAGTTGAAAAACGGGGAGTGGGCACAGACAATGTTGGACAGTGCAGCAGAAATCAGTATAGCCCGCAAGATCCTGATGAGTCATCTGGAGACAGTGGACACGAATGAATACATTCAGGTTGAAACTGCCAACACCAGACTTAGCGAGCCCCATAAAATATACGAAATAACATTGCGTATAGAGGGTGATAAGACTAGGAAAATAAAGGGTCTATTTTGGGATAAACTCTCAAAAGGCTATGATATTCTGTTAGCTGAAAAAGATTGGCCCCCAGAGTTTGTCAGGGAGTGCCCTCGTGGCGAAGAAATGATTTGCCTGCCTTCTCGAATCACATTCCGATTCACAAAAAATATACATACGCAAGGAAATGGGCAGTAGCCCAGGCACCGGCATTATATAAAAATCATGTAGGATGGGATGAGGACTCTCCTCCCCACAAAATCCAGTTAAAAAGTGAACCAACTGCCCAAAGGCAGTATCCCATTCAGCAAGAAGCTAAAAAACAAGTCAGGGAGATCTTAGATCAACTTGAATACCAGGGGGTGATTGAAACATGCACCTCTCAAATGAACAATCCTTTGTTTCCTGTTTCCAAGCCAGACAATTCATATCGTCTAGTTTTGGATTACAGACACCTTAATGCATGTTGCAAAACATTTTCAGTACAAAACTCGCATAGTGCAGCCCTAATGAATAACATAGTTAGGAAAAAATATAAAACGACATTAGACATATCTAATGGTTTCTTTTGTCAAAACATTGCACCAGAAAGCAGATATTTGACCGCTTTCTCAGCATTTGGGTCGCAGAAAAAATTCTGTCGACTCCCACAGGGGTTCAAGAACAGCCCAGGACTATTCTTAGCTAGGGTAACAGAGTTACTACAAATATATGATGATGAGGCATTATCTTACGTAGATGATATTTATCTCACAGACGACGACTTGGATACTCACTTGAAAAGAGTGAACACCATTATACTTGGGTTCGCAGCAGAGGGTTACAAATTCAACTTTAAAAAGTCTCGAATTGCCCATCTGACAGTACTATTCTTAGGGTACGAATTATCAAGTGAAGGAAAAAGCCTAGCGGACAACTTCTTAGAGAAGTGCACTGTACTCCAAGCTCCAAAAACGCTGAAGAATTTACAATCCATACTAGGTTTTCTGAATTTCGGAAGAACATACATTCTAAATTACGCAGAGAGGGTTAAACCTCTCTACGAACTAATAAAACCTGATTTTAAACAAATCAATTGGACTCAAAAACACACAGAAATTTTGAGATCACTGCAAACAGACATGTTAGCAAAACAAAATTAGATACACGTGACAACACACGCGATCTTGTAATCCGAGTCATCCCAGGAAGATGCGGATTCACGTACCTGACCTCTAATGAGGGTGAAAAGGTACCAATTTCAATTAAATCTCACTTGTACACACAAGTAGAAAAAACATTCAGTCACACAGAAAGAACTGTGAAAGCAGTCCAGATTGCATTAGCAAATGAACGAGAACTAGCACACGGCAAAAGGATTAATATCCTCACTGCGGAATCCACCTTCGAGGCGCTATTCAGCCCAGTAAACCTGCCTACAGTGTCACTGGATCCGAAATGGATACAGTGTGTAGATTCTCTAGGAGCGGAAGATGTGAAATACTATTTCGCCCCGCAATTCGAAGAACTGAATGATTTAGAATATGAAGAAGAATATCCTCTGCCAATCGAACTTCTGCCTCTCCCACAGTACGCCTGTATAATCTATACAGATAGATTTGTACAGCATTTCAACGTAGAGAGCAAATCCTACGATGCAGCCTGTGCGATTGTTAAAGGTTGTTGGCTGTGCGGTAAATTCAGACCGAAAGTAACAAAAACTGAATCAGTAAGAAACTGTTCGGCTCAGAGAGCTGAAATCAGATCTTTAAAGATGGCGCTCGAAAATGCAGAACGTGAATTCCCAACACTTATTGTGTGCGATTCTCATTTATGCGTCAACTCTTACAATAATAAACTGCAGAGTTGGATTGAAAACGATTACAAAGATGACACAGGGGCCACAATAAAGCATAAATTACTCTGGAAACAAGTAGCTCTTTTACAAAAAGAACTACAAAAGACTCACGTGATACACGCACAGAGTCTTCAACGTGATGGCGTTCACGTTGCAGGGAATTCATTGGCTAATACAGCCATAGCGGAAGCAACTAAACCGGCTTCCGTAGCCACAAAAAAGCGTGCAGAAAAATACATAGACGGGGAAACCATACTGGCAGTAAAAATGACCGTAAAAGGCGACTGTGCAGCACTACCCGTGAACTATCCACTCAATTATGCATACGTAATCGATGCAAACTCCGTTCCTTTTGCTCGAATCCCTGGAGTGGGGGATAGGGTAATTCCAAACAGGGACCGGAGGGGCTTCCTTTTGCAGGAAGCACATATGGGGTTGGGTCTGAGACACCAAACAATCAGGAATCTCTGAGAGAATTGGAATCAGAGTACTGGTGGCCGGAAATGAGTGAAGGTAGTCATGAGTTTGCAAAAAACTGTGAAGACTGCAACAGAGATCAAAGTGGAGAACCGGCCAGTGTAGTGTCAGAAGCCCTAATAGAAAGCATTAGGCAATCTATCCGCGCTATCAAAAAAGAGAAACGCGTCCCATTGTACATCGTTAAGGCTAAACACACTTAAAAAATGTGGCCTCCAGCGCTCGGCTGACGCTAGAACGGTTATAAAAGATCTGCGAGTCTTTATGGGCACATACGCAATTACCACGTTCCATTTTGACCAGGGTCCTGCTTTCAGCTCTCAAGCTTATAAGGAGGCCATGGGCAGCATGGGAATTGGGTTGCGGTATTCTTGTCCGTCGCACCCCGAAGGGAATAGTGTGGTAGAAAGAAAAAACCGAGACATAAAGCGATCTATAACAGCGAAGGTATTAGGTTCAGGCGCTGGGTGGGTCAAACATTTAATAAGTGTCCAGACCAGTCTTAACAATTTGCCAAGAAATTCTCTAAAAGGTTTCAGCCCATACGAACTATTGTTCAGAATTAGAATGAGAATTCAGGACTTAGATAGTCAGGTATCAGTGGTACAAGATAAGAAAACAGACTTTGACATCAAAGATCGTTTGGCTGTTTTACAGGAACTGAATGAAACAAGAAAATCCTTAAGCAACATAAAGTTAAAGCAACAGCCAGATACCACTGACGAGGCACCACAAGCAACAGCCCCAGCAAGGCCTGTCTGGATTCCAAAGATTGGGGATCTAGTCAGAGAAGAAATCGCAGTAAAGAAGGAATTTGGGCCTTCTTACAGAAAAGCAGTACCTGTCTTGGCAGTCACCGGAACAAGATCAGTAGTACTACCGCCCCTTGCTGGTAAAAAGGAGAACAGAGTCGTATCTATCGACCTGGTAAAACCACAAGCATGTGGCCTATAATCAACAGTAGGCCCAGTGGACTCCCAAGAAACAACAGAATACCCAAACTTGCAACAATCCAAGAGGTTCAAACTGAACGACTAATCACATTCGATCAGCCTGCAGTGCACAGAGAAGGACTATGCAATAATGCCATGGAACTCGTGCCTCTTGAGACACAGATTGAAACAGTTCGTCAAGAAACACCAGTCTACAATAATGTGGCATCAGAAAGTGCTACCGAAAGACAGATTGAAAGAACAATCCCAACAATTGACAGAACTGCCTCTGGTTATTTCATCGACTTCGACAACTTTTCCGAGGATCAAAGTAACCCCGAAGTGATGCCAGAAACAAAAATGACTTTTAAAGAAAAAGCAACAGAACTCTTTCATCAACTAAAGGAAATCTACCTTATTTCCCCTTGGTTAGAGTTCTGGTTCGGTCTAGGTGTATTTTTCCTCCTGCTTTGGCTCATCATTGTACTTTGTTTGGGAAAATTCATTGAGGGAAAATATAGTACAATGGACACAGCAAGTCAAAACATCAACCTAGTCCTCAAACCACACAGATCATCCCACGTGAAGAAAAGAGAACTGTCAACAGTAAATGTCACAGCCATTCCAATACCTGGTGGGGTAGTATGGGAGAAAACTGACTATGAGATCTATGGTCCGGTTGAGATCCTGAAGTATCCTCATCAACTGAAGGTTTCCTTAAGTGACTTTGTAAAACCTAGTACATTCTCTGATGATTGGGACTTTAACAGTATTAATGACATGATGTCTGATTTAGTAATGTCAGCTAGATTCACAGAACATGATTATTTACAAGGTTCGTCTAGTTATGAACAGTTATTCTGTTTTACGCATTATGGCGATCATTATTTGCATAAATCTGCACAGCCTAGAAATGTTTTTAAGTGTAATCAATGGGAACATTGTGCTACACCACCTAAAAGCAGTTCTAAAACATTTTTTGAGAAATTCAAGTACTTCTCAGGGTTTAACACCAGTGATGCAGAAACGTTTTATTATAAATTGTTAGATAAAACAGGAATGAAAACAATGCTGACAAACACTAAATTAATATATTCAGAAGCATTTTATGAAGAAATGATGACATTTGGTTTTGATTATTGGAAAAATAACATTGAAACAAAAACCATTTGGGGTACAAAAGATTGGCAGGTACAAGGCCTTGAAGCACTATTCAGAACCTGCATGATACCAGAACAAATGATGTTTTTAAATGACACAATTCACCAAACATCCTGTCTTGGCCTAGCTAAGATCAAAGACCTTAACAAACCATCTATTCCGAAGCCAATACCTGATAATGCAACAACAGATATTGAGATAGACGTAACTAAAATTTTACATTTTAACAGAACACATCCTGATTGGAAAAAGTGGTTAATCTGGCCTACTGACACAAACAACTGTCAAGATAGATTCGTGAACAAAACACAGGGGTTAAAAATGACCAGACAAGACCCTAGATACTCCCAGAGACAACATCCAGGGATAGTAACAACATACAGTGTAGGGAAACTCTGCCTCGAATGGCTAGGAACATCCACACTGGCTGAAATTAAGCAACACTTGTCTTTACTAAAAGATGATGCTGATTTGCGCGATTTTATTCTTGGACCACGCAAACAGCGTCAAAAACGTTTCATAGCGGCCAGCATCTATGCTGCGTACAACGAGGCTTGGAAAGTCACACAAATTGAAACAGTCCTGTCATTGAATGGATAATACACGGAATTATCACTATTCCGATAACAACTTACCGATTTAAAAAGTGCCTTGAATACATACCTACAGGCCAGTATGAACGATTGGGTAAAGGTTATGTTAAATCAACATGGAAATTACCATACACACATTCATGCTACAGTGACAGCGACAAAAATGTATTTCTTAGTGGTGAAAACTGTAAACGTTCACTAAGCGGTATACTTTTGTGTCAGGGTATTAATTTACACGGCGCCTGTGAAGGTAATTCTAACAACCTTTCATGCCACCAGCTTGTCGCACCTGCAACGCAGATAGAGCCCTTCTTTATGCAACTTTCGAATGGGAGTTACATTCTAAGAACGGATCACAGATGTTGTGGCCTTGTTCCAGGGAGAAGTTATCTCGTAAGCGTAACTTCCACGGTCAAATGCTGTATGCAAGCATTGTTCCCGAGCGGGCCTGGAGACATAGAGACTCCAATCTGGCCTCGTCTGCATTTCTCTTCTATACGAATTGATACTTTAAGCAAAATGAAGTCTGTGCTTTTACAGACAACAGTGCCCATAACGTCATCAAAAGAGACGTATGATCTTCTAGTTGCAAGGACAGTTACGGAGGTTCATGACCTTTTATCAACAAATTGCCCCGTGCATTTCGTAGAAATGCTTAGCCAACTCCTTAACATGTCTAGTGCCACAGGCATCCCAGGCATATTTAAGACGATTTTTACGGGACTGCTAACACCATTTCAAGCAATTCTGGGAATCGTTCCAAATTTTGTCCACTCTGTTTTTGGCGGCATACCCCTATTTTTGGGACTTGTAGCAGGGATTTTATTTTTGACCCTCCTGCTTCGTTATGGCAAGCCACAGCTCAGACATGACTCCTATGGGAATGGAAGAGACAATCCTAGCAATGCGCTACCGGGACAGAATAACTAGAGTCCTTGGATTGGCCAGGCTGAGAGATCTAAACATGACCTGGTTCCTTTCATTCAGACCGATATGGCAAAATTGCATCTTACCTGTACTACGATGTATGCTATGCGGAGATGAGTGCGTGTTGGGCATCTGTCTTTCACTTCCATCAGCAGTACCAATGGATATCGATACTTTGCTAAGTCCGATAACGGCTCACGCATTGTGTTGTCCCCAGCGGCTACCAATCCTGATGACGGCATTCGTTGAGACTCCTGTGCTACAACTAGGTGATAACAGTGGAGCGAGTGACAAAAGCAGCATCACCCAGGTACGACCTTCTGTGAGCATTGCTGATCCAGACTTTGATGACAGCAACCATTCTCACACCTGCCAAGTTACAGCACTATCGAATTTGGTCGAACTGTCACCTGATTTTGTAGACCAATTCTTTGAGAGCCTGTCTGATATGATGTTCTCACCCGAACAGAAACAATAACTTTGGAAGAAACATTCCGACACACAGCGTTCCCATGAACTCTGAATTCGGCCTTCAGTTTTGAACAACAAAAACTGGTAAAAGCGTTGGAACTCTAATTTTCCCGTTCAAGCATTAATTCTTTTGAATTGAACACTTTTAATATTCACCCTTTTTCTGGCACGAAAAATTCTTTGCTTAAAGTAAAACTATTCATAGAGAACAGAAGCGTCAACTTCTATTTCTACATACATCTAGAGACATAATAACTTTACACCAGCCTCTAGCACATTTTATTGCAATGCATTTATATGTGATGAGATATTTCATGTGTAATTCTTTTTGCATAATCGTTCATTGATTTCATATGCTATAATTTTTGAATGATTTCTATGCTTCAAAAACGTACAGTACCTAAATTTTCACGTATTACAAATACGGCTATTTCAAATGCATATATGTATTTTGGGGTGGGCAATGTTACACATGCATCTTATTGCTCTAGTTTTAGTAATTTGATGGACATGAATTCGTGGAGTGGGTGTAGTGTTCTAATCTACGACCCTGATCGATACTGTGACCTTATGCCCCTATTCGGTTTTAAATCCATTTATTCCCTATATTGGCATAACCGTTCAAGTGCAATATTCAGAAACTCGTCTCTGGCCTCACACGAACAGAGCCACATTCCAGAATAGCTTTCTCTGCCACTTCCTTTGCAACCAATTAGTGCAATGACATAGCAGAAGTTACTATCTGAGATTCCTAGATTAACACTCCGAGTTCTTCAACAAGATAAAAACTCAGCAACCTGGAAATCCCCGCTTGCTGTGTTTTGATTAGTAATAGAACTCTAATGAGCACTGATAGACGATCACTTCCTAGTGACATCTTTATTGACGTCTTATGTCCAAAAACGTACGTCAAACAAGGCACCTTTCAGGTATAAATATTACCAATGTTGCCTTAAGCAAACGCTGCTGTCTCGTTGCTGTTTCGCTGAAGCTGATGCTGCCAGCTATCTCGCTGCTGCTGAAGAAGCTGTCATGCTGATGATACCATAGCTGCTATCGCTACTGCTATCGCTGCTAACTCGCGAACGATGGTGTGGTGAACTTAGGAGCTGAACAGCCGTCCCCTGCAAAAGAGCCCAGCAGATGCAAGCTGCCCGCGGACGCTGCCCCTCCTCCTCCTCCTCCTCGACGCGCTGAAGAAGAGACGCTGCAGAGAAATCCAGCTCCGGCGTTTCTGGTCTACCCTTGCGGGTGACTGGGATATCGAGCCCTGAGGGAGATACCAGACCTCCATCATTCTATTCCAGAGGTATGGTGTTGACTAAACCCTTAGAGAGAATTCTTGAAGCAAACCTTGGCAAAACCAACTTAAACTAAAGCTACTTACTTACTCCCCTCTCAAGTATTAGGCTTATGTCAGGTACACTGGGGTAGGCGTAGTTAGAAGCACCAGTTAAGTATTTTAGCCTAATGTATATATGAATGTATATATGTTTTATTCCTTTTAAACCATTGTATGGCTAAGAAACCATATCAATGCTTTTACAGTATTATTTCGCAATACTTATCTTACTGTACGTACTTTTTATAATAACAAGTCTTGCAATTGTGGCAATTCATTTCTCTTGTACAAGAAGAAAGACTGTTCAATAAATGTTACCTTTTATTGACAACGCCCGTCTCTCTATTCTCTACATATTGTGAAAGTAATCTGCACCAACCTGACTGAGTAAAATAACTGTCTATTGTTTCACACGACCCTAGAGATTGACTCTTGATCTGAGGAGCAAAGTTGTCATGTTGCACGGTTGTTGGAAAACTGAATCCCTTCTTGGCTGTGCCAGGGAAGCTGATCACTTCCTATTTCAGTCAAGAAAGTTTCCAGTTACCTCTGAGCTAGTTGGTAACAAACCCAATTAAGTTTAGCATAGTCAGTGGAGGCCTGGAAGATCCGCACTTCTACGTCGATACTACTGTTTATGTTATTCCAATGCGCAGGGCCTATTGGGAAAATAGGAACTACACTACAAAACAATGAGGATATGATCTTAAATCATATTTGATCTTTATCTGTGCTTCTTACTCTTAGTGTAGGTCAAGATAGTTAAGATGAATGTGTTGGAGTGTTAGAATAGAAAAATCCTGCTTACGCATAATTTCATGTATGTTAGCATTCACTGCAACATTTTCTTTGTCAGTCTTAACTATCATTCTGCTGATTCCTCCACTGAATCCTCACATGTACAGCTATGATTAATGTGATCAATGTACTTAATTATATCTTAAGGGACCACCCTTTAAAACTATGTTTTTCCTTATCCATAGATTCTTCTTGCTCACAAATATGGTCCTGATGCGCCGTCGACCCTTTCACAACAAAAAAACTCCTTTTACTGTTTACATTTTACATGGAGTTTTTGCTAATGTTGTCAATGCAATGCATTTTTTAATGTCACCTTCACACGTCACATCACGTTTCTTCCACTATTTTGTGAGCACTTGAACTATTACTTGAATCAGTTTCAAAAGTTTTTGATGTATTATTTATGAAGTAAATAAATGCTATGTCAATACTATTGTGTGTCCCTGCGTACATTGCGAAACGGTCTTATACAGTTGAGTATGGCAATTACTAATTTCCAGTTGCCACATGTCTGAGGATTAATACTCTTTTAAATTCAATAGCTCAGGCTGTTTTAGGACCTTTGTGGCCTTATATGTACCATTGCTTCCTTACACTACGATTTTCTTTGTCTGCACCATTTTGTGTGATAATTGAAACTTATTCTTTGCTATTTCCGAGAAAAGGCATCTGCTAGGTTTTGTTTCTTCAAGGTTAGTTTTTGCTTCACTAATGAATAGGCTGTTCTTATTAGCACATACCTTTTCCTCTATATAGAGGCCTTCTCCCACTAGTCTAGTGGTGGGCACGGGCTGAACAACCTTGAATAGTAGATAGTATGTCCCCAGTTTCCGAACCCAAATGTAGCGTTTTGTATTTCACTGTTTTGTTGCATCTGTTTGGAAAATTCCATTGTGGATGTGACTTCATTGGTCCTGAAATTTACATAATGTACCTTTATGCTTGCTGATGTCAGTCCCTCTGCAGCACTCCTAGGCGACTGGCTAGAATGGGCTCCACTCTGAGGGCATCTGAATAAATAGATATTGGTTTGTATTTTGTGCTGTCTGTCCGGCTCTTCATTTGGTATGGAAGGCTGAGAGGTGGTCGTGAGTGACCGAGTGACCCTAATCAGACCACATCCTTCAGTTGGTGCCCGAACAGGCACTCCTTCGGGTGAGTGACCCATTCCCTTCCACGGACAGGGGGGGAGGTTGAGGCCTTTGTCGGGTCGGATTGACGGTTCAGGGATTCCTGTATGAGGAGTATTGATTGCTCGCAACTGCCCCTTCCCACCTGCTGGACGGTGCCTCACCCAGGGGTCATCCTGACTGGAGTCCTAAACAGCGATACCCTTGGATCTGACCGATTGATCTGAAGAGTCGGCAGTGGAGAAATAATTCATTTTGACCAGCATTTATCAGGTGAGTTTGTTTTGGTTCTTTGTGGATATGGTACCATTTGGTATGCATTTGGTTCGGTCTGAAGACTGTCTTTGAGATAAAAGCATTTGCAATTGCTTTGCCAGGCATAAAATAGTGAACGTGTTTTCTTTTGAAAATGCCTGGTGTAGGAGAGTAGGGTCTGCTATCCTATGGTCACCCCAAATTTTTGCTTTTTGCTTCACTGGTTTATGACTTAATGTGGCTGTGGGCCTGCTAATCAGACCCACAGCCTGCTGTTCTCTCTCTAAATAACTGCCAGTGCACTTTAGGTGCATTGCGAATTGGAACTGGCTCACCTTATAGGCCCCTGTAACAGTGTACCATAGGTACCCAGGGCATAGGTGTATCCAAGGCCTACCAGGGGCTGCAGCATGTATTGTGCCACCCCTGGCCTGGCCTCCATATTTGACACAACTGGCTGATCACTCAGCTGGGGTAAGTTGGTGTAATCACCTCTTACTTAGGTACAGTATATCTGTGCCTAACCCTAAACTGGACACATATGTTCCTATCAGCCACTCCTATGGAAGGCCTCATCAATCCTGGAGGCAGAGTGCTTGGAAATATGTGAGATGGTGCTCTAGCATGAGCTGAGCCTGTCTGCAGCTGTCGGGAACCACTCCCTAAGCTGTTCCGGGATATTGCCATACCATATACTCTTAAGTGCATTATAATCCTCGCGGTTAAATGCTATCTTTGGTTTGGCTTTATCAAAACATGTCGAGTAAGGTGTCATATGAATTGGAATACTATCCCCTCGACAGTTCTGTCGACGGGGATAGCATTCCACCCTTCTAGAGGGACACGACATGTGTGTAGCCTTAACCCCGGTTAAAGTTAAACAGAGCCTCAGCATCACAAAATGGATGCTGCCACCACAGACACGAGTCTGGCCTCCTGCTGCTGACCGAAACTCGGCAGATGGTGGCCTGGACAAAGGGTTTCCTGCCTTGGGAGGTGCGAGCACCACCCCAGACAGGGTTTTGTGTATTGGGTAGGACAGGGCTGAATAGAATCAGACATGCCCGGGGCACACAAGGTGTCCCCGTGCATAGGCCAGTCCAAACCGGTCCTGGGACTTTCCAGACCCAGGCTTGGCGCGGAACTGGACAAAGGAAAGGGGGTGTAACCGCCCCCCTTCCTGGTTCCTCCCAGAGGAGGGACCTAGTAGGTGATCCACCCCTCAGATTGGGAATAAGAGTGGGAGCAGTGCCATTGCACAGCAGATCATCCTGAATCAACTTGAAATACAGAAGAATACTGGACTTCGACATTCTGCCGCTCAGAAGACTGAAGAGAATCTCCCTTGTGGCCTAGGAGTGGCCACCCTGTGAACACAGGCACCAACCAGCAACTCGACGTCTGCTTTGCCGCCGCCTCCCGCCGGAGCCCGAGCCCAGAGCCCGACAAGAACCAGACTCCCAGACCTCTCAGAGTCCGATCCACAGTCCCTGCAAAGAAGGGACCCGTGGAGGCACCGAGTGACGTGGGACCGGACCTCTTGGAAGACACTCGAAAAGCTGACTGCGCAGCTTCTGAGGCATCCTCGATGTTGTGCTTTGGGGACTGAGAACCCCCACCACCGAGCAGCCCTTGCACCGAAGATCAGCCCCCCAGCATCTCCACAATCTGCGTGGGGCCCTTTTGCATTGTGCCACTCGATGCGCCATCCCGGCCACTAGCCACGTGATCAGCGGCCATCTTGGCGACGAAACCGACGATTTACACAGCAGGTCTGGTTGCTCCAGACCTACCAAAGCTCCTGTGAAAAGGAGCACCCGCTCTGACCTTGCTGGTCCGAGTGTTAAGCATCTTTTGATCCCTGCATGGCTTGCATTAGCCAAGGCCTGTTTGCTTTGATCAGGTCGCCGATACCGCCAACAGCGAGAAGCCTGCGTGGGACAGCTCGTGACCAACTCCTGGACGTCCTTGACCCCGGGTATCCACGTGGCTGCAGAAAGAAGCTACCTGACAACGCCTGTTTGCACCCGACATCGCCTGGTTCCAATCTGGTTCCACGGTAGTCACTGGCTAGTGACTTTGAATACTGTCCCCTCTGCTTTCAGGTCTTCACCACTTCAGATCCACCCTTGGATCCACCGGAACTCTTCAGATCGAGCCGCCTGCAGCATCTTCAGCTCCAAGCACCATCGACCAGCGTGACGAAACCCGACACTACTTCGACCCTGTGCACCCGCTTCCTGTGGGTGAGGTAACTCAGCTCCGCCGGTGTTCCTACACTGGTACACATCTCAAGGGCCTGTGTCTTAAGTTTCAGCGTTCTAGGTCACTCGGAAGGTTCCTAACTCTTTAACTTTGTACTTTTTACGCACCATAGACTTTGCATTGGAAAGTGCGTGCACTTTGAACACTGCACCCGAGTCCCGCGGGCCTTTCCCGACTTAGTCACTGCTAGTCTCGAATAGCTCCAGCGATTTCCAAGGCCCTAGGCCTGTTCCCTTTCCTATTGGTATCTCTTATACCACTTTCTTAGTATATGGTTTAGGTGGCCCCTAGGGCTCATCCATATTGTGCAACTTTTGTGTATTTTAAACTGTCTTGTGATTTAACGCTTGTGCTTCTGTGCTCATAAAGAGTCCAGGGGATTTTATAGTTAATAAATCAATATATATTTTCAATATATATCTGTGTGGTGTCCCTTTCATTTGGTATTCAAGGGGGTTGTGTATGGTATAACAGCTGGCTTCACATGCCTTTCAGAGTTTAGCCTAAGACTGCTTTGTCCACGTTACCACTAGGATAACTGGTCTACAAGGTTGAATTACAACCATCATCATAAGGGTTGCTTGGCATGGTACAAAGTGATCACTAGAATTAGTGAGCATTATATACCAGGCCAACTTCTCACATTGGTGAGCAGCGGATTGGGATCTGAGCTTGCTGTTGTTTTACCATTACAATCTTTGAGATTATCATTTGAAAGATCATACAGGTACCTGCTAGGTACATATAAAACAAGACTAGTATACATAAGTTCTACTGAACTTAGTTGTTGTAGAGTAAAGGGAGTAGCACACCCTAGCTACAACTACTAGATAGGTTTAGTAGGTAAACACCAGTGTAGGTAGATTGCAACACATCCACCCACACTAGAGCAGTGTCCGGAGCAGAGGGTTCCACTGGGAACATCCCTGTTGAGAGTGACCCTCCAAGGGCACCATCCAAATTTGCTATTTTTTCCTTTAAGGAATTAAGACAGCTTTGTGTCTTAAGGGGTCTGAAGACAGGGCCTTCCCCTACTACAGACCACCTAAGAGAGCTCTTAGACCAGTCTGAGACTCTAAAGCCCTCTAAGGCAAACCCCACAGGGGAGGCTGAAGGAGGCCATCCTTCAGAGGATGACACTGTAGACACCCCTGGTCCTATCATCCTAGTAGATGAGGAAGCCCCCATCACTGGAGCTCCTCAGGTAGATGAGGAGGAAGAGGAAGAAGAGGAAGAAGAGGAAGAGGTGGAAAGCAGTGAGTCAGATGATGACAGAAATAGTCAGGTGCTGGTCAGTAGACTGAACCAGGCTAACTTAAGCCAACTTGGGAATGAATCTGGTAACAACCCATTCAGACCCCCAGGTGGACTTAACCAGAAGCCTAGGAGGAGAAGGACTCACTCAGGTGACTCTGACAACTCCCATGCTTCTAGAGGCTCTCATGGTCCACTCCAGAAAGGAGATGACTAGCCCTCAGAGAAGGGAACATGAGGCCAAGATGAGAGAGGCTGAGCTTAGGATCCAGAGGCAAGAGTTAGAGGTTGCCCTGGCCAAGGAGAAACTTGCTAGAGCAAGGCAGCCTAGAGAGAGTGGGGTAATAGAACCCACTGGTGGCAGCAATATCCACAAGGATAAAGACAGGTCTTTTGATAACAGAAACCTGAGTAAGATTGTGCCCCCCTACAAAGCTGGGGATGATATCCATAAATGGATCACTGCAATGGAGAGAGCCTGCAGAGTACAGCAGATCCCTCAGGAGCAGTGGGCAGCAATCTTGTGGCTCTCCTTTGAAGGTAGAGGCCGAGACAGACTCCTCACAGTTAGTGATGGGGATTCTAGAAACTACCTGGTCCTGAAGAGTGCTCTGATTGATGGGTTAGGCTTAACCACTGAACAGTACAGGTTAATGTTCAGAGATACCCAGAAGACACAGACTCAGGACTGATCTGAATTTGTTGAGTGTGCCACTAAGGCTCTGGAGGGATGGTTGCTGGGAAGCAAGGTTACAGACTATGAAGGATTGTATAATTTGCTGATGAGAGAACACATTTTAAATAATTGTCAGAACCAGCAGTTGCATCAACATTTGGTTGACTCAGATTTGACCTCTCCCCACGAATTGGGAAAGAGGGCAGATAAATGGGTAAGAACCAGAGTTAAGCAAAAGAACCAGAACCAGAACCAGGGTGGTGACCAGAAGAAAACAGACCAGAAGGGTGGGGAGCAGAAAGCTAAAGACCAGAAGTCTTCAACAGGGCCCCAAACTGATACAGAGGGTGGGTCCCAAACTTCCAAGAAGAAGAAGAGAGAAGGTCAGAAGAAACCCTGGTGTAAAACTTGTAAAAACACCTCTCACTGGACCAGTGAGTGTAAAAAGGGTGGAGCCCCCAGCACTGCAGCCCCTAAGGCAACTGCACCCACTAGTACAGCTAGCAGTGCTGGTCCACAAACCAAGGGGGTAGTGGGTATCACTTTGGGAACTGAAGGAGATTCTGACCTAGTCATAACCCTTACTCAGGCTGTTCTGATTTGTGAAGGGGACATAGATTTGACCCCTGACATAAGTCCCAGTAATCTAGGCAAATGCAGACAGACGCCTTTGATCAACAATAAAGTGGCTCAAGCTTACAGGGACACATGTGCCAGTGTCACTATGGTGACACCTAACTTTGTGGACCCTGGACAATACATGCCAGGTGATAATTACCTGGTGACCAATGCCAGCAATGTCACTACTACACATAGTGTGGCACTTGTTAACTTTTCCTGGGGAGGGGTAACTGGCCTAAAAAGAGTTGTGGTTAGTGCTGATCTCCCAGTAGAATGTTTGTTGGGCAATGACCTGGAGAACTCTCTATGGTCAGACGTTGAGTACAGGACTCATGCAGAGATGTTAGGGATATCATCACATGTCCTTGCTGTGACCAGGTCACAGGCCAAAAAGTGCCTCTCTGAACCTCAGGTCTTGGATCCTGGAACAATGGACCAAGCACCTTCCAAGAGAAAGAACAGGAGGGTTAATGCTGTGCCTTCCCAACTGCCTGCAAGTGAGGATCAGGCTTCACAGGAAACTGATCTTGAGACCCCTGAAGGAACTGTCTCTGAAGAACTTGAACCTGACCAGGTTGAGTTTCTGGGGACAGGGGGACCTTCTAGGGCAGACTTGGTGCAGGCTCAGTGAACCTGTCCTTCTCTTGAACCCCTCAGACAGCAGGCTGCTGCTGAGGCTGCTGGGAATGCTGAAGGTGCCCATAAAGTTTATTGGGATGAAGGACTCCTTTACACAGAGGGTAGAGACCCCAAGCCTGGTGCAACCAGGAGGTTGGTTATACCTCTGCAATTTAGGGGTTTCCTTCTCACCTTAGCCCATGATATTCCTCTAGCAGGACACTTAGGCCAGAACAAGACCTGGGACAGGCTTGTCCCTCACTTTCACTGGCCTCACATGTCTGAAGACACCAAGGAGTTTTGTCGCTCCTGTGAAACCTGCCAAGCCAGTGGTAAAGCAGGTGGAACCACAAAGGCCCCCCTAATACCACTACCTGTGGTGGGGGTTCCCTTTGAAAGAGTGGGGATTGATATTGTTGGTCCAATGGATCCCCCTACAGCATATGGGCACAGATTCATACTGGTGGTAGTGGATCATGCCACCAGGTACCCAGAGGCAATTCCACTTAGGACCACAACAGCTCCTGTTGTGGCCAGGGCCTTACTTGGAGTTTTCTCCAGAGTGGGGTTTCCTAAGGAGGTAATATCTGATAGAGGTGCCAACTTCATGTCAGGATAT
Source organism: Lissotriton vulgaris (assembly GCF_964263255.1). NCBI lineage: Eukaryota > Metazoa > Chordata > Amphibia > Caudata > Salamandridae > Lissotriton > Lissotriton vulgaris. The sequence continues at coordinate 92,793,695 of NC_141696.1, read as the reverse complement.
TTGACAGCTATGTGGAAGGAATGTGGTGTCAACTACAAGTTCACCACTCCTTATCATCCACAATGCAATGGGCTTGTTGAGAAATTTAACAAGACCCTAAAGGGCATGATTAAAGGATTACCTGAAAAGCTCAGGCGAAGATGGGACATCCTACTGCCCTGCCTTTTGTTTGCTTACAGAGAGGTCCCTCAAAAGGGGGTTGGCTTCAGCCCCTTTGAATTGTTGTTTGGGCACCCTGTAAGAGGACCCCTGTGTCTGGTGAAGGAAGGATGGGAGTTACCTCTCAAAAAGCCCAAGCAAGACATAGTGGACTATGTACTTGGTCTCCGCTCCAGTATGGCAGAGTACATGGAAAAGGCATCCAAAAACCTTGAGGCTAGCCAAGAATTACAAAAAGCTTGGCATGACCAAAAGGCTGTCCTTGTTGAGTTTCAGCCTGGACAGAAGGTATGGGTGTTGGAGCCAGTGGCCCCAGCAGCACTCCAAGACAAATGGTCTGGACCCCATACAATTCTGGAGAAGAAGGGAGATGTTACCTACTTGGTGGACCTAGGAACTCCCAGGAGCCCCCACAGGGTGCTCCATGTCAACAGACTTAAGGCATATGTCAGCAGGACAGACATGGGCTTGCTCATGGCTACAGATGAGGGACAGGAGGAAGAGAGTGACCCTCTCCCAGACCTGCTCACTCAAAATCCTGAGGATGGCTCAGTTGATGGTGTGGCCTTAGGTGGCAGCCTCACTGAACATCAGCAAAATGACTGCAGACAAGTTCTACAGGCATACAGGCATATGTTCTCCTTGACACCCAGTCAGACTAACTGGTGTACACATGTGGTGGACACTGGTGACAGTCTTCCTGTAAAGAGCAAGATTTACAGGCAACCTGACCACGTCAGGGACTGTATAAAGACTGAGGTGCAAAAGATGCTGGAATTAGGTGTCATTGAGCCTTCAGAGAGCCCCTGGGCTAGCCCAGTGGTTCTGGTCCCCAAACATCACACCAAAGATGGCAAGAGAGAGATGAGGTTCTGTGTGGATTACAGAGGACTCAATGCTGTCACCAGGACAGATGCACACCCTATTCCAAGGGCAGATGAGCTCATTGACAAATTGGCTTCTGCCAAATATTTGAGCACATTTGACTTGACAGCTGGCTACTGGCAAATCAGGTTAGCTGAGGAGTCTAAAGCCAAGACAGCATTTTCTACCCCTAGTGGGCATTTTCAATTTGTGGTAATGCCCTTTGGTTTGAAAAATGCACATGCCACCTTCCAAAGATTGGTGAATCAAGTCCTTACTGGGTTGGATGACTTTTGTGCAGCTTATCTGGATGATATTGCTGTCTTTAGCTCCACCTGGGAGGATCACCTGGTCCACCTGAAGGAAGTGCTTGAGGCTCTGCAGAAGGCAGGCCTTACTATCAAGGCAACCAAGTGCCAGATAGGGAAGAGCAAGGTTGTATACCTGGGCCACCTTGTAGGTGGAGGCCAAGTTCAACCACTAGAGAGTAAGATCCAGACCATCAAGGACTGGTCCCCTCCAACTACCCAGACTCAGGTCAGAGCTTTCTTGGGCCTGACTGGGTACTACAGGAAGTTTGTTAAGAACTATGGGTCCATTGTGACTCCTCTTAATGATCTGACATCTAAGAAGATGCCCAAAAAGGTTCAGTGGACAGAAATTTGTCAAAAGGCATTTGATGACCTGAAGAAGGCCATGTGCTCTGCACCTATCCTGAAGAGTCCTGACTACTCAAGAGAGTTCATTGTCCAAACAGATGCTTCTGAGTTGGGAGTGGGAGCAGTGCTTTCACAGCTTAATGTAGATGGCCAGGACCAGCCCATTGCTTTCATTAGCAGAAGGCTGAACCCCAGAGAGAAACGTTGGTCAGCTATAGAGAGGGAGGCCTTTGCTGTGGTGTGGGCCCTGAAGAAGTTGAGACCATACTTGTTTGGCACTCACTTCAAGATTCAGACCGACCATAAGCCCCTCCTATGGCTTAATCAGATGAAGGGTGAAAACCCCAAACTACTCAGGTGGTCCATTTCCCTACAGGGGATGGACTTTACAGTGGAGCACCGCCCAGGGACTGACCATGGCAACGCAGATGGTCTCTCCAGGTACTTCCACTTAGAACATGAAGACACAACTGGTCAAGGTTAGTCTAATGTCCCTGCGTTTGGGGGGGGTGTTATGTAGGAGAGTAGGGTCTGCAATCCTATGGTCACCCAAATTTTTTGCTTTTTGCTTCACTGGTTTATGACTTAATGTGGCTGTGGGCCTGCTAATCAGACCCACAGCCTGCTGTTCTCTCTCTAAATTACTGCCAGTGCACTTTAGGTGCATTACGAATTGGAACTGGTTCACCTTATAGGCCCCTGTAACAGTGTACCATAGGTACCCAGGGCATAGGTGTATCCAAGGCCTACCAGGCGCTGCAGCATGTATTGTGCCACCCCTGGCCTGGCCTCCATATTTGACACAACTGGCTGATCACTCAGCTGGGGTAAGTTGGTGTAATCACCTCTTACTTAGGTACAGTATATCTGTGCCTAACCCTAAACTGGACACATATGTTCCTATCAGCCACTCCTATGGAAGGCCTCATCAATCCTGGAGGCAGAGTGCTTGGAAATATGTGAGATGGTGCTCTAGCATGAGCTGAGCCTGTCTGCAGCTGTCGGGAACCACTCCCTAAGCTGTTCCGGGATATTGCCATACCATATACTCTTAAGTGCATTATAATCCTCGCGGTTAAATGCTATCTTTGGTTTGGCTTTATCAAAACATGTCGAGTAAGGTGTCATACGAATTGGAATACTATCCCCTCGACAGTTCTGTCGACGGGGATAGCATTCCACCCTTCTAGAGGGACACGACATGTGTGTAGCCTTAACCCCGGTTAAAGTTAAACAGAGCCTCAGCATCACAAAATGGATGCTGCCACCACAGACACGAGTCTGGCCTCCTGCTGCTGACCGAAACTCGGCAGATGGTGGCCTGGACAAAGGGTTTCCTGCCTTGGGAGGTGCGAGCACCACCCCAGACAGGGTTTTGTGTATTGGGTAGGACAGGGCTGAATAGAATCAGACATGCCCGGGGCACACAAGGTGTCCCCGTGCATAAGCCAGTCCAAACCGGTCCTGGGACTTTCCAGACCCAGGCTTGGCGCGGAACTGGACAAAGGAAAGGGGGTGTAACCGCCCCCCTTCCTGGTTCCTCCCAGAGGAGGGACCTAGTAGGTGATCCACCCCTCAGATTGGGAATAAGAGTGGGAGCAGTGCCATTGCACAGCAGATCATCCTGAATCAACTTGAAATACAGAAGAAGACTGGACTTCGACATTCTGCCGCTCAGAAGACTGAAGAGAATCTCCCTTGTGGCCTAGGAGTGGCCACCCTGTGAACACAGGCACCAACCAGCAACTCGACGTCTGCTTTGCCGCCGCCTCCCGCCGGAGCCCGAGCCCAGAGCCCGACAAGAACCAGACTCCCAGACCTCTCAGAGCCCGATCCACAGTCCCTGCAAAGAAGGGACCCGTGGAGGCACCGAGTGACGTGGGACCGGACCTCTTGGAAGACACTCGAAAAGCTGACTGCGCAGCTTCTGAGGCATCCTCGACGTTGTGCTTTGGAGACTAAGAACCCCCACCACCGAGCAGCCCTTGCACCGAACATCAGCCTCCCAGCATCTCCACGATCTGCGTGGGGCCCTTTTGCATTGTGCCACTCGATGCGCCATCCCGGCCACTAGCCACGTGGTCAGCGGCCATCTTGGCGACGAAACCGATGATTTACACAGCAGGTCTGGTTTCTCCAGACCTACCCAAGCTCCTGTGAAAAGGAGCACCCGCTCTGACCTTGCTGGTCCGAGTGTTAAGCATCTTTCGATCGCTGCGTGGCTTGCATTAGCCAAGGCCTGTTTGCTCCGATCAGGTCGCCGACACCGCCAACAGCGAGAAGCCTGCGTGGGACAGCTCGTGACCGACTCCTGGACGTCCTCGACCCCGGGTATCCACGTGGCTGTAGAAAGAAGCTACCCGACAACGCCTGTTTGCACCCGACATCGCCTGGTTCCAATCTGGTTCCACGGTAGTCACTGGCTAGTGACTTTGAATACTGTCCCCTCTGCTTTCAGGTCTTCACCACTTCAGATCCACCCTTGGATCCACCGGAACTCTTCACATCGAGCCGCCTGCAGCATCTTCAGCTCCAAGCACCATCGACCAGCATGACGAAACCCGACACTACTTCGACCCTGTGCACCCGCTTCCTGTGGGTGAGGTAACTCAGCTCCGCCGGTGTTTCTACACTGGTACACATCTCAAGGGCCTGTGTCTTAAGTTTCAGCATTCTAGGTCACTCGGAAGGTTCCTAACTCTTTAACTTTGTACTTTTTACGCACCATAGACTTTGCATTGGAAAGTGCGTGCACTTTGAACACTGCACCCGAGTCCCGCGGGCCTTTCCCGACTTAGTCACTGCTAGTCTCGAATAGCTCCAGCGATTCCCAAGGCCCTAGGCCTGTTCCCTTTCCTATTGGCATCTCTTATACCACTTTCTTAGTATATGGTTTAGGTGGCCCCTAGGGCTCATCCATATTGTGCAACTTTTGTGTATTTTAAACTGTCTTGTGATTTAACGCTTGTGCTTCTGTGCTCATAAAGAGTCCAGGGGATTTTATAGTTAATAAATCAATATATATTTTCAATATATATCTGTGTGGTGTCCCTTTCATTTGGTATTCAAGGGGGTTGTGTATGGTATAACAGCTGGCTTCACATGCCTTTCAGAGTTTAGCCTAAGACTGCTTTGTCCACGTTACCACTAGGATAACTGGTCTACAAGGTTGAATTACAACCATCATCATAAGGGTTGCTTGGCATGGTACAAAGTGATCACTAGAATTAGTGAGCATTATATACCAGGCCAACTTCTCACACCTGGAATCTGCAAACTGTTTTCTTTTTGCTGTTGTTGTTGTTCTGCAGATGCAAGATTGAAAGAAGCTCAGCCGGCGCCTCCAGAAGGCACTCAAAATGTTGATATATATGTGAAGCATTGTCTTGGCCCTAATATGTTTAGAACATTATGGCACAAATATAGGAAGGACAATGCCAATTTGCGGTGGCCGTTGACGGGCACTTTTGATGAACAAAAGATTGGGTATTTACAAGAACAGTTATTTAAAAAGTGAAGTGACAACCTGTGTTTGATTCTCTTAGAAGGTGCCAGAAAGCAGCTAGGCAGAGACGACTCGAGACAGAAAAAGAGGCCTAGAAAGGGTAAATGCAGACACTGAATATGTAGCATACGATAAAGAAAAACAGGAAAAGGGAGTTGAATGCGAAGATAGGAGGTTTCGATTGCATATTGATAAATTGTATTTCGCTCAGGAAGAAAGTGATGCTTTTGTGGAAGAACTGTTAGATACTCGTCACCCACCCCATATGCTCCGCAAAGGTTATATCCTACTGTCCATGTGGCATCACAGCCACCTGTTACAGCTGTTCTCACTGTCCCTGTATCTACTGCTATTGTTTCGACAGCTGTGGCTTCGGCTCCTCCTCTTCCTTCTGTGTCTTTTCCGTCTGTGGCAACAGTGACTGTTAGTACTCCTACCACACCTATTGTTTCAGCCTCTCTGTCTCCAGCTCTTTTTCCTTTGATACAACTGCCAGTGACGATTTTTCTTGTTGCTTCTGTTGCTTCTCCCTCTTTGATTCTTCATCCCCCAATATTTGTAAGCACAGAGACACCAGTTTGTGGGTTCGAGGATAGAGACTTGACAAAATGTAAGGAGCGTTTGGACAGTTTTGAACGGTTTGCGGTTGGAGATGAGGAGAAGAAGGTAGTAGCTAACCAGACTGTGCAGTGGGGTCGCAACCCAATTTACAGAGTGGAGGATGTTTGGGATGTGATGAAAGATTATGAGCCTTTTATACAGCAGCATGCTCTTAAGCACATGTCCTCTATGTTAATTGGCCCTAGGGAGCAGCACTTTAGGAATGCTGCGCCACAAATTTTACCGAGGTCAAGTTTTTAGTAATATTACCATAGACGTTATCACCATATGGGGTGTAGGGGCCCAGTTTCAAGAACAGTGGGTTTACACTCTGTGGAAAATAAGTGAGAGTTTGTCTCTTAAGACTCATCTGGCAATCCTAGAAAAAATCCTACTGCTTATTATAAGGAATTGACTGAAGCTGCTTCCTCACAGTGATAGCTCTTGCTGATATTGAAATGTTTTTTGGTCTTCTTGTTCCGGTTGATATTTGGAGGCAGTTCCATACTCAATATCATGTTCTGGAGTTGGGTGGTACTTAGGATCAAATAAAAGCATGAGACCAGGAGAGAAAACCAGGTGATAAGCCCCAAGCGGAAATCTTAGTGTTGCCCGGTTGCATTATTACATATATGCATTCTCTTATTCCGCTGAGAAAAGTAGATTGGGATAAGCTGTCAGCTTGTTGACAAAAGAAAGATGAGAGTGTGTCTAATCTTTTCACTCGTTTTGAGGGTACATTTTAGGATTGCGATGGCCAGGATCTGTCCATTGAGGGGGGTGTTTGGTTGTTTGTCAACAGGTTTGTCTCTAATTGACTTCCCAAAATTGCAACTCGATTACAGGCTTCTGAAAGTACCTAGACCACCACTTCCCCTTCTGTTATTTAGAGTATGGCTCAATACCATGTGCATCAGGACAATGAGGAGAAAGAGAGGGCAGGGAAAAGCATAATGATTTAAAGACGAAGGTGTTGTTGCAACAGGTATTTAGAGGGAATGACAGAGGATGTGGTGGTCCCACCCGACAGCTACCACGTACTATTAGGCAGCTAAATATGACGCCTCTGGGGCCAAATCAGTGTGCGTATTGTAAGGAGGAGGGTCACTGGCATAGCAAGTGTCCTATGCTCTTGCAGAAGGTAGTGATCCCTAGAGGACGAGGCTCTCGTAGACGGGGTTGTGGAGCTGGTGGGGCTGATAGGACTCAGAATGCTGCAGCCTCACAGGGTCATTCCAATATTTATAATTTTGATGATCCCCGGGATGGACAGTACTGTCATGATGAATATGATATGAAGGAAATGACTGTAGTGTCTTATAGCTAGGACAGCCAGGGACAGAGTGGGGGAGCAGTTCAGATAGTGTGATCCTCATGTAACAGTGGAACTACAAGGTTCGACTAAGGAGTTTTTGGTGGCCAAAAGAGCAACAAAAAGTTCTGTTTCTTGAAATATGGTCCCTGGGGTGGCTCTATCTGGCCATAAAAATGTTTCGGTAGGTTTTTCTGGTGTCCCGGTTGTAAGACCCCTTGCATTGATGATTGGTCCTTTCACTGCGGATTCACCATTTTTGTTGACATTTAATTGTGGAGAGAATTTGATGGGTTTGGATTTGTTGAAGAAATTGCATGCTACAATTTATTGTTCCCCGACAGGTGTCTATATGACAATGGGCCCAGATGTAGTAGGCATAAAACAGTGTTTGTCCAAGGATGCGCCTCTCCCTGTTAAAATTGCTGATGTGCCACCCACTTTGTGGGCCACAGGCGATACAGATGTGGGACTGCTGCATAAACCACCAGTTTCGATAAAGGTTAAGGACAATGCTATCCTGCCTCATATTGCTAAGTATAAAATGCCACAGGCAGGAGAGTGAGCCTTATTGAAAAAATTTCAGGACTTGATCAAGTAGTAAGTGGTTGAAGAGACGTCTGCCAATATTTGTAATAGTCAATTCTTTCGATTCTTAAACGGACACCCTCAGGTTCCCCTGATGATCATAAAGATATTTATCGTTTTCTAATTGATCTGCGCAAAGTTAACAAACTAGTGGTTCCTCAGTTTCCGGTGGTCCCAGATATTACTACGCTTTTGACGATGATTCCTTCCACTGCTAAATTCTTTTCTGTTATCAATTTGAAAAATGCATTTTTTAATATTCCTATTCATCCAGCTAGCAGGTATTTGTTTGGGTTCACGCTAGCTGGCAGAAGCTGTAGGTTCTGTTGAGCTCCTCAGGGCTATACTGAGAGTTCAAGTATTTACAGTCAGGCTTTAAAGAGTCAATTGGATTCCCTTTTGCTTCCTACAGGTAATGTTTTGGTGCAGTATGTTGATGGCTTGCTTATCGCTTCCGATACAGAGCAAGGTTGTAGAGATAGTACAGTTAAATTATTATTACATTAGGCTCACCATGGACATAAAGTTTCTCTTTCTAAATTTCAGTATGTCGACAGGAGGTCACCTACTGTCGAAGGACAGTAGGAGGTTGACCCCTGAGTGCAACAGTACCATTGTTAAAATACCAGTTCCACAAACTCAGAAAGATGTGCATGCTTTTATAGGTATCACTTCTTACTGTCGCCAGTGAATACCTAATTATTCCCCATTAATCAAACCCCTGCTTGTAGTAATGACTAAAGTAGTGCATAAACCTTTGCCTTGAACACCTGAATGTCAGCAGTCTTTTGAGCAATTGAAAATTGCGCTTTGTTTGGCCCCAGCACTCAGCACCCCAGATTATAACAAACCATTTGTGTTGTACGTCCATGAGATGGCTGTTTGCACGCTTTCTGTCCTAACACAAAAATTTGGGGATAAGCAACAGCTGTGTGCTTATTTTTCTGCTGTGTTTGACACTCTCGCAAAAAGCCCTTCCGAGTTGTCTAAGAGCGGTCGCGGCCATGGCCACTTTGTTTAGACAATCGGCTGGACTTGTACTGTATACTGACCTCAGAGTCATGGTACCTCATGCTGTGGATACACTTTTAAATAGGACAAAGACACAGCACCTCACCAGTGCATGTTTGACTGGCTATGAATTGGCAGTGTTTGCTAAACATATCACGATCAAAAAATGTGCCACTCTGAATCAAGCAAGGTTACTGCCCCTCCCTTCTGAGAGGCCTGACATTGATAAACATGACTGTATATTCCGGTCAGAAAAAGAGACGAAAGGATGGATAGACTTGACTGATGTTCCCTTATCTGACTCACAAGGAGAACTATATGTCGATGGCTCTTGTTTCAAATTACCTTACCAGATGGCACTACAACTCATGCTTATGTTATTACCATACTGGATACAGTAGTAAAGACATCACAAGTCCCTTATCAGTCGGCTCAAGCTGCTGAGCTTGTTGCCCTAATATGCGAATTGAGTGAGGGACTGGTTGTCAATATTTATACTGACAGCCAGTATGCCTTTGGGGTCGTGCACAATTTTGGGCGGCTCTGGGATGAAACAGGGTTTCTTACTTCACATGCAACCAAAATCCAGCATGGGCACCTAATAATGAGGCTTTTGCCTGCTTTGACACTCCCTAAGAAATTGGCCATAGTAAAGTGTAGTGCCCACCGGAAAGTTTCTGACGATGTAGGTAGGGGAAATGCTTTTGCAGATCTGCTAGCTAAGGAAACGTCACAGAATAAAATGAAAATAATGTTTGTAGCAGGCCTGGCTTGGTGGGTGCCTGAAGTTATCATGTTTGAAGTTAGACTTGAGAATGTGAAAGAGATACAAAGCGAGGCCACAATCAAAGTGATAGCAGTGTGGCAGGAAAGTACATCACAATTGAACAACGAGGGATGTTGGATTGATAAGTCAGGAAAGCAGAGATGAATGTTGCCTGATGCATATGTTATTCCTGTAGTCACGATGGCCCATGGCCCAGTCCATATTAGCACTAAGGGTATTTGCAGGTTATTAGACCCTGTACGGCAGAATAGCAACCTTCCAAAAACAGCTGCACATTTAGTGAAGTACTGTATGGTGTGCATGATGCACAATCCTGCAAAGGGTACCCACACACCACCTGGTAATTTTGCCCCACCCACTTTCCCTTTTCAGGTGCTCCAGATTGAATATATAGAGTTAGAAAGATGCAATAATTTGAAGTACGTGTTGAGGCTTATCATACTGAAGACAATACAGCCATTATGACTGCAAAGGTATTCCTGAAAAAGTTCTTTCCTCGTTTCGACTTGCCCCATTTGATCTGGAGTGATAACAGAAGTAAATTTAATGCAAAAGTGATTCAATTGATTTGTGATGGTCTATGTATTAAGCAAAAATTTCATGCTGCCAATCATCCACAATCAGCAGGTTTACTTGAGAAGTACAATGTTACTTTCAAACTCAAATTGGCAAACATTCAGGATACTTTAGGGTTAAAGTGGCCAGATGCTTTACAAGGACAGGATTGTCACTGTATGAGGTCCTGTTTGGACGCCTGAAAATGTCTGGGGCATGCCACGACCTCAGCGCTTCTCTGATATTGAGTATCCATTGTTATTTGACTATCTTGCTCAGTTACCTGAAAGTTTGCGTTTTATTCACATCAGGTCAAGTGCATTCTGTGAATACCAAAATAGTAGTAAGTTTAGGATTGAGTCTTAAGTTCATTCTGTGAATCGGGCCCATGTTTTCTATGTTGCAAAATGAATATTCTTTCTTCCTCTTGTTGACCAATAAGATTTCAGCACGTTCCTGGAAACAGGATTAATCCTCATCTTCACATCAATGTACAATTGTCTTTTAACCATGTGTTTTAAAATATAGCAGCACATCCGTTCTCATTTTCCAAAAACATCTTCTCATGAATCCCCCGGCTTGTCGTCTGCATCTTTTGTGTTGACAACCTCAATCTCAGTCATCTAATACAAACAAGAGTCTATTCACTGGCTACTAAACAGTATCTTCCAAAACTGCAATATTTGCAGCAAAGAGAAGAAAAACATCATGCATAACGGTTGTTTAATATGATAAGCAAGTCTTTTCAGCATTAATATATCTCCCTGTTAAGTTAAGAAACCATGCTTCATTTCTATGTTACAGGCCTATAGTTTTAAGTATGGTTGCCTACAACAAAAACATTTCACATTTTCAAACTTCATTTCTAAATGCACATTATATATTTTAAAAAAGCATTTTTCAAATAACTAAATTTGCAGCAGCAAATCTTACAAGTCTACATGATAGAGAGCAAGGGCTCATGGTGATGGTTACAGTGTAGAGAATGAAATACAATCCAAGGCTGCACTGTACAATTACTTTTATTTGGTGAGCTTGGTTGCAGAGAAAGGGGATGATGTACATTTTATGCTTTATATCCATGAGCCAAAACATTAGGGTATCAGTGGTTGATAGGGAATCCATTGTCATTGGGAAAATATATCTGATATTATTTTATTTATTTAATTTTTTGAGTTTTGTATAGCGTGAACTTGACCTGAAGGTATCAGATATCAGAGCCCTTTACACAAGAACCATTTGTGTTATACAGGAAACATTCATTTTTGTTATTTGCAAGCCCCTTGCTCTGCCGGTGTGTCACTTTTTCCCATTTTAAAAGTGCCGCACCAGCGGCGCACGGGGCTTGTAAATAAGCCCTAAGTGATTTGCTCAGAATCACAGGATGTTGAGCGTCGTTGCCGAGACTCGAAACCAGTACCCCAGATTTGAGGTTGACCGCCCTAGCCGTTAGGCCACATCCTCTACATTTTACGGTACGTTGATGGAAATATCTGCATGTTCATTTTGAGCCTCATGCTTGTGAAAGAGTGTTGTTTCTCTATGAATCAAGCCATGTTTATGAGTGTTATATTTAATGAATACTATATGATATTTTAATCAAATGGTATTTATTTTCATGATGTTTTTAGGGAAGAGTTTCTAGATTTATTATACTTAAAATCAACCAAATTTAGATGGCCCTGCGCAACTTGCACATCGATATTAAATAGGCAAGAGTGAACATGCCAAGTCCTCAGGTATACCTTGATAACCCTTTAATCTATATGATTCAATTTCCACAATGATGAAGTGGTGGAAACTGATCTACCACATCATGGTCTGCATAGATCAGAGATCGTCAATGATTTTGACAGTCTTTGTCTAGAGTGACGCACATAGCCTCTGTAATGATTGCTAGTTCATGACTAGAAGCTTGACGGATAATCATTGAATACCTTGTGATGTGCCACTTTCTCTTGGAGCTTCTTGCTTCATTCTCTTTATAGACTCATACATGTAATAGTTGACCTAGGTTGTAAGTGAGTTACCTTCTTTGATCAGCAATGAGCTTCTTTAGGAGTCAGTAATAAATAAATGTTTTGTCTGAATGAGTCTACTCCCTTGAGGAGGACACATGTAGGGGTCTACTGATATCAGGACTAACAATGGACAGCATTCCTTTTTGCATGAAAGGCAGTGGGAGCAAGGCATTTGTGACTGAACGGAAGTATGTCCGAAGGAGCAACTAAGCATTTTCCAGAAAATACTTTTAGCAGGATTATTTTGAACAGAAGGAATTTTACACAGAATAACACAGTGCATAGGGTCCAGTAGAGTCCGGGAGAATAACCTGATGACTTTCTCAGGGCAAGCCCAAATCCCTGTAGATAAGTTCAACATATTACAGGTAGAACCTGAGTAAGGACCCATATAATATGGGTCCATACTCAATTGATGTGTGAGTACTCTCCTCCATATGAATTTATCCTACACATATGAATCCAGACCAGATTTTATGTCCGATCAAGATATCTATTTGACAAAACTCGTCAGATTACTGAAGGATATGTACTGTCCATATTCTTATTAGACACATATTATATGGGTCCATACTCAGGTTCTACCTGTAATGTGGTGAATTTATCTACAGAGATTTGCGCTTGCCCTGAGGAAGTCGTCGGGTGATTCTCCCCGAGACAAAACACGTGTCGGCTATTGGCTACATTTGGTGATGTCATCTACATCAACTTATCCACTATGAATTTATGTATTATAGATCTACGTTTATGATAAGGACAACGGAAAGTAAGAAAATAAAGAGAAGAAAATTAATTGAGAACATTCTGAATCTGGACAATCTTATTGGACTGATGATTTAATATGGTTCAACTTTGAATGTTAATTTGCTTTCTGCTCGGGAGCGATATTTTGTTTACAATGGCTATATCGATGTTCTTGTGCGTTTACGCCTTTCTTCTCAGCATCAAAACCTAGATAGCTATTAATTTCATGGGCATAAATAGCAGCAAAATTGAGCTATTGCTAGCCCTTGCAAAAACCAACTAAAATCACACCCCCTTAAAAAAACACCTCTACTATGTTTGGGGCAAAAGGGCACATTAAATCCTTAATATGAAATACACTGTAACTCTAGTAGTATCCAAAGACTCTGACTTTAAGGTGATGTATGTGATATGTGGCCATTGAACAGTTCAGGTAAGTGGCAAGATCCTTGAGAAAAGCAGCAGTATCAAAGGTAAGCTTAGATCTGTTGGTGAGCCTTCACACTACAGAAAACTAAATAAATGACACACCTGTTATGTTATTTTATGTGTATATGCATAGCATTCTGTTGGTGTCATAGACTAGTTCAGAGAGTGGGGGAGGAATTCATAGAAGTGCAAGGTCTTCAACTTTTTATGGAATTCAAGATGAGACAGTTCCAATATGTAGTTGGCTGTTCCATGTTTTAGGAGTCATATAAGAGAAGGATAGACCTGCTGCTTTGCTTTTTGTGTATACGTGGGACGATTGCTATAAAGTGTCTGACTGAGCCGAGGTGCCTGGAAGGTTGATGGAATGTGGTTGTTCAGGTAGACTGAGCCTATTTTGTGTAGTGCTTTATATGTGTGGGTGAGGAGTTTGAATTGTGCCTGCTTGAGATATCGGGAGTCAGTGGAGCTCCCTCTGGTGCGGTGTGATGTGAGATCGACATGGGAGGTTGAAGACGAGTCCAGCTGCTGTGTTTTAGATGGTGTGCAGTCTGTCCATGTTCCCTGCATAGCAAGTTCCAATAACCCAGCCTGGTGGTGATTAGGGCCTGGGTGAAGGTCTTCCTAGTGTTTTTTGGTTACTATTCATAGATGTTCCTTATAAGCCTCAGAGTCTAGATGCAAATGTGGTGATGGTGTTGCAGACCTCTGCAGGTATGTACAGCTTGTTATCAATCATCGTCCTGAGGTTTCTTTCTTGTGGGGTGGGTGTGGGTCTGAGGTCAGTAGGCCACCAGTTGGAGTCCCACAGTGAGGTACGCTTTCAGAAAATGACCACTTCTGTCTTCTATAGGTTCAGCTTCAGACAGTTAGACTTCATCCAGGAGGCCGCAGCGGCCATGCATGCACCGCAATTGTTCCTTGAGGTGGGAGATTTCTTAATGATAATCAGTATAAGTTGTGTGTCATTGGAGTAGGAGAGGATGTTGATGTTGTGGGCGCAGATGACATTGGTGAGTGAAGTTATTTTATGTAGCTGTTGAAGAGGGCTTGGCTGAGTGAGGAGCTTTGAGGTGCTCCGCAGATGAGTTCTCTGGCTTCAGAGGAGTAAGGCAGCAGATCGCCTGTTTGAGTTCTTCTGGTTAGGAATGTGTAGTTGCATTGGAGGGCATGTCACTAAAGGCCTGCATGTGCAGTCGTCTGATCAGGATGGGGGGGAAGACAGTGTCAAATACCTGAGAGATCCAGTAGGATGTGAGCCGCAGTTACTTTTTTGTCTAGGATCATTTGGATGTCTTCTGTTGCTGTAAACACAGCTATCTCTGCGTTTTGGTTTGGCCGAGTCTGCTATAGGCTTCGTCAGTAGGGTGCTAACAGCTGTGTTCTTCTGGGCTTCTAGGAATATGTCTGTCTTGATGGAGGTGTTGAGGATCCAGGCAAGGGCTTTGCTGATGGAGTTTCTCATATTAGAGTGGCAGACTGGTTGCAAGGTAGCTGGGGTCAGGGTGAAGGTCAATTTTTTCATATATAACTGTGCTTTTGTTGCTAAAAATAGTCTGAGATGGCGTTGTACAGTTCTTGAGATGGAGTGATGTTGCTGATGGTGGTTGTGGGTGTGGTGAAGTCCTAGATGATAGAGAAGATGTCTTTGCTGCTGCTGGTACTGATGTTGATGCGGTCTCAGGGCCTTCGTCTTGGTGTCCCAGATTTTCTGGGCTTAGCGTATTGGGCAGATTTGAAGATGTCTCTGCCCTTAGAATCTTCGCTCAGACTCCATCTGCTTTTCAGTTGCTTGCAGTACTGTATGGCCATCCTGAATTCCTCCGAGAACCAGCTGCTCTGTGTTCTTCTTGTTTGGTGTTACTTGACAGGAGACAGGGTGTTGGTGCAGGCGATGATCCAGTCATAAACTTACTAGTGGTAGGCTCCCTGAATGCTTGGTGTGGTTCAAGGAGAGGGTGGAGTCCCAATCTTTCTCTGGTACATCTTTAAAGCAGCAGTAGTAATTGGTCTTCTGTGGTGTGGTATGTTGATCTTGATGCTGGGGGGGGTCGGTCCAAGTGATGGGTGTTGGATTATTGGTCGTGATGTCATTGAAATAAGTAAAAACTGGGTCAGAATGTGTCCGGCACCGTGGGAGGGGTTGGATATGTGTTTGGTAAGTCCAAGGTTTCCAAGGCTTTCGAGAAGGGCACCAGAGTTGGAATTGGTGAGGTCTTCAAAGAGCAAATAGTAAAGGGCACAAAGAGAAAGAAGGTCAGAGACAAAAGACACAAAAAGAGAAAATGGAGGCAAAACAGAGGGCACAACAGAGAAAAAAGAGTTAAATACATATGTACCTGAGTACATTTCAGAGTATAACTGAAACATGCTGACCAAAGGATTTTGGAATTGATGTATTCGTACACATTCAACTCTCTCTTTTTAACCATACCAAAGTCTACTTTAATAAATATCTGATTGGTTGACCTACAGATAATTTTAGGTAATACAAACACTTTCTACAAAAATCTCCACAAGAGCTTTGACTAGCAGCAGCCCATTCATACAACCATAATGCCTGTTCTGAATGTGTAGGAAATCTAATGATGAAACATGCCAGTATTGGTGTGTGAGGGTTCCACATCCTAAAGCAACTGCTTCTTAGTGGACTTGCAGACTTTCCAAAATCCATTTTTATAACTCAGGTTCGCCATATCTTTAGTACTCATGGGGATGATGTATTGTGGACCATGGCCCTTTGTAAATTCCTCTCACTCTCTGTAGTACAATAATCACGGTTGTTGATGGTAAGCTACATTTAATTTGTGTCCTATGGATGTCTGTGAAACTGTTTTATCACTCTCTCACGAATCTGTCTGGTTTTGACACCGTAAACAATGGGATTTACCATAGGAGGTGCCATCATGTAGCAGTTCACTAATAAAATGTGAATGTGAAGAGGAACATTCTTGCCAAACCTATATAATATTGTAGAGATGATCACAGGGACAAAAAACACTAGGATGGCACATATATGGGAGCCACATGTGCCAATTGCCTTTAAGCGTGCATCCCTTGATGGCAGGTAGAAAACAGCTCGGAGTATTAGAAGGTACGACACCAAAATTAATACCACATGAACCAGAACAACGGACAATGCCACAATCATGCCATAGAGGCTGTTCAGGGTTATATCAGCACAAGCCAGCTTTGCTATAGCCATATGTTCACAGAAAGAGTGATAAATGACATTGGATTTGCAAAATGGCAGCCTTTTAAGAAGATATGTCAATGGGCTTGTTGAAATCACACATCTAAAGAAAGCTGCACATCCTATTTTAATGATAACAGGAGGAGTGAGTATAGCTGTGTATCTCAAGGGATTGCAGATGGCAACATAACGGTCCAAGGCCATGGCCAACAGGATTGTTGATTCCAAGGCAGCGAACGTGTGAATGAAGAACATCTGGGTAATGCAGGCCTCAAAATAAATTTCTGCAGCGTTAAACCAAAGTATCAGCAGTGTTTTTGGAGTGGTGGTTGAGGATAACGTCAGGTCGATAATGCATAACATACTGAGGAAATAATACATGGGTTGGTGGAGGATAGGTTCAACTGTGATGAAAAAAAGAAGCATGCAATTGCCCAGCAGAGCAATGATGTACATGAGGCAGAAGGGAAGAGCAATCCAAGAGTAATGATCTTCCAGCCCAGGAATACCCAACAGGATGAAGACAAAGGGTTGGATGCTGCTGGTGTTATCCATTGTCATAATTGTTTCAGACTTTCCAAGTCTAAGTACATAAAGGCATCTCTGATTCTGAAAGTAAAATAATATGATACAGAAATTAGCATTGCAAAATATCCAGCCAAGGCATTCTTTACCTGGTTTTTCTCTTTATAGCAAAATACATAAAAAGGAATTAAATAAAAAATACACCTACAAAGAAGACCCTAAAAATGAGTTAAATACCTTAATCGTGCTCATACACAATTCTACATGAATTTCAGCGGCCTGCAACAGAGCATCATAGGAGATAGCTATGTTAACTCAAATTCTAGACCCTTTCAGTTTGTGTCTAAAACCCTGCCCCCTTTGAATTCTTTTTACACATCAGACAAGTAGTAACTTGCTCCACCAATGAGTATCTTGAGCCAATTTAGAAAAACTGAATTCTGGCCCAAATGTACAAACCTGACTTATCACACAAGGTTGACAGAAGCAACCTGGCAGACACAACAGGGTTTCCTAGGAAGTAGCTTCCTAAGAAGGTGGGAAATACAGTTTTCACTTCTAGATTCAAAATTCAAATTAAGTCAGTGATCAACTTAGTGGTACATGGTTTACTTTAGACACAGTAGACATTACTCTCAAGTCAAACTTATGAAATCCAAACATTGCCTTAAACACAATAACTTTTGAGTTGGATTCAGAGTACTTGGACTCTCTCTCTTAGCACGTTACCTGTGAATAGAATGTTGTCATCCAATTAAGGGGATCCTTCCTCCATCTACCCCATTTCCAATGAAAAAAGAAGGCAGTTTTCAGAGCTTGGAGTCAATTGTGTAATCCAAAATAATGTCTTCTCTCCCCTGCAGAATGTTATAAGGGGCATGGGTCTCTCACAGATATTCATTGGTCCTGAGCTGAATGGGGGCCCCTTGAAGGGCAGGGGCACACACTGCTCAGCATGCGCTGTGTGGCCCACGTTGCACTCCTGTGTGGAGGCTTGCTTCCAAAGTCATTTAGCAGGGAGCAACACAAAGAGTACCAAGCTTAACTTTCTTCAATCCATTTACAATAGCTCCCAGACAATTGCAAGCATTTCTATCTGCAGAGTACTGGGATCTTTGAGATAAATGCATGGTAAATAGTTAGGTAGTATGAAAGGACATCATAGGAGGTTTTCCAGCAGAATGAAGGTTAATAATCCGGATTACTAACTGGTAATCTTCAATAATTCGAGAAATTACCTTCCTTGTCCCAGTCACTATTTGGTGAATACTCACTTTACCTACTTAAGGTCTGGGACCTGTTAGTATGAGGTGGGAATATGGAAATGACAAATTCAGCAGTAATTAAGAACATGACAATATGACTCTATTGATGAGCTCTATTTGTCCCATTAAAAATGTTTTTTAGTTGCATGGATTGGACCTATGGTCTAGCCACATTGGGGTTTTGTGGTATGGTAGATTTTGACTTTCTAAATTACAAATTAAGAAAGTTATATTGCATTTAGTTAATAGTTATGGCTAACTGTAAATGGCTCGCTTAAATTAGGAAATCTTCCTTTAATTGTTGAAGGAGATTCTTTACTAGAAACATATTCTACATACAAGATTAAACCCCCTCAAATGTTTCACAATTTCAAATCATTTATAAAAACTGCCAAACTACTGCATATTTGGAGCCTTCATTTTCCGATTTGTAAGGAACCTTTTTTTTTAAGAACCCTCATTTATCACACTGCAGAATTAATTATCTACTGCCCACGAGATATTTACGTCAATTCATTGCCTTTTCCCAGATACATACCATTGACATTTTTTACCATGGTGTGATTTAATTTCTCTTAAAATGGAGACACTTGCTTAATTGTATTACACATTTTTTGCCCTTAACATAGACAATGATATTTGTAGCATCACTAAATGGGATGTGTTAAATATTTATGTCAGAGGTATTGCTACTTTTACTATACATATGAGAACAAATAGTTTTATTGCAAACTCACTGACCTGGAGAAAGATATTTCTAAATATAAATGGTTGTACAATTCTTCCAATAATTTAGACTGTAAGAAACAGCTACCAAAAATTGAGATATCTATATAATTCTATACTAAGTAAACGTGCAGGTAGACACATCTCTATTCCTCTTCTTTCATCTCAATAGATCTAATGAAGTACCTACTACTTACTTACGTATCAAAAAGGATGAATTGTCGACACATGCTATCCATTCAAATACAGGACAACTCTTAGAATTCTCCAAGGATGAATTAAATGAATTTCAAAAGTATTATTCCAAATTATGTTATAAACCTGAGATGAATTAAATGAATTTCAAAAGTACTATTCCAAATTATGTTATAAACCTGAGGTAATGGATTCTAAAATGATTGAAGACTTTTTTTATACATACCCTACCCTTAGTCCAGATAAAAAAGATGTTCTAGGTACTCCAATTTCTTTCTCTGAAATACAATCTGCTATTGCAACACTTGGGGGACTATTACGATGGCGGGTGGACAAAGTCTGCCCACCACCGTTGCAGCTAAAGGGACCACCCGCCATATGTGTGGTGGTCCTGTGGGGAAGATTAGGATGCACCCGCCACACTGGCGGGTGCATCCCACATTTTTTACATTGCGGGGTCGGTGCTTTCAGCAGAACCCGCTGTAATGCAAAAAGGCATGTTGTGCATTTGCATGCACAACATGGCATGTACCGTGCGGTGCCAGCCACGTTGTGCATGCAAATGCTGAGGAGTACCATAGGGACCCCCCCATGTGCACCCCCCACTCCCCCAACACCCTGGCGGCCCACAACGGGCCCCCACATGCAGACTCCAAATGCTTTTCCATGGCGGAAACACTGCCATGGAAAGGCACATCACCGCCTGCATCTAAATATGGATATGGGGCTTGATATGGTGGCTGTGTCTGCAAGACACTGCCACCATATTAAGCGCCTTTTCCGCACCGGTCTCCTGTTTGACCGGGAGAAATCCGGTGGACGGTCTGGAGAACCGCAGCCTTAAGGCCCGGTGGCGCAGGGTACGCCTAAATCCCCGGGATTCACCTGCCTTGTCAAAACAGAGACACGACTCTTCGTCTGACGTAGAAGATGGTATTTATTAGCTGCAGCTAGTCAGTGGTCTTATAAGTCGTCAATTCAACGAGGTTCAAAAGAGACTGCCACTTAACTCAGTGGCGCACAGGTTTATATATCATACAACACAATGCAAAAATTTAATCACACACGAGCATGAGCTATAGGCAAACCTTATAGATAATACTTTAAGTCCAAAACAACTCAAGTTACCGAGTATGTTTGTCACTCGACCCTTTAAGCAAATCACAAGTAAATCCACACAGTTCGGTTTACTAGCAAAGAAAAACACAGCTGTGTGTCGTAGAAGGACAGTCGAGAAACAGGAGAATGCATGAGATGTGTAGCGAAGGACAGCAGATAAGATAACTTAAAGGAAACAATGGTGTGAAATGACATGTAGTCCGGACGGGGATTAATCAGCTCAGACAGGAATTAGTGTACTCGGCCAGACCCTGACACTCGTTAGTAAACATAGGCGAGGAAGCCACCTGGCACGCAAAGCAGAAAAAAAAAAAACATCGCGTTTGCCGAGCTGCCTGAGTGAGGGCAACATAAAATGGCGGCGATCTCAAAATGGAGGCTGAGCACGAACAAATTCGTAATTTAAAAAATCTCAGGTCTTTCCGTCCGCCGGGGTCCTCCTGGCCATCCTAATATGGCAGGGGGAAATGGGAGGAGGGCAGTGAATAATGGCAGGCGGATTGCCACTTCCAAACGGGTGGTGGTGATCCGCCCGCCATTATAATAGACCCCTTAATTCTGGAACCCTCCCTTGGCCCTGATGGTATTCCTGCTGAATTTTATAAAGCATTTTAGGTGCAATTAGCACCCTATGTTGTACATTTCCAGATTTTTCAAACAATCGTTTGTTGGTGTGTCTTTATTTGACACCTTAATTGTAGTTGTTGCTAAACAAAACAAAGACCCCACAATTATCCATGGTAACACATAAGTTTTTCACAAGAACTCTTCTGTTATGAGAGTGACTACACGGGCACTTCTGTCATATAATTCATTGCTTCACACCATTCAAACTCCTAAACAAACCCCTTTATGGTTCAAATCTAAAGTTATATTACCTCTTAATATAAAATATGAACAGAAATTGACAGATGCTGGTACCTATTGAACATAACCCCAGATAATACCTGTATAGTTTTTGCTGAATTACAATGAAAATTTGTGTTGCCCCCCACTGATTTAATCAAATATGAAATCTTATGTCAAGTTCCGCCCTTTGGAATCCTCAGAATTGTGCTGATGCTCAAGGGGTCCACCTCTCGACGACCCCAAGTCCGTAATATAAATACACACAGACTAGTGGGATAGTCAAGCGAGGGAAGGAAAGGGTAGGAACAGCTTGGAGGGAGATCTGAGGATGACAAAACAACACTGGATAAATACTAATTCAGGAATTCTGTGGAACAACTGCATGTAATGCTTAAGATTTGGCTTGCCCCTAAAGCCGAGAACGTACTACCTGAAAAAGTAAGAAGGTGTGTGATCAATAGCCCGGAGAGGGTGGTTGCAAGGACCCAACATGAACTAGAAGGAAAAAAGAAAATACATTGGACAATGCTGCTGTAGTTCACTACACCTGATGTCTCACTATAAACGAAAAAGAGAGAGATTCCCCCTGTATCACATACCCAAAGTCTTGTGTAGCGCTGCTGTATATGCAAGGCAGTAACACCTTGTACACCCTCTCAGGTCCCCCTCTCCTACACAAAATAAATGTGGGGATAAATAACAACCAATCTTAACAAAAAATGATGATAGGGTTTCAATACAATACAGTCTTGTATATTCCTTAACACTCCTGTGTGAAATGTTTCTCTGGTTATTCCATATAAACTTTTGTGATGGCTCAGCCGGTCCATAACAAAGTAATAATAATGTCTCACTTGGGAACCAAGACAAAGTACTTTAGCAAAATGGTTTCTCTCTGGAACATATATTTATGTTTTCAATTATATCCAAACTGCTGGCGCTCACGAATCATGTTCGCTGTAAAAGAAGCAGCCGCTTCCTTCAAGAAGGCCCGATCTTACTCACGGTTTGTTGGTCACCTTCCCACATGAGACCGTATCAACGCTGGTCTCTCCAACAGGGAGATAATGAGAAAAAGAGCCCCAGTTTCTCGTAAATACTCTCCTCTGCAAATAGACCACCCGATGGCGGCACTTAGCCAACAGAGGAGAGATCGAAGAAGCGCTTGGGTGGCGAGGAAATGACCACCCCCAGCCTTCCAAAACGGGTCCAGAAACAGACGGTCCTGAAAACAGTGCGGAACACACTCTTACCGCCACGTAGATCCAAAAGTTAGTTTTGAGTGACTCTGCGGGTAATTACCGTAATATTCGGCAGCGTCTTCACAGTCAGAGCTTAGGGTGACCCGGCGTCCCCTTTTTGCCAGGAAGGTCCCTGTTTTTAACCTGCTGTCCCAGCAAATTTCAAGAAATTTAGCTCATGTCCCCGTTTTTAGAGAGGGTCGACTGAAAACAGTGGGAAGTGTTTTTTCTGTTTTACAAAGCAGGGATAGTTAGCAGTAGTTTCAAGAAAGCAATTTATTTACCACGCAAGCTACTGGGCTTAAAAATTGCATTTTATGTATGTTCTTACTGCCTGTTCTGTAATTCTATGCTGAGGAGCGCTCTCATCACTTGAAGTAAAATTTTAGTCCTTCTTCTATTTTTGACAAATGTCCCGGTTTTTGGCTTTAGAATTCTGCCCTATACTCGATTTCCAGCGTTACGCACGTTGCTCTCCGGGAGTTGCAGTCTTTCACTGGGATCGCTCTTCCGAGCGCTCGCACTGTAGCAGTCAGTGCGCAACCGGAGGTGGAATCCTGACATCTTATGCAAGATCCCTGATATAGAATTATTCTTAAATATTTTTCATTATAATGGCCATGTTACATTCAAAGTTTAAAAGAAATGATTATCTAACAAATATTTAATTTAGATATTATTTGAACATTTTTGGGATACTGAAGTCTGCTATTTATTCATACAAAAATTGGCAAAACACACTTTTATGTAGTATATCCGGTTGGTTACCTGTCTCCTCATACAATTACATTTGTTGATTTTATATGTGTCTATGGAATCCTAATAAATTGTTTTAAGCACATCTAATTGATACCCCAGCATGTTGGCATTGCCATGCTGTTGATGGTTCTTTTAAACATTTGCTATATGAATGGCCCATTATCTTTTTATTTTGGATTATTTCTGATAACATTTCTTTCTCTTTTTTATATGGAAATTATTTGCCTTACCTTCTGACCAATCTATAGTTAAGTAAACCCTTTTTAATTTCTTAATCTCTTTGGCAATAAAATATATTACCTCCTGTTGGCAAGATGCTAAATATTTATAAGTACACACATGGTGGGCATGAAATATATTCACAAGACAAGATGATTGTCTTTAACGTTTCGTATATGTGCATTATCAATTTATTTATTTATTTATTTGAACAACTTATAAAGTGCACAAACACCTGTAGGTGTCTCGGCGCTATGTACTGGAAGGGTAGCTGAGAGCTGGTGGGAAGCCTGATGTTTGAAGAGCCAAGTTTTTTGTTGTTTTCTAAATGATAGCAGCGTGGGACTGTTGTGAACACCGTTAAATCACTATGTTGCTTTCAATTCCTAACATTATGTAGTCATAATATTCTCACAATCACATATTAATACTGTTCTATTTGGATAGCAGCTTACTGTCTTTAGTTTTCCATTACTATTTATGGGTCTGTAACACTGTTATATTTTCACACCTATATCATTTCTTCCATTATTTAGTATATTTGGTACTATTTTTTGTAAGTTTACTGCATTATATGAATTTCAATAAAATATTCCGACCAGAAAGAAAAAAAAATATTAGGCAAGACTTATTAGAAGTTGTGAGAAATTGTGTTACTTGCTGAGAGGGATGGAGCCATACTCAAGCAGCATCCACAATTCTTGCTAGGGGAAGGCAGCGCCAAATTAACCTGTGCTTAACATTGATGCAATGTGTAGTATTTATGCTGCACTTCAAACAGTAATAAAGTGAAACAGAACAGCAGAAAACTCCCACACCAATTGAGAAACAAATGTGCAAAATTGAATAAATAATCTAAGACCAAAATAGCAAAAATCCAGTCAATAGATCCGGAGTTATGCAATTTTAAAGATTTAAGTAAAAATAGTGCCTAAAAGCACAAAGCAGCAACTGTGGATATCTAGTCGCTCCAGACCGATACAAAGTCACAAGTTCATGCCGTCTGCAAGGAAGCATGGGCTGGCTAGAGGCGCCCAGTTAGCCCCTGTTAACTGGGCTGTCAATGTATGCCATAATATATGTAGAAGTAACAATGTCAATACCAGTAAATACAATGTCAATGTATGCCAGGACAAATGTAGGCATAATAATGAGAATGTCAGTAAATGTGATATCCATGACTGCCATGTTATATTTACATATAATAACAAACTGATATCATTGCTGTCAAATCCACCCGAGATGACATCCCTATCAACCCTGAGTCAGAGAAACGTGGTCAGACCGGCCCTGTGCCCCAAACCCAAGCCTACCGATTGATAGGTCACACTTGGGGTTACACCTGGCCCCAAGACAAATGCAAAAACAGGGCAAACCAAGGTCAATCCCATAGATAGGCAGCTATACCACAAAAGGTCCGAGGAGTTGGGCCCCAATAAAGCTCATTTGGCCAAAGGGGCGCACTTTCCAAAATACCACAATATCAGATGCCACAAGTACTTAGAAACACTCAGCCAATCAAAACACAGCAAGCACTCTACAAGCAGTGATCACAACGTCTCCAGGACGAACATCTGGGCACATGCACACTGACCCACATTGGGTCTCCACAAATTCAAGAGCCACCTGTGCCCCCTTAACAGATGATTGAATTTATGTTTCACGAATTTGCCTGGACTGACGTGCTCTACAAGAATGTGTAATTGGTTTATTGCACTTCAAGAAGTGTAAATATTATTTCTGGACAAAACCTCTTTACACCGAGACAGTCTTCAAACAGGACTCTGTTGGTGCTCTCCCAGCTGCTGTGTTTAATTAAACCAACTTCTTCCTGTTTTGCCAAACGCATCCTTTCTTCACATTTTCTCTGGAAATTCATATCCGAGCAATAACCCACTGCAGAAAAGTTCTTCAAATCCTGGTTGTGGAGCGTTGTTGAGTCTTGTGTCAAGGATGAGTCCAATAGAGGGCGATTCCTAGGAGCTGCAATGCGAGGTGAAGGATGCCATCAATGAGGGCTTGTGATGTGAAATGTGGAGTCCTGCTTTGTCATCTCTGACTGGGGGTGAGTGTCTGAAAAGTTTCAGTGTTCCATCCATCATCTCCTTGTGTTTGCTCTGTCATCGAGGATGACATTGATGAAGGGCTTGCGATGAGAAGGCCTGTGTCAAAGACGTGTTGCACTGTGGCAATTCACGAAGGGCTCCGGGAAGAAATGCAAAGTACAACACCATGGACGCATCATGCAGCAACCACAATTAAAAGTTTGGAGAGGCGATGTGTCCTGCAGCAGCTCCAAAGTGTCCGTTCTGGTGGTACAACAGTTGGGCTGGCAGAGCACCTTCAGGCCCGCTTCCACCGGTCCAGGACTGATGTGGCACCACTTGGGAGGGCAAGGCTCACAGATAGCAGAGTCCAGGTGCAGAGTTGAAGATGGAGGAAAACTGTTCCAAACCTGAAGCTTCTGATCAGAATGCCAACAAAGTAGCCCTTGGAGTCACTCTGTTGGTCCTGGGTTCAATTTGCAAGTCCAGTCCTTCTCAATCAGGCAGAAGGCAGCAGTGTAGCAAAGCAAGGCAGCAGAGAGGCAATCCTTCTTGCAGCAAAGCAGCACAGCAATTCTTCTTCCTAGTCTTCCCCAGGTCCAGTTGTGTACTGAAGAGTGGGGTCGGCGAGTCCATTATTTATACCTTAAGCCCACTTTAAAGTAGGAGAGGGTTCTTGATGTTTCCAACCATGTTAGGTGTCATGCATCCCCTTCCTCCTTGCCCTCTCCCCATCCTGTCTAGGGACACAAATGACCAGTGACAAATCTTGGTGAGTGTGATCAGTCACAGCCTTTGTCCTTTGTAACGTGCAAGTATGGTAGGTGATAGCTCCACCGCGTCCGTAATTCAGAGTGGCCCATCCTGCCAACACCTATCGTCTATTTGTCGCACTGTCTGGGATACACAAGGACCATCTGCCAGCTACACCTAGTCATGGGACCCAGGGACAGCCTGCAGGTACCAAATGGTAAAGATAAGAAAATGTCAACTTTCTAAAAGTGGCCTTTTCAGAGTTGTGCTTTAAAAACTGACTTTAACCTTGGACGCTCATGACGAGCTCAGCTCGTCATGATGTACACCTCCATACACTCATGACGAGCTGAGCTCGTCATGAACAATGGTAAATCTGAGAATCCAGCGCTGGAGAAAAATATCCCTAGCAGCCAAGGTGTTAACATTATACAGGGGTTTAAATATAATTCTTTGGACACTAAACTTCAACTGTCCACCTGATTACAATTGAAAGTTAATACTTACTAAGTATAATAAGGAGACACAGTAGTGAGAAATTAATGTAAGAGTTTTCACTACCAGAACAGGTCACCCTTAAAAGTACGTGTCCAACTTTTTACATAGACTGCATTCTGCTCTCTTGGCTGTGTTGGGCCTACCATATGTGTGCCGTATATGTATTAAAAAGGAAGATTTGCTCCTGGCAAGAGGATTATTTCGCCAGCAGAAATGGCAGCTGATAACTGCACACACATACTGCAAAGGCAGGCCAGTAACATGTTTAAAAGCCTACCCAAGTGGGTGGCACAATGCAGGCCCACTAGTAGCATTTAAAGTACAGGCCCTGGGTACATGTAGTTCCCCTTTACTAGGGACTTACAAGTAAGAAAAAGGTGCCAATTGGGTGTACGCCAATGTCCTCTTGTTGTTTGAAGGGGAAAGCACAAGCATGTTAGCACTGGTTAACAGTGGAACAGTGCACAGAGTCATAAAAACCAACAAAAACGGATTCAGAAAACAGGAGGGTGAAGGCAAGAAGTTTGGAGAGGACCCTGCTGAAAAGGCCAAGTACAACAGAAATGTAAAACCTAGGGCTGCTCCAAGATCCTAAAACACCAGCTTGAATCTGTCTACTAGTATGCAGATTGAGGAATGTTAAGAAAAAGCGAGCCCTTGCAAAAAAACATGTAGCACACATGAAGTATAATACTACTATTAATTTTTCTGATCAAAAGGCTGGCTGTGATCTGGGAATATGCTTTACTTTCTCTAGGGCATTTCCTAGCTCTGTGAGCACAACTTCATTAAATAATTTGGAAATTACATCCAACAAGATTTTTTGGCAGCAACTGCAAAGAAAGAGGAATGAGAGTTTCTCGATGCAAGCTCTTGGCCAGTCATTTCAGGGTCAAAGTTCTGCCGACTTCAGCACATTGGAGTTCCTCAGCCTTAAAAATGGTGCTTGGACTTGTGCCTCTCTGTGGTCATGACAATCATCAGTTACTTGAAATGCACTTATATAGTTTGGATAATTGAAACTGGTTAAAATACACATAGTGGAAGACTGTCTTCTGGAGGTCATTGTGGAGATAATTTACTTGGGGTTTGTGCTGTATAATTAAACAATGATAGATCATAGATATCAATCACATTTTGGAGACAATTGAAGGCCAAAGTACCTTCAAGGGCCATAGCTTCTCTTAAGACTCCACCAAAATTGCAGACTCTCATCTCCTTCCCAGTCTGTTGCATAGAGGGACTGCCTCATGGGGGATTCTTTCATTCATTGATCATGTTTTTCCAGCGCATTTAATGCTCTTTGGCTGTTATGTATAAAGATAAACACCTTCACATCTATGTTAGCTAAACAATGCCTATATCATATGAAGGCCTGCTGCTGTCTGCCTCTATCATATTCCAAATCACTTAAAGTTATCTTCCCCATAAAAGACTGCCAGATAGGTGGAGCTTGAGCAGCTAATCCCAGTGCGGGGTTACTCCAGTTGCAGTAAACATGCGTTCTATAAATTTCTTAACATAACATAACAAGTCTTTCTCAGCCATTGTACAGATTTATTTGAGAAAGAGGTACACTCTTATGGGATTTGGGAACTTTAGTCATTTTGATCTTAGACAGACTTTAACCCAATTTATAATGCGAGTGAGGAGCATAAGGGAGAGGTGAGGAAGAGAGCCTAAAAGTCAACCCTACCCTGACTTGCTTTGGCTTGCATGCTACATTAATGTATGCAACATTCATAAAGATCCTGCTGCTGCTTTGAATAGGACTTATCTCAGGAATGAGAGAGCTCTGACATCTGACCTATGAAAAAGGAAATATTAGTTGCTAGTCTTTCATTTATTTAGTGCGTGAAAGAAGCACCTAAAGTTGCTCCGCATTTTCATGTCCATGATCATACCTAATTTACCAGTTCATCAGTTGACTTGATGGTTGTATTCTACTTAATCTCTTACCCCGTTCTAAGCTAGAGATCTGTGCATCATGGCCTCTCAGTGTTACATAATGTAAAGTCACTTTCTATGCTGTTTGTCATGGAGTTCACAGTGTAAAACTCCCTTCTGTTGTATTTGCCAGAGAGTTCACAATGTAAGGCCCCTTCCAATTGCATTTGACTAAGCATTCACAATATTACATTTCTTTCTATTCTTGGATCATTCATAGCTTATTCTTAATGTATTAGCCACAAGGTCTGCACTATCTATCAGTTATGAATCTACTTCATAGGTAAACTAACACAAATGCTGTTCAATCAAATACCTCTACAGAAGATGAGCAAATAGACAAAGTGAAGCTATAGGGCCACCTTACTATTAGACCGAATCAGAGCCCCAAGGGCACCCCTTAGGCATTTGACCCACTGGGTAGTTAGGTAGACCACTCCAAGGCTTACTCAAGGAGGTGGTGTGGAAATAAATGTCCAGACAGTGCTCTTGTGTCCCTTGGAACTACAGATCTGAGTAAAAAGGTCTCTGAGTCTTAAACAAGGTCTAGCCACTACCTGTGACGTAAAAGCCTTTCGCATTTTGTTGTCACAGAATTTTCAATTTGAAACCCCGTTTTGTTGTTTTTGTCAGACAACTCACAGTGACACCCCTGGCTGTGTTTCATTTGTCAGTGAGTCCACTATGTAAAATTATATTTTTTGTATATGTCGTAGATGTTACAATGCAAAGCACCTTCCTACTGTATTTGTCATCAGGTTACATTGTGCTCAGCCCTTTCCTACTATACCTGACGCAGTGTCTGCATTAACAATGCCTCTGTCAGTTGTAAGCAAATTATCTACTCCATATTTGGGCTAACGCAACTGGTGCCCAATCCAATGGTCTTAAAGAATAAAATGGGTGAAGGCAAGGTTCTGAACAGAACAGAGCACCCTTTTAGCACTTGACCTTCTGGGTAGCGAGATGAAATAGTCCAATGTTTACTCAGAGAGGAGCTGCACTAGTATCTCAGAGCACCAGCAACCAAACAATAACACTTAATTAATGAATCACCAGCCAGTGCTTTTACTTTTGAAAATAATCTAATTCACTTCTGTCTAGACCTTCCTGAACCCTATAAACTGTATAAGATGGTGTCCCAGTGTTAAACAATGGATTGCCATTTCCTGGGTTGTTTATCTCAGAATTCAGATTGCAAAACCCCTTATGTCATATTTGATATTTTTCAAAGAGTTCAAAATGTAAAACCCTTTCGCATTCCATTTGTTGGAGAGCGTTCACAATGTAAAGCCCATTGGTATTGCATTTGTTAGGGCTCACCATGTAAACTCATTCCCACTGTATTTGACACAGTATTTGTATTAACCATGTCTCTTTATCTGTCATGAGTAATGAAAATACTTATCAGGCGGGTTCGCAATTGCTAACCCAGCTACAAGCCCTAGAGAAGAGCAACAAAGTGGTGCAGCCGTAAGTCAAGAGCAGTGCTTAATTTGTAAAATATAAAGTGCCAGGGCTCTGACCAGGAGGCCACTGCTGCTTGCAACACCCATCGCCCCTGTCATCGCTGACAAAACAACTATTAACCATCTCTTTCGCATGTAAATGCGACAGTTCAGATTATTCCAGGTCCCCAAAGCTAAAGAAACGGCTGGGGAGATAGGTATCAGTATTTTTTTATGTATATTGTTTTCCTAAACAACAGTTGTACTGCTCATATCTAAATTACATGAGCAGCGCCACCTTGTGGCAGACTGCCCTAAGCGTGCTGTTGATAATTAGGTGCCGGTGCCGAGCACCGGAAACCAATTAGGTACCAGTGCTCAGCAACGGAAAGCTCTGGCTTAAGTTAAGCACTGGTCAAGAGCCACCTTACTGCTTGACCTGCAGTAATTATCTTGACCCTTAAGGAGATGAGGCAAAGCTGTACAAATCTAACTCTGGCTGGTTGATTTGAGTAGAGACATAGCCCACACAAAAGTACTTAATAAGTCAATGTCAGCCAGTGCTATCACTTAAAAGCCATAAGTATGTTAGTCACTTAGCCATATGCTAAGCAAAAATTAGAAATGTACACAATGAAAATTAGGCCTCTCTATCCTCTTCTGAACTAGAGCTCTATATAAGAAAGTCTCTGCTCAATCAAATGCCTATAGAAGAGGTGATCAAGTAAAGAGCAGGGCAAAAGCCTTCAGGCTTTTAGATTCACACACAATCAAATAATAAACATAAAACTGAAAATGTACACAATGAACACCAGATCTCTATAGTCAATGAGAGATGAAGATCTGCTTAAGAAATTATCTTAAGTAAAACAGCGCTCCTTTGTTTGTCTTAGTTGAAAGTGTAACCTTCTTTCTAGTGTACATGTCAGAGGGCTCGCAATTTTTAACACCGTTATGTTAGACCTGATACCTTTGGCGTGGTTTTCTCCCTTAACTTTTTGCATTCAGGACTCCTGTTTTGCTGACTTTGTTTTTGCTGGCTTTAAGACTCTGCATGCTTTACCACTGCTAAACAATGCTCACGTGCTTGTGGTCTTGCCTCTAAAACATGATAGACTTTGCTTATACCCAACCCAATCAGCATGTTTAATTTACTTGAAAGTCTCTAGCGAGGTGGCACTACCTGCTTTCAGGGCCTGTAAATTAAATGCTACTAGTGGGCCTGAAATAATGATTGTGCCACCCACTTATGGAGCACTTCAATCATGTCTAAAATCTGCCATTGCAGCATGTGTGTGAAGTTTTTAGGCAGCCATGTCAACCTGCCAAATAAACTTTTTGCCAGAACCAAACCCTCATTTTTACTACATATAATTCACCCCCTAAGGTAGGCTCAACAGTCCAGAGGGCAGAGTCCAGTTTATTTAAAACCTTGGAAATGTACTTTCTATTCTTAAATGCTATGGTAGTGAAGAACTCATTTGTTGTTCACTACTGCAATACCTACCTCTCCCATAGGATAACACTGGAGTTTAGTTTTGCATTTAATAAGCTGTAACTTCCAAATAGGAACAGGTAAGCCATACATATGTGTTGTCTCTGACCTGACTTTACAGTGTAATGTAACTGGATGTAGTTGGTAGTTTGGCTTTGTGTATTCCTCCTAGACAGGCACATACAAAAGTGAGCTACGGTGTTCCTGGGTGGGCCATCACCGGCAGGGTGCGAGGGAGGAGCTGGGCACAGCCTTAATTAAACTTGAACAGGCTGTGCCCTGCCTTCACACAAAGGGCCGCATACCTTCTGTAGTTAGCCTTGAGCTAGGGCAAGAATGGCAGGGTACTTGTGCACTTCAAAGGCATTCCTCTAGAAGCTTTCCCCCACTTCAAAAGCACAACTGGGTATAAATACTGGACGTCAGACACCAGGGGCCTTAATTATGGCCAAGTTACGCAGTGCAATGCAGCAAGTCACTTGCCTTACTGCACTGTGTGACAAGGAAAGGGCAAGAATGTGCTGTATTCAAGGCAATGTAGCACATTCCTGCATTTTCCCCTGCAGCGGCACCCTTTTGGCTGCCTAGCTCCAATGCAGGCACTTTGTGAAAGGGTACCTGCTTTTATGCAGAAAGAGACACCTTACTGTAAAAAAACAATCCCCTGAGGCTTTTTTCTTTTTCTCTGTGTGCTGCAGAATGCTTGCGAAAGAAGAAAAAGCAAGGAGAAATTAACTTATTTCTGCTTGTTACTCCCCCTCCTGGAGAGGCATAGGTTTTTGGAGCATTCCCAGGTCTACGATTTCTGGAAAATCTAGGAATGAGTCAAAATACATGGATGTTGCTTTGGAACACTACGCCAAGCCCATGGAAATGCCTCTCTGGTGCACAGTAATGCAACTTAGAAATTCGGACTGCGTTGCATTACTCAAGATTTATGTCACTGCTCACGGCCAAGCAAGGTGGCCTTCTGTGGGTTCATATATCTTGCTTTTAATTTGCATCGCTCTTGCACCACATTTCGCGGTGCAAGAGTGACAAAGAGGGGCTCATAAATATGCCCCTAACTCTTCAGCAGCTCCTTGAACCCAAATCATCGCATTACTGTGAACGCATCCTCAATAGTGGACTTCACATCACAAGCCTTTATTGTCCAGATCCACGTCAACTAAGCTGGACCTCGCATAGTAGCCTTATCGCATCTCAGAACTGCCGCATAACTTCGGCTGCGCATCTTCGCAGTGCTCGGCAAGCCAGGATTTAAGGTACGTTGTTCAGCTGGACTAACTGCGTTCCTGTAGCCAACGAACAGTCCATCATGGTTGGCCTGAACGTATGCCTTTGTCTCGATCCAGCGCAAACCAGGTATCCACAGTTGGGTTTTTTAGCTTTTTGGTAGTATTTTGACTAAAATGTTTAAGCTTGCATATCTCTGGTTCTATTGATTAGATTTTTGTCATTTTGGTCTTGTTTTATTCATTAAAAATTCTGCTATTTTCTAACTTGGTGTGGGATCCTTTTTGTGAGGTGTTTTTACTTTATTACTGTTATCTTTTGGCACAAAAACTTCACATATTGCCTTTGAATTGAGTGTGCCTGCATTGTGCCAAGCTACTACAGGGTTTTTGCACCGGTTAATTTAGAGTTGACTTACCGTACCAAAGATTGTGGTTGCTGCTTGACCAGGGCTCACTCCTCAGCCAACAAGTAACCCAGTTTCTTACACCTTCTTACTGTATTTGTCACAGGATAACACAAGGCAAATCTATAAATGTAATAATAGTTAAGCAAAAGACTTTTTTATGAAACACATTTTTTATTGCAGTTCTTTGTTTTAGTAATTGTATTGTTATGGTTTTAATTAACTGAAACAATAAAATCTTTGACTTGACTTGACAATGCAAATCCCATTTTTAATGTTTCTGATGTGAGGCTTGGGTTGACAATGCCTCTATCCCTAATAAGCATTGGAGCTCCATTGTAGGTGGCTAACACAATTGTGTCCCAATCAAATGCTCTAAAGAAGATCAACAATGGGGTGGACCAAATGCCCCTTTGCTCTATACTGATTTTTTTATTTTTTTTATTTACATGAGCTCTAGAAGACAGTTAAAGCTTTCTCTAACCAGACCTAAGTATGTGTTTAGTAAAGTAGGTTTGCAAATACTCTAAAATATAATCTTAATCTTTAATGAATTTCTATAGGGTTGAGACTTGAGGTGCCCTATCACTGGAAATGTTAGCGCTTGTGTAAAAGTTGCCTGTTTAAGATCAATGGGCACCAATGTCCTCCCCATTAAAGTAAACATCCTCACCAAAATCTCCATGTACAAAAGACCTAGTCATGGTGTTGAGATGGTATGTAACTTAATCCTATACCGAAACATATCCGTCTACAGTCCCTGAAGGATAGCACCATGATATAATCTTGGAGATTCATATTTTTAATTAAACAAAAAATGGTCAACACAAACACAAGTCGAATATGACTCTGCTTGTAGAACAATGAAGTAAAGGGAAATCTCTTAGTTGGAGGGTTGAAAGTGGGACTTGGAGGGTCTGCAGAGGGTCTGCCGAGCAAGGGCATCTTTTTTTACACATTCCCCAAGCATCAGTCTTCAAAGAAATTGGACTGGAAGTTTTGAGACATAATTGGAAAGTAATAATAATGCAAGTTTTAAAATGTTTCTGCTTTTTAAATAAATAGAGAGATAGAAACCAATAATTTATAATCTATATATAAGTTGGCATTCTCCAAAATTACTTTATGTCATCTTCAAACCCAATTGGTTCAAGGGCAAGGCAATATATCATCATGGTATGTGGGGACTTTAATACCAAACCTAGATGTCACATTGGTCAGTTTAGATGTTTTGTAAAATTATGAAATATTCAGTCCCAATTATCGGTCAACTCTTTCAATTTGCGGTTTAGGAAGAGGTGGTTCTTAAATGTCCTTTATGGTTAAAAATAATGTACACGCTCTAAATGGTTCCAGGCCCTCAGATTCACACCTTTCATTACACGTACTCTGCAGGGGGATTTGTAAGTTTGATAGATTGCATATTAGTCAATCTGGAAGCATGTCAGTTGGTGGAAGATCTTGAAATAGAGCAAAGAATTGAGAGTGACCATGACCCGCTGATAGCATGCCTAAGCGTCCAAATGAGGGACATATTGTCAAGAACTAAGGAAATGGGCATTACAAATAACAACATATAAGAAGTTCATAGCCTGGCGGCAGTCTAATACTAAACAACTATGTGTGTATGGTTGAGTCTTTTGATCTAATTAATGCACTTTTCATTTTCTGTTCTTCATCTAATGTAGGTAATAGGAGCAAGTGTTTCAACCACAGGCAGGTAATTATGATAGGACGTAACTAGTATGTAACTAGGATGTAATTAGCACTGATTTCAACCTAGTATAGGTAGTTTAAAATTTTGTTATGTAGGGATTCATGCCCTGACAAATGCCCCAGACGCGTAGGCTAATGGCAGTGGGCAGAAACATGTTGGCAATAATTTGGGGGTGAGACATAGTACTACAAGGTAGTGTTTCCCCAGTGAACTCGAAGGTATTTTTAACAGTTTCTCATCTGGATCCCCTGTTCAATGGAGTTGTCCAGTACGTTTTATGTAAGAACTCCCTCCTAACTAGTCAGTCTTCAAGGAGGTTGAGTCCGCCCGGGTGGCATTGTCTTACCAGGGTGAGGAGAGGATTCCTATGATGAAGCATGACACTAACAAGTGTGTGAGGTTTCCTCATCCATTAAGGATGACTTCCCCATGAGTTAGGCATCTGAGGTCTTAGCTCATGCTCTGACGTTTCAGATACACCCTTATCGTTTGGTGTATCACTGACACCGTACCTATTTCTTGTGTTTATTGGCAGTCTAGTAACACCTGCATCAAATTTGGTTGTTCCTTACATCTCCAGCAATATAAGATAAAATCATATCTGGAGAAAAGAGATCCACACGATCCAGAGACAATCCCAAGGTTTGAAACCCTAATTAAATTATCTTGGTGGACAAGCACTCTGCAATTTACTCCAGGATGCAAATACACTGATAATAGTAACCACATATATATGGAATGGTTTGATTCGGAGTGCAGAACATTGAAACAATCTCTTCCCTTAGAACTTGAAAAAAAAGCACAAAACTTCAGCTGGGGAAACCCAATTAAAGACATCAAGACAGAAGTATAAACATATTGTTAAATTAAAAAAAGTTCGATGCACGTAGCACAGAAGCACCAAGAAGCAAGAATACTAGGCGCTTCTGGAAACTAGTAATATGTGGTTTGTAAGGTACGCCAAAAAATGTTAAAACCAGCATCATGCCTGGCTCCTGGTTTAAGCATTTTTCATCACTATAGAATTCCGCTAGCAATTAAAAGTCTACCACTCTTAGGATTGGAGCGAGGAGCGGTGGTCTGACAAAGGGGGGATACAGCTCAGAGGAGACGTTATGTCCTCCTCTAATCAACTCAACAGGAAGTGCTTTACCGGCAAATTTATTCTCCGAAGTGCATGCAGCAATCCTCAGCCAGAAGCAAAATAAAGCCTCATTGGGGTACCAGCAGACTTGCTTAGATCAGATCTCACTACTTGGGTACCCATTTTAATTTTTGCCTCTAATGCTATCTGAAGCCAGGGAAAGGTACCGGCATCATGAAAAACTGTCATAATTGTTCCTTGTTTTAATAAAGGTCCACAAAATGTACACGCCAATTATCGATCAATTTTCCTGCTAAATGCCATAGGGAAAATCCTTGCAAAACTGTTACACACATTCCTAGAATTTGGATATGTGATAATGGGAACATCAATGCTTCACAAGAAGGCTTTAGAAAAGGGCAGAGAACAATGGATCAAGCAAGGTGGCTATTTAATATCAGCCAGAAATACACTAGTATGAAGAAAATCAACTTGGATTTGAGGTTTATCAATCTGAAAATATCCTTTGAGACTGTAAACCGCTAGTTGGTCTGTCGGAGCATCCCTGGAAAATTGCTATTGGCAATTACACTTCACTACAATAATAAAAGCTCTTCAGTCAGATGTGCTTGAGGGGAGAAGTAACAGATAGCTTCAACATAAATGTAGGGGTCAGGCAGGGTTGTTTTCTGGCTCAGATTTGTTTAATATGTTTATCAATGATGTCGACGGTTATCTGAAGGCCCTAAATCTTGGTCTTCCAGTTTGTGAGGGCAAAATAATGGCAATTTTGCTTTTTGCTGAGATTGCTGTGCTCCTGTCACCTACTGGCCATGCATAAACTCCTAAAGTGATTTGAAAGTTATTGCAATGGAAGGAAGTTGCAGATTAACACCTCAAAAATAAAATACATGATTTTAAAGAGCAGGAGTACGCTGAGGAGTTCCTACAACATAATTTTGTGGCAACCACCTTGATAGCCATCGGCTGCCCAGAATGTTGGTACAAACCAGAAAGGATGACTTTGGAAAGCGGGCAGATGGTACAGGAGAAGCCTTGGCTTCATATCCTCAATGATCTGAAAGGGAAAAGGTATCTCAGCTTCAGGTCATTAAACCCATTCCTACTTTTCCTACTTTTGAACCAGGCCTGGATATGCTCTACCCTGCTGGTAAAAGATCCTTATATAATAGATTTAGATTTAGCACTCTGCCAGTGACACTGTACACTAGCAGGGGAAGAAATTCATCTACCTGTGGTTGCCAGTTTGGGGGATAGATTCTGTAATGCATTTGATGTTGTTCTGCTCCTTTCCTCCTAGGCCCAGAAGAGACTACCTACACCCACTCATCACTGCTCATGGTGCACAACACTGAAAGAATGCTCTGAATTCATGCATGCATACAGATTCTGAAACAATCTTCAAACAGGTTTCTTTATGTATAGGAGGTTTGGAGAGCAACTAGATCACTGGACGCTGTCAGGGTTTCCTACAAATGTTCTGCTTTACTTGCTTATGTTATTGTACTGTTAGAGTGTGTTGCAAAGCTGTGGTTATTGGTTTATACCAGGAAATGATTGTTTGTGTATGCTGGGAGCACTTTATCGTAAATTCCCCTGACTTCTACAATTAGAAGCATTTGCATTTTAGCAGCATTGTGTATCTGAATCTTAGTTCTTGGGTGATTTTTATAAACCCTTTTAATTGTGGTTTCTTTATAACTAACTAGAAGGTAGTTCGGCCGGGTTGACACCAAAGCAATTATCAGATATATTCGTATTTATTAGGCAGCTGGATAGCCATGCGCCAACACATTTTTACGGACTGTCTTTTAATTAAGAGTGGACTCTTTTGGCAGTGGGACTTTTTCAACCTTTTACATTTTTCTGCATGCAAGTATTTTTGATATGTTATCAGATGCTTCATGTTTGCTTATGGTATTTAGCCAGAATACAAATATGATGGGACTAAATGTTGTGTCAAGAATATCAAGAACAAAAATATAATGTAGGCTAGTTTTTATAAGTAAGCAACGTTTCACTATATATAACTCCACAAATATGTGCCTTGATGAGTCCTATCTACCACCAGAAAATGATAGAACATTACAATCCAGCACCTAATGTCATTATTTCACTTAGCAGCACACAATGGAATGCCCTGCTTTGTTGAATCCAAGTTTATATCACTCTTCCATTCCCTATGCGGACACACCAAGGGGCTACTTATGTAGAAGTCATGCAGTGCAGCAGAACATGGTGCAGCAAGCCACCTAGCTGTGCTGCACTGCGTGATAAGAAAAGGGCAGGAATGTACTGTATCAGAGGCAATACACTGCATTCCTTTCCTTTCCTTTCCCCTGTGCTGGCGCCCTTTTGTCTGCCTAGGCCAATGCAGGTACCCTTGCACCATGGTGCAAGGATGCCTGCGTTACATGCAGGATTGTTTTTCTGCAGTAAGGGGCACCTTTCTGCACAGAAAATACCCCCAGGAGGCATATTCCTCGTTCTGTGTGTCCTGCAGAATGCAGCACACACGGAAAGAGCAAGAACCAAGGAGATATAGAGATATTTCTCCTCGTTACGCCTCCCCTGGGAAGATGTAAGATTCTAACACAATGCCAGGTTTACAAGATCTTGTAATTCCAGTTATGCATCAAAAACCATGGGAGGTGCATGGGAATACCCATGCAATGCCCATGGAGCGTCTTCCCAGTGTGAAGCATCGGTTTTCACTGTGCTGCCTTACTCTAGATTTATGGAGCCACTTAGGGCCATGACAAGTGGCTTTCTGTGGCTTCAAACATCTGTCTTAAGGTTTGCATTGCTCTTGCACTACTTTGCGTGGTGCTAGAGTGACGGAAAGAGCCGCATAAATAGGCCCCAAATCTCATTGACTTACACAAAATTATAAAAAGGATTGTCTCTGTGAGCAACGAGGCATAATGTTGGCTAAAAGCTCATCTTCCATCACATTGTGAGGGTCACACAGGCACACAAAACCGCAGTAGAAAGCTCCTGTGAACCAGTTTAAAAATCCCACTGGAGTCCAGATCTGCCAGATGACATCTCTACACCACTTCTGTACGTATCTGAAGTTTTGTAGGCAAAAGTTGTTGTTTATATAGCTTAAAACGTGAAAGCCTGCAATCATTTTAAAATGCCAAACTTCAATTTTCTTATTACAGTCGCTGTGCGGCGTCCCTAGGCATGTAAGAAAGAAATGGCATAGCAACTCAAGTACTATAATTTATTACAGTTGTTTTCTGAGTCACAATGCCTGGCGCCAGAGCAGGCACACAGGGGCAAGGCATATCACAGAGCATAATTAAAACGGCACTTTAAAAAATATATATTGAAACCTGGGTTTTCTCTCTTTTGCTCCATTATTCAGATGAATAGTGATAAGCAAAAAGGTGATATTTATGAGAACCTGTTTATTTTTTCCATACTTTAGGTTAAAATAAGAGTGATGGAATTTCTGAAAGTTTCTATTACTCTTTTTAAATCTGACTGAATCTAATATATGTTTGCAACAAATATCTACCTGTATTTGGTGTGTTAAATTTTGCAATTGTATTCCTCATATTTACAATCATCCTATCTCTTTCATATGACACCACCACAAGGATGTAAGTGGCTTGTCAGAAGGGTTATTGTGTGACCATGTGTTATAAGGAATAAGGTACCCACTGCCATTCATTATACAAATATATATGGATATAAATTATATGAATTATTATTATGATTTGTATTATTATTATTTAAAGTTGATAGTTGTTTCGAGTACAAACTCACCAAGGCTCAGAGGAGGAGACAGTCAGGGGCCCCATGGCCTCGCCTTCCCATGTAGTCAGGCCTGATCTCTGCTAGAGCACCTTGTGTGACTTCAGAATTTATAAGTGCAGAGAGGGAACCTCTAAGGTCAGTGCAATCATCTGGGGGTTTCTGGCTGCTGCAAACCCTCTACAGAATCAATTACCAATGGGCACTATTATTCCAATTGTCATTATTCAAGTAAACATTTTTCCTGCAGAAAGTTAAGAGATGTCTTACAGGGCATTTAGTATGAGTGCTGCATTCTCAGCGCACTGGTTTAAGAAATGTAACTATTTGCAAAAAGATAAACCAAGGGAGTCTAATGCACATAGTCTCATGCATGTAAGGCGGGTACATGCAGAACGAAAAATAAGAATTCACAAAGACAAAATTCTGTCTTTTTCATACGGCGTCCACAAACTCACATACCAAAAAGATACACAATAGTGACATATGGTACAGCACACTGCAGCATCGAACCGGCACACACACACATAACACAAAGGTTTAAGTGGCATTACAGTTAGAAACAATGTAACTTTGCAAACAACACTGAAATTCACTGGTTATATTTATATCACACCCTAAAGTAGCTATAACTGGCTTCCCTGCCATGCACAGTTTGTCATCTATAATGTCATTTCAAATGTTGCATTGATTCTATCAATAATATAGAACATGTCTTGAGTGCTGCACTGTGTACAATAATTAGCTGTGCATGGAGAGTTGCAACGTATACTAATGCACATCTTCGGCGAGAGCTGCTATTGTTTAGGCCGAGGCATGTTGTGTAGACCATCCGCACAAACAATTAAACATACAGACATCACATGCATGCACATGTGTTTTATTATAGACATATACAACCATAACAGCGCCTCATGTCCACAGATCGAAGCACTCATATTCACACAAACGTTACACACAGTGACAGTCATTCAGTCCCAGGTAAACATTTATGAACACGTTCAAGGGTAAATGGGTGAAGGCACTATTATGTGGATGGATGGATGGTTAATACATCTATGCATCTGTGCAGACAAATTAATAAATGAAAGATTGGACGAATGTGGGTGCATGCATGAATGAGTAAATGGGTGTGTACACGAGTGCATGGTTGTGAGTGGATGGATAAATATATGCATGTGAATGGATTTTGTGGGTGCATGGCTAGATTCATTCAATAAATGTATTAATGTGGGTGGGGGTTCAATGGGTGGCTGGCCTATTTACTTTCCTGCTGACTCTCTCCCTTGCTTATTCTCTTTCTTCCTCGCTCACACCTTCCCTCTATCCCTTTCTATAAGTGTAAGCCTTGCATTCCATTATAGAGCTCAGGTCGATTTTTGCCTTTTCCCACTCTTGTAGTTTAAAGCCTGACAAC
Source organism: Lissotriton vulgaris (assembly GCF_964263255.1). NCBI lineage: Eukaryota > Metazoa > Chordata > Amphibia > Caudata > Salamandridae > Lissotriton > Lissotriton vulgaris. The sequence goes on along the minus strand of NC_141696.1, from coordinate 92,752,538 downwards.
AAGGCCTTAGTCACTATAGGATCTCCTAAAATGTTTTATCCCACTCAATAACAATGCTGTAGCCCCAACTAACGTGACACTAAGAGGTCCATTAAGATGGCGGGTGGGGCAGACTTCCGTAACGGAATGCGGGACCGTCCACCAGGGGTGCAGCTGTCCCACACCTGCAATTAGGATGCCACTGCCACCGTGGCGGTGGCGTCCCCTATTTTCACCGTCCGTCACAATGCTTGGAATGCATGTTGTGCATTGGCATGCAGGGTGGGTATCATAGGTACATCCCATAAGCAACCCCCACCCCCCAACTTCCTGGGGGCCCGCTACAGGCCCCCAAAGGCAAAGTCGGCATGCCTTTCCATGGTGGCAACGCCACCATGGAAAGGCAGATCTCCGCTGTAATTCTAATATGTTTTCTGCTTAGTCGATGAGTCGACCGGTGGAAAATCCTCGGACGGTCTTTCCGTCCGCCGCGGACCCCCCCAGCCATCCTAATATGGCGGGGGTCTTTGAGGTGTGGATGGCGGGTGGATATGGTAGTAGAATAGCGGTTGGTTCCCAAAGCCAAGCATGCCTAATGTGGTATGTCACTGCCACACACAACTTGCTACCAGGCTGTGATATTTTACTGCTTCCATCCATTAATTATTAATATTGGGCTTCTGGTATCTAGGTTCCTAATACTTTAAAGTTTCTTCTGTTTTGCCTAAAAATCCCAAACTTCAGAATATTAATATACTGCATAGTTCCTCATGCCTGAGATTCATAACAACTCTGCTGCAAGAGAACCTGCTTAAAATGTGCAGTTGGACCTGCAACGCAACATGTGTGTCTCAAGCCTCAAAGATTTTTGGGACAAATGACGGCGATGACAGAGACTAGATTTTCTGGGAACTGCCCCTTCCTTGTCAGAGGTGTATATACCAGTTTACACCACTTTTTAGGTCTCACTGGTCATCACACAACACAAACCACACAGTGCAATGCAACACACAACAATCATCATACACATACATATACAGAAATGTGCTTTTGGACAGCCCTGTCAGCAATTAGTTATTATGGTTTTTTTGGCTTAAGGTGTTGGCTTACAGGACTGTCAGCACTCGTATAAGTCCACAGCATTTCATATATGTGAATACTCGAGAAATGGCTCTTGTTATTATAATCCACCCACCAGGCCACCACACTCAAGCGTACTTAGCGGGTTTATTCATTACCTCTTCGTCCGTCTTCTTGAATGCAGCCCTTACACTTGAGTTACTTCTTCTTTTCAACATAACCAATTTCCTAGCGGAAGCAAAAAAGTTCCTCCAAGATGGCCCCTGTTACTCAGGAATCACCACAAAAGGGCCGAACTAATGATGCAATTCCTGTTTTTTTCTTTTCTGACTCTGACCCTATACTGGAGTACCATTGGTGCAGGTTAGTCATATTTTAGATAATTTTGTTACATTTTATATAATTACATTTTAATAGATTGCTGTTGTTGTTTGAATATTAATTTACCTTGAAAAAATTAAAGAAGCAGTTGGCAAAGACAGGAACAATTGGTTTAAATAAATGCTTCAGTTGGGAGAGCAGGCAACAGAGTAGGGTCTGAAAACTGTCTCAAAGTGCACTGGTTTGGACATCATTTTATACATATCACAAGGTTTAATGAAGCGATTTGTGCATTCTTTTTTACAAAAGGAATCTGGGCCTAGTCACAGATTCATAAGTCTGGTCATATGATAAAGTGCACTGGTGGGTCTCGGCCCTGCGTTGACACAATGTGTCTGGATGTCTGACATCGTGTGTGTGGTGTGCATGCTGTGTTCCCAACTTAGGGCATCATTAGGATGGCAATCCCGACGTAAAAAGGGACCGTCCGCCATAAGTGCGGCGGTCCTGTGGGAGTTATTAGGATGCACCCGCCAAACTGGCGGGCACATCCTGCATTTTCAACATTGCGGCAGGCGGTGCGGAAAGCACTGCCCGCCACAATGCCAAAAATGCACTTTGTGCATTTCCATGCACAATGTGGCAGGCACCGCGCGGTGCCTGCCATGTTGTGCATACAAATGCAGGGGGGTACTATAGGTACCCCAATGTGCACCCCCCACCACCCAGAAACCCTGGGAGGCCGCTACGGGCCTCCAATATGAAAGACCGCATGCCTTTGCCCCCACGGTAAGGCAAATCCCTGCATGCATCCTGATATGGATGGCTGTATCTAACAGACACCGACAACATATTAAAAGCTTTTCCACCCGGTCGACTACTCGACCGGGCGGAAAGCCAGCGGACAGTCATTCCGTCCGCCGGGGTAATATGCCGGGGGATATTCCGGGAGAGTATGTCGGGCAGATTGCCACCGCCATGCGGGAGGTGGGGAGCCGCCCGACATTCTAATGGGCCCCTTAGTGTGGCATTTGACTTTATGGTGTTTTGGTAAAGCGTGCCCCTCCGGCCAAACATGTTTTATGGGGGGCCAATCTATTGAGACCATTGTGCTGTTGCTGCCTATCTGCGGGATCGATCTGAGTTTTCCTATTTAAGCGTTTGTCTAAGGGTAACGTGTTACCCACCTGTGATCTGTTAATCGGTTGCTTCGGGCCTAAGTCCTAGGGCATGCCTGACCACATACTTCTGATTCGGGGTTGAGGGGGCAGTCACGTCCAGTGATTTCAACAATGGTGATGCGAGTTCGTCATTATACATATATACATTGTGGAGTGCACTGATATCTTATTTCCAATATTAACATTTCCCCATCTAGTTGAATTTTCAACTACATCATCTACCCCATACCTCATGACAGTCACATTATTCTTGATGTGTTTCTGTTGTGTTGCAGTGTAGTTCCTATAGTACCCTTCATGCAGAACTGCGCTGTTTACCGATAAAATATACGGTGGGTCTGGTGGCAGACTGACTCAGTAAACCCCGCCAAATATTTTAGCCTATGTTTTGCATTAGCTAGCTCACAGTGCCACTAGAATCTCCTTTTATCAGAGAAATTAGTTTTTGGCAACCTCATAACACAACAAACCCTGATTCCTCAGACTAGTGGAAACAATATACTACTTTTCACCCAGTCACTCGTGCCTGCTTGTTTTCTCTTAGAGAGATACATAGAAGAACCCGTTGGCGTAAGAATTTATTGTACCTAAGTGTTCTTCTCATGTAAAATAAATGCGCTGCTACATTTGTGACACAGTAGCAGAGATATAAAATCAGCAGTACAGTGAATAAAAAGGAATAGTATTGTTCTACCATTTTGCAATTGTCATGAACAGATACATGAATATAAAATGCATTTATAAAATAAAGTGCGTACTCTGTGTACCTAGCATGTGAGTAGGTGCGAAAGAGCTAATAAGCCTAAGAGTCTAAGAGCCAAGAATCCCACTAGGATTTAGTCAAACCCCATTACCTGAATAGTGAGAGTGTGGGACTTCGTATTGGACTTGAGTTGGGCACCCCGCAAGGAATAGTTAGACCACTGTCAGCTGGAGCAATTGCATGTCGGAGACGCTGAGTCTGTGGTCAGTGTGTAGGCCTTGAAGTTTTGGTTCCCACCTGCATACTGATAGCAAGAAGTGCTGTTTTTATACACAGTCCATGTACGTGTGTTACCCATTGTTCAGCATGAGGATGACCTTGGGGCTTAAACCTTGTGCGTTGATGGGAGAGGTGAAGTATACCCCCTGGAGAATGTTCTCATAAATTATTCATATGTGCTAAGGATGACGTCTTAGCAATATCAATTGGGAAAAACCCTCCCTCGGCATGGAACTAGGTAAAAGGTTTGGTCCATAAAAGGTTGCAGTCCTCATAAGGCATTATGTCCCAATAAGGCATTCTGTCCTCATTTGGAGTTATGCTCTTATAAGGCTCATTCATATGAAATGATGGGGAGATGATGTAGAGAAAGTGTACGATGTTCCCTGGACCTATATTAGGGTACTGATGTGACATATAACAGTGTCTATTACTAATTCCCTAGTTACTTGCATTATATCTTACTTGAGGACTGCCTTTTTACAGCAGGAAACCCCCACTTGTAGGAAATCAAACAAAGATAGCACAAAAAGAATGAGAATGCGAGGTGCAGCCACCCATCAGTGGATCCAGGAAAATAAGTCTATAAACAAATTCTGCTCAGGGGCACCTCCCTCCTTCTTCATGCTAGCTTGTAGATGTTTGGTGGATGGCACGAGTCATTGTCTCGTTTTCTAGGTTATGTCTGGTATAGTACAGCTGTATGCACAGATTTTGGCTTGCACCCCACCCCCCATTGTGGCCATCAAATGCAAGACATACTGGTTTGCGTCACAATGGGGTGGAGGGCTCTTAGTTCTTTCTTGATAACATTTAAGCCGAGCACAGTAATATTGATATTTTAAGCAGATGTCACCTGGTTATTTGTAACCAGTGGGTGTTCGATTTTGTTTGAAAACTGAAGAAGGGTACGAACCCTATTTGAGTGTCATAAACAGTTTTAATTCTTCTGGAATGTCCTTATGCTGAGCCCAGCCAAAGTAATCAGAAGTTCTTTTTACTCAAGCCTGGTGCAATAGAATGGTTTTCTTCTGTAGCAGATGTTGGTACAATTCAGATAGATCTTCGGCAGGGATGACCAGGGTCAGGGTGTGTATGGTTACAAGAATGCACAGGCCCCATCTTCCATGGATGAAATGGTTGTAAGCAAATTCCCCATGTTGCCAGTAGGTATTCATCAACATGGAGGTGCCCCATTTCATATCTGGTATGCGCAGTATTGCTTCACTGTGTTCATTAGTGCCAAGCGGTATCGTTCCTCTGCCTCTGAAACACAAGGAATACAGTGTAAGTGTCCGTACACTTAGGAGTTTCCCCTTCCCTTCTGGCCAAGTGTACCTCTCATTCTCAGTGTCCCAATATTTCTGACATTGGACATCTAAGTTGGCATTCAACCCTTTTCTTCTAGACTCTTTGTCCCTTGTTCCATTGCGGTGAATGACCCTGCACTGGAACTCCATGTCTGGTGTCCATTTGATATTGAGGAATTCTGCCTCAGATACGCTAAGAGCCACCCTGAGACCACAGACAAAGGCAGGAGTGGACTTGTTTCTGCACTGGTGCAGTGGCTTAGCTACCTCCAAGAACCTCTTCTATGGAAAGTCCTGGGGCCAAACAGTATCCTCCCGTATAGTGGCTAGCCTGCGCATCCTGTCTAGTTCTGTTTGAATGTCGCTAGGATTGGAAAAGAGATGTAGTGCTATAGGGTTGGTTTCATACAGGGAAATGGATACGACTACCCTATGGGGTTCTACTCTACTGGCTTTTATCTTGGTCCTAACCTACATACGTACAGGTGGATAAGACATTTCACTTTCTCTGGGGCTATTTCTAGGGATAAGTGAAGTCTGTTTGCATCCGTGGCTGGGGGTATCAGCGAGAAGATGTAGCATGATCAAGCTGATGTCTGGCCGCCATGTGCTGGTACCATGTATTGTGTAGGAGTTAGCTGTTTCGTGCATGTGGAGTAGTAGCATTTGGTTCAGTGTAAGTGTAAGTCAGGTGAGAGAGGTCCCTACAAAAGTGTTGTAGAAATGTTGAGGTAGGCTCAATGTGCCTAGGCAGATTTTTCACTATGGATGGATGCGGTTTCACCCATGATAAGCAGATGATGTACAAAGATGCAATAATACATAACTTTTGAAACATTTCAGGATTTGGGATGGTATCTGGAGGGGTTGTCTGCAGCTTTCTGGCATTCAGGGGTGTCTTTGCTTGGCACAGTGTAGAGTCTGTTTATAAAAAATAATCAGATGTACAGTTCTTGGAGGATTTGACTTGGAAGGTTTCAGCTGTTTGTCACAGAGGTGGAACCAGCTGACACTTCCTTCCACCTTTAGGACGATAGGTGTCACAAATATTACTCAGTAGGGCAATCAAACTTGGCTAGTTTCCCTTTCCTCACAAAGTTGTGGATGTATACTTCCTGCCCGGGCTTAGGTTTTTGGTAGGGTAGCTTGGTGGTGGTGCTTTAGAGCTTCAGTGGTGGACCTGCTTAGATATGAATGAACCAGATTTTTTTACATTCAGAAAGATACATATAGAGTTCACCCGTTAGTGCCTGAGAGCCTGCCTCAGTGCCCAATTTGGACTGAATTTCCTTACAATTTGGTATGATGTAAGGTGATGTTTGTTGCTAGGTGTGTTCCTTAGCGTGGACAAGGCTGGAGGTAAGCAGTGTAGCCACTTTTTGTTAAGGTGCATGCAAATTTTGCTAATCTTGTTTTCCAGCAGGCTGTTGAGTTTCTCAACTATGCCTTTGCTTTGGGGATGATAGACTAAGGCCAGTTTGTGCACGATACCTAGTGGGATGTAGATGTGGTCAAACATAAAGTTGACAAAGTGCTTGCAGTTGTCTGATCGGATGATGTCTGGTACCCCCCACTTCGGTATCACCTCCCTGATGGGGAACGTGGCCACTGCCTTAGCATTATAGGGCATGCAGAGGTCAGCCTTGAACTACCTATAGTATGGGCAGACCACTACTATCATGTAGCAGTTATTACCGTACCAATCAATCATATCAATGATGTCCATATGTAGTGCTTTGAATGGTCCTGTTTGTCGGGGAATGGCTGATGACATGGCTTTGAGTGTAGGCTTGGGTAGGTATAGCTGGCAGATAGTAAACTTATTCAGATACATGGCTATGGTTTCATGTAGGTTGGGGATGAAACTTGGCTACTGCCTTAGCATTACAGTGTACTCAGAGGTCAGCCTTGAACTACCTGGAGTATGGGCAGACCGCTACTATCACGTATCAGTAATTAGCTCCCCAATCAATCATATCAATTATGTTGATATGTAGTGCTTTGAATGGCCCTGTTGGTCGGGGAATGGCTGATGACTTGACTTTGAGTGTAGGCTTGGGTAGGTTTAGCTAGCAGATAGTAAACTCATTCAGTTACATTGCTACGGTTGCATACAGGTTGGGGATGAACCAGTCACTTTGGAGCTTGGCTATTAAGTTATTTTTTGCCAGTGTGTGGGTAAGTGCATTTGGAGTAAGGCTTTGTTGACTAGACTTTGGGGCATGGCAGGTTTCCCTGTGGGTAGGTGTAGGTATATCAGGTTGTGTGCACTTTGTGGGCAACCCTGGGTTAGCCATAGCCCCTTTTCGTCAGGCAATGCTGTCTCCTGTACTTTCCTCAAGTATAGTCCTGCCACCTGTGCTGATAGATGCAGGAGGAGGAGTCAGCTATGCATCTCTGAGGCTGCATGGGTACGAACCATTACGGAGGCCGTAGAGACATCAAGAGGTTCAACACAGACACTGACCGGAAGTTTCGGTCCACTCCTCTGCCGGACTACTCCATGGGGCTAATTTGGCAACAAGCCAACTAATGTTCTAAGAGGGAATCCCCTCACGCATGTAAAGCACCTTAGCGAGTGCTACAAATTTTCAAAATTACACAATCACTTAAAATTAAGTAATCTGCACCTACACACTTTGGTCCTGAGGACAGCCAGTTTTAATCATAAAGTCCTGACTGAAACATGTAGACCACATATGGATGTAGGAGACCCTAACTAACACTCCTCTAACATCCATCAGCCTTTTTTAATGCTAACAGTGACCCAGTTATTAAAATATAATTTACCCACTGGTACTGGGATCCCTGTATAGCTTTTAAACTCTCACCTTCAAGTCACTACACTGCACACTCAGAAACATACCTGCTCCGCTGTATTCAGGCATCGAAGCACACCCGGGACACACTCGGTGTCACTGGGTGGGCCCGATGATGAAGCATGCCACCAACCAGGTTGGTGGATGAGGGCTTCATGAACAAACAAAAGGGTTTGTACCCAGTCTTGAGTCTATACAAATTCACAAATAGGCTAGTCCTTATTGATTTCACATACGACCCATCACTACCACTGCCTGTTGTGGAGGATCCATCAATGAATAGTACTTCACTATCTAGGTTGGAATCCTCTTCTTACTGGCTGATCCTCTCAGGACTGTGGGTCGCATAGCCATGGGTTTCCTCTCCCTCTTTGATCTCATGCGCTAGAAAAGTGGCTGGATTTACTAGATGGCACAATAATATTTTTAAGGATGGACTAGAGAGCATCACGTCAGCCTGACACCCACTGCACAGTCAGGGTGCTCTTGCTCTTTTGTATGACTTCACTGCATGTTGAGCATACAGTGTAAGCAATGCCCCCATCAAAATGGGGGTGCTTTTGTCAACAGCAAAGTCCGCTACTGCCAATGCCTGTTCGCAAGGAAAATGACCCTGCTTGACTGAGTCCAAGAGCCCACTGCAAAAGGCAAGGGCCTTGTGTCCCTGGGGTACTTTTTCATTAGGACAGCTGTCATGACTCCCTGTCACTATGGCTAAATAGGAAAAAATCCTTTGTATAGCTGTGCGTCCCTAACACAGTGGAGTGCGATTTCCCTGTTATTAGTTTGTGGAAAGTCTCATACATTTCAGGTGTCCAGGTTAGTTTCTCATGTACTGCCCTCACCTTCTTCATGGCCAGAGTATAGGTGCAATGAGCGTACTGTAGTCAATGACCAACCGCTGGACATAATTGCATAGTCCTAAAAAGTTTTGCATAAACTTTTTCCTCTTTGGTGGCACCATAGCCCTGAAAAAGTTTGCACAATCTGACGTGATCCACAGACTGGTTGCTGAGATTAGTTGGCCCAGATACCACCATCCTGCTGTACGTACTTCCGTTTCCCCTTTTCCACTTTGTACCCATTTGTGGCAAGTACATTTAGGAGGGCTATCATCTCTTTGCCGCATAGGCCCTCACAGGGACTGCATACCATGATGTTGTCAGCATACTTGATAAGGGTGCTGCTGTATTGATAGTTGGTAAGGTCCATCCTTATTAACCTGTTTAAAGATACTGGTGGACTCACAGTGCCCCTGGGGAAGTCTCCTGTATAGCACCTGAACCCCTCAGAGGGTGAATACATTCAGGTCTTGACTGGTGTGGTGTAACAAAATACTAAAGAATGTCTATCACAGAAATGTAGCTGGTGCCTTCGGATATGCTAGTTAGTATAACAGATGGGTCTGGTACTGCAGGAAACCTAGGGACCAAGATGTCATTAAGGGGTCACAGATCCTGCACCAGAAGCAAGGTTCCTCCCTTGCTCTTCTTGACCGGAGAGATCGATGCATTGCATGGGGAGACTCCTACGTGGGGGACCTCTTATTTAACAAGCACTTGGATCGTGGTTGCTATACTCTTGTCTCTCTTTTTGGAGAGTGGGCATTGGCATACCCAGGACAGGATGGCCCCTTCTGGCAATATTATTCGAACAGGTTCAAAGGTATTCCTATTCTTAACAGAGTTTTATATAGCGCAAACTTGACCCGGTATCAGGTATCAGAGTGCTTTACATAGCACCAGTTGCGTTACATGAGGACACATTAATTTTTTTTTAAGGTACGGGAGATTAATTGATTTGCCCAGAATCACAGTAGGTTTACCATCATTGCAGAGACTCAAACCCAGTTCCCCAGATTCATGTTCGACTGCCCTAACCGTTATGCCAACTCCTCTCCCCTATTATTTCTACATAATAGGGATCCTTGGCCCACAGCTGTTGCGGTACCGTTGCCAAATCTAGTTTTTGCCATGGGTGATAGGTTCTCATTATGTGACTCCACCCTAACTCAGACAGGATTGGTGAAGACTATCTCTGAGGCCCCTGGGCACTCAACAAACAATTTTTCATCAGTTATCCCCCATATACTGAGGCCAAGTTCAATGAAGATGATGCATTCCCGCATTGCACCTGCTTGGTCGGTCAGGTGAGCTCAATGCAGGACGAAGATGGGAGTGACTTACCTTAGTTGAAGGCTACAAAGGCCAAATATATCCCTGAGACTGTTAAAGTGTCTGTGGGGTCTGCTGAGTCAACTGAGCTGGGGATGGCGAGTAGGTATAACCCAACAAAGTGGACAATCAAGGAGGCCATAATTGAAACAATGCCTGACCATTCCTAATTCTGGTGGATACAACTACAACTACTCAGAAATTATAGACATTAACTTGTGACAGACTGTTCATGCCCCCACAGCTAGTAGGTGATTTGTAGATGCGGACAGGCACAACAGCCTAGCGGGGTGTCACCAGGCCTGAACAGCCATTCAGGGAGCCCCCAAATTAACCATCCTGTACCCTGAAGGAAGGAAGGGCTGCAGGTGCTCCACCAGGTGCACATAGACAAGACAACACATGTGAGCTGTGCCGCTGGTGGGACAGCTGCTAGTGACACATTGGTAAATTAGCAAGCTCAACCGGCGACTCACTGAACTGTTCTTCAACACAATAGGTAAATCAGACAATAAGCAAGCTAAACTGCCCTTTGATCCAAGAAAGACAGGCAATCAACAGGACCATAAAACAGACCAGAACAGCATAGAGAACACCCTGTCTGGAGCAAAGTCTATGGATCTGGAGCTGAAAACCCTCCTGCAGGCCATGTAGGGTAGCCTGAACTTGATCGATAAAAAATCAACTCTATAAATGTCCAGCTGGATTCCATGACCATCTAATTAAATATGCATATGTCAAGACTAGATATAGAGGAACACCGGATCTCAGAGGTTGAGTTTGACGTGATCCAGAAAACTGGGGAATGACTCAACTTGGAAATGATACTAGTTGAAATAAAACCCAGAAATGGAGATGTCGAAGCAAGATTACACAGCAACAATCTGTGCATCTTAGGTATCCATCTGTCAGCAGATATAGGAAAAATGAAGGTGTATGTGGGACAACTACTGACCATTGTTTTTGGTGCCAACATTCTCTCCCACTTCTTGGTGGTTGAACAACTGCACAAATCATTGATGCCACATCCTCACGGACTGGCATATAACATAATTGCCAGACTGTTGAACTACAGGAATCACAATGTGAATGGCACAATAGAAAAAAACTGACTTATGAAATGGATGCCAGGGATATGAAGTAACATTGTTCACAAAGTTCACTGTATTGGTGGAAATGGCATGCAAATAATATCTCCCCTTTAAAAGAGGGACTAAATTAAGTCATGCTATAGCCCACTCTCCTTTGGATAGACTATGAAAGGAAGAAAAACATTTTCTGTATGTCTCCCCTGTTGAAGAACCCCATCAAGCTTGTTCGGCAAGTCCTATTGTTATGACCAGGAAGATCGATTGATAATGGCAAAGCCTTAGGTGATTCGTCATAGAGCCTTAGGGCTCACTCTGCCTATGGGCCACACATTTCTGCACAAGAATACAGTTGCAGCGGCATGGCATGCTTGCCTTTTGCTGTCCAGGTGCAGTGTTTAGTGTTCATATTGATGTCCTCAGCCACTTCTGTGTCCTCAGATGGTGTGAGCAGGTGCCTTCGACACTCTCCATCAGGAATACCTACACTTTGTTTGATCTAACTTGTTGGGGGTTTGGTTAACTTACATTGGGTTGGTATTATGATGATGGAGGGTTCAACTGTTGACTGGCAGGTTGGGGGTGCGAGTGAGGGTAGAGGCAGGAAATGATTTGAAGGTTTACATATAATTACAATTTCCAAATATATTACATTTACTCAGTCACTGCCACACAGTCAGAATTCACCAGCTGATGTGAAGAGGTTACACCTGTCACCCCTAATATGCTACATTCACATGTGATATTATCATCTATATCTGCATACCTTGAGATGAAACCATCACTTAACTACTTGACATGCAATGTCAGAGGACTGAACAACCCTTGGAAGATCCAACGGATCCAGAAATATCTCACAAGGCACGATATAGCAATGGTACTGCAAATCCATTTGACTAGGCACACAGAAAAAAAACGTATTGACCAAGTGGTCAACGTACTTATATGCATCATCATACTCCTCATATTCCCAGGGAGTCGCTATTACAGTCAAAAGATGAACTCAGTCTCAACGCTTACATGTGATGAACAAAACAATACAATGATCATGGCAGATACATAGTGGTACAAGTTATACTCATTGGTAAACATATCACAGTAGTCAAAGTTTATGGGTTGAATATAGATGATTCCCAGTCAAGCTTTGTGGGATGAATATAGGTGATGCCCAGTTTTTATGGGCAGCAATACTCTTTTCACTCCCTAAACCATAATTTGAGGTGTTGATTTTAATGTAACCCTTAACCAGGAGTGAATAGATCAATCGGCACTGCCAGACACAATCTTGGAGAGGCAGTAGCTGTGCAGGCTGTAACAGTGGACCACGGTCTAGTATTTGTGTGGTCGGAGAAACTCACTGGAACAACTAAGGGTACATGCATTTCCACAGTTCACTCCACATGGTCTAGATTGGATTATTGGGTTGTCACTCAAGATGCAAGCTCATGGGAGAGGGAGGTACGACATTTAACAGAAACACTTTCTGAGCATGCTCTGGTCCTGATGCGACCGAGTATTCCCGAATCACAATTGTTATGTTATGTTATGTTATGTTATGGAGCTTTTATATAGCGTGCAGCTACTCACAGGGAGTGTCCCGACGCTTTCCACCCTCAACTCATAATGAAATAACACAACACAGCTAAAAACAAGCAACAAAAACGGAACAGAAACGACAATGAGCAGTGAAAAACACACTAAGAGTTAAAAAGCCAGGTCTTAAGGCCCCTCCTGAACTGGAGTAGATTAACAGTACTCCGCAGAGAGAATGGAAGCTGATTCCAAAGCTGGGGGGCTCTGCAGCCAAAAGACCGCCCTCCCGCACGAGCCTTCCTCACCCGTGGAACCACTGCTCTGCAAAGAGCTTCCGAACGGAGGGAACGAGCCGGACGATAAAAAGTCAGTCTCCTCTGCAGGTATCCCGCTCCTGAACCATGCAGGGCCTTGTGCATCAGGGTCAGGGATTTGAACTGGATCCTCTTCCTGATGGGGAGCCAATGGAGCGACTGGAGCAACCCAGACGCTCGAGCTCGTCTCCCTAGACCAAAAATCGCCCGGGCAGCAGAGTTCTGCACCACCTGCAGGCGCTGGACCAGATAATCGGGAAGGCCAAGAAAAAGAGTATTGGCATAATCTAGCCTCGAACCGACTAGAGCCTGCACTGTAAGCCTCCTGTGCTCCTCAGATAACAAAGGCAGAAATTTGCGGAGCATTTTCAATAGTCCGTAGCAGGTGCCGGCCAGGCCAAGGATGTGAGTACGGAGCGACAGCTGATTGTCGAGCTTGACGCCCAGGTTTTTGGCCACCACTGAGGACTGTACAGGAGGACTCATGTCGGACGGCCACCAAAGCTGCCACTCCGGATCGGCAACGCAACCAAAAAAAAGAATCTCAGACTTTCCCGAGTTGGCCCTCAGACCGTTCCGCTGGAACCAGTCGAAGACCAGCGCAAGGCAGTCCCGGATTCTCTCTCCCACAAACTCATGGTCTTTCCCGCATGTGAAGAGGAGTTGCGTGTCGTCGGCATAGGAGACGATCTGGGCCCCATACGCCTCCACCAAGGCCGCCAGAGGGGACATAAAGATGTTAAATAATGTGGGGCTCAACACAGAACCCTGTGGAACCCCAACTCCCAATGGCGGCATCTCGGCGGAGCTCTGGGAGACCCAGACCGTCTGGCGGCGGCCTTCCAGGAAAGAAGTAAACCACCTCAGCACCGTCCCCCTCAGGCCGATGTCATAGAGCCTGGTTAGAAGCGTCTTGTGGGGGACGGTGTCGAAAGCCGCCGAAAGATCTAACATGACCAGCATGGCCCTGCCGCCGGCATCGAGAGTCTCCCTGATGATCTCGGTCACCTCAATCAGAGCAGTTTCCGTACTAAAGTTAGGTCGGAAGCCCGATTGAGATGGATGGAGCAGATTATTGGCTTCCAAAAAACTAGAGAGAGCGCCGTGAGCATGTTTTTCCGTAAGCTTCGCTAGTGCAGGTAACAACGAGATAGGCCTGTAGTTTGCTAGGACTTCGGTGTCAAGGCCCGGTTTTTTTAGGAGGGGGATCACCATCGCTCTTTTCCAAGAGCTAGGGACCCGCCCCTCCCTCAGGGAGGCATTGAGGATAGGGTTGACTAAGGGGTTCACCACTGCCGCCATCCCGGCCAAAAATTTGGTGGGGCAGGGATCAAGTGGCGAGCCAGATTTGAGGTTGGCCAACAACATAGGAGAGGCCTCGCTGGAAACAGTGGGGAAGTCGGACAGCACTGCCACCGAAGTATGCGGCAGTCCAGAGGCCATCTTCACACCACTCCCTCCATCCGGTTCCTCCACGAAGGTGGCCTGAATGGCCTTGATCTTATTTGTGAAGAAACCAGCGAGATCGCAGGCCCAAGCGTCCGCCGAAGCTGGAGGGGGCGGACGGGAGCTGGGGATCGTAAACTCCTTCACAATAGTAAAGATCTCCTTACAGGAGTTCGCAGATGCCTCTATCCTCCTAGCCAGATAAACCCTCTTGGCACCGAGAATATCCCGATGGTAGGCCTTCAACACCGCCTTATAGGCAAGTTTAGTCTCCCCATCGTACGCAAGGCGCCAGGCCCTCTCAGCCACCTTGCACTGCCTACGAGCCACACGGAGCGCCTCCGTAAACCACGGGGCAGAATGCCGGGCCACCGTGGACCGAGGGACAACCTTGGGAGCGAGATCTTCCAACCGATCGGTCAGCCAACACTGCAAGGTCTCTATATCACTGTCCAGGTCACCCGAGAGAGGACAGGGGTGTTTCAGCAGTGCCTGCTCGAGCAAGTCAGGAGTTACTCTGTGAAGCGCTCTCGAGGCCGGTTTAAGCACGGTAGGCGCTCTGTGAACCGAGCGCGCGCATTCCAGCACCACAAAGCTGATCAACCAGTGGTCGGTCCAGAGCATCTGCAGGGTAGCAACCTCCACGAGAGGAACAGATGAAAACACCTGATCCAGGGTGTGCCCCTTCTCATGTGTTGGCCCTGAAACGTAGGGAATGAGACCAAGCGGAGAAGTGACATCCATCAATTTGGCCGCATCAGGGTCATCGGCCACGTCCAGATGGAAATTGAAGTCACCAGCCACTAAGCAGTGCTGAGTGGATAACGCCAACTCAGACACAACTGTCTGAAGATCCTCAACGAAAGAGCCCACAGGACCTGGAGGTCTATAGATCAACAGCCCCTTCAGGGCCTGACCCGGGGACAGTCTGATCAAGAAGGCAAGCGACTCGGCATTCCCTATAGGGTTCGAGGGAAGCACTGAACAGGAGACGCACTTCTTCACCACCACGGCAACTCCCCCTCCCCTCCCCTTCGCTCTGTCCTGCCGGAAGATGTTATATTCCGGTGGGATGGAGGAGAAGACATCCGGGTGGGAAGCCTCTCCGAGCCAGGTTTCCGTCAGAAGCAGGCACAGAGGATTTTCCCTGACCAAAAGGTCATGAATATGCAGGGCATGACGGCCTACCGACCTTGTGTTCAACAGCATGCAGAGATGCCTCGCATCAGCAGTTACCAGACGTGGCCCAGTGGCACACGGCAAGGCAGTCCTCCAGCCGCAGGACGGGCAGCAACGTTTGCCCCTGAACCGCCCTGGAAAGACGGAGCGGCAGGAACTAGAATGGGCCCGAAGGTCCCGCAGAGACGCAGAAGAGTAGCAAATCATCGCGGCCAGAGTAGGGCCGGCCAGAGTCCCCCGTCGCCCCAACGCCTCCGGGACGCTGACGGGCGCAGACGGGCAGGACTCCGGCACGACTCAGGCACAGCGAGGGCGTCAACCTGCGCGTCACGCTGCGCGTAGGAGAGCGACTTTAAATAGGCTCTCACGTCACCCTGCGCGCGCGAAGTCCGCTCTAAGATGGCGGCCGCCGCAGGATGAAGTGTCCCAGCCCAAAATGGCGCCTACAAACATCCCATGAGCCCGGACCCACCAAAGTGGTGGTGAATGGAGGCACCTAAGTGCGTTTTTTAAATGCAAGTGAGGGGGCAGGACACGAGCGCGGAAACAACACAGGACCGGATTAAAAACAGAAGTAAGTCCCGAATGCAACACAAGCCCAAAATAAGAACAAACAGAGTTAAAAACGCAGCGCTGGTGCAGCGCGAGTGAAGCTGGGTGGTAGATGGTCAAGAATCCAGCCCCACCGAAGACCGCCTTAAATAGGCTCTCACGTCACCCTGCGCGCGCGAAGTCCGCTCTAAGATGGCGGCCGCCGCAGGATGAAGTGTCCCAGCCCAAAATGGCGCCTACAAACATCCCATGAGCCCGGACCCACCAAAGTGGTGGTGAATGGAGGCACCTAAGTGCGTTTTTTAAATGCAAGTGAGGGGGCAGGACACGAGCGCGGAAACAACACAGGACCGGATTAAAAACAGAAGTAAGTCCCGAATGCAACACAAGCCCAAAATAAGAACAAACAGAGTTAAAAACGCAGCGCTGGTGCAGCGCGAGTGAAGCTGGGTGGTAGATGGTCAAGAATCCAGCCCCACCGAAGACCGCCTTAAATAGGCTCTCACGTCACCCTGCGCGCGCGAAGTCCGCTCTAAGATGGCGGCCGCCGCAGGATGAAGTGTCCCAGCCCAAAATGGCGCCTACAAACATCCCATGAGCCCGGACCCACCAAAGTGGTGGTGAATGGAGGCACCTAAGTGCGTTTTTTAAATGCAAGTGAGGGGGCAGGACACGAGCGCGGAAACAACACGGGACCGGATTAAAAACAGAAGTAAGTCCCGAATGCAACACAAGCCCAAAATAAGAACAAACAGAGTTAAAAACGCAGCGCTGGTGCAGCGCGAGTGAAGCTGGGTGGTAGATGGTCAAGAATCCAGCCCCACCGAAGACCGCCTTAAATAGGCTCTCACGTCACCCTGCGCGCGCGAAGTCCGCTCTAAGATGGCGGCCGCCGCAGGATGAAGTGTCCCAGCCCAAAATGGCGCCTACAAACATCCCATGAGCCCGGACCCACCAAAGTGGTGGTGAATGGAGGCACCTAAGTGCGTTTTTTAAATGCAAGTGAGGGGGCAGGACACGAGCGCGGAAACAACACAGGACCGGATTAAAAACAGAAGTAAGTCCCGAATGCAACACAAGCCCAAAATAAGAACAAACAGAGTTAAAAACGCAGCGCTGGTGCAGCGCGAGTGAAGCTGGGTGGTAGATGGTCAATTGGTGACTAAAATGTGGCAACTTGATCTGAATGTGTTGTAAGATGAGGTATTCTGGAAGAAACTGTGGCAGGACATCCTAAAATACTTTCAAAGCAATCTCAACTCAGTTTCAGTTGTTAGTACTGTGTGGGAGGCCTTTAATGCTATAATCAGAGGGATGTACAAAGCGAAAGAAATAGGGATCAAGCATTCTCTGAAAACGAATATGCTTGTGTTAAAATAAATCATTAAAAAACCAGAGAAGGAATGGGCGCAAGCACCTGGACCTTCACTATTACTCTTAATGAAGGGAAAGGTACTGGTGTATAATCTGCACCTGGAATTATGTGATTATGCTGCCATGGCGATTCTCGCATTAGAGATTTGCCGCGTTTGCCACCCATCACCTGCCACATAATCTTCAGATTTTAACAAACAAATGATTTCTAGCTCAAACCGTTTAAAAGTTTGTAAAAATGCAGTGAAACATGCTGCCGCCCATTAGAAGGCCCTTTGGAAAGCTTGATTGATCACCTTTCTGTAGCATATTACTATATTTAGGTGTTAAACTGGTATTATTGCAGTTCAACTAATGCCCACATGCTAACAAGTGTAAAAAATACTAAAAGATAATGAAGTAATACAATCACAAAATGTGCTGCATAATGCTGCATAATTTACCTTTTCTTGACGCAGAATTTACTCAACCCTGCCACATGATGTGGTCCTCCCCTGCCACATAATTCCAGTTGTCCTAAGTATACTGACATAGCCCTTAGGGAAGTCATATACATGGGTATATATGCAGTGGTGGGGTGGTATGGTTAGGGAGATCTGGAAACTCCTTGGCTAATCTGCTGCAAAACCCAAGGAAAATAACAGTGAGAGGCTGAGGACACTCCATTGGGCCTCCTCTTGTTCTATCACGGTCTATACAGTTCCAGAATCTCAATTCCAGCTCACAAACTAGCAGAATATCTACAGGATCTAATCATCTTGCAAGTGCCTTAGCCAGCGAAGAGATAGAGTCAGGGATCAGTGATTTCTCAGTGAGTAAAGCTCCAGTGCCCAATGGCATACCAGCAAAATTCTACAAAGCGTTGTCCAATAACCTGTCCCCTCCTCTACTGACTATAAAAAAACTCAATCTTGCTCCATCAATATGAGAAGCACTCCTGATTACTCTTGAAAAAGTAGCCAAATTCCAAGATCTGTATATCTCATACAGATCTCTATCACTCATTAACACTGTTGTGAAAATACTATACAAGCTATTCTGCTAATCCCACTGATTCTCCAATTGACTTCCAGATCAAGCAGGTTTTGGGTCGGGTCGCTCAATGTCTCACTATGTACATACACTTTTTTTGATTCGGCTCAAAGTGGACCCTGAACTAGATACAGCAGCGATTTCTTTACATGTCACCAAGGCTTTTGATTGGGTGGAGTGGTCATAACTCTTCCCTAACTTCAACACATAGATTTCCCATCACAGTTTATAAACAGGGTCCAACTCGTTTATACAAACCCCATTGCTCTGTTCCAACAAAATGATTTACTGATGGCACCTGCCTCAATCCTTAGAGGATCAACATAATATTGTTAGTCTTGGCACTGGAGCCGATGTTGGCCAAATTGCACCAGCGGCATGCAGAGAACGCTCTCAGTTATACATCACATAAATTATTAGTATAATTATACGCCAATGTCATTACACTGTAGCTCTGCAACCCTCATAAGATTCTGAACATGATACTCATAGAGTTTACAATATTTAATAGCATCTCAAGAATCATGATTAACTGGACCAAGTCAGGTATTTTTCCTTTCACCTCCAACACATCCAGGTTCAACAAAAGTCTAAGTTAGTCTAAATTTAGACCTGAAGTCTAAACTTAGACCAAAATTCTAACTTTATTACTAAAGTTAGACTTTTGGTCTAAGTTTAGACAAAAAAGTTTAACTTAGACCAAAAGTCTAACTTTACTACTTTACTACTACTAAAGTTGGACTTTTGGTCTAAACTTAGACCAAAAGTCTAATTTTATTAGCAGTAAATTTAGACTTATGGTCTAAGTTTAGACTTCAGGTCTAAACGTAGTCTTTTGGTCTTAGTTTACCTTTGTGAATCAATCCCCCAGTTTTTTTTGTCAGCATTACTAAATGTTTTTGGATACAATTGCACAGCATGAGAGGAAATAGCTATTGTCTGAATATACGTATGGAATTACATAAATGTTTGTATTTAGAAATATCTGATGGAACTAGGATACATTTTTGTTGCAGTTCTTTAAAAGATAAAAAAGTATTATCACAATATATATAATTTATTTAAAAAATACCTGCTTTTATCCAAGATTGCCAAAATTGTATGTTTCGATTAAGTTTAATAACAGGACCATACATAAGGATATATTCAAAGTATGAGAAATAGCTGTTTGACTAAGAGAATCTAAATCTTGCAATATTCATTTTGGATTTTTCCATTGCAGATCTTCATATTAAAGAGTTAGAAGAAGACATGGTAATCAACGTAGGCAACTGAAACAGTGAAATCATTTTTTTTAATGAGATGCCATTAAGGTGTACTGTTAAACTCTGTATTAGTGAACCAAAAGGCGATTTGTTTTCAAATAAACACTTTCTGAGAATTAAAAAAATCAGGTAAACCAAAACCACCATTACATTTAGCATTTTGCAACATTCAATTATTTATAGCTTATACAGGCAGGGTCTTTTATTATTCCAAATTAATTTCGATATTAGAGTGTCTAAGGAATTATATAACTTAAGTGGAAATTGAGTAGGTATCATAGATAATAGATACAATATTTTTGGAGCAATAACCATTTTAACAGAATCAATTTCCCTCCACCAAGATAAGTGCAAAGCAGACCGCTTATGAAAGTTGTCATTAATATGGTTATCAATATGTTCACAATTAAATGTAATCAATTGTTTAATGGTATGAGAGAATAGGATACCAAGATATTAAAATTTTTCCTTTTGCCAAATTATACCGTTAAGGGTTCCAAAGCACATTTAATGGAAACAGTTGAGTCTTGTTAGTATTTAGAGTATGACCAGAGATCTTGGAATAAGTTTGAATTCGAATTAAAAGGATGGAAATTGAAT
The DNA here is from genome assembly GCF_964263255.1 of Lissotriton vulgaris. Classification (NCBI taxonomy): domain Eukaryota; kingdom Metazoa; phylum Chordata; class Amphibia; order Caudata; family Salamandridae; genus Lissotriton; species Lissotriton vulgaris. Next base: position 92,732,309 of record NC_141696.1, on the reverse strand, counting down.
AATCAGGATTACTAATATGTAATAATACATCATCAGCATAAGTCAAGGTTTTTACAATAACATTATTGATAGTAATACCTTTTATTTCTATGCAGTGTCTGATGGCAATGTGTAAAGTTTCAATAGCAAGGAAAAAAAGCAAAGGTGACAAGGGACAACCTTGACAACTGGCTCTAAAAAGGAAGAATTTTGTTCCAAAATTGACTATTAATGAAACGTGTAGCAGGTGGACCAGAACAGAGTACAGAAATCATACAAATAAAAGAGTGGCCAAAATTAAATGCAGATAAGTACGAAAAAGATACTGCCAATTTACTTTGTCAAACACTTTTTCAGCGTCTAATGCAAGGACACCAGCAGGAGGATGCAAAGATGCCAAAGCTTCAAAAACATGAATTAATAATCTAGTGATATTTACAGAATGTCTATATTTCATGAAACCAGTTTGATCAATGTGAACAATAGCATCAAGCACAGAAGCCAATCTAATAGCAAGAATTCTTGCATAAAGTTAACAATCTTGGTTAATTAAAGAAATAGGGTTGTAACTTGAAACAATAGTGGGGTCTTTGTTTTGAAAGTACTATACTCAAAGCATCAGTAAAGTATCCTGAAGTAGATAATGAATTAATGAAGGGAGAAAATAATTTAAGTAAAGAGGTATTATTATTTATAAAATTCAGCAGGAATATCATATGGTCAAGGTGATTTACCCAGTTTGAGAGATTTAATAGATTAATTAATTTCTTCTAATGAAATTGGTACATCCAATTTTTCTTTCATGGACTTAGTAACTTAGGCAAACCACAGAATTTCAAAACATTATTAATACTGGACATATCTGAAGCTGGGGATTACTGTATACATTTGAAGAGTAAATCAAAAATTCATTAACAATTTCATTATGGGATAATGCCAATTTACTATTGGATCCATGGATTGCATTACTTTGGAGTTTATCTTTTTAAATACATACACAATTTGCCAAAAACTGTCCCAATGAATTAACTTTGAAATTAAAGTTAGCCTTATTTTTTTTAATTTGTATACCAGTTCTTCTACTGAACAATGATTTTAACTTGTATCTAAATTTCTGCAACTGTATTTTGTATTTATTGACATTCGATGGAAAATAAAAAGCAGTTCATATTTTGCTATGTGTTTATCTAATTCTTTAAGTGTAGCATTAAAAGCTTTATTATAATGTGCCTTAATTGATATTGCTGCCCTTCTGACATATGCCTTAAATGCATCCCAATGATTTAAAAGTGAAGTACATCCTTCTGGATTGAAAGAAAAATAATCATGAATTGCTGACAAAAGTTTGTACTTATTTTCATTAAAAACAATATTCGTATTAATACGATAGTGAAAGTGGGATTGTTGGATAGAACACTTTTGTAAAACACCTGAAATTATTGCATGATCCAAAATATCAATATTATGAACTATAGGATCAGGAAATGATTGAAATAATGGGCAAGAAATTAACAACTAGTAAATTTGAGAGTAAGAATTATGAGGGCTAGAGAAAAATGTAATTTTTTTTTTCTTTTGGGTGATGCAGACACCAAATATCTACCAATTTGGTTGATTTAAAAAAGGATTTTAAAGTGAAATAAGGTTCAGGGGTCAATATTTAGTTTGAGAATGTCTATTCAATAGGGGGATCGCATATTACATTAAAATCACCACCAATATTAAGGGGAACATTCCATTTTAGGTCTCGCCTAGCCGCGCGCATGTGCTGTATAGGCAAAAGACCTTTAGTAATCGCTTCGGTTTTTGTTTTAAAAACGTGCACACGTTCCATTGCCTTCAATGGCAACGCGTGCACGTTTGGCGATTCCCTTGCCGGAGCGAGCTTGACACCATATGTTTGTAATTAACTTACAAACCCATGGTGCCCCTGGCTCGTTCCCTCAAGTGAAACGCTTACACTTTTGCCTACACGTTTTTAGGCATGCACGCTTGTTTTTTTAACTTTCAGCGCAAGGCGCGCGCTGGTTCTTTTTCGGATCCATTTCACAGGGAAGCAACTAAATGAAAGAAGGAAAGAGATGTTGTGAACCGTTTCTTCAAGTCACGGTTTTCTGTAAGTGAGGAGCGACTGCAAATGCTTGTTGTGGAAGGTAGGGCGCACTCTCATTAAGCACAATCCACTGTTTAGTGTTTATAGAGGATTGTCAAACTTCTACGACATGAAAACAGGTACATTGTTAAACAAGTGTAGTTGCTGTGATATACACTCCCGGATGTTTCCGTGTGGTAACTGATCCCACTGGTGGTGATCTGGTGCTATGGGGTCTGTCATCATTACTGGACTCAGACAGTTCACCCTACTCTTTTCTAGGGGGCGCCCCTGCTCTATTTACCGGGACTTACACTCCGCGATGTTTCCCTGCCGTAACTGGAACTATAGGTGCTGTTCTGGTGCTAACTGGTCTGTTGCCATTACCGGTTCCAGAGATTTCACCCCGCTCTCCTCTAGAGGGCGCTCCTGCTCCATTTAATGTGAATTCCACCGCCTGGTGATTCCGTACAGTAACTGCTCCTACTGCTGCTGTTCTGGTGCTAACAACGCTTTGTGCAGCCAGGCCCTGTGGAAGGAAGTATTATGCGATACCAGGGGGTGCACGGAGACTTGGCTGTGCGGGGCAGTGTGCAACAGATTGTGCCTCATTGTTCAGAGTGAGGGGGGTGGGTGAGTGGGCTGAATATTGGAGTGGGCTGTGTTGGGGTGAAGGTTCACTTTCCGTGATAGTAGTGAATTGTGGTGCACTATGCCGCTGGTGTGGTTACGCCACACAGTGGGTGGTGGTGCCCTTTGCCGCATGTTTGAATGCCAGGTTCTGAGGGTGGTGGTGCAATTTGTTGACGGTTGTATGTGGTGAGCGTGGCGGTGCAGGTTCTGTAAGTGGCAGTGCCCTGCTTGTGTGGACCGGTGCACTAACATAACATAAAAAACCATATCATGTGTATTTGAAACGCGCACGTTCACCCGTGGGTATTTTGGCGCTGAATACCAGGTGCTCATTGTTAAACAACTCAATGGTACTCGTTTTTCTGACCTCAGAAGGATGAAGGGCTGAGTAAGCCCACTGAGATTTGAACCTGTGACCATGAGGTCACACACAGGCCCCTACAGTGGGCGCATTAGTCCACTGAGCCACCAGACCCAGCACTATGTCATTGGTTGTGGTACGTGAGTCAGTGGGTAAGGGTAATCTGTAGGGCACATAGTGGTGTGTTGCTTGCACACCTCTGGTATGCTGAGGTGAACATGTGCAGGGTTTTGTGAAACAGTTGTATGTGCTCCTTCCTGCATCCCATTCATGGTTTTAGGCTTGGCCTGATATCGTTGCTGCCTCTTTCGGCTTCTTTTCTTCAGGAGCCTTCAGCTTTGGACGCAAAACATTGCCAATCCCACAGATCTGACCATAGGAGTATTTTGTCTCACTTCTTTTTATTGGCAGTTTGGGTATCTCCCTTTACCTCCCCTGGAATCCACGAGGGGGTATTTTACATCTCATAAGTATACCGTAGCATTATGAAGTGACTTGGTCATTTCCTCCATGCAAGTATACACAAAGTAGTCCCTTCCTCAGAGCCACTGGAATTATCTGATTGTGTGGTGCGGCCATATTGGTAAAATTATAGATTTGACACATAACCCATCATCTAAAGCATAATCTGCAGATTTTAACAAAAAAGGATTTTGTTTGGAGCTCAGACGGTTCAAAAGTTATTAACGGTGCACCGGCGTGTGTTGCCACACAATGGGAGATTCTTTGCAAAGCTGGACTGGTCCCCTTCCTGTTGTGCATTGCTACATTTAGGAGTTTTAATTGTTCTTATTGAAGTGCGACCAATGCTCAGAGAGTGTTATCAAGTTTAACAAGATGTCACTGCAGTCTGCGATTGCAGCGCTAGCGGAGAAGAAGCGCCGTAAACCGCAGTGCAGCCTAGGCGCCGTTTAGGCCAATTGGAAGAGACCCTGGGAAGGGCGAAAGTTAGGTTTCACAGGAATTTCAAATTAATAAGAATTAACCAGTTAAAAAACATAATGAATGCATTTACTGCTTTATCCTTCAGGGGTCCTTGCAAGGTAAAATGTCTCAGTGCCGTGTGCCATGAGAAGAGAATTGGCACACTGGTACCGCTGCTGGGTGTGGAACTAGCAGGCACGTTCCAACTGACACTCGCTAAAAATAGTTTTTGTTCATATAGCGCTTTGGACGGCCTTTCTAAGGTTGTAAACAGAATGCGTTACTATAATCCAATCTGTTGCAATTCAATACACTGACTCCCGCGGGATGGAAATTCTAGTTTCCCTTGCAGGGATTTGAATTTATGACTTTCAGATCAAAGCAGATGCCAGCGAAGATCGTTAACTCACTGAGCTATCCAGCTGACACGCACAAAATAGATCTGTATATTGGCAAATCACGTTATGGCCTGAAGCAGCACTTTCCATGAATCCCAAAATTCAGAGCGCTTCCAAAAAGCCAACCCCTCCCCCCTACCACCACCACCTTTTCTCAGGGTTTAGCGCCTAGAGGCAGTCCTGGAGGATGCAAGTAGCACAAAGTTCAATGCCATTTCTGCCTTTCAGCTCCTCCACCTTGACGAACCCTGGCCGAGTATCCTCACAAGCAACTTCTGCTTGCTGCACGCACTAATCCCACTTTGAGTTTACGAGGGAGTTCTCCCATCTGGAGCCGGTTAGAATATAGTAACAAGCATTGGCATAGCCAATAGGTCTCGCCTTTGGGACCTTATAAGTGTTTAGCCATGCAAAAGTTGAGGTTATTGCACCAAGGATATTGCGCGGCATAACTAAATACGTATAAGGTCCCAAAAGCGAGACCAATTGGCTATGCCAATGCTTTTTTTAATTATCTCAGAATTAAAGCTAGACCAAAATTTAGAATCATCCTTTGTTGGCCCATAAACGTTAATTACATGAAAAATGGTGGTATCAATTTTTTATTTTGCTATGATATATCGACTTTCTGTATCAGTATATTTGGTTAGTATTTGAACATTTAACTTTTTTGTAAAAAGCATGGCAACACCATTTGTTTTATTTACTACAGGAGAAGAAATAATATTACCAACCCAACGTTTATTCATGTATGATAAAACTGTACCATCAATATGAGTTTCTTGAAGTAAACAAATGTCTGCCCTAGGCCTGGCTAAATATTCTAAAACGTAAGTTCTGTTAACTGTGTGTCTTAAACCTTTATATATCACACAGAGTACACCTAGCTGAATGTGAGAATGGAGAAGGAAGGAATAGAAGTAGTGTAATGTCAGGGCAAAAGGAAAATAACAGAAAAGAATAAATCCTTTTAGGATAAGAACCCTCACTCACTTATAGGTGACATGCTTCATCATATGAGTTCCCACCTCCCATCAAGGTGTTGGCTACAACTCCCCTTGGGGAGGAGCGGAGGTGTTTTTTCAAGATGAGTGGTAAAAAGAGGGGGATGAGGGGCAGAGGCCAAACAGATTTATATAATGGATTTGATTGCTAAAATTGTCTCTGAAGATGCACTGGATCTTTATTAAGTGGTCTCAGGGACAAAATGTAAAAAAGAGGACTAGGGATTAAACCAAATATATCCCTAACATTGGTCAACATGTTTCTGCCTTAAGTCAGTCCCTTATAGGGATCCAGTGGCATTCACCAGGACCTACATTTAAAGTAATCCCTCTGCATAGATGTGTAAAATGTGAAGGGCAGTCAGGTTGTCAATGACCCATATAACTCCTACAGGTTCGTCTTCCTAGTATTGGATGTGAAATACCAACTCTCCAAGCCTGGGAATGTCTCATTGTGCTCAGCTTCACTAGCTTTTTGTACTTCTCTACGGATGTCCCTCTCACCTTAAACATGTGGGGCTGTATTAGGTAAAGTGCTCTGGTGGTTCAAAGGGTGAGTGCTACCACTTTCTGCATTTCCGGGGCACTTTACTGTTACAGAAGAAACCCATTGTCTCTGTTTCCACTGTGAGATTATGGATATGAACACAGAAGAGTCCATCAAGAGGCTCACAACAGCCAGTGAATCCCCCCTGAGAGAGTGCCCTCTTAAAGGGTGGACGGTAGTTCCCTCGACCTTACCAGAGAGCCCCCCTTCAGGCAGGTGCAGTCAATCACTGCACCCACCTGCAAGATTACCATCCCCCTTGAGAGTGTAGACCAGGTACCACGTAAACTGTGAAAAGCAGAAAGGATGCTTCAATCAGGTTGTCCATTTTTCACTGATGTGCTGTCCTTGGGAAAGTGCGAGTTCATGGCTGCCTTGCAGGCTGTACATTATCAGTAATAGGGAACGTTGTCCCTGTTTGCACATGGCAAGCCTAATTAAAGGTGTGTTGTGGCTCAAGCAGGGACAGTGCCCCCGTTTTCCTTTTATCTTTGCCCATATTATAATATGGCCCCATGTCATGTATTTTGGGGTGTTCAGATCCTGCGTCAGAGTGTTCCAGGCAAGACCTGGAGGTACCTGGACCTAATTGTATGGACTGTATTCTTTCGCCATTGGCATCCTGTTGTGCCGGTACTGTGGAAACCCTTATTGGAAAACAAGTACAGTTTGTTTTGTATTTGTCTGTCATCAAGAACAGTGCAATGCTTACTCATGAGAGATTCTGGGGGCTGTAGAGGCTATACACTTGGTCAGGGTGAAATGTCAATTATGGCAGTCATAGTAATTTTGGTAATTGTATGTTACTCGTTTAAAGTTAGATTGCTGAAAATTACATGATTATACCTGTTAGAGTAATTATTCGTAATGTGGCACAACAGTACTACCGCAAAAGAGCATGAACAACACATTTAGTGAATAGGAGCAGCTTCTGACTGCTGCTGCTCAGCTTCTGTTGAATTTAGCGCAATTTTCCCGGCACATAATGCATCCTATGGTCTATTTTGGACGCAACGTAAATAGCGTTAAATACCGGGTTATGCTCTTTCTGTAAATCCATGTACTGTCACATCATTTTGCTGTAATTTCATGTGATTACAGTACAGCACACAACGCAAGTGATGTTCTTCCTATTCAATACTCAGTAATGGAACAAACAAAACATAATACATCAGTGTCCACTCAATGCTTTTCCTTATGGTAAAGAAAAGTAATTTATTACACACAACCATAATCAGTACTCACCAAAGGACAAATAAGTACAGAAATGGAAGGAGGAAATACCTATGTTGACACCCACCAGAGGGCCAAAATAGAAGCAAAGAGAGCACGCTGAATTCAGGAAACACTGCAAATGCACCCTGGCCCCTTGCCCTGTAGGGGCTACTAGCAGCTTGTGTAACAGCAGACACTGAATCATAAAAATGCAATGCTCCTGCAGGCCTAACACAACACAGTGAGAGCAGTTGAAGAAGGTCCACCCTACTAGCTTTGTCAGAGCTGAACCATAATATTTTAAAACTGAATTACAAGATAATGTTAAGATGGTACCACCTCTATCAACAAATGCAATTACCTACTGTCAGCAAGTGTGAATGTTAATGAAATTTCAAATGTTCACTGCTATGAAGTGCATTTACGGCAAAGCAGTTATAGGACCTAGGAACCCAGATCAGAGTGTCCCAGAATAGAATAAACACCTCAACACCAGACACACTTGAAAAGAACAGAAGAGTCTCCCTGAATCATCAAATCCTTCCCCTAGGAGACTTGGGTTGCTACCTGAAAATGTAATTGGGGTTTCTATAAGTGCTGGGGGCCCACTAAAACAAATCTCCCATTTTGTGGTACTTCTGTTTTCCAGGGCACCCCATACCAAATATGCAACTTGTTTATGGTACCCCAAAGTATTCTGGGGCATTCTTTGCAGTAAGGTCTTCTCTTTGACGCAACCCCCTTGCTCTGTTAAGTCCTTTATTGTTCTTTCTAGACAAGATATTCTCTCCAGTAAGACCTTTTCTTTGCGTTCAGATGCCCCTACCCCATGAATGACACCCAGATATTTTTGATAAAAGCTGTATGAGAGCCCAAGCCTGCACAGCTAAGTTGGCTTTGCTCATGAACTATTCAACCTACAGTCTGAATATTAAGGAGGTAGGTCACAATTAGTGACCCGCTAGGATTCGCTACCTTCCCAGGGATTGTGGCCTGCTTGGTTCAGCAGACTATAGTAATGACACCGGACACCAGGGTTACAGAAACAGATGTTTATTTCCAAATAAGTTCCTCAGATCAAACACAGGAGCGTGTTCCATCAACCCCAGCTGAACACCAACTGTCGCCAATGGAACAGCGTGCGATGAACATTCTATAAAAACGGAACAATGGGAACTGGACATAGCCGAGTCCAAAAAGGTAAATGTGGCATCACTACACACCCCCTTCCCTTCACCCAAAAATAATAAAAAGGAACAGAGCGAGAGTGTACAAAAAGTATTCATGTAATCTCATCCCCTGCGGATGCAGAAGAGGTACCAGGCAAAAAGTTTTGAGCTTCTCTAATGGAAAGCCCCATTCCGCCCTCGCCACTACCATCCGATTCATTGGCTTTAATACCAATATCACTCAAGAGACAAAAGTCATTATTTGTCTTAACTGAACTTTTCACATCAACATCAACTACCTTAGGTGTCAACTCCCTTTCTTTCTGAAACAAAGCGACTCTGCGCTTATTCCACTTGTTACCATTGTCTAGGACAACATAGTCCTTGAAAACCTGCTTCACTTTGAATGGCCCCCAAAACTAGGATAGACCCCGAACAGTCCTGCCATGTCTGATTTTTACTAGGTCACTGGCACTGATGCCAGAAGCTTTGTTGGCCTGGCTTGCCTCTTTCACTATGGCCGAATTTGATGAAATAAGCCATGCAAGTTGAAGTTTTGTGCCAGACTTCCTTCCGCGCATCTTCTCGAACGGAACGGAGAAAACCCATTCACACTGTGCACGTCGTACGATGCGCCCACACCATTTCCTTATCCATCTTATCCACATTCTTTCCACTCTGGATGGTCATGGAAATAGTTCCTTTGGACATGCGATTAGACTGCTCAACCATTCCGTTGGCCTGGGGGTTATACAAAATAGTGTGATTATATGTGATTCCGCACTTGTCAAGGAAATATCTAATTTCTTTAGATACCAATTCGGTCCCATTATCCGTGATAAGGACATGTGGAAGACCCTTCTCTTGGAAAACGACTTTGAATTTCTCAATGGCACTATGGGTGGTGACTTCTCACACAATGAGCCACTTAGAGTGGAAATCAACCATGCCCAATGCATCCTTAAGTCTTTCATCCACTCCTTGTATAGGTCCAATGAAGTCCATGCAAACGGTACTCCATGATAATCCAGGATCATCTATATGTCCTACGTTGGACTTGAGACCTGTCTTCAGCCTTTTTTTGCTCTGTACACACACCTCACAATTCACCACCCAAGCGTTAATTTCCCCATCCATACTGGGCCACCAAAAGTTCTCTCTCACACGTTTCTTGGTTAACGGTTGGCCAAGATGGCCCTCATGAGCTAGCGTAATTATCTTGCATCTCAAAACACCGGGTGGTACAAATTTGTTGTCACTCATTAACACCTCATTAACACCTTGAACTCGTTCATGCTCAACTCGTCCAGTATCTTGACAAAAGGTCTAATGGTAGGCACCACAGTACTTTCTCTTCTACACCCTGTGATCAACATTCGTTCCACCTCTTTAAGGCTGGAATCATTTTCCATGCCCAACTTCCATTCTTCCGAAGTCACTGCTCCTCCAACACATTCAGCCATATCGCTCAAGGAGGCAACTGCTCCTTCCTGCTCCCACGTGTTGCATTCTTTCTCTTCAACTCTTTTGCAAAAAGACAGCTGAGACAAACAGTCTGCTTGTGCATTTCTCCACCCAGAAATAAGTGTCCCCCTGTACCTGTACTCCTGCAAGTGAGACGCAAGTCTGGCAAACCTTGCTGACCCCTTGTCAGCGCCACTTGGACACAGCACTTTGATAAATGGTTTGTGATCAAGAAGGTCATGAAATGCTCTACAAACCATGCGGCTGCCAACGCCTCCCGCTCTATCACTGAATAGTTACACTCCCATTCAGTCAAGGATTGTGAGGCAAATGTCACTGTTCTCTCCCGTTCCTTATGGATTTGTGACAAGAAAACCCCCAACCCACAAGCACTAGCATTGAAAGTTAGATAGATGGCGAGATGGGTGTCAAACGTTTCCAAGACCCCTGCTTCACAAATGTTTTTCTTGATTTGCTCAAAAGCAGCTTGCTGCTCCTCCCCCATGCAAAAGAACATCCCTTCTTCAACAATTTTCGCAGGACCTCTGTCTTTGCAGCAAAACCACTTACACATTTTGCGTAATACTCAATTAAGCCAATAAACGATCTAAGTTTGTCTTTGTCATTGGAACAGGAGCATCTCGTATAGCTTCGATCAGATCAATTTTGGATCGAACACCTTGCCCAGAGATGGTATGCCCCAGGTACTCAATTTCTTCCACCAAAAACTCAAATTTGTCCTTTCTTAGTGTCATGCCAGTCTCCCTCCACCTTCCCAAAACTTCTCTCAAACATTTGTGGTAATCTTGAATAGACTCCCCGAACACAAGGATGTCATCCTGAAAAACTTTTTACCTTCTCAACATCTCTCAACACCTCTGTCTTAATACGTTGAAAGACACTCGCTGCGGAAGACAGCTGAAAGCAGTCTCCTGAACCTAAAGGTTCCTCCATGGTGATAAATGACTTTCTTGTATTCCTCATTAAGTTTGATCTGGTGGTAAGCACTCTTCAAATCCAGTTTTGAAAAGTACTTACCACCATCAAGCAATGGCAACAATTCAACACAGAATCTCAACTTCCCATCACTTTTTTAGCTGATAACTACTGGAGAGACCCACTCGGAGACCTCCACTGGTTTGATTATGTCATCCTTCAGCATTCGATCGATCAATTGTTTCACCTCCTCCTGCACCACAACAGGTACCCTTCTCAATTTATGCTTGACGGGGACTGTGTCTTTCTTTAAGATAATTTTGTCGGTGTACCCCTTAAGTTCACCAAGCTTCTTAGAAAATACACCCTCCATTTCTCTTAAACCTTCGTCTGTAGATGCGTCAGACAAGCTGAGTACTTGGCCCACAGCATGTGGGTCAATGATTATGTGTAGGTCAAGTTGATGTCCCCACCCCAGAATAGGAGGACCATCCTATGCAACATAAACTTTTGCCACAGTTTGTCTTGACTACAAAAAATTATGGGAGAAGTGAAGAAGCAGATTACATCAATAGTCTCTCCTTGATACCCTCTGGGATCAATGTCCTTTGCTTCCAGTGAAACTTGTGGCCATTCTTTTTTCCACATCCATTTAGGCACGATGGTGTACAAGGACCCTTAGTCCACCGTCAATTTAAATTGTTTTCCCCTAATGCAAAATACTGCTTTTGGACGTTTCATTTTGCCTTTGATACCATTGCCTGGTAGGACCATTAACACACGTTCATCACCATCACCATCTAAACTTGACTCTTCTGCAACTGCAAACCTTGACGGTCCGTCGACTTACACATTCTTGCATAGTGACCCCTACAGTCTAATAAGTTCCTCAGAGCAAACACAGGAGCGTGTTCCATCAACACCAGCCAAACACCAACTGTCGCCAATGGAACAGCATGCGATGAACCTTCTAAATAAACGGAACAATGGGGACTGGACGCAGCTGAGTCCAAAAAGGTACATCACTACACAGACTACCATGTCTGTGATTGTTTTTAAATAAAGGAATCATTCTATTGAAAATTCAGCCCATTTTCCATAAAGCAAAACGGGATACATTTAACAAAAACTGAAACATGAAATGTTTATTTTTTAGGAATGGCCAGTAATCTGTGGCTCTTAAAAAAAAAAGTGTCAATATTTTTTTTAACATTCTCAAAGGGAAAGGGGTCCTAAGAGTACCCGACCCATTTGGGCATAGGTTACCACCAGCTTTGAGTTGGTGTTAAAGTACCGGAACACATTAGTACATGCCAGGATGATTTGATATTTGGAAGGGAAGCCCGAAAGATACCCCTTATAAATACTGAACAGTTATTTGCGAACAAACCCAAATTGTGATTTAGTAGTTTGTTCCCAAATCACAAGTTGGGTTTAATACATTGGAAAAAGATTTTCTGCATTAGCGAATGGCCCGATTCTGCGTATCTGCCCATTTGCGACTGCAAAGTCTTCGTACATCAAGAGCATAGGCTCTATTTGGTAGTTAATGCTACATAATTGGGGTATGATTTTGTGAGTTGCACTCTGACCATATTTTAAGCTGAGTTCAGACATTCACAATTTTATGGTCCAAGTCATTGATCATTTTTATTGGCACCTTTTCTTTCTTTGTGACCTTAAGTAGGTCTGATCAGATGAGAATAATTTCAGGGGGCACCATTTCCATGTGTACCTTCAAGGATGGGTCGAAATCATGTTATATATATCAGCAACCAGACCCTCTTTCCACCTGCTACTGGGCAGATTTGTCGCATGTCTGTCTCTATGGTGCTCATCGGGGTTCAGGGGATCAGTTTTGTTAGATGCTTGGGTGTGCAGTGGCCTCATTGCTTAGTCTTCCATGCCTTTACCATTGTGTCTTACACTGCTTTGAGGAGGTTAAGGCGTCCACCAGACGGATTAGTGTGGCTCACTGGTTAGAGGCGGCAGACCCAGAAGCAGAGGTCGGCCCGGGACCAGAGTTCAATTCCCGACGCGGCAGGGTGTTGGGCAAATGTCAGCGGGCTCAATAAATCTCTTTTCGGTGCCACTCTAACCATGGGTCCCACTCAGCAACTCTGGGCAATAGCTTGCTTAATCTCCACAAACGGCCCCATCAACGCCGGGGATGCCTGGCTTCACCTTGGGGGTGCCCAATAGGGACCATCTCACAGGGAAAGCCAGGATGGGTTCCCCAGCGTTATACAGCGCCAGGAAACCTACGGGTAGCAGTGCGCTTTACAAGCTCAAATACAAATACAAAAAATAAAAATACACCAGACACACCTCAGTCTGGTCGGTGGCACGAGTCGTGAACCGTGCTCTTATGCAGCGACAGCAAGGCAGTGATCCCTTCCAGACAAATACTAGCAGTGATCTGGGAGCACCGGATCCAGATCCAAATTTGTGCATGCGATCAGGTCAGTGTAATGTAAGAGTTATGGCATGATCTAGCATAAAGTTAAATAGCGTCACTATTGGAAAGAGCAAAGAGGCCCCAACATAGATCGCTGGAAGAAAGATTTCATCAAATGGGCAGACTGTGAGGGTGTAACTCAAATGCAAATGGCAAAGAGAGCGGGGAGCGAGAAGGCCCTGGATGCTGCAATGGCATAGGAAACATTAGTAGTCCTCCTCAAAGTCCCTGACAGTGATAGCGAGGAAGGTCCTAGAACGCCTGTCCCTGAAGTAAGAGACCAGATAGAACCTGGACTGATTGTGGACTGATTGTGGTAATTGTGGTGATTGTGGTAATTGTGGTGATTGTGGTAATTCCATTGCATTGTTGCAATGCATTGTTGCAATGTACCACTGCACCTGCTGACCATGTTGCTTGGTATGTTGGGAAGGTACACCTTCACACACAAATACTGCACTGTGCACGTAGCAATGACAATGTCAAGAGCGAATGTCATGCATAAGATGTCATCTGTGGGGTTAATTTCCATGGCCTTCGTTGATGCTTGAAATAGAAAGTGGGTGGGAGACACGATGTACAACACTGTATGTTTTGAGTAAATGTTACCGATACGTAAGTTCCTAAACTTTCTTTCATTATGTGCACCTAGCCATGGAAATGTGCATGATGTAAATCTGTGTTGAATTGAAAATTACAATAAAAATGTGTTAAAAAAAAAAAAGTTGAACAGCGTCACACCCAAAACACAGCATCCTATAACAACTTAACATAACACATAACTTTTTTAACTGCTGACTGCAGTGCACGTGCATGTTTCTGAGACTCTTTGACGTTGCTGACACAATGGACGTGCAGTAGGACACGAGCCACCAGACCACACAGGAAAATAACGTCACTTTTGCAAGACCCCTGGACATAAATAACAAAACAGCTCTGTCACATTAATTTCACAGGGCTTTTAACCTCGTTACTAATCTCAGTTATGACAAGGATGAGCGCAGTCTGGTATCGTATCTCCTTGATGAGAGAAAACAGCAGCTGAATGCCTTGTGATCTGTCTCTGGATTAAGTGCTGTGCTCTTCTGACTGTGCTCATTTGTTGACATTAAACATGTGCTGCTTTGCAGGATGAGAAATCTGCTTCTTCTGTGACATCAGTTTAGCTTTTAAACAGATGTAATGTTCTCCTTTGGTCTTTGAGGCATTAATGGCCTACTAGCTGCTGTTTTTCGTTTTTTGAATACAGGCCCTTTAGGGAAACTAAAAAAGTTCCTTGTTAATGGTATTCACGGAGTCCTGTGTCGGGGAGGCGTGTATTGGGTGTACATCCTTTTTATCTTGTGAGAAATAATCTATAGTTTCATTATTACTATTTTCAAGTTACGCCTAGCATGATGCCACATTCAATAGTGTTTTACATACAATTATATTTAGTTAGCATTTTGTTACACAATTATATAATTGAATAATTAACACACTTATCAAACCGTGTAAAGATGTTGAGTCATGCATTAGGATAAAAATAAAGCTGTCGCTTTGCAGGCGCTACTCCTGAAAAGTGCGTTTTTTTTTCCATAATTACGATCAAGATAGCCTGGCATTGCTGCATATGGCCAATCACCAGGCAGGAAACTCTACGTTAGTGAAGCGAATGTAAACCAACTTTCTATTGGCTGGGGACACTCTTCATGTGTGGCTGGGGAAGTTCTTGTCAGTGGATCGGCTCTTAGTAGGAGACATTGGGCCAGATGTATGAACTGCCGAATAGCTCCTCGCAAATTGCGTCGCATTTGCGACTCACAATTTGCAAGGCGCTATTTGGCATTACAACAGTTGGCCCCATGCATCAACCCAAATACCGGTCGCAAACGGGCAGATTCTCAGAAGCCGCCCCTTTGCCATCGGTATTTTTGCATTTGGGATGCATCATCCCAAATGCACAAATCGCAATTTAAGGATACTGTAAATTGTGATTCCTTAATTTACGATTGCATTTAAGGAATCGCAAATTGAGATCCCTTAAATGCAATGCATGAAAGTTAAAAAATTAGCGATTTCGCAAATAGGAGTAGCAAATTACCATGAAGTTGAACTACATGGTAATTTGCAAAACCTTTGAGAAAAGCACTTTTGTGCATTTTTCAAAGTTTCATGTTGCGCACACACATGCCCTTAGGGCATGTGTGTGTGTGTGTGTGCAACATATGTGCAGAGATCAATTTCAGGGGGCGCAACTGGGTGTCATTTTGACACCCTTGCACCCTTGAAATTGCATGAGCAATTTGCGAGTACCGACTGGTATTCGCAAATTGCTTATGCAATCTCCCATTGGGACAGCATTCCTTAATTGCGACTAGCAATTTGCGAGTAGCAATCAAGGAATGTTTAGGCATCGCTATTGATAGGGATTCCTACATGCTAAGGCTTTTGCGATTCCTAAATAGCGATTCCTTAAAAATCGCTATTTTGGAATCGCAAAAGCCTACGTTGATGCATGTGCCAGAGTGTGTTTAACACTGTTTGCGATTCCCAATGGGGTCGCAAATTGCGAGGCTCATGAATATTAATGAGCCTCTCGCAATTTGCGAGCCCATTGGGAATAACAGGCCCTCCCAGGGATGGTGGCCTGCTGGGCTCAGCAGACCACCATGTCTGAGAATGCTGGTAAATAATGTAGCTTTTTTTTAAATGCAGCCCGTTTTTTTTAAAGGAAAACGGGATGTATTTAAAAAAGAGAAATTGAAACGTTTTTATTAATTTTTTTAAGGGCAGGCAACAGTCCCTGGGACCACTGCCTGCCCTTACAAAATAATATTGCATGCATTTGCAAAGGGGAAGGGGTCCCCTGGAGACCACTTCCCATTTGCAAATGCATTATCACCTACTAAATAGATGGTAATTTGAGAGTGTTTTGCGACGGCAATTGAGCTTGAAAAATATTGGTACATAGCTTTGCGGTCGCTATTAGGAAGGGAACGCCCCTTCCTAATAGTAAGTCGAGTCGCAATTTATATGCGAGTCACAAAATACTGTTTGTACATGGGCGCATACTTTTTAGCATGCACAAGGGGGTCTAAGACTAGTTTACGCACGCTAAAAAGCATTGTGCATCTGGCCCTTACTCCCATAACAGTCTCAATGGGGCTCAGTGCCTGGTAAGTAGTAGCAGGATTGCACGTGTCGCTGTTGGTACCTACTGAGTGCTTCGTCCTTTAATAAGCCTTCAAAGATAGTGTGCCTGCTTCACAGAATACAAAGTGGAGACTATGATGTCTCAAAGAAAATGCTCTGCCCAAGATGCGGGCCCAGTTACATACAGTTTTGCTGCAACCCAAGAGCAACCTATGCTGTACACCTCTAAGGAGTCTTTTTGTGCAGGAAGGTGAGCCCAATACAGCACCATTTTAAAAGTGTCCCGGTACCTTTTCTGTACCATCATCAGTGGCCGAAGAAATTCAAACAGTCAACCTTTCAGTGCAGAAAGTTGCTCTTTGATTGGGAATGGAAAATAGAGAGAAGTGCAGAATCGTAGATCTGCCATTTAGTAACAAGAATGTGTCCCAGAAATCAAATAGAGTCCTCATGAAATTGATCAAAGTGAGAAAAAATACTTCATGGCTGCCGCTCTGGCAATAAAAACAATCTTTGTTGCAGGCATTTCCAATTGGATTGGCCATCTTTTGACCAATCATTGTTAGGCTCTGTATTTATGAAGCCATGATTGGCTACTGAGCAACATATCAACATAATCGGGCCTTTACACCCCTAGCAGATCTGATTTTGCAGGTAGCAACTAGTAAGGCCACTGCACAGTGCTGTTTGAACTGCTGAATGAGGAGAATTCTGGAGGTACAGAAATGCATAGAAAACATTTGCTTTGTGTATTACTAGTAGCAAGCTAAAATGTATGTGACTGACAATTTTTGTATTCACGTGAAAAATGTGTCCGACCACCGTTCAGTGCTTCTTTCTCTTTGTGCTATTCACTGTTTGTATGTCACTCTGCCATTGTTTGGGTTTTTCCTTGACTGTGTCTCGCCATTAGATCGCCAAGTCTGTTTCTTCCAACCTGGTAATGTATCCCCATGTCTGTGTCCGAATACCAGTGCCTCCTCATGTCCATGTCTCTGTTAGCCAGTGTCTTGTTCTATCTATGTCTTCTTGTGTCTGCAGTTCCCGATGTCTGTGTCCTCCCATCCCTGTATCTCCTTGGCATTGAAGTCTTAGTATTCTTATCACATTGTCTGGGTCTCCTGAAGTCTGTGCCTGACAGTGTCTGTGTTTTGCTGTGTTTCCAGCTCCTTCATACCTACCCCTGTGTTTCTCCATCCCCATGCCAACATGCTTCTGAGTGTAACCATCATAGTGCCTCTTTAACTCATTGTCTCCTTGTCTGAGTGTCTCACAGTTTGTCCTCCTTCATAGATATTTCCAGGCTAGAAACATCCATGGATACCCCTTCCCAGGGACCCTGTAGGCGAGACTTTCCTTTGCATGGGTTGTCTGTCTCACTTTTCTGTGATCAAGTATTTCCATGTTAACACTCTCCCTGTTATGTATATCCTTATCCCAGTGCATTTTTTGACTTTACAATACCCATGCCACTGTTTTCTATTCCTTTGCTGGTATTTATAAGCTAGTGTAAAGTTTCTCCATCCAATTGCATTCATTTTGCTGCCGGTGTCTGTGTTTTCCTCTCCCAGTGGCTGTGTTTCCCTATTATAGTGACTGTGCTTTCTTATATCAGTGTCAATTTTTCAATGTACCAGTGTGTGTGTGACCCTACCGATTGTCCCTATTTTCGCATCCTAATATCAGTGTTTTCTTGACCCGGCATTCATGTTTCCTTGACCAATGTTTCACTCTTACAGTAATTTAACTTTTCTAGTATATTAGTATATATGTTTAACACTCAAAAACGTTTAGAAAGCACTCACACTCACTGAATGATGTCATCAGTGATGTAATTTAAGATATTAGCAGTGATGTCAGTGACCATGTCATGAGTGATGTAATATGTAAGGTCATAAGCAGTGTGGGGCATAAGTTATAGTTAGCTCTGGTAACTATAATTGCTGAATTTCTATGGTTTTGTATGAGTGAAATCTGAGCATAACTATAACGTCCCTGTAACATTTGCTTTTTTCAGTGAATTTCTAAGGTTTTTTTTTGTTTATTAACTATAACTACCCTATTACCTTAGTTTTTTTCAGAGAATGTCTACATTTGTTAGTTTTATTTCCTAATTATAACGCTTTGTTATCTTAAGTGAATTTCTAATGTTTTTCAATTTGATTTCCTAAATGTAACCTGTGACCTTTGAGTGTGAGCACATGAGTGAGTGCATGAATGTCTCAGTGAGTGTGTGGGTGAGGTTCCCAATGGGTCTGTCAGTGGGTGTGTGAGTATTTGAGTGGGTAAAGGAGTGGTTGCATAAGTGTCTCACTGTGTGTGTAAGTGAGTGTGTGAGTCTGAGTGGGTCAGTCTGTGGGTGCATGAGCCTGAGTGGGTGTGTGATAATGTGAGTCTTTATGTAAATGGGTGCATGAATCTCAAAGTGAGTCAGCGAATGGGTATGTGAGTGGGTTTGTGAGTGAGTACATAAGTTGCTGAGTAGGTCAATGAATAAGTGCATGAGTCTCTTAGGTGGTCTGTGAGTGAGTGAGTCTCTGTGAGGGTCTTTAGGGGGTGCATGAGTCTCTGATTGGGTATGTGAGTGAGTGCTTGAGTGGATTGAGAGGTTCCGTGAATGAGTGCATGAGTGTCTGAGTGGGTCTGTAAGTGGTTGCATGGGTCTGTGAGTGGGTATATAAGTTTCTCTGTGGGTCTGTGAGTGGTTGCATGAGTTTCTGCCTGGGTCTGTGAGTGGGTGCATGAATGTCTAAGTGGGCCTGTGAGTGGGTATATGAGTGTCTCAGTGGGTGTGTGAGACTCTGAATTGATTTGTGAGTGGCTGCATGAGTCTCAGAGTGGGTGGATATGTGAGAGGTAGCTCTGGCATTTAATGGGTGAGGGGGGCATGCAGGCCCTCTCCCGGGGCTGCTTTTGGCCCCAGGGACCATAACACGGGTGCCCAGCCATTTAATTTATTTAATTTTAATAGGCGAGGGTGCCAAGCTGTCACTTTTCTGGGCTGATTTTTACCCACAAGACCCGATCGCCTCAGACCCAGCCATATACAAATGGGGGACACGGCCACCTCCCTGGAACCGTTATGGCCCAGGGGCTCCATCTCCCAGCACCCAGCTTTAATTAGGGGAGTGTCACTTACATTTTAGGCCCCAGGGAGATAAGGGTCACTGGGGCCCTGGGGGGTCTGCGTGTTCCCCCCATTACTTTTAATTATGCCCCAGTAAGGTGGTGGTTATCGGTCATTAAACTTGCCCTGGGAGGCAAGTCCTTATGCACCCTTTCCAAATTGAAAACAAAACCCCAGGGAAGTGGTGGTGTCCGAGGCTTAAAATATCCTCAGGAGGGGGCCCTGTGCAACCCCCTCCTTTTATTACCTGGCCTGTGGTC
Organism: Lissotriton vulgaris; assembly: GCF_964263255.1. Taxonomy (NCBI): domain Eukaryota; kingdom Metazoa; phylum Chordata; class Amphibia; order Caudata; family Salamandridae; genus Lissotriton; species Lissotriton vulgaris. The sequence continues at coordinate 92,712,607 of NC_141696.1, read as the reverse complement.
GATGTAATTAGTAATATCATCAGTAATGTCATTTGAGATGTCATCAGTGATGTCACTGACCATGTCATGAGTGATGTAATATGTGAGTTCATAAGCAGTGCATTCCTGGGGCATATGTTATAGTTTGCTCAGGTGACTATAACTGCCGAATTTCACTGGTTTTGTATGAGTGAAATCTGATCCTGACTATAACGTCCCTGTAACCTTTGTTTTTTCTGTGAATGTCTAAGATGTTTCAAATTTTATTTCCTATCTATAACATCCTTGAAATCTTTTTCTATGTGAATTTCTATGTTTTTTTTTAAAATAGTTGTCGCATTTGCTGAGTGATGAAGAAAGGAGGTGGGGACTCAGACCAGCTCTTAGGAATTCTACTGTGTCTGTCTTACTGGAGGTAACAGGAGGGCTTCTGGGCCCCCAAGACCCTCAGCATCCAGGAAGACTTCATCCCGCATAGCAGTGCACCAGGAGGCGCGTTTACAGAGTGGTGGAGAATGGGGGCATGGCCTCAGAAGACCTTTCAGCAATTCTACTGTGTGTGACTTTATGCAGGTAACAGGTGGGCTTGTTGGCCCTCAAGGACATTCGAGACCCAAAAGGACTTCATCCCTGAACCAGCAGTGATCCAGGAGGTATGTTTACAGAGTGGTGGAGAAAGGAGGTGTGACCTCCAAACTCATCTCAGCAATCACACTTTGTGGGACTTACTGGAGGCAACAGGAGAGCTTGTTGGCCCACTAGGACCATCCATGCAGACTTCATCCCCAAAGCAGCAGTGCGCCAGGAAATGGTGAAGAAAGAGGGTAGGGCTTCTAGCAAATTTCTAGTCTTTTTTCATTACTTCATATTTATTCAGGGAGGGGAGCCACATGGCTTCCAATCCCTGGGCAATTTTTGGCCCCAGGAACCCCATCCACAGGGGCAAGCTCTATTTCAGGTGGGGATGGGTACCAAGCAGCACCCCTCCTGGGCAGATTACAGCCCCAATGATCCCATTCTCTAGGGCCAGACCTCTTTTATTAATTACAATAATGATAATAATAATCATATTATTAATAATAATTATAATAATGATGGAAGGGGGGCTGTGCTTGCCGATTTTGGCCCTGGGGACCCTGTCCTCTTGGGTCCAGCCTCAATAGTCGGTGCCCCGGTCCCACCCAGCCTGAATGTTCCGTCGGTCCATGCTGGCTCCCCGCCTCCTGTGGGAGCTGACATTGCTTTGCCAGAGAGGGAGCTGCTGAACATGCAGATCCCTCAGAGTCAAAGCAATTGTGCTCCACTTTGAGCTAGCAGGGGCACATGATATAGTTAGCTCAAGGAACTATAATTGCAAAATTTCTATTGTTTTGTACAAGTGAAATCTGAGCCTAACTATAACATCCCGGTAACCTTTTGTTTTTTCAGTGAATTTCTTAGGTTTTGTATTCTATTTCCTAACTACAATGTCTCTGTAACCTTTGTGTTTTTAAAGTGAATTTCTAAGATTTGTTTTAATTTTGTTTCCTAACTTTAACTCCCCTGTAACCTTTGGTCTTTTCAGTGAATTGTTAAGGTTTTCTAAATTGTATTTCCTAACACTACCCTATCAGCTTTGAGAGTGAGTGTGTGAGAGAGAGCTTGAGTGTCTGTGTGTTTATGTGAGTGAGTGCATGAGTGTCTCACGGTGTGTGAGTGAGTATATGAATGGGTCTGTGAATTTGTTATGGGAGTGTATGAATGGGTATATGAGTGGGTGTTTTAGTATCTGAGTTGTTCTGTGAGTGGGTGATTGAGTGCCTGAGTGGGTGACCTCTCTTACCTCATGAGAAGCGGTCGCTCCCCACGCTCCCTGCCCGATTATCATTGCGCCTCGCACTGCTTGAATCGTGATCTTGGTGTCTGGGTATCGTAGCGCTATCGCTTGCCTGCTATTGCTGCATTGTTTGCTTGCTATTGCTGCCGCATTTTGCACATTATCTCATCTCCGATCGCATTTACAGCTAGGAACGCTGACCATCTAAGCGCTCAGGTTGTTTTGGGTGTAATTTTAAAATCGTTACCTGTTTGTGCCGGTGCCACTGCCCATAGCATCTTTCCTCCCTGTGCCCAAATCTCGCCCAGTTTCTGTTTTGCTTTTGCCACCATTTTGTTTGTTGTGCCTTGTAACCAGCACCTCCAGCCCGCCCCCGCCCCCCAGCTGCTCCTCCCTCGCGCCGCCCCCCCCCCACTGCCCACTTATGTCTGAACAGCTAACGCGTAGCGTTCACGCGCTGTGGACGCGCCCCATGCGCGCCGAAGGTGCACCAAAGGTAAGCCCGTCTACGCCCGTTCGTGCCTGGACCACGCCCAGCGCCAGAACCCCTGGCCCCCGCAATATTCGCCCCACCCGCATAACGTACGACGACGCCACCCTCTCAGCCCTTAACCCCGGCCGACCACCAAACTGCTACCAAGCCGCACCAGGACACACCCATGGACCCTTCACCTGCCATCCTTGCAAATTCAACAGCATCAAGACCCACACCAAATCCACAAACTCCAAACAGAGATCCAACACTAACCATCTAAAGTGCATCTTGCTCGACACCCGCTCAGTCCACAGCCATGCCATTGACCTTTGGAACCTACTCGACACCACATCTCCAGACGTCGCCTTCCTTACAGAAACCTGGATGAACGCTTCATCAGCTCCCGACATCGCCATAGCCATCCCGGACGGCTACAAGATCATCCGAAAGGACCGCACCAATCAAACAGGAGGAGGCATCGCCATCGTCCATAAGAACACCATCTGCATCACAACCAACTCTGATGACACCCTCACAGACGCCGAACACCTTCACTTCCAGATCCACATCGACCCCAAGACCACACTCAGAGGCACCCTCATCTACAGGCCACCAGGACCCCGCACACAATTCAGCGAAGACATCACTGACTTCATCAGCCCACACGCCCTCCCCTCCGAGGACTACATTCTACTGGGAGACCTCAACTTCTACCTGGAAAAGAACAACAACAGCAACACCACTACCCTTCTAGACAACCTCGCCAACCTCAGACTCAAACAACTTGTTGACACCCCCACCCACCTGGCCAGGCACACACTCGACCCAATCTTCACCTCAAGCAAGCACATCTCCTTCAATCACACCACAACTCTCCACTGGACAGACCACAGCTGCGTTCACTTCAACTACAAAAAAACCACAACGCACAACCACCCACAACCATTACCCCGCAGAAACTGGAACAAAATTACCACCGACCAGCTCCTCACATCGCTTCTCCAAAACCCTCCTGCCAAATCATCGGACCCAAACCAAGCAGCCACCGATCTCACACAATGGATCACCCACAGCGCTAACGAATTAGCACCCTTGAAAACCATTCATATCAAGCAAGACAACAAAAAAGCCCCATGGTTCAACGAAGACCTTAAGAAATCCATGAAGACCTGTCGCACCCTAGAGAAAGCCTGGCGAAAAAACCCAACCACTGATAACCTGTCCACCTTCAAGAACGCCACCCGCAAACACCACCAACTGATCCGATCCACAAAGAAATCAGCTTTCAAGAATCGACTCGACAACAACGCCCACAACAGCAAGGAACTTTTCAACATCGTCAAAGAGTTTACCAACCCCATTGCCGGCACCAACGACATCACCCCCTCTCAAGACCTCTGCGATTCTCTAGCCTCATTTTCCACAACAAAATCGCTGACATACACAACAGCTTTGAAAACCAGTCCACACCCCCCTCTTCTGAAATAAAACGCCCTTCCAACAACCTTTACGCCTGGAACCCAATCACCACTGAAAACACCATCCGCTTGATGAACTCCATCCACTCAGGTTCTCCAACCGACCCATGCCCCCATCACGTCTTCAACAAAGCAGACTCGACCATCGCACCCCATCTCAGAGACATCATCAACTGCTCCCTCGACTCCGCTACCTTCCCGGAAAGCTGGAAACATGCTGAACTCAGCGCCCTTCTGAAGAAACCCACAGCAGACCCCTCTGAACTGAAGAACTACCGCCCCATCTCGCTCCTCCCATTCCCTGCCAAAGTCATTGAGAAAGCAGTCAACACTCAGCTCGCCGCCTTCCTCAAATCCAACAAATCCCTCGACCCTTCACAATCCGGCTTCCGAGCCAAACACAGCACCGAGACCGCCCTCATCGCAGCAACAGACGACATTCGAACTCTACTAGACAACGGAGAAACAGCTGCCCTCATACTACTTGACCTATCTGCAGCCTTCGACACAGAATGTCATAGCACCCTTATACAACGCCTCAGCAACATCGGAATACAAGGAAAAGCCTTGGACTGGATCACCTCGTTCCTCACCGGAAGAACCCAGAGAGTCCGCCTCCCCCCTTTTAGATCAGAGGCCACCCCAGTCATCTGCGGCTTACCACAAGGATCATCTCTCAGCCGCACCCTCTGCAACGTATACATGAGTCCCCTCGCAGCACCTCATCTTAGGTTCATCCCCCTCCGCCTGGGACAACTCATGGTGGCCTCCGGCCTTGGGAACAGCACCCACACCCACGAACCACGCACGGAACCTGGGTTTCATCCTGGATTCCTCCCTCTCGATGACCAGACAAGTCAACGCCGTCACGTCATCCTGCTTCAACATCCTACGCTTGCTCAAAAAAATCTTCCGCTGGATCCCCACCGATACTAGAAAGACGGTCACCCACGCACTGGTCACCAGCAGATTGGACTATGGAAACTCCCTTTACGCCGGAACCAAAGCCAAACTACAGAAAAAACTCCAACGCATCCAAAACGCCTCAGCCAGATTCATACTAGACATCCCCCGCCAAGCTCACATTTCCGGTCACCTGAAAGACCTCCACTGGCTCCCTGTCAACAAGAGAATAACGTTCCGTCTCCTCACCCACGCCCACAAAACCCTCTACAACTTAGGACCCGAATGCCTCCACACACGCCTGTCCTTCTACACCCCCCCCCGCCAACTACGATCGTCCAATCAAGCCCTCGCCACAATCCCACGCATCCATTGAGCCACCATGGGAGGAAAATCCTTCTCATATTTAGCGGCCAAAACCTGGAACTCTCTCCCCACCCACCTCCGCCTCACTCAGAACCACCTCTCCTTTAGAAAGCAACTAAAAACCTGGATATTCGATAAGTAAAGTACCCGCCTCCCTCAAGCGCCTTGAGACCCCCTGGGTGAGTAGTGCGCTATACAAATTTTGAACTTGAACTTCTGGTCATTTTCTGCCTTTTTTTCTGCTCACTTATGACCTTTATATGTCCTCTTTCTGCTTGTTGCTGACCTTTAGTTTGCCTCTGTCTGCTCATTTCCGACCTTTATTTTGCCTTTTTTCTGAATATTTCTGATCTCGATTTTGCCCTTTACAGTTTTCCGATCCTTATTGTGTTCTTTCTTCTCGTTTCTGATCTCTGTTTTGATCTTTCTATTTGTTTCTGACATCTAGTATGTCTTTCTGGTAGGTTCTGACTTTTATTGTGCCACTTTTTTGCACATTTATGATCTTTTGCCTCTTTCTACTCATTTTTATCTGTTTTTGCCTCTTTCTATTTAGTTTCCGGACTTTATTTGCACCTCCCTGCTCCTTTCTGGTCTCCCTTTTGCCTCTTTCTGCTTGTTTCTGATCTCTATATTTCCTCTTTCTGCACATTGTTGTCCTTTAGTTTGCCTTTTCTGCTCATTTGTCACCTTTATTCTGCCACTTTCTGATTATTGCGTCCTCTATTCTGCCTCTTTTTCCTTGTTTTTGACCTTAATTTTACCACTTTCTGCTAATTTCTGGTCTCTCTTTGCATCGTTCTGCTTGCTGATGGCCTTTGTTTCGCCTCTTTCTGCTAGTTTCTGTTCTCTATTTTGCCTTTCTGCTAATTTCTGACCTTTATTTTGCCTCTTTATGCTCATTTCTGACCTTTATTTTGCCTTTCTCTAGTTTCTGAATTTTATTCAGCCTCTTTCTGCTCGTTTCTGCTCTCTGTTTTTCCTATTTCTGCTCATTTCTGACCTTTTCTTTGCCTCTTCCTGCTCATTTATAATCTCTATTTTGCCCTTTTTCTGCTCATTTCCCATCTTTATTTTTCCTTCCTGCTCATTGCAGACCTTTAGTTTTCCTCTTTCTGTTTGTGCTGACCTTCAATTTGCCTCTTTCTGCTTGTTTTTGATTTCAATGTTGCTTCTTTCTGCTTGTTGCTGACCTTTATTTTTAGTCTTTCTACTAATTTCTGACCTCTATTTTGCATATTTCTGCTAATTTCCGCCCATTATTTTGACCTCTTTCTGCTCGGTTCTGATCCCTATTTTGCCTCTTTCTGCGTGTTGCTGGCCTTTAGTTTGCCTCTCTCTGCTCATTTCCGACCTTTATTTTGCCTCTTTCTGCTTATTTTTTATCTCTATTTTGCCCTTTCTACAGATTTCTGATCCTTATTTTGCCTCTTTCTTCTAGTTTTGAATCTTGCGTCTTTCTGGTCATTTCTGACCTTTATTTGGCCTCTCTCTGCTTATTTCTGACCTTTATTATGCCTCTTTTTTCTCATTTCTGATCTCTATTTTGCCCTTTCTACACGTTTCTGGTCCTTATTTTGCCTCTTACTTCTCGTTTCTGATCTCTGCTTTGAATCTTTCTATTAGATTCTGACCTTTATTTTGCCTTTCTGCTATTTTTTTACTTTTATTGTGCTTCTTTCTGCATATTTCTGATCTCGATTTTGCCTCTTTCTGCTCGTTTCTGATCATTATTTCCCTTCTTTCTGTTTGATTTTGATCTCTATTTTGCACTTTCTACACAATTCTGATCTTTAATTTGCCTCTTCCTTTTAGTTTCTAATCTCCTTTTTTGCCTCTATTTGTTTCTTACCTTTATTTTGCCTCTCCCTGCTCATTTTTGATATCATTTAGCCTTGCACTGCTTGATTCTGATCTCTCTTTTGCCTCTTTCTGCTTGTTGCTGACCTTTATTTTGCCTCTTTCCACTCATTTCTGATCTCTATTTTGCCGTTTTCTGTGAGTTTCTGACCATTGGTGCCTCTTTCTGTGTGTTTCTGATTTTTTTAACCTCTTTCGGCTCGTTTATAATCTCTATTTTGTCTCCTTCTCCTTATTTCTGACCTTTATTCTGCTTTCTTCTTCCCATTTCTGACCATTATTCAGCCTCTCACTGCTTATTTCTGACCTTTTTCCTTTCTGCTTGTTTCTAATCTATATTTTGTCTCTTTCTGCTCATTTCTGACCTTTGTGTAGCTTCTTTCTGCTCGTTTCTTGATCTCTATTTTGCATCTTTGTAACCTTTATTCTGCCTCTTTCTGTTTGTTTCTCAATTTTATCTTGCCCCCATCTGCTCATGTCTCACCTTTATTTTGTCTCTCTTTTCTCATTTCTAAACCTTTATTCTGCCACTTTGTGGTGGTTTCTGACCTTTATTTTGCCTCTTTAGTCTATTTTGCAGGGACCACTGGGGCAGCCTGAAGTTCCCACACATTCCAGTCCGCTCTTTGCCACTTGCGGGAGCCGTCATTGCGGCTGTACGGAGAAAGCTGCATTACTACAAAAACATATTCCCTATAGTGCTACATTGTACTTTTACAGGAAGCCTGCATATGTTTCCACATTTATTTCTTTTCCTGGGAGTTAGTCTGAACACAACCAACAAGGTCAAACACCAATGTTTGTTGTCATTCTTGCTGGCCAGGCACTAGCACCGTCCTAGACATAACACAAGAATGTACCTATTTTGTATGTACACATGTCTTGTGAAATGATGAACACAGGAGCCAAAAACACACAAATGGAATGAAAATTATGGCACAAGAGCACTGTGTCTGCTGAAATGTAGAACATCCATCAGTGTATGCTAGGGTAGAGGGTCTGTCGGTAAAACCAGTGATCTTTGATAAATAATCATTTAGCTTAATTAGCAAGTGAGGGGGGTTCGGGTTACTCTATCCTATAAAATTACAGGGCTTGTCATGGTATACGGATAATTAACGATGCTGACAGTACTTTTAGTATTCATTTGTTTTGTATTTTGGCACGTGTACTGCATTTCAAAGCACCATAGTTTAAATGAATATTCAAAACTTCCTTCGTGTCTCCTAGTTATCTTATTGTGTGCAAGTATACATAAGAGAGCGAAATGGTGTGTCCTGTTACCGCGATGCCTGAGAGGGATGAGAGTGTTATGTTCTGGGATGTCAATTCACGTGTTTCTCTGGTAACGTTAGGAGGACAAGTGAGGCACTATAGCTAGTTGGACTCAGACAAATAGATACTGATTGTGAATGGGGACTCATTCTCTACATACTGATGTTTTATGGTTCCAAGTATAGTTCTGTTTCATGGCAGAATCCCTGCAACATCGCTCCACCAACGTTTGGTCTGGTACTTAAATGCAGGAACCCTTGTCCACAATATACTAGCACCTTTTCTTTGAGACATAGGTGGTGCTAGGGATTTGTCCTCCATTGTTTTTAGGGACCACCTAGTACTGTTGGTATTTCAAGCTTGAATATTAAAATGTTTAATTGCCTTCATTGTGTTAACATTTGAATCCTTCCTTCATTGATTATGGCGCAGCCCATTGCTATTCCTGGACACTTGTTACAACATGGAGTCCCTAAAGCGGGTGCTCCTGTAATTTTTTCCATTGATGTGGAAACAGCATTGCACTTTGAAGTTTTTATTCTTCGGGTACTTTCCAGGCTGTGGACACCAATGATAATAATTTTCATGAATAAACTATTCCTCGAGTTCCTAACTCCTATCGACCATATGCACTTACGAAAATTCCTCTTACCTTCTGGAAACACCAGATTTGGTTTAATGGCACGCTTTCCCACATGTTTGGCCCTGTCCGCATGAGCCCCTTAAGCATTGATTGGGTCACATAGCTGGCACTAGCGGGTTATACCCCATATCCAGATTTGGCTAATATAAATCTAGTGCAGACTCTGGTTTTATACAATGTTCTCGTTGCCTTAGATAGGTGCATGACCCAGTTCATTGCACATGCCTTACTGGCTGGACCAGCTAGAGTTGCCCTACAAGGATAACTTCAGGAACCTGCAACTCATGTTATAAGTCCTGTAATTGTACATTCCGTTATGGGCAAGTGACCCACAAATCATGCAGAAATACCTTTTTGAATTGCTGGAAATATTATTTACCCCACATGCGAAACAACACATGCCATTACAATGCGTTCAATACAATGACCACGTTGGTACATCGCATGTCATTACAACGCAAGCCGTTGCAGCGACTTGCTGTAGGGGGCATAAGGTGTTGAATTTTAAATCTAACACCTTCCCTACTGTTGCAGACTGGAGTTGAAATTCCAAATTAAACTATTACAACATCCAGCGCCCCCTACAGTAAGTCATTGTAATGACTTGTGTTGGAATGTTATGCGATGTAACAACGCAATTGTTGTAATAACCGCCTTGCGATGGCATGCGTTCTAAATGCATGAGTTATAACGTTGCTTATTCCCAAAAAACACATAAACTTGAAGCTGTGTTTCATCTTTCTGGACCAAAAGACAAGCACCGAATTTTAACCATGTGCTTACTCAATGGCCTGGTTCCCCCATTAGGGCACTGCAATACTTGAGGGACTAGTTTTGCCATTCTTTATATTATTTGCCATGTTACTCCCTCAATGGCCGTTCAACTGAACGTCCTCAAACAGATACAAAATGAGCATGGGGCATGTCCTGCCCTCGATTTGGGGATGAAACTTAGTGGGAAATTTCCCTGTCGCCGTCTTCGAAACAATTATTTCTAATATTAAAGGTGAAGCAACATCTATATATATATATATATAGGTAACATTGTCATCTGGCCCCAAACACAATACATTGAAGAAGCCAACAGGCAACTCTCATAAGCGGTCTGTTATCAAAAGACAAGTATGAAACAAAACGAGCTCGCAAGAGAACAATTGAAAAAACTCCTTTTTAAATATAAGAGAGAAGGACTGATTTCTAGCGAGGAATTTAAGTTTCTTCATGTTGAACATCCGGTCATACCCAGGTTCTACCTTATTTCTAAAGTGCATAAAGGCAAGTTTCCAGTTCCAGGGAGGCCGATAATTTCGGCCATAGACAGTATAGCCGAACACCTGGCACAATATACTGACTATTTCTTGCAATCCCTGGTAACATGTCTGCCGACATACATAAGGGACACAGGTCACTTTTTACAAAAATTGAAGAACATTGCGTGGACAGAAGATTCCTTACTTGTTACGTTAGACATCGAAGCCCTTTATACAAGTATAGACCACCATACAGGGCTTAAAGCACTGGAACACTTTCTGAGCACAAGACCAGTGCACTACTACAATCACAACAAGATGTTGGTGGAGTTTGTGAGTTGGAGTCTGTACCATAACTATTTTATGTTTGGTAATGATGTCTACGTGCAAAAAAAAGGTGTTGTCATGGGGGCCTGCTTTTCTCCCAGCTACGCGTGTTTACACGTGGGCTGGTGGGAGAAGCGGGTCCTCATGGGGGAACACAACGCAGTGTTCGCAGAGCATGTAGGAATGTGGGTTTGTTATATCGATGATGTGTTTTTAATTTGGAGGGGTGACGAAACAAGTGCAAAATAATTCATCATGACGCTAAATAACAATGAGGAAAATCTCAAGTTCACATATCACATGAGTAGAACCGCAGTGGACTTTTTAGACGCCAAGGTTTTTCTCAAAGCAGGAAAACTGGCCACCACCCTTCACAGAAAAGGCACATCGGGCAACACAACCCTCCATGCCTCAAGTGCCCATCCCCGTCATGTCATTGACAATATCCCCTACGGGGAGCTACTCCGCCTGAAAAGGATATGTAGCAGTGATGAGGAATTGGCATTCTGTACTACAGAAGCATTAGACAGGTTCAGAGAGAGAGGTTACATGGAGAATATATTGAGAAGAGCGGTCAGCAAAATGAACCAGAGACCTAGAGAAACTCTGTTTAAACCGGTGGTCCCAACTACGGGGACCAAGGAAGATTCGGCTGAATCTACCAAAAGGTTTATTACTGCATATAGTTGCCAGGCAGAAAGATTCGGTCCATTTTAACGAAAAGCTGGCCTATATTAAAGACTGATGCAGTGTTATCATCTCATCTGCCAAGCTCACCCAATATTACGTTTCGGAGGGGACCCTCCCTATGTACACATGTTTCCAACCCTTTCCCTGAACTGTTAAAAAAGAAGTTGTGGTTTCCACCCCGGCTGGGGTTTTACAAATGTACCAGTTGTAGGGCATGTAAATTTGGGTTTAATACTCAATATTACACCACTCCATTTTGCCCTACTCCATTGCCGATCAAAGGAAATTATGGTTGCAAAACAGAATGCTGTTTATGTCCTGGCATGCACCTGTGGCCTGAGATACGTGGGTAGTACCAGGCTTCCGGTGCATGCCAGGATATTGCAGCATATTCATGCAATCGTTAACAACGACAGCTCCTATCCCGTGGCGAGACACTTTAAAAGTGTGCATGGGAATGATCTACAGTGTCTCAGCTACTTTGTCCTAACCGCGGTTCCTAAGCCTAGAAGGGGAGGAGACAGGGAGAGGATGCTCCGGCAATTGGAATCGAAAATGATTCTGGAATTAGATTCCAAGGTACCAAACGGGCTGAATACCACGTAAGATTTGTACCACTTTCTGTAAAGAGACCAATCTTTTGGTTTGGTACACAGTCGTTTTACAGCCCTGTTATCCCAACCTTTTGACAATATATATTGAGAGTGTTCCTGAGTGGGCCATCTCCCGTTGTAAAATCTAATAATGTTCAGTTTCTGTCAGACACCCAGTATTCATTTAATTCTTTCCTTCTTTTAACTTTTTGCAGTGATGGATCATTGATTCTCCTGCATTACACAGGTTGCACTTTAAATACAGGGTGGATGGGGAGTTCCTTCCTCCCAAAAGTAGGACACAATAATATACTTTAGAGGGGCTGCCATCAGAGTTTGATGTCCCCAATGTTGGTCAATTTGTAAATACATTTTATGGGACTTGTTTCAACATCAGTATAGACTGAAGTCTTAGTAGCACTTTAATCCTTTGTGTATAGTTGCACATTTGACAGTGGTGTTTACATTGCTAGTGTTTTGCACATCCCATTGGGACCACTATAGTGATGAAATTACTTTTTTAAGGTGGTTTTAAGTATGCATATTATTTCTTTTTAACCATGAAATGATTTATATTTTATATATATATTTATTTATATTTATATGTATATTTATAGTGGTATGTTTACATTTGCGACATTTTTACACAAGTGCAACTGCGCTATTATAACGCACTTTGAAGATTTTGCTTATATAGGACCTTAAAACAGTTTATACTATCCAGCATTTATGCAGATATTGAAGTTCTGTGAATACGACAGTAATCCCCTTCTATTTACAAATGTGGAATGGCTGCAACCTCTGTTTTCAGCATTTTGAACGTGCCTACAAGTATTTTGTTTATTTCACATGGTGTGCACATGATCAGCTAAAAAGAGGGCATTGTGGGTAAAAATTCTGATGTGATCAAGGGCAACTGCCCGAAACGCGTCTGCTACGCTGCTGAATTTTCTGGAATAAAGAAACCCTTTTGCCACTATTTGGATTCGCTGGTCTTCTGTTTGATCGCCGAGGCACTGGAGATTCCAAGCTGACCTTTAGGTTGATATATATATATATATATATATATATATACAAATTTCTCAAAGTAGGTGGCCCGCTCCGCTCCTTCCCTGAAAATGTGGGGGGGATTCGTCAAGCGGGGGCCGAGATAAAAGGGGGTCCCAAAACGTGTTTGATGTGGGGGCAATAAAAGGGCCCTGCGGGGCAAAAAAAAAAAAAGAAATCGATTTGCGCGGAGGGAGCGCCCGGTACGCGCTCCGGGGAGCGGACCGGGGAGCGTAGCATGGGGAAAACCCTGTTTATTCACTGCATCACCTCTACAACCCTTTCTTGCGTCAATACGTCCCTTTTGCCTACATTACACCTGACGTAGGTATAATGTGGCGCAGGGGCTTACAAAGTGACGCATCTACCTAGATGCGTCACTTTGTAAATATGACTGAATAAGGTGCATTTTTTACAGCACTGGTGCGTCACAAAAAGTGACGCACCGGTGGCGTTAAAGTGACGCATGGCCTCATAAATGAGGCCTTCAGTCTTCTAGTCATGCGTCATATTAAATATATGACGTATTATGTCGGAAGTACTTACAGATACGTCAGTATTTCAGACGTATCTGTAAGAGCAAAAGTGATGCATTGCTGGAGTGTGTCACAAAAATGATGCAACTCCAGCAATGCATCCTTTCACATGGGGCCAGGCCCCATGTGAAAGGGCCTGCACGCCTGCTGTGAAACAGGCGTATGATTTGGACGCAACAGCGTCATAAAAGTGACGCAGTGATATCTCATAGATTTTACTGCGTCACCTCTACGACCCTTTCTTGCGTCAATACGTCCCTTTTGCATACATTACACCTGACGTAGGTATAATGTGGCGCAGGGGCTTACAAAGTGACGCATCTACCTAGATGCGTCACTTTGTAAATATGACTGAATAAGGTGCATTTTTTACAGCACTGGTGCGTCACAAAAAGTGACGCACCGGTGGCGTTAAAGTGACGCATGGCCTCATAAATGAGGCCTTCAGTCTTCTAGTCATGCGTCATATTAAATATATGACATATTATGTCGGTAGTACTTACAGATACGTCAGTATTTCAGACGTATCTGTAAGCGCAAAAGTGATGCATTGCTGGAGTGTGTCACAAAAATGATGCAACTCCAGCAATGCATCTTTTCTTACCCTTCCACACCCCCGTTCCTTTTCAACATTTTCTTTGAATATCCACATTCCCCAAGTTCACTCTCCTTCTCCTTACTTTCCTTCCCAACACTCACCTTCTTTCAGTCCCCTTACTTCATTTCCTTTCTCCTCTCATACCTTTCTGTTCTTTCTTACTCATTTTCCTTTCCATTATCAATATACTCCACTTCACTTACTCTTTTTCATTTTTTTAAGAATATAGCTATTTGATGAGAATTGGAGGTAGTTCTGAAAAGAATTTCTTTTTTTCTTCTTTTTTCTTTTTTTAGAACAAAAACAAAAACAGGGAATGGAAACTGCTCAACAGGAGCAAAATAAAAAAAAAAAATTAGGGCTGGGAACGGCAGCGATGGTTCTCCAATGCTCGAACCATGAGCAGGACACTTTGCTCCCCAAAGGTAAGTAGCTGATCGCAGTATCTGCATTTCAGGACGCTTTTGTTGAATGCAGGCTGAATGTTTGGAACCAGCTCCTGCGATCGCCCCCTCACTGAAGTAGTTGCTCCTCTGGTGGATGTAGAGGCCCCATCACTGGGAACCTCTTGTGGCAGAGCCCTGACACTTTCCCGGGCAAAATTCTGGGGGTGCCTCCTCTCTACATGGCGAAGCATTGTGGAGTTCCCAAAAGAATATTTCTTATTGGGGTCACCCCGTGACAGGACTGTGTGGCAGATCCTGCACACCACTTTTGGAGCATTGACCTTCTTCTGGTCATCTGGTATGGAAAAAAAATTCCAGATGAAATGCTCTTTCACCTTCGGCTGAGGAGGCTCATCATCAATGAATTCAGGCTCATCTTCACTGCTGGATGGTCTGGCAGCCATGATTATCCAAGAAAGATCGAAGAGAAAAAAGGCAGGTCTTCCACTCACAAAAGTGAAAGAAGAAGTGAGGGAAATGGGTGGGGATTTCATTCTTTGTAAAAAAAACTGTTAGCAACCAATGAAAAGTGTTATTTTAAGGTCACATGACTTGACCCGCTGACGCTGCGCGCACCGGAGCGCTTCCGGGGGCGCATACGCGGCCCGAACGTAGGCGCTCCTGGGGGCGCATATGCAGCGCGAACGTAGGCGCTTCCAGGGGCGCTTACGCGGCGCGCCGAAGTGACGTTTTGATAGTTTCACGGAAATGCAAAATTATTTTCATTTCCTTATTCAAAAAAACTGCTTTTATATGTATGGTACTAAATGTCTTGCGTTATTATTTACTTTTCATTCATATTTTTTTACACGAACGCAAGTAGCGCTCTGGGTGCGCTTTCCGGAGAGCTTACCGGTGCGCGGACCCAGAGCGCCCCAAGAAAAAATGATAAAAAATAAAAATAAAATTAAAACTATTAATATAAAAAATAATAATACTAATTAATACTCACACATAACAGCAAATTAAAAAAAATCGTAGGTTACAAACTCGATATAGAAAGGAATTAGCATTTAAAAAACCTATGAAATTCACTGAAAAAACCATAGGTTTCACACCAGTTATAGTTAGGAATTAGCATTTAAAAAAACCTATTAAATTCACTGAAAAAAACATAGGTTTCACACCAGTTATAGTTACCTGGAAATTTTACTGACATAAAACCATTGAAATTCCCACGTTATAGTTAGTTGGACTCACTATAACTTGCACGCCTGCAATGCACTGCTGATGATGTCACATATTACATCATCTACTCATTCACCAACAGTTCTATATAGTCACTCATACATATACTCACTCATCATATGTAGTGATACACCTATACATCCTGTTACACACCGACGGTCATCCAAAAGTTACTCACAAACAAACTCACACATGCAAATAAACTATTGAACATCCATTTATTTGCATATACAGCTATACACAGACTACCACCTTACTTCTAAGGAAACTTACACATACTTACTCTCTTAAACAATCACTTATAGAAACACATACTTATTTAAACAGGAACTCTTATAATCTCTCACTCTCACATTTACTCACTTATATACATCAATACTCCATATACTAGATTAAAACATATGTAGTTACTGATAAAGACACTAGTGAGACAGTCATTCACTCACTAACACACACATATACACACTCATCCACCCATACAGTCCTGCACATAAGCTGTCTTCAAAACACATACAAACAGTGAGTCAGTCATTGATGCATCTATGTGCTAAGTAATACCCTCACCAAACCATACAGACACTCTTGCTGATACTAAAAAAAACATCTAATAACCCATATACACACACATGTAGCTACTCACCAACCCATGCAGCCCCTTATACACAAAGTGAATCACTGATACAAACATTTAAATATTTAAACATTACTCGCTAATATATGTATTCACTAAGATACACTTAATAGGCCAGTTAATCAATCATTTAAAAAAAAAACATCCATTTAGACACTTATTTAAACATTTATTCTTCCATCCACCTTTACAAATACATATATAAAACATATTTATTTTTCAGAAAGACACACATTCACTGGATGGTGTCATCAGTGATGTCATGACTGATGTCACTGACCATGTCATGAGTGATGTAATATGTGGCATCATCAGCAGTGCATTGCAGGCGCGCAAGTTATAGTGAGTCCAACTAACTATAACGTGGGAATTTCAATGGTTTTATGTCAGTAAAATTTCCAGGTAACTATAACTGGTGTGAAACTTATGGTTTTTTCAGTGAATATATATATATACATATATACATATATACATATATATACATACATATATATATTCACTGAAAAAACCATGGGTTATAGACCATATATAGTTAGGAATTAGCATTTACAAAACCTTATTTTACTCACACAAAACCATTGAAATTTCATATATAGTTAGTTGCACTAACTATATACCGCGCACCCGCAATCCACTGCTGATCATGTCACATATTACATCATTCATGACATGATCAGTGACATCACTGATGACATCACTGATGACATCTCAAATGACATCACTGATGACATCACTGATGACAACATCCAGTGACTGTATGTTTCTGAAAAGTCAAAATATGTCTTACATATTGAAGAATGAGTGGATGTATAAGTGTCTGGATGAAGGATTTAGTAGGTGCATGACTGACTGTATGAGTGAGTGATTAAATGTGTCTCACTGAGTGCATGGGTTAGCGACTAAACTGTCTTAATTTGTGCATCATTATATCTGTTGTTCTGTAAACTGCTGCATGTGTTGATCAGTAGCTTTATGATTAACTATATGGGTTATTGATTGGTTGCCCAAGTATTTGTATGGGAGAGTGAGTGTGTGTGTGGGTGGCTGCGAGGTGTGTGACTATGTGCATAGATGTGTGAGCAGTTGATTCACTAGATGTATGGGTTCAAAAGTGCATGTGGAAACAGCTGTATGGGCAGTTGACTGTGTGCATGAGTGTATTAGTGAGTGAATGGATATCTCAGTGCTACATGTCAAAGTAAGTACATATGTAAAACACAGTACATGTGAGAGTTGACATATATAAATAACTGTGCATAAGAGCCAGTGAATGTGTGAGTGGCTGTATGGATCATTGTGAACTTGTATCAGGGATTGTATAACAGAGTAAATATGTGTTAGTATATGTTTGAATAAGTAAGGTGTGTATAACTGTATAGTTGAGGAAATGGAGATGTGATTGATTCTTTGCATGACTGACTAGGTGTGTGAGTAACTCCATGGATGAGTGACAGTCTGTGAGTGTCTGTTTACTCTGAGTGTATCTAAGATTATATTAGAGTCTGAAGAGGTTCACCGTATTATCACATGAATGATGTCATCAGTGATGTGATCAGTAATGTCAAATGAGATGTCATCAGTGATGTCATTTGAGATGTCATCAGTGATGTCATCAGTGATGTCATCAGTGATGTCATTTGAGATGTCATCAGTGATGTCATCAGTGATGTCATTTGAGATGTCATCAGTGATGTCATCAGTGATGTCACTGATCATGTCATGAATGATGTAATATGTGACATGATCAGCAGTGGATTGCGGGTGCACGATATATAGTTAGTGCAACTAACTATATATGAAATTTCAATGGTTTTGTGTGAGTAAAATAAGGTTTTGTAAATGCTAATTCCTAACTATATATGGTCTATAACCCATGGTTTTTTCAGTGAATTTTCAAGGTTTTGTAAATGCTAATTCCTAACTATATATGGTCTATAACCTATGGTTTTTTCAGTGAATTTCAATGGTTTTTTAATAGCAAATATCAAAAGCTTTAAAATGTCAAGTACGTGGTAGGTAAAAAAAAATCGTGTTTATGCACGCTGATGTGCTTTGAACGCTGCCCCCCCCTCCTCTTTTCTTTTAGGAGTATTCTCTCTTTGCAGATAGTGAAGGGTAGGTAACGCAGGCCTTTGCCCCCGTTGTAATCCGTCGTGCCTGCTTCCCTCTCCATTTGATTGATTGTTATCCTAGCATTTATTGTTTTGGAATTGGTTCTCTTTGGTTCATTCTCTATTTACAAACAAGCACAGAGTCGCAATACTCTGTTTAGTCTTTGCAGATAGTGAAAAATCGTTAAAAAAAAACAAAAGGAATCAAGCAAAATCAGTAGGCCACTAATGGGATCTCTTTTTGACCTCGCTAAAATAGAAATATTATGAACAACCCCTCATGAGAAATACGAAACTAGTGAGAGGAACTGAGCTCGACACCATGATGGCTGCAAGACAGCTCGTCTCCGCCGCCCACCCCACCCAAAGTAACGACAAACCCTATGCAAATATTATAAATATATACAACACACCAGCAAAGTAACAGGGTAAAACGTTTTATTAAATAACTATTTACATGGCAGCCTGCTGCAACATCGATCCAAACAAGCCTTTGTATTTGGGGCTCAAAATCAACAAGTAACAGGGTAAAACGTTTTATTAAATAACTATTTACATGGCAGCCTGCTGCAACATCGATCCAAGCAAGCCTTTGTATTTGGGGCTCAAAATCAACCATCAATAGTAAGATTTTCATAGGTGAGTGTAGGTTCATGGTTTTCCATCCACAGACTAAAAGCCTGGAGTGGGAGTGAAAGAACAATAACTAGGTAAGAAGGAAGGCAGAGGCTGTGGGAAGGACTCTGGATATGGTATGTTGCTTAGTCCCTGAGATGCTTCGATGTCACTGCCTTGCACAAATGGCATAAGTCCTGGATGTTGGGTGCCATAGTTGAGGGTTCCGAGCAGCGCTTGTAACACTGTCTGAAGCTTATTTGCACCTGCTGTAGCTTCACTATTCTCAAAGTAAGTGGGGGCTGTTTGTGGACCTGACTGCATTGGAAAACAATGTGATGCGGTGCCTCCCTGAACCGCTTGACGGAGGCCCCCGAGGGGCGGTGTGATGGCGCTGACTCGGAGGGGGCGCTTGGCTCCTGCCCCCTCCCCAAGTCTTGTTGCCCTGGTGTGGCCTAAGATCGCCCCCGACATAGGCGGCCGGCTCCCGGGGTCAAGCGGAA
Source organism: Lissotriton vulgaris (assembly GCF_964263255.1). NCBI lineage: Eukaryota > Metazoa > Chordata > Amphibia > Caudata > Salamandridae > Lissotriton > Lissotriton vulgaris. Next base: position 92,693,277 of record NC_141696.1, on the reverse strand, counting down.
CTTTTTGCCTTTTGGTGACTCTTCCATTCTGGACCTTGTCCCACAATCCGTTCGACCTGAAGACACGTCCTGCATTGCCCTAGTCCGACCATCACATATTCCTGCGCCAGGAGACGGCGTGGGGTGCACTAGAAGGGAGAGGCGGCGTGAACGAGCCTCCCCCACCTCCCCAGGTGGAGGTTTCTCAGCTACACCCCAGCGCTTCACGCAACCAGCTGACTTGCGCCCGCTCTTGCGGAACAGTGCCTCCCTCGGCCAGCTGAATTGCGCCTGCTCCACACCTTGTCCCACAATCCGTTTGACCTGAAGACACGTCCTGCGGTACCGTGATCCGACCATCACATATACCTGCGCCAGGAGACGGCGTGGGGTGCACTAGAAGGGAGAGGCGGTGCGAACGAGCCTCCCCCACCTCCCCAGGTGGAGGTTTCTCAGCTACACCCCAGCGCTTCACTCGACCAGCTGACTTGCGCCCGCTCTTGCGACACAGTGCCTCGCTCGGCCAGCTGAATTGCGCCTGCTCTTGCTATTACAGCGTCTCACCCACCATCCAACGGAATTGCACACAATCTTGCGGTACAGCGACAGGCGGCTGCCACGGAGCTCACGAAATGGCGGTCGGCTCCACAGACTTGGGCCTGGCCTGCAAGGATGGCTCTGGGCAACGCTGGAACTCGGACGCTTGACTGCTAGGGCATGGGCCCCATTCCCAAAAGCGCCCCCTCAGCCTTGAAGATTCTACAAAAGTCACTGGGGCCCCCGACTCCCGCAGACTTCCGGTGGGGAGCGACTGCCATGATTGCTCGCGGAATGGCCACGACGTAGCCACGGGGCGCTCTCATGCTGACGCCAGCTTCAGTCTGAAACATCCAGAAACACTGTAGACTACCAATTCGATCAGTTCCGGTGGAGCCCCAACGTGACCCGGTAGAGAATAACTTGCCCTCCCCTCTTTGACTGATGGTTCTTGTTGCCTGTCCCTTCTGTTGTCATTTAACAGAACTTTTTGGACTGCTGAAAGGGGTTGTGTTCCGACCGCTGGTTGGTGGAGACATTTTGACTATATTCTGGACCTACGTTGTCGCGTAATGCGTCATATGACGCGCCGCGTTAGCGCTCCCGGAAGTGCTCCGGTGCGCGAAGCGCAGCTTCCCGGAAGCGATCCGGGGCGCGGCGCGGAGCGCGTAACGTAAGCATAACAGGTCATGTGACTTGTTAATAAAACTTTTCATTGGTTCATTTCACTTTTGGGTTCCTAATTATGTAAGGCTAGGTCATGTGACCTAAAAATAACACTTTTCATTGGTTTAGAACTATTTTTTGTCCCAAATGATGAAAACCCCTCCTTGTTTCCTCACTCTGACTTTCATCTTTGTGAGAGGAAGACCTTTTTTCATCTCTGAGCAATAGCAAGTGTTGTAGCTTCAGCTGGTGCATCCCCACCACCACCACCTCCTCCTAGGAAGAGAGGACCACCTCCTCAGATCATCCTACAACAAGAGGAGGAAGAAGAGGAAGAGGAGCAAGGGACAGGGAGGTTTTTACCTGAACAGCCAAGGAGGTCCCATCGCAAAGAAAGTGACTGGGAGGGGGCGCTTGGCTCCTGCCCCCTCCCCAAGTCTCGCTCGGCCAGCTGAGTTGCGCCCACTCTTGCGGCCTACAACATGGAGAGGCCAGGGCGTTGACTAGGCAGGGCCTCCGGCCGCAACCACAGCGCCAACGATTGCTGCTGACGGAGGGGAGCCTCACCGGTGGGAGCCACTGATCTGAACAACCGCTGCCTGCGGTGCCTCCCTGAAGAGCTTGACGGAGGCCCCCGAGGGGCGGTGTGGTGGCGCGGACTGGGAGGGGGCGCTTAGCTCCTGCCCCCTCCCCAAGTCTCGCTCGGACAGCTGAATTGCGCCCACTCTTGCGGCCTACGACATGGAGAGGCCGGGGCGTTGACTAGGCGGGGCCTCCGGCCGCAACCACAGCGCCAACGATTGCTGCTGACGGAGGGGAGCCTTGCCGGTGGGAGCCACTGATCTGAACAACCGCTGCCTGCGGTGCCTCCCTGAAGAGCTTGACGGAGGCCCCCGAGGGGCGGTGTGGTGGCGCGGACTGGGAGGGGGTGCTTAGCTCCTGCCCCCTCCCCAAGTCTCGCTCGGACAGCTGAATTGCGCCCACTCTTGCGGCCTACGACATGGAGAGGCCGGGGCATTGACTAGGCGGGGCCTCCGGCCGCAACCACAGCGCCAACGATTGCTGCTGACGGAGGGGAGCCTTGCCGGTGAGAGCCACTGATCTGAAGAACAACTGCCTGCGGTGCCTCCCTGAACCGCATGACGGAGGCCCCCGAGGGGCGGTGTGGTGGCGCGGACTGGGAGGGGGCGCTTGGCTCCTGCCCCCTCCCCAAGTCTTGTTGCCCTGGTGTGGCCTAAGATCGCCCCCGACATAGGCGGCCGGCTCCCTGGTTCCGGCGGAACTTTTTTCCTCTTCCTTTCTACATCTTGTCCCACAATCCGTTTGACCTGAAGACACGACCAGGTCCCTGAATGTGTGCAGGGGGACGCTATTGATTGAATCAAGATGGCGGCTTCACACAAAGCTGTTTCAAGTGTTGCTGCTGATGCTATGCAGACAAAAACTGGTTTTCAGTTTGTACATTCTTCAGAATTTTTCCATCCAAGGCTGGTTGAGAGTTTGTAGAACGATGGCTTCAGATTTTCAACATACGGTGTGGTGACGCGGACTGGGAGGGGGCGCTTGGCTCCTGCCCCCTCCCCAAGTCTTGTTGCCCTGGTGTGGCCTAAGATCGCCCCCGACATAGGCGGCCGGCTCCCGGGGTCCGGCGGAACTTTTTTCCTCTTCCGTTCTGCATCTTGTCCCACAATCCGTTTGACCTGAAGACACGACCAGGTCCCTGAATGTGTGCAGGGGGACGCTAATGATTGAATCAAGATGGCGGCTTCACACAAAGCTGACTCAAGTGTTGCTGCTGATGCTATGCAGACAAAAACTGGTTTTCAGTTTGTACATTCTTCAGGATTTTTCCATCCAAGGCTGGTTGAGAGTTTGTAGAACAATGGCTTCAGATTTTCAACATACTACTCTTCAACATTCTTCCTAAATGTAACAATGTGAGACTCACTAGGAGAACGGCCGTTTATCTTTCCTTTCAAAATGCTGCCAACAATATTTTCTGATTGGAAGACACCATCTTGTAGCATAAAGAGCTGCGTCAAGGGTGGTATTGCCCAGAATGTCTTGTTTTCTAGTGCTCGTAATGACGAAGCCAGAACTGCCGAAAGGGATTCTGGTCCTGCCGCTACTTATTGGAGACATTGAACTATACTCTGCACCTGCCTGGCCTCGACCAAAATGGCGCCAGTATGGGAGCGACTTGCAACTCCTTATGACGTTCTAGTTACTTAGCCTTGACGTAATGGGGGATGTATGCGGTCTTTGTGCACATGGCGGGCGGGGAAGGGTACTGACTGGGAATACGGACAACCCTATTGATGTCGATTTTTCATTATTGATTTTTGTATTAATAAAGCTTCGAAGTAATGTTACCCATGATACTCGCCCATGGTGTGCGTATGGACGATTTTATTGTAACTGATCCTGTTATACTTTCAATTATAAAATCAACCTTCACTGATCCTGCAACCGTTTGTCACGTTTAGTTTTTTCAATTAAATGGCTCGCTTGTTACATACTCCTATAACCCTGGCTTTTGACCCTTTCCTACGCACGGTCTGTACTACCGCCCTCGGGCGATCTATGTAATGAACAGACTACCATTGCCGAAACACAAGGGAATGCATCTCAGAGAGATAGGTCAAGTCCGTGGTAGATAAAAACATTTTCGTGTTTATGCACGCTGATGTGCTTTGAACGCTGCCACCCCCCCCCCTCTCCTCATCATTTAGATTACCACCGCCCATTGCACAAAAGCGTACCGGGCGCTCCCCACGCAAAAAAAAACGATTTTTACAGATTCTTTACAGTTGGGGCCATAAACTACATCCGCAGGGCTAGGTGATAGCCTGGGACCGGCCTGGACAATCAGACACAGAGGAAGAGGAGTGTCAGAGGGTGCGGTAGTGAGTAGGGTGAAAGGGAGGTGTCGGGCGGACACGGGGTGTGATTCTCAGGGAAGAGCAGCGCAGATGGGGGGAGGTTTATGGCCCATGCATGAGAGAGAGAGCGGGGGTGACCAGTGCGTGGGAGAGATGCTTGCGAGGGTGGGGAGCCGTGCTGAGGATCGGCAGCGTGCAGAGAGTGGGTCTGGTCAAGGCATCTAAAATGGCTGCCGTGCACGACAAAACTGTGGCATTGAAAAAAAGGCAAGATGGCGCAGACAATGTTTATCAATACGGATTAATTTTCCACAGAGAGAACGGGGGAGGTCAGAGAGGGGGGGTGTTCGTAGCGCCAGGGAGACGCGCTGGGGACCGGCGAGGGGCAGAGGGGCCATAGCGCTTTCAAAATGGCTGCTGCTTGCTAGAGCGTACGTGCCTGAGTGGGGACAAGGTGGCGCCGATTATGTTGACATCGCAAACCAGATTTTAACACTTAGACATGAAAGTGAAAACTGCACCATTGCTCCCCCCTCCCCCGACTGACACCCTCCTTTGCCTCAGCTTGGATCATCATTTGCTAAAGTGTTCAAAGACCCCACTGTGAGTATAAGCACAACCGGGGCCTTACTGCACACCCTGAGAAAAACTACGCAGCAAGACAATCTCTACCTTCTCCCTTTTCCATGTTCCAACGCTTTGAAATGAACAATATATTTACTCGCAGTGACAAAATGGCGGTCAACACTTCCTGATTTCCTTCAAATCGAACTTTAACAGACGTCACGCAGCAACAAAAAAAAATCCGCTCACGCGCAGCCGCTGGAAGACATGTATCAACATATATGAGCATCCTCAGCCACCCTCAGAAAACATAGGGGGTCAGGATATGTCTCCCGTACCCCCTTATACCCATTTCCCACATTGTTTTTCCTCCATCTTGTAATTTAATTAAAACGAAACACAAAATGGCGAATTCCCGTTTCGCTACCGGTTCGCGAACCGGGAAGCGCTTCTACCGCGAAAAATCAAATTTTTTTTATTTTCCCCACGGGACCCTTTAATAACCCCAACATCATTCCTAGGGGGTCAAGAGGGGTATACCTTGCCCCCTTTCATTAAATTCCCCCTTCGATTTTCTCCTCCTCTTGTCTCTCGATCCTACCGAGAGACAAGATGGCGGCCGCTCCGGACTGTTTAGAATGTTGACAGACACCGGAGAGCCAATCAGCTTCGCTTCGCGAAGTTCCGTTACGTGAAAAGTATGTGAACCGGAGCGCTACCCGGGACGCTGTCACAGATATATCTGTTTTTTAAAACGTTAATTTCTCAAAATCCACTGGAGCACATATATTGAGACTTAGCAAAGGCACATCGGGCTAACAGTCCCTACAATTTTGCCAAGTTTCGTGCAAATCCATTCAGCCGTTCGAGCTAAAAGTGAGGCCAACCGCCCTATGGAAAAATGAATGGGAAAAACGCGTTTTGGGACCCCCCTTTTTTCTCGGCCCCCACTTGACGAAACCCCCCCAAATTTTCAGGGGCTGCTCAGAATCAAAATGTGCCATTTTCCTGAACATTTCAGCCAATTCCGTCCACAAACGCCAAAGTTATTAGACATAGAATTTTCAAAAGTACCATAGAGAAAAAATCCTAACTATATATACCTACTGGCGACCGCCAGTAGGTAATATATATATATACATACATAAATATATATATATATATGTATGTATATATATATATATATATATATATATATATATATATATAACCTACTGGCGGTCGCCAGTAGGTATATATAGTTAGGATTTTTTCTCTATGGGATTTTTGAAAATTCTATGTCTAATAACTTTGGCGTTTGTAGACGGAATTGGCTGAAATTTTCTGGAAAATGGAACATTTTGTTTCCGAGCAGCCCCTGACAATTTGGGATGGGTTTCATCAAGGGGGGGCCGAGAAAAAAGGGGGGTCCCAAAACGCGTTTTTCCCATGTTAATTTCCATAGGGCGGTTGGCCTCACTTTTAGCTCGAATGGGCTGAATGGATTTGCACGAAACTTGGCAAAATTGTAGGGACTGTTAGCCCGATGTGCCTTTGCTAGGTCTCAATATATGTGCTCCAGTGGATTTTGAGTAATTTAGGTTCAAAAAAAGATATATATCTGGGCGGAGCCTAACCACACATCTGATCTGATTGGCTGTCAGCACTTCATCCAAGAAGTGTTGGCAGCCATCTTGGGACCAATATACATGATAGCACCTCATTAAAAAGCATTGTAGTTAATAGAGGGTTTTAGGACTTTAGTTACATTATAAATCATTTGTTGATGGTACCATGCTCGTTTTAGGAATTGTGGTGGGTTCTAAGGTGATTTTACCATGTGAAAAAACCTTCTGCTGTGATATCATGAATATTGTTTGAAAGAAAACTAATATCTCATGATTTTCCCACAGTGGTTTGGAAGGGGATCTATAAGCTAAACTGAAAGCATATTTTCTATAAATTCACATTATCTTTCTCAGTCATGTGAAAATGAAGTCTAACATTCTCAGTAAAACATGTACATCCAACAAGGACAGAGACTGTCAGTTGATTCCTTTGTGTTCTACTGCAGCCTCCTAGAGTGTTCTTTAGAACAACTAGAGCGCTAACAGTCCTACTTATTACAAAGGTATGGCACACCTGAAGCCATCTTGATTGGAATAAAGTGGTAACTCTTAAAACATTTAATTTAAAAAGAAACAACATGAGGGGGTATATTTTGCCATAGAAAGTATGATTAGTGCTGCAGAAAGAAAAATTAGGGCACATTTTGAGTGACTTTTCAAATCCTCTTCTATTTCATTAAAAAATTCTGACATGCAGTCTCCCAAAATGGCCACCAGAGACAAAAGAGCCCAAATGTAGCCCAAATATCACCCAGATGTAGCCCAAGTATAGCCCAATGACAGAATGTCCCAGAGTGTTCTAAAGAACAACTAGAGCGCTAACAGTCCTACTTATTACAAAGGTATGGCACACCTGAAGCCATCTTGATTGGAATAAAGTGGTAACTCTTAAAACATTTAATTTAAAAAGGAACAAAATGAGGGGGTATATTTTGCCATATGAATTATGATTAGTGCTGCAGAAAGAAAAATTAGGGCACATTTTGAGTGACTTCTCAAACCCTCTTCAATTTCATTAAAAAATTCTGACATACAGTCTCCCAAGATGGCCACCAGAGACAAAAGAGCCTAAATGTAGCCCAAATATCACCCAGATGTACCCCAAGTATAGCCCAATGACAGAATGTCCCAGAGTGTTCTAAAGAACAACTAGAGCGCTAACAGTCTTACTTATGACAAAAGTATGGCACACCAGAAGCCATCTTGATTGGAATGAAGTGGTAAGTCTGAAAACACTCAATTTAAAAAGGAACAACATGAGGGGGTTAATTTTGCCATAGAAAGTATGTTAGTGCTTCAGAAAGAAAAATTAGGGATCATTTTGAGTGACTTCTCAAATCCTCTTCTATTTCATTAAAAAAATTCTGACATGCAGACTGAAACATGCACTTTGAATACCAGCAGCAGACGTCCCTGGTGAGCAGTAGCTTTACTACAGTGATCTAATGTGCAACTAGAGTGCTAACATTCAGAATTTATGGCAAATGTGTGACACATCTGAATGCCTTCTTGATGGAACCAAAGTAAACAAGCATTGAAAATGCAATAGATCTCGCCCTCGTTTAAGTTAAAGCCATTCTGTTTGTAATGAGGTGGGTTTTTAGCTTTGCTTTTATTAGTGTTTTTTCAACTTTCATGTAAATAACACGCATCTGTATGCATATAAGTATATGTATGCATGCATTTATGTTTGTATTTATATAGATATACAGATGATATATGTTTATATATGTATGTATATATATATATTCACTGAAAAAACCATAGGCTATAGACCATATATAGTTAGGAATTAGCATTTACAAAACCTTGAAAATTCACTGAAAAAACCATAGGTTATAGACCATATATAGTTAGGAATTAGCATTTACAAAACCTTGAAAATTCACTGAAAAAACCATAGGTTATAGACCATATATAGTTAGGAATTCGCATTTACAAAACCTTATTTTACTCACACAAAACCATTGAAATTCCATATATAGTTAGTTGCACTAACTATATATCGCGCACCCGCAATCCACTGCTGATGATGTCACATATTACATCATTCATGACATGGTCAGTGACATCACTGATGACATCACTGATGACATCTCAAATGACATCACTGATGACATCACTGATGACAACATCCAGTGACTGTATGTTTCTGTAAAGTTAAAATATGTCTTACATATTGAAGAATGAGTGGATGTATAAGTGTCTGGATGAAGGATTTAGTAGGTGCATGACTGACTGTATGAGTGAGTGATTAAATGTGTCTCACTGAGTGCATGGGTTAGTGACTAAACTGTCTTAATTTGTGCATCATTATGTCTGTTGTTCTGTAAACTGCTGCATGTGTTGATAAGTAGCTTTTATGAGTAACTATATGGGTTATTGATTGGTTGCCCAAGTATTTGTATGGGAGACTGAGTGTGTGTGTGGGTGGCTGGGAGGTGTATGACTCTGTGCATAGATGTGTGAGTAGTTTATTCACTAGATGTATGGTTTCAAAAGTGCATGTGGAAACAGCTGTATGGGCGGTTGACTGTGTGCATGAGTGTATTGGTGAGTGAATGGATATCTCAGTGCTACATGTCAAAGTAAGTACATATGTAAAACACAGTACATGTGAGTGTTGACATATATAAATAACTGTGCATAAGAGCCAGTGAATGTGTGAGTGGCTGTATGGATCATTGTGAACTTGTATCAGGGATTGTATAAGAGAGTAAATATGTGTTAGTATATGTTTGAATAAGTAAAGTTTGTATAACTGTATAGTTGAGGAAATGGAGGTGTGATTGATTCTTTGCATGACTGACTAGGTGTGTGAGTAACTCCATGGATGAGTGACAGTCTGTGAGTGTCTGTTTACACTGATTGTATCTAAGGTTATATTAGAGTCTGAAGAGGTTCATCGTATTATCACATGAATGATATCATCAGTGATGTGATCAGTAATGTCAAATGAGATGTCATCAGTGATGTCATCAGTGATGTCATTTGAGATGTCATCAGTGATGTCATTTGAGATGTCATCAGTGATGTCATCAGTGATGTCACTGACCATGTCATGAATGATGTAATATGTGACATCATCAGCAGTGGATTGCGGGTGCGCGATATATAGTTAGTGCAACTAACTATATATGGAATATATATATATATATATGTTTCTTTATAGTGCGATCTATATCAAAGGTGTCAAGGCACTTTACAATAAAACCAGGACTTCACAGTACATGAATTACACAAAAGATATGAAAAAGATAAGCTCTGAACTCACAAAGAATTGTAGTAAGTACATATGTCTTCTACAGATACTAGTGGTTAGAGTTACATATATACAAGTTGCAAATTTTCAAGATTACACTCAAGATTACATCTTAAGAAAAGTTGAAGCCATATATATTACATTTTTTACAGAGCATGATCTTCTTGCCATTGATGGGGTTCTTGTGGTGTTCGTTCAGACAGGTCTTCATGGTATTGTTGCACTCATGGGTGATGATCTTGGACCTGGAGGAATCCCCGAGCTGGTGATCGGCAGATGTCCTCGACACTTGTTGTCCCTGTTGCCCCAACGTACCTGGGACCTGGAGAACCGTTTACAGCACTGAGGCCAGCTCAGCGCTGGGGGAGGCGGGTGGCTGAGGATTGCAGGTGTGGGGACATCATGGTCTCCTCATTCTCATTATCATGCCTGTCCTGCTCTTGACCATCCCCGCTCAGGGAGATCACCAGCGTGCAGGCAAGAAGAGAGGCAGTGTTACATTACCCCCACTGCTTGGTCTCGGCTCAAAACCTCCGGGAAGAGGTTGGGCTATACAGGAAAGGAGGCCAGCTGCAGACATCCAACAGAGGGCATAGGTAAGCTCACACTGCCACAGAATTGCCACACAGCTCCCTCCCTCTGACAGGTCACCTGGGAGTGGGGATTCGAGAATGCAGCAACTTTCTGGCTCAAATAGCAGGTGTTCTTGAACAGGGCGTGTGGTGGCAGTAGACACCTGCAAATGCGAGTTACCTATCATTTTTGTAATGTATATATGTCTCTAGGACGTAATAGTTCGCGGACCAGACTTTCAGTAGCACCACTTGGCAAGTCTAGCTCTGACAAGGATGCTAGACCTGCAGTGGTTTTCTTAAGAAACCATGGGATATGTCTAAACAACAACAAAAACCTAGGCAACACAGAGGCACTCCTCCCCACAAATCCGCTGAGAGTAGATAAGATTTTGGTGATGCACAAAATGTAAAACTCCTAATAGGTATCAGATTCCTGATCCCCATTCTCCTTGTTTATTTCCGGACTCGTCTGATCAACAATACGATAGAGGAGGGCAATCTGACTGCAGACAAGAAGAGTATGTGAAACCCCATACTTTATCATAATCATACAGGTTGGGATAAGGATTCTCCTTACCATAACATTTCTATATGGTCCGCACCTCAGATTCAACCTCACTATACTATGAAACGGAATGCTACAGCACCAGTAAAAGAGATTCTTTTCCAGCTGCAGTACCAAGGAGTAATTGAACCCTGTGTATCTCCAATGAATAATACTATTTTCCTGTTCTTAAACCAGATCATTTATATTGCATTGTATAGATTACAGACATTTAAACAGTCATACACACACATTTTCTGTACAACATATTAATAGCACTGTGCTTGTTAATAATGTAGTTTGTAAAGAAATTGACAACATTGGACATATCCAATGGTTTCTTCAGTACAATTTGACTCCAGAGAGCCATAACTTGTCCACATCTATCGCCCTTGGCTTTCAGATGTGCTACACATGACTCCCAAGGGTATATAAGAATAGCCTGAAGTTTGCTGCACCTATTATTTTGATTCTACAGGACACTGACCCTGATGTTCTATCCTCCGTGGATTATATCTTCTTAACAGACAGCTAATTGAACCCTCATTTGGCAAGTGTGGACTTCATAATATCGCAGCTTGCAGACCTTGGTTACAAATTTAGCTTAACAAAATCTAACATAGCTTTTCTCAGTGTCCTTTTCTTAGGATATGAACTTACACTTGAGGGGAACAGACTTGCCCTCATTTTCTGCAAAGGTATACTCAACTGCAACCTCCAAGTACACCTAATAAATTGCAGTCTCTGATGGGATTTTGGATTTTGGCAGGACTTATATACCTGATCATGCGCAGCGTATTAAACCTCTCTATGCCTTAATACATTTTTCCAAGTTCTACTGGATGTCAGAAAATACTGAAACACTCAGATCTTCACAGTCTGACTTGCTTGAAACATGCCATTTACATACATATGTCAACACTATGAACTTAGTCATCTGTGTTTTACTAGTGCAATTGGGTTTATAAATGTCACATTTAATGATGGTGAAACAGTACTAATAGCTTATAAATTGCATTTCTATTCACCTGCGGAAATGAGTTTTGCTTCTACTGAAAACATTCTAACTCCTGTACAGATGGCCATCCTGAAGGAACAGCCACTTGCTCAAGGTAAACTCATTGTTGTAGTTTCTCCTGTGTCGGACCTGGAGGCTGTCACAAAATCCAGCATTCCAAATGCAAAAGCCCTTCACCCTCATTAAATAAATGGGCTATATATCTTTAACAGCCGTAGATGTAGACTTCGTCTTTGACCCTTGTTTTCAAACACAATAATTTTTACATGGACATGTTTAACATTTGCCTGCTTCCATTCTGCCCCTCGACCAATATAAGTCCATCATTTATACTCATGGATCTGCACAACCTGCTAAAGGTTCTAAGCAACAATATTTTGCGGCATGCACCATCGTTCTTGGTAATTTATCTGATGGCATCTTTCACCCTCAAACTACTCGCAAGCAGTCTCTTTGTGACTGCACTGCACAGTTGGCTGAACTGAAGGCTTTACTTCTTGCACTTGAAAATACAGATCCTGAATTCCCCACTCTTATTGTGTTTGAATTTGTACTATTGTGTACAGTCTTTTAATGGAGATATACCTTTTTGGTGATAAAATGACTTCAGAGATTACAAAGGTAGCACAACCAAGCACAAGATGCTTTGAGTTAAAGTGGCAGATCTTATGAATAGATTGCCACAGATTTGTATTATACATACATTGAGTCAACAACATGTGGGAGCACCTGTCATAGGGAATACGCTGGCTGATGAAGAGGCCAAATTTGCAGTAGCCACAGCTAAAATAGCTGTAATCATGCGCACTAAGAATCGTATTGACAGCAATATATTGATAGCCGTTAATGTTTACATATATTGAGTCAACAACATGTGGGAGCACCTGTTATAGGGAATACGCTAGCTGATGAAGAGACCAAATTTGCAGTAGCCACAGCTAAAATAGCTGTAATCATGCGCACTAAGAATCGCATTGACAGCAATATATTGGTAGCCGTTAATGTTTACATATATTGAGTCAACAACATGTGGGAGCACCTGTTATAGGGAATACGCTAGCTGATGAAGAGACCAAATTTGCAGTAGCCACAGCTAAAATAGCTGTAATCATGCGCACTAAGAATCGTATTGACAGCAATATATTGATAGCCGTTAATGTTTACATATATTGAGTCAACAACATGTGGGAGCACCTGTTATAGGGAATACGCTAGCTGATGAAGAGACCAAATTTGCAGTAGCCACAGCTAAAATAGCTGTAATCATGCGCACTAAGAATCGCATTGACAGCAATATATTGGTAGCCGTTAATGTTTACATATATTGAGTCAACAACATGTGGGAGCACCTGTCATAGGGAATACGCTGGCTGATGAAGAGGCCAAATTTGCAGTAGCCACAGCTAAAATAGCTGTAATCATGCGCACTAAGAATCGTATTGACAGCAAAATATTGATAGCCGTTAATGTTTACATATATTGAGTCAACAACATGTGGGAGCACCTGTCATAGGGAATACGCTGGCTGATGAAGAGGCCAAATTTGCAGTAGCCACAGCTAAAATAGCTGTAATCATGCGCACTAAGAATCGTATTGACAGCAATATATTGGTAGCCATTAATGTTTTCAAAAGCGGTAGTCCACAACCGCATGGCCTTTCTTTTAAATATTCCTTTCATTTACATGACCAAAATATTCCTTTTGCAACTCTTCCTCGTGTTGGTGATCACATGTTCTCCTGCGAATGCCAGTGTGGCTGCCACCATTTAACCATTACAGCAAATATATTGCTGGGAAAGTTTATATTAACAAACCAGAAAATATGTTTTATGTTGCCACATTTGTTAGAAAATTAAAAGCTCTACTGTTTCTCCTCCACCGCTGAAACAGCTCTTTATCTCTCAGTAGGCTTTCAGCTGCATTGATATAGATTATTGCAGTCCACTGATTTCAGATTCTGTATTCAAATTTATTGTGATTGCAGTTGATTATTGCTCTTGATCTCTCTGGGTTTAGTCACAGTGCTCAACTGGCGCTCAAACTGTTGTGCATCCCACTCGGACCAAGGTTCCCTTTCAATTCTAAAGTGCTCCGTGGTTTGATGTAGTCAATGGGTGTATTTTTCTTCTCAGTGGAGACCTGACGGTAATTCTGTTGCGGAGAGAATGAACCTTGACTTAAAGCAGCCCTTAACAGCATTAAAAAACTGCTTGTGAATCTATTAATGTATACTTAACAATGTAATAGAAGCCCTGCCAAGTTTTATAAACCCATAAATGACATTTTTCTTTGAACTCTGGGAGATGTAGTCTTATATATTGTGATTTAAAAGAGAACTACAAGCCACGGAATTGAAAGGGGCAACCTTCACTGGAGCAGTACATAACACATGAATTTGTGAAACCTGGCAGCTATTTATTAGATACCCTTTCGGGTGGGTGTTTTTAAGTTACAGGGCAGGTTTGATGGTAAGACATGCCCTTTTAAGTATTACTGAGTCACATGTGTAGTTTGAAACTCCTAGGTATCTATGCACTTTTAATGCCAGCTCGAATCAGCATGAAAAAGCCCTCTGTCAAGTCTTAAACCCACCTTTTAGTACACCGATATTGCCTCTGGGATTGGCTGTAGATATACCATAATGCACGGTCGTTCATGTTTAAATGGTAAGAAATGTCCTTTTCAGTGTCGCTAGGTTATTTGTGCACCTGAGACTCCTATGCCTAGTAGTACATAGAGAATACCACCAATAATGCAGGTGACATACATATTCTGAAAAGCATAGAGTCTCTGTCTCATGCAATCAGACTGTGTAGTGGCAGGTATGCATTCACTCAAGTGCTCAGAAACTATTTATGTATCCAGTACTATCAAAGGCAGTTGTAGACACATTTACATACCCCTGTATTTACCAACAGAGGCACTGAGCTATATGTTCAGCCACTTACATACAGATTTAGTGAGCCATAGAGTAACCTAATTAGACAGTCATATACCGGCATACTTACTTAAACATCTGACAACACACTTACAGATATACTCCTACACTCACTCAGATATGCAGTAAAGTACTAACACAACATAGTCATCCATTCAGTAAAAAAGTATTTTAAACATGAATTAGGCCTACTACTGCAGAACCTGTCTGCACTTTTACTGCCCAGCATGACTTGGCATGGCAAAGCCCTTAGCCAAATTCTAGACTCACCTTTTAGTAAGCATAACTCCCCTCTTAGATGGGCTGTAGGTATGGTATAAAGCATTGTGCTTAAAAGGTATGACGTGTCCTTTTCAGTTTCAATAAATTACTTGTGTACTTATAGACCCTTATCCCAAATATTACATAGAGTAGATCAACTCTAATGCAGGTGACATACATGTTTTCAAAAGCATGGAGGCTTTCTCTCACCCAGTGATACAGTGACAGATGCACGTATACATTCACTCACATACTGAGAAACTACTTATGTATCCAGCAGTACCGAAGGCAGTTGCAGACACACTTACAAACCTATGTATTCACCAACACTGGCACTCTGGTATTTGTTAATCCACTTACATAGAGACATTGAGTTAGTAAAACAGACAGTCATATACCAACACACTTACTTAAATATTTAATGGCACTCCTGCAGGTGTAATTCTACACTCACACAGAAATGCAGCCAAGAACTGACACAACCTAGTCAAATAGACCTTTAAACATGGTGTAGGCATACTACTGCAGAGGGTATCTGTGCATTTTGTGGTGAGGCCTACTAATTCAGATTCACTAAATTACTCATGCACTTCGATATCCCTATGCCAAGTAGTACAAACTGTATACCATTTGTAATGT
Source organism: Lissotriton vulgaris (assembly GCF_964263255.1). NCBI lineage: Eukaryota > Metazoa > Chordata > Amphibia > Caudata > Salamandridae > Lissotriton > Lissotriton vulgaris. The sequence goes on along the minus strand of NC_141696.1, from coordinate 92,677,804 downwards.
AAGTGACACACATGATTTCAAAAGCATAGAGTCCCTCTCTCCTCCAGTCATATATTGACAGAGGCACTTATGCATTCACTAACATGCCAAAAAACTAATTATGTATTGAGTGGTACAATAAGGCCTTGCAAACTCACTTTCATAAACCCTCTATTCACCAACACAGGCACTAAGCTATTTGTTTACCCACTTATATTCACATTTAGAGAGCCATAGAGTTACTAAAACAGACAGTCATATACTGGCATACTTACTTAAACAGCTGATTACACTCTTACAGGCGTATTCCTATACTCACCAGATACATAGTTGAGTACTAACACAAAATAGTCGTCCGTCCATTCAAGTAGTCCTTTAAACAATGGGTCAGGTCTACTACTGTACAGAGTATCTATGCATTTTTAGGTCAGTACTGTTACCATAGAGCAGGGGTCTCCAAACCGGTCCTGGAGGGCCGGATCCATGCCAGATTTTTGGGATATCCCCATTGAGATACATGTAGTTATTTTAAAAATCTGGCATGGATCCGGCCCTCCAGGACCGGTTTGGAGACCCCTGCCATAGAGGGTCATTTTAGATACAATATAATTACATAGTTAATTATGTTGATAGGTATATACTTTAAATATGAAGTCTGATAGAATGTACTGAAAAGGTAAATGTACCTTTTTCCCCCCCTGTTCAGGCATTAATTTATACGTAGGTGCTGACAGTTACAATCCCATCAAAAAAAGTGAGAGAAGAAAGAAATAGAAGCAAGGATACTATTTCCACACAACTGAGAAACAAAAGGGGCAAAATGCAGAGAAGGTGGTGAAAGATAAAAGAGCTGCTGGTAAGAGAATCAAGACATTTCTTAAATTAGTTATTAAAATCAGCAAAATCAAGTAAATAAAAAACAAGTTTCAGATTAATTAAGAAAGGAGAAAAAGTACATGATATGAAAACTAGCAAATCATACAAAATAGCAGACACGTTTATCCAGAAGACAGAGACAGTTTAAGGAAATAATGGAATAATGTTCCGCAGTACAGTGATGCAGAAACTTTTGATCCTAAACAGAATGAGCTTACTCGATAAAATAGTGTTGTCTATGAGGAAAAGAAGCCAAAAGAAATGACTTGTTAATAGAAGTAACTTCTGTAAAGTTTTCAGTTGTCAGTGGAAACACACTTTTTGTACTGAGCCTTTCTTTACTGAAGAAAGCTACTTCCAAGAGAACACGTCAGTGCATTCAGTTGAAGAATCTGGACGATGTTATGAGATGAAGGTTGGTAGTTATATTCCAAAAGAGGTGATGGGACCTAGAAATCTAGCAGAAGTGATAGCTGAAGAGGCACAGTGAAGGAGTAGACAGCCCCCTGTATAATCAACCAAAGGAAAATAAAATGCTCGCCAACCAACACAATTACCTTGGCTGAAACTGCCCTGCAAATGTACAATATACATACACCAGATGCAGTTGGGCTTATTTCCCACTGGGACCAATACACAAATTCACTAGTAAATAAACTGGCAAGAAAGATCGCTCCTAAAGGCAACCATAACACAGAGCACTGCAGAACCAGCCTAAAGAGAGGACAAAGAACACTACTACGCTCACAAAAAAGAGCCGCAAATCTATCCTTACGGAGGCTAAGAGCGGCGCCCCATAACGAACAATTACGATCCATACTCAAAAAAGAAAGGGCTGAGCTCAAACAGACAAAATGGGAAATAAAAAGAGACGTAGAAAACGAAGGCTGGGCAAAACGTTAAAATTACTCCAAAAGCAACAATAGCCCCCGCTTCTGGCAAACAGCAAACAAGATCCTACGCCCAGACCACAAGGACCTTGGTTCACACATTGGGGGAGATCAGTGGATCAACTATCTCGGCAGTCATTTCAATGACCCCCTGGGACAGACAGGGGCACAAAGAAGCACCAACATAGAGCAAGCACCCGCAACGACCATGACAAAGCTGACATTTCCAGGAGATCAATCCCAACTCAGTGTTACCCCGGTACTATCAGCGGCACAGCAAATAGCCCTAATAAAAAAACAGATATGGAAGGGCAGGAAAGAAGGGGCTCCAGGTCTTAATGGCATTCCGCCAGACCTGTTCAAGGAGAAAGACACAGAATGGGCCACCATATTGCAACCTATATTCACAGAAGTCAGACTCCTAAACGTAATCCCGGATTCCTGGAGAGGGTGGACGATTGTCCCCATACACAAAAAGGGAGACAAAATGGTCCCTGATAACTATCGTCTAATAGCTCTCCTTGACAACGAGGCCAAATACATCGCTGGAATAATCCTAGAGGAGATCGTGACATGGGTGGACTCAAAGCAGATTATTCCATGGAACCAGACGGGTTTCCGGAAAAAAAACGGAACAACAACCAACAACCTGGCGATCTCGCTGATAATGGATGAAACTAAAACAAAAAAACTGCCACTGCATTTGTGCTATATCGATTTTAGCGCAGCCTTCGGTAATATTGAGAGAGGCATGCTGTGGAGGAAACTTGCGCAATGGGGCATACCTCAATCGCTTCTAAACATGCTAAAGTTACTCCATTATGACACCTGGGTGCAGGTGAAGCTGGGAAGTGGGACCCATCTGTCCTCCAGAGTCCGCACGACCAAAGGGTTAAAACAAGGGTGTGTGCTGGCCCCGACTTTGTTTAACCTATTTATGGCAGATCTATCAGGCCCACTTAACACATCCAACTCCCACTCTCCAAGGCTGGGAGGAAAAACTGAAGAAGAGAACAGAGATAAGTGGCAATCATTAGCAGCTTAAGTATTTGTAGAGGAAAGCTTTGCTTGTTTCTCATGAAAAATTATATATAAGTACTGTTATGATAAGTTAGAGGATAATAAAATTACATCTACACCAGTACATAATAAGTTAGAACTAGTTTCAATTCCATATGAACTTTAAGATGAGATTGTTTATGGATCAATTCTAATACAATTTATAGATCCATTCCAAGCTATAGTTCATATGGGGCTAAATAAAGGGAAGTTACCTCCAACAGAGTTACGAAAGGTATTAAAGGTAGAGTTGTGTACTTGGTATTAGGTTTTTAAAAAGAATATTGAAATTTTAGGGGTGCAGAGAGAATTTGCAGAACCACTTACTTTTCTAGTCAATGGTGTCCCTACCAAGAGCAAATAAATATGGCCAGATTTAGTGGATCCTAATAAACTAAAAAAACATCATTATATCTGGTACAAAATAATATTTGTAATAAAAATGCATATGTTCTTCAAGATATAACACATATGGAGGATGACACATTGCCATCAAGAGGTCAGATTGAAAAGGTGGATTCATCCATACCCGAAGAAATTTATGAACACTATAGTGTCCTTTCCTCTGCATTCTAAAGAGATTATTGGTGATGTTATTGATCTATTTCAAATGAAAGAAGTAAAAGGAGCTTCCTTGAGTGTGTGGGAGAAATATTTAGAAGCTCTGTGTTTTATGCGTCTGTTTCCCACTTGATTCAGTGTTAGGTATGATGACTGCTGTGCACAGATACCAGCAGCTGAGTACAGATCAACTAGAGTAAGTTCGGAGGACCCTATATTTTGTTGGTTTATTTATTCCATCTTTTATTTGAGAGTGATTTGTCAGGACTATCTTATGCAGTACACCACATTCTCAGCGAAAGAATTTGTTGAGAACATTAAAGGAAAAGATGAAAGTCTGGAATGAAACATAATTATTTTGATATTGTGCCAAATGTGGCACTAATGAGCATTGAGATCGTCATTAGGGTGAGCTCAAATGCATGTTGAGAAACCTAGGAGCAACTACTTAGTTTCTATCACTCAGTTGTGCTGAGTATGGATGTGAGAACCTTCTTGAATTCTTGCGAGAACCAAACTCAAACATAAAGGATCTCAAAGTGAAGACAGCCTCAGAACTTTTCTCATTAGATCCTGCAAATGTTTGCAGATTTTTCGATCATAGGTTTCAAATCATGATGCAACAAAAGTAATCCTCCTCTGAGTGAAGTAACTGATTTCTTTAGCAGTAAAGAATATTAAGCTAGAGGTGCTCCACATATTCACATGCTATTTTGTGTAAAAGATGCACTGAAATTTGGAGCAGACAATGATGAGTTTGTCCTGTCTTTCATAGAAACGTATGTGATATGTGCCATCCTAGAAGGCGATGGTGAAAAGGGCTTGAGACAATAAGTTTTTCTCTTCCAAACTCATAGATGTGTGAAGTACTGTCATCGAAATACATATGCAAAGAAAAACTTTACAGGAGATGTTGTTTTGGATTCCCACGCCATATTTCTCAAGGAAGAGTGAAAAGCTTTTTGTCCATAGTTCGACATACACAGACATTGAAATCCCTGAAAATTATATACAACTTCAGAATAAAAGATGCTTCCAAGTACATAATGACTACAACCTTGTGATACTGAAGATGTGAAACGCAAATATAGATCTACAATTTGTTTCAGAACACTCCATCGTTGTTGCTCGCTACGCCATCATATATAAAAAAATCTGAGAAGACAGAAATGACGAGATGTGGGAGGAGATTCTGGCAGAAAGGAGTCTTACCTAGAAATTGTACAGTTTCAGATTGAAAATGCATTTCCACAGAGAAATGTATTGGACTGATTTAACTCGGCTAGTTTCTTCTAAAAGTCAAAGGGTATTATATGGATAAGTCTAACCCTTGTAAGAGGTCAAAATAGAGTATTGAAGTCTTTCCCAGAAATAGCAGAACTTGATTCAGAAAGTAGAGACATACTGAAATCAAATATGTTGAATACATATTACCCAAGAAGAAGTCCACTTTTTCAAAGCATGTGCCTCTATGAAGTGCTTCACTACTATACATATAGGAGTAATGTAACTGACAACATAGAAGAAGGGAGATATGCAGTAATGGGTAAAATGGTTGTTTGTTGAGACTCAAGAAAGAAAATTGAATTAACCACAGAAAACGTAGTTGCCATACTCTGAAGAGAAGAGAGTTTTTCTATTTGGCACTTTTGCAGTTGTTCAAACCATGACATCCGAATCAGATTTACTTGAACATAATGGATCTGATTCACGAAGACAATCTGAGACAAAAGTCTAACTTTATGACTTTTATTGTTCACAGAGGTCATTTGCGAGTCATATCTTTACATCTGCAGTCAGGTCAGAATCTTTAGCTCTGGCCGCACTCTCAGCACCTGGGTCATACTCTCTGGCAAGAGCTGTACTCTTTGACTTGAGCACGATAAAGTTTAATCAATGGGCCGGAATGCAATTTTTACAAAAAGGAACATTAGGATTGAGTGATAAATGGTAGAGGAGGGCATGAAAATCAGTTTGGGCAGTGATAAGGATCTGGCTGGATACTACATCATATCCCAGAAATGTTTGCTCCTTTGCATCATGGTTCAGAAAAGGGGGTGGTGATGAACAGAGTGTCTGAATTAAGCAAACCACTCTTACCCAGTCCAAAGATCAGGGCTTGATCCATCACCGTTTTTAGCTCACTGCACCATCCCAGCTCAGAACCTGGCCACATGCAAATGAGTCTGTCCCTGGCCCAGTGCATCATGGGAACAGGGCAGACCAAACTACCAAGCCAATTCTTATACTGGGAAGGAAACAAGCTTCCGGGGACCGGTTTCTGGCATTTCAGCCATCTTCGGCCCGGCCTGCTTGAATCCTGATGGTGCAAGGAGCAAGGGACTCACATCTGAGTATACCCTTCCACGCTTATGGTGGAGTAAAACGATTCAGAAAAGGGGGTGGTGATGAACAGAGTGTCTGAATTAAGCAGACCACTCTTACCCAGTCCAAAGATCAGGGCTTTATCCATCACGGTTTTTTAGCTCACTGCACCATCCCAGCTCAGAACCTGGCTATATGCAAATTAGTCTGTCCCTGGCCCAGTGCATCATGGGAACAGGGCAGACCAAACTACCAAGCCAATTCTTATACTGGGAAGGAAACAAGCTTCCGGGGACCGGTTTCTGGCATTTCAGCCATCTTCGGCCCGGCTTGCTTGAATCCTGATGGTGCAATGAGCAAGGGACTCACATCTGAGTATACCCTTCCACGCTTATGGTGGAGTAAAACGATTCAGAAAAGGGGGTGGTGATGAACAGAGTGTCTGAATTAAGCAGACCACTCTTACCCAGTCCAAAGATCAGGGCTTTATCCATCACCGTTTTTTAGCTCACTGCACCATCCCAGCTCAGAACCTGGCTATATGCAAATTAGTCTGTCCCTGGCCCAGTGCATCATGGGAACAGGGCAGACCAAACTACCAAGCCAATTCTTATACTGGGAAGGAAACAAGCTTCCGGGGACCGGTTTCTGGCATTTCAGCTGTCTTCGGCCCGGCTTGCTTGAATCCTGATGGTGCAATGAGCAAGGGACTCACATCTGAGTATACCCTTCCACGCTTATGGTGGACAAAAACGATTCAGAAAAGGGGGTGGTGATGAACAGAGTGTCTGAATTAAGCAGACCACTCTTACCCAGTCCAAAGATCAGGGCTTGATCCATCACCGTTTTTTAGCTCACTGCACCATCCCAGCTCAGAACCTGGCTACATGCAAATTAGTCTGTCCCTGGCCCGGTGCATCATGGGAACAGGGCAGACCAAACTACCAAGCCAATTCTTATACTGGGAAGGAAACAAGCTTCCGGGGGCCGGTTTCTGGCATTTCAGCCGTCTTCGGCCCGGCTTGCTTGAATCCTGATGGTGCAATGAGCAAGGGACTCACATCTGAGTATACCCTTCCATGCTTATGGTGGACAAAAACGATTCAGAAAAGGGGGTGGTGATGAACAGTGTCTGAATTAAGCAGACCACTCTTACCCAGTCCAAAGATCAGGGCTTGATCCATCACCGTTTTTTAGCTCACTGCACCATCCCAGCTCAGAACCTGGCTACATGCAAATTAGTCTGTCCCTGGCCCAGTGCATCATGGGAACAGGGCAGACCAAACTACCAAGCCAATTCTTATACTGGGAAGGAAACAAGCTTCCGGGGGCCGGTTTCTGGCATTTCAGCCGTCTTCGGCCCGGCTTGCTTGAATCCTGATGGTGCAATGAGCAAGGGACTCACATCTGAGTATACCCTTCCACGCTTATGGTGGACAAAAACGATTCAGAAAAGGGGGTGGTGATGAACAGAGTGTCTGAATTAAGCAGACCACTCTTACCCAGTCCAAAGATCAGGGCTTGATCCATCACCGTTTTTTAGCTCACTGCACTACCCCAGCTCAGAACCTGGCTACATGCAAATTAGTCTGTCCCTGGCCCTGTGCATCATGGGAACAGGGCAGACCAAACTACCAAGCCAATTCTTATACTGGGAAGGAAACAAGCTTCTGGGGACCGGTTTCTGGCATTTCAGCCGTCTTCGGCCCGGCTTGCTTGAATCCTGATGGTGCAATGAGCAAGGGACTCACATCTGAGTATACCCTTCCACGCTTATGGTGGAGTAAAACGATTCAGAAAAGGGGGTGGTGATGAACAGAGTGTCTGAATTAAGCAGACCACTCTTACCCAGTCCAAAGATCAGGGCTTTATCCATCACCGTTTTTTAGCTCACTGCACCATCCCAGCTCAGAACCTGGCTATATGCAAATTAGTCTGTCCCTGGCCCAGTGCATCATGGGAACAGGGCAGACCAAACTACCAAGCCAATTCTTATACTGGGAAGGAAACAAGCTTCCGGGGACCGGTTTCTGGCATTTCAGCTGTCTTCGGCCCGGCTTGCTTGAATCCTGATGGTGCAATGAGCAAGGGACTCACATCTGAGTATACCCTTCCACGCTTATGGTGGACAAAAACGATTCAGAAAAGGGGGTGGTGATGAACAGAGTGTCTGAATTAAGCAGACCACTCTTACCCAGTCCAAAGATCAGGGCTTGATCCATCACCGTTTTTTAGCTCACGGCACCATCCCAGCTCAGAACCTGGCTACATGCAAATTAGTCTGTCCCTGGCCCGGTGCATCATGGGAACAGGGCAGACCAAACTACCAAGCCAATTCTTATACTGGGAAGGAAACAAGCTTCCGGGGACCGGTTTCTGGCATTTCAGCCGTCTTCGGCCCGGCTTGCTTGAATCCTGATGGTGCAATGAGCAAGGGACTCACATCTGAGTATACCCTTCCATGCTTATGGTGGACAAAAACGATTCAGAAAAGGGGGTGGTGATGAACAGTGTCTGAATTAAGCAGACCACTCTTACCCAGTCCAAAGATCAGGGCTTGATCCATCACCGTTTTTTAGCTCACTGCACCATCCCAGCTCAGAACCTGGCTACATGCAAATTAGTCTGTCCCTGGCCCAGTGCATCATGGGAACAGGGCAGACCAAACTACCAAGCCAATTCTTATACTGGGAAGGAAACAAGCTTCCGGGGGCCGGTTTCTGGCATTTCAGCCGTCTTCGGCCCGGCTTGCTTGAATCCTGATGGTGCAATGAGCAAGGGACTCACATCTGAGTATACCCTTCCACGCTTATGGTGGACAAAAACGATTCAGAAAAGGGGGTGGTGATGAACAGAGTGTCTGAATTAAGCAGACCACTCTTACCCAGTCCAAAGATCAGGGCTTGATCCATCACCGTTTTTTAGCTCACTGCACTACCCCAGCTCAGAACCTGGCTACATGCAAATTAGTCTGTCCCTGGCCCAGTGCATCATGGGAACAGGGCAGACCAAACTACCAAGCCAATTCTTATACTGGGAAGGAAACAAGCTTCTGGGGACCGGTTTCTGGCATTTCAGCCGTCTTCGGCCCGGCTTGCTTGAATCCTGATGGTGCAATGAGCAAGGGACTCACATCTGAGTATACCCTTCCACGCTTATGGTGGACAAAACGATTCAGAAAAGGGGGTGGTGATGAACAGAGTGCTTGAATTAAGCAGACCACTCTTACCCAGTCCAAAGATCAGGGCTTGATCCATCACCGTTTTTTAGCTCACTGCACCATCCCAGCTCAGAACCTGGCTATATGCAAATTAGTCTGTCCCTGGCCCAGTGCATCATGGGAACAGGGCAGACCAAACTACCAAGCCAATTCTTATACTGGGAAAGAAACAAGCTTCCGGGGACCGGTTTCTGGCATTTCAGCCGTCTTCGTCCCTTGCTCACTGCACCACCAGGATTCAAGCAAGCCGGGCCGACGACGGCTGAAATGCCAGAAAACGGTCCCCGGAAGCTTGTCTCCTTACCAGTGAAGAATTGGCTTGGTAGTTTGGTCTGCCCTGTTCCCATGAAGCACGGGGTCAGGCTAATTTGCATATAGCCAGGTTCTGAAGTGGGGTGATGCAGTGACCTAAATAACGGTGATGGATTAAGCCCTGTTCTCTTGACTGGGTAAAAGTGGTCTCCTTAATTCAGACACTCTGTTCATCACCACCCCCTTTTCTGTATCGTTTTTTGGCCACTACAGCTGTGGCAGGGTATACTCAGACATGAGTCCTTTGCTCACTGCACCACCAGGATTCAAGCAAGCCGGGCTGAAGACGGCTGAAATGCCAGAAACCGGTCCCCGGAAGCTTGTCTCCTTACCAGTGAAGAATTGGCTTGGTAGTTTGGTCTGCCCTGTTCCCATGAGGCACGGGGTCAGGCTAATTTGCATATAGCCAGGTTCTGAACTGGGGTGATACAGTGAGCTAAATAACAGTGATGGATTAAGCCCTGATCTCTTGACTGGGTAAGAGTGGTCTGCTTAATTCAGACACTCTGTTCATCACCACCCCCTTTTCTGTATCGTTTTTGGCCACTACAGGTGTGGCAGGGTATACTCAGACATGAGTCCCTTGCTCACTGCACCACCAGGATTCAAGCAAGCCGGGCCGATGACGGCTGAAATGCCAGAAACCGGTCCCCGGAACCTGTCTCCTTACCAGTGAAGAATTGGCTTGGTAGTTTGGTCTGCCCTGTTCCCATGAGGCACGGGGTCAGGCTAATTTGCAAATAGCCAGGTTCTGAACTGGGGTGATGCAGTGAGCTAAATAACGGTGATGGATTAAGCCCTGATCTCTTGACTGGGTAAGAGTGGTCTGCTTAATTCAGACACTCTGTTCATCACCACCCCCTTTTCTGTATCGTTTTTGGCCACTACAGCTGTGACAGGGTATACTCAGACATGAGTCCCTTGCTCACTGCATCACCAGGATTCAAGCAAGCCGGGCCGACGACGGCTGAAATGCCAGAAACCGGTCCCCGGAAGCTTGTCTACTTACCAGTGAAGAATTGGCTTGGTAGTTTGGTCTGCCCTGTTCCCATGAGGCACGGGGTCAGGCTAATTTGCATATAGCCAGGTTCTGAACTGGGGTGATGCAGTGAGCTAAATAACGGTGATGGATTAAGCCCTGATCTCTTGACTGGGTAAGAGTGCTCTGCTTAATTCAGACACTCTGTTCATCACCACCCCCTTTTCTGTATCGTTTTTGGCCACTACAGGTGTGGCAGGGTATACGCAGACATGAGTCCCTTGCTCACTGCACCACCAGGAATCAAGCAAGCCGGGCCGACGACGGCTGAAATGCCAGAAACCGGTCCCCGGAAGCTTGTTTCCTTACCAGTGAAGAATTGGCTTGGTAGTTTGGTCTGCCCTGTTCCCATGAGGCACGGGGTCAGGCTAATTTGCAGATAGCCAGGTTCTGAACTGGGGTGATGCAGTGAGCTAAATAACGGTGATGGATTAAGCCCTGATCTCTTGACTGGGTAAGAGTGGTCTGCTTAATTCAGACACTCTGTTCATCACCACCCCCTTTTCTGTATTGTTTTTGGCCACTACAGGTGTGGCAGGGTATACGCAGATATGAGTCCCTTGCTCACTGCACCACCAGGAATCAAGCAAGCCGGGCCGACGACCGCTGAAATGCCAGAAACTGGTCCCCGGAAGCTTGTCTCCTTACCAGTGAAGAATTGGCTTGGTAGTTTGGTCTGCCCTGTTCCCATGAGGCACGGGGTCAGGCTAATTTGCATATAGCCAGGTTCTGAACTGGGGTGATGCAGTGAGCTAAATAACGGTGATGGATTAAGCCCTGATCTCTTGACTGGGTAAGAGTGGTCTGCTTAATTCAGACACTCTGTTCATCACCACCCCCTTTTCTGTATCATTTTTGGCCACTACAGGTGTGGCAGGGTATACTCAGACATGAGTCCCTTGCTCACTGCACCACCAGGATTCAAGCAAGCCGGGCCGACGACGGCTGAAATGCCAGAAACCGGTCCCCGGAAGCTTGTCTCCTTACCAGTGAAGAATTGGCTTGGTAGTTTGGTCTGCCCTGTTCCCATGAGGCACGGGGTCAGGCTAATTTGCATATAGCCAGGTTCTGAACTGGGGTGATGCAGTGAGCCAAATAACGGTGATGGATTAAGCCCTGATCTCTTGACTGGGTAAGAGTGGTCTGCTTAATTTAGACACTCTGTTCATCAGCACCCCCTTTTCTGTATCCTTTGCATCATGGTACATGCAGTCCACAATTTGCGCTCCCCTCAGTGTTGACTGTAGTGTTAACACTACAGTCAACACTAAGGGGAACGCAACACAACAGAATGAAACAACTCCTTAGAGCAAGTTTATTAACAAATCTAAGCTTTCTAATGTATTTAGGTATCTGGGAGATCATTTTCTGATTCCTAAGGAGGATGATATGCCAAGCACTAGTACCAAGCTGTTTAATCAGCTACAGTTTCATTCCCCAGCTGGTTTGGTAATAAACAAAGAAGTCCTGGATCTCCTTCAAAGGGAGTTGAGAATGGAAGAATTAAAAGAAGGCTAGCCTTCTAATTTTCTTTTTACATCTCTATATCCTGTGGTGAAGGTTGATATGGAGATTCCTTCAACCATTAAAGTTCCTCCAATATCGGCTAATCTGTCTGATCAATCTCCTGGTATAGTTAAGGAAGTTCCAGTTCCAGATTTGGTAGATCTTCAAGTGGATGTTTCTTTGCAGAAGAGTTATTGATGACTGAATCTGGCTTTGAGAGCAGCCATATATGCAGTATATGCTTCTCAGTCTTTGTTCAAAGATTTATAAGCTTTTTTCTCAGCTATACAAGAGCAAGTTGAGTGCTTCAAGTTGTTTTCCAACATGGAAATACTGGCTAAATTCCTTTCAGATGTATCTAGTGATATTTTGAAGGTGTCTCTGTCTTCTATGGCTTCTAACATAGCTGCATAATGACGGATATATTTAAAAGATTGAAGGGCTTAGGAGCTCAGAAAGCAAGTTTACTTCACATCTCCTTTTTTGGGAGACAAAATTGCTTGGACATCAGCTTTAAATGCTACAGAGAGCTTTCAAAAATCAAAAGCATGCTCCATTATTCAAGGCTCTAATCAAATCTGACCTTCCTAAAAAATAGTGCAAGGAGAAGGGACCAGAAATGATTCCAATTCAATTATCAATTTGTAAGAAAGAAGCCCAACCACTAGTTGAAGTTAGAATAAAAGGCCCCCTCCTCTTCTGACTATGCCAAGCTCCTTGTCGAGATTTCAAAGAAATTTCATAACCTTTGACTTTCTCAAAAGATTTGATATGATCTCTAGCATTGACTTAGACTAAGGAGATTTCAGATCTGTTAAACAGAAATGCAATATGTCCAGTTGTCTTTCAGTTCAAGCTGGGAGTTCTACAGAAAATATTCCTTCAGATAGCCCCTGGAGTATGGATGACTGTTCTGGACTTAAGGGGTGCCTATCTGCATATCCCAATGTATCCTGTCCACCAGAAGTATTTCAGTTTTATTTGGAGGATCAACATTGGCAGTTTCATAAACTTCCGTTCATTCTGTGTTCGTTACAGAGGGCATTCACAACACAACACAAAGGTGCCACCTTCAATCATGTCCAATATGCAAGCCGAGGGCACCCTCATCCATCTTACTTGGATGACTGGCTTGTCCATTCTACCTCAAGGAAAATTCTTCTGAATCACACAAAATTGGTTTGTCAGGCATTGGTAAAGTATGATCTATTGATCAATTTGGAAAAGTCTCATCTTTCTCCCACTCAAGACTTGGGGTTCTTCGGAGTCTGGTTTAGGACTCAGCTGGGAATGGTGAACCCTACCACAGACAAGAATGCAGAAAATTCAGACTGTGAGGAATTGGGTTGTTGGTTGGGGTGGTGAGCCCTTCTCAAGCAACAACTACAATCCTTGTCAGGGTGAACCTTACAAACCGCCTGATGAACCTGTGCTTAACTATCTGATAGCTTCATTCAAAAAAAACTTAGAGGCAATATGTTAGGAATGTAGGCAGCACTCCAACACTAATAAAGTGAAAACACAAACAAGAAAAATCCCACATCAATTAAAAAAAATTAGGGAAAAATGCGATAGAGTGTTTGACACCAAAGTGACAACAATAATATCAGTAGAAACAGAGATTGATATTTTCAAAATGTAAGGTAGGTATCACGCTTAAAAGCACAAAGTGCCACTTGTGATTATCTGGTTGCACAAGACCAGGTGAAAATCCCAAGTTCAACCTGACCACGATGGAGTGTGCACCAGACCCAGGGGCCGGGTTAGTCCCACTGAAAATGTACCTTCTAAACTCCAGTGAAAAGAGACCAGTTTGCGGTGGACAAGGTCAAGAGGAGCAGGGAGAGCACTGAGAATAGTCACTGTTGAAACCTGAAGAGTAGGCTTAGGATTCACAGACAGTCATTGCTGTAGCTCCGTGTCATGGAGGATCATCACAGCAGTCAAAAAGGCTGTCCACAAGAAGTTCTTATGATCATCATTGGTTAGCCTTCTCTAAATGGTCTATGAATAGATCTTTGGACACTCTTAGTTGTGAGTCTCAATGGATCCTTTAATTTTTGCGGCAGGTTTGACAAAGGTCTAGCTACACATTTAAGAGTGCAATAGGTGGCAATAAGTGGCAATTAGGGCAGTTAGGGCTGCTAGAGCTGTTCCTGAAATTGAATCCTAGGGTTTGAGACTGCTGGAGGGTTTTGCCTTGATGAGACACAATACTAAGTTGTTTCTTCTTGGGACCTTCTATTCGTACGCAAAGTTTTAAAGTACCATCCTTCTGAGCCTCTTGAGGAGGTAGACGAGAAACATATTTCCTTGAAAGTATGCATTTTGGTGGCTAATATGTCGGCACATAAGCTTGGAGAATTTGGATGCCCCGTCTATTATTCCCCCTTATTTTAGAATGCTCTCTGAGGATTGTTATTTAAGTAGTGCCTGGTCTTCCAGCCTAAACTAATAGCTTCTTTCCATGAAGATCAAGGAATAATTGTTCCTTCTTTTTTCCGAGTACCTTCTAGCCCTGAAGAGGAGGTCTGGCATACATTGAGAGGCATATTTAGCAAGATTTTGTGACATCAATGCACCACACAAGGGGGTGCAAGAGTGAAGAAACTTCTAGAATGAACCTTGAGTGGCCCAGCATTGTTTGGTAAGTGTGAAGTAACTCAATGTAGCGCACATCACTGTTTTACTCCAGGGAGGTGTTCCATGGGTGGAGTGTGGGTGTACCCATCTATCCACCAATAGATTGTGGCTTGTTCCTAGATTTGCCAATAGTGGTAGACTTGGGAATGCATCCAAATGCTACACCCTCTCAGGGGAGGCATAATGAGACGAAATATGCTTATTTCTCCTGGTTTCTTACTCCTTCTATGTGTGCTGCATTCTGCATTCTGGCTTAAATACAGCCACGGTGCATGGGTGCCGGCATTGATACTAGAAAGCAGTTTGTGATCCAGCACAGGCAGGCACCAGAAATATTTGCCCTCTCCTTTACACGCAGTGCAGCAGAGCAAGGTAGCTTGTTGTGTTGTGTTGCATGAGTATGTGAAATGAAATTAATTTGTGCTTGTATAGCGCACTTATACCCTGAGGTGTCTTGGTGCTGTACGCATACGGCTGTGGAACCCTTCCTGGCTTTTCCCTGTGAAATGCCCACTCCTGGGCACCCCCAAGGTGAAGCCAGGCTTCCCAACGCTGTTGGGGCTGTTGTGGAGATTAAGCAAGCTATTGCCCAGAGTTGCAGAGTGGGACCCATGATTAGAATAAGCACTGAGGCGAGAATTATCAGGTCCGAGGAAATTGAGCCCAAGACCCGCTGAGGCGGGAATTGAACCCTGGTCCCGGGGCAGACCTCTGCATCAGTGTCTGCCGTTGTAACCATTGAGCCACACTTCTTCATGTGATAAATATGCCCCATGACATTTCACGGGCTGTGAAAATGTATTTGCCCAGATCACAATCCTATAGATAAACTGGAAGTTTATTTGTCAATGTTTGTGTTTTTTTCACTGGTGTAGCAAAACTTGAGGGCCCCCTGCAAGGTATGTGGAGGGGCCCCCACCGGATTCAATCAGAAGCTCTCCAGCAAGGCTATTGTGCTGAGGGAGCCCCCATGCACAACTGGGTTGTGGGGGCCTGTATTACACCACTGTTTTATTTTGGCATGGGCAGAGATCGTCCACGAAAACTTTGAGCAGATAGATTCTATCATTGATTTCTTTTGTTTATGCTCTACAAAATGTAGCTCTACCCTCTGCATTACAGGGCAGATCCACCGGTGGGATGGTTGCCTCCTGGGCAGAGGCTCACTGGGCTTCTTAGATTGATATATGTAAAGCCACTAGATTGGCTACACCATCTACGTTTCTTTCTCCCTATAGTTTGGATGTGGGAAAGTTTGAATCAAGGATTTTTAGTTTCAAAGTTTTGGCAGCTGTGATATCCTGAGCATTTTTATTCCCTGATGTTTCATAAAGTAAGTAGTGGTAAGAGAAAATGGGTTGAGGAGGTAATGACTCAATTACTTACCTGTGATATTCATTATGGTGATTATGATTTTTCTTGTGCCAATACTTACGGCCCTCTCTCCCAGTTGCCATAGATATTGCTAGGGTATCTACAGGAAGTGTGGTGTTTTCCATCTCTCTTTATTGTCATGGTAGTAGGAGGAGCATGGTAGAAAAATGGAGGGTATTTTTGTTTTGAATTTTGGCTACTGCTGTGTCATGTGTTCCCTGGATATAGGCTAGATAACTCATCGAGTAAGTTTTGGTATTAGAAAAGGGTATTCACTGTTGTGAAGATTGCAAGTAATTGGTTGAGTTTTTTTATTATGAATTGACTTTCTTTCCTTTATTAGCTAGTGTGTAAGTAATATCACATGATAGCATGGCTAAACCAAACTTGAGAGCTGTACAAATAGCCACTATTCTTAAACTCAGTGTCTTGTGTATGTATGTATGTATGTATGTATTTGAGCTTATATAGCGCACAGCTACCCACAAAGGGTTTCCCGGCGCTTGCTTAGGGAACCCGTCCTGGTATTCCCCTGTGAGATAACCCCGGGCAGGGTATCCACAAGGTGAAAGCCAGGCATCCCGCCGCGAGGGGCCATTGTGGAGATTAAGCAAGCTATTGCCCAGAGTCGCAGAGTGTGAACCCGTGAGTTGAGAAGGCACCGGAGCGAGAATTATCGAGTCCGTGGAATTTTTGAGCCCAAGACCCGCCGAGGCGGGGAATTGAACCCTGGTCCAGGGCCGATCTCAACTTCCGGGTCTGCCGCCTCTAACCCCTGAGCCACACTTCTCCTGTACATTTCAAAAATAAATTAATCTGCTTCGTACTTATCTTTCATTCATTACATTTTACCATATGTGTTTGTGCATGGTTGGTACACTATGAGAACTATCTAGAAGCCGCAGCTCAGTTCTTGGCTTTGGGTATTGCATGTTTTTGGACAACGAAGAAACATGTATCCCTGCGACCATAAAGGTCTGATGGACAGAACAGTCTGTTACTTTTGTATATTGACCAGCGGGCAAAATATTTCAGATGAAAAGATCACACATGAAAACCTTTACCTAATATATATTTTTTTATTTCGACCACTAGTTCCTTTTGGAAAACCTTGCACAATCTACACAAATGACCCACTGCTGAATTTAGACAATTTGAGAAATGCATTCTTTTTCCAGGTTCACACCTGTTCAGATCACAAACTGCAAGTAGATTGGAACCAGAAAAATGGACTACCATTTTGAAAAATGCAAAACATTTGTTAAAGATATTGGTTTTCTTTTACAACACTGGGTGTTCCCATAAGCTGGGAGGACAGTAAAAAACACATCCTTTCTTACACGTCCCATTTTTGTAAACAAAAACTAATTTTTGTGCAGTGTTTGAGCTATTTTCCAAAACTCTAGGTGCATCTGGAATTCCCAAGATATGGAAGAAAATACACATATTTGGCCCAGATCTTTTTTATGGAAAAAAGTATAAAGGCCTATGCGCCACACTTGAAAAAATGACTTAGCACTGGGTCCCAAAAAGTCAGCGGAGAAAGGTTTAAACAGATTAGCATTGTACTCCTCCAGGTTGGTTTATTTAAAGACTTAGGGCCAGATGTAGGTAAATATGAAATACCGATTTCTTAATAGCGAACGGTACCGATTTGCCATTAAGAAATCGGCATTTCCTATGTAGGTAAAGATTCAGTAAAAAATACTGAATTCTTAATATTCCTTATTACCGAATCGGTAATTGAGATTCGGTAATAAGAAATACCTACACATTCATTTCTATGGGCTTGGTGGCCCATAGGAATGAATGTGAAGGCATTCAGTATTAGCGATTCGGTAATACCGAATCAGTAATACCGGGAGGTATTTCAAGGGTACCAGGGTGTCCAAAGGACACCCTGTTGCACCCCTGAAATGTGCATGTGTGCACAGGTGGCGCACATACATGCCCTAAGGGCATGGAGGTGTGCCACATGGCACTTTTAAAAAAGCAAAAAAGTGCTTTTTTAAAGGAAATCGGTAATTACCACCAACTTAAATGTTGGTGGTAATTGCCGATTTCTTAATGCTCAAAAGCACTCTTTAATGTGCTTCCTACATTGCATTTAAGGAATTGGTATTACTGATTCCTTAAATGCAAGAGCAATAAGGAATCGGTATTAAGGAATCAGTATTTACAGAATTTCAGCATTACCTACCAGTACTTCGCCACCTACATCTGGTCCTTAGTTTGTTGCAGGCAAAGTTTAAGCTGCACTGATGTATTCGTAAAACAACGAGAAGGGAACATTTGTGTTTATTGGTATTCAGTAGGTGGATGACAGATTACCATATTTAACAATGCAAAATGTTTTTTCCATGGCTCCTCCTGACGTTTTCCCATGCTCAGGAGTGAGGCTTGGGAGTCCTTCACTGGTGACGAGTGGTACGTGTGGTTGTGCACTTTCAGTTGATGTTAAAAGGGTGCCACAATATTTTAGTGCTCCTTTAAGTCCCAAGATATTCATCCAAATATTGATAAGTTTTGTGTTAGCCACATATCAGTGGAATGACAGTCCTTTGCGGCCTAAGATGATGTGCGGTGATTTACAAAGAACATGTCAAAGGGCAGAGACTTGAGGAAAGTTATGCAGAGTATTAGAGTCTGCATTAGATCTGTGGTTGTCTTTGAAGACCATTTAAATGAGGTCTAACATCGATCAATGTTTTCAGTTTGTGGCACCGTGGGCTGTACTGGTGCTCCAACACTGGCCCTTAAAATATTTCATCACTCTAGCACGTATCTGTTTGGTTTTTACCCCATATACTATCGGGTTCACTAGCAGTTCACCACTAAGATGTGAATATGAAGAGGCATGCTATTACCAAACCTATATATTATGGTCGAAACACTATTTGGAATGTAAAACGCTAGTATGGCTTGATGTGGGCCCCACAAGTTCCAATAGACTTGATGTGTGCAACCCTTGACGTAAGAAGGAAGACAGCCCTCAGTATATGTAGGTAAGACAGTAGGATTAATGTAATATCAAACAATATAATCAACATTGATGCTATCATTCCATAGAGGTTATTGAGGGTTATACCAGCACAAGCCAGACTTGCTACTGACATGTGCTCACAGTAAGAGTGAGGAATGAGATTGAATTTACAAAAAGGTAGGCTTTCAACGAGATATATCATTGGGCTTGATAAAACCACACACCTAAAGAAAGCTGCAACCCCAATTTTAAGGATAACTGGAGGAGTGAGAATGCTTGTGTATCTCAAGGGGTTGCAGATAGCAACGTAGAGGTCAAAGGCCATGGCCACCAGTATTGTTGATTCCAAGGTAGTAAATGTGTGAATAAAGAACATTTGAGTGATGCAGGCCTCAAAATAAATTTCTGCAGAGTTAAACCAAAGTATCACCAATGTTTTTGGAGTAGTGGTGGAGGACAACACCAGGTCGATAAAGCATAACATACTGAGGAAATAATACATGGGTTGGTGGAGGCTAGGTTCGACCATGATAAAAACAGGAGAATGCAGTTCCCCACCAGTGTAATGATGCAAATGATGCAGAAGGGAAAAGCAACCCAGAAGTAATAATCTTCCAGTCCAGGAATTCCCATCAGGATAAAGGCAGAGGGAAGGAGGCCGCTGATGCTATTAGTCATAGTGCTTACCTGATACCACTGCTCAGCATCAAGAAACCCTGTTTTAAAAGAAAAAAGAATGATTACATTCACATTATATCTATGATATATGTGATTTTAATCTTTAAAGCACCATTCCTGACTATAACCTTAAACGCATGAAAGGGTTCCTCAAACCATTTAGTGATGATGCAAATTAATATCAACATAACTAACTTTAAAACATTCCTTCTGCTTCATCCTTCACAGAATCCTTAAATATCGCTCACAAAAAAGATATTAAAGAAAATCAATGAGAAAAGAGAAAATCATCAACAGACACCTCGCTGAATAACTCAACAACCACCAACTACTTGACACCCCTCAGTCTGGTTTCAGACCTCAAAACAGCATGGAAACGGCATTCCTGCTGCCAAAGATGACATTCATGACCCAGGACAGAGGAGACTAGGTGGCATTCATCCTCCTAGACCTTCCTGCAGCATTTGACGTAGTCTCCCACCCCATCCTCATCAAATGCATACACGATATCTGAATCCAACGACACATACTCCAATTGATCTGCTTCTTCCTGACAGGAATGACCCAGTGAGTCAGCCTGGAATCACTCACCTCAGATGCCCGCATCCTTATATGCCAAGTTCTGCATGTGTCTAACTTATGGACAAAACGCCCAGTATCAGGATCAAGTTCAATGCCTACATGAATGAAATCGATGATCTGATAAAGATCAACTGTCAAAAGCTGATCACCAACAAGCCTGAAACTGTGATCTTCGTGAAGAGCACAGCACTGTAGGACCTACAATGGTAGGAACCTTGGGATCATCATTGACAGCAAATTCGACATGACTATTGAAGTCAATGCCATCCTTACTTTCCCTGAAGATGCTGAAGAAGATTTTCAAGTGGATCCCAATTAGCATCCAGCCAATCATCACATATGCCCTTGTTACAAGTAGGCTTGACTATGGGAATACAGTTTATGCCAGGATAAATAAATACTCACCATAAGGCTGCAGACTATTCAGAACTCGGTGAAGGAATCACTCTTAACCTCCCACAGTGCTCTCACATCACACCACACCTTAAGGATCGCCACTGGTTCCCCATCTGCAAACAACACTTCAAACTCCTCACCCACACTTTCAAGGCACTATATAGAACTGGCCCAGCATTCCTTAATAATTGCATCTGCTTTCACAAACCTTAAGGACACTCCCCTCTCATCCAAACTCCCACTTGCACAAGTCCCATACATATGGAAAACAAGAACTGGTGGTCAAGCCTTTTCCTACGTAGCACCTAAAGAATGGAACAACCTGCAGATACACATAAGATCCCCCTCTTCACTTCTGGAAGTCGAAGACCTGGCACTTTGAGTAGTCCTACTAGCCCCATGGTGTGCCTAGACTCACACCTGCTCAGCACTAGGAATATTTTTACAAACATATCTTCCAGCTCCTGAATTCAGAATCGCTGTCAAGACCTGGCTGTTTTAGTAAGCCTCCGGGACCTGCAAGCACATGGATACCCTATTGGGTGATTAGCCATGCTTTATAAATCCAGATTGATTGATTGAGATATAGATTTCTATTATTAACTCAAATGGGGCGATATTTTATCAAACAATATTTAGGGCTAAATATGTATTTGATATGACGATCTGACAATGATATTGAGGTACTAAGTCATAAAGTGTTCACTGGAACCTCCATTCATACACTGCCCAGTTTCACAGCTGAAAACCTCGACCCTCAAAGAACCACCAGTAGTTAAAGGAATTATGGTGAAGCAGGAGAGACAAATCCATCCAATATATTAAGGTTGAATGCAACTTTACATAAAACACTCCTATGACAATTTCATATTCACAAAAGGCATATATTTCAAATGAAGTAGATCAAAGTATTACTCTGCAGTAGTGCTGTGACCTTATCCAACCAATTCAATTGGTCCCACTGAAAATCCAGCAGTTTGTCGATGGTACTACGGTTGAACAATTGGGAGAAGTCGTCATGTTCCCTTGACCTCAGATGAACCCTCTCTTTGCTACTAAACTTTCATGGGAAGCACCTATGAGAGGCATGGATATTTACCTTCCACCCCAAAGTGTTATCACCATTAGGTGTTGAACTGAACAATGCGGGGCAGAATCACTAACATGTTGCGTCATGGCAGTGCCACTTTTTTTGACGCAGTGCATATCACAAAATGTTAACAGAGATTTACAAAGCCTTGAAAGGGCCAATTTGATGCACCTTGTGTGGCTTTGTACCCAAAAAAATAATGAAAGCCAGCAAATAGGACTGACATGTGTTACCTTGCATCGGGGAGGTGCTCCATGGGTGGAGTGCATCCATTCATCCAGTCATGGATTTTAATACAATCCCTGATCTACTAAGTCAGTAAACCTGGGATTTTTCTAAAATGGTGTACCTCCCAGATCCAGACGCAACAAGAAGAAATATCATTATTTGTCCTTGTTACTTTTTTCTTGTGTAATGCCATTAAGGATTATTGTAAGCGCATGAAGGTAGCCGTTCCTGCACAAAAACAATCCTGCTAGTAAGACAGTCTGTCTATCACCATGGTGCAAGGGTCTCTCAATTGGGGCAAGACTGCCCAAAATGGGAAAATACAATAAGGGAGCAGAATTATCTTAGTAGATAAGGTACATTTCTGCTCTCTACTTTGCACGCAATGCAGCACAGCAACTTAGTTTGCTGCCCTGCGGTGCGTGAAACCTTGGTACATCTTGCCCAAAAGTTATTTATTTTATTTATTTTATTTATGTATTTGTATGGCGCTCAGCTACCCAACAAGGGTTTCCCGGCGCCTATGACATATGGATGGTCAAGGAAAATACTGGATTTATAGTTTAACACAGTTGTTTTTGAAACAACCAGGTTTTTACGTGTTTCCTGAATTTTATGTAGCTGTCCTCTTTCCGGATATGAAGGGGGAGTGAGTTCCATAGTACCGGTCCTCTAACAGAAAAGGATTTCCCACCAGATCTTTGTAGTTTGAAACGGGGGACGACAAAATTCGAGGCCGTTTGAGAGCGAAGACTTCTTTGTGGCAGGTAGGGAGAGGCTAAGGCTTGTAGGTAGGAGGGTGCCGTTTTGTTTTTGATTTTAAACATGTAGCTCAATGTTTTGAAGTTTATCCGATGTTCAACCCTGAGCCAGTGCAATTCGTTCAGATGTTTTGAAACGCTTTCGGACTTTTTAATCCTACACAGGAGTCTTGCAGCAGCGTTTTGAATTAGTTGGAGTCGCTTGATTACTGCTAAATTGGAACCAAGGTAGAGGACATTTCCGTAGTCAATACGTGAAGTTATTAAAGCGTTGACCACGGTTTTTTGCGTGTCTCGGGGCAGCATCCAGATGATTTTTTTTAGCCACTTGATTATGGTGAAACAGAGTCCCGTGACTTTGTTTGCCTACTGTTTCATAGACAGGGTATTGTCCAGGATGACCCCTAGGTTTCTTACCTGGGAGGCTGGCGGGGGAATGTTGCCCAGCTCAGGCGGCCAGTGGAGAGGGGTCCAGAGCTCCTTATTTCTTCCCAGTAGAAGAACCTCCATTTTGTCTCCATTTAGTTTCAACTGGTTGGTGGTCATCCAGTTGAAAATCTCTTGCAGGCCATGTTTCAGTAGGGAGGGGGCTAACGTGTTTGCTTCGGAAAGAGAAAAGATAATTTGTGAGTCGTCAGCGTAGGTCATCAAGGTCAGGCCAACGTGGTCGGCCAGGTCTGCCAGTGGTCTGAGGTAAAGATTAAAAAACAGTGGGCTTAGGATGGAGCCTTGTGGAACTCCATGTGGCAGGGGGAAGATGTCTGAACTAGCGATGTTGGATTTGATCTGGAAAGTTCTTCCGGATAGAAAGGACTTGATCCATTTTAGGGCATCGTTACGAATGCCGTTTTCCTCTAGGGTAGACAAGAGGGTTCTGTGTGATATGGTGTCAAACGCCGCACTCAAGTCTAGAAGAATGAGTGCGACTGTTTGACCTCCATCCAGGAGTTGGCGAATTTTTTCTGTCACACCTAGTAGAGCGGTCTCTGTGGAGTAGCCTGCTCTGAAGCCTGACTGGGAGGGGTGAAGAAGATTGTTGTCGTCAGAAAAAGAGGTGAGGGCGGAGTGAATGTGCCTTTTCATGAGCTTGGAAAAGGCAGGGAGCAGGGAGATAGGTCGGTAATTGGAGAGAACTGTGGGGTCGGATGACGGTTTCTTCAGTAGTGGGGTCACCACTGCGTGCCTCCAGCCGGAAGGAACAGTGGAGGTTTGAAGGGAAGCATTTAGGATAGCTGTTATGGCAGTCAGGGGTGTAGGTTCGAGCTGTTTTAAGACACTCACAGGGAGGGGGTCACAAGGGGAGCCTGATGTAATGGATTTTAGGGCAGATTGTAAGGAGTTGCTGGTTATTGGAGGCCAATTGTCCAAGGTGTTTATTTTGTCAGGTGCCAAGGGCAGGTCCTGGCGAGGGCAGATGCAAAGGGGTCTGGACGCAATATTTGTAATTATGTTTTCAATCTTGTCATTGAAAAATGTCGCAAGGTCCTGGCATTGTTTTTTAGTTAGGGGGTGGGCAGCAGCGGCTGTTTGGGCCCCAGCTAGATCCTTTACAGTGTTAAACAAAGTCCTGGCTTTGTTTGAAGCATTTTTGATGGAGTTTGCCACATATAAGGCACGTGCTTTTGCGCAGGAGGAGTGGTAGGCATTTCTCGCCTTATTGTAAGCGGTCTTTTTTGCCGGATCGTAGTCTTTGCGCCATTTTCTTTCAAGTGCTTTGCACTTGGATTTTCTTCTTTGAGAAGTTCATTGAACCATGGGGCCGGGGGGTGGTGGAACTTTTTATTTGCCGTTTGTAGGGGGAGGCACTGATTGACAGCGGATGCCAGCCACTGATTAGTGGCTACAGCAAAATTTTCCACATTTTGGTCCTGGTGAGGTATGCTAGTGGTTAGCGTTTGATTCAGTTTATTGACGTCTAGTCGCTTCCAGTTTCGCATGGGGTTTAAGGACTGGGTGGTATTTCTGGGGGGGGGAGTACAGAGTAGGTGAAAACTGATAAGGTAATGGTCTGACCAGCATATAGGGCTGGTTTGAGTCCATTTTAAATCCGGGAGATTTGAGATTACGGGGTCTAGTAAGTGTCCCGCCTTGTGCGTGGGACCGGAGTTGAGGAGTGATAGGTTTAAGGCATTTAGGTCATCTAGTAAACTGCTACACGCCAGAGTTAGGATTTTGTCTTAAGTTAAACTTTGTCTTAAGACAAAATCCTAACTTAAGACTACTAAATGCCTTCTGTGAATACCAAAAGTAGTAAGTTTAGGATTTTGCCTCAGATTAGTTCTGTGAATCGGCCCCAATGTGCTTTACTGTCTGCTCTGCAGTGACCCACCATTATACACTATGGGTAAGACTGCCTTAGTGTGCGGTTCCTCTCCTTTCTGGTCTACAAACACCAGATTCATACCAATGTACAGTGTAACCTGTCTGAAAATACCAATCCTGTAAAGTCCAAAGTCACGACTGTACAGCTTATGGGTCATCCAGGACTGTCATATTTCTCTGTCTCAGCTCCTGATCAGAGCCCAGGCCTGTTGTGAGCAATTAATCTTGATTAGGTCAGCTCCTCAGCAGGAAGGGGTGGGGTGGACTGCAGTGCATCAATCAGCCAGATGTTATCTTGTGCCTGGGAGAGGGCCAGCCAAAACCTGCTGAACAAAGAGAGGGAGCCCAAACTCTGGAGCCAAACCAGCAAGAGGGCTCATTTGATGTTTTACTGAGGCAGACCCTGCCAGTGATGTCAGCGAGGGGTGGAGGTGAGATACCCTGAGCTCATGTGACAAGTGAGGGGGGAGGATTGGCAGTTATATATCCTAGCCCTATGAAGGCAACATTTTGTTCCATGTTCAATTCAGACTGTGAATCTCTGTCCTTCAATCTGAGCCTAACCCACCATCATACGTTATAAGGCATATTGTTGTACAAACCACCTGGAAATAGAAGTTCTTTTATCAAAACAATTGGCAACCTGTTGGAAGAAGCAATCTGTACAGATACCTATGCCATTGTGGGGATTTTAATTTTTATCTGGAGCAGGGCTTTAAGTGGGATGAAAAAATTGGGGGGTCTCTCAAAGGGGCGTGGCCAGTGTAATTAGGGGCGTGGCTTTAATTCACTTACGCAAAAAATCTTAGCATAGTGTGCCGCCCGACTTGTAATTTGCTGTTTCCGTCATTGCATCCAGATATTTGATACAAGTAACATCATACCTACAATAATTAAGTAATATTGGCTTTGTCAATGGTTATTACTTGCAGAAGATAAATAAGCTGCAACTATAACTTGTATATAATATTGACAAAGCTTCCAATTAAATCCTTGGTGACCCCACCACAATGTTGCTGTTCCTGAGTTTCAAAAAGAGAAAGGAAATCCAGAAAGAAAATGACTCTTAAAGGATTTCCCTTCCCCCACAACGCTCCCCTGGCATGACGTCATGCTGTAACTTCTCTACTCCTGAGAAGTGAGCAGTGTGAGCAGCGCACATCCATGTGCCTGGTGCTGTCTCGAAACGGGTCTCTATCAGGCTTTGTTTTGCGCCCTGGCACTTTTTTTCCAGACTGCAGTGACAGCAAACAGCGGTCATTGCAGTCCGTGAAAAAAAACGGGCTGCCTGTGTCAGGTTTCAAAACAGAGCCCGATAGAGACCCGTTTCGAGGCCCCCAGAAAAAAACTGCTGGTGCTCAGACCCCTTGAGACCCGGCCCACTTAAAGCCCTGATTTGGAGGCTATAAATGATCCAGGTACAGCGACCTTACAGATATTATGAAAGGCGCTACAATGTGTGACCGCCCCCACCCATAAGGCGGGACACACCCTTGATGGTATATTTACTAATCACCCAGGGCTCAATTTTACTGGGGTGCTGCCACTGGTCTGAACAGACCATGCGGCTGTCCAGTTTGAACTAAAACTCGAGAATCATCTCAATGGGGGCAGTTGCCCCAAGAAACAGATTGAATTCCGAGCCTGGAATAAAGTAAATAGGAAGGAATTACAGGAACTCCTCACATCTTTGGCAGGTTTTATCTCCATAAAACCAGAGGAAGCTACTTTGACATATACTGAATGGTTGAAAAATGCATGTAGGAAATTAGCTCCAGTAAAAACCATTTTTCTGAAAAGATCATTCCCATCCGCCCCGTAGTTTACGGAAGAATTGAGAAACCACAAACTTAAATGCAAGCGTCTTGAATGCAGCTGGCGGAGAGATTATAGAGATGCCGATAAGGAGATGTATAAAAAGAGCCTCCAAAGTTACAAAGAGCATCTGTTTACGTCTAATCAAAAATATTTTGTTAACAAAATTGATCTGGCTAGAAGTTCATCAAAAGAACTTTTTAGAACCATTTAGAGTCTGGCACTACCACATCCAGATAAAGTCCATTCTAGTCAGGAACTCTACGAAGATCAAACAAAGTTTAGTTTTTTTTAGCGTTCAATGATCCCAGAAAGGCTGGTGGGTTTAAAGCTAGGGAGGTTTTGAATCCACCCTCTCTACTTTATCCTTCATTGGATGAGTTTACATCACTATCAGTGGAAACTATTCACAACTTGCTTTTGGCAACTAGATCAGGCTCATCGGATGACCCCTGCCCAGTGGCAGTGTCTCGGCTTGCCGCATGGCCGATTTCATGTGCTCTCACATCAATCTTGAATATGATGTTGGAAACCGGTCAATATCCTAAACCTTGGAAGGTGGCCTCAGTCCTGCCCCTCTTGAAAAAGTCCAATCTGGATCCTAAAGATCCAAATAGTTTCTGCCCTGTATCGGCCCTTAATACACAGCTCAGTGCTTTCCTCCGAGAGACGAATGCTTTGGATCCCACTCAACATGGCTTTAGAGAGGGACACAGCACTGAATCAGCCCTCATTAAGGCAACTGAGGAAATTAGGAAAGCTGTAGACCGGGGTGGTAAAGCGGCTTTGGTCTTACTGGATTTGTCCGCGGCCTTTGATATGGTCCATCACGATCTCCTGATGGACCATTTAAGGGCCTGTGGGATACAGAACAGAGCGTGGAAACTCCTTAATATGTTTCTCTTGGATCGAGTTCAGGTGGTGTCTCTGGGTGACTACCAATCCAAACCATTGGTGCTGCCTTGCGGAGTCCCACAGGGGTCTTCGCTTAGTCTAACGTTGTTTAATGTATACGTTTCCTCACTAGCCCCACTTATTAGTGCTTTTGAGTTTGATCTTATATCGTATGCTGACGACACCCGAATTGTGGTGTCCCTGCTACCCGGGCAGGATGTTGGGAAGTAGAAGCGCTTCCAGGATTGCATTGAAGCAGTAGGCAATTGGATGGGGGACAACTGTTTAAAACTTAACTCTGACAAAACAGAAGTAATTTTATTTGGTAATGACCATAATTTCTGGACCCTTATTAGTGGCGGTCATCGATGGGTTCCCTTCCTGTATCTACGAAGACGGTGAAGAACCTAGGTGTAATTGTTGATGACAAACACAACTTCGGAGACCAAATAAATGCAGTTTCATCTAAAACTGCATTTGTCCTTAAAACAATAAAAACAATCTGCCTTTTCTGCGGTTGGGCAGTCGACAGACGGTGGTTACGGCTCTGGTCCTATCGAAGCTTGATTATTGTAACAGCTTGTATTTAAACATCCAGGAACGCTTTATGAATAAGCTCCAAATGCTGCAGAATGCTGTAGCTAGGCTTCTCACTGGCATGCCAAAGTTTGCTTCAAATTCTGGAGGAATAAAAAAACGTCACTGGCTCCCAGTGAGAAATAGAGTTCGTTTCAAGGCGTTGTGTGCGGTTTATAAAGCTTTACATGGTACTGGACCTGAATTTTTGATGAAACAATTCACATGGTACACACCGATAAGGAATATTCGCTCTTCTGGGGCCAAGCTGACTACAGTGCCAGCCATCAAAAAAGCCACTTGGGGAGGTCGAATCTTGTACTTGGGGCAGCGAAGGCTTGGAACGACCTCCCTGAATATCTCAAACATTCCACTGATTTGACATCTTTCAGGAAGAGTCCGAAAACATGTCTTTTTGACAAATAGCTCAGTTGAGTTATGACACATTCTTTCTCCCATCACGTCTGCTGCTTTTAGGTTTGGAAAGGTAACTAGCACCAGGACACCCCCGGGTAATAATGCGCTATATAAGCTACCATAACATAAGTTATAACATAACATAACATAACTCCTGGGTGACACCATCCTAAACTATCCCAGAAGGCTGCTTAGGGATGTTGGGACAGAGGCAGAGAGGTGATATGTCATATCACGATAGGCCAGAGGTGCATCCCTGCAGGAAATTCCTCCCCCTACATAAAAGGTCTTGCACAGGGACAGAGCTCTCTTGGATGTGCTTTTCTGCTGAACACTGGGATTGGAGGCTGACGCTATGAAGGATCGGAAAGAAGACCCCCTTGACCGTCATCTGAAATAAGGACACTGCTTCTGATTGACACCAGGGCCCTTATTTATGAGGCCTTGCGTCAGTTTTGCGCCGCCGGTGCGTCACTTTTTGTGACGCACCAGCGGCGTACAAAATGCGCCTTGTTGCGCCATATTTAAAAAGTGACGCATCTAGGTAGATGCGTCACTTTTTAAACCCCTGCACCACATTATACCTGCGTCAGGTATAATGTATGCAGAGGGGGCGTTCCCCCGCAAATAGCCTCGTAATAGTGACGCAGTGAAATCTATGAGATTTCACTGCGTCACTTTTAGGATGCTGTTGCGTCAAAATCTTGCACCTGCCTCACAGCAGGCATAAGACTGACGCAAGCCCTTTCACATGGGGCTTACCCCATGTGAAAGGACGCATTGCTGGAGTTGCGTCACTTTTGTGACACACTCCACCAATGCGTCACTTTTGCGCTTACAGATACGTCATAAATACTGACGTATCTGTAAGTCCTTGCGACATGATGCGTCATACAATAAATATGACGCATCATTGGTGTCGCAAGGAGTGCGCAGTGAAAAGTGACGCATCGCTGTTTTCACGCAGTGATGCGTCACTTTTCATAAATGAGGCCCCAGGGCTATTGGAACACTACCCCAGGACCAGGGATGCTGGTCCCCTTGCGCCTCTGAGGACTAGTTGGGGGGAAGACTCTGCTTCTGCTATGAAAGGTAGAAGCTTAGAGGAAGAGCAAAACAAAAGGGTGGCTCAGGGAGCCAGTGAAACCAGCTCTCTGCAACGTTTGTTGGCTTGGAGGACAGGAGGCCTGAAAAAAGTGCGCCTAAAGCAAAATGAAAACTGTCAAAAGCAGCCTAAGGGGGATGGTTATAGCTGTTCGACATAAGGCAAACTTTGACCCTGTTGCCAAACTAGCAATGAAGCACGTTGGGCTCTGTCTCTGTAATTTGAGGTGACTCTGTGGTGGGCCAGGGCCTGGGGGCTGCCCCAAAGATGAAGAAATTGCTGGGGTAGCACAATCAAGCTCCTGGGCGATATTGTGGAGGGGCCCAGGACCCCGTCTCTGAGTCCTGCAATGAGGGAAGATGAAGGTGTGCTGTCGTGTTCCCCCTCTAAAGCAAAAGTGTGCCCATGACCCCATCCCTGGGCCCAGAGAAAATTAACATGGAAGGAAGCGTTGTTGCGCCCCTCCACCTGGTTGAGGAGGAAGGGGTCCCAAGACCCCATCCCTGAGCCCGAAAATGCAGGAGATCAGCATGCGCTGCACCACCTTGCAAGCAGCAGCAGGCTACACAGAAGACTCTCACTGGCTCCTGCAGTCGCACAAAGGAGTGCTGCCACATGCAGGGAGTCAGCTCCTAGGCTGGTGCTTTTTGCTCTTCAGCTTGGAGTGATGCGCCCTCTGGGGCAACGAATATAGCTGCAGTTCTTGTGGCCTAAAGAGTTCTAATGTTGGATTAACACCCTCTGGGGGTGAACATTGGTAATTGCACCTTTGTGTAGTCATAAATGTGATGTATGTAATTGCATGATACTATAATCATTATCAATATGGTGCACTCTAGGGGATAGGTTTATTTTGTTATTTACACTAGTCTGGCTCAATACTCAGATCACCAAGACCTGCAAAGACATTTAGTCTTGAATGCTTTATTTAAATAACAAAAATGACAGCCACTCGTGATCAATGTTGCATGCTGCATTGCCAGAATTAAGTGCCCTCAGTCAAGGTTATATATAATGATTGCATTTGCTTCTATGATGAACTGCTTGTTTAGATAATGGGGTTATTAGCCACTCTCTTTGGTGTCAGTATAAAGTAGTCTTACTCCAAGTTATGCTCAATCCTGGCAGTTAAGGATAGTATGTTGTTTTTGACATGTGATTTGTTGGTCTAACTCTCCCTTTGGGAGGGGCAAGAATGATTACGCAATGTCATCCAAAAGTATTTCCATCAGCTTGAATATATTTGTAAATCACTGCATAGCATCCAGTAGTGTGTGTGTGTAATGTATGTACTTTTTGCTTCTTCAAATGAAAAAATTAAGACTGGACAATCATTTATTGAGTGTTTTTATTCTGTAGTGGTGACTGGTCACTGCTAGCCCACACCACCTCCCCTAAGGAGGCCTTGGACTGCTGTGCAACTCTACCCTATGATAGTCAAGTTCTAAACTGAGGTGTTTGATCTTCAGTGCATGACAAATGTAGACCCATTACTTGTGGAAGCCACACAACTAATGGCACAATTTCTAACTTTGGTAGCAGCAGTGGGATGTATAGTATTCCATTCTGGTAAGCACTGATAGCAGTTGATATGTCCAGTTTTGCCACACATTACCTATGCATTAATGAGCAAATATTAGAACACAGGACTCTGAGAAGGGTTCAAAGGTTTGGTAATGTGAACTAAAGGTACTAGAAAGGAAAGCCCCTGCACACACATATGCCATTTGAAGAAATTGCAATCATTACGACCACATCTAGTATGTACATTCCATTTAAGAATTGTTATTTGCTCCAATTTACAATTCCTTAAATGGAATCTTTTTTCATGAGGGCTCTAATGCTTAAATACGGAATATGTAAGATATCATGGTTGGTATGTTTATGTTCCTACAGTGACTAGCCCTCAGAAAATATTTTCACTAAATTGTGCTGTGACATAGACCATAAGAACATTTAAAGCTTAATTAACATATAATGTTTGTAACTTTAGCCTTGAAGCAGCTATAGCATGTATTCAGCTACTATTTTGAATGTTATTAAAAATTCAACCCTATGGTGAAGTGGGTATTTTATACAGGAAGAGTAACTTTTAGAAAGTTGTACTTGTCCTCTCAGCAGTTCTTCTAGCCTAATTATCAATAGCCTGCCTGCAGCTGGACCTGTCAGTGCTTCCCTATAATGAGGTGTGTAAAAAGACTGCTCCCAGAACAGTGACAATGACTTGGGCCTTGCAGAATGAACTGGGTGAGGTTTGTGATATAGCTTAACCCCAAAACAGCCAATGAGGGAGAAGCAGGAACTTCCCTTAATTGAAAATGACCTGGGGATGCCTATGTGTTCATAGCTTAGTGAAAAGGAAAGCCCAGAGAGGAGGAATTGTTTGATCTCCATATACACTTTAACCCTAATAGCTCCAATCTCAGTGGGGGAGAGAGCTGATACCAGAAGAAATGTGCAGTGATTAAGTGGGTATGGACTGGTCTTTACCCTATGCAAACACCTGCTTGTGCCCCAAGCTTCCTCCTTGGGCAGAAGGTTTTGCCATGCTGGATTTAACTGAGAATGGTGCACTGCAGGGGCTCTCTAACCAGGTGTCCAGGAACCTGTCTGGTGCTGGGAGGCTGCATACAGCCAATCTGTGGCCATACCAGGGTTGGTCCAGGGAAGACATGGCTTGGCAGTTCGGGCAGGACTGTTCCCATGAGGCACAGGGTCAAGACTGATTTGCATATGGCCATGTCTGAACTGGGGTGGCGTGGCTTGGTGAGCAAAATAACGATGGATTAAACCCAGAACTGTGACTGGGGGTTAATGTTTTGCCAATGTGCAACATTCCATCCATCATCTTGTGTGTTTTGCTGTTCGCCCTAGTAGGATGGGTATGACTAGATGTGGGTCCCATGCTCACTACACCACTGGAGTCAAGCTATCCTGGCTGAAGATGGCTGATAGTCAGAAACCGGTACTAGGATGCTTGATTACGGTCCAGGGAAGACATGTCTTGCCAGTTCAGGCTGGACTGTACCGATGAGGCACAGGGTCAAGACTGATTTGCATATGGCCATGTCTGAACTGGGGTGGGGTGGTGAGCAAAATAACGATGGATTAAACCTGGATCAGTGACTGGGGGTGAATGTTTTGCCAATGTGCAACATTCCATCCATCATCTTGTGTTTTTTGCTGTTTGCCCTAGATGGGAAGGGTATGTCCAGACGTTGGTACCGTGCTCACTATGCCACTGGAGTGAAGCTATCCTGGCTGATGACGGCTGATAGCCAGAAACCAGTCCTAGGATGCTTGATTCCGGTCCAGGGAAGACATGGTTTGGCTGTTCAGGCTGGAATGTTCTCATGAGGCACAGGGTCAAGACTGAGTTGCATATGGCCATGTCTGAACTGGGGTGGTGTGGTAAGCAAAATAATGATGGATTAAACCCAGATCTGTGACTGGGGGTTAATGTTTTGCCAATGTGCAACATTCCATCCATCATCTTGTGTGTTTTGCTGTTCGCCCTTTGTAGGATGGGTATGACTAGATGTGGGTCCCATGCTCACTACACCACTGGAGTCAAGCTATCCTGGTTGATGATGGCTGATAGTCAGAAACCGGTCTTAGGATGCTTGATTCCGGTCCAGGGAAGACATGGCTTGGCAGTTCGGGCTGGACTGTTCCCATGAGGCACAGATTCAAGACTGAATTGCATATGGCCATGTCTGAACTGGGGTGACTTGGTGAGCAAAATAACTATGGATTAAACCCAGATCTGTGACTGGGGGTGAATGTTTTGTCAATGTGCAACATTCTGTCCATCATCTAGTGTGTTTTGCTGTTCGCCCTATGTGGGAAGGGTACGACCAGACATGGGTCCCGTGCGCACTACACCACTGGAGTCAAGCTATCCTGGCTGATGACGGCTGATAGCCAGAAACCGGTCCTAGGATGCTTGATTCCAGTCCAGGGAAGACATGACTTAGCAGTTCGGGCTGGACTGTACCCATAAGGCACAGGGTCAAGACTGATTTTCACATGGCCATGTCTGAACTGGGGTGGGGTAGTGAGCAAAATAAGGATGGATCAAACCCACATCTGTGACTGGGGATTAATGTTTTGCCAATATGCAAATTCCGTCGATCATCTTGTGTGTTTTGCAGTTCGCCCTATATGGGATGGGTATGACTAGATGTGGGTCCCATGCTCACTACACCACTGGAGTCATGCTGATAGTCAGAAACCGGTCCTAGGATGTTTGATTCCGGTCCAGGGAAGACATGGCTTGGTAGTTCGGGCTGGAATGTTCCCATGAGGGACAGGGTCAAGACTGAAGTGCATATGGCCATGCCTGAACTGGGGTGGCGTGGTGAGCAAAATAACGATGGATTAAACCCAGATCTGTCACTGGGGGTGAATGTTTTTCCAATGTGCAACATTCCGTCCATCATCTTGTGTGTTTTGCTGTTAGCCCTATGTGGGAAGGTTAAGCCCAGACTTGGGTCCTGTTCTCACTATGCCACTGGAGTCAAGCTATCCTGGCTGATGATGGCTGATAGTCAGAAACCAGTACTAGGATGCTTGATTCCGGTCCAGGGAAGACATGGCTTGGTAGTTCAGGCTGCACTGTTCCCATGAGGCACAGGGACAAGACTGAAGTGCATATGGCCATGCCTGAACTGGGGTGGCGTGGTGAGCAAAATAACGATGGATTAAACCCAGATCTGTCACTGGGGGTGAATGTTTTTCCAATGTGCAACATTCCGTCCATCATCTTGTGTGTTTTGCTGTTAGCCCTATGTGGGAAGGTTAAGCCCAGACTTGGGTCCTGTTCTCACTATGCCACTGGAGTCAAGCTATCCTGGCTGATGATGGCTGATAGTCAGAAACCAGTACTAGGATGCTTGATTCCGGTCCAGGGAAGACATGGCTTGGTAGTTCAGGCTGCACTGTTCCCATGAGGCACAGGGACAAGACTGATGTGCATATGGCCATGTCGGAACTGGGTTGGTGTGGTGAGTAAAATAACCATGTATTAAACCCAGATCTGTGACTGGGGGTGAATGTTTTGCCAATGTGCAACAATCCGTCCGACATCTTGTGTGTTTTGCTGCTCGCCCTATGTGGGAAGGGTATGCCCTGACTTGGGACCAGTTCTCACCACGCTACTGGAGTCAAGCTACCCTGGCTGATGACAGCTGATAGCCAGAAACTGCTCCTAGGATGCTTGATTCCGGTCCAGGGAAGACATGTCTTGATATTTCGGGATGGACTGTTCCAAAGAGGCGCTAGGTCAAGACTGATTTGCATATGGCCATGTCTGAACTTTGGTGGTGTGGTGAGCAAAATAACGATGGATTAAACCCAGATCTGTGACTGGGGGTTAATGTTTTGCCAATGTGCAACATTCTGTCCATCATCTTGTGTGTTTTTCTGTTCGCCCCATGTGGGAAGGGTATGCCTAGATGTGGGTCGTGTTCTCACTACACCACTGGAGTCAAGTTATCCTGGCTGATCATGGCTGAAAGTCAGAAACCGGTACTAGGATGCTTGATTCCGGTCCAGGGAAGACATGGCTCTCTAGTTTGGGCTGGACTGTACAGATGAGGCACAGGGTCAAGACTGATTTGCATATGGCCATGTCTGAACTGGGGTGGGGTGGTGAGCAAAATAACGATGGATTAAACCTGGATCAGTGACTGGGGGTGAATGTTTTGCCAATGTGCAACATTCCATTCATCATCTTGTGTTTTTTGCTGTTTGCCCTACGTGGGAAGGGTATGTCCAGACGTTGGTACCGTGCTCACTACGCCACTGGAGTGAAGCTATCCTGGCTGATGACGGCTGATAGCCAGAAACCAGTCCTAGGATGCTTAATTATGGTCCAGGGAAGACATGGTTTGGCAGTTCAGGCTGGAATGTTCTCATGAGGCACAGGGTCAAGAGTGAGTTGCATATGGCCATGTCTGAACTGGGGTGGTGTGGTAAGCAAAATAATGATGGATTAAACCCAGATCTGTGACTGGGGGTTAATGTTTCGCCAATGTGCAACATTCCATCCATCATCTTGTGTGTTTTTCTGTTCGCCCTATGTAGGATGGGTATGACTAGATGTGGGTCCCATGCTCACTACACCACTGGAGTCAAGCTATCCTGGCTGATGATGGCTGATAGTCAGAAACCGGTCCTAGGATGCTTGATTCCGGTCCAGGAAAGACATGACTTGGCAGTTCGGGCTGGACTGTTACCATGAGGCACAGGGTCAAGACTGATTTGCATATGGCCATGTCTGAACTGGGGTGGCGTGGTGAGCAAAATAACAATGAATTAAACCCAGATCTGTGACTGGGGGTAAATGTTTTGCCAATGTGCAACATTCTGTCCATCATCTAGTGTGTTTTGCTGTTCGCCCTATGTGGGAAGGGTACCACCAGACATGGGTTCCCTGCGCACTACACCACTGGAGTCAAGCTATCCTGGCTGATGACGGCTGATAGCCAGAAACCGGTCCTAGGATGCTTGATTCCAGTCCAGGGAAGACATGACTTAGCAGTTCGGGCTGGACTGTACCCATAAGGCACAGGGTCAAGACTGATTTTCACATGGCCATGTCTGAACTGGGGTGGCGTGGTGAGCAAAATAAGTATGGATTAAACCCACATCTGTGACTGGGGATGAATGTTTTGCCAATATGCAACATTCCTTCCATCATCTTGTGTATTTTGCTGTTCGCCCTATGTGGGATGGGTATGACTAGATGTGGGTCCCATGCTCACTACACCACTGGAGTCAAGCTATCCTGGCTGATGATGGCTGATAGTCAGAAACCGGTCCTAGGATGTTTGATTCTGGTCCAGGGAAGACATGGCTTGGTAGTTCGGGCTTGAATGTTCCCATGAGGGACTGGGTCAAGACTGATTTGCATACGGCCATGCCTGAACAGGGGTGGCGTGGTGAGCAAAATAACGATGGATTAAACCCAGATCTGTCACTGGGGGTGAATGTTTTTCCAATGTGCAACATTCTGTCCATCATCTTGTGTGTTTTTCTGTTAGCCCTATGTGGGAAGGTTAAGCCCAGACTTGGGTCCTGTTCTCACTACGCCACTGGAGTCCAGCTATCCTGGCTGTTGATGTCTGATAGTCAGAACCCGGTCCTAGGATACTTGATTCCGGTCCAGGGAAGACATGGCTTGGCAGTTCAGTCTGGACTGTTCCCATGAGGCACAGGGTCAAGACTGATTTACATATGGCCATGTCTGAACTGGGTTGGTGTGGTGAGTAAAATAACCATGGATTAAACCCAGATCTGTGACTGGGGGTGAATGTTTTGCCAATGTGCAACATTCCGTCCAACATCTTGTGTGTTTTGCTGTTCGCCCTATGTGGGAAGGGTATGCCCGGACTTGGGACCAGTTCTCACCATGCTACTGGAGTCAAGCTACCCTGGCTGATGACAGCTGATATTCAGAAACCGCTCCTAGGATGCTTGATTCCGGTCCAGGGAAGACATGTCTTGACATTTCGGGCTGGACTGTTCCCAAGAGGCGCTGGGTCAAGACTGATTTGCATATGGCCATGTCTGAACAGGGGTGGTGTGGTGAGCAAAATAATGATGGATTAAACCCAGATCTGTGACTGGGGGTGAATGTTTTGCAATGTGCAACATTCCGTCCATCATCTTGTGTGTTTTGCTGTTAGCCCTATGTGGGAAGGTTAAGCCCAGACTTGGGTCCTGTTCTCACTACGTCACTGGGGTCAAGCTATCCTGGCTGATGATGGCTGATAGTCAGAAACCAGTACTAGGATGCTTGATTCCGGTCCAGGGAAGACATGGCTTGGCAGTTCGGGCTGGACTGTTCCCGTGAGGCACAGGGTCAAGACTGATTTGCATATTGCCATGTCTGAAATGGGGTGGCGTGGTGAGCAAAATAACGATGGATTAAACCCAGATCTGTGACTGGGGGTGAATGTTTTGCCAATGTGCAACATTCCATCCATCATCTTGTGTGTTTTGCTGTTCGCCCTATGTGGGAAGGGTACGACCAGACATGGGTTCCGTGCTCACCACACCACTGGAGTCAAGCTACCCTGGCTGATGACAGCTGATAGCCAAATATCAGTCCTAGGATGCTTGATTCCGGTCCAGGGAAGACATGTCTTGACAGTTCAGGCTGGACTGTTCCCATGAGGCACTGGGTCAAGATTGATTTGTATATGGCCATGTCTGAACTGGGGTGGCGTGGTGAGCAAAATAACCATGGATTAAACCCAGATCTGTGACTGGGGGTTAATGTTTTGCCAATGTGCAACATTCCGTCCATCATCTCGTGTGTTTTGCTGTCCACCCTATGTGGGAAGGGTATGCCTAGATGTGGGTCCTGTGCTCACTACACCACTGGAGTCAAGCTATCCTGGATGATGATGACTGATAGTCAGAAACCGGTACTAGGATGCTTGATTCCGGTCCGGGGAAGACATGGCGTGCCAGTTCGGGCTGGACTGTTCCGATGAGGCACAGGGTCAAGACTGATTTGCATATGGCCAAGTGTGAACTGGGGTGGCGTGGTGTGCAAAATAACGATGGATTAAACCCAGATCTGTGACTGGGGGTGAATGTTTTGCCAATGTGCAACATTCCGTCCATCATCTTGTGTGTTTTGCTGTTAGCCCTATGTGGGAAGGTTATGCTTAGACATGGGTCCTGAGCTCACTACGCCACTGGAGTCAAGCTATCCTGGCTGATGATAGCTGATAGCCAGGAACCGTTCCTAGGATGCTTGATTTCGGTCCAGGGAAGACATGACTTGGCAGTTTGGGCTGGACTGTTCCCATGAGGCACTGGGTCAAGACTGATTTGCATATGGCCATGTCTGAACTGGGGTGGCGTGGTGAGCAAAATAACGAAGGATTAAACCCAGATCTGTGACTGGGGGCAAATGTTTTGCCAATGTGCAACATTCTGTCCATCATCTTGTGTGTTTTGCTGTTCGCCCTAAGAGGAAGGCGATGCCCAGATGTGGGTCCCATGCTCACTATGCCACTGGAGTCCAGCTATCCTGACTGATGACGACTGATGGCCTGAAACCAGTCCTAGGATGCTTTATTCAGGTCCAGGGAAGACATGGCTTGGCAGTTCCGGCTGGACTGTTCCCATGAGGCACAGGGTCAAGACATGAGTTGCATATGGCCATGTCTGAACTGGGGTGGCGTGGTGAGCAAAATAATGATGGATTAAACCCAGATCTGTGACTGGGGGTGAATGTTTTGCCAATGTGCAACATTCCATCCATCATATTGTGTGTTTTGCTGTTCGCCCTATGTGAGAAGGGTATGCCCAGACGTGGGTCCAGTGCTCACCACACCACTGGAGTCAAGCTACCCTGGCTGATGACCCCCCAGTCACAGATATGGGTTTAATCCATCATTATTTTGCTTACCATGCCACCCCAATTCAGACATGACCATATGCAAATCAGTTTTGACCTTGTGCCTCATGGGAACAGTCCAGCCCGAACTGCCAAGACATGTCTTCCCTGGACCAGAATCAAGCATCCTAGGACTGGTTTCTGGCTATCAGCCGTATTCAGCCAGGATAGCTTGACTCCAGTTGCGTAGTGAGCACGGGACTCACGTCTGGGCATAGCTTTCCCACAAAGGGCGAACCGCAAAACACTTAAGATGATAGACGGAATGTTGCACATTGGCAAAACAATCACCCCCAGTCACAGATCAGATACCCTTCCCACATAGGGCGGACAGCAAAACACACAAGATGATGGACTGAATGTGGCAAATTGCCAAAAACATTCACCCCAGTCACAGATATGGGTTTAATCCATCATTATTTTGCTCACCACGCCACCCCAGTTCAGACATGGCCATATGCAAATCAGTCTTGACCCTGTACCTCATGAGAACAGTCCAGCTTGAACTGCCAAGCCATGTTTTCCCTGGACCGGAAACAAGCCTCCTAAGACCGGTTTCTGGCTATCAGCCTTCATCAGCCAGGATAGCTTGACTCCAGTGGTGTGGTTAGCACGGGAACCACGTCTGGGCATACTCTTCCCACATAGGGCAAACAGCAAAACACACAAGATGATGGACTCAATGTTGCACATTGGCAAAACCTTCACCCCAGTCACAGATATGGGTTTAATCCATCGCTATTTTGCTCACCATGCCACCCCAGTTCAGACATGGACATATGCAAATCAGTCTTGACCCAGTGCCTCATGGGAACAGTCCAGCCCGAACTGTCAAGACATGTCTTCTCTGGACCGGAATCAAGCATCCTATGACCGGTTTCTGGCTATCAGCTGTCATCAGCCAGGGTAGCTTGACTACAGTAGAGTGGTGAGCACTGGACCCAAGTCTGGGCATACACTTCCCACATAGGGCGAACAGCAAAACACACAAGATGACGGATGGAATGTTGCACATTGGCAAAACATTCACCCCCCAGTCACAGATCTGGGTTTAATCCATCATTATTTTGCTCACCACCCCACCCCAGTTCAGACATGGCCATATGCAACTCATGTCTTGACCCTGTGCCTCATGGGAACAGTCCAGCCTGAACTGCCAAGCCATGTTTTCCATGGACCGGAATCAAGCATCCAAGGACCAGTTTCTGGCTATCAGCCATCATCAGCCAGGATAGCTTGACTCCAGTGGCGTGGTGAGCACGGGACCCACTTCTGGGCATACCCTGCCCACATAGGGCGAACAGCAAAACACACAAGATGATGGACAGAATGATGCATATTGGCAAAACATTCACCCCCAGTCACAGATCTGGGTTTAATCCATCTTTATTTGCTCACCACGCCACCCCAGTTCAGACATGGCCATATGCAAATCAATCTTGACCCAGTGCCTCATGGGAACAGTCCAGCCCAAAACTGCCAAGTCATGTCTTCCCTGGACCGGAATCAAGCATCCTAGGACCGATTTTTGGCTATCAGCTGTCATCAGCCAGGGTAGCTTGACTCCAGTGGTGTGGTGAGCACTGGACCCACGTCTGGGCATACCCTTCTCACATAGGGCGAACAGCAAAACACACAATATGATGGATGGAATGTTGCACATTGGCAAAACATTCACCCCCAGTCACAGATCTGGGTTTAATCCATCATTATTTTGCTCACCACGCCACCCCAGTTCAGACATGGCCATATGCAACTCATGTCTTGACCCTGTGCCTCATGGGAACAGTCCAGCCTGAACTGCCAAGCCATGTCTTCCCTGGACCTGAATAAAGCATCCTAGGACTGGTTTCAGGCCATCAGTCGTCATCAGCCAGGATAGCTGGACTCCAGTGGCATAGTGAGCATGGGACCCACATCTGGGCATCGCCTTCCTCTTAGGGCGAACAGCAAAACACACAAGATGATGGACAGAATGTTGCACATTGGCAAAACATTTGCCCCCAGTCACAGATCTGGGTTTAATCCTTCGTTATTTTGCTCACCACGCCACCCCAGTTCAGACATGGCCATATGCAAATCAGTCTTGACCCAGTGCCTCATGGGAACAGTCCAGCCCAAACTGCCAAGTCATGTCTTCCCTGGACCGAAATCAAGCATCCTAGGAATGGTTCCTGGCTATCAGCTATCATCAGCCAGGATAGCTTGACTCCAGTGGCGTAGTGAGCTCAGGACCCATGTCTAAGCATAACCTTCCCACATAGGGCTACCAGCAAAACACACAAGATGATGGACGGAATGTTGCACATTGGCAAAACATTCGCCCCCAGTCACAGATCTGGGTTTAATCCATCGTTATTTTGCACACCACGCCACCCCAGTTCACACTTGGCCATATGCAAATCAGTCTTGACCCTGTGCCTCATCGGAACAGTGGGGCACAGGGTCAAGACTGAACTGGGGGTGAATGTTTTGCCAATGTCCAACATTCTGTCCATCATGTTGTGTGTTTTGCTGTTCGCCCTATGTGGGAAGGGTTTGCCCAGAAGTGGGTCCCTTGCTCTCTACGCCGCTGGAGTCAAGCTATCCTGGCTGATGACAGCTGATAGCCAAAAACCGGTCCTAGGATGCTTGATTCCGGTCCTGGGAAGACATGTCTTGACAGTTCGGGCTGGACTTTTCCCATGAGGCACTGGGTCAAGATTGATTTGCATATGACCATGTCTGAACTGGGGTGGCGTGGTGAGCAAATAAAGATGGATTAAACCCAGATCTGTGACTGGGGGTGAATGTTTTGCCAATGTGCAACATTCTGTCCATCATCTTGTGTGTCTTGCTGTTCGCCCTATGTGGGAAGGGTATGCCCAGAAGTGGGTCCCGTGCTCACTACGCGGCTGGAGTGAAGCTATCCTGGCTGATGATGGCGGATAGCCAGAAACCGGTCCTTGGATGCTTGATTCCGGTCCATGGAAGACATGGCTTGGCAGTTCAGGCTGGACTGTTCCCATGAGGCACAGGGTCAAGACATGAGTTGCATATGGCCATGTCTGAACTGGGGTGGCGTGGTGAGCAAAATGATGATGGATTAAACCCAGATCTGTGACTGGGGGGTGAATGTTTTGCCAATGTGCAACATTCCATCCATCATCTTGTGTGTTTTGCTGTTCGTCTTTGTGGGATGGGTATGACTAGATGTGGGTCTAATGCTCACTACACCACTGGAGTCAAGCTATCCTGGCTGATGATGGCTGATAGTTAGAAACCAGTCCTAGGATGCTTGATTACGGTCCAGGGAAGACATGGCTTGGCAGTTCGGCCTGGACTGTTCCCATGAGGCACAGTGTCAAGACTGATTTGCATATGGCCATGTCTGAACTGGGGTGGCGTGGTGAGCAAAATAACGATGGATTAAACCCAGATCTGTGACTGGGGGTGAATGTTTTGCCAATGTGCAACATTCCGTCCATCATCTTGTGTGTTTTGCTGTTCGTCTTTGTGGGATGGGTATGACTAGATGTGGGTCTAATGCTCACTACACCACTGGAGTCAAGCTATCCTGGCTGATGATGGCTGATAGTTAGAAACCGGTCCTAGGATGCTTGATTACGGTCCAGGGAAGACATTGCTTGGCAGTTCGGCCTGGACTGTTCCCATGAGGCACAGTGTCAAGACTGATTTGCATATGGCCATGTCTGAACTGGGGTGGCGTGGTGAGCAAAATAACGATGGATTAAACCCAGATCTGTGACTGGGGGTGAATGTTTTGCCAATGTGCAACATTCCGTCCATCATCTTGTGTGTTTTGCTGTTAGCCCTATGTGGGAAGGTTAAGCCCAAACGTGGGTTTTGTGCTCACTACGCCACTGGAGTCAAGCAATCCTGGCTGATGACGGTTGATAGCCAGAAACCGGTCCTAGGATAGTTGATTTCAGTCCATGGAAGACATCAATTGGCAGTTCGGGCTGGACTGTTCCCATGAGGCACAGGGTCAAGAATGATTTTCATATGGCCATGTATGAATTGGGGTGGCATGGTGAGCAAAATAGCGATGGATTAAACCCATATCTGTGACTGGTATGAAGGTTTTGCCAATGTGCAACATGGAGTCCATCATCTTGTGTGTTTTGCTGTTTGCCCTATGTGGGAAGAGTATGCCCAGATGGGGTTCCCGTGCTGACCACACCACTGGAGTCAAGCTATCCTGGCTGATGACGGCTGATAGCCAGAAACCGGTCCTAGGAGGCTTGTTTCCGGTCCAGGAAAACATGGCTTGGCAGTTCAAGCTGGGCTGTTCTCATGAGGTACAGGGTCAAGACTGATTTGCATATGGCCATGTCTGAACTGGGATGGCGTGGTGAGCAAAATAATGATAGATTAAACCCAGATCTGTGACTGGGGGTGAATGTTTTGCCAATGTGCAACATTCCGTCTATCATCTTGAGTGTTTTGCGGTTCGCCCTTTGTGGGAAAGCTATGCCCAGACGTGGGTCCCGTGCTCACTACGCAACTGGAGTCAAGCTATCCTGGTTGAATACGGCTGATAGCCA
Organism: Lissotriton vulgaris; assembly: GCF_964263255.1. Lineage (NCBI taxonomy): Eukaryota > Metazoa > Chordata > Amphibia > Caudata > Salamandridae > Lissotriton > Lissotriton vulgaris. Next base: position 92,634,208 of record NC_141696.1, on the reverse strand, counting down.
GAAACCAGTCCTAGGATGCTTGATTCTGGTCCAGAGAAGACATGGCTTGACAGGTCGGCCTGGATTGTTCCCATGCAGCTCCCGGTCAAGACTGATTTGCATATGGCCATGTCTGAACTGGGTGTCATTGTGAGCAAAATAACGATGGATTAAACCCAGATCTGTGACTGAGGGTGAATGTTTTGTCAATGGGCAACATTCCGTCCATCGTCTTGTGTGTTTCGTTGTTTTCCTTATGTGGGAAGGGTATGCACAGACGTGGGTCCTGTGCTCACCACGCCACTGGAGTCAAGCTATCCTGGCTGATGACGGCTGATAGCCAGAGACCGGTCCTAGGATGCTTGATTCCGGTCCAGGGAATACATGGCTTGGCAGTTCAGGCTGACTGTTTCCATGAGGCACAGGGCCAAGACTGATTTGCATATGGCCATGTCTGAACTGGGGTGGCATGGTGAGCAAAATAACAATAGATTTAACCCAGATCTGTGAATGGGGGTGAATGTTTTGCCAATGTGCAACATTCCGCCGATCATCTTTTGTGTTTTGCTGTTCGCCCTATGTGGGAAGGGTGTGCCCAGACGTGGGTCCTGTGCTCACTACGCCACTGGAGTCAAGCTATCCTGGCTGATGATGGCTGATAGCCTGAAACCGGTCCTAGGATGCTTGATTCCGGTCCAGGGAACACATGGCTTGGCAGTTCGGGCTGGACTATTCTCATGAGGCACAGGGTCAAGACTGATTTGCATATGGCCTTGTCTGAACTGCGGTGGAGTGGTGAGCAAAATAACGATGATTTAAACCCAGATCTGTGACTGGGGGTGAATGTTTTGCCAATGTGCAACATTACGTCCATCATCTTGTGTGTTTTGCTGTTCGCCCTATGTGGGAAGGGTATGCCCAGCCGTGGGACCTGTTCTCACTACGCCACTGGAGTCAAGCTATCCTGGCTGATGATGGCTGATAGTCAGAAACCGGTGCTAGGATGCTTGATTCCGGTCCAGGGAAGACATGGCTTGGCAGTTCAGGCTGCAATTGTTCCCATGAGACACATGGTCAAGACTGATTTGCATATGGCCTTGTCTGAACTGGGGTGGCGTGGTGAGCAAAATACCGATGGATTAAAACCAGATCTGTGACTGGGGGCGAATGTTTTGCCAATGTGCAACAATCTGTCCATCATCTTGTTTGTTTTGCTGTTAGCCCTATGTGGGAAGGTTATGCCCTGACGTGGGTCCTGTGCTCACTACATCACTGGAGTCAAGCTATCCTGGCTGATTATGGCTGATAGCCAGAAACCGTTCCTAGGATGCTTGATTTCGGTCCAGGGAAGACATGACTTGGCAGTTTGGGCTGGACTGTTCCCAAGAGGCACTGGGTCAAGACTGATTTGCATATGGCCATGTCTGAACTGGGGTGGCGTGGTGAGCAAAATAACGATGGATTAAACCCAGATCTGTGACTGGGGGTGAATGTTTTGCCAATGTGCAACATTCCGTCCATCATCTTGTGTGTTTTGCTGTTAGCCCTATGTGGGAAGGTTAAGCCCAAACGTGGGTTTTGTGCTCACTACGCCACTGGAGTCAAGCAATCCTGGCTGATGACGGTTGATAGCCAGAAACCGGTCCTAGGATAGTTGATTTCAGTCCATGGAAGACATCAATTGGCAGTTCGGGCTGGACTGTTCCCATGAGGCACAGGGTCAAGAATGATTTTCATATGGCCATGTATGAATTGGGGTGGCATGGTGAGCAAAATAGCGATGGATTAAACCCATATCTGTGACTGGTATGAAGGTTTTGCCAATGTGCAACATGGAGTCCATCATCTTGTGTGTTTTGCTGTTTGCCCTATGTGGGAAGAGTATGCCCAGATGGGGTTCCCGTGCTGACCACACCACTGGAGTCAAGCTATCCTGGCTGATGACGGCTGATAGCCAGAAACCGGTCCTAGGAGGCTTGTTTCCGGTCCAGGAAAACATGGCTTGGCAGTTCAAGCTGGGCTGTTCTCATGAGGTACAGGGTCAAGACTGATTTGCATATGGCCATGTCTGAACTGGGATGGCGTGGTGAGCAAAATAATGATAGATTAAACCCAGATCTGTGACTGGGGGTGAATGTTTTGCCAATGTGCAACATTCCGTCTATCATCTTGAGTGTTTTGCGGTTCGCCCTTTGTGGGAAAGCTATGCCCAGACGTGGGTCCCGTGCTCACTACGCAACTGGAGTCAAGCTATCCTGGTTGAATACGGCTGATAGCCAGAAACCAGTCCTAGGATGCTTGATTCTGGTCCAGAGAAGACATGGCTTGACAGGTCGGCCTGGATTGTTCCCATGAAGCTCCCGGTCAAGACTGATTTGCATATGGCCATGTCTGAACTGGGTGTCATTGTGAGCAAAATAACGATGGATTAAACCCAGATCTGTGACTGAGGGTGAATGTTTTGTCAATGGGCAACATTCCGTCCATCGTCTTGTGTGTTTCGTTGTTTTCCTTATGTGGGAAGGGTATGCACAGACGTGGGTCCTGTGCTCACCACGCCACTGGAGTCAAGCTATCCTGGCTGATGACGGCTGATAGCCAGAGACCGGTCCTAGGATGCTTGATTCCGGTCCAGGGAATACATGGCTTGGCAGTTCAGGCTGACTGTTTCCATGAGGCACAGGGCCAAGACTGATTTGCATATGGCCATGTCTGAACTGGGGTGGCATGGTGAGCAAAATAACAATAGATTTAACCCAGATCTGTGAATGGGGGTGAATGTTTTGCCAATGTGCAACATTCCGCCGATCATCTTTTGTGTTTTGCTGTTCGCCCTATGTGGGAAGGGTGTGCCCAGACGTGGGTCCTGTGCTCACTACGCCACTGGAGTCAAGCTATCCTGGCTGATGATGGCTGATAGTCAGAAACCGGTGCTAGGATGCTTGATTCCGGTCCAGGGAAGACATGGCTTGGCAGTTCGGGCTGGACTATTCTCATGAGGCACAGGGTCAAGACTGATTTGCATATGGCCTTGTCTGAACTGCGGTGGAGTGGTGAGCAAAATAACGATGATTTAAACCCAGATCTGTGACTGGGGGTGAATGTTTTGCCAATGTGCAACATTACGTCCATCATCTTGTGTGTTTTGCTGTTCGCCCTATGTGGGAAGGGTATGCCCAGCCGTGGGACCTGTTCTCACTACGCCACTGGAGTCAAGCTATCCTGGCTGATGATGGCTGATAGTCAGAAACCGGTGCTAGGATGCTTGATTCCGGTCCAGGGAAGACATGGCTTGGCAGTTCAGGCTGCAATTGTTCCCATGAGACACATGGTCAAGACTGATTTGCATATGGCCTTGTCTGAACTGGGGTGGCGTGGTGAGCAAAATACCGATGGATTAAAACCAGATCTGTGACTGGGGGCGAATGTTTTGCCAATGTGCAACAATCTGTCCATCATCTTGTTTGTTTTGCTGTTAGCCCTATGTGGGAAGGTTATGCCCTGACGTGGGTCCTGTGCTCACTACATCACTGGAGTCAAGCTATCCTGGCTGATTATGGCTGATAGCCAGAAACCGTTCCTAGGATGCTTGATTTCGGTCCAGGGAAGACATGACTTGGCAGTTTGGGCTGGACTGTTCCCAAGAGGCACTGGGTCAAGACTGATTTGCATATGGCCACTGAAGTACTGGGTTTTTAAGAACCCAGCGGTGCCAGGGAACACACCCAAAGACTTTGAGTCCTTCCTGTTTCAGACTACAGAAACACAGAGTCTTCTAGGTGAAGCCAATGATCGTATTTATTGGCTGCAGCCAGTAACAGGTATCCTAGAAGTACAACACGGTGTATGTTCTCAGGAGACTGCTCGTCTTACAAAGTCAGCCTTCTCTTTTTATACAAAATATTATGCTTTAGGCAAAATTCCTTATTTTACAGTTGACTATTCACATATTTTCACTACAAAGAAAAAGCAGAGTCATAATGACAAGCCCATATTTCAGTTTGTTCAGCCCACAATCAATTATCCGGCAAGGCCCAGTATTTTCATCAGATATCGACGGACCCCCAATAAAAACGGGCACCTCCTCCTCGTAAAGCAAGTCATAAAGAAAGAAACAGGGACAGGTGTGTGTAAGATTAGGCATGGTTTGTGTGCGATGAAAGGTTTCTGATATGTTGTGCTTTGATGCTAATCTCATTCGGCCACTGGGAAAGGAACTGGCCGAACAGGTTTGTCTTCAGGCAGTGGACTCAGCTCGCCCAGGTCACAGAGGAGTCAGCAAAGGTGTACGAGTCCTTCGGACTCGATTTTGTGTTTAGTCATTTGGCCTAGGTGAGGGCAATCACAAAATGGCTGCTGTTCACAAAATGGAACCCGAGGGTTCAGGACAGAAACTCTGATTTCAGGGTGATTTCGTCACCCGAATATGACGAAAATGCTTGTACATAGTATCTTAATCATTCTCGGTCTGCTGATACCAAAATCGTCATGATACGACGATGTTTATAACACGGGTCCAGAATTTTCAGTACCACAGGTCCTCCTTTTGCCCTTACATAGGCAATAACCTATACTCACGCTAATCTGAGTCCAGGTCTCATATTTGTGATTCCCACTACCAATGCCTTGTTGCTCGAGTTACTTCTCGTGGAACGTGGGGGATATGGTTCGATGGCATATATGAACATCATCTGAAACGCCCACAAAGAACCATTGCAGCTAAATGGTAAGACCAAGTATGGGATACCCTTATCTGTTGTATGTGGCATAAGACCACACACCCAACAATTAGTTGTGTTCACTACTAATTGGTGTTGGTGTAAAAGCTGGATGAAGGAGTTATTGATAAACTCTAATCTTCTAGTGGACTCATGCTCTGGCAGAGGGTGAAAAGAATGCGAGGAAACAGTAGAAGGAGGTATGGGCTCTGTAGTGGGTACAAAGGTCACTTGAAAAGAGGATAAAACATATCCTATTAAAAACGTCATTACACTAAGCAACATGAAAATGCATAATATCAAAAATCGTTTCTTTGTCATCAATATACACATTCTGGCTTTAAAGTTCATCTGTTTGGCAGGTCTCTCCATCTCAAAAAACTCCATCCTCTCTAAATTGCTGCCCGCGGCGGTGGGGTGTTCTATGCTAAGGAATGCTTCTATCAGTCCAGGGCAACTCCCTTAGACCGACCAGAACTGTCGACCTAACGTCTTCAGCTGCACTCCAAAGACTTAAGCAACCGTGACCCTAGCAGCTGAACCCGGATGGCAGTTCGAAAAACAAAAATAAGCAAGTTTCTCAGATGAGAGAGCTGCACTTTCAAAAATAGAAAAAAAGAATTTTTATTTGTCCATAGTTCTAGGCCTCAAATTATAACGGCTTTTTCCAGGTACTGTCTGGTTCTGAAACAAGAGTTCAGGCTCTGTAGTGTTCAATCGAATTGACGGTGGCACAGCTTCTTGCAAGATATTGTTGCTTTCTTGTTCAGATATTGTTCCTTTTACACGTGCATCGCTAAAAGGCAGAAAACGAGGCACAGTCTCAGTTTCAGAGTCAGCGATCCCCTCCTGGACCCTACGGTCGTACGGAAGAGGCAGAGGGACCCTCTTACAGTGTACGCCGTGGATCCAGTTCTTTTTCCCTTCTACTCGAACAGCTGATCTTGTTGAGAGAAGGACGAGGTGGGGGCCGGTCCAACGGGGCTGGTCATTCTTTGTCCGCTGGAAGTTCACGATCAGCACCCATGATCCAGGATCGATAGTATGTCCTGGAGCTTCAGAGACCGGAGGCAAAGTATTGTGAACCTGTTGGTGTAAAACACGCAATTTAGCCGTCAATTCATACAAATAATCAAGCAGTACAGGGTGTTCAAGTTCACTGAATTTTTTCGGCCTTGGCACTCCCCATATGTTGGCCGGACAGCCAAACACAATTTCATAGGGACTAAGTCCCACTTGCGAATGCACAGTCATTCTTGTTGATAGGAGTGCCAAAGGCAGAGCGTCAGGCCATTTAAGACCAGAAATCGCTTGGATCTTGGCCAATTTTAGTTTTAGTGTGCCATTATAGCACTCTACTAGTCCAGCTGATTGGGGGTGATTTGCAGCATGGAATTTTTGTTGGATACCTAGCCCCTCACATACTTTCTTCATCACTCGACCCACAAATTTACTCCCATTATCACTCCAGACCATTCTCGGCATTCCAAACCTAGGGAAGAATTCATTGACAAGGGCTTTTGCTGTGGATATGGCAGTGTTGTCTTTTAAGGGGTATGCTTCTACCCATCTTGAAAAGGCACAAACAACAACGAGTACGTATTTCAAATTGTTGCACCTTTCCATGTGGATGAAATCTAGCTGCAAAACCTCAAACGGATACGTTGGAGGCGCAAAATGACCAGCTGGAGTCGGAGTTCCCCTACCAGGATTGTATTTCAGACACACCATACAGTTTTTCACCAAGTTCTCTGCACATTTTGGAATTCCCGCACTCTGCCAAACCGGAGCCAACAACTTGCAAATCCCTTTCACGCTAATATGTGCCATTCCATGAGCCATTGTCACCACTGCAAGCACATACGCATTGGGTAACAACCATCTCTGATGCTCTGACAAATCAGTCCAACAACCATTCGAATCCAATCTACCCTTACTTTCTCTCCATTCATTCAACTCTTTCTCTGTAGCTTCAGCTTGAATGGATTTCACACTCTCAATCGTATCTTCACACATTCCAACGTCACCAACCCATCTTGCAGGGGCTGCAACATACATTCGATTCATTACATCTTTGGCTGTTCCTTTTGCGATTTCATCAGCAAATGCATTTCCACGACCAACATCATCAGTAACCTTTTTGTGTGCACTACATTTCACAATCGCAACTTGTAACGGCAAAGTAAGAGATTCAAGAAGTTCATTCACCAACTGTCCATGCTGGATCTTCGTCCCATGCGAAGTTAAAAATCCATGTTCACGCCACAAACGTCCAAAGCTATGAGCCACGCCAAAGGCATATTGGCTGTCAGTATATATGGTCACTCTCATGCCTTTCGACAACACGCACTCTCTCGTAAGTGCAATCAATTCTGCTGCTTGAGCTGAATTATGTGGGATACGTGCAGTTTCAACAATCGTATGCAAAGTCGTTACAGCATATTCTGCAGTTGTGTCACCATTCGGCAACTTAAAGCACGAACCATCAACCCACAAAGTACCATCACATTCAGGAAGAGGAGTGTCCCTAAGGTCTATTCTCCCTTTCGTCTCTTCTTCAGTTCTCAGAAAACAGTCATGCTGTTCTTCACTATCATCATCTGTCTCAACTGAAATCGGCAACAACGTGGCTGGATTCAACGTGTTGCATTGTTTAATGTACACATGACTCGCTAACAACGTCAACTCGTAACCCGACAACCGAGCACTAGTTAGGTGCTGTGTCTTCGTATGGTTCAACAAGGTATCCACTGCATGTGGAACCATTACCACTAACGTGTTATCCATAACTAAACCAGCAGATTGTCGAATTGAAACAGCCGCTGCCGCCGTAGCTCTCAAGCAACTCGGCAACGCTCTAGCTACCGGATCTAAAGTCGACGAAAAGTACGCACATGGACGTTGCTTATCGCGCAAACTGCTGAGTCAAAACGGACAATGCACATCCCTCTCTCTCGTGAACATACAATGTGAAAGGCTTACTGTAGTCGGGAGTACCCAACACAGGAGCCGAACACAACGCATTGCGTAATTCAGAAAAGCTCGTTTGACATTCGTCAGTCCAAGGAATAGGATTTGGAGTATCCTTAACAGTAAGAGCTATCAAAGGCTTTGCTAACAAAGAAAAATTAGGAATCCACTGTCTACAGTACGACGTAATACCCCAAAACGCGCGTACTTCTCTCTGTGTGGTAGGCACACTCATTTTCGCAATAGCTTGAATTCTTTCTGGGGTCAGTTTCCTTCCCTCCTTCGATAAGAGGTGACCTAAGTAGGTTACTTCTTGTCGACAAAATTGCAACTTGGAGAGAGAAACTTTGTGATGACAATCAGACAAGTGGCGTAGTAACGACAAAGTGGCTTTCCTGCAAATCTCCTCAGTATCAGCGGCAACTAGCAAATCATCAACGTATTGAATAGGGGCTGCACCATCAGGTAAAATCAACAGATCAAGTTGTGTCTTCAAAGCTTGGCTATAGATCGATGGACTCTTACAATAGCCTTGAGGAGCGCGTTTAAAGCAAAAACTGCGACCTCCTAAAGAGAATCCAAAAATGTCCCTACTCTCCATGGCAATCGGGATGCTGAAGAAAGCATTCTTCAAGTCAATCACCGAAAACCAGGTGGCAGTAGCCGGAATCAGAGTTAACAAGGCTGTAATGTCAGGCACAACAGGAAATTGTGGAACAACAATCTTGTTCACTTCGCGAAGATCGATAACAAACCTATATACAGGAGGCTGTGAAGGATCAGTTCTCTTCAGTACGGGCAAAACAGGACTATTGCACACATTACCTCTCGTTTCCTCAATGACACCCTTTTCGATCAAATCATAAATAATCGCTAAAAGTGCACGCTCACCATCACTCGAGATACGATATTGTGGAATGCGCGGTAACTTAGCATTCACCTTCAGTGTCACGACATATGGGGGAATGTCCAATAGGCCCACATCATTTGGACCAGTAGCCCACAATGAATCTGGTAAGAGAGACAATTTAGATGGAAGACTATCTTTCGACACGTACATCGGAGAGATCACTCTCTCACCCAAAGTAAGATGTACTCCTGATGGAGAACAATACAATGTCGCATACAATCTCTTCAACAAATCCAATCCCAACAAATTCTCATTACAACCTGTAGTCAAAAAAAGGGGTGCTTCGAACTTACGAGGACCAACAGAAAGAGACAATGGAGCAGAAATCGGATTCGTAACGGGGGCGCCAGAAAAACCTACAGAAACATTATCAAAGCCAGACAAAGGTGCGCCAGGGAGTTTAGAATGCATAATAGAACTCTTTGTAGCACCAGTATCCAACAGAAAAGGTTCTGACACACCTGATGCAATCACTTCAACATAAGGTCCACTCTGATCTACTGGAACTGAAACAACTCCCTCTCTTTGTCCATGGCTGTCCTAGCAATCATTACCAGAACCGGACAACTATTCTTGTAATGGCCCTCTTCTTTGCAATACGCACACTGATTAGGCCCATACGAAAAACGCTGTTGAGAAGACTCGTTTCCTTGCGAGTTTCTCGAATACTGCTGAGGTTGCTGATAATCGCGCTGACTAGTAATACGGGTTGGATAAGCTTGCTGTAGAAGAACTTTAGTCTTCAATTCCTTAGTCTTCTTATCCACTTTCTCTAACTCATCTTTACGCCTATTTTCATAGTACTGGGCAGTAGCCAAAATTTGGGCTGACGTGGAAGCAGCCCAAGCACTTTCAGAATCCTTCAACTTATTGCACAATTCAGGAAGCAAATTATGTACAAATTTGTCAACAAACAATCTCTGACCGCCCTCATGCAGACAACTTGTCCCAATTGACACGCAATTCGGGCTTTAGAGTCTTCATATACGTAATAATCCTATCAGGAAGTTCAGTAATCAAATCCTCAGGCTTAGCACCACCTACTTGCCTATTGTCAGCATCTCTAAGATTAACCCATGTATCACCCAATTCAACCCCATGATCCGTATGACGAATCTTACTCCAAATAGGTTGTGGGACAACATTGCCAAATAACATGTCAATGTCCGCCAAATTCATAATACATGAACTCACAGTTTGAGTCAACTCTTTATAGTACCCTGCTGGATTTTTGCGTGGATCGGGCAAAGACTGCTTAGTAGCTAAAAGTTCAGCACGTTTCCATGGAACATGCACCCAGACACGCTGAAAATGAGCCGGAACAGCTGGCGGATTATTATTTGCACCAGTAGGCACTTCTTCCTTCCACACCGGAGGAACTTCTCTCATCGGATATTGTCGTGCCTTTCTCCCAACTGAAGAATCAGGCCCAAACAATTGTCGAGAAGGAGGCTCACTCCTAAATGACAACAACGTTGAAACCGCTTTCTCAACATCAGATGGACTCACAATAGTTCCTTTCGCAAATTCAGAACGTATGCTATACAACTTGTCAGGAGTTTGCCCTACTTCCTCATCCCATTATTCAACAAGAAAAGCGCACATCGTATCGAAAACGTACCGTTGCTTCGGTGCTTCCCATTGAAGGAAAACATGCATAACACCCTCAATATCATACTGAGTATCGTACATAATCCATTTACATGCCATATGGTCCAAAATCGTACGCTCATCCATATTCGGCAACTGACTACGTGACTGTCTACGCTCAGTAACAGGGGACATGCCCAATTGTCCCAACCAAGGAGAAAAGAAACCAGTAACTGCAGTAGTCATTCGTTGTCTAGCAGAAGGAGAAGGTGAAAGAATAAGGGAAGACGGAACAATAGGAGAAGAATTCAAAGTCGGAATGGAGGGAACATTAAGAACAGGCGTAGGAGTAGCAGACGAAGAAGGAGGCAAAGATGGTGGCCCCTGAGGAGCCTGCGCCAAAGGAATAGTAGCCAACGGAAAAGGAGCTGGCTGTGGTGGAATCACAGGTGGCACAACAACTGGGGGTTGTGCAATCACAACTGGTGGCGGTGGTGCAGTAGCATTTTGTGCATAACGGGGTGGCGAACTCAAGAGATGCGACATTAAAGGATCTTTCTCAAGATCTTTCCTTTCTTCCTGTTCTTTACGCGGCAAAACTGGGTAGCATCTATCTACCGCTAACTTCTTCACCCTAAGCATCTGTTCGCTTTCTTGCTCTTCCTCATTATCCCTAAACGCAACAGCAGCTTGCACCATTGACATACCTCGTTCTCGTTAATTTTTCTTCGCTAATTTCATTTCTCTCTGTTTGGCTTCTTTGCGCCATATGCGAAAAGAGTCAAACATTGCCGGCCGGGCTTTCTTCTTAAAAAGTTTAACCTCCAGATTATTCAAAATCTCCGTGTCAAAACTACCATATTTGGGCCATTTTAAAACACCATCTTTCCTGGTATATCGGATCCATACTTCATTATATGCGAAGGGGCCTATGCCATGTTTCACATAAAGTTCATAAGTTGGAGTTCCAATCGGAGGAACCGGACACGAGTCCTCCAATCGGGAATCCCTATTACAACCAAGACAAAATATATTTCCAAGTCTGCTAAGACCAGGCATCTTCGCTCTCTAGTCTAGCTTCAAACTTCGAAGGATTATCGAATATGATAGTCTCGTGAATACACGAGTCCCTCGGCTTTGGTACTTGCAAGTTCCAAATCAAAGCGTTCCCAAGGGGATACCCAAACTAAGAACCAAACTAAGAACTGGGAGACGCTCCACTCAAACTTAACTGAGGTATCAATGATGTCACCAGAAGACTCGTCGAACGTTTCGCTCTACCAATCATCAAGGGTCCAAAACAGGGCGATAGTCAGGGCAGCAGTCCTTCGTAGCCGTCGGGAAGCGGGGAACCTCGCAGCAAAGACTTTCGGACCACGTCGACATACAGGGGTCGATGAAGTGGCAGCCTTCCTCCAGAATTTTCACACAAAGCTCCTCACGAACCTCTGGCTTGGACCGGTACCGCTGATATCGCCCCACATTGGGCGCCAACTGAAGTACTGGGTTTTTAAGAACCCAGCGGTGCCAGGGAATACACCCAAAGACTTCGAGTCCTTCCTGTTTCAGACTACAGAAACACAGAGTCTTCTAGGTGAAGTCAAAGATCGTATTTATTGGCTGCAGCCTGTAACAGGTATCCTAGAAGTACAACACGGTGTATGTTCTCAGGAGACTGCTCGATCTTACAAAGCCAGCCTTCTCTTTTTATACAAAATATTAGCTTTAGGCAAACATTCCTTATTTTACAGTTGACCATTCACATATTTTCACTACAAAGAAAAAGCAGAGTCATAATGACAAGCCCATATTTCAGTTTGTTCAGCCCACAATCAATTATCCGGCAAGGCCCAGTATTTTCATCAGATATCGACGGACCCCCAATAAAAACGGGCACCTCCTCCTCGTAAAGCAAGTCATAAAGAAAGAAACAGAGAGAGGTGTGTGTAAGATTAGGCATGGTTTGTGTGCAATGAAAGGTTTATGATATGTTGTGCTTTGATGCCGAACAGGTTTGGCTTCAGGCAGTGGACTCAGCTCGCCCAGGTCACAGAGGAGTCAGCAAAGGTGTACGTGTCCTTCAGACTCAATTTTGGCTTTAGTCATTTGGCCTAGGTGAGGGCAATCACAAAAAGGCTGCCGTTCACAAAATGGAACCCGAGGGTTCAGGACGGAAACTCTGATTTCAGGGTGATTTCGTCACCCGAATATGACGAAAATGCTTGTACATAGTATCTTAATCATTCTCGGTCTGCTGATACCAAAATCGTCATGATACGACGATGTTTATAACACGGGTCCAGAATTTTCAGTACCACACCATATCTGAACTGGGGTGGCGTGGTGAGCAAAATAATGATGGATTAAACCTGGATCAGTGACTGGGGGTGAATGTTTTGCCAATGTGCAACATTCCATCCATCATCTTGTGTGTTTTGCTGTTCGCCCTAAGTGGGAAGGGTATGTCCAGACGTTGGTATCGTGCTCACTACGCCACTGGAGTGAAGCCAGGATGACGGCTGATAGCCAGAAACCAGTCCTAGAGTGCTTGATTACGGTCCAGGGAAGACATGGCGTGGCAGTTCAGGCTTGAATGTTCTCATGAGGAACAGGATCAAGACTGAGTTGCATATGTCCATGTCTGAACTGGGGTGGTGTGGTAAGCAAAATAATGATGGATTAAACCCAGATCTGTGACAGGGGGTGAATGTTTTGCCAATGTGCAACATTCCATCCATCATCTTGTGTGTTTTGCTGTTCGCCCTATGTGGGAAGGGTATGCCCAGACATGGGTCCAGTGCTCACCACGTTACTGGAGTCAAGCTACCCTGGCTGATGACAGGAGATAGCCAGAAACCGGTCCTAGAATGCTTGATTACGGTCCAGGGAAGACATGTCTCGACAGTTCAGGCTGGACTGTTCCCAAAAGGCACAGGGTCAAGACTGATTTGCATATGGCCATGTCTGAACTGGGGTGGCGTGGTGAGCAAAATAACAATGGATTAAACCCAGATCAGTGACTGGGGGTGAATGTTTTGCCAATGTGCAACATTCCGTCCATCATCTAGTGTGTTTTGCTGTTTGCCCTATGTGGGATGGGTATAACTAGATTTGGGTCCCATGCTCACTACACCACTGGAGTCAAGCTATCCTGGCTGATAATGGCTGATAGTCAAAAACCGGTCCTAGGATGCTTGATTCCAGTCCAGGGAAGACATGGCTTGGCAGTTCGGGCTGGACTGTTCCCATGAGCACAGGGTCAAGACTGATTTTCATATGGCCATGTATGAACTGGGGTGGCATGGTGAGCAAAATAACGATGAATTAAACCCAGATCTGTGACTTGGGGTGAATGTTTTGCCAATGTGCAACATTCTGTCCATCATCTTGTGTGTTTTGCTGTTAGCCCTATGTGGGAAGGTTAAGCCCAGACGTGGGTCCTTTGCTCACAACGCCACTGGAGTCAAGCTATCCTGGCTGTTGATGTTTGATAGCCAGAAACCGGTCCTAGGATGCTTGATTCCAGTCCAGGGAAGACATGGCTTGGCAGTTCGGGCTGGACTGTTCCCATGAGCACAGGGTCAAGACGGATTTTCATATGGCCATGTATGAACTCGGGTGGCATGGTGAGCAAAATAACGACGAATTAAACCCATATCTGTGACTGGGGTGAAGTTTTTGGCAATGTGCAACATTGAGTCCATCTTCTTGTGTGTTTTGCTGTTAGCCCTATGTGGGAAGGGTATGCCAAGATGTGGGTCCCGTTCTGACCACACCACTGGAGTCAAGCTATCCTGGCTGATGACGGCTGATAGCCAGAAACCGGTCCTAGGATGCTTGATTCTTGTCCAGGGAAAACATGGCTTGGCAGTTCGAGCTGGACTGTTCTCATGAGGCACAGGGTCAAGACTGATTTGCATATGGCCATGTCTGAACTGGGGTGGCTTGGTGAGCACAATAATGATGGATTAAACCCAGATCTGTGACTGTTTTGCCAATGTGCAACATTCCGTCCATCATCTTGTGTGTTCTGCAGTTCGCCCTATGTGGGAAGGGTATGCCCAGACGTGGGTCCTGTGCTCACTACGCCACTGGAGTCCAGCTATCCTGGCTGTTGATGGCTGATAGACAGAAAACAGTCCTACGATCCTTGATCCCGGTCCAGGGAAGACATGGCTTGGCAGCTCGGGCTGGACTGTTCCCATGATGCACAAGGTCAAGACTGATTTGCATATGGTCACATCTGAACTGGGGTGGCATGGTAAGCAAAATAATGATGGATTAAACCCAGATCTGTGACTGGTGGTGAATGTTTTGCCGATGTGCAACATTCAGTCCATCATCTTGTGTGTTTTGCTGTTTGCCCTATGTGGGAAGGGTTTGCCCAGACGTGGGTCCCGTGCTCACCACGTCACTGTAGTCATGATATCCTGGCTGATGACGGCTGATAGCCAGAAACCGGTCCTAGGATGCTTGATTCTGGTCCACAGAAGACATGGCCTGGCAGGGCGGGCTGGACTGTTCCCATGAAGCTCCCGGCCAAGATTGATTTACATATGGCCATGTCTGAACTGGGGTGGCATGGTGAGCAAAATAACGATGGATTAAACTCAGATCTGTGACTGAGGGTGAATGATTGGTCAAGGTGCAACATTCCGTCCATTGTCTTGTGTGTTTCGCTGTTTGCCCTATATGGGAAGGGTATGCCCAGTCGTGGGTCCCATGCTCACCAGATCAATGGAGTCAAGCTATCCTGGCTGATGACGGCTGATAGCGAGAAACCGGTCCTAGGATGCTTGATTTCGGTCCAGGGAATACATGGCTTGGCAGTTCGGGCTGGACTGTTCCCATGAGGCACAGGGCGAAGACTTATTTGCATATGGCCATGTCTGAACTGGGGTGGCGTGGTGAGCAAAATATTGATGGATTAAACCCAGATCTGTGACTGGGGGTGAATGTTTTGCCTATGTGCAACATTCCGTCCATCATCTTGTGTGTTTTGCTGTTTACCCTATGTGGGAAGTGTTTGCCCAGACGTGGGTCCCGTGCTCACCATATCACTGGAGTCAAGCTATCCTGGCTGATGACGGCTGATAGCCAGAAACCGGTCCTAGGATGCTTGATTCTGGTCCACAGAAGACATGGCCTGGCAGGTCGGTCTGGACTGTTCCCATGAGCCTCCCGGTCAAGATTGATTTTCATATGGCCATGTCTGAACTGGGTTGGCATGGTGAGCAAAATAATGATGGATTAAACCCAGATCTGTGACTGTTTTGCCAATGTTCAACATTCCGTCCATCATCTTGTGTGTTTTGCTGTCCGCCCTATGTGGGAAGGGTATGCCCAGACGTGGGTCCTGTGCTCACTACGCCACTGGTGTCAAGCTATCCTGGCTGATGACGGCTGATAGCCTGAAACCGGTCCTAGGATGCTTGATTCCGGACCAGGGAACACATGGCTTGGCAGTTTGGGCTGGACTGTTCTCATGAGGCACAGGGTCAAGACTGATTTGCATATGGCCATGTCTGAACTGGGGTGGCTTGGTGAGCAAAATAACGATGGATTGGACCCAGATATGTGACTGGTAGTGAATGTTTTGCCAATGTGCAACATTCCATCCATCATCTTGTGTGTTTTGCTGTTTGCCCTATGCGGGAAGGGGATGCCCAGATGTGGGTCCCGTGCTCACTACGCCACTGGAGTCAGGCTATCCTGGCTGATGATGGCTGATAGCCAGAAACCGTTCCTAGGATGCTTGATTTCGGTCCAGGGAAGACATGACTTGGCAGTTTGGGCTGGACTGTTCCCAAGAGGCACTGGGTCAAGACTGATTTGCATATGGCCATGTCTGAACTGGGGTGGCGTGGTGAGCAAAATAATGATGGATTAAACCTGGATCAGTGACTGGGGATGGATGTTTTGCCAATGTGCAACATTCCATCCATCATCTTGTGTGTTTTGCTGTTCGCCCTAAGTGGGAAGGGTATGTCCAGATGTTGGTATCGTGCTCACTACGTCACTGGAGTGAAGCTATCCTGGCTGATGACGGCTGATAGCCAGAAACCAGTCCTAGAATGCTTGATTCCGGTCCAGGGAAGACATGGGTTGGCAGTTCAGGCTGGAATGTTCTCATGAGGAACAGGATCAAGACCTAGTTGCATATGGCCATGTCTGAACTGGGGTGGTTTGGTCAGCAAAATAATGATGGATTAAACCCAGATCTGTGACTGGGAGTGAATGTTTTGCCAATGTGCAACATTCCATCCATCATCTTGTGTGTTTTGCTGTTCGCCCTATGTGGGAAGGGTATGCCCAGACTTGGGTCCAGTGCTAACCACGCTACTGGAGTCAAGCTACCCTGGCTGATGCCAGCTGATAGCCAGAAACCGGTCCTAGAATGCTTGATTCCGTTCCAGGGAAGACATGTCTTGACAGTTCGGGCTGGACTGTTCCCAAAAGGCACAGAGTCAAGACTGATTTTCACATGGCCATATCTGAACTGGGGTGGCCTGGTGAGCAAAATAACAATGGATTAAACCCAGATCTGTGACTGGGGGTGAATGTTTCGCCAATGTGCAACATTCCGTCCATCATCTTGTGTGTTTTGCTGTTTGCCCTATGTGGGATGGGTAAAACTAGATTTGGGTCCCATGCTCACTATACCACTGGAGTCAAGCTATCCTGGCTGATAATTGCTGATAGTCAAAAACCGGTCCTAGGATGCTTGATTCCTGTCCAGGGAAGACATGGCTTGGCAGTGCGGGCTGGACTGTTCCCATGAGGCACAGGGTCAAGACTGATTTGCATATGGCCATGTCTGAACTGGGGTGGCGTGCTGAGCAAAATAACGATGGATTAAACCCAGATCTGTGACTGGGGGTGAATGTTTTGCCAATGTGCAATATTCCGTTCATCATCTTGTGTGTTTTGCTGTTAGCCCTATGTGGGAAGGTTAAGGCCAGACGTGGGTCCTGTGCTAACAAAGCCAGTGGAGTCAAGCTATCTGGCTGTTGATGTTTGATAGCCAGAAACCGGTCCTAGGATGCTTGATTCCATTCCAGGGAAGACATGGCTTTGCAGTTCGGGCTGGACTGTTCCCATGAGCACAGGGTCAAGACTGATTTTCATATGGCCATGTATGAACTGGGGTGGCATAGTGAGCAAAATAACGATGAATTAAACCCATATCTGTGACTGGGGTGAAGTTTTTGGCAATGTGCAACATTGAGTCCATCATCTTGTGTGTTTTGCTGTTAGCCTGATGTGGGGAGGGTATGCTCAGACGTGGGTCCCGTTCTGACCACAACACTGGAGTCAAGCTATCCTGGCTGATGACGGCTGATAGCCAGAAACCGGTCCTAGGATGCTTGATTCTGGTCCAGGGAAAACATGGTTTGGCATTTCGAGCTGGACTGTTCTCATGAGGCACAGGGTCAAGACTGATTTGCATATGGCCAGGTCTGAACTGGGGTGGCTTGGTGAGCAAAATAATCATGGATTAAACCCAGATCTGTGACTGTTTTGCCAATGTGCAACATTCCGTCCATCATCTTGTGTGTTTTGCAGTTCACCCTATGTGGGAAGGGTATGCCCAGACGTGGGTCCTGTGCTCACTACGCCACTGGAGTCCAGCTATCCTGGCTGTTGATGGCTGATAGACAGAAAACGGTCCTCATGATCCTTGATCCCGGTCCAGGGAAGACATGGCTTGGCAGTTCGGGCTGAACTGTTCCCATGATGCACAAGGTCAAGACTGATTTGCATATGGTCACGTCTGAACTGGAGTGGCATGGTAAGCAAAATAATGATGGATTAAACCCAGATCTGTGACTGGTGGTGAATGTTTTGCTGATGTGCAACATTCCGTCCATCATCTTGTGTGTTTTGCTGTTTGCCCTATTTGGGAAGGGTTTGCCCAGACGTGGGTCCCGTGCTCACCACGTCACTGGAGTCAAGCTATCCTGGCTGATGACGGCTGATAGCCAGAAACCGGTCCTAGGATGCTTGATTCTGGTCCACAGAAGACATGGCCTGGCAGGTCGGGCTGCACTGTTCCCATGAAGCTCCCGGTCAAGATTGATTTACATATGGCCATGTCTGAACTGGGGTGGCATGGTGAGCAAAATAACGATGGATTAAACCCAGATCTGTGACTGAGGGTGAATGATTGGTCAAGGTGCAACATTCCGTCCATCGTCTTGTGTGTTTCGCTGTTTGCCCTATGTGGGAAGGGTATGCCCAGACGTGGGTCCCATGCTCACCACATCAATGGAGTCAAGCTATCCTGGCTGATGACGGCTGATAGCCAGAAACCGGTCCTATGATGCTTGATTTCGGTCCAGGGAATACATGTCTTGGCAGTTCGGGCTGGACTGTTCCCATGAGGCACAGGGCGAAGACTTATTTGCATATGGCCATGTCTGAACTGAGGTGGCGTGGTGAGCAAAATATTGATGGATTAAACCCAGATCTGTGACTGGGGGTGAATGTTTTGCCTATGTGCAACATTCCGTCCATCATCTTGTGTGTTTTGCTGTTTGCCCTATGTGGGAAGTGTTTGCCCAGACGTCGGTCCCGTGCTCACCACGTCACTGGAGTCAAGCTATCCTGGCTGATGACGGCTGATAGCCAGAAACCGGTCCTAGGATGGTTGATTCTGGTCCACAGAAGACATGGCCTGGCAGGTCGGGCTGGACTGTTCCCATGAAGCTCCCGGTCAAGATTGATTTTCATATGCCCATGCCTGAATTGGGGTGGCATCGTGAGCAAAATAATGATGGATTAAACCCAGATCTGTGACTGTTTGCCAATGTGCAACATTCCGTCCATCATCTTGTGTGTTTTGCTGTTCGCCCTATGTGGGAAGGGTATGCCCAGACGTGGGTCCTGTGCTCACTACGCCACTGGTGTCAAGCTATCCTGGCTGATGACGGCTGATAGCCTGAAACCGGTCCTAGGATGCTTGATTATGGACCAGGGAACACATGGCTTTGCAGGTGGGGCTGGACTGTTCTCATGAGGCACAGGGTCAAGACTGATTTGCATATGGCCATGTCTGAACTGGGGTGGCGTGGTGAGCAAAATAACAATGGATTAAAGCCAGATCTGTGACTGGTGGTGAATGTTTTGCCAATGTGCAACATTCCATCCATCATCTTGTGTGTTTTGCTGTTTGCCCTATGCAGGAAGGGGATGCCCAGATGTGGGTCCCGTGCTCACTACGCCACTGGAGTCAAGCAATCCTGGCTGATGACGGCTGATGGCGAGAAACCGGTCCTAGGATGCTTGATTACGGTCCATGGGAAGACATGGCTTGGCAGTTCGGGCTGGACTGTTCCCATGAGGCACAGGGTCAAGACTGAACTGAACTGTCTGAACTGGGGTGGCGTGGTGAGCAAAATAACGATGGATAAAACCCAGATCTGTGGCTTGGGGTGAATGTTTTGCCAATGTGCAACATTTAGTCCATCATCTTGTATGTTTTGCTGGAGCGTGGGTATTCCCACACATCCATCGAGGGACTTTGTCACTTGCCAAGATTTGCCAAAAGTCGTGGACCTAGGAATTCATCCAAATGCTGTATCTCCCCAGGGGAGGCATAATGAGGAGAAATGCGCATATTCCCCCTCATTTCTGACTCCTACAGGTGCTGCATTCTGCAGTTCACATAGAAAGAGTAAAACACCTAAGAGGATTGTTTTGGTGCCGAAATGTGACCCTTGCTAAACAAAAACATTCCTGGCTACAATACAGTCATGGTGCAAGTGTGCCTGGGTTGACGCTAGGAAGCAGTTTGTGAACCAGCACAGGCAAACAGCAGACATTTCTGCCCTCTCCCTTACAAGCAGCTTAGCAGAGCAAGATAGCTTGCTGTGTTGTATTGTGTGAATGTGTGATATAAATATGCTCCTGGACGTTTTAAGGGCTGTGAAAATGTATTTGCCCAGATCACAATCCTATAGACAAACTAAAAGTTTATTTGTACAAGTTTGTGTTTTTTTCCACTGATGTAACAAAACTTGAAGGGCCCTCCTGAAAGGTATGTGGAGGGCCCCCCTCTGGACTCAATCAGGCAGCCCCACGCAGATAGAATCTCCACAAACGCCGCTTTCCGCTGCTCGTCCCCTTTTAATGCATCGTTTTCAACATATCGATTGATTCGAAAAATTCATTCTTCAGGTTTGCCAAAATTGTTTGTTTGTAACTTTTAGCCCTTTGATTTAAACACACAAAGTCACTGAGGCACACTTTTTCCCTGGGTCGTGTATTGTCCTAGATACTTTTAAATGTAGGCATTGTATTCACACATCCCAGATTGCTGTTCACTAACACGGAAAGAAATTATATCACCTCCTCTTTAGTTGGTAATAATTTTCACACAATTGTGAAATTCCAGATATGCTCTGACAAATGAGGCAGATTCCATGCTGCATTTGTTTTCAGGAAATACGAAAATCATTATGAGTATTCAGCCTGGGTGCACCTTTATACCATGTGGCTTTATAAACTTAGAGAGCCTGTTAGGTCCATGAATCAGTTTTAAAATACCGGGCTATTCAATCGTACTATGTTGCAATATTAAATTCCTTTAAAAATCAGCCCAGGATACACCAACAGGTGCGAGATTAATCACAGATAATCTCTCTTAGAATAGCTACATACGAAGAGTTTGAGAAGCAGCCCTATTTTGGGTAATTAGTATATTTTTTTGTTCTTTTCAGCCGATGAGATCCACTGCTATCACCTCTTTCAAACAAGGCTGGCTACATCCACATGGATTCTATAAGTAGGTTTCACTTGTATATTTCTTTCTTATATGTGCTTTAAGCAAGCCATCTTTGGAGTCAATCATTACATTTATTTAAGACAGAGGTCCCCATAATTATGTCAGAGATTTTCCTCTCTTTCTTTTCCCTTTTCTTTTATCCTTTTTTCTTTCTTCCCCTCATTGTATTCTCAAATTTATATTTTTATTATTAAATTGTGAAATCAGCACATCTATAGATTGCTCTTAACTGTTAATTGTATATATCCATATGTATATGTTTATTTAACCGTATTCATTGCTTCTTTTGAAGGATTGTATTTACATGCGAGCATTGGTGTTATATCTTGTATCAATAGGAACTGTGTATAGGTGTTTCAATATGTTTGAACTATGTAAGCAGCATTATATATTTACATGCAAATATACTCATGACAATTAGTTAGCAATGTATAGTATCAAGGAAGTTCTAACTGCTGTTTTATTTAATTTAAGATTTTTTAATCTGATGGTATTTCCTGACGAAGACACGTCTGTGTCGAAACGCGCATCAAGCTACCATCACCCACTCCTTTATTATTTAACCCCTTCACTGCGGTGGCTTTTCCGCAGCAGTGCTAAGGGGGCGGGGCGGGCGCGCGGAGGGTGCATGCTGGTGACGGAACCGCTCCGTCACCAGCCGCGGTTGCGCTGTGCTCATGACGGAGCGGTTCCGTCACAGCCCTGCCCGCTCAATGGAACGCCCAGCGCAGGCGCGGAATCCGCGCCGCGCAGGCGTACCGAGCGGGCCGTGACGGAACCGCTCCGTCATCAGCACAGCGCGACCGCGGCTGATGGCGGAGTGGTTCCGTCACCAGCAAGGGAGGGGTTAATATATAATCATTTTCAAATGTACTACTGAAAGTTACTGAACACTGTTTTTACTATGAACAAAAAGTATAGTTAATGAACTCTGTGACAACGACAGGACAGCCCCTTCAATAGCTCCTACGCAGAAGCTATGTGATTCCCTGAATAATTTTTTCAGAGAAAAAATTGTCATAATCAAATTAAGCATTGCTAGTTCCCCAACGTCACTTCCTTTGGATGACGTCTTTTACAATCTCTCTGTATTAGATACCTTCCCGGTCATTGATGGTAAAACCTTTTCTTCACTTTTGACGAGGGTAAAGTCCGGATCCCCTAACAACATCTGCCCCCCCCACATCTTCTCGGAAATCGGTCAGACTATCCCTCAGGGTATTCTACCCCTACTAAATAAATCACTGACCCAGGGCAGGGTACCTACTGGCTTTAAACACGCTCTGCTAATCCCTCTAATTAAAAAACCAGGCCTGGACCCTCAGGACTCATCAAATTATCGTCCTATATCCCTGCTGCCGTTCCTATCCAAGATATTGGAGGCTCATGTCTCCAATTGCCTTTCCAACTTTGTGGAAACCACTGGATTTCTGGAGCCAAATCAAGCTGGGTTCCGTCCAGGCCATTCGACCGAGACGGTAACCCTGGCAGTCCAGAATACACTTCGGTGTAACGCAGACAGGGATGTCCACCAGGCACTGGTGCTTCTTGACCTGTCTGCTGCATTCGACACGGTCGACCACACTATTTTGGTCGGCCGGGTCGAGCAGGCAGGCCTCAGAGGTGCTGCCCTGAGCTGGGTGGAATCATTCTTGTCCGACCGGACTCAAGCAGTGAGACTGGGCACCTTCACCGCCCCTAGAATTAAGAACGATTGCGGGGTCCCTCAAGGCTCATCCCTGTCCCCCCTTTTATTTAATTTGTACTTGCGTCCCCTTTTGTACTCCTTGAGGAAATTCAAAGTGTGGATCTTTAATTACGCAGATGATCTGCAATTGGTTTTCCCCCTGGGGTCGCCGGATGCTGTCACTGAGTTTAGGGAGGTCATGGCTCATATCCAGAGATGGATGGGCCTTAACCACCTAAAACTTAACCCAGGCAAGACTGAATTGATCTTGCCTGGGAAGAGCGAACTCAGCTGGGGACCTCAATTTTGGCCTCCGGAGATGGGAAACCCCCCCTCCAAATCCCGCACGGTTAAGAGCCTTGGAGTCACCTTTAGTGAAGACCTCTCCCTGAAAAGTCAGGTAGGGTCAGTTGTTTCCGCTTGCTTCTTTCAGCTGCGTAAGATTAGAAAGATTGCCCACTTCCTAACCCATTCTGCCCTGATACAGGTGACCATCGCCCTTGTGCTGTCTAGGCTGGACTACTCAAATAGTTTATATTTGGGCCTTCCAGCCGGGCAGCTCAAGAGGCTGCAGCTGGTTCAAAATCAGGCGGCCAGGCTGATCTGTGGGCTTCCCAAATGGCAGTCCATCAGGCCAGGCCTGGCAGACCTGCATTGGCTGCCGGTAGCCCAGAGGGCGGCTTTTAAAACCGGCTGCATTATCTTTAGGGCATTACAAAGTAAAGGCCCCAAATTTATCATCAACCTGCTTGCCAGATACACCCCCTCCCGCAACCTCCGCTCTGGTCACAAAAACTTGCTCACGGTGCCGGTTGTTAGGAAACAACGTCAGGGCGGCAGCTCCTTTCACTTTCTTGCTGCCTCCCTCTGGAACTCCTTGCCAGCTTCTTTAAGGTCACACGAGGATATTCTAGCCTTTAGACTAGCCTTTAAGACCTGGCTTTTTAGAGAAGCCTATCCTTAGACGTTCTAAGTTGTCCTCCTGTTGTTGTGTTATGCTCTGAAAACTTCCTACAGCGCCATGAAGCCTACGGGCGTACGTGCGCTTTATAAGCTAAATTTAACATAACATAACATAACAAGAATTGTTATAATCATTAAAATCCAATGTTGTTTAATATCTTTCTTTCGAACTCCTTGTCTTACATTGCTTTTGTCTTGTAATGCCTGGGAATGTTATTTTTCACTCAATCAGGAGCTCTCCAGCAAGAGTATTGTGCTGAGGGGGCGCTTTGGAGCTTGTGGGGCCCCTGCACTGTTTTTTTTTGCATGGGCAGAAACCTTCCACACAAACTTTGAGCAGTTAGATTCAATCATTGATTTCTATTGCTTATGCGCCACAAGATGTAGCTCTACAAAATGCATTACAGGGCAGATCCACCGGAGGGATGGCTGCCTCCTTGGCAGAGGCTCACTGGGCTTCTTTTACGGATATATTTAAAGGCGCTACATGGGCTACACATCTACTTTTGCTTCTCCCTACGGACTGGATGTGAGAAATGTTGAATCCATGAATTTTAGTTCCAAAGTATTAGCAGCTGCGATACCCTGAGCATTTGTATCTCCTGATTTTTTCATAAAGTAATTAGTGGTAAAAGAAAATGGGTTGAGGAGGTAATTACTCTATTACTTACCTGTAATCTTCATTACTCCGAATATGCTTTTTCTAGTGCCAATACGTACGGCCCTTCCTCCCTGTTGCCATGGAGAACCTGAATTCCACTAAATATTGCTAGGGTATCTAGAGGAAGTGTGGTGTTCTCCATCTCTCTTTATTGCCATGGTAGTATGAGGAGCATGGTAGAATAATTTAGGGTATTTTTGATTTGAGTCTTTTGAGTGGCTCCACCTAGGTCATGTGGTCTCTGGGTAGAGGCTACATACCTCATCCAGTAAGTATTGGTATGTGTAGCAACAGGGTAATTTTAGTCTATTTTTAGACTGGTGGTGACTATAATTTACTACCATTTCAGTCCTAGTTGCCTTTGCGTTCATTTGTAGGGCTTAACTATGTGCTTTGACAGGGTTTAGTGCCTTTTTCCATTCTCTCGGGCCTACAGGCCCGAAAGCTAGAGAGAAGCCATTTTGTATCTCTGCCTCGGCTGTCCGAGGCGCTTGCAGGGTAAAGGTAATGTTTAGAATTCATCCTGTTGTTCGCTAGAGAGGAACCGGTCAAGACTGGCCCTTATCGAAGGAATGTGTTTGTCTCCCCGGCTCTAGACGCAATACGCAGGTGGCCACTGAGGAAGGCGAAGGGAGCCGGGGACTGGTACAGGAATTCGGTGGGAGTCGGTCTAATGCCGGAATTTTCCATAGAGAAAGTGAGCTTTATATTATCAAGGAGCGAGTAGAATAGAGAGAGAGAGCAACGTGTGGAGAAGACCGAAGAAGTTGGTCTGAAGGCTGGTGCATAGAGATTGATACCATCAGCTAATCGAAATCCTGAAGTAAAGAAGGAGAGTGATTGAAAGTCCTGTAGTGACATCATACAGGAGTGGCAGAGACCAAGACCAGAAGAGGGTTCGAGTGTTCTGGAACCATGGCAGCGTAGACGAGGCATAGCGGTGCAGACGTGTATTCGTGAGCCATAGAGGGAGAGCAGAGTCCCAAGCGCATAGAAGAGAACGAGAGAGAGAGAGGGATCAGCTCCGCTGCTAAGATGGAAAGACACACGTCTAAGGAGAGGCGTTCTGAGCTTAGTGTAGAATACATTTAACTACCCACTTTTATTCCCCTTTTTAGGTCATAGGTATCGTTTGATTTAGTCTATTTGTCTTTCGCTCATTCTGTTATGTTTGATTGTAGAATAAAGATTCAATGACCAATATCTTTGAATGTTGTTTTCATGAATGAGATTAACCTTTCCTTTTAACCAGGTGCTGATATACAGAAGGATGGGATATGCCCTTCTGCAAAGGTAACTGATGATTGGGGGAGAGTGTGGACTTCATTTGGGAAATAACTCTTAAAGATGAACCCCTATTAGTTTCCCACGTTAGTGTAGATCGCCAGGTGACGTTAGTGTAGATCGCCAGGTGACGTTAGTGTAGATCGCCAGGTGACGTTAGTGTAGATCGCCAGGTGACGGTAGCGTAGATCGTCGGGTGACGCTAAAGACATCGTCGGGTGACGCTAAAGACATCATCGGGTGACGTTAAAGACATCGTCGGGTGATGCTAAAGACATCGTCGGGTGACGCTAAAGACATCGTCGGGTGACGCTAAAGACATCGTCGGGTGACGTTAAAGACATCGTCGGGTGACGCTAAAGACATCGTCTGGTGACGCTAAAGACATCGTCGGGTGACGCTAAAGACATCGTCGGGTGACGCTAAAGACATCGTCGGGTGACGTTAAAGACATCGTCGGGTGACGCTAAAGACATCATCGGGTGACGTTAAAGACATCGTCGGTTGACGTTAAATAAACAGTCTTACGGGACTATAAAGATAGATGTAAAGTGAGGTAAATATAGGATAAGATATGGAATCCATTAGGTGTTAGTGGTATGTTTGATTGTACAGGCATGTAAATAGCTTCTTTTCACTTTCTCAGGTGAGTATTCTAGATGTCTTGTAAATAGTGGCCTGAGAAGAGTGTCGTTACGTGACGACTGGGTTAGCCACGGATGGTGAGCTGCCTGTTCTGAGAATCCGGTCGTTACATTTGGCGTCACGAACCATTTTTGATTGAAGGGTGCGGGTATTCCTTCTTGATTCTGTATGAGGGTCCGTTGGTTCTCGCCGTGAATGGTTTTGTATATATGTTTTGTTGATTGTATATTTCTTGTTTGTTGTTGTGTGTTTCTTGAGATTGCATGATGTTTTTAAAAAAATCGAAATCGACCTTTCAATTGCCTTTGGAGATTCCGGGTTGGGAGTCAACTGCTTATGAAGCGCTTGCTCATGAATGGGCTAATTCTACTGGTTTGAGTGAGAACTGGAATTCATGTTTGGAAGATGCTGAGCCGGTGAAGTGGTTGCGTGCTTGCAGAAAGTTCTGGTGGCGAAAGGCGAAGAGCTTCCCATTTTGGGACGTAGAGGTTGGATTTTATTGAATGCGTACAGGCTTGTACATGAGAAATTTTCTCGATTACAGCATGAGAACAAATCCTTTGAAGAACAAGTTGTTCAGATTCAGAATGATGTTACTCTTTTACGATGTCAGAATAAATTGCTTGCTGACAAGTTAGAAACGTGGCAGAAAGGGCTGCTGTGCGCATCGCGAAATACAAGTATCGACACAGACGTGGTAGAGTTAACACTAGGAAAGTGAGTATGGTTGTTGCGAAGGCAGGGCTCGATTGGAACCCTGACGAATGGGATGGTGATATTTGGAATTTGTCTGATTCATTTTCGTCGGCTGAAGAGAATGCTGCGTGTGCGCCGTCTCGCACTGGACGTCATTGTGCTTCTGCAGACCGTACTGAAATTTCCGCTCAACCGATTTATCGACGTAAGTTGCAGGGCAACCCTAACATTCCCCAAGGAATTCCTCTTGACAGCTTAGAGGATTATACTCAACAAGAATTAAATGACATTTTGGATAGGTTCCGGCAGAAGTCGGGTGAATCTTTACTTACTTGGATGGTCCGCCTTTTTGATTTAGGTGCTTCTGGTATCTCGTTGGATAAAGGCGATGCTGTGAAATTTTGTACTTTGAGTTCTGATCCTACAGTTCAGGAATCTTTTTGTAATTACAATAGTGATGCTCAGACTAATTTGTTGCAGTTAGCTGTACAAGGTTGTAATCACAAATACCCTACTGAATCTGATTGGCCTGTTAATGAGAAGCCGTGGTATACTTTGAGAGATGCTTCTCAGCGATTAAAGGAGGAGGTTATGAAAACCGCAATCTTCCTAGGTACAGCGAACAGATTGATGGATGGTTTGCTTAATACATCTGTCAGGAACAGAATAATTTGTTCTTCCCTTTCTGCGTATAAACAGGTGATGATGACTCTATTGATTAATCAGACTGGTAACACTTTGGCTGAAGTGATTGAGGCTGTGCGTGAACTTGGTTAATTGGGTGAATGGATTAAACCTGAATGTCAGTCTCGACCGGAAGGTCGCACTAATGATTTCAGATTTTCTAGACGTGATATGTTTCAAGCTCTTGTGAAGGATGGTGTGAAAGCTGATGACATTCATGATTTACCAAACAATATTCTATGGGCTATGTTTCGCAGGCGTGGCCTGGACAGTAAGGAAGGAGCTAGAAAGGTCCGTAAACAAGACTTTGACGTTACCCGTTCTGATGGTGGTGGCGATGATACGTTGCCTCCCCTAGAGAGAGGCAGAGAGAGAGGGAGAGAGAGAGAGTGGAGCAGGACATAAGACGACTCGTCCCATTCTAGAAGGGAGAGGGATGAGAGAGATAGAAACGAGAGAAGAGATCAGTCTTCCCGCAGGGATGAGAGAGAGAGAGAGATCGATCCCCAGAGGTGAGATTGAGAGACAAAAGATCACGATCCCTTGAACGGAGATCACAATATTTTTTAAATGACAAAAACCCTTTTCTTGAAGAGAAAGGGTATGAACGAGAGGTGACATTACCCAAACGATATGAGAGTCTTTACCCTGATTTGTCTTGGGTGACAGAACACAGTAAACGAGACTAGGAAGTAGGTCAAGCTCCAGTTCAAAATTGGGCTCATAGAGACTACAGGCCTTATGTAGACATTGAGATTTATTGGAGACATCGAAATATACAGAGGGCCCGAGCATTAGTGGATACTGGAGCGGAGGCCACTCTAATTTCTGGAAATCCCAAAAAGTTTAAAGGACAGGGTTACACAATTACTGGATTAGGTGGTAAAGAAACCCCCGCAGTACAAACTAAACTTGAAATGAGAATAGGTAGGAACCCCCGAAAAGAGTATCATGTATTAGTGGTACCCCTTGATGAATATATAATTGGTATTGACATTTTGAAAGGTATGACATTGCATTTAGATGACGGATGTTACAAATTTGGACATAAGCATTATATATCAACAAAACCCGTGAGAGTCGGACGCTTAAAAATGCCTCCGATTAAAATTCCCCAAGCCACGAAGGTGGTTTCAATGAAACAATATCGTATTCCCGGTGGGCACGATGAAATAAGTGCTACCATTCAAGATCTGATGGACGCAGGAGTGGTAATTCCTATTACTTCGGCATGGAACAATCCTGCTTGGCCAGTACGCAAAAGTGATAATTCTTGGCACATGACTGTTGATTATCGAGAATTAAACAAACATACTCCTTCTTTGACTGTTGCAGTCCCTGACGTTATTACTTTAATTGAAAGAATTCAGAAACATTCAGGCACATGGTATGCATCCATTGATATTGCTAATGCTTTCTTTTCCATTCCAATTGCTCCCGAATGTCAAGAGCAATTCAGTTTTACATGGAATGGCTGGCAAATTACGTTTAGAAGTCTTCCCCAGGGCTATGTACACAGTCCGACAATTTGTCACAGAATAGTAGCAGAGCATTTAGATGAGGTGACAGTAGATCCAAAAATTCAGGTGTGTCATTACATTGATGATATACTAATTCAAGGCGAGACACAAGATCAGGTGCGAATACAGTTAGAACAAATTGTTGCACATTTACAAAGCAAAGGCTGGGAAATCAATTCTGATAAATTGCAGGGTCCAGCACAACATGTAAAATTCTTAGGTATTCATTGGCATGAGGGCAATCGTGAAGTAATTCCACAAGTAAAACAGATAATTGCAGAATTTGCAGTCCCTAAAAACAGAAAAGAAGCCCAAAGATTCATTGGTTTATTTGGCTTTTGGCGCCAACATATTCCACATTTGAGTCAGATTCTGGCCCCTTTGTACAAAGTCGCACGTAAAAAGAATGCGTTTGAATGGAACAGAGCACAACAAGATGCGTTTGATTTGGCGAAAGAAGCGATTCAGCATGCTTTGGATTTATGGCCAGTGCGTGATGGTGATGTGGATTTGAATGTATCCGTACAAGATATGTATGCAAATTGGAGTCTATGGCAAAAGCAAGGTAAAACTAGAGTGCCTCTAGGTTTTTGGACTAAAAAGTTACCTGACGCTGGTGAGCGTTATACACCTTTTGAGAAACAGTTGCTTGCATGCTATTGGGCTCTGGTGGATACCGAGCAATTAACATTAGGACATGACGTGATTTTGAGACCAGAAATGCCAATAATGCAGTGGGTTTTGAGTTTGCCAAAAACTCATAGAATTGGTCATGCTCAGGAGGTGAGCATCATAAAATGGAAGTGGTATATACAAGACCGGGCTTGTGTGGGCCCAAAAGGAGTTGCGATGTTGCATGAGAAAGTGGCGCAGGCGCCGATGGAAGAGAAAGAGAAAGAGTTCTCCGTACCTATAGTACAGGAATCTCCTGTTAAGTGGGGTATGCCGTTCGATGATCTGTCCGTGGAGGATAGAAAACACGTATGGTTTACGGATGGTTCAGCCAGGTACATAGGAGAAAAGAGACATTGGAAAGCAGTCTTGTATAATCCCACAACTCAGAAATTGTTGAGCACTACTGGTGAAGGGCAAAGTAGCCAATTTGCAGAATTATATGCTGTATACCAAGTTCTAAAACAAGAATTACCAGGAACATGTCATATTTTATGGTGAACTGCGAATGGGTTAGTAGTTTGGTTACCTACATGGCAGTCCCACAATTGGATGGTTCACAACAAAACTATTTGGGGTAAGGAACTGTGGCAAGAGATTTGTGAGTTACTTCCTCTGAGTAATGTAACTGTGTTTCATGTTGATGCTCATATGCCTATTGATTCACTTGACAAGTTATTTAATAACATTGCAGATGAGAAATCTAAAATTTCTGAGGCAGTGGTGGACCGACAAAATTCTGATTTGGCGGGATTGGCAAAATGGGCCCACCAAAAAGCAGGACATTTTGGAGAGAAAATTACTAGCAGGTGGGATACTGATAGAGGCATTCATATTCCCCTTGATTTGATTAAAACGGCAATACTTCAATGTCCTATATGCCAACATTCCCGACAAAGAGAAGTCCCTAGAATAGTGAAAGGCCAGCTACATCGAGGTAAATCCCCCGCACAAATTTGGCAGATCGATTATATCGGTCCTTTACCTATCAGCAAAAATTGCCAATATGTCTGTACTGTTGTTGATACTTATAGTGGTTTTCTAATCGCTTTTCCATGCAAGAGAGCAACCCAAGTAAATACAATGAAAACATTGGATTTGATTACATTATATTACTTCAGGTGCAGTCTGACAATGCCTCCCATTTCAAAGGACGCCTAGTACAAGATTATTGTGCAGAAAACAATATTGATTGGGTATTTCATATTCCTTATTACCCACAGGCCGCGGGTCTGATTGAGAGAATGAATGGGCTGTTAAAAGACCAGCTATGCAAACTGTCAGATGGTACCTTAAAGAACTGGGGAGATCATTTATCAGATGCTTTAATGATTTTGAATAACAGACCGTATTTGTATGCAAATTCTCCTTTAATGCGTTTATTTCCTCCTCACATTGATGTTCAACCGAATTCAGTTTAAAGCACAGTTTCTTATTGGGAGATCACTCCCGGAGCTTTGGCTCCACATAGAGCTACCCCTGGATCTGCAGGCTTAGACATGCATTCTCTGAAAATGACTGTTCTGAAAATTAACAGTATTGTGATAATTGAAACAGGAATTGGTGTTCAAATACCAGCAGAACATTTTGGGTTGATTGCCCCGAGATCTGGTTTAG
Source organism: Lissotriton vulgaris (assembly GCF_964263255.1). Taxonomy (NCBI): domain Eukaryota; kingdom Metazoa; phylum Chordata; class Amphibia; order Caudata; family Salamandridae; genus Lissotriton; species Lissotriton vulgaris. The sequence continues at coordinate 92,602,826 of NC_141696.1, read as the reverse complement.
CTTTAAAAGGTATCCAGGTGCTTGGTGGAATAATTGACAGTGATTATCAAGGAGAAATAAAAGTCATCCTGTTGAACAGTGGCGATTCTGAGATCACACTCCAGAAAAATGATCGAATCGCTCAATTGGTCATTATGCCTGTTTTCAGTGGTGCGATTCAAAAGGGCACTGCTCCAACTCTGTTAACAATTCGTGGAACTGGTGGATTTGGTTCAACTGACAATCCTGGAGATAGAGTGTGGGTGCAGTCGCCAAATAATCCCCCTGAACAGGCCGAAATTATAGCAACAGGATCTGACAATACGATCTTAGTGATGAGGCCAGGGCAGGAAAGCTGGGATGTAGTCCCAGCTGATAAATGTTATCTGTGAGAATGAGTAATACCTATCCTTTTGTTGCAGATCGTTGCCTGGATTGTTGCTGCCGGATGTGTCGTTGTTGGACTCCCTTTGGTCTGCTGCGACGAGAGTCAAAGGACCACGCAGGACCGGATCAATGACAGACCACATCGTTCTATTGCTTCGTGGGATATCACTACTAACTTTTGGATGCATTTATCAAGAGCTATCACCAACTCTTCACATTTTTGTCTAGCATCTATGAGATCGGTTAATGATCTCCTCACAACGTGTCTTGTAGCCGTACCAATTTCAACAACCTCCCTATTACATTTCTTCAATGTATCCGAAGTCTATCCCACATTTATCCATTCTGATTTTTCTGCACATGACTATTGCATTTCCTGCACTGTTCTGAGTGAACCGGAGCCCCCATTGACTTTTCAAATTGCGACATATAATATCACTGAAAGTGATTTTTGCTATACAATGACCAGTGATCCTAACTACATAGGCAAATGTGCCCAATTACGTTTAGAACATTCCAGCCCATCTTCCTCTCATGAAAGAATTCTATGTATCACCAGGACTCCTGCTGTGTGTATTTCAATGCACAATTCTATGAGCTGCAAACGTTTTATAGTGACTGCTAGTCATTATTATCATGTTCTATTGCCGTCTGGATGGCTCTTTTCCTGTGGCAATGTGTCCTGGTCCTATATTCCTGCAAACATTTCTGGAGGTCCATGCGCTTTAACGCGCTTAAGTCTTTTAATGTTTTCTTCTGATGAAGCTGCGTCATCCCGCATAGTGCGTGATGCACCTCCACTTTCAAGAGACTGTGATTCTTCTTTACATTTGTTTTCTAAAACTAAATATCTCAGCTTAGCTGCTTCTATTATTGGTGTTCCTGCACTATCTGTTTACAATGCTAAAACTATAGACAAACTTGCTTGCTGGATGGTGAAATCCATAAATAATACTTCTGCTATTTTAACTGACTTATTATCAGACACTCAAGGCGAGCGTCGTGCTATTTTACAAAACAGAGTTGCGTTAGATTACTTGCTACTAAAACATGACCGTGGCTGTTCAGATTTTGAGGGCCTATGTTGCTTCAATTTATCAGATCATTCTAAATCCATTAGATCTCATCTTAACAAGTTACATGAGCTGACACAAGAGGTTAGGGAACATTTAGATGTAGGGTGGTTCGATTGGCTTTTCAGTTGGCTGCCAGATTTCCACTCTTTACGCCAGATATTGGGTGGCCTTTTTCTAGTAATTAGTTTTTTGATTATTATTTGCTGTTGTATTCAATGCATCCCATCCTTTTTCCGGATGTTCCGCCCCCGAGTTATGGCTAGATCTTTTAGTATTGTTTCCTATTATTCCTCAACTGATATACATCCTGTTTGAGTTCCCCTTTTTATTTTAACTTCGACTTTCAATGCTAGTACATTTAGTCAGGAGTGGAATGTAGCAACAGGGTAATTTTAGTCGATTTTTTGACTGGTGGTGACTATAATTTACTACCATTTCAGTCCTAGTTGCATTTGCGTTCATTTGTAAGGCTTAACTATGTGCTTTGAACGGGTTTAGCGCCTTTTTCCATTCTCTCGGGCCTACAGGCCCAAAAGCTAGAGAGAAGTCATTTTGTATCTCTGCCTCGGCTGTCCGAGGCGCTTGCAGGGTAAAGGTAATGTTTAGAATTCATCCTGTTGTTCGCTAGAGAGGAACCAGTCAAGACTGGCCCTTATCGAAGGAATGTGTTTGTCTCCCCGGCTCTAGACGCAATACGCAGGTGGCCACTGCGGAAGGCGAAGGGAGCCGGGGACTGGTACAGGAATTCAGTGGGAGTCGGCCTAATGCCGGAATTTTCCATAGAGAAAGTGAGCTCTATATTATCAAGGAGCGAGTAGAATAGAGAGAGAGAGCAACGTGTGGAGAAGACCGAAGAAGTTGGTCTGAAGGCTGGTGCATAGAGATTGATACCATCAGCTAATCGAAATCTTGAAGTAAAGAAGGAGAGTGATTGAAAGTCCTGTAGTGACATCATACAGGAGTGGCAGAGACCAAGACCAGAAGAACCAAGACCAGAAGAGGGTTCGAGTGTTCTGGAACCATGGCAGCGTAGACGAGGCATAGCGGTGCAGACGTGTATTCGTGAGCCATAGAGGGAGAGCAGAGTCCCAAGCGCATAGAAGAGAACGAGAGAGAGAGGGATCAGCTCCGCTGCTAAGATGGAAAGACACACGTCTAAGGTGAGGGGTTGTGAGCTTAGTTTAGAATACATTTAACTACCCACTTTTATTCCCCTTTTTAGGTCATAGGTATTGATTGATTTAGTCTATTTGTCTTTCGCTCATTCTGTTATGTTTGATTGTAGAATAAAGATTTAATGACCAATATCTTTGAATGTTGTTTTCATGAATGATATTAACCTTTCCTTTTAACCAGGTGCTGATATACAGAAGGATGGGATATGCCCTTCTGCAAAGGTAACTGATGATTGGGGGAGAGTGTGGACTTCATTTGGGAAATAACTCTTAAAGATGAACCACTATTAGTTATCCCACGTTAGTGTAGATCGCCAGGTGACGTTAGTGTAGATCGCCAGGTGACGGTAGCGTAGATCGTCAGGTGACGCTAAAGACCTCGTCGGGTGACGCTAAAGACATCATCGGGTGACGCTAAAGACATCGTCGGGTGACGCTAAAGACATCGTCGTGTGACGTTAAAGACATCGTCGGTTGACGTTTAATAAACAGTCTTACGGGACTATAAAGATAGATGTAAAGTGAGGTAAAAATAGGATAGGATATGGAATCCATTAGGTGTTAGTGGTATGTTTGATTATACAGGCATGTAAATAGCTTCCATTCACTTTCTCAGGTGAGTATTCTAGTTGTCTTGTAAATAGTGGCCTGAGAAGAGTGTCGTTACGTGACGACTGGGTTAGCGACGGATGGTGAGCTGCCGGTTCTAAGAATCCGGTCGTTACATTATGAGAAAAAGGGTATACAGTGTAATGAAGATTAGCGGTAATTAGTGGAGTTATTATTATTAGCGGTAATTAGTTGAGTTATTGTTATGAATTGAATTTCTTTACATTGTTAGCTAGTGTGCATGTAATATCACATGACAGTATGGGTAACCCAAAATTGAGAGTTGTACAAATAGCCACTATTCTTAAACTCAGTATCTTCTGTACATTTAAAAATACAGTAATCTCGTTCATACTTACCTTTCATTCATTACATTTTGCCATATTGTGTTTGTGCATGGTCGGTACACTATGAAAAATAACTACAAGCCTCAGCTCAGTTGTTGGTTTAGGTTATTGCATGTTTTTGGACAACCAACAAACAATCTATATCCCTGCGACCATTAAGGTCTGACGAACAAAAAAAGTCTGTTACTACTGTAAATTGACAATCTGGCATAAAATTTCAGGTGAAAAGATCACAAATTAAAACCTTTACCTAATATATATATTTTTTTATGTCAACCATTACTTCTTTTTGGAAAACCTTGCACAATCTGAATTCAGGAGGTTTCGGAAATGCATTATTTTTCCAGGTTCACACCTGTTTACATCACAAACTGCAAAAAATAGGAAAAAGGGACTAACACTTAGAAAAATGCAAAACATTTGTCAAAGATATTGGTTTTCTTGCACAACTTTAAGTGTTCAGCCTGGGACGACTCCTGGTGGCCTACCACTCTGGGGACAGCCCCGACACCCACCGACCACGCACGCAACCTGGGATCCATCCTCAACTCTACTCTCTCCATGTCCAAACAGGTCAACGCCGTCTCCTCCTCCTGCTACAACACCCTCCGCACCCTTGGCAGGATCTACAAATGGATCCCGGCCGAAACAAGAAGAACGGTGACACAGGCCCTCGTCAGCAGCAGGCTGGACTACGGCAACGCACTCTACGCCGGAATCCCAGCCAAACACCTACGACGACTCCAACGCATCCAAAATGCCTCCGCTTGACTGATCGTCAACGCACCCTGACGCTGCCACATCACCCCCCACCTGAGAAACCTACACTGGCTCCCCGTCGACAAGAGGATCACCTTCAAACTCCTCACCCACGCACACAAAGCACTCCACAAAGCCGGACCAGCCTACCTGAATAGCAGGCTCAACTTCCACACCTCCAACCACCAGCTCCGCTCTGCCAGCCTCGCCCTCACCACCGTCCCCCGCATCCAACGAACTACCTCCGGCAGCAGACCTACGTCAGACCGAAGACATACTTGCCTTCAGGAAACTCCTCCTGACCTGGCTCTTCAAACAGTAGCATCGCCCCCCCACGCCCCCTCTCAGCGCCTTGAGACCCTCACGGGTAAGTAGCGCGCTTCACAAATCCCCTGATTGATTGATTGATTGAAAGCTGCTAAGACAGCAATCTTAACAAAGAAAACTATTGGCTAATGCCATGTTTAGGAATAAATCACAGTGCTTTCTTAGATGTCTTGTTTTTCAAAGAAAAACTCAATTTTTTCAGTATTTAACCTATTTTCTCGGTTCCCTCCAGGAATATCAACATACTCTGGGTGCATCTGGAATTCCCAAACAATGGACGAATAGACACAGATTTTGACCAGAACTTTTTCATGGAAAAAAGTATGAAGGCCTAAGAGCAAAGTGACCCAAATATCAAAAAAGGGCTTAGCACTGCGTCCGAAAAACCTCGGCAGCAAAAGGTTTAAACAAATTAACAGTATTCTCCTTCAGGTTGGTTTAGTTAAAGACTTAGTGGCATATTAGCAAGGGCGATATCGCCGCTTTAGCTGGACTTTTTACCGCTAAAGCAGCGATATTTTTATCGCCCTATTAGCAAGCTGTCGCTAACAGCAGTTAGCGACATCTTTTAGGCGATAGCTACAGGTTTGGGGCCCGCTTTGCATGTCAGAGATATTTATCGCTAATGACATGCAAAGTGGGCGTACCCAAACTGTTAGCGACTGAAAACAGTTGCTAACACAGCTATCGCAAGGCAGGCGAAGCGACAAAAAAAATTGCGCTAGGCGCGATTATCGCTAGAATCTAATTCCTGCTAAAAAGTTGAATTACCTGTATAGTCAATGGTGGGTGGATTATCAGATTAAGCCCCCATTGGCCTTAATGCGAGAATATCGCTGGATTTCCAGCAATATTCTCGCATTGAGCCGCTATCGCCGGATATTTTATCACATTGGAGATAAACGTTGCTAATAGCATGTTATCTCTGCGATAATATCCGGCGATAGGCAGCGATTAAAAAAATGCGCTAAGCGCATTTAGCAATAATTATCGCTATTTGTTGCTAATATGTCCCTTAGTTTGATGCAGGCAAAGTCTATGCTGCACTGATGTATTCTTAAAACAATTAAAAAGGAAGATTTGTGTTTACTGGTATTTGGTAGGTGGGTGACTTTAGTGGAATTGCAAATGTCACATTACCATATTTACCAATGCAAAATATGTATTCCATGGCTACTCCAGAGGTTTTGCCATGCTCAGGAGTGAGGCTTGGGAGTCCTTCACTGGTGAAGAGTGGTACATGATGTTAAGCATTTTCAGTTGATGTTAAAAGGGTGCCAAGAAGATATTCATCCAGGTACTTATAAGTTGTATGTTAGCCAAATATCAGAGGAATGTCTGTCTTTTGTAGCGTAAGATGATGTGCTGTGACTTATAATGAAAACTTCAAATTGCAGAGACTTGAGGAAAGTTATGGAGAGTATTACAGAGTCTGCATTAGATCTGTGATTGTCTTTGAAGACCATTTGAGGTCTTTTATCGATCAATGTTTTCAGTTAGTGGCATCTTGAGCTGTACTGGTGTTGCAACACTGGCCCTTAAAATATTTCAGCACTCCATCACGTATCTGTTTTGTTTTTACCCCATATACTATCGGGTTCACCATGGGTGGGGCCATCATGTAGCAGTTCACCAGTAATATGTGAATATGAAGAGGCATGTTATTACCAAACCTATATATTATGGTCGAAACACTATTTGGAACGTAAAACACTAGTATGGCACAGATGTGGGAGCCACATGTTCCAATTGACTTGGTGCGTGCAACCCTCGATGTAAGAAGGAAGACAGCCCTCAGTATATGTAGGTAAGACAGTAGGATTAATGTAACATCAGTCACAACAACAAACAGTGATGCAATCATTCCATAGAGGTTATTGAGGGTTATATCAGCACAAGCCAGCTTTGCAACTGCCATGTGCTCACAGTAAGAGTGAGGAATGAGATTGGATTTACAAAAAGGTAGCCTTTTAAGAAGATATGTCAATGGGCTTGTTGAAATCACACACCTAAAGAAAGCTGCGGCCCCAATTTTAAGGATAGCTGGAGGAGTGAGAATACTTGTGTATCTCAAGGGATTGCAGATAGCAACGTAGCGGTCAAAGGCCATGGCCACCAGTATTGTTGATTCCAAGGCAGCAAATGTGTGAATGAAGAACATTTGAGTGATGCAGGCCTCAAAAAAGATTTCTGCAGAGTTAAACCAAAGTATCACCAACGTTTTTGGAGTAGTGGTGGAGGACATCACCAGGTCGATAAAGCATAACATGCTGAGGAAATAATACATGGGTTGGTGGAGGCTAGGTTCGACCGTGATGAAAAACAGGAGAATGCAGTTCCCCACCAGTGTAATGATGTACATGAAGCAGAAGGGAAAAGCAACCCAGAAGTAATAATCTTCCAGTCCAGGAATTCCCATCAGGATGAAGGCAGAGGGATGAAGGCTGCTGGTGTTATTAGCTGTCATAGTGCTTACCTGATGCCACTGCTCAGCCTAAAGAAAACCTGTTTTAAAATAGAAAAGCAGGATTACATTCACAAAATATCTAGGATATATTAACCTTTAAAGCACCATTCCTGACTATATCCTTAAATGCATGAAAAGGTTCCTTAAACCATTTAGTGATGATGCAAATTAATATAAACATAACTAACTTTAAAACATTCCTTCTGCTTCATCCTCCACAGAATCAATCAATATAACTTCACAAAAAAGATATTGACGAAAATCAGAGAGAAAAGAGAAAATCATCAACCTACACCTCACTGAATACCTCAACAACCACCAACTACTCAACACCACTCAGTCTGGTTTCAGACCTAATAACAGCATGGAAACTGCCCTTTTTTCTGCCAAAAATGACATCCTTGTGACTCTGGACAGAGAAGACTGGGCAGCATTCATCCTCCTAGACCTCTCTGGAGCATGTGATGTAGTCTCCCACCCCATCCTCATAAAAAGCCTACACAATATTGGATTCCAAAGACACACACTCCAATGGATCTGCTTCTTCCTGATGGGAAGGAGCCAATGAGTCAGCCTAGTATCCCTCACCTCAGAAGCCTGAAACCTTATATGCTGAGTCCTGCATGCATTCTCCCGGAGATCAAAGCTCTTCAACACATACAAGATCCCTCTAGCCAGCATCATCCCCTCTCACCATATCAACATCCAACTCATTTTCTACCTTATGGACAAAACACCCAGTACCTGGATCAAGTTCAATGCCTACAAGAATGAAATTGAGCACCTGATGAAGACCAACTGTCAAAAGCTGAACACCGACAAACCCGAAATTGTTAATTATGAAGAGCACATCGATGTGGAACTCCACCTGGTGGCCAACAGAGCTAGGACCTACACCCACCCCCACCACCTGCAGGCAACCTTGGGATTTTCATTGACAGCAAACTCGACATGATTGCTTAAGTCAATCCCATCCATACTCACTCTGAAGATGCTGAGGAGGATTTTCAAATACCTCCCAATTAGCATCCAACAAACCGTCATATACACCCTGGTCACAGGAAGGCTTGATTAAGGGAACACAGTTTATGCCAGGATAATAAAATACTCACCAGAAGGCTGCAAACTATTCAGAACTCGGTGGCCAGAATCACTCTGAAACTCCCACTGCGCACTCACATCACATCACACCTTAAGGAGCACCAATGGCTCCACATCCACAACCAAGAACAATTCAAACTCCTTACCCACACTCTCAGGGCACTATATAACACTGGCCCAGCCTACCATAACAATTACATCTGCTTTTTTTTATTTTTATTAAAGACCTTTATTCTTCATAAAGCATAGTGTACAGTACGTATCTCACAGTTTCTTATACAAGTAGTCAATGTGGCACTATGTGTGACACAGCCATTTAGCCGGCATCCTGGGGGCCCGGCGGCGTTCAGTACATCAGATGTGCAAAGATAATAGTTCTTAGTTGTAGTAGAGCTTCAGTATATGTAACTCTGTAGGTGTTTGCACTCTCGTTTCGCTTCCAACATACACATGACTTAGCTGTGTCTGTGAGTCACGTATCAGAGGTCTTATCTTCATATGAGTCTAAAACCTTAAGTACAAACAAAAACAAGCTACCCCAACTACCCCCCATCCCCCCGTGTGCCAGCAATCATGTTCCTTTAGTAATGTATCTGTGTTTATGCTACCGGCTAGTCCATTACCCACTGTCTTCAAGCACTGCGTTGAAGTCCCTACTCCAAGATCTAGTCTAGCTGGAAGGAACGCTACGTGTACTAATATCAAGTCCCGTCCCACTCCCACTCCCTCTCCCGAGACACTACGTCTACCGCTCCACCTGTCCCTCTGGGGATTCCGGGGGGTCCAGTGCCTCGTCCTGGTCAAGGTTCTCCTCCTCACACTGATGTATGTAGGCCTGGTATAAACCCCAGAAATTTTTGGGCCTGCTCCTGGGCGGGAGCAGCTCGCTGTAATGTTCCGACTGTGTACAACAGTAAAGTAAGTCACCCACCCATCTCTTCTTGGTAGGAAGCGGGCCCCTCATCCAACACATGGCCACCACTCTTCTGGCTATCAGTAGGGCCATATCAACGAGTCGTCGCTGGGATAACGGAAGTGGCTTGGAGTATCCCAGGAGCGCTAATTCCTGTCTAACAGTCAGCTCCGAGCTCAAAATTGTACTGAGTTCTGAGAAAACCTCCACCCAAAATTTTTGAACTCCCGGGCAGTACCATGCCATGTGAATAAAATCTGCAACCTGTGCAAGACACCTCTTGCACTCTGCTGTCTGCCTAAGCCCGTAACGGTGCAACCTCTCCGGGGTATAGTATACCTGTTGTAGAAACTTAAAGTGCACCAGCCTGTGCCTTCCATTAAGGGACAGTTTTCTCGTGCTGGTGCAGCAGTATTTCCACATGTCATCATCAATTTGCAGTTGCAGATCCCTTTGCCATTCTGACCTAGCTTTTGAGTGCTGGAGCTGGTGATGTGCGACACCCAATTTGTTTAAATTGGAGATTAACTTGCGGGATGACGTGGAGTTAATTACATAAGTGAGTTCCGGGACCTCCGGTGGTTCCTCCATTTCAGGGCCCAGTAACTCCTTTAACGCACTCCGAACCCTATGAAACTGGAAACGCTGTAGAAGCGTAGGCTCCGGCTGCGTGGAGGAGAGTTGTTCCCAGGTTTTGGACACCCCATCAACAAAGAGGTCCTCCATTTTAGTGAGTCTCAGCGCAGTGCCCCTGTTACTCCTTTTTCCCTCAGCGGGCCCAGCCATAGCGCCCAGTCCACCGGCATCTGTGGCGAATACAGGAATCTACAGTCTCGCGCTCGGGTCAACGCGTGCCATGCGTGATTGGTAGATTTGATAGAGCTTAGGTGTCCGATAGCTCGGTCTACCGGGAGACAGACAGTGGCTGGTAGGGGGAGGGGTTCCGCGAATAAGCGCTCTAGAGTCACATGCGGTATGCGCGGGTCCCCATGGATCCATGAGTGTAGGTGGGCTGCCTGCGCAATGCGGTAGTACCTTTCCATGTCAGGTGCCCCCAACCCCCCCATTTCACAAGGAAACAGTAGAGTCTGCCACTTAACTCTAGGCTGTTTACCCCCCCATGCCAGTCTGATAAGCACCTTCGTTAGCTGTTTGAAGAATGCCTTTGACAGGACCACCGGTATATTGTTGAAGAGGAACAGGAACCTAGGCAGTACCACCATTTTCATGATGGCTATTCTGCCCACTAGGGACAGCGGGAGTTTACACCATGCGTCCACATCCTCAACCAGTTTTGCGTACGCCACGCCATAGTTTTCCCTGACTAATATGTCCGGGTCAGTGTGAAGCTGTGTGCCTAGGTATCTAACTGAGTCGGTGGTCCAATTCAGAGGGTATTCCATCCCAAAGGGTTGCGTCGCAGGCGTCAGTGGGAAAGCGATTGATTTTTCCCAGTTCACTTTCAGCCCCGAGAGGGCGCCGAACCGCACCACTTCCCTCAGGACAGCTGAAAGATTCGTTTCCGGGTCGCGGACATAGAGGAGTGTATCGTCAGCATATGTTGATATGCCGATTTTATATGTTGGAAAACTAATACCTTCCAGGCTGTGGTATTCCCGAATTGCACACGCCAACGGTTCCGCCACCAGCGCGTACAGGAGGGGCGAAAGGGGACATCCCTATCTAGTTCCTCTGCTTATATCAAATGGGTCCGTGACTCTGTCTCCTATCTTTAGCCTCGCTGTGGGGTTGTAGTACAAGGCCCCCAGCATCTGCAAGAATGGCTCGCCCAGCCCCAACTTTCTCAGAACTCTGAGCATGAAAGGCCACTCCACGGAGTCAAAGGCCTTTTCCATGTCCAGGAAAATTGTTAAGGTAGTGTTTTCCTGACGCACGTGCTGCATTGTCCCCAGCACAGTACGGATATTGTATGTCAGGTTCCTATTGGGGACGAAACCGGCCTGTTCAGGCGCTACCAGTTCTGGTACCAGGAGCGCCAACCGTGTGGCAAGCACTTTAGCGAATATTTTAGTGTCCACGTTTATCAGGGAAAGTGGTCTGTAGGAGCTGCAAGACTCCGGGGGGTTTCCCAGGCTTTAAAACGTTTATGAGTAGGGCTTCCCTCATGGAGTGGGGCATACTCCCCTCCTCGCATATGTCGTCAAATAAGGTGATCAGGTTTACTTTAAAAAACATTTATAACGCGCACTATCACCATCGGTTTCTTGGCGCTCATTGACAGGTGGCGTGACCCAGAAGCAGGAGGTTTAGTCGTATGCGGCTTGGAAGAGCAGGGTTTTTAGGAGTCTGCGGAAGGTGTGGGACCAGCTTGTCTTTAAACGACTTATAGAAGCCAACTGTCAAACCGTCGCATGCTCGCCAGCGCCTCCAAAATCTCATCTTCTTGTATGGGAGACATTAAGAATTCCCTGTCTGAAACAGGCAAAAATGGCATGTCGATATGTTCGAGGTAGTCATCCATCTCTTCCTCGACCCGCAGCGACCTGGATTTATACAGCTCAGCATAGTACTGCCTAAACGTTTGGAGGATCTCCTCCTCGTCAGAAACGACCTCACCATCTGACGTGAACAGTTCATCCACCACCAGGGGCCTCCTGGTACTGCGTACCATTCTAGCCAGTAGTGCACCTGGCCTTTCCCTCTCCCCGTATGTTCGCGCTGTAGCGTATTTGCCGATGTGCTGTGCTTCCCTGTCTGCCAGTTCATGGTATTCGGTCAGTAGGAGTTTGATTTGAGACTCAGCGTTAGTATCAGAGTCACTCTGTAGACGTCTCTCCAAATCGGACAGTTGGGATTCAAGTTGTTTCAAGTCGTGTCTTATAGTTTTAAGCACACTCGAGTGTTTGGACATTGCTATACCCCTGATGTAAACCTTAAAAGCGTCCCACACAGTCTGGAAACTGTCAACAGACCCCAGGTTTGTTTCAAAAAACGTATCTATGTCGTCCGCAAGTTCACCCCGAAACACATCATCCAGGAGAGAGTAGGGGGGGAACCTCCAGGTGAAGGGGGGAATTGTTTTCTTTGGGACCACCAGTTGCAGCAGAACAGGGGAGTGATCAGAGAGAGTACGGGGCAGCACCACACATCTCCTAATACTATCTAGTAGAGCCTGGGATGATAGCCAGTAATCTATTCTAGTGTGGATATTGTGGAATGCTGAGTAATGAGTGAAACCACCTTTCGTGGGGTGCTTACTTCTCCATACATCCACCAGGTCCAATTTAATCAGCTCTGACTTCATGTGTAAAGCCGAAGCCACTGGCCTCCGGGTCAGCCCCGCCGACCTGTCCAGATCAGGGTCAAATACAAAGTTGAAATCACCCCCCCAGAGCATTCTAGAGTGAACGTGTGTTCTGCATTGTGACGCCAGCGTTGAGTAAAATTCAGGACTATCATAATTCGGCCCGTAAAAATTGACCACTACCAAATCATGTCCCTGCCCACACATCTAGTTATAACAAACCGACCCTCCGGGTCTGATATCAGTGGTACCAGTTTTAGCTGTGAGTTAGGGCTAACCCAAGTGAGTACTCCTCTGGAGTGTGTCGTGAACCCCGCTGCCACACTGTGTCCCCCAAGCCCCCTGGCCAGTAGCATCCTACTAGTGAGTGGAAGATGGGTCTCCTGAAGGAGAGCGAGGTCAATATGGTGTCTGTGCAAGTAACTGAGTACCTTCCGTAGTTTACGGTAATCATTTAGCCCTCTCACATTCCATGTCAACACTTTCAATTCCTGCAAATTGAGTGAAGCATTCCCATCATTAGTATTAGTCACTCCAACAGTGATAACAATAGGGTTCAGACAGCTGTACTACTACGCCGTACATTCTTCTATACTTGAAATCAGGCAACACATTGCTTGGCTCTACTTTCAAAACCTCACGGACAAAACAGCAACTACATTCCCCAACATAGTCCCCCCCCACCCACTGCCGACCACCCCCAACCTGGCCTGGCAGGACCTATTCCCTCCCAACAATTCTCAACTTGTGGTGTCATTCCGTACATTTCCTGACACTCTACCCCTGAGAACAATTAGAGCTAGAAGCGCTAGGGCAGAGGTCACCATAAATGGCACCAAACAGTGCATCAGAATTATCCAGTGCAAATGTGGCTGCCGCCACCATCACCCTAGTTAGAGTCCGACAACGGAAGGCCTATGCAAGGTCCAAAAGAGCATGGAGTCCAGTATCTCCAGAGCACCCCCCCTCCTATCTCATCCACAGCCCACCCCAAAACAACAATGGTCTATAGCGTTGCGTGGCAGTGCAACCTATGGTACTGAGTCACAAGCTGTGTCTCGAACTCCACTCAGCTAAGGCCAAACATATGTACAATGGAATGTTCTCACCCATCCGCATGCCGCAGTCCAATCTCAGGTCACAGCAATCGCACGGCAGCTGAGCAACCTATCCCCCAGGTGCCATCTCGAAGCAGTGGTACCACCATCACAACACCACTCTGGGTCTAGTGCGCCCAGCCGCGCCCCAAGTCCGGGAGCACACTGTGGACTATTCTTGTTCGTCCAAACGACTGCAGTCTTCTTGCTCTTCGGTCTGTCCGCTTGGGCTATTTCTCTGTTCCCTGGACCACTCCTTCAGTGACTTTTGTAGCTTCTTTGGGTTTGTGAAGAAGTGCAAGTGTCCTCGTCTGTTGACACGCAGTTTTGCCGGGTACAGCATTGCATAGTCTAGGCCTAGGTCTCGCAGCTGTTTTTTATACGGAGCGAAGTGCCGTCTTTCCTCCTGTACCTTCGCTGTAAAGTCAGGGTACAGGGAAATCTCCATGCCCTCGTACTAGAGCTTCCCCTTGTCTCTGACCACTCGTAGGGCTGTGTCACTGTCCCTGTAGTTGAGGAGTTTGGCAATTATCAGCCTTGGGGTAGCCCCCGGCCGCGGCCCCAGCGTGCGGTGGGCTCTCTCAACTATAAACATCCGCGCGAAGACGTCGTCACCCAGCATGGAGACCAATAGTTTCTCCACAAAGAGCTCCATCTTGCCCGTTTGTGTCGTCTCTGCAACCACCGTGATTCGGATGTTGGAGCGCCTTGAACGGGCTTCCAAGTCCTCCGACTTGTCCTGGATGACCTGTAGGAGTCTGGAGAACAGCTCGCGGTCCTTGTCCCACTCGGTCTGCGCCTCCTCCACCTCCGTAAGACGCCTCTCTGACTTGTCGAGGCGTTCCGCATGCTTATCCACTCGTTCCGACATGCGGTCCATGCGGTAAGTGAGTGCGTCTAACTTCGTGCCGATGGAGGACATACTCTCTTGCAGTCCTTTCTCCATGGATACAAGCATTTCTTTAATGTCAGCATGAATTGTGCTGTCCGCGCCCTTGCTTCGAGGCGAAGGGTCAGGTGCTGGTTCCTCCGGAGCCTTCGCTCTACGTTGTTCAAACGCCAGTTTGGTCTGGGTTCTATCGTTCTTGCCCATAGTGCGAGGGCAAGTCTGGCAGCGTCCCGCGTCTGTATGTAGTCTCCGGTGTGCAGGTAGTGGCCATAGGCAGCCTCGGTATCCCAACTCCGCACTCGCCTACTGGTCTTGTGGCGCTGCTCCCCCCGAAGCTGGCAGATGCCAGTCCCAGGTACTGTCGCGGCGCAGGTCTCACCTCCAGTCAACGTATCAACCTCGTTCACTCAGGCGACAGTGCAGGCCTTCACCCGGTGGTAACCGAGTGCAGTTGCGGACACACGTTTCTGGGCCAGGGGCTTCCACACTGTTCCAAAATCGCCCCAATTTATTGTGCCAGCAGTGCTGCAATGCGCGTCATCAATTTGCAGGTTTGCGCAGCTCCATTCATATCAGGGTCTCCAAACTGGCGCACTGTCCCTGGTGTCGCAGTGCAACCCCCCGGCCGTCCTCCCCGACTCTCCGCAGTGAGCCGCTTGGACGGAGGATGAGAAATACTGTCTCGCAGTTCTGCCTGGCCGAGATCAGCAGCAAATGTTGTTGTGGGGGAGCCTGCACGGGGATCCGGTCACCACCTCGGTCCCAACACCCCCAGCTCCCCAGAACCTGTCGCGCCTCAATCAGACTGCCCAACCAATGTCTGATGGGGGGGGCTGTCCCAGGGATCGTCCCGGGGGGAGGGGGGGGTGCAACGCCCAGCACAGCAGCAGTGAACACGGCCCAGCCCGACTTCTAGGTGTCCGGCGGGCCGTTAAAGGCCCGTAGCCGCGCTGGCGATTCAGGCGCGGTGCGCACGAAACAGTCTTTGTTTCTGTCTTCGAGGCTTCGAGGCCTCCGGAATGGGGCAATTCAGTTCTCTCCCCCCACTATAAGGGGTAGCTCAGGGTGTCCCGGGGCGCCACACCTCACCTCAAACCGAGTATTTCTCTCCACCGAGGCGATGCGAGGGACCTCGGGCCTCAGCTCCCTCAGTGGCCGCACGTACAGGCACGCACGGCGGCTGATTTTCCAGGCAAGTCTGCTGCCTCAGGCCCAGATGGCCAGCGTCGTCGCACTGCCAGATCTCCGCAGGTTTTGCCCCAGTTTCCCCAGCGGCTTCACCGATTGTTGCAGTGATGCTCACGGAGTGGGTCCCCACCCCGAAAATCCGATAGTGTTGGTTGTGAAAGGATAATTAGCAGGATATTTCGGGTGATGGCGCGGAGCTCAGCACACACACGTCCTACATCGACGCTGGCAAGCTCTGCCCCCAATTACATCTGCTTTTATGAACTCCCACTTGCACAAATCCCACACATATGGAAAATCAGATCTGGTGGTCAAGCCTTCTCCTACATAGCACCTAAAGTATGGAATAACCTGCAGATGCACATAAGAGTCTCCTCCTCACTTCTAGAAGCTGAAGACCTGGCTCTTTGAGTAGTCCCTCTAGGCTCTTGCTGTGCCTAGACTCACACCTGCTCAGCACTAGGAATATTTCTTCTAATTCTGTAATTCCGAATGGCCGTCAAGTCCTGGCTGTTTAAATAAGTCTCTGGGACCAAACTGGCAACAAAGTGCGTGGGGCTCCGCTGCTGTAATGTGATGTTGCTCTGGGGTGGGCCAGGACCTGGAGACTGCCCCCAAGATGACGGGGATTGACGGGGAAACACGTTGATCTCTTCCACCTGAACTCTAAAGCCTGTAATGTGCTGATGTGCTCCTTCTGCCTAAGCAAATGGATGCACATGACCCCATCCCTGGGCCCTGAGAAAATGATCATGGGAGGGAGCGCTGTTGCGCCCCTCCACCCTGTTGAAGAAGATGGGGGCCCAGTACCCCTTCCCTGGGCCCCAAATTGCAGGAGACCAGCACGCTCTGCAGCACCTTGCCAGCAGGAGCATGCAAAGCAAAAGACTCTCGCCGGCTTCTGCGATCGCTCAATGAAATGCTGCTGCGTGCAGGGAGTCAGCTCAGGGCAGCTCTGGGAGGGCTCCTGAGGCTGTCCCACAACATTGCCTGGAGGTGGGGTGCCCGAGTGGGACAGTGCACCACGAGAACAGTAACACAGGGCAAGACACTTTAAAACAAAAAAATATGGAAATTCAGAGCGGCTCTCCCCAGCAGAACGGCAGGGTGGCTGCTCAGAAATTAAGCAAAAGCTCCAAAGAAGTGCCCCATATTACACCTTGGGCCTTGTCGATTTCAGCAGCATTTGGGGGTGAAAAACACTTGTTCTGGCTTTGGGATGGCCCCTGGATAATGGGGTCTCTCCAAAAGTGTTACTAAAATGTGGGGGAGTTGCAGGAGCAGTGCAAGCCCCCCCCCCCCCCCCCAAAAGAAGTACCAGAGTGCCCCCCTACGTTTGGTAGGACTTCAAAAGGATAGCTACTCAAGGGTATTGAAGGGTATTTCAAGCGCTCTCTAGACTGGAGCTTTTTTCTCTTCAGCTGGAAGTGACGCGCCCTCTAGGGGTCAAACACAAGGAGGGAGGGGCAAACAATATGGTTGCAATTCTTGTGACTTAAAGAGGCCTAATGGGAAATGTGATGTTGGATGAACACCCTCTGGGGTGAAAATTGGTAATTGCACCTTTGTGAAGTCATAATTGTGATCCATATAATTGCATAGTATTGTAACTTTGATAAATATGATGCCCTTTAGGTGATAGGTTTATTTTTTTAACTACACTAAAAGTCATGCTTAGTACTCAAATCTGCCAGACATGCAAAGATATTTCTTCTTGAATGCTTTATTTAGATAACAAAACTGTCAGCCACTCGTGATCAAAGTTTGCATTTTGTATTGCCAGTATTAAGTGCCTTCAATCATGGTTATATGTAATTATGAGATTTATCCCTCTGATGATCTGCTTGTTGAGATAATTAGGTTAACACCACTCACTTTGGTGCCAGTATAAAGTGGGCTTACTCCGAGTTACGTTCAATCCTGGCAGTTAGGGACAAGATACTGTTTTTGACATGTGATTTGTTGGTCTAACTCTACATTTGGGAGGGGTAAGAATGAATACGCAAAATATTTCAAAAGTAGTTCCATCAGCTAGTGTATATTTGTAAATTGCTGCATAGTATTGAGTAGTGTGAGTGAAATAAATTTACTTTTTCTGTTTTCAAATGAGGTAGCGCAGACTGGACAATCATTTATTGCGCGTTTTATTGTGTATCTGTGAATGGTCACTGCTAGCCCACATCACTTCCCCCAAGTGGGTCTTGACTGCTGTGCAACACTGCCCTATCATAGTCAAGCGCTATAATGAGGTGTTTGGTTCCCATTGGAGGGCAAACGTAGACCCATTACTTGTGCAGGCCAAACAACAAACAATGGCATTCTCAGCATTGGCAGGAGCTGTAAGATGCATAGTATCCCATTCTAGTACGCTTACATTTGATAAGTCCAGTTTGGCCACACATTACCTTTGTATTAATGAGGAAATATTGGAGTGCAAGGCTCTGAGAAGGGTTCAGAGGTTTGGTTGTGTGAATTGAAGTTAGGAGAAAGGAATGCCTCTGCACACACATATGTCATGTGAAGAAATTGTGACCACTTCGAGCACATCTATTATGCACATTCCATTTAAGAAACTGTTATTTGCTCAAATTTACAATTTCTTAAATAATGGGATCAGTATACATGAGTACCATAGTGCTTAAATGAGGACTACATGCGTTATCAGGGTTAATATGTTCCCTAGAGTGACCAGCCCTCAGATGCTATTTTCACTAAACAGTACTGTGACAAGGTCCGTAAGAAAATTTAAAGCACAATTAACATATTATTTTTATAACTAGGCTTTGAACCAGCTACAACATGTATTCAGCTACTATTTTCTATTTTATTAAAATTTAATCCCATGGTGAAGTTGGAATTTTAATAAATATACAGGAACAGTGCATTTTAGAAAGCTGCACTTGTCCTGTCTGCAGCTCTTCTAGGCTAATTACCATTAGCCTGCTTGCAGCTGTGCCTGTCAGTGCTTACCTTTTATGAGGTTTGAAAGACTGCTCCCAGAACAGACACAATGGCTTGGGCCTGGCTGAATGAACTGAGTGAGGTTTGTGACATAGCTTAACCCAGAAACAGTCAATGAGGGGGGTGCAGGTAATTCACTCACTTGAAAATGACCTGTGGATGCTTGTATGTTCATAGCTTAGTGAAAAGGAAAGCCCAGAGAAGAGGAATGTTTTTATCCCTCCCAAGATACACTTTAACCCTTATAGCTCCAATCTCAGTGGAATAGAGAGCGGATACCTGAACCAATTTGCAGTGAATAAGTGGGCGCAAATTGGTCTTTTTCCTATGCACACTCCTGCTTATGCTCCAAGCTTCCTCCTTGGGCAGAAAGGCTTTGCCATGATGGGTTTAACTGAGAATGGTGCACTGTGCGATAGCTGGCAGTAAGTCAAATACAATGTGTTTCAAATAGGGAATGGGTATCCATGGGATCTTTTACTCATTGGGCACAGATTGTCCAGGAGTCACCTGCACCCATTGTTCATTGAATTGAACCAAAGTATCACTACACGCTAGCTCTTTAGAACACATCTGGGCAAGTGGATGAGCATAGGAAGACTTAACCTCCTATCTGTGATCTTTGTGGAGACCTTAATTGCTGTACCATCTCCCACTTGTACCCAAGACTGAGAAGTGGACTTCAAGGATCAGTTTGATATGACCCCAACTATCATTTTGCATAGAGCAATTCTGATACAGCAATGATTGCTCATATATATTTTTGGATGAAAATGTATTGTTATATCTCATTGATTCCTATCATATTACTATATCTTCTGCTATATTTAACCATGGAGAGTATCGGTAATGTATTACACATGGGCAGCTGTCATCCTTAGGGTGGGCTTCCCCCAAACTTTTTGCCTGCTTACCTCCTCTTTTTGCTGATTCTTTTAGTTTTCTGTAGGAGTTAGCACTTTGCCTCAGCAAGCGAGTGCTGAAGTGCATATGCTACTACCCATAACATGTTAACATTAGTGCATACACAATTGTCATATTTATTTTACTTGTAGTCCATTGTAAAGTGGCATACATAATACTTGGGGCCTGTAGATTAACATGCCACTAGTGGGCCTGCAGCACTGATTGTGCCACCCACACAAGTAGCCTTTCAAACCTGTCTCAGTGCTACCATCACAGAGCCTGAGTGTGCAGTTTACTGCACTTTGACTTGGTATTTAAAATCCTTGCCAAGCCTTAAACTTCCCTTTTATTAAACATAAGTCACCCATAAGGTAGGTCCTAGGTAGCCCATTGGGCACAGTGCTGTGTAAGTAAAAGGTAGGACATTTACTGGTGCGTTTTAAAAGGTTCTAGTAGTGACAAACACTCAAATTCATTTTTTACTACTGTGAGGACTACGCCTCTCATAGGTAAGCATTGGGAATTCCTCATTACACTTTCTAGATGTAATCCCTGTTCAGAGAGGAGTAGCTGCCTCATTTTTTTAAAATATATTTTTATTGCAGAGCTATATTTTGTACAACCAGTTCGTAGATCAATCCAGCTGCCCTCCTTTGCATAACACAGGTCCCCGAAGAAAGCCATACACGGCCATTTAGCTCACACCCCGGAGGTCGAGCGGCATTAGACAGGAGAGCACTAGTAGCTGACAAGTGCATTAAAGCTCAAATACAACCGTTCCTCAGGTAGTACTCAGGTCTGCTTTTCTTTTTCCCCGGTCCCCCCGCCCCCTGCCTATTAAGCCCCAAACAAAACCAAACATCCCCCCCAACTCCCCAACCCAAGCCCCTATATCCCTTACCCCCCTACCCCTACCCCCCTACTCCACCCCACCCCCCACCCCCAGGTGTGTCAGAGTTCTACAAGGGCAAGCTAGAATCCATCGCGGGTAGTGCAGGTCCGAGACAGACTATCAGGAGTAACCAAAAGGAGACTGCAGTCATCATGTGGGATGTGGAGCAATCCAAGGGAAAGAACCTGGATGATCACAAACCTAGGCTAAGGTGTCTAAGGAGCAAGACTACATGCGGGGGAGCCTTCACTGTCAGAGACCGAAAGTGTGAGTTCCAGAACCAATCGTTCCCAGGCCCGGGCCAAGGAGTAGCTGCCTCATGTGCTATATCTTTGGAATGGTAATGGTAAATCCTCTTTAATGGTATAGGTGGATCTAACCTTACTCTTTTAGAAATGCCACTTTTATCAGAGATTCAGTCTCTCTTCTTTCACTTCACATCTCTCTGCACATACATCACGCATCAAAGGCTTGGTTGCTGTCTTCGTTTAACCTCTCTTTCTGCATTCACCTCTCAAAGTCTATCTCACCATGCCTTCTCTTCACATCTATCTAGGTATACTTGTAATATTAGAGGCTATGCCTGTTTGTGTCCACTTCACATCACTGTGCCTAATACCTCTTTAATTAAAGTGTATGTATTCCCTGATCACTTCAGTCACTGAGCACACAGCGTGTCTTTCCTTGAACGAGATCAGTGATTCCGAGGTGGGTTAGCATCTAACCAAGACAGTGGTGTGTGAGGCCCTATGGGGTTGGTAATTTTCTTATTTGCACATTACGATTTATCAGCTCAGCAAAGTTACTGCAGACCAGCAAGACAGCCCACAGATATTTCAGCTTCTCAAAGTAGCACAAACACTGCAAGTAAACTGTGTAGGAAAAACGGCAAAACTCTCCCTAATGAAGCTATAATTGTACTTACTGCTATTCATTTATGAATTTGAGAGTTAAATGTAGCCTACTATATTATGTTGGCTTACAGTAGTTACTGCTTCACTGACATCAAATAATGATTCTCAGGTCTCGCCTAGGCACGCTTGCGCTGTCTTCCAGATGTGTTATTCAGTCTACATTTGTTTTTACAGCTGCAGCTTTGCTGTAGATTGCACTGGGAGCAGTGTGGTGCACAACGAGTGAAGTTAAGGTAACTTAGTAGTCACTCGCCGCTGATATCTGCAGCGATCTAAGGTTCATGGCTCATTAACCAAGTAAGGTCTAAGCAGCCTTCTGTAGCTCTGAAGTCGTTAAACCTGGAGATAGAAACATCTTGCCCACACTAGGAGTGATGCATGAAGCGCTATGCAACATTTTTAATTTGAGGGAAACAGCACAAATATGAAGTGTGCTTTTCCATTAAAACCCCCACCTCTCCACAAATAGAGAATCATTGACAATTCACCTAATTTCAGAGCCAAGCAGCTTTCTGTTATTTGTGGCCTAGTTTTGGTACATTTTGAGTAGGTGCTTTTGAGGAGAAACTACATAATTATTTTTTAAATTCATTAAACACAGTAGAGGCACTTGAGCGTTGTATTTACTCCGTAAGCCACAAATTGAAGGGTTGCCATCAACTGCAATAGAGTTATTTTATGCATCACCACAGTCTCATATGTAAACATGCTTTTTTTGCTCAAACAAAAAAGGCAGCAATTGTGAATGGACCCTGTCCATTCTGCCCCTCCATGTTGTGGTCTAAAAAATGTTTACAAAATCTGAGTTCACTATCTGCCCAAGGGACTCTGGAAGCACTCATGAATAAGAAGAAACAGTCCAGCATAAAAGTATTGTACATTATACTCTTATTGCATTAAGCGACCGCCTAGGAAACATGCTAGCACTAATGACCTCACCTCTTGAAAACCATGCCAAGAACATAGAGAAGGGATGTGGTGTAGCGTCACAGTTCCTACAGTTTACCTTATGCACTTCTACTGTGTCCTTGGATGCTTGCAAAATAAACATCAATGGGTTACCTGTTTAATTCCCTATTATGTGTATGCTCAACTGAATCCCTGTGGGAGTCTATTTTTGTAGCGGGGTTATATTCAGATGTTGCCCTGTCAGGAGGTGTCCCTACTTTTCTGTGCTTAAACCCTGCTAAATTTCCAATTAATAACCCTCCAGAGCTTGCTAGTCAGGCTCCAAAATGAAATCCCCCAGCTTTCTCTTTCGTCAATTCTTCTCTATTCTCCTTGTGATGATGTCTATTTACATTTCTATGTGTGTACCTTTAATATGCTGGAACTTCCTCTCCTTGTATTCTGATCTCGTGTGAGATTCTGGAATACGTGGAAGTTCCAGTAGTCAGTTGAAGATTTCTCCTGTGGCTGAGGTTTTAATTAAAGCCTTCTTATTCATCAATCCTGTTCCTGACCTCTCATTTCTAATTGAAGACACCACATTATTTGGCGACGATCGGGTGAACCCAGAACGTCACCTCAACACAGAGAAACGGAAAAAGAACGACTCTCCTACTCCTCCAGCGGCGGTATACAAAAGAAAGGAAGCGGAGTCTTCCCAGCGGCAGTGAAAGAAAAAAGAAAACGTGCGGTGAGGAGTTTGGTGGGCGGAATAAGCAGGGAATATAATGAGAAGATGTAAAACGAGAGAAAAGGGGTCAAATTTAATTAACGATAATCTCTTGCGCTCTGCCTCGAGAAGTGAAGAGACGCGTTTTCTTCTGACGTTTTTACTATCGTGCTGAGGCTTGAGTCGCGCGTACGTCTAGAAGAGACGCGTGAACAGCTGACACTCTGATTCGCGCAAGAGAGCATTCTGTTTCGTAATAAGGAAATGTACGCTACACTTCACGAGCAGAATAGAATGTAAATTCTACATTCTAACTTGCATCACAAAGCTGAACAAAGAGGATTATTGACACGCTGTATTGCACGAGTAGCATAGAATTTGAAAGCTACACTCTAGCTTTCATCACAAAGCAGTACAAAGAAGAATAATAAACTTTTCAATTCTAAAGCAAGAATTCTGATTTTACAAGAAAAAGGATTGTGATGTTAGACTTTAAAAAAAAGTGAAATAAGAAAGCACACATTGTTAAGTAATAAGAACATTCAGGAGGAAAATATAAATATATAATAAAAGGAGAAAGGAAGAATTCTTAAATTAATTGCATTCAAGGAAAAAGGAAAATAAAATGCAAAACGTAACTCAGCCTGCTTTCTTTTTGAATACCCCAGGAGAACCAAATATAACATCGAAAAAATGGAAGAAAATTTTTGCAAACTATGCAAGGGTCTGTGGAACTAACTTGAGTGCAGAAAGGAAACTTGCTCTTCTTCTCCATTGCTTGGGTGGGGAAGGTCAAGATGTCTTAGAACATCTTCCTGACTTATCAGCTGGAGAACAGCGTAATTTGAATGAGTATGAAATTGCGATTGCACAACTTGACAAACATTATCTCCCGAGAATCAGTACTATTATGGAACGTTATCATTTTGGTCTAAGAGAACAAAAAAGGGATGAGACTGTGGAAGAATATGTTTCTTCATTGAGAAAGTTGGCATCTTCATGTAATTTTGGTTTGACTCTTGATGAAAGAATTAGAGACCAATTTGTACTTAGATGTGCACATGATGAGATCAGAAAAGAACTATGGTTGAAAGATGAACCACCTCTTGAAGAAGTATTGGCGATAGCGAAACAAGTGGAACACATGACAAAGTGTGTTGGAGAGTTAAAAAAAGAAAAGGAAAAAGGATCTTTAAGTGAAAAAAAAGAAGAAACAAAGATAGAAGAAGTTGTCTGTCAAGTTAAGAGAAATGAGAAAAATGAGACGCAAAGTAGTACTGAAAAAGAAAATTCAGGATCAAATTCAGCGAGTCAGAACTTTTATACAGACAGAATAACAAATTGGCCTGTTTTAGATGTGGACAAATAGGTCATTTGGCGAATTCTCCAATTTGTCCAGCAATAAGAATTGTATGTAATGCGTGTGGGAAGAAAGGTCATTATGCAAAATTTTGTAGAACGAAAGTATTTAGGCCTGATATGACAAAGAAGAGATGGAGGCAGTCACAGCCACAAGTTAGAACCATTACTTTTGAAATAAAATGTGAGGTGACTGACCATCCTACACATTTGGTAAAAGTGGGAAATGTGATGATCAACTTCAAATTTGATTCATGTTCACGCATAACATTAATTGATGAAGAGTTATTTAACACACATTTTGTTGGAAAAGTAAAAATGATGAGATCTGACTTGAGACCACTTGGGTATGGAGATAAACCGATTAAGATGGTTGGTTGTTTTATGACTGGTTACCTGGTGTGAGATGCTATCAGGATGATTTACTGATTTATGAAAACAGTGTAAAAGAACATTATAGTCGTGTCTGTGCAGTTCTCAAACGTTTAGAGGATGCGGGAATGTCACTTAAAAAAACAAGTGTAAATTTGGTGTAAAAGAGGTAAATTACTTGGGCCATAGAATAACTGGTCAAGGAATTTTTCCAAAAAAAGAGTTGGTGGACACCATTAACAAGGTAAAGGAGCCTGAGAACAAGGAGGAAATGATTTCTTTTCTTGGTATGGTAGAGTTTTACGGAAAATTCATTTATAATTTTGCGGATAAAACTCAGTCTTTGAGAAGGTTGACATCAAGAAATGTTGTGTTTGAATGGACAGATGAATGTAAAAGAGAATTTGATGGAATTAAGTGTGAGTTGAATAAGGCACCCTCTCTTCAGGCATTTGTATCAGGCTTACCTACAATTTTATTTACTGATGCGAGTGAAAAAGGACTTGGTGCTGTTCTGGTACAGAGAAGAAATGGAAAGGATTACTTAATTTGTTGTTCTTCAAGGTGTTTAAGAGGCTCAGAATTGAATTATTCTGTTATAGAAAAAGAATCCCTTGTCTATTGGGCTTTGCGGAAGTTGATGAATTTAATTTGGGGGACAAAGGTATGTATCTTTTCAGATCATAAACCCTTGAAAGAGATTTTTGATAAAAAAGGTTTAGATGCGATTTCATCAAGAATTAGGAAATGGATTGCTTCCTTACAAGAGTTTGACTTCTCTGTTGATTATATTCCGGGGGTTTCAAATAAATCAGCTGATTGTTTGTCGAGAATGGTAGGTAAGGAAAATTTTGATGAGGAAGATGATTGTGGTGTGTGTGACGATTCCATAAGTGTATGTGAGATTACAGAGGGGGCAATTGAAGAGAAAGAATGGAGAGATGAGTTGGAAAAGGATGAAGAGATTAAAAGGGTGATGCTTTCTCTAAGTAATAACTCACGGTTAGAGAAACCTTGGATGTTGGTTTCTGATGAGCTTTCAACAAATTCTGGATTTTTAACTTGTGGTACAAAAATGGTGCCACCTTTGGGAATTAGAAAGAAATTATTATCTCATGCACATTCTGGACATCTTGGAATTGTTAAAACAAAAGAAATCTTACGTATGCAGTTTTGGTGGCCTGGTATGGATTTTGAAGACGAAACAGATGCCCATGGTAAAGAGAGTACTATCAAAACATCCTTGGGACGAATTGGCTATAGATATAGTTGGTCCTCTGTCAGGTGTAAGTGATACACCTTATCTTTTAGTGTTGATGGATTTGTATTCTAGGTGGATTGAGGTGTGTGCTGTGAGGGAGATTACTTCAGAGGAAGTAATAAAGTTTTTAGATTCACTTTTTAAGAAAGAGAGCTTTCCAAATAGTCTCCTTTCAGATAATGGGCCACAGTTTTGTTCAAGGCTTTTTGAAGAATATATGAAGAAGTCTGGTGTGTTACACAAGAAATGTTCGTTGTATCATCCCAAAACAAATGGTGCAGTTGAGAGAGTCAATAAAACTTTGAAAGAAGCAATACAGTTAGCTAGATCATCTGGTTTAAATTGGAAGTCTATTCTTCAAGAAAGAATAAGTGCTTACCGTTTTGCTCCACATTCCACAACTGGAAGATCCCCCTTTGAATTGTTTAAAGGGAGGGCTCCCAACACATGTTTGTGTCCTGCGTGGATGAATCTTAACAAGGGTTTGGTTGATAATGGGATTGGTGAGTGGCGTTGGAAGGAAGAAAGGAAACTAGATGAAAGGAAGGAATATTACGATAAAAGAAAATGTGTGAATGTACAGAAGATCTTAGTGGGTGATCTTGTTCGGATAAAAGCTCCAGTTGGTTGCAGATACTGGTCGAAATATACCGATGTGAGAGCTGTAGTAAAAGTCTTTAGGAATGCCATCAAAACGGAGGATAGAAGAATATGGAATAGGAGTAGAGTGGTTGTGGTTAGGTCAAGATTTCCTGCACAAGATTTGTCGTGTGGAAAAGAAGGATTACATCTTACAACTTTCAATTTTGTTAATGGTTCGCATTCATCTTCATCTTCTCTTAGGAGTCAAAGAGTACGTAGACCTCCTGTTTATTTGAGAGATTATTCACTATAAGCTTCTTTCTATGTCTTCTGTTTACTTGAGGGTTTATCTTTGTTAAAATATGTTATTTCATGCTTTTCCTTAGGAGGGAGATGTGTGATGATGTCTATTTACATTTCTATGTGTGTACCTTTAATATGCTGGAACTTCCTCTCCTTGTATTCTGATCTCGTGTGAGATTCTGGAATACGTGGAAGTTCCAGTAGTCAGTTGAAGATTTCTCCTGTGGCTGAGGTTTTAATTAAAGCCTTCTTATTCATCAATCCTGTTCCTGACCTCTCATTTCTAATTGAAGACACCACACTCCTTTACCCAAATTTCTTTTTTTTCTGAGTTTTGTATAGTGTTGACTTGACACGAAGGTATCAGAGTGCTTTACATGAGCACCAGCTATGCTACACGAGGACACATTCAGTTTTGTTGGGCACAGGGAGTTTAAGTGATTTGCCCGGAATCACAGTATGTTGAGTGCCATCGCCGATACTTGAACCTGGTTCCGCAGATTGGAGATTGACCACCAAATCCCGTTAGGCCACATCCTCTCCTCAAACTTGCTACTACCTTCTGTTTCCCAGTCCCTCTCATATGCCTTCTACCCTACCCCACTCTTCTCTAGCCATCCCTTTCTCCCTGTCACTCATGCACACATCTCTCTAAACCCTCTTTCGCTCTGTCTGTGTCTGACACACATATCCTGCTCTGGAATCACACTCTCTCCAGTCCTGCACCAACCCCAAACCTTTACAGCAACTCCTTCCTTATTTTTTTAATTCCTTTTTCCATTGGTGTCATTTATTTTCCACCTCCCCTCCTTCATAACCGATTTCCCATTTTCTGGTTCTGCAAATATAATCACTCCACTGCAAACAAAAATCAAAAGTAAAAAACATTGTGGGAGAGAAGTTGGCCTAACGGCTAGGGCGGTTGTCCTCGACTCTGGGGAACTGGGTTCGACTCTCGTCAAGGATGCTGAACATCCTGTGCTTCTGGGCAAATCACGTATTATCCCGATGCCTAAACAAAAATGAAGGTGTCCACATGTAACCCAACTGGTGCTATGATGCCCAATACCTTCGGGCCATGTTCAAGCTATATAAAACTCCATAAAAGAATATACATTGTAATTTAAACCTCCAATAGCTTTAACTTTCACAAATGCGAGACCGGTTGCATTGCAAAAGCTTGTGTAGGTTAGCTATCTCTCTCTAGTGAGTGTGAGCCTCATGTGCCAACAATTTGGACATTTGAAAACTCCCTACTTCAGTAAATCAGAGGTTTTGTGAATGATAAAACCCTCTTAACATGTACAAAGCTCATTTAACGATTTGGAAAAGGTTTTCTGAATAGTTAAATGGTTTTTGAAACCATTACCAATCAGTATTTGGAATATGCATGTTTAGGGTGTCCCTTCTGAATACCAAATCGGAATAGGTATGTACTAATATTTTGAGGCCAAAATCAGGGTTAATAAATATTCATGTTTTACTGAAAGTTAATGGTAAGGCATCCGCAGATGGACCACTTAATAATCTCAAAAAATGGCAAGCTTTTTATTTGATTTAAAAGTCACCCATTTTTCTTCAATTAAAAGGGGCTTCATTGAACCCCTTCGATGCTCATGACGAGCTCAGCTCGTCATGAGGCACGGTTGAGCTGTGCTTATGACGAGCTGAGCTCGTCATGAAACAATAGAGTTCAAAGTCTCCCAGCACAGGAGGGGAAAAGCCATAGCAGCCAAGGTGTTAAAAAAATGGAATCTCTTTATTTAAAAGCATAGTGGTCTCCTGAACTCAGCAGGCCACCATCCCTGTGATGGCAGCGATTCACAGTGTGTGGCAATTTGTGATCTACCTCATTAATATTTATAAAGTAGGTTGAATTGCCACACACTATGAATAGGGTGGTTGCAAAATGACCTATTAGTATGCAAGGCGGTTAGCAAAAACAGAATGGATTTGGTAATGGTCGATGCACAATCTGAGACAACTCATGACTTCATTTTTTGAACATCTGGCCCTAAATTCTTTACATTGACTCCTAATTTAGGGCTCAATTCATACTTTAGCGGTCGGGTAGACCTCCACCATGATTATCGAGTAATTTACTCCATCACTCTGGTGGAGGTCCCATCTGGAAAATTATGAAATATCTGTCAGCCTCACAGACTTTGCTATGATTCACAGGAACTGCCGTCAAGGTGATTCCAGTGAATGTACTGAAACTTTGCCTTGCAGCTCTGTCAAACATGACTGAGCTGTACAGTAATGTTTCCAAACTTTTTTCAATTTCAAAAACAAAACAACAAAGTGGGTTTTTGTTTTGGATAAATTAAAAACAATGCCCCTGTCACCACTGGAGCCATATCGCATGGCGTGTGGGCCATTTTTATTAGGTTTTTTTACTGCTTCTTACCACTAGGGTTTTCCTGGCAATGATGGGCAGTAAAAAATAGCTATATACCCACCCGTCTTCATTGAACAGGGGGATATATGGCCAATTCTATGATGGCTCTTAATCTGCCAGGCCATTGGAGATGTTTGTCCATGGTGGAAATAGACTAGTCTCTGCTGTTGCCGAACTATTTCCTGTTCGCATATAAATTCTGCTGGATGATCATTATAATGGCGGTAAGCATAATCTGTTGCAGTTGCAATAGAATACGCTTACAATTTATAAATGAGGCCCATAGTTTGATAGTAAAGCTCACGTAGGGGACAGATGTACACAGTAACTGATTCCTAAATAATGACTGTTAAGGAATTACTCTTTGGTAATCACTGTTTCGTATGTACTAATGTGGACCACTTTCTAACAGCTATTTGGTGTGATTCACATTTCCTAAATACCAAATCACTGCTAAGGATCAGCCTGAATTGCAATTCTGAATGTTGCTTGGAAGCCAATGAAAATATCACAATCAGACAATCCTGTTTGTGTAGCACATTGATGGATTGCATAGGGGTGTGAGGAGTGTGTTTGGAGCTTGGAGACAACATTTCACAATGTCTACACAGGAGATAGACAACAAAAAGAGAGCTAGAAAAAAAAGAAAAGGGTTTTCTGGTGTGGAGCTAGAGAATTTGACTGAGGAGAGTGTACTCCACAATTATTAACTTGTTTGGGAAGAAATCTCGGGCTGTCTGAAGCCACTGAGAGAAGATTTGCTATCTCTCCAAGATTGCAGAACAGCTGAAATTGGAAAGGGCTGGTACAACCTACAGGGGTGCAAATAGGAAAGACTAGCTGTCAGGTTTAACACTTTAGCTGCGTCGAACGTTCAGCACCCAGTGCTGAACATTCAAATAACGAGCGCTGGCCCGTCGGTCAACGGTCGTGCGCAGCACTGGCAAGGTAGTGCTTGCGACGAACGTTGGCCGATGGCAGTGCTTAAGGGGTTAAAGAACGAGCCTCCACTGAAGGAGAACCCCTCCACTGCAGCCCAGCATACTCCCCTTGATCAACTTGTGAAATCTACATAGATACTTCTGCCCCACATCAACCCTATAGTGATACAAGTGTAATTCTATTTTCGAAAATACATATTTATATTTACATGCTATTTATATTTACATACTATTTATATTACATGATATTGTCTGATACAAAATGCTGACTACAGTTTTTTATTATTGCCATTTCTGCATTATAAGTGTTAGATGCATTAAGGGAGATATAGTTTGCCATTTATTTTTCATTTTCAAACAAAATCAAAGAAAACTTTTTAAGCATTTAATGCTAAAATAGTTTTGCAAAACATATAATTTATCAAATAATTATTTAGTTGAATAAATAAATAGGATAATTTATACTTTTCCATAGCTGCATCTCTATTAAAGGACATGGATCATGGTATTTGTGCAGGAGGAGGTATTTGAAATGAGAGAAATCTGCACCTCTGTGCCACCAATAGCAACTCCAGAGCGTCTTACCTCTACTCTGCTAGTCCAGCTCCTCACAGACAAAAACTAACTTTGGGACACTAATGTTCACCATCCGCAAGATGTTGTGGACACTTGAGGGCAAGATCACAGCAATCGAGATAATATAGAAGGAATCGGGCTAATAACAGGGCAATGACAATAAAGGCCTAATTACAAGTCTGGTTGTCCTCGGACCGCCAGACTCATAGTGGGGCAGCTGTGGCAGTCTTATGACTGCCCCATTATGAACCTAATGGTCATTCGGTCCTGAGACCGCCGTCTCCACCAGGGAACAGCCATTCCCTGGCAGTGGAATAGCGGTCCAGAGGCATCCCTATGCTTGGTGGGACCGGCGTGGTCCCACCAAGCATATTACGAGTTTCCATTCTCTCAGGGTTTTCAGGTGGTTTCTCCTCCATGAAAACCCTGGTTGAGAGGAAACAAAGTGGGCCTTGGGCCCAATGCCCTATGAATGCACACAGGGGGGCATACGTGTGCCTCCCTGTGTGCATGCATAGAAGTTCCAGCATGGCATTTATAGGCCATGGGAATGCCAAAGCAAGTACTCACCCATTACAAAAAAGCCATAATATGACCGGCAGTTCTCACGCAGGGTTAGAGATTCAGCAGCAGGGCGGTCCGGCTGCTGCACCATCAAACTCATAATCTTCCCCTAAGTGTAGATGAATAGGGGAGAAATCCTTGTTTCTGGTCTAGCTGGATCAATTAAAAACAATGTGTACAATGGGCAGTAAAATGGAAGGGCTAAGAAAAAAACTATGTAGGAGGGCTTTTCTACTTTAGCAGAGGGACAAAAAGAACTGGTCAATTAAGTGACAATGAATGATTTGGATGCTGCAATTAAAGATACAAACAAAACAACACAATTGCCAGTACTGAGTACTAATCCCTAGATTACTTAATGCTAAGACCTCTGAAAACCAATCAACAGGTCCACACTCTTTAAAGCGCCATTATTTACTTTTATTTGGCAGCAAACTTTTTCCATATATATATAATGCAGATGAGAACAGTTCAATACAAAATGTTCATTTACAATACAACAACAAAACAGAGCATGTGATGCAAATAATTAACCATTAAGACACCCACATTCATTCTACACATCCCTTCATTCACTCCTTCATACAGTCAACCCCATTCAAACAACAACTCACACACTACGCCTATCACTACGCCTATATGGGCAGGGCTGCCTCATGCTACTCAAATTTCGGGCTGGCCACTAGCCAAGCAGGCCTACTCCACAGTCAAACAACCAACAAATCACCAAATCGTATATCGATCTCACAATGGTGCAAAACCTTGCTCAAGGTCTAATAATACACAATGTCCAACAAATAATTACAATGCATCAGTGAACAATCCTATATAACAACTAGGTTTGTTTGGCTCTCTCCTTCCCTTGGCAGCCAAAGTCGCCGAGAAATTTGTCAATGCACAACTGACCACCTTCATCGAAGAGAACGTCATCCTCCACTCTTTCCAATCCGGATTCGGCATAAACCACAGCACCGAGACCACCCTCCTCGCCGCCGCCAATGACATCTGCATGCTACGCGACCAGAGACACACCACGCCCTCATCCTGCTAGGCCTCTCCACAGCCTTCGACACCATCTCCCACCAGAGTCTTGCAGCCAGACTCCATGACGCTGGCATACGGGGATCCTCACTCGACTGGATCCGCTCTTTTTTTCCGGGAGAACCCAAAGGATAAGACTCCCACCCTTCCTCTCAGGACCAACGGAGATCAACTGCGGAGTTCCCCAAGGGTCGTCGCTCAGCCCCATGCACTTCAACATCTACATGGCCCCCTATGCTGCCATCGTCAGACAGCATGGGCTTAGCATAGTATCCTACGCTGACCACACCCAGCTCATCCTCTCCCTCATCAACAGCACCAAAGACTCCAGACTCAGCTTCCATGAAGGAATGAAAGACATTGCAGCCTGGATGAGCAACAGCTGCCTAAAACTAAACTCGGAGAAGACAGAGGTCCCTCCCCAACCACTTGGGACAGCTCCTGGTGGCCCTCCTCAACCACCCCCTTTTGTACCACTTTTGGCCGCCATAAGTGTGGCAGGGTATGCTCAGACGTGAGTCCCTTGCTCACTTTGCCACTGGATTCAAGAGGCCGGACTGAAGACGGCTGGAATGCCAGAAACCGGTCCTCGGAAGCTTGTTTCCGGTCCAGGGAAGGCATGGCTTGGCAGTTCGGGCTGGACTGTTCCCATGAGGCACAGGGTCAGACTGATTTGCATATAGCCATGTCTGAACTGGGGTGGCAGAGTGGGCTAAAGAACGGTGATGGATCAAACCCAGATCTTTTGACTGGGTGTGAGTGTTTGATTGGTTCAGATGCTCCGTCCATCACCACCCCATTTTGTACCGCTTTTGGCCGCCATAAGTGTGGCAGGGTATGCTCAGACGTGAGTCCCTTGCTCACTTTGCCACTGGATTCAAGCAAGCCGGGCTGAAGACGGCTGGAATGCCAGAAACCGGTCCTCGGAAGCTTCTTTCCGGTCAAAGGGAAGGTATGGCTTGGCAGTTCAGGCTGGATTGTTCCCATGAGGCACAGGGTCAGATTGATTTGCATATAGCCATGTCTGAACTGGGGTGGCAGAGTGGGCTAAAGAACGGTGATGGATCAAACCCAGATCTTTTGACTGGGTGTGAGTGTTTGATTGGTTCAGATGCTCCGTCCATCACCACCCCTTTTTGTCCGCCATAAGTGTGGCAGGATATGCACAGATGTGAGTCCCTTGCTCACTTTGCAACTGGATTCAAGCAAGCCGGGCTGAAGATGGCTGGAATGCCAGAATCCGTCCTCAGAAGCTTGTTCCCGGTCCAGGGAAGGCATGGCTTGGCAGTTCGGGCTGGACTGTTCCCATGAGGCACAGGGTCAGACTGATTTGCATATAGCCATGTCTGAACTGGGGTGGCAGAGTGGGCTAAAGAACGGTGATGGATCAAACCCAGATCTTTTGACTGGGTGTGAGTGTTTGATTGGTTCAGATGCTCCGTCCATCACCACCCCATTTTGTACCGCTTTTGGCCGCCATAAGTGTGGCAGGGTATGCTCAGACGTGAGTCCCTTGCTCACTTTGCCACTGGATTCAAGCAAGCCGGGCTGAAGACGGCTGGAATGCCAGAAACCGGTCCTCGGAAGCTTCTTTCCGGTCAAAGGGAAGGTATGGCTTGGCAGTTCAGGCTGGATTGTTCCCATGAGGCACAGGGTCAGATTGATTTGCATATAGCCATGTCTGAACTGGGGTGGCAGAGTGGGCTAAAGAACGGTGATGGATCAAACCCAGATCTTTTGACTGGGTGTGAGTGTTTGATTGGTTCAGATGCTCCGTCCATCACCACCCCTTTTTGTCCGCCATAAGTGTGGCAGGATATGCACAGATGTGAGTCCCTTGCTCACTTTGCAACTGGATTCAAGCAAGCCGGACTGAAGATGGCTGGAATGCCAGAATCCGTCCTCAGAAGCTTGTTCCCGGTCCAGGGAAGGCATGGCTTGGCAGTTCGGGCTGGACTGTTCCCATGAGGCACAGGGTCAGACTGATTTGCATATAGCCATGTCTGAACTGGGGTGGCAGAGTGGGCTAAAGAACGGTGATGGATCAAACCCAGATCTTTTGACTGGGTGTGAGTGTTTGATTGGGTCAGATGCTCCGTCCATCACCACCCCCTTTTTGTACCACTTTTGGCAGCCATAAGTGTTGCAGGGTATGCTCAGACATGAGTCCCTTGCTCACTTTGCCACTGGATTCAAGCAAGCCGGGCTAAAGACGGCTGGAATGCCAGAAACCGGTCCTCGGAAGCTTGTTTCCGGTCTAGGGAAGGCATGGCTTGGCAGTTCGGTCTGGACTGTTCCCATGAGGCACAGGGTCAGACTGATTTGCATATAGCCATGTCTGAACTGGGGTGGCAGAGTGGGCTAAAGAATGGTGATGGATCAAACCCAGATCTTTTGACTGGGTGTGAGTGTTTGATTGGTTCAGATGCTCCGTCCATCACCACCCCCTTTTGTACCACCAGGAATCTTGGGATCATTTTAGACTCCTCCCTCACCATGACTCACCTGATCATAGCTGTTGCCTCCACCTGTTTCAACTCCCTCTGTGTCCTCCGCAAGACATTCAAGTGGATCCCCTGAAGCCAGAATGACCGTCACCCATGCACTCATTACTAGCAGACTGGACTATGGAAACGCCCTCTATGCGGGAATCAACAAATCCCTGCTACACAAACTCCAGACCATCCAGAACACTGCAG
The DNA here is from genome assembly GCF_964263255.1 of Lissotriton vulgaris. Lineage (NCBI taxonomy): Eukaryota > Metazoa > Chordata > Amphibia > Caudata > Salamandridae > Lissotriton > Lissotriton vulgaris. The sequence goes on along the minus strand of NC_141696.1, from coordinate 92,567,857 downwards.
CCAGACTAGTCCTCGGCACTCCACGACATGAGCACATGACCCAACTCCTGCAAAACCTCCACTGGCTCCCCGTCGAGAAGAGAGTGTCTTTCAAGCTACTCACCCACGCCTACAAATCCCTCCACAACATTGAACCCAAATACCTCAAGAATCTCCTTGCATGAATCCAAAAGAAAACTCCGCTCTGCAGACCTCACCCTGGCAGTGACCCTGCACATGCGCAGAACCAGGGCTGGAGGAAGAGCCTTCTCCTATTTCGCAGCCAAAGCCTAGAACCAGCTCCCAGTCACCATCAGATGCTCTCCTACACTGCACACCTTCAGGAAGAGCTTCAAGACCTGGCTCTTCGGCTGACCCGGAACTGCACCAACCTCCCCCCAGTGCCTTGAGACCATCAGAGGTGAGGAGTGCGATTTAAAAAACCATGATTGATTGAGTGATTGAAAAACCTCCAAATTGAGTTGGGTCATTGAATCGGAAATGTAGCCAGGGATTTCAAAAAGGCGACCAATCATTAGGGTTACTCCATACTGGTCAGGTAAAATCACAGTGGCATACAGACCCTACTATCAGTGTAGAAGTTTCAAGCCCCATAGGTATTTCAGTGCAGGAAACATTACGCACATTTAGAAAACACTCTAACATAATTGAGGGACAATGTACTGGCTCTACTAATAGGTCTGAAAGTACCCTAGTTGCAAGAGGCGAACACTGCATTAATTTACATTTATACATGCTTGGTTTATATATTTAAGTGTCTATGTTTGAGTGCCTTTAATGTCTGCTCTAAGTCACAAGATCTTCACAGACTACTAGCCAAGACTTTCAGTTTTTGTTTTTGTTTAGTCCAATTGCTGACCAGTGAAAAAACAAAATTTTAATTACTATTATCGTTTCGACAATATTTTGTTGCTGTGAATAATAGCAAATTTGGGATAGCTTACTTTAAAAGTGGTTATTTGTTAAATTTTCTCAGCAAGCTCTTCCTTCTGTGTGCAACATATTGGGCTGTATTACACAAAGTGCCCGGGGTGAAACAGGCATTTGCATCTGCTTTGTGCACCCCTGGGGCACTTCGGTATTACAGAAGGGGCTGCAGACACTTGTGTGGCCCCTTCTGTAATACTGATAGTTCTGATGCACATAAAGTGCCAGTGCTATCTTCAGGGGGCATTCCCTCATTTGCATGGGGGCGTTCCCTATGCAAATGAGGGAATCCCTTTGCGCCTATTCTGTATTACAGATGCGACGCAGAGGCAAAGATGCTCTCAGGAGGCGCACTCAAAGTACGCCACCTAAAAGGTGACACACTTTCAGTGATCCTCCGGAAAGCAGCCCTCTGGGTGGGTAAAGGGGGTCCTATGACGGCCCAGACATCCCCTTGCAGGTGGGTACTGTCACTGACTGCACTCACCTGCAAGGGCCTCTCTAATCCCCCTCAAAAGCGCAGGTGGGTCGCAGCCTGCACAGTGACAATACAGAGCGGCTTTAAAGCAGCCACTCCATTTTTCACATGAATGCGCTGCAATCAGGGCAGCACCAGTTAGCAGCTGCCCTGATGGTAGCCCATTCATCATATTACAATGCATTTTCCTTTATTGCGCTGGGCAAACTGTTTTACAGGTGTTTTACAGGTGTGCCCAGAGCAATGTCGTAAAATGCGCTGCATGTATAATGAGGCCCATGGTGTTTTGGATGTGAATATAAATCACCATCATTGCGTCATCATTTATTAGAATGCATTCACAAAATTTCCATAATTCTATCACATAAAAGATTAGTTACACTAACACTTACCAGATATATACCCACGCAATGACAGAATATGGAGGAATGGTGGGCACTACCAGGAAATGGAACAACCAGGTCATAGATGAGATTCAAAATGTTGGCTTGTACAATTGAAATGTAGCTACTCAGTTACAGATAGTGGACATAAAAGTATAACCAATCAAATTAGGGGAATTAGCTACGTGGCAGACTTTTAGCACTGAGCCCTGCAAGTTGAGGTGTAAGATCTATGGACATGTATTTTATTTAAAGGTGCATCTCAAAAAATCTCTAAATTCAGGAGAAAGTCCACTTTGAAATATACCCCCCTGCAAAAGAAACAATGCCCCTATACCTCCCTGAACCTAGTAGGCAAACAGAACACATTACTAGCTCTTCAGAAGCGGTCGCTCCTCACGCTGCTCCCTGCTCTGATTGTGGTATCGTAGCGCTATACTGGCAGACCGCTCTTTGCTATTTAAAGCCATAGCGCATTACTCGCATTGCTCATGCATATAATTGTGCCTGATTGCTGATTACATTTGTATCGTAGCGCTATATTGCTAAAGTTCGCATTCATTATCATTCAATTGTGCTTTGCTGCCTTTGCCTGAGTTAATCATTTCATAGCCATTATCAAAGTTGTGCCCCAATCTCGTCCTGTTAGGCTTTTGGCTTGCTGCCATTTTGTTGTTTGTTGTTGTGCCTCCCTGCCCGGCTCTCCACCCCGCTCCCGCCTCCCAGCTGCTCCTCCCTCGCTCCGCCCCCTCCACTATCCACATATGACAGACGCATTTGCGCGCAGCGAACGCGCCCCATGCGCGCCGAAGGTGCGCCAAAGGTAAGCCAGTCTACGCCCGTCCGCGCCTGGAACGCGCCCAGCGCCAGACCCCCAAACCAACCTACACGAAGGGATGAAAGAAGTAGCCGAGTGGATGAAGAACAGCCGTTTAAAACTTAACTCAGACAAAACGGAAGTCCTCATCTTAGGATCATCCCCCTCCGCCTGGGACGACTCATGGTGGCCACCGGCCCTGGGAACCGCACCCATACCAACAGACCACGCACATAACCTGGGCTTCTTCCTGGACTCCTCCCTCTCGATGACCAGGCAAGTCAACGCTGTCTCATCATCATGCTTCAAAATCCTACGTATGCTCAACAAAGTCTTCCGCTGGATCCCCACCGAAACAAGGAAGACGGTCACCCATGCACTGGTCACAGGCCGACTAGACTACGGAAACACCCTTTACGCCGGAACCACAGCCAAACTACAGAAAAAACTCCAACGCATCCAAAACGCCTCAGCCAGACTCATCCTAGACATCCCCCGTCAAGCTCACATTTCCGGTCACCTGAAAGACCTTCACTGGCTTCCCGTCAACAAGAGAATAATGTTCCGCCTCCTCACCCACGCACACAAAGCCCTCTACAACCTAGGACCCGAATACCTCAACACGCGCCTGTCCTTCTACACCCCCACCCGCCAACTTCAATCGTCCAATCAAGCCCTCGCCACAATTCCATGCATCCAAAGCTCCACCATGGGAAGAAGATCCTTCTCCTACTTAGCGGCCAAGACCTGGAATTCCCTCCCCACCCACCTCCGCCTCACACAGAACCACCTCTCCTTCAGGAAACAACTAAAAACTTGGATATTTGATAAGTAAAGCTCACCCCTCCCTCAAGCGCCTGGAGACCCTCTGGGTGAGTAGTGCGCTATACAAATTTAAACTTGACTTGACTTGAAAATAACCTATCTGATCAATATATAGGTTCTATAATTTCTTCCTCGCGTTGGTCAAGCGTGATGACACGATGCCTATAAATTCTAGCCTTCCTCCTCCTTCTCGGTTTGCTGAAGAGCATAAAAAGATTCTCTGGAACATAACATTGATCTCTGCCATTGTGGAAATAAATTAAAAGCATTCTGGGTCTCTTTCTTTAAAATCCACCCCATCACCACCTTCGTCCGCCTCCTACCAAACAGTTTATTCTAGTTAAATTTACAACCCACGATTCCTCACTGAGAAAAAGTAAATGCGGAGTCCCTCAGGAACCCCTTTTGTTACCATTGCTCTTCCATTTGTAATTAACTCCACTAGTTCAGGTAACTGAATCTTTTGGTCTGAAGTTTTTCTTTTATGGTGATGACAAGCAGATATAGCCCAGCTTTAGAAAGGATGGTCCTGAAGCATCATTAAATCTTCTTCACTGTCAAAAGAAAATGCAATGTTGAAGGAGTTAGAACTATCTCAACCACAGCTCAAAACAGCTGAAAAACAGAAATGTCAGATATAGTGGAACCCATTGACACCATTGCCTTCTGCTTTTTGGCCAGAGAGGGTAGGATCTCCTCTGGAACTAGTAAAAATAGTTAAGATATTGAGCTTTAAAATAGAATCTGCACTGGCTCCATTAGAACAAGTATCCATGGTAACTGAAACATGTCAGTCACCCGCACTCACTTTAAGGAGTGCTCCATCTGTCTAGCCCCACTCAAAGGATCCCTATTCTAAATGTACTGGGTCATCTCGCTTGGATTACTCCAGTTCCATGTACTTGGCTTACCAGCTTATTTCTACAGGAAACTAAAATTGCTCTGGAATTTCACAGCAAGATTGTCTAATAGGAACAGTTCAGCTTCCAAATTTCTCCATTGAAATCCCTCTGCTTGGTACATGAATCAGTAAACCAAGCAAGACTTTCAGCACCCAGATCCTGCTTGCAACTACACTGTCCAATACGCCGGCTGCGATTAGCCTTCGAGATGAGACTGATGGTCCCCAGATTCAATCGTAAAAAAGTTGGAGGCAGAGCCCTTTCAGTATTTGCAGCCCAAAAGTGGAATGTGCACCCGGATGTCCTTAACCCTTTCGATGCTGATGACGAGCTCAGCTCGTCATCACCCACGGGTGTCGTGTGCTGATGACGAGCTGAGCTCGTCATGGTGCCACTAAAATGGCATTTTCCAGCACAGGGGGGGGGGGGGAAACGCCCAGCAGCCATGTGGTTAAAGTAGAATTAGAACACATGAAATATAGGAGAAGGCTGAGGACCTGACTTTTCCCTGGACCTAATAACATAGAACCCAAAAAAGCAGCCACGGCTTTAAGTGGAATGAAAAAAACTGGGGGGTCTCTCAAAGGGGTGTGGCCGGTGTAATTAGGGACGTGACTTCAAAACATGTAAACTAAAAATCTGTGCTCAGCATAGTGTGGTATTTTGCTGACCCTGTCACTGCATCCAGATATAGAATACAACAAGTAACATTACACCTACAACAAGCCAGGACTATTGGCTTTGTCACTGGATGATGGTTGCATAAGATAAATAAGAAACAACTATGGCTTTGTTGTATGAAATATTGACAATGCTTCCGGTTTAAAATGATGGGGCAGCGAATGAACGAAAACGAGTCTCTTTGAAGTTACATCAAAGACAGCAAAGGATGGCACTGCTGCAGAGTTAAGATTTTTTTTTCACCCTGATGGTGAGGGCAAAAATGGAGAACCCAATAGGAACCCGTCTCAGCACCTGCTTTTTAGAACTGGTGGTGCGGAGCACTGGCAGGACGCGACCCACTTAAAGCCCTAACAGCAGCTACAAGTTTGTTTATGACCTGTTTTTCGCTCCAGGATACCATAGTGGGGTGATAGATATGCTTTATAAAACAAACATAAACAAGTGCAGTTGTAGGGCATTAAGTTGATTGCATTGAGATTTACACTTTAGTCTGCCGTGCAAGAGGCAACAAAAGCATACTGCAGCTTCAACACAGGGAGTCCTGTGTTTGTCTTGGACCCCCCAATCTTCTGTTGTAAGCCAAATCAAATATATAATTTTAAAAAGTGTCATGCTCCAACAAGCTCTGAATTAATAAGCTCTAAATTGACTCTAAACAACACGATTATGCTTTGCATCCCACCAGTAACTTCAGTTCCACATCCGGATAGCATGCCAGAGTCCCGGAAGTAAAGAACAGAATGGCGGAAGCCACTGGTAGTGAGGTCAAGTGTTTGGAACACTCTTCCATAGCACACCTCTTACACAAAAACTGGAGGTTTGCAGAATGAAAGGGTTTAGTGCCTTCAAAACTCACTTCAATTTCAGGTTCCTTCCTGAACACCACAACGACAGACCATGTTAAGTCACTTTGATACCAGCGCAACATTTGGGATTACATTAACCCTGAAATTGAAGTGAATTTTGAAGGCACTAAACCCTTTCATTTAGCAAATATCTATCTCACTTCAGATGGTGCTTGGGTGAATCCACCATTAGGGTTGTGTCACAAGCTACAATTTGGGTCTTGTCCACTTGAGCGTGAACCTTGGTGGCACCCATTTGCCTTTTTCATGAACAAAATCTAGAGGGGCCGATTCACCATCTTTCGATACTCTGTCTCAACACAAGACCAAAAAGCAGAGGCGTACACCTATGTTTGTGTAGATTTCAGACTTGTAGGAGGTACATATTGTTCAGAACTAGCTGCAGAAATCTGCAGTATAATGTGCAAAGAATAACTGCTGGAGCCCAAAGTTTTGCTCAGAAGCTTGCGGCGGCTCTATTGAATGTTGGCGCACCAAACACCAGGCCTGCCTACTCTCGATTCCATCTCATGCCTCTTGAATCCACCACCAGACACTTCCTGCTTCTTTATTCTGCCTTGGTCAGGGTCTTTCGGTCTTTCGCTTCTTCCTTCTATCTCCCTTCTGTTTTTCCCACTCTTGCTCTGGGTCAAAGTCTGATGAAAAATAAGTGCCGGTCCCCAAAAATTAGTTTCAGTGCTCACCACCTGCAAACACTTGCACAAATTAAGAACTAGAAATCTACCCAAGTTGCAGGTTTTCCTGAGTGATCGTCCATACATCAAGGATGTGAATACCCCAACGTGTTGCCATTGTGTGTGCCTTTGGCACATCCACCCCTGACACTTCCACCCAGTCCTCTAGGTTATTTCTACCAGTCAGGTGAACACTCCCTACACTGCACCTGACCAGACCCTTTTTTTCCTGACTGTAAATTGACTGTCCAGAGCACGTGCAACAGTGTAATGTAATGTAATGTAATGTTTAGGCATTTATATAGCGCACTACTTACCCGGAGGGTCCCAAGGCGCTTCGACCGCTGCGAAACCCTTCCTGGCTTCCCTGAGAGATGGTCCCTTAATGGGTATCTCCAGGGTGAGACCAGGCATTCCCGGCGGTCTGGTGGGGCCGTTAGTGAAGATGAGGCAAGCTAATGCCCAGAGTCGCCGAGTGTGATCGCTGATCAGAGTGGGCACCGAGGCGAGAGAATTATCGAGTCCGCTGACCCTGGTCCAGAAACCTGCCGCGCCGGGAATCGAACCCTGGTCCCGGGCTGTCCTCTGCTCTCGGGTCTGCCGCCTCTAACCAGTGAGCCACACTACTTCAGTGTCTGGGGAGGCGGAAGTGACATCAGGCACCCTTTGACCCTCAATGGCACCGACCGTAGCCTCAATCTCGTTTGCTTCTAAGGGGTTTGGGGCGGAAACAGCAGTAAGTGCAGATTGTAAAAGGACGCTCTAGAACTCTTTACTTTATTCTCTGTCCCCAAACTTCTTACGCCCAGGAACCAGAGGCAGCAAATGCTGTTCCGGGAGTGCCAACGGGCAGTTGTTGTTACCTCTGAGTTTCTCTCGTTGGCTTCCTTGGCAGCGCCCCCTGGTGTACGCCCATCTCTTCCACCCACAAATCAGCGCGGTTTGTTATCATCCATAAAACCGCGTCATTGATGCTGAAAAAAAGGGGGAAAAGACATACAAGGTAAGGGAAGCGGGGGGAGGGAGGGGGCTCTTTTAATTCATGTTGTGGGCCTCGTACTTCGAGCTAAGGCGACAGGGAGGGGTTGGTGTATTTACACCACACGCGTAAATTTATGACTGAACTCAGCGGCCTGACTGGACTTTTATTTTGAAGGTGTATACCTTGTTGTTGGGATCCACGTCACCCCCTCAGTTGTTCTATGTGATGATTTATGATAAAATGTCAATAAAAACAGCAGGGCCGGCTCTAGGCTCATGGTGGCCCTGGGCAGGGAGCGTAGGTAGGGGGCCCGGAAGAGGGGGTCCGGGCGGGGCGGAGCGCGCAGGCCAGTAAAGAGGGGAGGGGGTCAGAGAGTTTAGAAGTGGAACAGAGCCGGAGGCCGCCAAATCCCTGCCAGGGGCCACCACGCAAATATGTATCCATCCTCAGAGGATTAATATATTAAGGATATATATTGGCTTGGTGGCCCCTGGGGTTTGGTGGCCCTGTGCAGTTGCACAGCTTGCACATGCCTAGAGCCGGCCCTGAAAACAGTTTTGGCAAAAAGAAAGTACTTAATCGGCACCAATTCGAGTCCCGCCATTGCCTGGGAGACGGAGTTCGGAACGAACTAACGATTCAACATTTTAAAAGTTCTATTACTTAAAAAACATTTCTAAAAGTGCAGAAAGGACTTACCCGGCTCCGCTGGGCTGGACCCTGGCGATGACGTGTCTTCAGCTCACTGAGTTCCTCTGCAAGCCTGAAACCTGCAGCGGAATTTATACCTGGTGATTGAATACCTTTGAGGTTGATGGAGTCAGCAGGGAGACCCCAGCTGCAGGTGCACTGCACACCTCATCTGCTTCCAATTCAGGGTCATATTTCTGATCATTGCAATTAACCAACGTTTTAATTAAACGTTTGCAAACCTGATCCGCTTTATTTTATTTTATTTATGATCGTGAGATTGCCAGGAAAGATTACTCGAATATCAGGACGTGCGGTGCATGGAAGGCCAGGCGCTGTGAAAACCTCTATCTACCAAAGGATTAAACATTCACTTGGAATATGTATATTAAATGCATGTTTTCCATACGTCTGTAAATTATGTAAACAAAGATAATGCGGAACCAAGGACTCGTTACCTTGTCCAAGAGGGTCCTAGTAGGGGATGTAAATACTATGTCAGGTTTGAGAATACGCCCAAAATATGGTACCTTCAAGGACTCATTTCAGTGTAGTCTGCAGTAAGTTGCAGCTACCACCCCTGGGCTGTCCTTAGGTAGTCCTGGCCACCCCTAGTCTCTGGGATTAATCCGGGGTTGTTAAACGTGTTACTCACCCATGAGGGTCTCAAGGCGCTGAGGAGGGGAGGGGGGGGGGGTCCGTTATCCGAAGAGCTATGTCTTAAGGGCCTTCCTGCTCTGTTTATAACTATTACCCAGAAATCAGCAACAACAACAGAACCCTTTATATAAGTCATACAGAGGTAGACAAAGTGGTCGTGCCCGTGGACGTCAAGCCTCCTCCTCTACAACCTCCTCTAATTCCCACCCCCCACCTACAACAGCAAAGCAGCCCTAGATCCACCATTCCGGATCATGCGGAAAGAAAGAATCATGATCATGCGGATCATGAGGAAGTGCGCAGACACGGAGAACAGTATTAAATTTGAACACTACGAATAAGAACACCCTAATTGGAGGACTGTGATTATTATTGGAGTGCTTGGATGCATCCTTGAACTGTTTGAGTTGAAATACCTTGGTGGTTTAACTGTTGGAGTCGTGGTAACCGGCTCGGTTATCTCCTTCAAGCACCACATTGGACTGAACATATTACCTACATTAAACCTGCTGTGCACTCTGTTTATAACTGTTACCCTTGCTTTGTATTGTAATTGGAGTAGCAAGGTTTTTGAGCTGGGCATGGGTTCTTCGTAATAAAAAAGGGAGAGGCGTAATGGCCATGACAAGATCCAAGCTGGGGCTACCGAATGCAGGGGTTGGAGTTGGTAATTATCCCATGATTGGAGCGTATTCACCCTTTTAACTTTTACATTTAATACATGAATTAAGTCTCTTTCCTTGCTTGATTACAAATTTATTCTTTTTTTAGAACGGTTTTAAAATGTATTTATTTATTAGCTGATATTGATGGAATTTTGAAATAAGTTTTAGAGTTTTGAAAATGGTGTAGTTTAATCTGGATGGAACTTATATTAATTTGGTTATACACATCTTTTATGATGAAGAATCGCAATAAAGACTTAATGACTGACTGACGTATCTGATGTTTCTATTGGGTTAGGGTTAATGTCCTCATTGGTTGGGTATTTGAGGGTTCTGATTGGTTTCTGGGTCTGTGATTCAATGATTGTAGGGTTGGGACTAGGGCTAGGTTAAGGATTTCTATTGGAACTAGGGACTAGGGCTTCCTATGTTATTGGTTGTTGGGAGTAGGTTGAAACTAGGGCTAGGGTTAGACCTTTAATTGGAAGTAGCTATTTAGGGCTTCTGGTGTGATTGATTGTTGGAGTAGTTGTGGGACTAAGAATAGGGTTAGGCGTTCTATTGGAAGTAGGGACTTGGGCAACCTGTACCTTTGGCTGCTTGGACTTGGGTTGGGACTAGTGGTAGGGCTAAGGCCATTATTGGACGTAGAGATCAGGGTTTTTTAACTGATTGGGTGCTTGGACTAGGGCTAAGATTGGCTGTAAGGTCCTGGTCTCCTATTGGTTCTAGATTTTTAGGGCTAGTGTTGTGATTGGATAGTGTTAGGGCTATGGTTGCCATTGGCTGAAGGGGTCACCTGATTACTAGGACTATAAAAAAGGCCAGGCTTAGGGCGTCTCAGCCCGGGCGTCGAGGCTAAGGGCGGAGAGGACAAGGGTAGTTGCTTGTTTGAGCCTTGTAAGGGCGGAGAGGACAAGGGTAGTTGCCTGTTTGAGCCTTGTAAGGGTGGAGAGGACAAGGGTAGTTGCCTGTTTGAGCCTGTTCGAGACTGGTCGGGACTAGGGCCAGCAATGCTGCCCATTTTCTCATTTAGCAATACCCAGCCCACACCATCCACATCCACAAACAGGTCAACACACTCACGCCAAATATACACCACGCACAACACTATGCACAGATTAATGTACCAGCATGCACCACCAACCCAACCAAACCACATCTACACACCCTTCTATCCCAACTGCCACACATATCCACCATCACCCACGAACAGTACACAACTCTATCCTATACCACTAACCAATTGTTAATCCCTTATTTCTCACCTGCTCATCCTGGTAGTTCTGCTGAAGAGATGTGAAGACAGTCCGTACCCACCCGTAGGTTCTCACAACACTGAATATCGACAGTGCGTAAAGAAAAGAAACCCAAGGTAAGGGGGAATTGGATAAAATAATAAAAGAGAGATAAACACTGCTCAACACTGCTCCTCTTGTGTAGGTCACTGGTATGATGAACTGGAGGCTGTGTTCATTGGAATGATGGGCAGTTTGTTGTGTTACCTATTAAATGACAAAATAATGGACTATTAATGTTCTATACACATTGTTCTGCGCCCTCATCAAACTAGGCTTGCATCATCCTCTGTCTATTTACTTCTCATAACATGCCAAGAATATAGTATGAATAATACAACAACATTCTCATGAATACCTCTCAAAATTATGGTCTTTGTCTTCACCAGAGAAGGGTCTTGAAAATGGAAGCGTTAGTCTAATAAAACAAATGTGATAAACAAATACACAGGTTATCGCTTGACAATTGACCATGAAAAGAGTTATAATTATGAGGGAAACGAGATTTCTCCACTCACTGTTCCTATTGAAAGACCGTGCAAAATGTTCTGTTCTTTGTTCTACATAAGTCACAAAAGTCACAAAGTTCTTATAGTTTCTATTCAAATTCAGGAAACTAATCGGCGTATGATTACAATAATATATAACTGAGGAATATCAAAAGTCTCCATAAGGCACGATATTAGTCTATATAGTCCGCTGTATCAATGCCTTTGTAGGTCTGCAATCCTTAAATATGAAGCAAGTGCACTTACTTTTAGACGTTGTTTATTCAGTTACCGGTTAGCCTGATGTTGCCTTTTCTTTGTTGTTGGTAGGTCCGTAAAGATCAAGGGACCGAAAGAAGCAGGAGTCCGGAAATGCGGGGAAGACCTGAGGAGGCGGACCGGAAGCCCGCAGAAGCTCGTGGCGCAAGGACCCGCTGCCGAAGAACTCCGCCAGGCTGCTGGTACTCTAAGGCTCGGCTCTCGGTGAAGGACGAACAGGTAGGTTGAGGGTTGGAGACTGGAGCAAGGCGTGGGACAAACAGGTAAGCGGGAGAATGGAAACGAGCACAAGCAACCACGAGTGTTCAGAGCTCTCTTTTATAGAGAATCAGCGGGTGGGGCTCACATGCGCTGCACGTTGTACCGTAGTCAGTTGGAACACGTGCAGCGCTCCTTGAATAAGCTACTGGAATGGTTTACAATGTGTAAAGAGCTGAGCAAGACAAAACAGGGCAATACAAAACATAAGGCAACAACCCTTGGTAAAAACAATGGCAGCAAACATGTTTATACAACGATTAAACTTGCATATACATAGGCACAAAGCACAGTACATTTCCAATTAGTGCGTGGAGAAGGGACCAGCTCTTTGTATCACACAACTCCTTACACAATACACTCCTCACTAACACAAGGCCAATCAACACCATACATAACTACATCCCATTCAGACACACTCTCCCTGCAGTAATTACACCTAACAGACCACCTTTTATCACTAACAAAAATATAATGATCCTTCCATCAGTTGTCCAACAAACACCCTCCTCTCCCTTCAACCATAACACACAACACACACACTGCACACCACCACACTTTGTAACTCTTGAAAAAAACAGTCTAAGATAAACACTCTTACCTCTACTTCATTACCTCCTACACACAACATACACTCTACTCATAAACACATCACCCCCTCTACGTCACAACCTCCTCTCACAAACAATACTACACAACCAAATCCAGTGCATGAAACATATACATCAGTACCCCTTTTCACTACACCTCAAAAGCCAAACATATCACACACACCAGCACAACAACATCTTCAGAGCACAACACCTCATAATACTTACCATCACAAAATACATACATATACCCACCTTTCAAAGCACACAAAGGAACAAACTCCAATGCCAAGCTTTCACTGTTCCACCACACCTAACACAGATACAGCAATACAGCAACTCTCTTCTAACCGCCTCTCATCCATTGGACAATTTAGAACATTACGACATGACCCACATGGTGCACCACCTCCCCTGACTCATACACCTTCCACCTTAAACACAAGCCAAAAATATAAGCAACATGCCACAACTCACAACTTTGCTTCCCCAAGTCTACCTCACAACAATGTTACACCACAAAAGCAACACAGCACTCCAACTCACTCTCAAACACCATCTCCAACACATACACATGCAGACCCATCAAAATGTCTTCTTAGCATGCTGGATGAGGAACCCGATACAGAACAGACTCCAGTTTGTGTATTCACTATTGCCGTAACCGCGGAAGTGCTGGAATTCGAAATCGGCTCCGAGAGCGCCGCACCACACCACGACAAGTCTCACTACGCCCGGGGCCCCTGGACCCTCGGAACCTTGGATCTCCGACTCCCCAGGCACCCGTGTACGCGTGCACCGTATCAGACCAAGGTGTACCCCCGGGGCGAGGGTGCTGCGAGGAGTGGCCCCAGGTGGAGAAGCGTAGCTGAGCGAGGGGCAAGGAAAGCGGCAGAGAGCGGCTGCAGGAGTTGAGGCGGCCGGATTACCGGCTGGATCATTGGGAGCTGCGTGCCACTACAGCGAAACAGCAATAGCGAGATACAGCTGGACGAAGAGACCTGCGAGCCGCCGCCGGCGTCACTGTGAGTTAACCCCGCTGTATGCTGTGCGGGCAGGCGGGCGGCAGTTTTGACCTTGTGACACGCGGCGGGGCATTACAGCATCACTGCCCCAGGACTTCTCAGCTGACAAATGCGCCCCACTTAGCCTTGCTGGCTTCGTTTTGGTGTTTTTTGGGCTGCATTGCCGGGTCCTTAGGGGCTTGAGGAATCCGAGGAGGAAGCACAGTCACTCATATTTCAACACATCTAGCTCTCGTGATTAAGACGGAGAGGAGGTGAAATCTAGGACCACTCAGGTCTGCTCTTTCAGGATTCGAAGTACTGTAAGCTCACAGCGGAGTGAAGCGAAGCAGAGAAACAGAGCTACAAAGATGCGGAGAAGCGGTCAGCAAACACCACACACCAGCAGCAGCAGTGACAGTCGTGTAACCAGAGTCCATCCAGCCCAGCCAGCACAGCCAGCCAGGTGAGACATTGACAAGTAGAGCGCTGTGTGCCCCAACTTTGCGACCTGGGACAGTGCTTTGTGGCCAGTGGGCTGTGGTCAGGGAGCTGTCTCTTCAGTAGAAAACTCCATTCCACGGTGCCAGTCAGTGTGGGCTTCTCCCCATTTCTTCTTTACCGCTTTGAGTTCATTAAGCCCCAAAGTATCAAACATCAATCGTTAAGCACTAAACGTTAAGCTACCACCAAGAAATAACCCTAACTTTGGTACCCGCCTCTCACAAAAAAGGAGGAGAAGCAAGGGGCAAGAGTGTGAGGTGTGGGAGTAAGCTGTAAATAGCCGCAAAAAGACGCGGTAGTTAAGGCACAGAGGCAGAAACACTAAAAACATAAGCAACAGCGGTGCTGGGCACAAAACCAGGAGCAACGGGGTTTGCACTCCCTCCAGACTCCTACTCACTACAAACAAAAGGTAAAGGTACCGGGAATTAACCCCCATAGCTGGTGGGGTGCTGTGGCAGGGAGGAGCGAGAGAAAACACACCCCTCCCAGGGGGGAAAGTAGTAACATCTAAGCAATAATAACTACTACTAGTACCTAGTACCCCTTGCAAGAATCCGGCAATAAGAGCTAAGAAAAGCCGCCTCCAAGTGAAAGTTAAGGAAGGACACGCCCGTCTGTTAGCCCCTGGTGAACACTAATAGAAAAAAAAAACAAAAAAAAAAAACATTGTGTTAGGATCCCGCACAGATGCGATCAGGAACCATCCGCCAGGGAACTACAGAAAGACCGCGAAGGAAGCAAGGAAACAAAAACAAAAAACCTAATCGGAAATCTCAAGAAGAGGACCTCTCACAAACTCGCATTGGTGAAAACGGATCTGGTCACAGGGATAGGTTGGTCTCAGTCCCCACCCCACCAACAAAACTAAATTCCAAACCGGGCCAGCAAACAGTGATCCAAAAATTTTTTTTCTTAAAAGACCCCATGGCGGCAATGTACACCCTACCAAGAGAATTAGCTCTGCTGTCAACCCCAATTCAGCCGGCCAAATCACAATTTTCATTTGGAGGTAATTCAGGTATCTTGGCCACCGCATCCCCAAAAGAAATATTACCAGAGAATCAATTGGCTTATATAGACGACAGGAAATTGGTATCAGTAAGAGCTCAGGTGCACCAGGTCGCCCCAGAAACGCCAGGACCAACCTCTAAACCAAATCCCGAAAAGTCAACCGAAGCTCATAAAGAATCTACTACAAAACCAGAAATAAATATCAGAGATTCCGTGGAATCATTGGAACTAGAGGCCTCCTTTGGGTCAAGTAGAGAGCGTAGAAATTCTCATTTCATGCTAGAAGGATCAATTCAGGGACAAATCTATCCTTCACTACCATAAATTCTAACGTCGGCAAACCCCTCACAGAAAACAAGGAACAGTGCAGAGTTAATATAAGATGGTCAAAGGAGGAAAAAATCGATCTAATAAAAGCAGCAGTAAGTGCAGCGTCAAAGGAAATGCAGATTGGTAAATCGCTCGCCAACACAAGTGAGGCGAACCTGATTGAAATTTTAGAGTCACTAGAAAGGATGGGACAGGAAAAGGATCAACGTACTCCGACCCCAAAGAAAGGAACACCACAAAGAAGAGCCATCTTGGTTTCGTCAACCCCCCTGAATCCTCAAAGAAAACAAGACATCAACTCGGAAGAGCTGCAGGAGGATGGCCACAGTCCTATAACAATCAAGCAATTGATCCTCTCATCCTCTCATCCCCTATCACCATCTCTTCCGGAAATGGGTCAAGCTCTGGTTCGCCAGCCCCGGCTAAAAATAACGATGACAACTAAAACATGCAATGGGCCCAAACTTTGATCCACACCCTGGAACAATCCATAAAAGTACTAAATTTCCAATCAGACAAAATGGATGTTCAAATTGACCTCATCAATCTTATGGCCAGTCACATTTCTGGAGTAAATAAAAAACTAGATGTAATAACAGCGTTATTAACAAAAAAAGGAACTCAGGACCAGCTAATAGATTTAAATAATCGACTAGCATCATGCCTTTGCAGCCCCATAATTGAGAAACTGGCAATACTACCAGAACTCCTAAAAGATGTTCTAGGGGCAGCGAAACAGTCCTTTAACACTTACATCCAAGGAATCTCTCAAAAATCGATTGCGCAAGAGCAATTCGTGCATCTCCCCAAACCCAAAAACGAGGAACTAAATCATACCAATGAGGCACAATTAAAATCAGAGCCAGAGACAAATCAAAGTTAATATGAAGACAAAATAGAGGCATTACAGATAACAAGGGCGGGAGGTAAAATTACAAAACGAGAAAGAAAGCGCGCAAAGAAGGCCAGGCTAAAATATAACAAACAACCAAGCCTTGCCCCGGTCAAATTATTTCCTCTCTTTGCACCAAAATTAACGACGAAAATGAAAGGAACGCCACTATCCTCACCCGTGGCAGGAAGTGCTGAAAGAAACCGAGCTCACTGTTCGCAGACCTCCTATACAAACAGTCAAGGACTAAGTCACGTGGTAAATCCTCAGACTGCTCCCGAAAACAATCATGGAGCCAGAAGCCCAACACTTGAAGATAAAGTAACTGGGAAAAGAACTCTGGCTGGGCAACAACCAAAGATGCTAATACTATACGACAATGTACAGGCTGAACCATTAGTCATTAAAAAGCATCAATCACTGGGAAGTAGCTATCCAAGGGGTGGCAAAGTACAAAGCTAGTCAACAAAATGCACTCCATCAAGCAGAGACAGATCAAGGGTCCAATTTAGCAGAGCAAAAGCAGCACTCGGATAATAGTTCGGAGGTCACAATGACAACCATCTCCTAAATTCTCCCGAAATCAATTGCTGTAACAATAAGGGGAAAGGACCGCCACTGCAAGCTTTCAGTCCAGGACCAAGCGGATCAACAAATAAGGATGTCGGCTCGAAAAAAACAAGGCCCACTTTGCGCCAATCAAGAGACACAAATCCAATTCCCGCCAGAGTATGAACAAGGGAGCAGGCAAGAACTGCCGCTAAACCTCATAGGAATAGGGGGAAGGAACGAATGTGCACCATTGTCACGCGAAAAGCAAGTCGAATTTGACGAGTGTGAATTGAAGCTCTCTTTTATTCCGGAATACTCATCAAAAGGGACCCAGGATACGCTCAACAGGGGGAACCTTTTGAGACTCTTCCATGAAATCCCAGAGTTAAAAGGAATCCGTTCGAGTGACCTAGTTTTGGTGGAATTCAAGGAAACCCCGGGAAGGGGGGTAGAGGAGTCACTGACAACTTGGTCGTCCAAGGTCCTGGTGGACAACATTGCAGCAATGAGTGGAAGATTCGAGGCATGGGGCATCAGGCTTAAGGTATTGCAACGTCCAAGGTATCCACATCCCTTCCTCAACAAACCAAACGAGGGGAAAACCCCAGGTAAACTCCAGCCCACATGCTTACGTGGAGCACGTTCCAACTTACCAACACTGCTGCTGCAAAAGAATATGCACCACAAAAGCGAAGGGCTGGGCACTAGCGGGGGAGGCCCACTGGAAATCAATGATTGGGCCTGGATCTCAAAAACGCTGAATGATAAGCACTCCTAACCAAGGACAAAAAATACCAGAAATAGCAAGGGAAGACAACAAATTATTTAACATCTCACTTTGTTAATGTAATGTGCATGGTTTCAGGGACATGGGCCAAGATCAAGATACCGCAACCTTCTTAACGCAACAACAAATAATTTTGCTCCAGGAAACATGGAACCTGGGGGCAACCTCAATACATTTCATTGAACGTCATTGCCTGGCAGAAAGACATTCTAACTATGGTCATCCGAGAGGGGGCTTATCAATTTTTATAACGCAAAAGTTAAATTGGGAAACAGAAGCAATAGACACAGCGGTAAACTGGATCCAAGTGATCAAGGTAATCGGTAAGGAACAAAGTACACAACTCCTCCTAGTAAATGTTTACATCCATCCGGAGAGAAAGAAGCAGAATAGAAAATTCTTGACTCTAACAAAATTATTAAAAGCATTGCAGAAAAGCCACACAAATTCCCAAATGGTGATCGCTGGGGACTTTAACATAAATCTTTTAGCGTCTAAATGGGGAAGAAACAGTAAAGCTCCACAGGGTGCGTCCGACTTTGTATGCAAATTAGCAGCACTTGACTTGATAATCATGAATGGCAAACCCCAGTGGGATTCTCCCCCTGGGGCAACATACTTGAGCGGAAAAGCCGCCTCTACAATAGACTTTATAATAACTAGCAATAATCTGCTCTCAGAGATAATCAGTTTCAGAATAATTCCACGAGCAGAAAGCGGCCACCTGCCGCTGACTTTAAACCTGAAGAACAGCACAAAAATTGCTCAAAAGCGCAACGCTATCATGCAGCAGCCAGAAACGTATAATTTGCGCAAAGTAAAATGGCGAGGAGTAGCCCCACAATTCATGGAGGAGAAAGTAAAAGCCTATAATGAGACCCAAGGCCCAGTACAAGAACAGGCGCACGTAAACCATTGGGAGCAACTGGTCGAACACTTGCTTCAAACTTACCCGGCTTCCAATCCACATAGGTTAATAAAAACACTTAGAAGGGAGCCTTGGTTCAACCGTGATCTCAAAATGCGCAAAAGAGAGATCGCGAGAGAAGTGCGACGCCTATCCCGTGAGGGAGAAAAGGGCCTAAAGCAAGAAAAAACAAAATTGCAAACACTAAGGAGTGCTTACAGAAAGAACTTGGGAAAAGCAAAATCAGCATATAAAGAATCAATCTGGCAACAACTATTAATAGCCAGCAAAAAACCCAACAGCAGTGATTTCTGGGGGATCATTAACTCATTAACAGCTGGTCCAACACTCCAGCAAGAGGCAGGAATCGGCGCAGAAAGTTGGATAGACCACGTAAACTCCCTGTTTAACAATCCCACGAGGAGTCCAGAACAATTACATCAGGGGCCACACCATGACCAAATGGATGTTCAAGACGGATCCAGTTACACTACACTAAAAGACACATCACTCCATCTGAATTCGTTTTCCAATGAACAAAGCCCCCTGACAAATGCGAAAGACTTAAGCAGACTTATAAATAAAATAAAGTCTGAGGGAGCGGCTGGGCCAAATGGAATACCAAATGCAATCTTTAGGAACAATCCAGAGATGTGGTCAGAAATCCTTACCCCAGTCTTCAATGAGATTTACAAGTTTCCTAACATCCCAGTTTCCTGGAGGGGGACTATCATTCACCCCATATACAAAAAGGGAGATCATGGCAAGCCGGGGAACTACAGACTAATCTCTTTGATTGACGTGGAGGCAAAATTATATGCCTCGTGCCTATTGATCCACTTACAAGCCTGGATGGAGGAAAAAACATAATTCCCAAATTCCAAACAGGATTCAGGCAAGGCATGGGCACTCAATCGAACCTCGCAACTTTAGCCCTCCTGACGGAACAAGCGCAAAGAAGGAAAGGACACCTCTTTGCCTGTTTCGTGGATATCAAATCTGCATTTGATAGAGTGAGCTGGAGTCAATTATGGAACAAACTCAAAAGATGGGGTCTCCCAAACGCACTCCTCTCTGCTATAATAACCTTGTACTCTGATACTTGGACAAGAGTTAAACTGGGAAACGGGCTGAGCACCACCGCAAGTATCTACACTCAAGGCGGGCTGAAACAAGGCTGCGTTTTGGCCCCCAGCCTTTTTAACCTGTATTTATCAGATATTGCCAGTACATTTTGAAACCCCAGATTGCCACCCCCCGAAATTGGCCAATGAGCCACTCGCAATCCTCCAATACGCAGATGACATAGTGCTGCTGAGCCAAACCCCAGTGGGGTTACAGAGATCAATAAACAACCTGGCAGCCTACTTGGACACAGAACAGCTGGAGATAAATAAAGATAAAACAAAAGTCGTCCGCCTATTTGATACTAGAAAACTAAACTTTAAATGGATGGTCAAGGGGGCTCATGTAGAAGAAAAAAGCTCATACAAATATTTGGGGGTAACAATTGGGCAGGGTGCAAGCCACAAAGAACACAAACTGGCTCTTAGAGAAAAGACTCAGTCTCTGATCTATGCCTATAGATTGATGCGGAGAAAACTAGATTGCCCAAATCACTCTCACCTGTTAAAAGTAATGGCTGCCCAAATCCAGCCCAGTTTGTCCTATGGCCTGGTTTCCTGGTGTGGCAAAGACTCGAATTTACAGAACGAGTTACAGTCAAAAATCTACAAATTGGTTTTTGATTTGCCAAAATGTGCCTCGCCTGCCCAGGTAAGACTGGAATTTGGGCACCAGGATCAAAAATACAGGGGAATGAGCAACTTCATTAAATTCTGCCATACCCTCCGATCATCTGAAGAGGGCACATTGAATAGACTCTGCTGGGACGAAGGTAGATCACAGAAGGAGCAAGAAATGCCAAACTCTTGGGGGAGCTTCCTGAGTACCTCCCTGGCCATTTTGGAACTTAAACCAGCATGGGACAATACCATGGACAGAGTTTCTTTTACTAACACAGTGAACGTCGCTACCAAGAAGAAATCTTTATTGGAAGAGAAAATGGTGCTTACAAAGAGGCGGCACGGATGGACAGTTATAAACTCATATAGGACATCAAAGCCACAAGCCTACTTGTCTGCCCATTTCAGTACTTATTTAAAGATGTGTTTTTTAAAGTTCAGGATGGGTGTGCACGACTCCAAGGACTTATCTCCCTCATGGATGCCAGTTTTTAAATCAGAAGCTTGTCGATTATGTGGATTCAAAAAAGAAACCCTGATCCATTTGTTATGTGCTTGTCCAGCCATGCTAAGCCAAAGGAGACAGTACCTAAAGGCGATTTTCATCAAATTGAACATTCGATCTAGTAGACAAGCAGTGATAAGCTGGCTGGAGGGTTCATCATGCATCCTGGCTTGTAGAGAAGTCAAATATATGAATCTTGTCAATAGTTACCTATTGCAAGCAGTCACGGACTAAATATAATCTCGTGAAATTCTCCTCACACCCTTAATTGGGGGTACATACGTGTTATTTCTCTTATGTAACTGGATTTTAATACTGTATGGTATAATTTCTTTTTTTCGCTCACACAATAACAAATTTAGCTGTGTGTATTTTATTTATATTTTTGCTACGGGAGGTTTGTAATGATTTTAAATAATCATGCATTCAACTTAAACTGAAACTGAAACTGATACAGAACAGCTACACGTTTGCTATCCTAATACAGCTAATACCAGCACTAAAAACACACCTGCTGCACACCCACACAAAACTGATCACTATTCTACAAAATAAAGTCCCACTATCACCAAAGGCCACTCTCTACACTGTCTACTAATAAATGCTCTCTAAAAACAAGCATCACATCTACGACCTTCTCACCGATGCAAAACCAGACATACTATTCATAACCGAATCATGGTTGGGAGAGGATATGGCTCCAGTCCTGCATGAAGCCATTCCTCTAGGCTATCAAATAATCACCCAAAATCGTATAGCCAAAAAAGGAGGTGGTCTAGCTGTTGTATTCAGGCAAACAATACATATCACTAAAGTTGACAACATCTCCATAAAGAATTGTGAGGCTCTTCTAACAAGATGCAATCCTACACCGTCTTCCACCTGTAACTACCTGCTCCTTTACACACCTCCACCTAGGAAGGCAACATTCCCAGACGCACTTCTAGACACAGTTTCAATCCTGATAACAATGCACTCCAACCAATGCGTTCTGGGGGACCTTAACATTTGGTTTGATAAAACCGATATGACCCATCCAAAAACAATAATCACCGGCCTAGACGTATTGCACCTGCATCAGATTGTCCACAATCCGACACACACCGCTGGACATATCCTAGATGTCATTTTTGCTAATACTGAACTAGTTACCTTTCAAACTATAACTCCAGTCACATGGTCAGACCATCACTTGCTTGCTTTGCAACATAAAACAACACTAAGCGACTCACCTAAAACTACCTTACACCCATCTACCTATCGGCTGTGGAACAAACTCAATTTGGAACACTTGGAAACACAACTAACATCCAGTATAAATCTGGAAACCATAAATTCTGTTCAGAATCTATATGAGTGACTACAGGAAGCTTTTGACATCCTGATACCACTCAAAACCACACAACAGAACAAAAGAAAAAAAGCGCCTTGGAGAAACAGAAATAAAAGACATAAAACAACAAATTAGAAAGCTGCAACGTACCTGGCTCAAAACAAACGCCAAACAAGACAAACTTCACCTACAGAAAATGAACAGATTGTATAACTCGGCTATCAAAAAAGCTAAGAAAAGGTACTATTCAGACAGAATTCAAAACGCTAAATGTGCAAATAAAGAATTCTATCAAATACTCAATCAATTTCGAAAACCAAATTGCCTAGAAGGAACTCAAGATTTCACAGACAAACTGGCAAATCATTACACGGACAAAGCAGACACATTGGACTCGTTCTTAAAACAGAAACAAAGCACCAGCACTAACCCTTGTACAAAACAACTATCCAAAAATGTTCTAATCAAGCCTCTCCTTTCCTTCAAACACATCTCACACAATGAATTTATGGACCTGGTCAAAGCAAGCAGGCCTGCCGGCATTCCTTCTGACGCCTGTCCGCCACAAACTTTCAAGACAATTCTTTTAACAACCTCTGCTGCCATTCCAGTAAGAAGAATCATCAACGATTCCTTAACTACTGGAATATTTCCAGAAGAACTCAAAAAGTCATACATACGCCCTTTACTGAAGAAAACAAACCTGGACCCCCTGAACCCTGACAACTACAGACCCATTACAAATGGACCTTTCCTGGGCAAACTGATAGAAAGAACAGCGTTCACTCAGATGTCACAATTCATTGAAGAGAATGACATACTTCCAGATTTCCAAACAGGATTCCGTCTGGGATGAGGCACTAAATCTGCCCTACTTGCCATCTGGGATGACCTAAAGAATACAGTTGACCGCAACGGGGTTGCTGCGCTACTCCTCTTGGACCTCTCAGCTGCCTTTGACCCGGTTGACCATGACACTCTGAAACAAAGACTTTATGAAGCCGGCATAGAGGGAACTGCTCTAGACTGGATCGCGTCCTACCTTCGAAACAGTACTAATGTCATCCATACCCCACCTTTCTCGTCCAAACCGTACTCAACAAAAGCAGAGGCCCCTCAAGGTTCCATTAGCTCGCCCATGCTTTTCAACATCTACATGAAGTCTTTACCAGTACTGATCAATACATTTCACCTCACGTGCTACAACTATGCAGATGACACGCAAATACTCCTTCAACTGGAATACTCCAAAGACATTGAAAAATCACCAATTTTCAGCTGTCTCTGAGCCGTGGATCAGTGGATGACTTGGAGCCATCTCAAATTGATTGCTTCAAAAACTGAAATACTCACGGGTGGCGATTGGAAAAATTACAACCCGCTTGCCGCATGGCCTGATGAACTGGGACCACTGCCTAAAGCAGCGGTTCCCAAACTGTGCGCCGCGACGCCCCAGTGCGCCGTTAGAACTTGCCAGGGGCGCCGCACACGTCTTGGAAACGTGGAAAAGGTAATGTGCGAAGTGTGTAAATGAACTGAGCGTCTTCTATTAGGGTCGGGGTTTAACCGTGTCTTGTTTATTCTGCTATTGAGAAGAGTTTGTGTTGTCGTGGTTGAGTGTTTTTGAGGGGGCACGCGTGGTCCTGTAAGTGTCACTACATAATTACTGTCTGTCTCTTGGCCTGCAGAAACCGGATGATTAACATTTCCCAGCGAGGAGAGATCACACTGCCTGTGACTCTCCTTGAACTTCGACCAGAGCCAGACTAGGACAGAAAGACATAAGGCCCAGGCACGAAAATAAAAGTGCATCATTAAGTGACATGCTTGCAAACTGTACAAGGTTTCACGCAGACACGTCGTACAAGCTAAAGGCCAGTCCGACCATGGCTCAGACACACTTCAATTCCTGCATGCTTCTGCAGCCTGTGACCCTCCTTTCCAGGCTGGCCAAACAACACATAGCTCAAGTGTTGAATAGCTGACCTGGCAAATTAGGCAAACTAAATTAGAAAAGCATCCTTTTGCATTAATCTCATTACATTTCGATTGGTCAATACAATCTCTACATTTTGTCCTTTCTAGCACAGGGTGGATAGCAACTTTTGTATTCTCCTGTTCCAATGTTCCGTATGTGACTGCAAGCACTAAAATATGCACATTGCAAGTCTGGCGCAGGTAAAAATTAGAGCCTTGCAAGGTCTGATACAGAGGAGTGTATGGTTGAGAGGGGCAAGGACCAAGGCCATTTTGACATCTTTATTGCTTGATTTTGCTGGGGAGAAAGTAAGCGTCACTCATAGTCGTTGAATGTCACTCTCTGCAGCCCCGAGACCCAGTGCAGCATATGTGTGGAACCCTGCTCCCTTCTCCCACTGGCTGAATACACTCACACTTAGGCGGGACCACAGGCTTGTCCTTTTGTCTGTCTCTAATCATTGTTACAGGAAGGTTAATACTGCCAGGTGCACATAACTCACTTCTTTGTGCCAGTGTTTTATACTCCTGCTTGAAGCCAGCATCATTGCTAACTGCTTCTAGGTACTGAGCTGAGGCTGGGCTTACATCCCCTCACACGAATAAAAAAGTAACATAATGGGGAGCCGCGGCCTACAGCCAATGGGTCAAGGGAGTCGTGGGTCAAAAAAGTTTGGGAACCACTGGCCTAAAGTATCGAAGGAAGTAAGAAACTTCGGAATGACCATGGACTCCAAGCTGTCGATGAATGCCCAAGTGGATAAACTAGCAAGATCAAGCTTTGCTACTATAAAAACGCTGCAACGAATTTTCCCTCATTTGGGATTTCCACACAAGGTCCAAGCTACCATCTCCCTTGTTCTATCCAAACTAGATTACGCCAATAGCCTCTACCACGGATCACCTTTAACGACCATGAAAAGACTACAGTGGATTCAGAACTCGGCTGCCAGAGTACTCTTGCATATCAAACCACAAGACCACATCTCCCCTGCCTTGAAAGCCCTGCATTGGTTAGCAATTGCCAGAAGATCCATGCTCAAGCTGCTTTGTATTACCCACAAAGCAATACATGGAATAGGACCACTCTTCATCAGGAATAAAATCACCAAACACATTCAACAAAGGAAACTCCGCTCTAAAGGAGCATCTCGCCTCAAAATCTCACCATACAAGAAAAAAACCATGGGTGGCACATCCTTCTATGTTCAAGCAGCCAAACTATGGAACTCTTTACCCCCCAACATAAGATCCACCGACAACCACCTTATCTTCAGAAAACTACTCAAGATTTGGCTCTTCCCCACATAAGCACCATACGGAAACAGAAATTTACAGCATATCCCTCTGTATATAAGCATTTGTTTTCACTGTAGATATATGCCTATCTTTGTGTAATACGTTATCAAACATGTAAAATAATTATGTGAAGAGTAAAGAAAAAAATAATAATTATTATATTAATCAATAAATAAAAATCATATTTGGTCTACATATACATACTTCCATTGAGCATACTTACTTCCTTATGTATCTATATACTTTGGGGCTGATTTTGAGTTTAACGCAAATTGCGTCCTGACAAAATGGCACCGTATCTTCGTGATATGTTCCTAGAGTCACGAGACATCGGCTCCCTTCCGCGTGATCAGCGTCTTGCCACCATCGTGGTGATCCATAAGGAGGGGAAGCCACGGGATCGCTGTGCTTCTTATAGGCCCATCTCGCTTCTCAATGCCGAACCAAAAATTCTTGCCAAATTATTAGCTAACCGACTGATAAAGGTGATTGGTGACTTGATTCACCCGGATCAGTCCGGTTTTATCCCACATCGCAATGCGGCACTCAACTTGCGGCGCTTGCACAGTGTTCTCGCGAGGGCGGCGTCTCTTCGTGAGCCGGCCATTTTGGCTTCCTTGGATGCTACAATGGCCTTTGATACATTGGAATGGCCTTATCTCTGGGCTGCTCTTGCGAAGTTTGGTTTTGGTCCTGGGTTCATCGGCTGGGTGAAACTTTTGTATGAGGAGCCACTGGCGCAGGTGGTCGTGAATGGCTGAGTATCTGAGTCTTTTGTCCTCGGGAGGGGCACACGGCAGGGCTGTCCATTGTCCCCACTGCTTTTTGCCCTTGCCCTGGAGCCGCTGGCTGCCTGGTTGCGGTGGGAGCCCTCGATTAAAGGTATCCGATGGACACCGGATTTCAAGGATCGCATAT
The DNA here is from genome assembly GCF_964263255.1 of Lissotriton vulgaris. Lineage (NCBI taxonomy): Eukaryota > Metazoa > Chordata > Amphibia > Caudata > Salamandridae > Lissotriton > Lissotriton vulgaris. Next base: position 92,541,624 of record NC_141696.1, on the reverse strand, counting down.
CGCTCTACGCAGATGATATTTTGTTATATCTTACGTCCCCTCGAAAATCGCTGAATGTTTTGTTTGACGTGCTTACTTCGTTCGGGAAGAACTCAGGCCTTGTGATCAGTTGGACTAAATCCTGTGTATATGTGCTTTCGGGTGACCTCCCTCCTTTGCCTCGCAGGTGCCCTATTCAGGTCTCACCAATGGGATTCAAATATTTGGGGATTTTTATATCACTAGACCCTGTGGCTCGCTACGAACGTAATTTGCTCCCTCCTCTTCAGAGGTTAAAACTGGATGTTGCGCGCTGGCGCAGGTTGCCACTATCACCACTCGGGCGCGCAGCTCTTTTTAAAATGATGTCCTTACCACGATTTCTATACGCGCTCCAAAATACGTTCGATACTATTCCGGCAAGCTATTTTCGAGAGGTGGAGAGTCTGCAGAGACGATTAATCTGGGATGGACGTTCGCGTATCGCCCTTGTCAAACTCGCACTTTCCTGGTATGACGGAGGTATAGCACTTCCGGATATCAGGCGTTATTATTGTGCCTCTCAGCTGAGTGCGATTAATCATGCAACGTACGCTCCAGTCTCTAACCCGGCATTCGAGATGGATAAGTATCTGCTACCAGGCGCTCTATTCTAAGGTGGCGGGGAGGAATCTATCTGGGCCCACCAGGATTGCTGTACGAGTGTGGCACGATGCGAATGCGGCTGTGGGATGGAGGGATCGGCTGACCCGAGCAACCCCGTTGTATGCGTCTGAAAGACTGGGATGTCTCTAGAAGACGAAAGGATTTGAAAAATGGGACATGATCGGTATCAGCAGGGTGGGCGATGTCTTTGTCAAGGTAAAATCAAGACCTTTGAGGCATTAAAAATAGAATATGACCTGAGCGACAGGGAATTCTTCAGGTATGCACAGATTCATCATGCTTTGAGTTCAGCTTTCCCTGCGGGTACCGACGTCCCCGAGTCCTCACCCCTTGAAGATCGGGTCCTTGATGGCTACGTGTCCGATAGCACTATTTCCTGGATATACAAGAAGTTGATCAACAATCGGGCGGATCTGCTGGTCCGCCTCAGGGAGGTTTGGACCGGTGACGGCCTTGAGCTGAATGACTAGGACTGGCAATCTGCGTTGTCCTCGCCTAAGGAGGTGGCGATTCCTGCCCGTCTCCGTCTCGTTCAGCTCAAAATCTTACATCGCGTATATGTCACCGGTCCGCGCTTGATTCGTATGGGTTACTCCTCTGATGGGTTATGTAAGCGCAGTTGTGGAATGGTTGGGACCTTCCTTCATATACTTTGGGAGTGTTCGGAGGTTGCGATGTTCTGGAGTTGTGTGCATACCGTGATGGAAAGGGTCACTGGAGTAGCATTATTGCCCGAAGCTAGACGCTGCCTGTTGAATGTGTGGGAGCCGAATGATTATATCGTGGTTCAAACGCAGTGGGCGACCCTTGGGAATATGATTGCTTAGAGAGACATCGCGCAGTTGTGGGGTTCCCAGCGGCCGCCCACGGTATCGGTATGGAAGGAGAACATGGACTGGTGTATGTTCAGAGAGAAGACTGTGTATGTGGCGTGGGGCAGACCTAGGAAATGGAACAAAGTCTGGAGCCATCGAAATGCATACCGTGGAAGTATATGTGCGCCTTCATTTGTGGAGGGCCCAGATGTCTCCCTCTCCCCTGATCCGGCATTCCATGTATTTCGTACTTTCTGTTATCTCTGATTTGTTTCTCCGCTGACCCCCCTCTTTGTATCACTGATCTACTGTATAACATTGTATTTAGACGTCCTTCCTCTCTGAACACATCTCCATCTACATTATACCAATGCCAAGCTTGTTGTTGTTTTTCTTTATAATAAAAATACATTTAATTAAAAAAAATAATAATAAAATAAAAAATACAGACATGATTTCCCTACAGAGGGGCCGATTCCGATGTCGGTCGGTCAGCCCTCCGAGACGTGTTAGTAGCCTTAACTCACGGCCGAACCGTACCAGGAGCGGGACCGTCCGGGCGAGGAAGTACGATGCGGAAAAGTGCCAAAATCCCTACCGATCCGCATGCTATGTTATGGAGGGGTATTTGTATAGCGCACAGCTACTCCAAAGAGTGTCCCGGCGCTAACGCACCAGTAAACCCCCTGAGAGAAAAAGATGTGGAAGGACTGCACAGAAAAAACTGCTATTATTGATGGAACAGCCAGGTCTTTATTTGGCGCCTGAAATTAAGAAGCTCATGCTCTTGTCTAAGGCTGAGTGGAAGGGAGTTCCATATTTTCCCTACTACCACCTGAAAGGATCTGCCACCCTTTCTGACAAGAGAAAATCTTGGTATCACCAGCAGAGGTTGCGTCGATGATCTCAACGACCTCGCCGGGCAATACGGTATGACCCTCTGTCGAATGTACTATGCTACACTATTATGTAGGGCTTTAAAGGCCAGCACAAGGGCCTTGAAGAGTATCCTATTTTTCATTGGGAGCCAGTGGAGAGTTTTCAGATGGCTCGTCATAGGTGTTCTAGGTCCTACCAGCATAATAGCTCTTGCGGCTGCATGTTAGATCACCTGAAGACGGTTAAGTAGGTAATTAGGGATTCCCAAATACAAAACATTAGCGTAATCCAACCTAGATAAAATGAGGGCTTGGACCACGGTCTGCCTATGGGACTGTGAGAGCAAAGGAAGGAAATTTTGCATCATCTTCAATAATCCGACACTCCGACTCCATGATCAATCTCCGACCGAGCCTGACCCGGAAACACTCAATTCGCGCCGCAAGGCAACCTAAACACTGCTACTTCCGGCCGGTTAAGTACGATGCGCACTTCCTACGTTCCGGACGGGTCACCACGTTCAGGACGTCTCATCACCCGGAAGAGCTGCATATACACTCTGATTCGCGCCAATAACCCATTCCACGAATTCGAATTGGAGCACCTAGCAACGGATCGAGAAGGACCATGAATCCAATAACGCAGGTCATACCAGTCCTGTACATATATGACTGAATCAGGAACAGACGCAGACGGTAAGTCGGACACCCACCCCACAAACAAATCCAGGGGGTCCAAACCCTGCCCACCATTACCACGCTTCCTTAGGGAACCCATGGCCACCCCCACTGCCACCCCACCTATAGGGGCATGTTGGCTATCACTGATACCACCCCACCCATATTTATCATGTTGCCTATCACTGATGCTACCCCACCCATACGTGTTATGTTGCCTATCACTGATGCCAGCCCACCCATATGTGTTATGTTGCCGATCACTGATGCTAGCCCATCCATATGTGTTATCCTGCCTATCACTGATGCCACCCCACCCATATGTATCATGTTGCCTATCACTGATGCCACCCCACCCCTAGGGGCATGTTGCCTATCACCGATGCCACCCCACCCATATTTATCATATTGCCTATCACTGATGCCACCCCATCCATATGTGTTATCTTGCCTATCACTGATGCCACCCAACCCGTATGTGTTATCTTGCCTGTCACTGATGCCACCCCACCCATATGTGTTATGTTGCCTATCACTGATGCCACCCCACCCATATGTGTTATGTTGCCTATCACTGATGCCACCCCACCCATATGTGTTATCTTGCCTATAACTGATGCCACCCCACACATATGTGTTATCTTGCCTGTCACTGATGCCACCCCACCCATATGTGTTATGTTGCCTATCACTGATGCCACCCCACCCATATGTGTTATGTTGCCTATCACTGATGCCACCCAACCCGTATGTGTTATCTTGCCTATCACTGATGCTACCCCACCCATATGTATCATGTTGCCTATCACTGATGCCACCCCAGCCATAGGTGCATGTTGCCTATCACTGATGCCACCCCACCCATATTTATCATGTTGCCTATCACTGATGCCACCCCACCCATTTGTGTTATCCTACCTATCATGATTACAACCACCCCCGTATGTGTTATGTTGCCTATCACTGATGCCACCCCACCCATATGTGTTATCTTGCCTATAACTGATGCCACCCCACACATATGTGTTATGTTGCCTATAACTGATGCCACTCCACTGATATGTGTTATGTTGCCTATCACTGATGCCACCCCACCCATATGTGTTATATTGCCTATCACTGATGCCACCCCACCCATATGTATCATGTTGCCTATCACTGATGCCACCCCACCCATAGGGGCATGTTGCCTATCACTCATGCCACCCCACCCATATTTATCGTGTTGCCTATCACTGATACCACCCCACCCATATGTGTTATCTTGCCTATCACTGATGCCACCCCACCCACATGTGTTATGTTGCCTATCACTGATGCCAGCCCACCCATAGGGGCATGTTGCCTATCACTGATGCCACCCCACCCATATGTGTTATCTTGCCTATCACTGATGCCACCCCACCCATATGTATCATGGTGCCTATCACTGATGCCACCCCACCCATAGGGGCTTGTTGCCTATCACTGATGCCACCCAACCCATATGTGTTATCCTACCTATCACTGATGCCACCCCACCCACATGTGTTATCTTACCTATAACTGATGCCATCCCACCCATATGTATCATGTTGACTATCACTGATGCCACTCCACCCTTAGGGGCATGTTGCCTATCACCGATGCCATCCCACCCATATGTATCATGTTGCCTATCACTGATGCCACCGACCCATAGGGGCATGTTGCCTATCACTGATGCCACCCCACCCATATGTGTTATGTTGCCTATCACTGATGCCACCCCACCCATATGTGTTATGTTGCCTATCACTGATGCCACCCCACCCATATGTGTTATCTTGCATATCACTGATGCCACCCCACCCATATGTGTTATGTTGCCTATCACTGATGCCATCCCACCCATATGTGTTATCTTGCCTATCACTGATGCCACCCCACCCATAGGGAGGATGATGTGACACACATCCATCAAACATCAGCCACAGGCATTTCAGCCAAATACACAAATACATTCCACAACAACATCATGCCAACAGTGTGTAGTGACTGACAAATAGCCCCAACAGTGATTTTGATTCATGACACACAAAGTAACTACCATCACACGTGTGAAGTAAACCACGAGTGTGGGCTACACAAGTCAAGCTTTAAAATAGCACTGGGCCAATGTGTGAAAACACCCCATCAGTGTGTACATCCAATGTAAAATGTGTGGACACAAAGTGAAGCAAAAGTAGAGCACTGTGGCAAAGGGTCAAAATCACCCACCATCACAGTGACCACAAGGTAGGTATCATCATGGAAATAGCAGCACTTGACAAACAGTATGTATGATTCCTATGCATGTCAGGACAACACCTGTACAGTCAACAAGTTGCACAGAGGACACAGTTGACTTTACAACAATGATGTCCATTACCTGCATGTACAGTGTAGATGGCACAACAGTCAGGGAAAATGACACATTGGACATTGTGAAGCACATCATATGTGCATGGGTGCAAGCCACAGATGTGGCCATGCCAGAGAAATGTTACCATCCCTGTGCCACATTAGTCAATCATGACACCCCCACTCAGCTGGAAAGGATGACATGCATACCAACCTGAACATAAAACTCATCTCATGGCCCACATGGAGTACACCACATCAACACCTCAGGTCAGGGTAAACAGCAGCAACAAAATCTACAGCTAAATCAAATGCACAAGGAGAGCAAAACATGCTTTATTCATCAATCTGCCATGTGGAAGGCAAAATAAATAAATACATGTAGTCCAATGTCCAGTACAAAATCAAAAGTCCAATTATGGTGTCAGTGACACCTGTCACCCATTGCTTGCCTGCACTGATAAGGACTGGGTGACATCCACTCTGAGAGGCATACATTGAGCAGGCCAGGCACCGCAGGGACATTATCAGGGCTCAGAAGGAGGTTGGGAAGGGGTGCTGGGTGCAGGAGAGAAGGGGGCAACTGCAGTGGAGGGGTCTGACATGGATTGTGCTTTCACAACTGTGGGGCACAAGTCTGATGGGTTGGGTACTGGAACCGCTGCAGTGGGCAGGTCAGGTGTAGTGGACATGGTCCCCACTGCAGTGCCCATGTCAGAAAGGGTGGGCGTGGACTCCACTGGAGTGCCTAACTCCATGGGAGTGGAAAGGGTGCAGGTGGTGTTGGCAGGACAGCTGGGGGTGACACGATCCCTACAGTAGTTGCAGCAACAGACAGACTGGTAGTGGTGTCAGTAGAGGAGCAAGTGGCAGGGGGGGAGGGCTTGATAATTTGGGGGAGGATGGGTGGGGGTACCTGGGACAGGGTGTGGTGGGGGAACCTGTGGTGTGCTGACCTGGGGGATGGAAGAAAGAGACTGTGCAGTGGAGCTGGGGTGTAGGGGTTGGGTCTTACTCTTCCGGCTATGAGGTGGCTTGCGGGTGGGGGCCTCAGTCTGCCTGCGCTTGGGGGAGGGTATCCGGGTATGAGGGGCACTCTTCTCCATGAACAACACCAGTTGTGTCAACAGACCGGTGTGTGCCTGGAGGACACTCAGCATCGATGTCTGCCCTACATAAATCTGTTTAGATATGTCCACAGACTCCATACTCAGGGCAGCAGGGGACACAGGGGCAGGAGGTGATGTGCCTGGCACGAAGGAGACATGCTCCCAAACACGGGAGCTGCCAGGGACCTCTGGGATGGGAGCCGAGCGGAGGGTGGTGGTGGTGGTGGTGTTGGTCGTGATGGTGGTGGCCGGGACAGCCTCACACTCCATTGTTTCCTGGCTGCTGACACCCGCCCCCACAAGGGAGTCATCCTCCGAGCTGCTGTGGTCCTCAGCTGAGGTGGAAGGTGCTGAGGACTCCTCAGTGTGGCTCCCCTTACCCTCCGTGCCACTGGGTCTCTCCGACTCCTCAGTTGATGGCCCGGGCTGGCTCTGTGGCTCATCCTGGTCTGTGGCTCTGTCTCCTGTGCCTATATATCTGCATATAAGTAGGACAAGGAGAACCACATTAGTTTCCTGCACTGACTGCACACAACACTATCAATACCCAACATTACCGGTCATGCACTGGCATCCTCAGCTGTCAATGACTATAAATGCACACACAGGGATACATAGGTCAATACCCAGTCTGCACATCAACCATGGCACCCATATCCCTCCTGGACAGGTACCCATATGTCTGTTGCATGCTGGCTGTCAATACCCCAAAGTGCACACATGCGCAACATACACAGTTGTTGTACATTCAAATGACCATGTAGAAGTACATCACCATTAACATGCATCACATCAGGGGGGCGCTAGAGGGCGCCAGGCAAGATGGCCGCACATATGTGAGGCTCCGCCAGATCGAGCCAAAATCCTTACATTATCCTCCACATCCTGCCCTCGTAACTCACCGGCGCTGCGGCGTTGCCTAATGGGAGCGAGGCGGCATTGATTGGCGCTACATCTGGCTGGCTAGCTGTCCCCGGAGGTGATTTCCGCCACTTTTCCTACTGGCTGGGTCCCGACATCGTGGTGCTCCGGGACGGCCCCACGCCCGAGGCCTGGCTGCTGTGAAAACATCCTGAGACGTCTGGTGTGGCTGCAGGGGGCGGCTCGAGCGGCCGGACGGATTCATGAAGGCCGGGGGAGCGGCTCTGCACAGCGGCAGAGGCAAGCGGCCGTCGCCTGGGCCGGTCCTGGTCTCTACTGGTTGCGGTGAGTTGGGGGGCGGCCTGGGAAAGCCCAAGGCTGCGGAGGTGGCGCTAGGCCGCACTGGGCCACTCCGCGCGAGCCGCGGCTGGTGGGGGTGGGGCGCGTTCAGGTGTGGCTGCAGGGACCAGGCGGAATAGTGGTGGATCAGCAGAGGCTGGTGGGACTCTGAAGCTCGCAGCCCGGGACTGAGGCGGTGCACTGGAGAAGTGAGAGAGGCCTGGTCGGACTGCCGTGAAGTTGCTAGATGACAGTGGGGCCTAGGGAGCCCACGGCTCTGTCTTTCTGGACACCGGCACTGACTGTGGTGATTTGCGGGACCGCTGCCCTGCTCTCCTGTCATTGTTGCATCGCTCTGGATCGGCCTAATACAGAGATAGGTGGTTCTGTGGCGCCTGTGATCCGATCGGGCAGCTGGGACTGCTGGAGGCCTGGGAAGTGAGGTTGGCGCTCAGGGGGCGCAAAACGGGCCTTGCTTGCTTGTAACCTTTCTACTGGAGGTGCTGCCTGTCTGGCTTCTGGTGCTCCCTCTCTCTGGGTGTAGCGACTGCTTGCCTTTCATCCTTGTGGATACTGGCCCTACCAGCTGGTGGTGTCGACAGTGACTTTGTGTGCTGGTTGTGAAGGTCAACTGGCACTATGGGCAGGCCTGAAAGGAATCAGCCCAAATTGACTTTCGAAGCTAAGAAGACCGCGATGTCGGCCTCACAGGCGCCGCCGGACTCGGAGCCCGCAGGGGCGTCTCGGGGTACACCGAACTTAGAGGCTGTGCTTGTGGCCATGCAGAAAACATTGTAGTCCATAGAAGGCACTATGGAAGCAGTGAATCACAGACTTGACCACATGGCTACGCAATTTGAGCGCCAGAATGAACGGATGGGAGAGGTTGAGCAGAGAGTGTCTGCCACTGAGGATGGTCTGGCTACCGTATCCACCAAAGTATTCAACATGAAGCGTGTTTTGGAGGTCATCCAGGCTAAAAATGAGGAGTTGGAAGGGCGGTCCCGACGCAACAACATCCGCGTCACGGGACTGCCGGAGTCTACCATTGTGGGCCGAATGGAGGATTTCATGGAACGACTGCTGCTTGATATTTCTGGGGCGGACCAGTTGTCTCGTGTGTTCATCGTGGAGCGAGCGCACCGCTCTTTGGCAAAACGACCAGTGCCTGGAGCATCGCCCCGTCCTATCATCGCCCGCATACTCAATTATAAAGACAGGGATGTGATACTGCGCCTGGCACGGGAGAAGGGCACCATAGACTATCAGGGCAACAAACTTGAATTTTATCCTGACTTCCCGGTGGCGGTGCAGACGGCGAGGAAGGAATTTCAGCTGGTAAAGCAGCTTCTCAGGGCGAAGGATATACCGTATGCCATGCTCTACCCGGCCCGCCTCCAGATTGGGGCACCGTCAGATAATAAAATCTTTACATCTCCTAAGGCAGCCATGGACTATGCGAAGAAGCAAAAAAAAAGAAAACGAGTTTCCAATGCAGCGCAGGACAGGGAAGAGGATTGGCGTGATGAGGTTGCATAGGACAGCGGGCTTCTCCGGCATACCCGTTAATCTTGGTCATACACGCTGGGGTATGGCTGCACGTTAATGCTCCACTCCTATAGTTGGCTAGTTCAGTATGTCTCACGAAAGCTGGCGGGTGGTGGGCCTGTGCAGCTTCCCACTTTCAACTGTGCCTCAAGTGCCATGGCTAATGATTCGTGAACACTGTGCTGTTTGATTTACTGACTGCTAGGGCCTGGCGGGTAGACTTTTCTCGCTACTGCTGGTGGGGGGTGGGCCGGAGTACCTCTGCGAATCCGATGGTGGCGTCAAAGCCCTGGCTGGGGACTTATGCTGCATTGCTGTTGGTTATACTGTCTGTTGAGGTTAGGCCGCTAGACCTCTGTGCTATCATACACGGCGGAGATGTGCCAGACCTATGGATGAGGTCTAGGGGTTGGCTATTTGCTGGGACCGTTTTTGTTGCACTGTTTATTTGTCTGTTCCTGGTTGTACGCTGGCCCACACGGATAACTGTACTGCTGCCTCCTCCATTGGGTGCTGCTTAGAGGATTGGTATATGCCGCGGCGCCGGGGGGACGGGGATGGATGATTCAACAAATTGCTCAATCCTCTCCTGCTTAGTTCACTAGTGGGAGTTGGGCACCTCTGCGCCCCCACGTATGGGAGCTCCCCACAATTTGTTTGGTGCAATTTTTGGGGTTTGGGCACTGAGGGGTTGGGGATGGCTTTGGCAGGTTGGGGGTGCTGAAGTGGGCGGGGGCGGAATTCTGGTTGCCATGGGCTTCAGTTCTGGGGAGGGAGGATGACTCACGGGTGTGTATGCAAAGGGGGCCTGTTATGTTGTGCTGGGGGCTGCCTTGGGCGGGACATGGGACTGACCGTAACTATCAATGTTCACTGGCTGGAAAGTACATTCGGAGACGGATGGTTAGGTATATGTATTAATTATCATTCTTTCTAGAGGGGCGGGGACACTGAATTGGATAACGTGGAATGTGCGGGGTCTTAACAGGCCACAAAAGACTAGGCAGATGCTTGCATATTTGAATAGGCATGCGGTGCAGGTGGTCTTTCTGCAGGAGATGCATCTCAGTGGACAGGCGGCTGGCGCAGTTGCTTGCCGTTGGGCTGGCACCAGGGTGGCCACCTCGTACTCCTCCTATGCCCGAGGCGTTATGATACTCATTAAAAAAGATGTCCCGTTTGTAAGTCTGCATGAGGAGGTTGATAAGAAGGGTAGGTATATCATTCTGCATGGTAAACTGTGTGGTACGCTGATCACCTTGGTTAATGAGTCTGGGCCCAATATTGATGATCCGGACTTTTATGTCACATAGTGGAATAAGGTTTGTCAGCTGCCACCCTCGGCGATTATTTGTGGAGGTGATTCAAATGTAACGCTGGATCAAGGGTTGGATAAAAAGGAAATACGCCAGTCCTCTATGAAGCGTGCGTGTGGAGCTGTCAGGGATGGGATGGAGGTGCTGGGGCTGGTGGATGTGTGGCGTCTGGGGCATCCTAGTGTGAGGGAGGGCACCTGCTATACTTCTGCCCACGACACTTGGTCGAGATTGGATTATTGGCTGGTGACGAAGGATGTGAGTGATGGGTGGCGAGGACCGCACACTTGGCTCGCGCACTGTCAGATCACGCCCCTGTGCTGATGGAAATTCAACTTCCGACGCATGTGCTTGTCCCGTTTGTATGGCGATTGCCTTCTGGTGTACTGAGAGATCAGGTCCTGCGGGAGAGCTTGCGTGACTCGATTGAAATGTTTTATGACAAGAACGTTGGGTCAGTGTCGAGTGCAGGTGTGATTTGGGAGGCGTTTAAGGTGACAATGCGGGCCACGTGTATTGGTATGCAGGCTGGGGTACTTAAATCGCTTAGGGACTCTATGGAACGGCTGGAACGTGAGTTGTTGAGTATGGAACGACAGTGCGAGCAGCGGCCCTCCGATCACCTTCTGGCTGACATACGCTTGAAGGTCTCTGAATACAATGAACTGGCGGATCAGGAATTTCAGTATCTATCCAAACACACTAGAGCGCGATACTATGGCGAGGGTGGCAGGCCTGGGCGGGGTCTGGCGGATAGGCTTAAGGACCCCTGGGCCAGGCATTGTGCAGTGCAGGAGCTCAGGGACGGCGATAGAACTGTGACTGATGCGGAAGGTATCTTAGACTGTTTCACTCGGTACTATACCAACATGTATGCATATAAAGACACGGCGGACAAGGGGGAGATTTCAGAATATCTTGAAGATATCGCTCTTGTCTGGCTCTTGAAGGGACAGCAGGTCTTTCTGATGCATCATGTCACGGAAGGGGAACTGAGGGATGCAATTGCGGCTTTGCCGAATGGCAAGGCTGCTGGTACAGATGGCCTGCTCCTGAATTCTATAAAGAGTATGTGGATTTGTTATTGCCGCACCTGGCGATGGTGTTGGAAGAGGCCTTTGAACAAGGGCAACTACCTGCGTCATTGAGGGAGGCTCTGCTGGTGGTACTCCCAAAACCTGGTAAACCGTTGGACAGCTGTGAGTCATACCGGCCGTTGTCGCTCATGAACACGGATGTTAAAATTATTGCCAAAGTGCTAGCCACACGTCTACAACTGCTATTACCAGTGATGGTGTTGCCGGACCAATCTGGCTTTGTGCCGGCGCGCTCCACCACGCATAACCTGAGAGCATTATTTGCTGTCCTACACCTACTTAAACCAGACTTAGCCGCGGTGGCGGTCCTATTGGATGCTGCCAAAGCATTCGAATCTGTGGCCTGGAAATACATGGTGGCAATACTGCATCGCATGGGTGTGCCACTCTTTTCCACGTCGTTGATTGCTTTGTTATACTCTAATCCTGTGGCCCGAGTGCGCGTGAATGGGCGGGTGTCGGAGCCATTTGCAATACAGAGGGGCACGAGACAGGGGTGTCCACTATCGCCCTTACTGTTCGCACTCATCATGGAACCCCTAGCATGTATTCTGCGCCAACGGCATGCATCCTCAGCTCTGTGCTTTCGTCTCCGCTCTTTGGCGGTGTCCATGTACGCAGATGACATGGTACTTTATATTCGAGAGCCAAGCCGCTACCTAGACGAGGTGCTCAGGGAGTACGTGCGGTTTGAGCGTTTCTCCTGACTGTCGATCAACTGGGGGAAGTCCATAGTGCTGCTGCTGACTGACATTACTCGCCCATTTCCATTGGAATTTCCTTTGGAATGGGCTGAGGAGCCTGTCCGATATTTGGGAATATGGATACATAGAGATACCCAAGAAATGATTCGGGCAAACTACGGTGTGGCCATCTCCAAATTGGAAGACCAAGTAGCGCGCTGGATTCGATTGCCCCTGTCGTTTGCGGACCACGTGGCTTTGATCAAAATGGTGGTGCTTCCCAAATTTCTATATTATTTCGTCAACATTCCGCCCTGCTTGACGTCTAGCTTTTTCACAACATTGCAGACCCAACTGATTACCTTGGCATGGGGAGGGAAGAAACCGCGAGTGAAATGGGATACCCTGACCAAACCGTATGAGAGAGGTGGATTCGCGGTGCCTGACATGAAGTTGTACTATTTGTGTGCGCAGGCGCATTTTGCCTCGTACTGGATCTCGGCGCCTCCATATACGCCTCACGTGGTGATTGAGGCGGCAGCGACACATCCATTGCCACTAAGAGCGATGATTGTAAACTCACACTCTGTATATGAGAGGGGCGAGGTGGACACGGTGCAGAGCACGGTGAGGGCGTGGCGAGAGCTGGGTAGGCGTGCGGGCTCCTTGCCTCTTTATGCGCCGGGCATGCCCTTGCTGTTTCACGAGCACATATCGGTCTCGAGTGAGATAGGGGCTATCCACCTGCTACAGGACGTTGGCATAACTACAATGGGGGATATCTTCCCGGCGAGCCGCTTCCTGGCTTTACCGTCGATACTGGACCAAACAAACAATAGCACTATGGCTACCTTCATGTATTTCCGGTTACGAGCTGCAGTGCGCGCTCATTTCCCGACTTTCCCGATGTAGCCGCCCGCGCTGGCTGCGCTGCAGTTCCTGTACACAGCTGCATCTCGAGTCAAAATGGTTTCGAAGCTGTACAAAATCTCACAGGATGAGGAGTGCGGTGTGGATGTGGCAGCAAAGGCTAGGTGGGATGCGTGTTTGCTGGAGCCGCTCTCTGAGGATGAATGGCTGGAATGCTGCGCTATGACCGGGAAATTTGCTGCTAATGGGAATTTTCAAATCTTGCATTATAAATTCTTGCAACAATGGTATTACTCTCCGGAGCAACTTTTCAAATTTGGTCTGCGTGACTCATCTGCGTGCGTGCGTTGCGGGGCTGCCGTGGCTGATTTTTTGCATCTGGCTTGGACGCGCCCGCGTGTGTCTAGGTTCTGGGTAGCTGTTACTGAGGCATTGACTGCTATGACCTCGGCGACCATTGAGGCAACACCTCGTGTCTGTTTGCTGGGTATGGTGTCTGGAGTTCCTTTGGGTGTGAGGCGTTTGGTGGCGCTGGCGCTGCAGCTGGCCAAGCGCGGAGTGGCGACCTGCTGGGGGGGGGAGAAGGGCGCCGGGGGTGAAGTCTTGGCTGCAGGACATGGCATACTGTCGAGATCAATTGACATGCTATTATGAGGAATTACCAGCGGGCTCCCGCCCGCGATATCTGGGGGCCGTATACCACCTATATGCTGGCGCAATTGTCTGACGATGACTAGTCTAGCCCTTGTCTCTGAGTGAGAGGTGTTCTGCTGGGGGAATTGCCAGGTTGGAGATGGCATGTTGCTGGCCATTCCTGTTTGCTTGACTGCTGATTCGTGCAGATGCCCTTGGATACGCGGTGGTTGCCTGGCCGGTGTGGTGCTGCTGAATGCGTTGCTTCTGCCTGTGGTTGTCTCCCCCGCGCTATTGCTATTCCTAGGTTCCCTGAATGTGTGCCTTTGCGGCTATCCTGCTGTGACTCTCTCCAACTGAGTGAGGTTCCCTCGCATCGAGTCTGTGGTCACATGTGATATTCGCACAACTGCTGTACTACGCCGGGGGGGGAGAAGTGAGGGGGGGCTTGTTGTTGTTTCTAACTGTTACCTATTGTTTTCCTTTTTTTTAATAAAAAAAAGCAAAAATGAGACCACAGATGGATTCCTTGTTGCTCACCCAAGTCTGGTTCCGAGCACTGTACTGCTTAAAACTACCAGCTACCCCGCTGGGCCTTTGGCTGTTGGTACTCTGGCTGTGTGCTATGGCCCATATGTACTTCTGATTTAATGATTGCGGCCGGCCCGCTGGGTTGTGGGCCAGAAGCTGTGTAACTGCACTTTAATGCAATAAAGGTCTTTCAAAAAAAAAAACATGTATCACATCAAATGCCAATCACTCAGTACAGGTGTCTGAATGAATGTATGCCCACACTCACATTTGAATGAATGAATGAAAGGAGACTTATACCACGCAACTTAGCCCAAGGGCATCAAGGCGCCAAACAGGTCATCTAGATTGTAATTCCCTTAGTGCACCATTACGGGTATGCATCAGTAAAAAAACAGGTCTTCAACGCTTTACGGAAGAGCACAAGGGAGGGTTGCCCTGCAAGTTCAGGGGGAAGTGAGTTCCATAATCTGGGAGCTAAGATAGAAAAGGCTCTACCTCCCCATGTTGCTTTTGTAAATCTGGGAACCAGGAGGAGATTTTTATTAGATGAGCGGAGAACTCTAGTGGGGGTGTAAGAGTGGAGAAGGGACCTGATATCCTCTGGTCCAGTACCGTACAAAGCCCCATGCACAAGACATAGGATCTTAAAAGAGATTTTAGACTGGATGGGCAGCCAGTGCAGGTTTCTTCTAGCCAAAGATGCTAAGGACAATCTGGGAAGATTGAGGACCATCAACTTAGCCGCAGCATTCTGGACTATCTGCAAGCGGTGGATAAGACTCTTGTTAATACCCACATACAATGCATTGCAGTAGTCCAGTCTTGAAGAGACAAGTGCCACGGCGGCTTGCTTCCGAGCATCGGGGGAGAGATAGTGAGCGATCTTTCTTAGGATCCGAATGATACCGCAGCAGGTGGAAACAGTCCTGCTGACCTGACGGTTGAATGAAAGCGAGTTAACTATTCGAACCCATAGATTTCTGGCAAATTGACAGGGAAGGGGGCAGTCCCCAAGGGAAACTGGCCACCAATCCTTTGACCAGATGTTCTGATTACCCCTCAGATCAAGACCTCCGTCTTCTCCCCATTTAACTTCAGGAAGTTCTGGATCGTCCATTTTGATACTGCCTCCATACAGTTCCTGAAGTTCAGGGCAGAGTCCTTCACAAACTGGGTAAGAGAAACCATAATTTGGGTGTTGTCAGCATACGACAACACCTCAAACCCAAAAGACCTCACAACCCTGGCAAGTGGGGCGACATAGATGTTAAAGAGTGTGGGACTTAATGCAGAGCCCTGGGGGACCCCACACTGCACAGGTTTTGGTGGGGAAAGGAACTCGCCAGCTTCACCCTTTGTTCTCTTTGGTTGAGAAAGGAGGCCAAAAGGCTTAAGGCTGGACCTCCGACTCCTATCAAGCTAAGACGAGTGACCAGGATAGAGGGAGAAAGGGTATCGAAGGCCTCCGTGAGGTCAAGCAGGACCAAAAGGGTAGTATAGCCCTTGTCGACCTTCAAGCGGATGTTATTGATGACCACGGTGAGGGCAGATTCGGTGCTATGTGATTTTCTAAAGCTGTGTTGTGACGCATCTAGGAGGGTGGAGTCATCCAAAAAAGAGCTGAGGTGACGATTGAGATGTGATTCAAGGATTTTAGCAGGGGCAGGTAGAAGGGAAATTGGCCAAAAATTCTTCAGTACCCCAGGGTCCAGAGTGGCCTTTTTCAGGAGGGGTTTGACGACCGCCATTTTCCATGAAAGAGGGAATATTCCCTCCGTGATTGCAGAGTTCATCACCTCCATAAGAGGTCATGCCTAGCCTAATCTTGTGATGCCTAGCAGCACAACACACAATGATGTCCTAACGTCCTGATGCTAAATGACACAATGGGGTGCATGGAACACCTCAGACTCCAATGTAGGATCCCTCTTAGCAAGTCAGTGCCCTGGCACACACATGCATGGTAAGTCAGTCTTCACTGTCACATGTAATGGGGCAATGCATCCAGACAACATCTGTCTGCACTGCGTCACATTCATAGGTCATGCCCATACCAAACTCTGCAGCTGATTGGTGCACCAGTCTGTCCCTTGCCACACACTGTTCTTGGACTATGATGATCCTACATCACTTAAATCTGACATATGAGTGCTTGCAATCACAACTACCTGAACATGAGCACCACACAGTCTGCTGCCAATGACACATAGCTGTGTTAAAGTCACTCTTGCATACAGCATTGTGCTCATTCAACTGACCGCACCCCTATATGTTGCACAGGTATCATCCCCATTGTCGCAACTCAGATGTCCTGCTCAGACTAAAATCCTCAACACACCAGTTGTCACAAAATAGGAAGCCACACTACAATGATATTGTGTCAGACACCTGATGGCACATTTCAGGAACCACAAGCAGTAGGTCCATACACGTGAGTGTGAGTACAGAGACTCACTATTCTGTGGAGTTGGCATGACAGAGCAGGTAAACCAAATACAGTGTATTGGCATGGACAGTGGGGAGGTGTCTGGGCCACTGTGACATACTTCCTCTACATAGCCCTGAGGATACTACATGGACTCACATGCTGCATGGGTATGTCTTAAGAACCCCACACACATGTTGTGACCCAGACCAGCAATTTGAACACATATGAAAGGCACACACAGAACACATATCAGAGACCAAGCATAGTGCAAAGGAGAGACCCACCCACGATGCACACATCAGAGTCACAGTAACATATGCTGTGCAGGACCATCGGCATAGCTCATTTGAGGGACACAGTGCCCAAGTTGAAAATAGTCAAAGACTGTAGGGGCCACAGCTGTGGATCAGATGAGGAGTGTGACTTACACAATAGAGGTACACGAGTCCTGGACTCAAAGACCAACGTAATGTGGGAGTATGACGAGGCCAAAATACTGCACATAGCATGTCAGACATGTTCACATATCAGGCATGGGCTTACCCCCTCCTTGCTGCTGTCGGGCCTTCAGTTTGCCATCCAGGTCCGGAAAAACCACCGGCAGAATCCGCAGCATGTGGGGTGTCAAGGACCGGTGTCTGCCCCTACGTCAAGGAGGCGACAGCTTCATCTGGACCCATGCGATCCGCCGGGTCCAGCCATGTAGGTCCTGCCACCTCTTCTGGCAGTTGCGGATCCGGTGCTTGTAGACCCACATTGATCTGACAGCCCTGGCAATGGTCAGCCAGATTTCCTGCGAGGATGACAAAGGATGACAAAGTGAAGATGACATTGCCACACATGCCACATAATTGTGCTGCATAGAGTTGAAAATACATGTAGTCATCACAAAGCCAGAAGAGGTACACAGGTAGTGCACCCATAGAAATGTGCATTTTTGCTGCAGGTCTGACATGTTAACATTGGCTAGGACTGTAAGGCCAGCACTACTGTACTACTGCAGCAGGACACCTGTTCAACACATGTACCCACATGAATAGGTATCTGAAAGTACTCAGTGCATATGCCTCACACTGCTGTGCACACTTTCATTACTTTTAGTCAGACCACTTGCATGATATGACAGGCAGTGGACTGCACACTCACCTGCTCCCCTGGTGTCCCATACAGCTTGCTGTACTCTGGGAGGACCCCATCCAGCAGGGCCTGGTTCTCTTCCTCAGTGAATGCTGGGGCCCTCTCCAAAGTACGTGCCATTGCAGGATCCAGAGAAAGCACAGACAGAAGCAGCAGTGGATCTGAGCAGTGCTGGCCGGATTGCCTCTAAACAAGCCCCACGCCCTAAGGAGGCTGTGAAAAATCTGGATGTGTGGTTTGATAATGGCTTGACCTTCGATAAACAAACGAAAGTCATCGCTGGGATCTGCTTTGGAGGAGGTGCCTCTCATCCAGGACGATGACGACCAACATCCACCACCTGTGGAGTATCCTGGCCTGGGCCACGGGCCAGAGATGATGATGAGGCTGACGTCCGCACAAAGCTCATCAACAACTTCTTCAGCTGAAGGTGAATTGACAGCGTTGTCATGTCAATGTCCTGAGTGAGCCTGTCATGCGTTAGTGCAGCTCAGTGCTGTTTGTGTTTATCCGTGTGGTACTTGACTGGAAACGTGCTGTGATGTGTCCGGTCCGATGGTCTGTAGTCCACAATTGTGTGGACATGCTAAGTTGTTACTGTGCAGGTTTCTTGAGACATGTTTATTGCATTTTCTACCACCTGACACCAATAACCAGAATTCACCCTTACAGCGCCATTTGTCAACAGTTGTTGTCCATGTGCCCACTGTCATGTGGATTAACCTTGAAACTGTTGTGTAATAAACTTGTTTCTGATTTGTAATGTACCTGTGCTTCACTTAGTAATGTGTGTTGTCTGTCTTCACACATCTGACTGACATTTGGCAACCTCACCTGTGGGCTTATTGGCAGTGACTGTGAAAAGGTGTGGTGTCTGTGCATTCCACAGTATATCTGGCAACCATCTTTGTAGGCAATGTGTCACATGTCAATGGTAATTATGTGTTGTGGAGCCCTATTGGTGTGTCTCCCTCATAGGTGTCACATCAACATGAGTCACATAACGGTAATGACATTGCTGTAGTAGTCTGCATGCACTGTGTGCTTCAGCATTTCATCATCTCCATGACACATACCAAGTTTGAATCACAATCTAGGCAAGTATAGTGTAATGGTGAGTTTATTTACATTCATGTGTGGAGATAGTGCTGTACATGAGGTTTAGAATCCACAGTTCACACATGAGTTAGAAGTATTGGTAGATGAAATGTCCAGAGTGAAGTCCACATTCATCTTCTACATTGGTACAACATGGACCCTCCATGTCATGATAGGGACCTGTGTTATATGCAACAAGGGGAACGCTTTGCACCCAAAGACCAACATCCAAAACAGGTTCTGGGTTCCTGGGGGATGTGCGGGGAAAACTGTGGCTCACTTGTCCTTCTTCGGACGACCACTCCTCTTCTTCTGTGGGGGATCCTCAGGAGCAGGTGCCGACGGTGCATCGGAGTCTCCACCAGATGCGTTCTCCCTCCCTGTGGCATTAGCAGATGTTGTTGCTTGAGATGTTGTTGGCACACAGGGAGGTGTGGACATATTTGTGCTGATATGGCGGAGACAGGTCAATACGTCCATATGCACCGCCGTGAGTTTGTCCCAACTGAGCCTCCATGCGGACATGATGGGCAGCCTGCTCCTGCTGCATGTCGTAGAGGACCCCCACTATCTGGCCGAATCCTCCGGGGCTATCCTGGTACGCATCTATGATGCATACCAGTTGGGGGTCATCAGGCAGTCCAGGCCCCTCTGCAGACCGTGTCCTCGGCCTAACACCACTCCCACCACCCCTAGACACATGGCCTGTACCTGTGGTGGCAGGCACAGTTGACCCGGGCCCCCTTGGCTGTAGCCACTGGTGTCATTGTTGGTAGCATCCTGGGTGGCCAGGGCCCCTGTGCTGCTTGAACTTGGTCTCCTAGGTCGGTCCGTGTTGGCGGGGGTGTTAGGTCTGTCGGCAGATGGTGTTGACATGGCGGCAGGGGGTGTAGGTATATTTGATGGTGGGGCTGCCTGAAGTCTCACACCGGAGGTGCCAGGTTGAGTGTCGTCATCCGAAGAGGACAGGGCCAGATCGACACCAGAGAGGTCATCCTCCACCAGACTATGGGCCAGGGACCCTTCTTCACTTGGTGCTGAATCCCCAGTGGCACCTGTGTTTGGAAGAGACCGACATTGTCATTTCTGTTACTACAGACATCAAGGGTTGACCTATGTATATTGCAACAGGGAAGGGGGAAGAGGTACTGATACATTCCTCTTGCAATGGGTGGTACTAACAATGAAGGAGGAGGCAGTGGATCACTCATCCTGTGCAGCCATGATATGTACATGATTTCAATCCTTAGTAAATTCCCTCCCATACGTATACAGGAATGGGGCCGTGTTACTTGGATTGCCGCCTCAGTGTACTATAGTTGCATTTACATTGGTTCATCTTTACTGCAAATATGATGTGCCTCCACCTGGAGGTAGACTGGCTGCTTTCCCAGTAGTGTCCAGAGGAGATATTAGGTCTAGGATCACAAGGGGCTGCTACATGTTGACCAACAGTGACCAACGCTGGTGTTGTGGATGAGTAGCTGGGTCCAGACACAACACCTTTGTTTGTAACTTCATAAATCACAATGTTCAACATTTTTCCTTTGCCTTTGGGTGTTGTGTGAGTTTTTGACTCACAGCACTTATGCACAAACACACACTCTCGTTTTGCTCCTCTGGGCACTACTGGGGAACCAGCCAAATTACCTCCAGCTGGAGGCACAGCATATTTCCAACAAGGGGGAGTCAATGATGCTGCTGCTACAGTACACTGATGCAGTACACCATGATTTGACGCACTACACATGTGTACATATGCGTGGCTTTCAATGGAGGCAACACAATCAGTTATGAACTAGGTTGCACAGGAGGAGAAGACCATTCACCCATCCTTGAGCTTTGTGACAATGTTTTATATACATGAAATTTACAGCATGCCTGAACACTGCATTGTCTTCATTCGTCACAGACAGAGGTTGATGTTGTGGTAGCGCATTGTCCTGCCAACATGAAGCCTTTCTATGTGCATGTTGATGTGTGCACATACCCAACTCATGCATGGATTTCCATGTACATGGTCATTGTTACTCAAGGGCCATCAGGTGGCTGACACAGGAGTGCGATACCTGTTGACATTAGACTCAGCTTCCCTGTGAGGGTTTGTGCCTATGCTGACAAAGATTGCTGACAGTGGAGTTCTGTTGTTTGTTGGTAGCCAATTCCCAGCAGGGCCTTGCGCTCCCCACAACAGAGCCCAGTTCCAGAGTACTTGCCAGCCCATTTCCACCCCCTCTGAGGTGAGCATGGTGCAGTGTGGGCTTGCGGGCCATGTAGGTGCCTGAGGATTGTGAGTGACTGCAACTCCCAGCATGCCCTGGGCTACACCCCCCTTCCCAGCATGCCCTCACTTCCCTCCTGTGGACTCTGCTTCCCTGTGAGGAGGTGTGCCTGTGCTGACAAGATGGCTGACAGTGCAGTCCTGGTGTTTGTTGGTGCACAGTTCCCAGCAGGGCCTTGTGCTCCCCACAACAGGACCCAGTGTCAGACATCTTGTCAGTCTATTTCCACTCACTGTGAGGTGAGCATGGTTCAGTGTGATCTTGCTGGGCCATGTAGGTGGCGGAGGTTTGTGAGTGACTGCAACTCCCAGCATGCTCTGGGCTACACCAACCTTCCCAGCATGCCTTCACTTCCCTCCTTTGGACTCTGCTTCCCTGTGAGGGGGTGTGCCTGTGCTGACAAGATGGCTGACAGTGCAGTCCAGGTGTTTGTTGGTGTTTCTTTCTGCAACTAGGCAACTAGGCCCAAACCCCCCTTTTCTACCATGGATTTTCTTCAAACCTTGCAATGAAAATTAGACCTTCCCAGCAGTGCTCCCAGACCCCTCAACCCACTCCCAAAAATCTAGAACACCCCACATTACCCTCCCAAAAACGTGCAATAATGCTACCTCGCAGAGGCCTAAGTTCAAATTGTGCCAAAACGCAATCTCAAAGTAGGCCCAAAGCACCCCTTTTCCACCATGGATTTTCTCGAAACCACTTGCAATCAAAATTAGACCTTCCCAGCAGTGCTCCCAGACTCCTTAACCCACTCCCAAAAATCTAGAACACCCCCAAACAGCCCCCCCAAAACATGCAATACTGCTAAAAAACACCCCTTTTCGACCATGGATTTTCTTCAAACCACTTGCAATCAAAATTAGACCTTCCCACCGTGACTCCCAAACCCCTCAACCCATCCCCAGAAATATAGAACACCCCCAAACAGCCCCCCACAAACATGCAATACTGCTATCCCCAAAGAGGCCAAACTTAAAATCGTGCCAAAACGCTCTCTGCAACTAGGCCCAAACCCCCCTTTTCCACCATGGATTTTCTTCAAACCACTTGTAATCAAACTTAGACCTTCCCAGCAGTGCTTCCAGACCCCTCAACCCACTCCCAAAAATCTAGAACACCCCCACATTACCCTCCCAAAAACGTGCAATACTGCTACCTCGCAGAGGCCTAACTTAAAATTGTGCCATAACGCTCTCTGCAATTAGGACCAAACCCCCTTTTCCACCATGGATTTTCTTCAAACCACTTGCAATCAAAATTAGACCTTCGCAGCAGTGCTCCAGATCCGTCAATCCACTCCCAAAAATCTAGAACACCCCCAAACAGCCCCCAAAACATGCAATACTGCTAAAAAACACCCCTTTACCGCCATGGATTTTCTTCAAACCACTTCCAATCAAAATTAGACCTTCCCACCGTGCCTCCCAAACCCCTTAACCGATACCCAAAAATATAGAACACCCCCAAACAGCCCCAAAAAACATGCAATACTGCTATCCCCAAAGAGGCCTAACTTAAAGTCGTGCCAAAACGCTCTCTGCAACTAGGCCCAAACCCCCCTTTTCCACCATGAATTTTCTTCAAACCACTTGCAATCAAAATTAGACTTTACCAGCAGTGCTGCCAGATCTCTCAACCCACTCCCAAAAATCTAAAACACCCCACATTACCCTCCCAAAATCGTGCAATACTGCTACCTCGCAAAGGCCTAAGTTCAAATCGTGCCAAAACGCTCTCTACAACTAGGCCCAAAACACCCCTTTTCGCCCATGGATTTTCTTCAAACCACTTGCTATCAAAATAAGACCTTCCCAGCAATGTTCTCAGACCCCTCAACCCACTCCCAAAAATCTAGAACACCCCCAAACAGCCCCCCAAAAACATGCAATACTGCTATAAAACACCCATTTTCCACCATGGATTTTCTTCAAACAACTTGCAATCAAAATTAGACCTTCCCACCATGCCTCCCAAACCCCTCAACCCATCCCCAGAAATATAGAACACCACCAAACAGCCTCCCAAAAACATGCAATACTGCTATCCCCAAAGAGGCCAAACTTAAAATCGTGCAAAAACGCTCTCTGCAACTAGGCCCAACCCCCCCTTTTCCACCATGGATTTTCTTCAAACCACTTGTAATCAAACTTAGACCTTCCCAGCAGTTCTTCCAGACCCCTCAACCCACTTCCAAAAATCTAGAACACCCCACATTACCCTCCAAAACACGTGCAATACTGCTACCTCTCAGAGGCCTAACTTAAAATTGTGCCAAAACGCTCTCTGCAACTAGGCCCTAACCCCCTTTTCCACCATGGATTTTCTTCAAACCACTTGCAATCAAAATTAGACCTTCGCAGCAGTGCTCCCAGACCCCTCGAACCCACTCCCGAAAATCTAGAACACCCCACATTACCCTCCCAAAAACATGCAATACTGCTACCTCGCAGAGGCCTAAGTTCAAATCGTGCCAAAACGCACTCTGAAAGTAGGCCCAAAACACCCCTTTTCCACCATGGATTTTCTTCAAACCACTTGCAATCAAAAATAGACCTTGCCAGCAGTGCTCCCAGACCCCTCAACCCACTCCCAAAAATCTAGAACAACCCACATTACCCTCCCAAAAACATGCAATACTGCTACCTCGCAGAGGCCTAAGTTCAAATCGTGCCAAAACTCACTCTGAAAGTAGGCCCAAAACACCCCGTTACCAGCATGGATTTTCTTCAAACCACTTGCAATCAAAATTAGACCTTCCCAGCAGTGCTCCCAGACCCCTCAACCCACTCCCAAAAATCTAGGACATCCCCAATTAGCCCCCCAAAAACACGCAATACTGCTATCCCCAAAGAGGCCTAACTTAAAATCGTGGCAAAATGCTCTCTGCAACTAGGCCCAAACCCCCCTTTTCTACCATGGATTTTCTTCAAACCTTGCAATGAAAATTAGACCTTCCCAGCAGTGCTCCCAGACCCCTCAACCCACTCCCAAAAATCTAGAACACCCCACATTACCCTCCCAAAAACGTGCAATAATGCTACCTCGCAGAGGCCTAAGTTCAAATCGTGCCAAAACGCACTCTGAAAGTAGGCCCAAAGCACCCCTTTTCCACCATGGATTTTCTCGAAACCACTTGCAATCAAAATTAGACCTTCCCAGCAGTGCTCCCAGACTCCTTAACCCACTCCCAAAAATCTAGAACACCCCCAAACAGCCCCCCCCAAAACATGCAATACTGCTAAAAAACACCCCTTTTCCACCATGGATTTTCTTCAAACCACTTGCAATCAAAATTAGACCTTCCCACCGTGACTCCCAAACCCCTCAACCCATCCCCAGAAATATAGAACACCGCCAAACAGCCCCCCAAAAACATGCAATACTGCTATCCCCAAAGAGGCCAAACTCCCGGAGGTGATCTCCTCCCTAGTTTTGAAAACTGCTAATTTTACAATCCTAGGTGATCTCAACCTCCATATGGACGCTCCACTCTCCAACTCGGTACATAGCTTGTTGGCTGATCTTGAAGCGCTTCAAATGACCCAAATTGTACAACTACCGACCCATACGGGTGGCCACATATTAGATCCCGTCCTGACGAATCTTGTGACTAATATTTCAGTGCTACCTCCTAGACCTATGGCATGGACTGATCACTATTTGATCGAGATCCGTATTGTCACTACTCTACCTCCCCCTAAAAACAACATCCCAGCCAGTTTCAGACGTCCCTGGAGAAACCTGAATTTAGAGCACTTCCATCAGCTACTGATGAAATACCACCCTTCACCTCCTACTGAAGTCTCCCGGGGCTATGACACTTTCTGCGAATGGCTCAATCAGTCCCTAGATATGCTCATTCCTGCTAAGTGGAGTAAGACCAGATCGAGTCCTTCTAACCCTTGGTACGATGAATCCCTCAAAGCCCTTAAAGTCTCCTGTAAAAAAGCAGAACGCGCATGGCGTAAAACGTATGATACTGACCTCAAGGCGGCCTATAGGGCCTGCACTAGAGTGTATCATCGGGCCATATGTGCAGCTAGGGCTGCTTTTTACGCTCAGGAGATTAAGAATAGTACAAACCCCTCTAAGGTCATCTTCAGGGTGTGTAAGGACCTCACAAGCAAGAGGACGGACATTGCTACTACTGAGCCCTCCATGGCACATTGCGAGGATCTAGCCTCGTTTTTTGTTGAAAAGGTGGAGGCCATTTATAGATCATTTTCCCAGCTTCCCATCAGGGAGGAAATGTCTACATCTTTGGCTCTCAAACCATTGCTAACTATCCCTAGTCCAACCCGGGATGAGTTTTTAGCTTTGACTACAAAAGTTAAATCCGGTTCTCCGGATGATCCCATGCGACCCGCTCAATTCCGGGAACTTGCTGAATGTTGCTATCCTGCCCTACACGATCTCATCAATCTGTCCTTCAGTTCGGGCAGTGTTCCCAAGGCCTGGAAACAGGCGACGGTCATTCCGATCCTTAAAAAACCCGCCCTCGATCCGACTAAGCCAGAACACTATCGGCCCATTTCCCTTCTTCCTTGGCCAGCCAAGCTAGCGGAAGCACATGCTAACCGTATTCTATCTGCTCACCTGCAAGAAATGAACCTACTGGATATTTCCCAGAATGGATTCCGTGCAGGTCATAGCACCGAAACTGCTCTTTTGGCTGTGGTGGAACATATTAGGAAGATGTTGGATCAGGGTCAGACGGCGGCACTGATCCTCTTGGATCTTAGTGCCGCCTTTGATACGGTGTCCCATCAGATTCTATTACATCGTCTGATGGAGGCTGGAGTTGGAGAGACGGCACTTGAGTGGTTCCGCTCTTTTCTTGAGGATCGAGGTTTCAAAGTGTCTACACCTCCTTTTGTCTCTGCTTCACGCCCTATTCTTCAGGGCGTTCCCCAAGGTTCGGCTCTTAGCCCCACTTTATTTAATTTATATGTTCAGCCTCTGGCGGAGGTAGCCCATAGTTTTGGTCTTTCCTTAGTGTCATACGCCGATGACACGCAGCTGGCGGTGGCACTGAACGGCGACTCTAACATGGACGCCCCCACCTTCCAGTCAGCGTTAAAAGCTGTTTCTGGCTGGATGGCGAACAACCGACTTCAACTTAATGCCTCTAAGACCGAGGTCATTATTTTTGGTAAGGAAAGTGGCCTATGGGGAGATCAATGGTGGCCTACTGATCTTGGCCCTGCGCCCACCCCCGTGAGTGAAGTCAGAAACCTCGGGGTGTGGTTTGATGACAAACTGTCATTTACCTCCCATACTAAACGCGTGGCTGGCGCATGTTTAGGTACTCTCCAATGTCTGAGACCCATTTTTTAATTTTTTGACGCTGAGACAAGACAGATTATGGTCCAGGCTCTGGTTCTTACCAGACTGGACTATGCCAACTCTCTGTTCTTAGGCTTAAATCAGGCCGAACTGTCCCGTCTTCAGAGGGTCCAGAATGCGGCGGCTAGGATGCTAGTCGGCCTCCCGAAATTTGTCTCAGCTCGCCAAACCATCCGGAATCTCCATTGGCTTCCGATTGAGCAAAGAGTTAAGTTTAAAGCCCTCTGCTTAACTTTTAAAATTCTTAAACTAGCCTCCCCTCCTATTCTTTCACAGACTATTCTGCACTATGTCCCTGCTAGAGCTCTTCGCTCTGCTGGATTGAACCTTGCCATGGTGCCCCGTTTTAAACTAGCTAGAATGGGTGGACGCTCGTTCTCAGTGTTGGCGGCTGCCCTCTGGAACTCTCTGCCAGCTCCACTCCGTTCAATCCCTGACTTGTTTCTTTTTAGGAAGGCCTTGAGGACCTCCCTCTTTTCCACAGTTTAGTTTGTCTTCTTGCCTTCGCCTTCTCATACGTGTTGTGTTATTCAGATCTCCAAGCGCCGGGACGCCTCTTAGCTGCGGCATCCGTGCGCTATATAAAAAATAAATAACATAACATAACATAACTTAAAATCGTGCAAAAACGCTCTCTGCAACTAGGCCCAAACCCCCCTTTTCCACCATGGATTTTCTTTAAACCATTTGTAATCAAACTTAGACCTTCACAGCAGTGCTTCCAGACCCCTCAACCCACACCCAAAAATCTAGAACACCCCCACATTACCCTCCCAAAAACATGCAATACTGCTACCTCGCAGAGGCCTAACTTAAAATTGTGCCATAACGCTCTCTGCAATTAGGACCAAACCCCCTTTTCCACCATGGATTTTCTTCAAACCACTTGCAATCAAAATTAGACCTTCGCAGCAGTGCTCCAGATCCGTCAATCCACTCCCTAAAATATAGAACACCCCACATTACCCTCCCAAAAATGTGCAATACTGCTACCTCGCAGAGTCCTAAGTTCAATTCGTGCCAAAACGCACTCTGAAAGTAGGCCCAAAACACCCCTTTATCACCATGGATTTTCTTCAAACCACTTGCAATCAAAATAAGACCTTGCCAGCAGTGCTCCCAGACCCCTCAACCCACTTCCAAAAATCTAGAACACCCCCAAACAGCCCCCAAAACATGCAATACTGCTAGAAAACACCCCTTTACCGCCATGGATTTTCTTCAAACCACTTCCAATCAAAATTAGACCTTCCCACCGTGCCTCCCAAACCCCTTGACCGATACCCAAAAATCTAGAACACCCCCAAACAGCCCCCAAAAACATGCAATACTGCTATCCCCAAAGAGGCCTAACTTAAAGTCGTGCCTAAACGCTCTCTGCAATTAGGCCCAAACCCCCCTTTTCCACCATGAATTTTCTTCAAACCACTTGCAATCAAAATTAGACTTTCCCAGCAGTGCTGCCAGATCTCTCAACCCACTCCCAAAAATCTAGAACACCCCACATTACCCTCCCAAAATCGTGCAATACTGCTACCTCGCAAAGGCCTAAGTTCAAATCGTGCCAAAACGCTCTCTGCAACTAGGCCCAAAACACCCCTTTTCGCCCATGGATTTTCTTTAAACCACTTGCTATCAAAATTAGACCTTCCCAGCAATGTTCTCAGACCCCTCAACCCACTCCCAAAAATCTAGAACACCCCCAAACAGCACCCCCAAAAACATGCAATAATGCTAAAAAACACCCATTTTCCACCATGGATTTTCTTCAAACAACTTGCAATCAAAATTAGACCTTCCCACCATGCCTCCCAAACGCCTCAACCCATCCCCAGAAATATAGAACACCGCCAAACAGCCCCCCAAAAACATGCAATACTGCTATCCCCAAAGAGGCCAAACTTAAAATCGTGCAAAAACGCTCTCTGCAACTAGGCCCAACCCCCCCTTTTCCACCATGGATTTTCTTCAAACCACTTGTAATCAAACTTAGACCTTCCCAGCAGTGCTTCCAGACCCCTCAACCCACTCCCAAAAATCTAGAACACCCCACATTACCCTCCAAAACACGTGCAATACTGCTACCTCGCAGAGGCCTAACTTAAAATTGTGCCAAAACGCTCTCTGCAACTAGGCCCAAACCCCCTTTTCCACCATGGATTTTCTTCAAACCACTTGCAATCAAAATTAGACCTTCGCAGCAGTGCTCCCAGACCCCTCAATCCACTCCCAAAAATCTAGAACACCCCACATTACCCTCCCAAAAACGTGCAATACTGCTACCTCGCAGAGGCCTAAGTTCAAATCATGCCAAAACGCACTCTGAAAGTCGGCCCACAACACCCCTTTTCCACCATGGCTTTTCTTCAAACCACTTGAAATCAACATTAGACCTTCCCAGCAGTGCTCCCAGACCCCTCAACCCACTCCCAAAAGTCTAGAACACCCCCAAACAGCCCCCCAAAAACATACAATACTGCTAAAAACACCCCTTTTCCACCATGGATATTCTTCAAACCACTTGCAATCAAAATTAGACCTTCGCAGCAGTGCTCCCAGACCCCTCGAACCCACTCCCGAAAATCTAGAACACCCCACATTACCCTCCCAAAAACGTGCAATACTGCTACCTCGCGGAGGCCTAAGTTCAAATCGTGCCAAAACGCACTCTGAAAGTAGGCCCAAAACACCCCTTTTCCACCATGGATTTTCTTCAAACCACTTGCAATCAAAAATAGACCTTGCCAGCAGTGCTCCCAGACCCCTCAACCCACTCCCAAAAATCTAGAACAACCCACATTACCCTCCCAAAAACATGCAATACTGCTACCTCGCAGAGGCCTAAGTTTAAATCGTGCCAAAACTCACTCTGAAAGTAGGCCCAAAACACCCCGTTACCAGCATGGATTTTCTTCAAACCACTTGCAATCAAAATTAGACCTTCCCAGCAGTGCTCCCAGACCCCTCAACCCACTCCCAAAAATCTAGGACATCCCCAAACAGCCCCCCAAAAACACGCAATACTGCTATCCCCAAAGAGGCCTAACTTAAAATCGTGGCAAAATGCTCTCTGCAACTAGGCACAAACCCCCCTTTTCTACCATGGATTTTCTTCAAACCTTGCAATGAAAATTAGACCTTCCCAGCAGTGCTCCCAGACCCCTCAACCCACTCCCAAAAATCTAGAACACCCCACATTACCCTTCCAAAAATGTGCAATAATGCTACCTCGCAGAGGCCTAAGTTCAAATCGTGCCAAAACGCACTCTGAAAGTAGGCCCAAAGCACCCCTTTTCCACCATGGATTTTCTCGAAACCACTTGCAATCAAAATTAGACCTTCCCAGCAGTGCTCCCAGACTCCTTAACCCACTCCCAAAAATCTAGAACACCCCCAAACAGCCCCCCCCAAAACATGCAATACTGCTAAAAAACACCCCTTTTCCACCATGGATTTTCTTCAAACCACTTGCAATCAAAATTAGACCTTCCCACCGTGACTCCCAAACCCCTCAACCCATCCCCAGAAATATAGAACACCGCCAAACAGCCCCCCAAAAACATGCAATACTGCTATCCCCAAAGAGGCCAAACTTAAAATCGTGCAAAAACGCTCTCTGCAACTAGGCCCAAACCCCCCTTTTCCACCATGGATTTTCTTCAAACCATTTGTAATCAAACATAGACCTTCACAGCAGTGCTTCCAGACCCCTCAACCCACTCCCAAAAATCTAGAACACCCCACATTACCCTCCAAAACACGTGCAATACTGCTACCTCGCAGAGGCCTAACTTAAAATTGTGCCAAAACGCTCTCTGCAACTAGGCCCAAACCCCCTTTTCCACCATGGATTTTCTTCAAACCACTTGCAATCAAAATTAGACCTTCGCAGCAGTGCTCCCAGACCCCTCAATCCACTCCCAAAAATCTAGAACACCCCACATTACCCTCCCAAAAACGTGCAATACTGCTACCTCGCAGAGGCCTAAGTTCAAATCATGCCAAAACGCACTCTAAAAGTCGGCCTACAACACCCCTTTTCCACCATGGCTTTTCTTCAAACCACTTGAAATCAACATTAGACCTTCCCAGCAGTGCTCCCAGACCCCTCAACCCACTCCCAAAAGTCTAGAACACCCCCAAACAGCCCCCCAAAAACATACAATACTGCTAAAAACACCCCTTTTCCACCATGGATATTCTTCAAACCACTTGCAATCAAAATTAGACCTTCGCAGCAGTGCTCCCAGACCCCTCGAACCCACTCCCGAAAATCTAGAACACCCCACATTACCCTCCCAAAAACGTGCAATACTGCTACCTCGCAGAGGCCTAAGTTCAAATCGTGCCAAAACGCACTCTGAAAGTAGGCCCAAAACACCCCTTTACCACCATGGATTTTCTTCAAACCACTTGCAATCAAAAATAGACCTTGCCAGCAGTGCTCCCAGACCCCTCAACCCACTCCCAAAAATCTAGAACACCCCACATTACCCTCCCAAAAACGTGCAATAATGCTACCTCGCAGAGGCCTAAGTTCAAATCGTGCCAAAACGCACTCTGAAAGTAGGCCCAAAGCACCCCTTTTCCACCATGGATTTTCTCGAAACCACTTGCAATCAAAAATAGACCTTCCCAGCAGTGCTCCCAGACTCCTTAACCCACTCCCAAAAATCTAGAACACCCCCAAACAGCCCCCCCCAAAACATGCAATACTGCTAAAAAACACCCCTTTTCCACCATGGATTTTCTTCAAACCACTTGCAATCAAAATTAGACCTTCCCACCGTGACTCCCAAACCCCTCAACCCATCCCCAGAAATATAGAACACCGCCAAACAGCCCCCCAAAAACATGCAATACTGCTATCCCCAAAGAGGCCAAACTTAAAATCGTGCAAAAACGCTCTCTGCAACTAGGCCCAAACCCCCCTTTTCCACCATGGATTTTCTTTAAACCATTTGTAATCAAACTTAGACCTTCACAGCAGTGCTTCCAGACCCCTCAACCCACTCCCAAAAATCTAGAACACCCCCACATTACCCTCCCAAAAACATGCAATACTGCTACCTCGCAGAGGCCTAACTTAAAATTGTGCCATAACGCTCTCTGCAATTAGGACCAAACCCCCTTTTCCACCATGGATTTTCTTCAAACGAATTGCAATCAAAATTAGACCTTCGCAGCAGTGCTCCAGATCCGTCAATCCACTCCCAAAAATATAGAACCCCCCACATTACCCTCCCAAAAATGTGCAATACTGCTACCTCGCAGAGTCCTAAGTTCAATTCGTGCCAAAACGCACTCTGAAAGTAGGCCCAAAACACCCCTTTATCACCATGGATTTTCTTCAAACCACTTGCAATCAAAATAAGACCTTGCCAGCAGTGCTCCCAGACCCCTCAACCCACTTCCAAAAATCTAGAACACCCCCAAACAGCCCCCAAAACATGCAATACTGCTAGAAAACACCCCTTTACCGCCATGGATTTTCTTCAAACCACTTCCAATCAAAATTAGACCTTCCCACCGTGCCTCCCAAACCCCTTGACCGATACCCAAAAATCTAGAACACCCCCAAACAGCCCCCAAAAACATGCAATACTGCTATGCCCAAAGAGGCCTAACTTAAAGTCGTGCCTAAACGCTCTCTGCAATTAGGCCCAAACCCCCCTTTTCCACCATGAATTTTCTTCAAACCACTTGCAATCAAAATTAGACTTTCCCAGCAGTGCTGCCAGATCTCTCAACCCACTCCCAAAAATCTAGAACACCCCACATTACCCTCCCAAAATCGTGCAATACTGCTACCTCGCAAAGGCCTAAGTTCAAATCGTGCCAAAACGCTCTCTGCAACTAGGCCCAAAACACCCCTTTTCGCCCATGGATTTTCTTTAAACCACTTGCTATCAAAATTAGACCTTCCCAGCAATGTTCTCAGACCCCTCAACCCACTCCCAAAAATCTAGAACACCCCCAAACAGCACCCCCAAAAACATGCAATACTGCTAAAAAACACCCATTTTCCACTATGGATTTTCTTCAAACAACTTGCAATCAAAATTAGACCTTCCCACCATGCCTCCCAAACCCCTCAACCCATCCCCAGAAATATAGAACACCGCCAAACAGCCCCCCAAAAACATGCAATACTGCTATCCCCAAAGAGGCCAAACTTAAAATCGTGCAAAAACGCTCTCTGCAACTAGGCCCAACCCCCCCTTTTCCACCATGGATTTTCTTCAAACCACTTGTAATCAAACTTAGACCTTCCCAGCAGTGCTTCCAGACCCCTCAACCCACTCCCAAAAATCTAGAACACCCCACATTACCCTCCAAAACACGTGCAATACTGCTACCTCGCAGAGGCCTAACTTAAAATTGTGCCAAAACGCTCTCTGCAACTAGGCCCAAACCCCCTTTTCCACCATGGATTTTCTTCAAACCACTTGCAATCAAAATTAGACCTTCGCAGCAGTGCTCCCAGACCCCTCAATCCACTCCCAAAAATCTAGAACACCCCACATTACCCTCCCAAAAACGTGCAATACTGCTACCTCGCAGAGGCCTAAGTTCAAATCAAGCCAAAACGCACTCTGAAAGTCGGCCCACAACACCCCTTTTCCACCATGGCTTTTCTTCAAACCACTTGAAATCAACATTAGACCTTCCCAGCAGTGCTCCCAGACCCCTCAACCCACTCCCAAAAGTCTAGAACACCCCCAAACAGCCCCCCAAAAACAACACCCCTTTTCCACCATGGATATTCTTCAAACCACTTGCAATCAAAATTAGACCTTCGCAGCAGTGCTCCCAGACCCCTCGAACCCACTCCCGAAAATCTAGAACACCCCACATTACCCTCCCAAAAACGTTCAATACTGCTACCTCGCAGAGGCCTAAGTTCAAATCGTGCCAAAACGCACTCTGAAAGTAGGCCCAAAACACCCCTTTTCCACCATGGATTTTCTTCAAAACACTTGCAATCAAAAATAGACCTTGCCAGCAGTGCTCCCAGACCCCTCAACCCACTCCCAAAAATCTAGAACAACCCACATTACCCTCCCAAAAACATGCAATACTGCTACCTCACAGAGGCCTAAGTTTAAATCGTGCCAAAACTCACTCTGAAAGTAGGCCCAAAACACCCCGTTACCAGCATGGATTTTCTTCAAACCACTTGCAATCAAAATTAGACCTTCCCAGCAGTGCTCCCAGACCCCTCAACCCACTCCCAAAAATCTAGGACATCCCCAAACAGTACCCCAAAAACACGCAATACTGCTATCCCCAAAGAGGCCTAACTTAAAATCGTGGCAAAATGCTCTCTGCAACTAGGCCCAAACCCCCCTTTTCTACCATGGATTTTCTTCAAACCTTGCAATGAAAATTAGACCTTCCCAGCAGTGCTCCCAGACCCCTCAACCCACTCCCAAAAATCTAGAACACCCCACATTACCCTCCCAAAAACGTGCAATAATGCTACCTCGCAGAGGCCTAAGTTCAAATCGTGCCAAAACGCACTCTGAAAGTAGGCCCAAAGCACCCCTTTTCCACCATGGATTTTCTCGAAACCACTTGCAATCAAAATTAGACCTTCCCAGCAGTGCTCCCAGACTCCTTAACCCACTCCCAAAAATCTACAACACCCCCAAACAGCCCCCCCAAAACATGCAATACTGCTAAAAAACACCCCTTTTCCACCATGGATTTTCTTCAAACCACTTGCAATCAAAATTAGACCTTCCCACCGTGACTCCCAAACCCCTCAACCCATCCCCAGAAATATAGAACACCGCCAAACAGCCCCCCAAAAACATGCAATACTGCTATCCCCAAAGAGGCCAAACTTAAAATCGTGCAAAAACGCTCTCTGCAACTAGGCCCAAACCCCCCTTTTCCACCATGGATTTTCTTCAAACCATTTGTAATCAAACTTAGACCTTCACAGCAGTGCTCCCAGTCCCCTCAACCCACTTCCAAAAATCTAGAACACCCCCAAACAGCCCCCAAAACATGCAATACTGCTAGAAAACAGCCCTTTACCGCCATGGATTTTCTTCAAACAACTTCCAATCAAAATTAGACCTTCCCACCGTGCCTCCCAAACCCCTTGACCGATACCCAAAAATCTAGAACACCCCCAAACAACCCCCAAAAACATGCAATACTGCTATGCCCAAAGAGGCCTAACTTAAAGTCGTGCCTAAACGCTCTCTGCAATTAGGCCCAAACCCCCCTTTTCCACCATGAATTTTCTTCAAACCACTTGCAATCAAAATTAGACTTTCCCAGCAGTGCTGCCAGATCTCTCAACCCACTCCCAAAAATCTAGAACACCCCACATTACCCTCCCAAAATCGTGCAATACTGCTACCTCGCAAAGGCCTAAGTTCAAATCGTGCCAAAACGCTCTCTGCAACTAGGCCCAAAACACCCCTTT
Source organism: Lissotriton vulgaris (assembly GCF_964263255.1). Taxonomy (NCBI): domain Eukaryota; kingdom Metazoa; phylum Chordata; class Amphibia; order Caudata; family Salamandridae; genus Lissotriton; species Lissotriton vulgaris. The sequence goes on along the minus strand of NC_141696.1, from coordinate 92,506,520 downwards.
TCGCCCATGGATTTTCTTTAAACCACTTGCTATCAAAATTAGACCTTCCCAGCAATGTTCTCAGACCCCTCAACCCACTCCCAAAAATCTAGAACACCCCCGAACAGCACCCCCAAAAACATGCAATACTGCTAAAAAACACCCATTTTCCACCATGGATTTTCTTCAAACAACTTGCAATCAAAATTAGACCTTCCCACCATGCCTCCCAAACCCCTCAACCCATCCCCAGAAATATAGAACACCGCCAAACAGCCCCCCAAAAACATGCAATACTGCTATCCCCAAAGAGGCCAAACTTAAAATCGTGCAAAAACGCTCTCTGCAACTAGGCCCAACCCCCCCTTTTCCACCATGGATTTTCTTCAAACCACTTGCAATCAAAATTAGACCTTCGCAGCAGTGCTCCCAGACCCCTCGAACCCACTCCCGAAAATCTAGAACACCCCACATTACCCTCCCAAAAACGTGCAATACTGCTACCTCGCAGAGGCCTAAGTTCAAATCGTGCCAAAACGCACTCTGAAAGTAGGCCCAAAACACCCCTTTTCCACCATGGATTTTCTTCAAAACACTTGCAATCAAAAATAGACCTTGCCAGCAGTGCTCCCAGACCCCTCAACCCACTCCCAAAAATCTAGAACAACCCACATTACCCTCCCAAAAACATGCAATACTGCTACCTCGCAGAGGCCTAAGTTTAAATCGTGCCAAAACTCACTCTGAAAGTAGGCCCAAAACACCCCGTTACCAGCATGGATTTTCTTCAAACCACTTGCAATCAAAATTAGACCTTCCCAGCAGTGCTCCCAGACCCCTCAACCCACTCCCAAAAATCTAGGACATCCCCAAACAGTACCCCAAAAACACGCAATACTGCTATCCCCAAAGAGGCCTAACTTAAAATCGTGGCAAAATGCTCTCTGCAACTAGGCCCAAACCCCCCTTTTCTACCATGGATTTTCTTCAAACCTTGCAATGAAAATTAGACCTTCCCAGCAGTGCTCCCAGACCCCTCAACCCACTCCCAAAAATCTAGAACACCCCACATTACCCTCCCAAAAACGTGCAATAATGCTACCTCGCAGAGGCCTAAGTTCAAATCGTGCCAAAACGCACTCTGAAAGTAGGCCCAAAGCACCCCTTTTCCACCATGGATTTTCTCGAAACCACTTGCAATCAAAATTAGACCTTCCCAGCAGTGCTCCCAGACTCCTTAACCCACTCCCAAAAATCTACAACACCCCCAAACAGCCCCCCCAAAACATGCAATACTGCTAAAAAACACCCCTTTTCCACCATGGATTTTCTTCAAACCACTTACAATCAAAATTAGACCTTCCCACCGTGACTCCCAAACCCCTCAACCCATCCCCAGAAATATAGAACACCGCCAAACAGCCCCCCAAAAACATGCAATACTGCTATCCCCAAAGAGGCCAAACTTAAAATCGTGCAAAAACGCTCTCTGCAACTAGGCCCAAACCCCCCTTTTCCACCATGGATTTTCTTCAAACCATTTGTAATCAAACTTAGACCTTCACAGCAGTGCTCCCAGTCCCCTCAACCCACTTCCAAAAATCTAGAACACCCCCAAACAGCCCCCAAAACATGCAATACTGCTAGAAAACAGCCCTTTACCGCCATGGATTTTCTTCAAACAACTTCCAATCAAAATTAGACCTTCCCACCGTGCCTCCCAAACCCCTTGACCGATACCCAAAAATCTAGAACACCCCCAAACAACCCCCAAAAACATGCAATACTGCTATGCCCAAAGAGGCCTAACTTAAAGTCGTGCCTAAACGCTCTCTGCAATTAGGCCCAAACCCCCCTTTTCCACCATGAATTTTCTTCAAACCACTTGCAATCAAAATTAGACTTTCCCAGCAGTGCTGCCAGATCTCTCAACCCACTCCCAAAAATCTAGAACACCCCACATTACCCTCCCAAAATCGTGCAATACTGCTACCTCGCAAAGGCCTAAGTTCAAATCGTGCCAAAACGCTCTCTGCAACTAGGCCCAAAACACCCCTTTTCGCCCATGGATTTTCTTTAAACCACTTGCTATCAAAATTAGACCTTCCCAGCAATGTTCTCAGACCCCTCAACCCACTCCCAAAAATCTAGAACACCCCCGAACAGCACCCCCAAAAACATGCAATACTGCTAAAAAACACCCATTTTCCACCATGGATTTTCTTCAAACAACTTGCAATCAAAATTAGACCTTCCCACCATGCCTCCCAAACCCCTCAACCCATCCCCAGAAATATAGAACACCGCCAAACAGCCCCCCAAAAACATGCAATACTGCTATCCCCAAAGAGGCCAAACTTAAAATCGTGCAAAAACGCTCTCTGCAACTAGGCCCAACCCCCCCTTTTCCACCATGGATTTTCTTCAAACCACTTGTAATCAAACTTAGACCTTCCCAGCAGTGCTTCCAGACCCCTCAACCCACTCCCAAAAATCTAGAACACCCCACATTACCCTCCAAAACACGTGCAATACTGCTACCTCGCAGAGGCCTAAGTTCAAATCATGCCAAAACGCACTCTGAAAGTCGGCCCACAACACCCCTTTTCCACCATGGCTTTTCTTCAAACCACTTGAAATCAACATTAGACCTTCCCAGCAGTGCTCCCAGACCCCTCAACCCACTCCCAAAAGTCTAGAACACCCCCAAACAGCCCCCCAAAAACATACAATACTGCTAAAAACACCCCTTTTCCACCATGGATATTCTTCAAACCACTTGCAATCAAAATTAGACCTTCGCAGCAGTGCTCCCAGACCCCTCGAACCCACTCCCGAAAATCTAGAACACCCCACATTACCCTCCCAAAAACGTGCAATACTGCTACCTCGCAGAGGCCTAAGTTCAAATCGTGCCAAAACGCACTCTGAAAGTAGGCCCAAAACACCCCTTTTCCACCATGGATTTTCTTCAAACCACTTGCAATCAAAAATAGACCTTGCCAGCAGTGCTCCCAGACCCCTCAACCCACTCCCAAAAATCTAGAACAACCCACATTACCCTCCCAAAAACATGCAATACTGCTACCTCGCAGAGGCCTAAGTTTAAATCGTGCCAAAACTCACTCTGAAAGTAGGCCCAAACACCCCGTTACCAGCATGGATTTTCTTCAAACCACTTGCAATCAAAATAAGACCTTCCCAGCAGTGCTCCCAGACCCCTCAACCCACTCCCAAAAGTCTAGGACATCCCCAAACAGCCCCCCAAAAACACGCAATACTGCTATCCCCAAAGAGGCCTAACTTAAAATCGTGGCAAAATGCTCTCTGCAACTAGGCCCAAACCCCCCTTTTCTACCATGGATTTTCTTCAAACCTTGCAATGAAAATTAGACCTTCCCAGCAGTGCTCCCAGACCCCTCAACCCACTCCCAAAAATCTAGAACACCCCACATTACCCTCCCAAAAAAGTGCAATAATGCTACCTCGCAGAGGCCTAAGTTCAAATCGTGCCAAAACGCACTCTGAAAGTAGGCCCAAAGCACCCCTTTTCCACCATGGATTTTCTCGAAACCACTTGCAATCAAAATTAGACCTTCCCAGCAGTGCTCCCAGACTCCTTAACCCACTCCCAAAAATCTAGAACACCCCCAAACAGCCCCCCCAACACATGCAATACTGCTAAAAAACACCCCTTTTCCACCATGGATTTTCTTCAAACCACTTGCAATCAAAATTAGACCTTCCCACCGTGACTTCCAAACCCCTCAACCCATCCCCAGAAATATAGAACACCGCCAAACAGCCCCCCAAAAACATGCAATACTGCTATCCCCAAAGAGGCCAAACTTAAAATCGTGCAAAAACGCTCTCTGCAACTAGGCCCAAACCCCCCTTTTCCACCATGGATTTTCTTCAAACCATTTGTAATCAAACTTAGACCTTCACAGCAGTGCTTCCAGACCCCTCAACCCACTCCCAAAAATCTAGAACACCCCACATTACCCTCCAAAACACGTGCAATACTGCTACCTCGCAGAGGCCTAACTTAAAATTGTGCCAAAACGCTCTCTGCAACTAGGCCCAAACCCCCTTTTCCACCATGGATTTTCTTCAAACCACTTGCAATCAAAATTAGACCTTCGCAGCAGTGCTCCCAGACCCCTCAATCCACTCCCAAAAATCTAGAACACCCCACATTACCCTCCCAAAAACGTGCAATACTGCTACCTCGCAGAGGCCTAAGTTCAAATCATGCCAAAACGCACTCAGAAAGTCGGCCTACAACACCCCTTTTCCACCATGGCTTTTCTTCAAACCACTTGAAATCAACATTAGACCTTCCCAGCAGTGCTCCCAGACCCCTCAACCCACTCCCAAAAGTCTAGAACACCCCCAAACAGCCCCCCAAAAACATACAATACTGCTAAAAACACCCCTTTTCCACCATGGATATTCTTCAAACCACTTGCAATCAAAATTAGACCTTCGCAGCAGTGCTCCCAGACCCCTCAAACCCACTCCCGAAAATCTAGAACACCCCACATTACCCTCCCAAAAACGTGCAATACTGCTACCTCGCAGAGGCCTAAGTTCAAATCGTGCCAAAACGCACTCTGAAAGTAGGCCCAAAACACCACTTTTCCACCATGGATTTTCTTCAAACCACTTGCAATCAAAAATAGACCTTGCCAGCAGTGCTCCCAGACCCCTCAACCCACTCCCAAAAATCTAGAACAACCCACATTACCCTCCCAAAAACATGCAATACTGCTACCTCGCAGAGGCCTAAGTTTAAATCGTGCCAAAACTCACTCTGAAAGTAGGCCCAAAACACCCCGTTACCAGCATGGATTTCCTTCAAACCACTTGCAATCAAAATTAGACCTTCCCAGCAGTGCTCCCAGACCCCTCAACCCACTCCCAAAAATCTAGGACATCCCCAAACAGCCCCCCAAAAACACGCAATACTGCTATCCCCAAAGAGGCCTAACTTAATATCGTGGCAAAATGCTCTCTGCAACTAGGCCCAAACCCCCCTTTTCTACCATGGATTTTCTTCAAACCTTGCAATGAAAATTAGACCTTCCCAGCAGTGCTCCCAGACCCCTCAACCAACTCCCAAAAATCTAGAACACCCCACATTACCCTCCCAAAAACGTGCAATAATGCTACCTCGCAGAGGCCTAAGTTCAAATCGTGCCAAAACGCACTCTGAAAGTAGGCCCAAAGCACCCCTTTTCCACCATGGATTTTCTCGAAACCACTTGCAATCAAAATTAGACCTTCCCAGCAGTGCTCCCAGACTCCTTAACCCACTCCCAAAAATCTAGAACACCCCCAAACAGCCCCCCCCAAAACATGCAATGCTGCTAAAAAACACCCCTTTTCCACAATGGATTTTCTTCAAACCACTTGCAATCAAAATTAGACCTTCCCACCGTGACTCCCAAACCCCTCAACCCATCCCCAGAAATATAGAACACCGCCAAACAGCCCCCCAAAAACATGCAATACTGCTATCCCCAAAGAGGCCAAACTTAAAATCGTGCAAAAACGCTCTCTGCAACTAGGCCCAAACCCCCCTTTTCCACCATGGATTTTCTTTAAACCATTTGTAATCAAACTTAGACCTTCACAGCAGTGCTTCCAGACCCCTCAACCCACTCCCAAAAATCTAGAACACCCCCACATTACCCTCCCAAAAACATGCAATACTGCTACCTCGCAGAGGCCTAACTTAAAATTGTGCCATAACGCTCTCTGCAATTAGGACCAAACCCCCTTTTCCACCATGGATTTTCTTCAAACCACTTGCAATCAAAATTAGACCTTCGCAGCAGTGCTCCAGATCCGTCAATCCACTCCCGAAAATATAGAACACCCCACATTACCCTCCCAAAAATGTGCAATACTGCTACCTCGCAGAGTCCTAAGTTCAATTCGTGCCAAAACGCACTCTGAAAGTAGGCCCAAAACACCCCTTTATCACCATGGATTTTCTTCAAACCACTTGCAATCAAAATAAGACCTTGCCGGCAGTGCTCCCAGACCCCTCAACCCACTTCCAAAAATCTAGAACACCCCCAAACAGCCCCCAAAACATGCAATACTGCTAGAAAACACCCCTTTACCGCCATGGATTTTCTTCAAACCACTTCCAATTAAAATTAGACCTTCCCACCGTGCCTCCCAAACCCCTTGACCGATACCCAAAAATCTAGAACACCCCCAAACAGCCCCCAAAAACATGCAATACTGCTATCCCCAAAGAGGCCTAACTTAAAGTCGTGCCTAAACGCTCTCTGCAATTAGGCCCAAACCCCCCTTTTCCACCATGAATTTTCTTCAAACCACTTGCAATCAAAATTAGACTTTCCCAGCAGTGCTGCCAGATCTCTCAACCCACTCCCAAAAATCTAGAACACCCCACATTACCCTCCCAAAATCGTGCAATACTGCTACCTCGCAAAGGCCTAAGTTCAAATCGTGCCAAAACGCTCTCTGCAACTAGGCCCAAAACACCCCTTTTCGCACATGGATTTTCTTTAAACCACTTGCTATCAAAATTAGACCTTCCCAGCAATGTTCTCAGACCCCTCAACCCACTCCCAAAAATCTAGAACACCCCCAAACAGCACCCCCAAAAACATGCAATACTGCTAAAAAACACCCATTTTCCACCATGGATTTTCTTCAAACAACTTGCAATCAAAATTAGACCTTCCCACCATGCCTCCCAAACCCCTCAACCCATCCCCAGAAATATAGAACACCGCCAAACAGCCCCCCCAAAAACATGCAATACTGCTATCCCCAAAGAGGCCAAACTTAAAATCGTGCAAAAACGCTCTCTGCAACTAGGCCCAACCCCCCCTTTTCCACCATGGATTTTCTTCAAACCACTTGTAATCAAACTTAGACCTTCCCAGCAGTGCTTCCAGACCCCTCAACCCACTCCCAAAAATCTAGAACACCCCACATTACCCTCCAAAACACGTGCAATACTTCTACCTCGCAGAGGCCTAACTTAAAATTGTGCCAAAACGCTCTCTGCAACTAGGCCCAAACCCCCTTTTCCACCATGGATTTTCTTCAAACCACTTGCAATCAAAATTAGACCTTCGCAGCAGTGCTCCCAGACCCCTCAATCCACTCCCAAAAATCTAGAACACCCCACATTACCCTCCCAAAAACGTGCAATACTGCTACCTCGCAGAGGCCTAAGTTCAAAACATGCCAAAACGCACTCTGAAAGTCGGCCTACAACACCCCTTTTCCACCATGGCTTTTCTTCAAACCACTTGAAATCAACATTAGACCTTCCCAGCAGTGCTCCCAGACCCCTCAACCCACTCCCAAAAGTCTAGAACACCCCCAAACAGCCCCCCAAAAACATACAATACTGCTAAAAACACCCCTTTTCCACCATGGATATTCTTCAAAACACTTGCAATCAAAATTAGACCTTCGCAGCAGTGCTCCCAGACCCCTCGAACCCACTCCCGAAAATCTAGAACACCCCACATTACCCTCCCAAAAACGTGCAATACTGCTACCTCGCAGAGGCCTAAGTTCAAATCGTGCCAAAACGCACTCTGAAAGTAGGCCCAAAACACCCCTTTTCCACCATGGATTTTCTTCAAACCACTTGCAATCAAAATTAGACCTTCGCAGCAGTGCTCCCAGACCCCTCAATCCACTCCCAAAAATCTAGAACACCCCACATTACCCTCCCAAAAACGTGCAATACTGCTACCTCGCAGAGGCCTAAGTTCAAATCATGCCAAAACGCACTCAGAAAGTCGGCCTACAACACCCCTTTTCCACCATGGCTTTTCTTCAAACCACTTGAAATCAACATTAGACCTTCCCAGCAGTGCTCCCAGACCCCTCAACCCACTCCCAAAAGTCTAGAACACCCCCAAACAGCCCCCCAAAAACATACAATACTGCTAAAAACACCCCTTTTCCACCATGGATATTCTTCAAACCACTTGCAATCAAAATTAGACCTTCGCAGCAGTGCTCCCAGACCCCTCAAACCCACTCCCGAAAATCTAGAACACCCCACATTACCCTCCCAAAAACGTGCAATACTGCTACCTCGCAGAGGCCTAAGTTCAAATCGTGCCAAAACGCACTCTGAAAGTAGGCCCAAAACACCACTTTTCCACCATGGATTTTCTTCAAACCACTTGCAATCAAAAATAGACCTTGCCAGCAGTGCTCCCAGACCCCTCAACCCACTCCCAAAAATCTAGAACAACCCACATTACCCTCCCAAAAACATGCAATACTGCTACCTCGCAGAGGCCTAAGTTTAAATCGTGCCAAAACTCACTCTGAAAGTAGGCCCAAAACACCCCGTTACCAGCATGGATTTCCTTCAAACCACTTGCAATCAAAATTATACCTTCCCAGCAGTGCTCCCAGACCCCTCAACCCACTCCCAAAAATCTAGGACATCCCCAAACAGCCCCCCAAAAACACGCAATACTGCTATCCCCAAAGAGGCCTAACTTAATATCGTGGCAAAATGCTCTCTGCAACTAGGCCCAAACCCCCCTTTTCTACCATGGATTTTCTTCAAACCTTGCAATGAAAATTAGACCTTCCCAGCAGTGCTCCCAGACCCCTCAACCAACTCCCAAAAATCTAGAACACCCCACATTACCCTCCCAAAAACGTGCAATAATGCTACCTCGCAGAGGCCTAAGTTCAAATCGTGCCAAAACGCACTCTGAAAGTAGGCCCAAAGCACCCCTTTTCCACCATGGATTTTCTCGAAACCACTTGCAATCAAAATTAGACCTTCCCAGCAGTGCTCCCAGACTCCTTAACCCACTCCCAAAAATCTAGAACACCCCCAAACAGCCCCCCCCAAAACATGCAATGCTGCTAAAAAACACCCCTTTTCCACAATGGATTTTCTTCAAACCACTTGCAATCAAAATTAGACCTTCCCACCGTGACTCCCAAACCCCTCAACCCATCCCCAGAAATATAGAACACCGCCAAACAGCCCCCCAAAAACATGCAATACTGCTATCCCCAAAGAGGCCAAACTTAAAATCGTGCAAAAACGCTCTCTGCAACTAGGCCCAAACCCCCCTTTTCCACCATGGATTTTCTTTAAACCATTTGTAATCAAACTTAGACCTTCACAGCAGTGCTTCCAGACCCCTCAACCCACTCCCAAAAATCTAGAACACCCCCACATTACCCTCCCAAAAACATGCAATACTGCTACCTCGCAGAGGCCTAACTTAAAATTGTGCCATAACGCTCTCTGCAATTAGGACCAAACCCCCTTTTCCACCATGGATTTTCTTCAAACCACTTGCAATCAAAATTAGACCTTCGCAGCAGTGCTCCAGATCCGTCAATCCACTCCCGAAAATATAGAACACCCCACATTACCCTCCCAAAAATGTGCAATACTGCTACCTCGCAGAGTCCTAAGTTCAATTCGTGCCAAAACGCACTCTGAAAGTAGGCCCAAAACACCCCTTTATCACCATGGATTTTCTTCAAACCACTTGCAATCAAAATAAGACCTTGCCGGCAGTGCTCCCAGACCCCTCAACCCACTTCCAAAAATCTAGAACACCCCCAAACAGCCCCCAAAACATGCAATACTGCTAGAAAACACCCCTTTACCGCCATGGATTTTCTTCAAACCACTTCCAATAAAATTAGACCTTCCCACCGTGCCTCCCAAACCCCTTGACCGATACCCAAAAATCTAGAACACCCCCAAACAGCCCCCAAAAACATGCAATACTGCTATCCCCAAAGAGGCCTAACTTAAAGTCGTGCCTAAACGCTCTCTGCAATTAGGCCCAAACCCCCCTTTTCCACCATGAATTTTCTTCAAACCACTTGCAATCAAAATTAGACTTTCCCAGCAGTGCTGCCAGATCTCTCAACCCACTCCCAAAAATCTAGAACACCCCACATTACCCTCCCAAAATCGTGCAATACTGCTACCTCGCAAAGGCCTAAGTTCAAATCGTGCCAAAACGCTCTCTGCAACTAGGCCCAAAACACCCCTTTTCGCCCATGGATTTTCTTTAAACCACTTGCTATCAAAATTAGACCTTCCCAGCAATGTTCTCAGACCCCTCAACCCACTCCCAAAAATCTAGAACACCCCCAAACAGCACCCCCAAAAACATGCAATACTGCTAAAAAACACCCATTTTCCACCATGGATTTTCTTCAAACAACTTGCAATCAAAATTAGACCTTCCCACCATGCCTCCCAAACCCCTCAACCCATCCCCAGAAATATAGAACACCGCCAAACAGCCCCCCCAAAAACATGCAATACTGCTATCCCCAAAGAGGCCAAACTTAAAATCGTGCAAAAACGCTCTCTGCAACTAGGCCCAACCCCCCCTTTTCCACCATGGATTTTCTTCAAACCACTTGTAATCAAACTTAGACCTTCCCAGCAGTGCTTCCAGACCCCTCAACCCACTCCCAAAAATCTAGAACACCCCACATTACCCTCCAAAACACGTGCAATACTTCTACCTCGCAGAAGCCTAACTTAAAATTGTGCCAAAACGCTCTCTGCAACTAGGCCCAAACCCCCTTTTCCACCATGGATTTTCTTCAAACCACTTGCAATCAAAATTAGACCTTCGCAGCAGTGCTCCCAGACCCCTCAATCCACTCCCAAAAATCTAGAACACCCCACATTACCCTCCCAAAAACGTGCAATACTGCTACCTCGCAGAGGCCTAAGTTCAAATCATGCCAAAACGCACTCTGAAAGTCGGCCTACAACACCCCTTTTCCACCATGGCTTTTCTTCAAACCACTTGAAATCAACATTAGACCTTCCCAGCAGTGCTCCCAGACCCCTCAACCCACTCCCAAAAGTCTAGAACACCCCCAAACAGCCCCCCAAAAACATACAATACTGCTAAAAACACCCCTTTTCCACCATGGATATTCTTCAAAACACTTGCAATCAAAATTAGACCTTCGCAGCAGTGCTCCCAGACCCCTCGAACCCACTCCCGAAAATCTAGAACACCCCACATTACCCTCCCAAAAACGTGCAATACTGCTACCTCGCAGAGGCCTAAGTTCAAATCGTGCCAAAACGCACTCTGAAAGTAGGCCCAAAACACCCCTTTTCCACCATGGATTTTCTTCAAACCACTTGCAATCAAAAATAGACCTTGCCAGCAGTGCTCCCAGACCCCTCAACCCACTCCCAAAAATCTAGAACAACCCACATTACCCTCCCAAAAACATGCAATACTGCTACCTCGCAGAGGCCTAAGTTTAAATCGTGCCAAAACTCACTCTGAAAGTAGGCCCAAAACACCCCGTTACCAGCATGGATTTTCTTCAAACCACTTGCAATCAAAATTAGACCTTCCCAGCAGTGCTCCCAGACCCCTCAACCCACTCCCAAAAATCTAGGACATCCCCAAACAGCCCCCCAAAAACACGCAATACTGCTATCCCCAAAGAGGCCTAACTTAAAATTGTGGCAAAATGCTCTCTGCAACTAGGCCCAAACCCCCCTTTTCTACCATGGATTTTCTTCAAACCTTGCAATGAAAATTAGACCTTCCCAGCAGTGCTCCCAGACCCCTCAACCCACTCCCAAAAATCTAGAACACCCCACATTACCCTCCCAAAAACGTGCAATAATGCTACCTCGCAGAGGCCTAAGTTCAAATCGTGCCAAAACGCACTCTGAAAGTAGGCCCAAAGCACCCCTTTTCCACCATGGATTTTCTCGAAACCACTTGCAATCAAAATTAGACCTTCCCAGCAGTGCTCCCAGACTCCTTAACCCACTCCCAAAAATCTAGAACACCCCCAAACAGCCCCCCCCAAAACATGCAATACTGCTAAAAAACACCCCTTTTCCACCATGGATTTTCTTCAAACCACTTGCAATCAAAATTAGACCTTCCCACCGTGACTCCCAAACCCCTCAACCCATCCCCAGAAATATAGAACACCGCCAAACAGCCCCCCAAAAACATGCAATACTGCTAGAAAACAGCCCTTTACCGCCATGGATTTTCTTCAAACAACTTCCAATCAAAATTAGACCTTCCCACCGTGCCTCCCAAACCCCTTGACCGATACCCAAAAATCTAGAACACCCCCAAACAACCCCCAAAAACATGCAATACTGCTATGCCCAAAGAGGCCTAACTTAAAGTCGTGCCTAAAGGCTCTCTGCAATTAGGCCCAAACCCCCCTTTTCCACCATGAATTTTCTTCAAACCACTTGCAATCAAAATTAGACTTTCCCAGCAGTGCTGCCAGATCTCTCAACCCACTCCCAAAAATCTAGAACACCCCACATTACCCTCCCAAAATCGTGCAATACTGCTACCTCGCAAAGGCCTAAGTTCAAATCGTGCCAAAACGCTCTCTGCAACTAGGCCCAAAACACCCCTTTTCGCCCATGGATTTTCTTTAAACCACTTGCTATCAAAATTAGACCTTCCCAGCAATGTTCTCAGACCCCTCAACCCACTCCCAAAAATCTAGAACACCCCCGAACAGCACCCCCAAAAACATGCAATACTGCTAAAAAACACCCATTTTCCACCATGGATTTTCTTCAAACAACTTGCAATCAAAATTAGACCTTCCCACCATGCCTCCCAAACCCCTCAACCCATCCCCAGAAATATAGAACACCGCCAAACAGCCCCCCAAAAACATGCAATACTGCTATCCCCAAAGAGGCCAAACTTAAAATCGTGCAAAAACGCTCTCTGCAACTAGGCCCAACCCCCCCTTTTCCACCATGGATTTTCTTCAAACCACTTGTAATCAAACTTAGACCTTCCCAGCAGTGCTTCCAGACCCCTCAACCCACTCCCAAAAATCTAGAACACCCCACATTACCCTCCAAAACACGTGCAATACTGCTACCTCGCAGAGGCCTAACTTAAAATTGTGCCAAAACGCTCTCTGCAACTAGGCCCAAACCCCCTTTTCCACCATGGATTTTCTTCAAACCACTTGCAATCAAAATTAGACCTTCGCAGCAGTGCTCCCAGACCCCTCAATCCACTCCCAAAAATCTAGAACACCCCACATTACCCTCCCAAAAACGTGCAATACTGCTACCTCGCAGAGGCCTAAGTTCAAATCATGCCAAAACGCACTCTGAAAGTCGGCCCACAACACCCCTTTTCCACCATGGCTTTTCTTCAAACCACTTGAAATCAACATTAGACCTTCCCAGCAGTGCTCCCAGACCCCTCAACCCACTCCAAAAGTCTAGAACACCCCCAAACAGCCCCCCAAAAACATACAATACTGCTAAAAACACCCCTTTTCCACCATGGATATTCTTCAAACCACTTGCAATCAAAATTAGACCTTCGCAGCAGTGCTCCCAGACCCCTCGAACCCACTCCCGAAAATCTAGAACACCCCACATTACCCTCCCAAAAACGTGCAATACTGCTACCTCGCAGAGGCCTAAGTTCAAATCGTGCCAAAACGCACTCTGAAAGTAGGCCCAAAACACCCCTTTTCCACCATGGATTTTCTTCAAACCACTTGCAATCAAAAATAGACCTTGCCAGCAGTGCTCCCAGACCCCTCAACCCACTCCCAAAAATCTAGAACAACCCACATTACCCTCCCAAAAACATGCAATACTGCTACCTCGCAGAGGCCTAAGTTTAAATCGTGCCAAAACTCACTCTGAAAGTAGGCCCAAAACACCCCGTTACCAGCATGGATTTTCATCAAACCACTTGCAATCAAAATTAGACCTTCCCAGCAGTGCTCCCAGACCCCTCAACCCACTCCCAAAAGTCTAGGACATCCCCAAACAGCCCCCCAAAAACACGCAATACTGCTATCCCCAAAGAGGCCTAACTTAAAATCGTGGCAAAATGCTCTCTGCAACTAGGCCCAAACCCCCCTTTTCTACCATGGATTTTCTTCAAACCTTGCAATGAAAATTAGACCTTCCCAGCAGTGCTCCCAGACCCCTCAACCCACTCCCAAAAATCTAGAACACCCCACATTACCCTCCCAAAAAAGTGCAATAATGCTACCTCGCAGAGGCCTAAGTTCAAATCGTGCCAAAACGCACTCTGAAAGTAGGCCCAAAGCACCCCTTTTCCACCATGGATTTTCTCGAAACCACTTGCAATCAAAATTAGACCTTCCCAGCAGTGCTCCCAGACTCCTTAACCCACTCCCAAAAATCTAGAACACCCCCAAACAGCCCCCCCAAAACATGCAATACTGCTAAAAAACACCCCTTTTCCACCATGGATTTTCTTCAAACCACTTGCAATCAAAATTAGACCTTCCCACCGTGACTCCCAAACCCCTCAACCCATCCCCAGAAATATAGAACACCGCCAAACAGCCCCCCAAAAACATGCAATACTGCTATCCCCAAAGAGGCCAAACTTAAAATCGTGCAAAAACGCTCTCTGCAACTAGGCCCAAACCCCCCTTTTCCACCATGGATTTTCTTCAAACCATTTGTAATCAAACTTAGACCTTCACAGCAGTGCTTCCAGACCCCTCAACCCACTCCCAAAAATCTAGAACACCCCACATTACCCTCCAAAACACGTGCAATACTGCTACCTCGCAGAGGCCTAACTTAAAATTGTGCCAAAACGCTCTCTGCAACTAGGCCCAAACCCCCTTTTCCACCATGGATTTTCTTCAAACCACTTGCAATCAAAATTAGACCTTCGCAGCAGTGCTCCCAGACCCCTCAATCCACTCCCAAAAATCTAGAACACCCCACATTACCCTCCCAAAAACGTGCAATACTGCTACCTCGCAGAGGCCTAAGTTCAAAACATGCCAAAACGCACTCTGAAAGTCGGCCTACAACACCCCTTTTCCACCATGGCTTTTCTTCAAACCACTTGAAATCAACATTAGACCTTCCCAGCAGTGCTCCCAGACCCCTCAACCCACTCCCAAAAGTCTAGAACACCCCCAAACAGCCCCCCAAAAACATACAATACTGCTAAAAACACCCCTTTTCCACCATGGATATTCTTCAAAACACTTGCAATCAAAATTAGACCTTCGCAGCAGTGCTCCCAGACCCCTCGAACCCACTCCCGAAAATCTAGAACACCCCACATTACCCTCCCAAAAACGTGCAATACTGCTACCTCGCAGAGGCCTAAGTTCAAATCGTGCCAAAACGCACTCTGAAAGTAGGCCCAAAACACCCCTTTTCCACCATGGATTTTCTTCAAACCACTTGCAATCAAAATTAGACCTTCGCAGCAGTGCTCCCAGACCCCTCAATCCACTCCCAAAAATCTAGAACACCCCACATTACCCTCCCAAAAACGTGCAATACTGCTACCTCGCAGAGGCCTAAGTTCAAATCATGCCAAAACGCACTCAGAAAGTCGGCCTACAACACCCCTTTTCCACCATGGCTTTTCTTCAAACCACTTGAAATCAACATTAGACCTTCCCAGCAGTGCTCCCAGACCCCTCAACCCACTCCCAAAAGTCTAGAACACCCCCAAACAGCCCCCCAAAAACATACAATACTGCTAAAAACACCCCTTTTCCACCATGGATATTCTTCAAACCACTTGCAATCAAAATTAGACCTTCGCAGCAGTGCTCCCAGACCCCTCAAACCCACTCCCGAAAATCTAGAACACCCCACATTACCCTCCCAAAAACGTGCAATACTGCTACCTCGCAGAGGCCTAAGTTCAAATCGTGCCAAAACGCACTCTGAAAGTAGGCCCAAAACACCACTTTTCCACCATGGATTTTCTTCAAACCACTTGCAATCAAAAATAGACCTTGCCAGCAGTGCTCCCAGACCCCTCAACCCACTCCCAAAAATCTAGAACAACCCACATTACCCTCCCAAAAACATGCAATACTGCTACCTCGCAGAGGCCTAAGTTTAAATCGTGCCAAAACTCACTCTGAAAGTAGGCCCAAAACACCCCGTTACCAGCATGGATTTCCTTCAAACCACTTGCAATCAAAATTATACCTTCCCAGCAGTGCTCCCAGACCCCTCAACCCACTCCCAAAAATCTAGGACATCCCCAAACAGCCCCCCAAAAACACGCAATACTGCTATCCCCAAAGAGGCCTAACTTAATATCGTGGCAAAATGCTCTCTGCAACTAGGCCCAAACCCCCCTTTTCTACCATGGATTTTCTTCAAACCTTGCAATGAAAATTAGACCTTCCCAGCAGTGCTCCCAGACCCCTCAACCAACTCCCAAAAATCTAGAACACCCCACATTACCCTCCCAAAAACGTGCAATAATGCTACCTCGCAGAGGCCTAAGTTCAAATCGTGCCAAAACGCACTCTGAAAGTAGGCCCAAAGCACCCCTTTTCCACCATGGATTTTCTCGAAACCACTTGCAATCAAAATTAGACCTTCCCAGCAGTGCTCCCAGACTCCTTAACCCACTCCCAAAAATCTAGAACACCCCCAAACAGCCCCCCCCAAAACATGCAATGCTGCTAAAAAACACCCCTTTTCCACAATGGATTTTCTTCAAACCACTTGCAATCAAAATTAGACCTTCCCACCGTGACTCCCAAACCCCTCAACCCATCCCCAGAAATATAGAACACCGCCAAACAGCCCCCCAAAAACATGCAATACTGCTATCCCCAAAGAGGCCAAACTTAAAATCGTGCAAAAACGCTCTCTGCAACTAGGCCCAAACCCCCCTTTTCCACCATGGATTTTCTTTAAACCATTTGTAATCAAACTTAGACCTTCACAGCAGTGCTTCCAGACCCCTCAACCCACTCCCAAAAATCTAGAACACCCCCACATTACCCTCCCAAAAACATGCAATACTGCTACCTCGCAGAGGCCTAACTTAAAATTGTGCCATAACGCTCTCTGCAATTAGGACCAAACCCCCTTTTCCACCATGGATTTTCTTCAAACCACTTGCAATCAAAATTAGACCTTCGCAGCAGTGCTCCAGATCCGTCAATCCACTCCCGAAAATATAGAACACCCCACATTACCCTCCCAAAAATGTGCAATACTGCTACCTCGCAGAGTCCTAAGTTCAATTCGTGCCAAAACGCACTCTGAAAGTAGGCCCAAAACACCCCTTTATCACCATGGATTTTCTTCAAACCACTTGCAATCAAAATAAGACCTTGCCGGCAGTGCTCCCAGACCCCTCAACCCACTTCCAAAAATCTAGAACACCCCCAAACAGCCCCCAAAACATGCAATACTGCTAGAAAACACCCCTTTACCGCCATGGATTTTCTTCAAACCACTTCCAATTAAAATTAGACCTTCCCACCGTGCCTCCCAAACCCCTTGACCGATACCCAAAAATCTAGAACACCCCCAAACAGCCCCCAAAAACATGCAATACTGCTATCCCCAAAGAGGCCTAACTTAAAGTCGTGCCTAAACGCTCTCTGCAATTAGGCCCAAACCCCCCTTTTCCACCATGAATTTTCTTCAAACCACTTGCAATCAAAATTAGACTTTCCCAGCAGTGCTGCCAGATCTCTCAACCCACTCCCAAAAATCTAGAACACCCCACATTACCCTCCCAAAATCGTGCAATACTGCTACCTCGCAAAGGCCTAAGTTCAAATCGTGCCAAAACGCTCTCTGCAACTAGGCCCAAAACACCCCTTTTCGCCCATGGATTTTCTTTAAACCACTTGCTATCAAAATTAGACCTTCCCAGCAATGTTCTCAGACCCCTCAACCCACTCCCAAAAATCTAGAACACCCCCAAACAGCACCCCCAAAAACATGCAATACTGCTAAAAAACACCCATTTTCCACCATGGATTTTCTTCAAACAACTTGCAATCAAAATTAGACCTTCCCACCATGCCTCCCAAACCCCTCAACCCATCCCCAGAAATATAGAACACCGCCAAACAGCCCCCCCAAAAACATGCAATACTGCTATCCCCAAAGAGGCCAAACTTAAAATCGTGCAAAAACGCTCTCTGCAACTAGGCCCAACCCCCCCTTTTCCACCATGGATTTTCTTCAAACCACTTGTAATCAAACTTAGACCTTCCCAGCAGTGCTTCCAGACCCCTCAACCCACTCCCAAAAATCTAGAACACCCCACATTACCCTCCAAAACACGTGCAATACTTCTACCTCGCAGAAGCCTAACTTAAAATTGTGCCAAAACGCTCTCTGCAACTAGGCCCAAACCCCCTTTTCCACCATGGATTTTCTTCAAACCACTTGCAATCAAAATTAGACCTTCGCAGCAGTGCTCCCAGACCCCTCAATCCACTCCCAAAAATCTAGAACACCCCACATTACCCTCCCAAAAACGTGCAATACTGCTACCTCGCAGAGGCCTAAGTTCAAATCATGCCAAAACGCACTCTGAAAGTCGGCCTACAACACCCCTTTTCCACCATGGCTTTTCTTCAAACCACTTGAAATCAACATTAGACCTTCCCAGCAGTGCTCCCAGACCCCTCAACCCACTCCCAAAAGTCTAGAACACCCCCAAACAGCCCCCCAAAAACATACAATACTGCTAAAAACACCCCTTTTCCACCATGGATATTCTTCAAAACACTTGCAATCAAAATTAGACCTTCGCAGCAGTGCTCCCAGACCCCTCGAACCCACTCCCGAAAATCTAGAACACCCCACATTACCCTCCCAAAAACGTGCAATACTGCTACCTCGCAGAGGCCTAAGTTCAAATCGTGCCAAAACGCACTCTGAAAGTAGGCCCAAAACACCCCTTTTCCACCATGGATTTTCTTCAAACCACTTGCAATCAAAAATAGACCTTGCCAGCAGTGCTCCCAGACCCCTCAACCCACTCCCAAAAATCTAGAACAACCCACATTACCCTCCCAAAAACATGCAATACTGCTACCTCGCAGAGGCCTAAGTTTAAATCGTGCCAAAACTCACTCTGAAAGTAGGCCCAAAACACCCCGTTACCAGCATGGATTTTCTTCAAACCACTTGCAATCAAAATTAGACCTTCCCAGCAGTGCTCCCAGACCCCTCAACCCACTCCCAAAAATCTAGGACATCCCCAAACAGCCCCCCAAAAACACGCAATACTGCTATCCCCAAAGAGGCCTAACTTAAAATTGTGGCAAAATGCTCTCTGCAACTAGGCCCAAACCCCCCTTTTCTACCATGGATTTTCTTCAAACCTTGCAATGAAAATTAGACCTTCCCAGCAGTGCTCCCAGACCCCTCAACCCACTCCCAAAAATCTAGAACACCCCACATTACCCTCCCAAAAACGTGCAATAATGCTACCTCGCAGAGGCCTAAGTTCAAATCGTGCCAAAACGCACTCTGAAAGTAGGCCCAAAGCACCCCTTTTCCACCATGGATTTTCTCGAAACCACTTGCAATCAAAATTAGACCTTCCCAGCAGTGCTCCCAGACTCCTTAACCCACTCCCAAAAATCTAGAACACCCCCAAACAGCCCCCCCCAAAACATGCAATACTGCTAAAAAACACCCCTTTTCCACCATGGATTTTCTTCAAACCACTTGCAATCAAAATTAGACCTTCCCACCGTGACTCCCAAACCCCTCAACCCATCCCCAGAAATATAGAACACCGCCAAACAGCCCCCCAAAAACATGCAATACTGCTAGAAAACAGCCCTTTACCGCCATGGATTTTCTTCAAACAACTTCCAATCAAAATTAGACCTTCCCACCGTGCCTCCCAAACCCCTTGACCGATACCCAAAAATCTAGAACACCCCCAAACAACCCCCAAAAACATGCAATACTGCTATGCCCAAAGAGGCCTAACTTAAAGTCGTGCCTAAAGGCTCTCTGCAATTAGGCCCAAACCCCCCTTTTCCACCATGAATTTTCTTCAAACCACTTGCAATCAAAATTAGACTTTCCCAGCAGTGCTGCCAGATCTCTCAACCCACTCCCAAAAATCTAGAACACCCCACATTACCCTCCCAAAATCGTGCAATACTGCTACCTCGCAAAGGCCTAAGTTCAAATCGTGCCAAAACGCTCTCTGCAACTAGGCCCAAAACACCCCTTTTCGCCCATGGATTTTCTTTAAACCACTTGCTATCAAAATTAGACCTTCCCAGCAATGTTCTCAGACCCCTCAACCCACTCCCAAAAATCTAGAACACCCCCGAACAGCACCCCCAAAAACATGCAATACTGCTAAAAAACACCCATTTTCCACCATGGATTTTCTTCAAACAACTTGCAATCAAAATTAGACCTTCCCACCATGCCTCCCAAACCCCTCAACCCATCCCCAGAAATATAGAACACCGCCAAACAGCCCCCCAAAAACATGCAATACTGCTATCCCCAAAGAGGCCAAACTTAAAATCGTGCAAAAACGCTCTCTGCAACTAGGCCCAACCCCCCCTTTTCCACCATGGATTTTCTTCAAACCACTTGTAATCAAACTTAGACCTTCCCAGCAGTGCTTCCAGACCCCTCAACCCACTCCCAAAAATCTAGAACACCCCACATTACCCTCCAAAACACGTGCAATACTGCTACCTCGCAGAGGCCTAACTTAAAATTGTGCCAAAACGCTCTCTGCAACTAGGCCCAAACCCCCTTTTCCACCATGGATTTTCTTCAAACCACTTGCAATCAAAATTAGACCTTCGCAGCAGTGCTCCCAGACCCCTCAATCCACTCCCAAAAATCTAGAACACCCCACATTACCCTCCCAAAAACGTGCAATACTGCTACCTCGCAGAGGCCTAAGTTCAAATCATGCCAAAACGCACTCTGAAAGTCGGCCCACAACACCCCTTTTCCACCATGGCTTTTCTTCAAACCACTTGAAATCAACATTAGACCTTCCCAGCAGTGCTCCCAGACCCCTCAACCCACTCCAAAAGTCTAGAACACCCCCAAACAGCCCCCCAAAAACATACAATACTGCTAAAAACACCCCTTTTCCACCATGGATATTCTTCAAACCACTTGCAATCAAAATTAGACCTTCGCAGCAGTGCTCCCAGACCCCTCGAACCCACTCCCGAAAATCTAGAACACCCCACATTACCCTCCCAAAAACGTGCAATACTGCTACCTCGCAGAGGCCTAAGTTCAAATCGTGCCAAAACGCACTCTGAAAGTAGGCCCAAAACACCCCTTTTCCACCATGGATTTTCTTCAAACCACTTGCAATCAAAAATAGACCTTGCCAGCAGTGCTCCCAGACCCCTCAACCCACTCCCAAAAATCTAGAACAACCCACATTACCCTCCCAAAAACATGCAATACTGCTACCTCGCAGAGGCCTAAGTTTAAATCGTGCCAAAACTCACTCTGAAAGTAGGCCCAAAACACCCCGTTACCAGCATGGATTTTCATCAAACCACTTGCAATCAAAATTAGACCTTCCCAGCAGTGCTCCCAGACCCCTCAACCCACTCCCAAAAGTCTAGGACATCCCCAAACAGCCCCCCAAAAACACGCAATACTGCTATCCCCAAAGAGGCCTAACTTAAAATCGTGGCAAAATGCTCTCTGCAACTAGGCCCAAACCCCCCTTTTCTACCATGGATTTTCTTCAAACCTTGCAATGAAAATTAGACCTTCCCAGCAGTGCTCCCAGACCCCTCAACCCACTCCCAAAAATCTAGAACACCCCACATTACCCTCCCAAAAAAGTGCAATAATGCTACCTCGCAGAGGCCTAAGTTCAAATCGTGCCAAAACGCACTCTGAAAGTAGGCCCAAAGCACCCCTTTTCCACCATGGATTTTCTCGAAACCACTTGCAATCAAAATTAGACCTTCCCAGCAGTGCTCCCAGACTCCTTAACCCACTCCCAAAAATCTAGAACACCCCCAAACAGCCCCCCCAAAACATGCAATACTGCTAAAAAACACCCCTTTTCCACCATGGATTTTCTTCAAACCACTTGCAATCAAAATTAGACCTTCCCACCGTGACTCCCAAACCCCTCAACCCATCCCCAGAAATATAGAACACCGCCAAACAGCCCCCCAAAAACATGCAATACTGCTATCCCCAAAGAGGCCAAACTTAAAATCGTGCAAAAACGCTCTCTGCAACTAGGCCCAAACCCCCCTTTTCCACCATGGATTTTCTTCAAACCATTTGTAATCAAACTTAGACCTTCACAGCAGTGCTTCCAGACCCCTCAACCCACTCCCAAAAATCTAGAACACCCCACATTACCCTCCAAAACACGTGCAATACTGCTACCTCGCAGAGGCCTAACTTAAAATTGTGCCAAAACGCTCTCTGCAACTAGGCCCAAACCCCCTTTTCCACCATGGATTTTCTTCAAACCACTTGCAATCAAAATTAGACCTTCGCAGCAGTGCTCCCAGACCCCTCAATCCACTCCCAAAAATCTAGAACACCCCACATTACCCTCCCAAAAACGTGCAATACTGCTACCTCGCAGAGGCCTAAGTTCAAATCATGCCAAAACGCACTCTGAAAGTCGGCCTACAACACCCCTTTTCCACCATGGCTTTTCTTCAAACCACTTGAAATCAACATTAGACCTTCCCAGCTGTGCTCCCAGACCCCTCAACCCACTCCCAAAAGTCTAGAACACCCCCAAACAGCCCCCCAAAAACATACAATACTGCTAAAAACACCCCTTTTCCACCATGGATATTCTTCAAAACACTTGCAATCAAAATTAGACCTTCGCAGCAGTGCTCCCAGACCCCTCGAACCCACTCCCGAAAATCTAGAACACCCCACATTACCCTCCCAAAAACGTGCAATACTGCTACCTCGCAGAGGCCTAAGTTCAAATCGTGCCAAAACGCACTCTGAAAGTAGGCCCAAAACACCCCTTTACCACCATGGATTTTCTTCAAACCACTTGCAATCAAAAATAGACCTTGCCAGCAGTGCTTCCAGACCCCTCAACCCACTCCCAAAAATCTAGAACACCCCACATTACCCTCCCAAAAACGTGCAATAATGCTACCTCGCAGAGGCCTAAGTTCAAATCGTGCCAAAACGCACTCTGAAAGTAGGCCCAAAGCACCCCTTTTCCACCATGGATTTTCTCGAAACCACTTGCAATCAGAAATAGACCTTCCCAGCAGTGCTCCCAGACTCCTTAACCCACTCCCAAAAATCTAGAACACCCCCAAACAGCCCCCCCAAAACATGCAATACTGCTAAAAAACACCCCTTTTCAACCATGGATTTTCTTCAAACCACTTGCAATCAAAATTAGACCTTCCCACCGTGACTCCCAAACCCCTCAACCCATCCCCAGAAATATAGAACACCGCCAAACAGCCCCCCAAAAACATGCAATACTGCTATCCCCAAAGAGGCCAAACTTAAAATCGTGCAAAAACGCTCTCTGCAACTAGGCCCAAACCCCCCTTTTCCACCATGGATTTTCTTTAAACCATTTGTAATCAAACTTAGACCTTCACAGCAGTGCTTCCAGACCCCTCAACCCACTCCCAAAAATCTAGAACACCCCCACATTACCCTCCCAAAAACATGCAATACTGCTACCTCGCAGAGGCCTAACTTAAAATTGTGCCATAACGCTCTCTGCAATTAGGACCAAACCCCCTTTTCCACCATGGATTTTCTTCAAACGAATTGCAATCAAAATTAGACCTTCGCAGCAGTGCTCCAGATCCGTCAATCCACTCCCAAAAATATAGAACCCCCCACATTACCCTCCCAAAAATGTGCAATACTGCTACCTCGCAGAGTCCTAAGTTCAATTCGTGCCAAAACGCACTCTGAAAGTAGGCCCAAAACACCCCTTTATCACCATGGATTTTCTTCAAACCACTTGCAATCAAAATAAGACCTTGCCAGCAGTGCTCCCAGACCCCTCAACCCACTTCCAAAAATCTAGAACACCCCCAAACAGCCCCCAAAACATGCAATACTGCTAGAAAACACCCCTTTACCGCCATGGATTTTCTTCAAACCACTTCCAATCAAAATTAGACCTTCCCACCGTGCCTCCCAAACCCCTTGACCGATACCCAAAAATCTAGAACACCCCCAAACAGCCCCCAAAAACATGCAATACTGCTATGCCCAAAGAGGCCTAACTTAAAGTCGTGCCTAAACGCTCTCTGCAATTAGGCCCAAACCCCCCTTTTCCACCATGAATTTTCTTCAAACCACTTGCAATCAAAATTAGACTTTCCCAGCAGTGCTGCCAGATCTCTCAACCCACTCCCAAAAATCTAGAACACCCCACATTACCCTCCCAAAATCGTGCAATACTGCTACCTCGCAAAGGCCTAAGTTCAAATCGTGCCAAAACGCTCTCTGCAACTAGGCCCAAAACACCCCTTTTCGCCCATGGATTTTCTTTAAACCACTTGCTATCAAAATTAGACCTTCCCAGCAATGTTCTCAGACCCCTCAACCCACTCCCAAAAATCTAGAACACCCCCAAACAGCACCCCCAAAAACATGCAATACTGCTAAAAAACACCCATTTTCCACCATGGATTTGCAATCAAAATTAGACCTTCCCACCATGCCTCCCAAACCCCTCAACCCATCCCCAGAAATATAGAACACCGCCAAACAGCCCCCCAAAAACATGCAATACTGCTATCCCCAAAGAGGCCAAACTTAAAATCTTGCAAAAACGCTCTCTGCAACTAGGCCCAACCCCCCCTTTTCCACCATGGATTTTCTTCAAACCACTTGTAATCAAACTTAGACCTTCCCAGCAGTGCTTCCAGACCCCTCAACCCACTCCCAAAAATCTAGAACACCCCACATTACCCCACATTACCCTCCAAAACACGTGCAATACTGCTACCTCGCAGAGGCCTAAGTTCAAATCAAGCCAAAACGCACTCTGAAAGTCGGCCCACAACACCCCTTTTCCACCACCCCACATTACCCTCCCAAAAACGTGCAATACTGCTACCTCGCAGAGGCCTAAGTTCAAATCAAGCCAAAACGCACTCTGAAAGTCGGCCCACAACACCCCTTTTCCACCATGGCTTTTCTTCAAACCACTTGAAATCAACATTAGACCTTCCCAGCAGTGCTCCCAGACCCCTCAACCCACTCCCAAAAGTCTAGAACACCCCCAAACAGCCCCCCAAAAACATACAATACTGCTAAAAACACCCCTTTTCCACCATGGATATTCTTCAAACCACTTGCAATCAAAATTAGACCTTCGCAGCAGTGCTCCCAGACCCCTCGAACCCACTCCCGAAAATCTAGAACACCCCACATTACCCTCCCAAAAATGTGCAATACTGCTACCTCGCAGAGGCCTAAGTTCAAATCGTGCCAAAACGCACTCTGAAAGTAGGCCCAAAACACCCCTTTTCCACCATGGATTTTCTTCAAAACACTTGCAATCAAAAATAGACCTTGCCAGCAGTGCTCCCAGACCCCTCAACCCACTCCCAAAAATCTAGAACAACCCACATTACCCTCCCAAAAACATGCAATACTGCTACCTCGCAGAGGCCTAAGTTTAAATCGTGCCAAAACTCACTCTGAAAGTAGGCCCAAAACACCCCGTTACCAGCATGGATTTTCTTCAAACCACTTGCAATCAAAATTAGACCTTCCCAGCAGTGCTCCCAGACCCCTCAACCCACTCCCAAAAATCTAGGACATCCCCAAACAGTACCCCAAAAACACGCAATACTGCTATCCCCAAAGAGGCCTAACTTAAAATTGTGGCAAAATGCTCTCTGCAACTAGGCCCAAACCCCCCTTTTCTACCATGGATTTTCTTCAAACCTTGCAATGAAAATTAGACCTTCCCAGCAGTGCTCCCAGACCCCTCAACCCACTCCCAAAAATCTAGAACACCCCACATTACCCTCCCAAAAACGTGCAATAATGCTACCTCGCAGAGGCCTAAGTTCAAATCGTGCCAAAACGCACTCTGAAAGTAGGCCCAAAGCACCCCTTTTCCACCATGGATTTTCTCGAAACCACTTGCAATCAAAATTAGACCTTCCCAGCAGTGCTCCCAGACTCCTTAACCCACTCCCAAAAATCTACAACACCCCCAAACAGCCCCCCCAAAACATGCAATACTGCTAAAAAACACCCCTTTTCCACCATGGATTTTCTTCAAACCACTTGCAATCAAAATTAGACCTTCCCACCGTGACTCCCAAACCCCTCAACCCATCCCCAGAAATATAGAACACCGCCAAACAGCCCCCCAAAAACATGCAATACTGCTATCCCCAAAGAGGCCAAACTTAAAATCGTGCAAAAACGCTCTCTGCAACTAGGCCCAAACCCCCCTTTTCCACCATGGATTTTCTTCAAACCATTTGTAATCAAACTTAGACCTTCACAGCAGTGCTCCCAGTCCCCTCAACCCACTTCCAAAAATCTAGAACACCCCCAAACAGCCCCCAAAACATGCAATACTGCTAGAAAACAGCCCTTTACCGCCATGGATTTTCTTCAAACAACTTCCAATCAAAATTAGACCTTCCCACCGTGCCTCCCAAACCCCTTGACCGATACCCAAAAATCTAGAACACCCCCAAACAACCCCCAAAAACATGCAATACTGCTATGCCCAAAGAGGCCTAACTTAAAGTCGTGCCTAAACGCTCTCTGCAATTAGGCCCAAACCCCCCTTTTCCACCATGAATTTTCTTCAAACCACTTGCAATCAAAATTAGACTTTCCCAGCAGTGCTGCCAGATCTCTCAACCCACTCCCAAAAATCTAGAACACCCCACATTACCCTCCCAAAATCGTGCAATACTGCTACCTCGCAAAGGCCTAAGTTCAAATCGTGCCAAAACGCTCTCTGCAACTAGGCCCAAAACACCCCTTTTCGCCCATGGATTTTCTTTAAACCACTTGCTATCAAAATTAGACCTTCCCAGCAATGTTCTCAGACCCCTCAACCCACTCCCAAAAATCTAGAACACCCCCGAACAGCACCCCCAAAAACATGCAATACTGCTAAAAAACACCCATTTTCCACCATGGATTTTCTTCAAACAACTTGCAATCAAAATTAGACCTTCCCACCATGCCTCCCAAACCCCTCAACCCATCCCCAGAAATATAGAACACCGCCAAACAGCCCCCCAAAAACATGCAATACTGCTATCCCCAAAGAGGCCAAACTTAAAATCGTGCAAAAACGCTCTCTGCAACTAGGCCCAACCCCCCCTTTTCCACCATGGATTTTCTTCAAACCACTTGTAATCAAACTTAAACCTTCCCAGCAGTGCTTCCAGACCCCTCAACCCACTCCCAAAAATCTAGAACACCCCACATTACCCTCCAAAACACGTGCAATACTGCTACCTCGCAGAGGCCTAACTTAAAATTGTGCCAAAACGCTCTCTGCAACTAGGCCCAAACCCCCTTTTCCACCATGGATTTTCTTCAAACCACTTGCAATCAAAATTAGACCTTCGCAGCAGTGCTCCCAGACCCCTCAATCCACTCCCAAAAATCTAGAACACCCCACATTACCCTCCCAAAAACGTGCAATACTGCTACCTCGCAGAGGCCTAAGTTCAAATCATGCCAAAACGCACTCTGAAAGTCGGCCCACAACACCCCTTTTCCACCATGGCTTTTCTTCAAACCACTTGAAATCAACATTAGACCTTCCCAGCAGTGCTCCCAGACCCCTCAACCCACTCCCAAAAGTCTAGAACACCCCCAAACAGCCCCCCAAAAACATACAATACTGCTAAAAACACCCCTTTTCCACCATGGATATTCTTCAAACCACTTGCAATCAAAATTAGACCTTCGCAGCAGTGCTCCCAGACCCCTCGAACCCACTCCCGAAAATCTAGAACACCCCACATTACCCTCCCAAAAACGTGCAATACTGCTACCTCGCAGAGGCCTAAGTTCAAATCGTGCCAAAACGCACTCTGAAAGTAGGCCCAAAACACCCCTTTTCCACCATGGATTTTCTTCAAACCACTTGCAATCAAAAATAGACCTTGCCAGCAGTGCTCCCAGACCCCTCAACCCACTCCCAAAAATCTAGAACAACCCACATTACCCTCCCAAAAACATGCAATACTGCTACCTCGCAGAGGCCTAAGTTTAAATCGTGCCAAAACTCACTCTGAAAGTAGGCCCAAACACCCCGTTACCAGCATGGATTTTCTTCAAACCACTTGCAATCAAAATAAGACCTTCCCAGCAGTGCTCCCAGACCCCTCAACCCACTCCCAAAAGTCTAGGACATCCCCAAACAGCCCCCCAAAAACACGCAATACTGCTATCCCCAAAGAGGCCTAACTTAAAATCGTGGCAAAATGCTCTCTGCAACTAGGCCCAAACCCCCCTTTTCTACCATGGATTTTCTTCAAACCTTGCAATGAAAATTAGACCTTCCCAGCAGTGCTCCCAGACCCCTCAACCCACTCCCAAAAATCTAGAACACCCCACATTACCCTCCCAAAAAAGTGCAATAATGCTACCTCGCAGAGGCCTAAGTTCAAATCGTGCCAAAACGCACTCTGAAAGTAGGCCCAAAGCACCCCTTTTCCACCATGGATTTTCTCGAAACCACTTGCAATCAAAATTAGACCTTCCCAGCAGTGCTCCCAGACTCCTTAACCCACTCCCAAAAATCTAGAACACCCCCAAACAGCCCCCCCAACACATGCAATACTGCTAAAAAACACCCGTTTCCACCATGGATTTTCTTCAAACCACTTGCAATCAAAATTAGACCTTCCCACCGTGACTTCCAAACCCCTCAACCCATCCCCAGAAATATAGAACACCGCCAAACAGCCCCCCAAAAGCGTGCAATACTGCTATCCCCAAAGAGGCCAAACTTAAAATCGTGCAAAAACGCTCTCTGCAACTAGGCCCAAACCCCCCTTTTCCACCATGGATTTTCTTCAAACCATTTGTAATCAAACTTAGACCTTCACAGCAGTGCTTCCAGACCCCTCAACCCACTCCCAAAAATCTAGAACACCCCACATTACCCTCCAAAACACGTGCAATACTGCTACCTCGCAGAGGCCTAACTTAAAATTGTGCCAAAACGCTCTCTGCAACTAGGCCCAAACCCCCTTTTCCACCATGGATTTTCTTCAAACCACTTGCAATCAAAATTAGACCTTCGCAGCAGTGCTCCCAGACCCCTCAATCCACTCCCAAAAATCTAGAACACCCCACATTACCCTCCCAAAAACGTGCAATACTGCTACCTCGCAGAGGCCTAAGTTCAAATCATGCCAAAACGCACTCTGAAAGTCGGCCTACAACACCCCTTTTCCACCATGGCTTTTCTTCAAACCACTTGAAATCAACATTAGACCTTCCCAGCAGTGCTCCCAGACCCCTCAACCCACTCCCAAAAGTCTAGAACACCCCCAAACAGCCCCCCAAAAACATACAATACTGCTAAAAACACCCCTTTTCCACCATGGATATTCTTCAAACCACTTGCAATCAAAATTAGACCTTCGCAGCAGTGCTCCCAGACCCCTCAAACCCACTCCCGAAAATCTAGAACACCCCACATTACCCTCCCAAAAACGTGCAATACTGCTACCTCGCAGAGGCCTAAGTTCAAATCGTGCCAAAACGCACTCTGAAAGTAGGCCCAAAACACCCTTTTTCCACCATGGATTTTCTTCAAAACACTTGCAATCAAAAATAGACCTTGCCAGCAGTGCTCCCAGACCCCTCAACCCACTCCCAAAAATCTAGAACAACCCACATTACCCTCCCAAAAACATGCAATACTGCTACCTCGCAGAGGCCTAAGTTTAAATCGTGCCAAAACTCACTCTGAAAGTAGGCCCAAAACACCCCGTTACCAGCATGGATTTTCTTCAAACCACTTGCAATCAAAATTAGACCTTCCCAGCAGTGCTCCCAGACCCCTCAACCCACTCCCAAAAATCTAGGACATCCCCAAACAGTACCCCAAAAACACGCAATACTGCTATCCCCAAAGAGGCCTAACTTAAAATTGTGGCAAAATGCTCTCTGCAACTAGGCCCAAACCCCCCTTTTCTACCATGGATTTTCTTCAAACCTTGCAATGAAAATTAGACCTTCCCAGCAGTGCTCCCAGACCCCTCAACCCACTCCCAAAAATCTAGAACACCCCACATTACCCTCCCAAAAACGTGCAATAATGCTACCTCGCAGAGGCCTAAGTTCAAATCGTGCCAAAACGCACTCTGAAAGTAGGCCCAAAGCACCCCTTTTCCACCATGGATTTTCTCGAAACCACTTGCAATCAAAATTAGACCTTCCCAGCAGTGCTCCCAGACTCCTTAACCCACTCCCAAAAATCTACAACACCCCCAAACAGCCCCCCCAAAACATGCAATACTGCTAAAAAACACCCCTTTTCCACCATGGATTTTCTTCAAACCACTTGCAATCAAAATTAGACCTTCCCACCGTGACTCCCAAACCCCTCAACCCATCCCCAGAAATATAGAACACCGCCAAACAGCCCCCCAAAAACATGCAATACTGCTATCCCCAAAGAGGCCAAACTTAAAATCGTGCAAAAACGCTCTCTGCAACTAGGCCCAAACCCCCCTTTTCCACCATGGATTTTCTTCAAACCATTTGTAATCAAACTTAGACCTTCACAGCAGTGCTCCCAGTCCCCTCAACCCACTTCCAAAAATCTAGAACACCCCCAAACAGCCCCCAAAACATGCAATACTGCTAGAAAACAGCCCTTTACCGCCATGGATTTTCTTCAAACAACTTCCAATCAAAATTAGACCTTCCCACCGTGCCTCCCAAACCCCTTGACCGATACCCAAAAATCTAGAACACCCCCAAACAACCCCCAAAAACATGCAATACTGCTATGCCCAAAGAGGCCTAACTTAAAGTCGTGCCTAAACGCTCTCTGCAATTAGGCCCAAACCCCCCTTTTCCACCATGAATTTTCTTCAAACCACTTGCAATCAAAATTAGACTTTCCCAGCAGTGCTGCCAGATCTCTCAACCCACTCCCAAAAATCTAGAACACCCCACATTACCCTCCCAAAATCGTGCAATACTGCTACCTCGCAAAGGCCTAAGTTCAAATCGTGCCAAAACGCTCTCTGCAACTAGGCCCAAAACACCCCTTTTCGCCCATGGATTTTCTTTAAACCACTTGCTATCAAAATTAGACCTTCCCAGCAATGTTCTCAGACCCCTCAACCCACTCCCAAAAATCTAGAACACCCCCGAACAGCACCCCCAAAAACATGCAATACTGCTAAAAAACACCCATTTTCCACCATGGATTTTCTTCAAACAACTTGCAATCAAAATTAGACCTTCCCACCATGCCTCCCAAACCCCTCAACCCATCCCCAGAAATATAGAACACCGCCAAACAGCCCCCCAAAAACATGCAATACTGCTATCCCCAAAGAGGCCAAACTTAAAATCGTGCAAAAACGCTCTCTGCAACTAGGCCCAACCCCCCCTTTTCCACCATGGATTTTCTTCAAACCACTTGTAATCAAACTTAAACCTTCCCAGCAGTGCTTCCAGACCCCTCAAC
Organism: Lissotriton vulgaris; assembly: GCF_964263255.1. Classification (NCBI taxonomy): domain Eukaryota; kingdom Metazoa; phylum Chordata; class Amphibia; order Caudata; family Salamandridae; genus Lissotriton; species Lissotriton vulgaris. Next base: position 92,475,039 of record NC_141696.1, on the reverse strand, counting down.
CCACTCCCAAAAATCTAGAACACCCCACATTACCCTCCAAAACACGTGCAATACTGCTACCTCGCAGAGGCCTAACTTAAAATTGTGCCAAAACGCTCTCTGCAACTAGGCCCAAACCCCCTTTTCCACCATGGATTTTCTTCAAACCACTTGCAATCAAAATTAGACCTTCGCAGCAGTGCTCCCAGACCCCTCAATCCACTCCCAAAAATCTAGAACACCCCACATTACCCTCCCAAAAACGTGCAATACTGCTACCTCGCAGAGGCCTAAGTTCAAATCATGCCAAAACGCACTCTGAAAGTCGGCCCACAACACCCCTTTTCCACCATGGCTTTTCTTCAAACCACTTGAAATCAACATTAGACCTTCCCAGCAGTGCTCCCAGACCCCTCAACCCACTCCCAAAAGTCTAGAACACCCCCAAACAGCCCCCCAAAAACATACAATACTGCTAAAAACACCCCTTTTCCACCATGGATATTCTTCAAACCACTTGCAATCAAAATTAGACCTTCGCAGCAGTGCTCCCAGACCCCTCGAACCCACTCCCGAAAATCTAGAACACCCCACATTACCCTCCCAAAAACGTGCAATACTGCTACCTCGCAGAGGCCTAAGTTCAAATCGTGCCAAAACGCACTCTGAAAGTAGGCCCAAAACACCCCTTTTCCACCATGGATTTTCTTCAAACCACTTGCAATCAAAAATAGACCTTGCCAGCAGTGCTCCCAGACCCCTCAACCCACTCCCAAAAATCTAGAACAACCCACATTACCCTCCCAAAAACATGCAATACTGCTACCTCGCAGAGGCCTAAGTTTAAATCGTGCCAAAACTCACTCTGAAAGTAGGCCCAAACACCCCGTTACCAGCATGGATTTTCTTCAAACCACTTGCAATCAAAATAAGACCTTCCCAGCAGTGCTCCCAGACCCCTCAACCCACTCCCAAAAGTCTAGGACATCCCCAAACAGCCCCCCAAAAACACGCAATACTGCTATCCCCAAAGAGGCCTAACTTAAAATCGTGGCAAAATGCTCTCTGCAACTAGGCCCAAACCCCCCTTTTCTACCATGGATTTTCTTCAAACCTTGCAATGAAAATTAGACCTTCCCAGCAGTGCTCCCAGACCCCTCAACCCACTCCCAAAAATCTAGAACTCCCCACATTACCCTCCCAAAAAAGTGCAATAATGCTACCTCGCAGAGGCCTAAGTTCAAATCGTGCCAAAACGCACTCTGAAAGTAGGCCCAAAGCACCCCTTTTCCACCATGGATTTTCTCGAAACCACTTGCAATCAAAATTAGACCTTCCCAGCAGTGCTCCCAGACTCCTTAACCCACTCCCAAAAATCTAGAACACCCCCAAACAGCCCCCCCAACACATGCAATACTGCTAAAAAACACCCCTTTTCCACCATGGATTTTCTTCAAACCACTTGCAATCAAAATTAGACCTTCCCACCGTGACTTCCAAACCCCTCAACCCATCCCCAGAAATATAGAACACCGCCAAACAGCCCCCCAAAAGCATGCAATACTGCTATCCCCAAAGAGGCCAAACTTAAAATCGTGCAAAAACGCTCTCTGCAACTAGGCCCAAACCCCCCTTTTCCACCATGGATTTTCTTCAAACCATTTGTAATCAAACTTAGACCTTCACAGCAGTGCTTCCAGACCCCTCAACCCACTCCCAAAAATCTAGAACACCCCACATTACCCTCCAAAACACGTGCAATACTGCTACCTCGCAGAGGCCTAACTTAAAATTGTGCCAAAACGCTCTCTGCAACTAGGCCCAAACCCCCTTTTCCACCATGGATTTTCTTCAAACCACTTGCAATCAAAATTAGACCTTCGCAGCAGTGCTCCCAGACCCCTCAATCCACTCCCAAAAATCTAGAACACCCCACATTACCCTCCCAAAAACGTGCAATACTGCTACCTCGCAGAGGCCTAAGTTCAAATCATGCCAAAACGCACTCTGAAAGTCGGCCTACAACACCCCTTTTCCACCATGGCTTTTCTTCAAACCACTTGAAATCAACATTAGACCTTCCCAGCAGTGCTCCCAGACCCCTCAACCCACTCCCAAAAGTCTAGAACACCCCCAAACAGCCCCCCAAAAACATACAATACTGCTAAAAACACCCCTTTTCCACCATGGATATTCTTCAAACCACTTGCAATCAAAATTAGACCTTCGCAGCAGTGCTCCCAGACCCCTCAAACCCACTCCCGAAAATCTAGAACACCCCACATTACCCTCCCAAAAACGTGCAATACTGCTACCTCGCAGAGGCCTAAGTTCAAATCGTGCCAAAACGCACTCTGAAAGTAGGCCCAAAACACCACTTTTCCACCATGGATTTTCTTCAAACCACTTGCAATCAAAAATAGACCTTGCCAGCAGTGCTCCCAGACCCCTCAACCCACTCCCAAAAATCTAGAACAACCCACATTACCCTCCCAAAAACATGCAATACTGCTACCTCGCAGAGGCCTAAGTTTAAATCGTGCCAAAACTCACTCTGAAAGTAGGCCCAAAACACCCCGTTACCAGCATGGATTTCCTTCAAACCACTTGCAATCAAAATTAGACCTTCCCAGCAGTGCTCCCAGACCCCTCAACCCACTCCCAAAAATCTAGGACATCCCCAAACAGCCCCCCAAAAACACGCAATACTGCTATCCCCAAAGAGGCCTAACTTAATATCGTGGCAAAATGCTCTCTGCAACTAGGCCCAAACCCCCCTTTTCTACCATGGATTTTCTTCAAACCTTGCAATGAAAATTAGACCTTCCCAGCAGTGCTCCCAGACCCCTCAACCAACTCCCAAAAATCTAGAACACCCCACATTACCCTCCCAAAAACGTGCAATAATGCTACCTCGCAGAGGCCTAAGTTCAAATCGTGCCAAAACGCACTCTGAAAGTAGGCCCAAAGCACCCCTTTTCCACCATGGATTTTCTCGAAACCACTTGCAATCAAAATTAGACCTTCCCAGCAGTGCTCCCAGACTCCTTAACCCACTCCCAAAAATCTAGAACACCCCCAAACAGCCCCCCCAAAACATGCAATGCTGCTAAAAAACACCCCTTTTCCACAATGGATTTTCTTCAAACCACTTGCAATCAAAATTAGACCTTCCCACCGTGACTCCCAAACCCCTCAACCCATCCCCAGAAATATAGAACACCGCCAAACAGCCCCCCAAAAACATGCAATACTGCTATCCCCAAAGAGGCCAAACTTAAAATCGTGCAAAAACGCTCTCTGCAACTAGGCCCAAACCCCCCTTTTCCACCATGGATTTTCTTTAAACCATTTGTAATCAAACTTAGACCTTCACAGCAGTGCTTCCAGACCCCTCAACCCACTCCCAAAAATCTAGAACACCCCCACATTACCCTCCCAAAAACATGCAATACTGCTACCTCGCAGAGGCCTAACTTAAAATTGTGCCATAACGCTCTCTGCAATTAGGACCAAACCCCCTTTTCCACCATGGATTTTCTTCAAACGACTTGCAATCAAAATTAGACCTTCGCAGCAGTGCTCCAGATCCGTCAATCCACTCCCAAAAATATAGAACACCCCACATTACCCTCCCAAAAATGTGCAATACTGCTACCTCGCAGAGTCCTAAGTTCAATTTGTGCCAAAACGCACTCTGAAAGTAGGCCCAAAACACCCCTTTATCACCATGGATTTTCTTCAAACCACTTGCAATCAAAATAAGACCTTGCCAGCAGTGCTCCCAGACTCCTTAACCCACTTCCAAAAATCTAGAACACCCCCAAACAGCCCCCAAAACATGCAATACTGCTAGAAAACACCCCTTTACCGCCATGGATTTTCTTCAAACCACTTCCAATCAAAATTAGACCTTCCCACCGTGCCTCCCAAACCCCTTGACCGATACCCAAAAATCTAGAACACCCCCAAACAGCCCCCAAAAACATGCAATACTGCTATGCCCAAAGAGGCCTAACTTAAAGTCGTGCCTAAACGCTCTCTGCAATTAGGCCCAAACCCCCCTTTTCCACCATGAATTTTCTTCAAACCACTTGCAATCAAAATTAGACTTTCCCAGCAGTGCTGCCAGATCTCTCAACCCACTCCCAAAAATCTAGAACACCCCACATTACCCTCCCAAAATCGTGCAATACTGCTACCTCGCAAAGGCCTAAGTTCAAATCGTGCCAAAACGCTCTCTGCAACTAGGCCCAAAACACCCCTTTTCGCCCATGGATTTTCTTTAAACCACTTGCTATCAAAATTAGACCTTCCCAGCAATGTTCTCAGACCCCTCAACCCACTCCCAAAAATCTAGAACACCCCCAAACAGCACCCCCAAAAACATGCAATACTGCTAAAAAACACCCATTTTCCACCATGGATTTTCTTCAAACAACTTGCAATCAAAATTAGACCTTCCCACCATGCCTCCCAAACCCCTCAACCCATCCCCAGAAATATAGAACACCGCCAAACAGCCCCCCAAAAACATGCAATACTGCTATCCCCAAAGATGCCAAACTTAAAATCGTGCAAAAACGCTCTCTGCAACTAGGCCCAACCCCCCCTTTTCCACCATGGATTTTCTTCAAACCACTTGTAATCAAACTTAGACCTTCCCAGCAGTGCTTCCAGACCCCTCAACCCACTCCCCAAAATCTAGAACACCCCACATTACCCTCCAAAACACGTGCAATACTGCTACCTCGCAGAGGCCTAACTTAAAATTGTGCCAAAACGCTCTCTGCAACTAGGCCCAAACCCTATTTTCCACCATGGATTTTCTTCAAACCACTTGCAATCAAAATTAGACCTTCGCAGCAGTGCTCCCAGACCCCTCAATCCACTCCCAAAAATCTAGAACACCCCACATTACCCTCCCAAAAACGTGCAATACTGCTACCTCGCAGAGGCCTAAGTTCAAATCATGCCAAAACGCACTCTGAAAGTCGGCCCACAACACCCCTTTTCCACCATGGCTTTTCTTCAAACCACTTGAAATCAACATTAGACCTTCCCAGCAGTGCTCCCAGACCCCTCAACCCACTCCCAAAAGTCTAGAACAACCCCAAACAGCCCCCCAAAAACATACAATACTGCTAAAAACACCCCTTTTCCACCATGGATATTCTTCAAACCACTTGCAATCAAAATTAGACCTTCGCAGCAGTGCTCCCAGACCCCTCGAACCCACTCCCGAAAATCTAGAACACCCCACATTACCCTCCCAAAAACGTGCAATACTGCTACCTCGCAGAGGCCTAAGTTCAAATCGTGCCAAAACGCACTCTGAAAGTAGGCCCAAAACACCCCTTTTCCACCATGGACTTTCTTCAAAACACTTGCAATCAAAAATAGACCTTGCCAGCAGTGCTCCCAGACCCCTCAACCCACTCCCAAAAATCTAGAACAACCCACATTACCCTCCCAAAAACGTGCAATACTGCTACCTCGCAGAGGCCTAAGTTCAAATCGTGCCAAAACGCACTCTGAAAGTAGGCCCAAAACACCCCTTTACCAGCATGGATTTTCTTCACACCACTTGCAATCAAAATTAGACCTTCCCAGCAGTGCTCCCAGACCCCTCAACCCACTCCCAAAAATCTAGAACATCCCCAAACAGTCCCCCAAAAACACGCAATACTGCTATCCACAAAGAGGCCTAACTTAAAATCGTGGCAAAACGCTCTCTGCAACTAGGCCCAAACCCCCCTTTTCCACCATGGATTTTCTTCAAACCTTGCAATCAAAATTAGACCTTCCCAGCAGTGCTCCCAGACCCCTCAACCCACTCCCAAACATCTAGAACACCCCACATTACCGTCGCAAAAACGTGCAATAATGCTACCTTGCAGAGGCCTAAGTTCAAATCGTGCCAAAACGCACTCGGAAAGTAGGCCCAAAACACCCCTTTTCCACCATGGATTTTCTTGAAACCACTTGCAATCAAAATTAGACCTTCCCAGCAGTGCTCCCAGACCCCTTAACCCACTCCCAAAAATCTAGAACACCCCCAAACAGCCCCCCAAAAACATACAATACTGCTAAAAAACACCCCTTTTCCACCATGGATTTTCTTCAAACCACTTGCAATCAAAATTAGACCTTCCCAACGTGCCTCCCAAACCCCTCAACCCATCCCAAAAAATCTAGAACACCCCCAAACAGCCCCCCAAAAACACGCAATACTGCTATCCCCTAAGAGGCCTAACTTAAAATCGTGGCAAAACGCTCTCTGCAACTAGGCCCAAACCCCATTTTCTAACATGGATTTTCTTCAAACCACTTGCAATCAAAATTAGACCTTCCCAGCTGTGCTCCCAGACCCCTCAACCCACTCCCAAAAATCTAGAACACCCCACATTACCCTCCCAAAAACATGCAATACTGCTACCTCGCAGAGGCCTAAGTTCAAATCGTGCCAAAACGCACTCTGAAAGTCGGCCCACAACACCCCTTTTCCACCATGGATTTTCTTCAAACCACTTGAAATCAACATTAGACCTTCCCAGCAGTGCTCCCAGACCCCTCAATCCACTCGCAAAAATCTAGAACACCCCACATTACCCTCCCAAAAACGTGTAATACTGCTACCTCGCAGAGGCCTAAGTTCAAATCGTGCCAAAACGCACTCTGAAAGAAGGCCCAAAACACCCCTTTTCCACCATGGATTTTCTTCAAACCGCTTGCAATCAAAATTAGACCTTCCCAGCAGTGCTCCCAGACCCCTCAACCCACTCCCAAAAGTCTAGAACACCCCCAAACAGCCCCCCTAAAACATACAATACTGCTAAAAACACCCCTTTTCCACCATGGATTTTCTTCAAACCACTTGCAATCAAAATTAGACCTTCGGAGCAGTGCTCCCAGACCCCTCGAACCCACTCCCAAAAATCTAGAACACCCCACATTACCCTCCCAAAAACATGCAATACTGCTACCTCGCAGAGGCCTAAGTTCAAATCGTGCCAAAACTTACTCTGAAAGTAGGCCCAAAACACCCCTTTACCAGCATGGATTTTCTTCAAACCACTTGCAATCAAAATTAGACCTTCCCAGCAGTGCTCCCAGACCCCTCAACCCACTCCCAAAAATCTAGGACATCCCCAAACAGCCCCCCAGAAACACGCAATACTGCTATCCCCAAAGAGGCCTAACTTAAAATCGTGGCAAAATGCTCTCTGCAACTAGGCCCAAACTCCCCTTTTCTACCATGGATTTTCTTCAAACCTTGCAATCAAAATTAGACCTTCCCAGCAGTGCTCCCAGACCCCTCAACCCACTCCCAAAAATCTAGAAAACCCCACATTACCCTCCCAAAAACGTGCAATAATGCTACCTCTCAGAGGCCTAAGTTCAAATTGTGCCAAAACGCACTCTGAAAGTAGGCCCAAAGCACCCCTTTTCCACCATGGATTCTCTTGAAACCACTTGCAATCAAAATTAGACCTTCCCAGCAGTGCTCCCAGACTCCTTAACCCACTCCCAAAAATCTAGAACACCCCCTAACAGCCCCCCAAAAACATGCAATACTGCTAAAAAACATCCCTTTTCCACCATGGATTTTCTTCAAACCACTTGCAATCAAAATAAGACCTTCCCACCGTGACTCCCAAACCCCTCAACCCATCCCCAGAAATATAGAACACCCCCAAACAGCCCCCCAAAAGCATGCAATACTGCTACCCCCAAAGAGGCCAAACTTAAAATCGTGCCAAAACGCTCTCTGCAACTAGGCCCAAACCCCCTTTTCCACCATGGATTTTCTTCAAACCACTTGTAATCAAACTTAGACCTTCCCAGCAGTGCTTCCAGACCCCTCAACCCACTCCCAAAAATCTAGAACACCCCCACATTACCCTCCCAAAAACGTGCAATACTGCTACCTCGCAGAGGCCTAACTTAAAATTGTGCCATAACGCTCTCTGCAATTAGGAGCAAACCCCCTTTTCCACCATAGATTTTCTTCAAACCACTTGCAATCATATTAGACCTTTGCCGTAGTGCTCCGGATCCGTCAACCCACTCCCAAAAATCTAGAACACCCCACATTACCCTCCCAAAATCGTGCAATACTGCTACCTAGGAGAGGCCTAAGTTCAAATCGTGCCAAAACGCACTCTGAAAGTAGGGCCAAAACACCCCTTTTCCACCATGGATTTTCTTCAAACCACTTGCAATCAAAATTAGACCTTCCTAGCAGTGCTCCCAGACCCCTTAACCCACTCCCAAAAATCTAGAACACCCCCAAACAGTCCCCCAAAAACATACAATACTGCTAAAAACACCCCTTTTCCACCATGGATTTTCTTCAAACCACTTGCAATCAAAATTAGACCTTCCCAGCAGTGCTCTCAGACCCCTCAACCCACTCCCAAAAATCTAGAACACCCCACATTACCCTCCCAAAAACATGCAATACTGCTACCTCGCAGAGGCCTAAGTTCAAATCGTGCCAAAACGCACTCTGAAAGTAGGCCCAAAACACCCCTTTTCCACCATGGATTTTCTTGAAACCACTTGCAATCAAAATTAGACCTTCCCAGCAGTGCTCCCAGGCCCCTTAACCCACTCCCAAAAATCGAGAACACCCCCAAACAGCCCCCCAAAAACATACAATACTGCTAAAAAAACACCCCTTTTTCACCAATGATTTTCTTCAAACCACTTGCAATCAAAATTAGACCTTCCTAGCAGTGCTCCCAGACCCCTTAGCCCACTCCCCAAAATCTAGAACACCCCCAAACAGTCCCCCAAAAACATACAATACTGCTAAAAACACCCCTTTTCCACCATGGATTTTCTTCAAACCACTTGCAATCAAAATTAGACCTTCGCAGCAGTGCTCCCAGACCCCTCGAACCCACTCCCGAAAATCTAGAACACCCCACATTACCCTCCCAAAAACGTGCAATAGTGCTACCTTGGCAGAGGCCTAAGTTCAAATAGTGCCAAAACCCACTCTGAAAGTAGGCCCAAAACGCCCCTTTTCCACCATGGATTTTCTTCAAACCACTTGCAATCAAAAATAGACCTTCCCAGCAGTGCTCCCAGACCCCTCAACCCACTCCCAAAAATCTAGAACACCCCACATTACCCTCCCAAAAACATGCAATACTGCTACCTCGCAGAGGCCTAAGTTCAAATCGTGCCAAAACGCACTCTGAAAGTAGGCCCAAAACACCCCTTTACCAGCATGGATTTTCTTCAAACCACTTGCAATCAAAATTAGACCTTCCCAGCAGTGCTCCCGGACCCCTCAACCCACTCCCAAAAATCTAGAACATCCCCAAACAGCCCCCCAAAAACACGCAATACTGCTATCCCCAAAGAGGCCTAACTTAAAATCGTGGCAAAACGCTCTCTGCAACTAGGCCCAAACCCCCCTTTTCCACCATGGATTTTCTTCAAACCTTGCAATGAAAATTAGACCTTCCCAGCAGTGCTCCCAGACCCCTCAACCCACTCCCAAAAATCTAGAACACCCCACATTACCCTCCCAAAAACGTGCAATAATGCTACCTTGCAGAGGCCTAAGTTCAAATCGTGCCAAAACGCACTCTGAAAGTAGGCCCAAAGCACCCCTTTTCCACCATGGATTTTCTTGAAACCACTTGCAATCAAAATTAGACCTTCCCAGCAGTGCTCCCAGACTCCTTAACCCACTCCCAAAAATCTAGAACACCCCCAAACAGCCCCCCAAAAACATGCAATACTGCTAAAAAACACCCCTTTTCCACCAAAGATTTTCTTCAAACCACTTGCAATCAAAATTAGACCATCCCACCGTGACTCCCAAACCCCTCAACCCATCCCCAGAAATATAGAACACCCCCAAACAGCCCCCCAAAAACATGCAATACTGCTATCCCCAAAGAGGCCAAACTTAAAATCGTGCAAAACTGCTCTCTGCAACTACGCCCAAAACCCCCTTTTTCACCATGGATTTTCTTCAAACAACTTGCAATCAAAATTAGACCTTCCCACCATGCCTCCCAAACCCCTCAACCCATCCCCAGAAATATAGAACACCGCCAAACAGCCCCCCAAAAACGTGCAATACTGCTACCTCGCAGAGGCCTAAGTTCAAATCGTGCCAAAACGCACTCTGAAAGTCGGCCCACAACACTCCTTTTCCACCATGGATTTTCTTCAAACCACTTGAAATCAACATTAGACCTTCCCAGCAGTGCTCCCAGACCCCTCAACCCACTCCCAAAAGTCTAGAACACCCCCAAACAGCCCCCCAAAAACATGCAATACTGCTAAAAAACACCCCTTTTCCACCAAAGATTTTCTTCAAACCACTTGCAATCAAAATTAGACCATCCCACCGTGACTCCCAAACCCCTCAACCCATCCCCAGAAATATAGAACACCCCCAAACAGCCCCCCAAAAACATGCAATACTGCTATCCCCAAAGAGGCCAAACTTAAAATCGTGCAAAACTGCTCTCTGCAACTACGCCCAAAACCCCCTTTTTCACCATGGATTTTCTTCAAACAACTTGCAATCAAAATTAGACCTTCCCACCATGCCTCCCAAACCCCTCAACCCATCCCCAGAAATATAGAACACCGCCAAACAGCCCCCCAAAAACGTGCAATACTGCTACCTCGCAGAGGCCTAAGTTTAAATCGTGCCAAAACTCACTCTGAAAGTAGGCCCAAAACACCCCGTTACCAGCATGGATTTCCTTCAAACCACTTGCAATCAAAATTAGACCTTCCCAGCAGTGCTCCCAGACCCCTCAACCCACTCCCAAAAATCTAGGACATCCCCAAACAGCCCCCCAAAAACACGCAATACTGCTATCCCCAAAGAGGCCTAACTTAATATCGTGGCAAAATGCTCTCTGCAACTAGGCCCAAACCCCCCTTTTCTACCATGGATTTTCTTCAAACCTTGCAATGAAAATTAGACCTTCCCAGCAGTGCTCCCAGACCCCTCAACCAACTCCCAAAAATCTAGAACACCCCACATTACCCTCCCAAAAACGTGCAATAATGCTACCTCGCAGAGGCCTAAGTTCAAATCGTGCCAAAACGCACTCTGAAAGTAGGGCCAAAACACCCCTTTTCCACCATGGATTTTCTTCAAACCACTTGCAATCAAAATTAGACCTTCCTAGCAGTGCTCCCAGACCCCTTAACCCACTCCCAAAAATCTAGAACACCCCCAAACTGTCCCCCAAAAACATACAACACTGCTAAAAACACCCCTTTCCACCATGGATTTTCTTCAAACCACTTGCAATCAAAATTAGACCATCCCACCGTGACTCCCAAACCCCTCAACCCATCCCCAGAAATATAGAACACCCCCAAACAGCCCCCCAAAAACATGCAATACTGCTATCCCCAAAGAGGCCAAACTTAAAATCGTGCAAAACTGCTCTCTGCAACTACGCCCAAAACCCCCTTTTTCACCATGGATTTTCTTCAAACAACTTGCAATCAAAATTAGACCTTCCCACCATGCCTCCCAAACCCCTCAACCCATCCCCAGAAATATAGAACACCGCCAAACAGCCCCCCAAAAACGTGCAATACTGCTACCTCGCAGAGGCCTAAGTTCAAATCGTGCCAAAACGCACTCTGAAAGTCGGCCCACAACACTCCTTTTCCACCATGGATTTTCTTCAAACCACTTGAAATCAACATTAGACCTTCCCAGCAGTGCTCCCAGACCCCTCAACCCACTCCCAAAAGTCTAGAACACCCCCAAACAGCCCCCCAAAAACATACAATACTGCTAAAAACACCCCTTTTCCACCATGGATTTTCTTCAATCCACTTGCATTCAAAATTAGACCTTCGCAGCAGTGCTCCCAGACCCCTCGAACCCACTCCCGAAAATCTAGAACACCCCACATTACCCTCCCAAAAACGTGCAATACTGCTACCTCGCAGAGGCCTAAGTTCAAATCGTGCCAAAACGCACTCTGAAAGTAAGCCCAAAACACCCCTTTTCCACCATGGATTTTCTTCAAACCACTTGCAATCAAAAATAGACCTTGCCAGCAGTGCTCCCAGACCCCTCAACCCACTCCCAAAAATCTAGAACAACTCACATTACCCTCCCAAAAACATGCAATACTGCTACCTCGCAGAGGCCTAAGTTCAAATCGTGCCAAAACGCACTCTGAAAGTAGGCCCAAAACACCCCTTTACCAGCATGGATTTTCTTCAAACCACTTGCAATCAAAATTAGACCCTCCTAGCAGTGCTCCCAGACCCCTCAACCCACTCCCAAACATCTAGAACACCCCACATTACTGTCGCAAAAACGTGCAATAATGCTACCTTGCAGAGGCCTAAGTTCAAATCGTGCCAAAACCCACTCGGAAAGTAGGCCCAAAACACCCCTTTTCCACCATGGATTTTCTTGAAACCACTTGCAATCAAAATTAGACCTTCCCAGCAGTGCTCCCAGACCCCTTAACCCACTCCCAAAAATCTAGAACACCTCCAAACAGCTCCCCAAAAACATACAATACTGCTAAAAAACACCCCTTTTCCACCATTGATTTTCTTCAAACCACTTGCAATCAAAATTAGACCTTCCCAACGTGCCTCCCAAACCCCTCAACCCATCCCAAAAAATCTAGAACACCCCCAAACAGCCCCCCAAAAACACGCAATACTGCTATCCCCTAAGAGGCCTAACTTAAAATCGTGGCAAAACGCTCTCTGCAACTAGGCCCAAACCCCCCTTTTCTAACATGGATTTTCTTCAAACCTTGCAATCAAAATTAGACCTTCCCAGCAGTGCTCCCAGACCCCTCAACCCACTCCCAAAAATCTAGAACACCCCACATTACCCTCCCAAAATCGTGCAATACTGCTACCTAGGAGAGGCCTAAGTTCAAATCGTGCCAAAACACACTATGAAAGTAGGGCCAAAACACCCCTTTTCCACCATGGATTTTCTTCAAACCACTTGCAATCAAAATTAGACCTTCCTAGCAGTGCTCCCAGACCCCTTAACCCACTCCCAAAAATCGAGAACACCCCCAAACAGCCCCCCAAAAACATACAATACTGCTAAAAAACACCCCTTTTCCACCAATGATTTTCTTGAAACCACTTGCAATCAAAATTAGACCTTCCCAACGTGCCTCCCAAACCCCTCAAACCATCACAAAAAATCTAGAACACCCCCAAACAGCCCCCCAAAAACACGCAATACTACTATCCCCTAAGAGGCCTAACTTAAAATCGTGGCAAAACGCTCTCTGCAACTAGGCCCAAACCCCCCTTTTCTAACATGGATTTTCTTCAAACCTTGCAATCAAAATGAGACCTTCCCAGCAGTGCTCCCAGACCCCTCAACCCACTCCCAAAAATCTAGAACACCCCACATTACCCTCCCAAAATCGTGCAATACTGCTACCTAGCTGAGGCCTAAGTTCAAATCGTGCCAAAACGCACTCTGAAAGTAGGCCCTAAACACTCCTTTTCCACCATGGATTTTCTTCAAACCACTTGCAATCAAAATTAGACCTTCCTAGCAGTGCTCCCAGACCCCTCAACCCATCCCCAGAAATATAGAACACCCCCAAACAGCCCCCCAAAAACATGCAATAGTGCTATCCCCAAAGAGGCCAAACTTAAAATCGTGCAAAAACGCTCTCTGCAACTAGGCCCAAACCCCCCTTTTCCACCATGGATTTTCTTCAAACCATTTGTAATCAAACTTAGACCTTCACAGCAGTGCTTCCAGACCCCTCAACCCACTCCCAAAAATTTAGAACACCCCCACATTACCCTCCCAAAAACGTGCAATACTGCTACCTCGCAGAGGCCTAACTTAAAATTGTGCCATAACGCTCTCTGCAATTAGGACCAAACCCCCTTTTCCACCATGGATTTTCTTCAAACCACTTGCAATCAAAATTAGACCTTCGCAGCAGTGCTCCAGATCCGTCAATCCACTCCCAAAAATATAGAACACCCCACATTACCCTCACAAAAATGTGCAATACTGCTACCTCGCAGAGGCCTAAGTTCAATTTGTGCCAAAACGCACTCTGAAAGTAGGCCCAAAACACCCCTTTATCACCATGGATTTTCTTCAAACCACTTGCAATCAAAATAAGACCTTGCCAGCAGTGCTCCCAGACCCCTCAACCCACTTCCAAAAATCTAGAACACCCCCAAACAGCCCCCAAAACATGCAATACTGCTAGAAAACACCCCTTTACCGCCATGGATTTTCTTCAAACCACTTCCAATCAAAATTAGACCTTCCCACCGTGCCTCCCAAACCCCTTGACCGATACCCAAAAAACTAGAACACCCCCAAACAGCCCCCAAAAACATGCAATACTGCTATCCCCAAAGAGGCCTAACTTAAAGTCGTGCCTAAACGCTCTCTGCAACTAGGCCCAAACCCCCCTTTTCCACCATGAATTTTCTTCAAACCACTTGCAATCAAAATTAGACTTTCCCAGCAGTGCTGCCAGATCTCTCAACCCACTCCCAAAAATCTAGAACACCCCACCTTACCCTCCCAAAATCGTGCAATACTGCTACCTCGCAAAGGCCTAAGTTCAAATCGTGCCAAAACGCTCTCTGCAACTAGGCCCAAAACACCCCTTTTCGCCCATGGATTTTCTTCAAACCACTTGCTATCAAAATTAGACCTTCCCAGCAATGTTCTCAGACCCCTTAACCCACTCCCAAAAATCTAGAACACCCCCAAACAGCCCCCCAAAAACATGCAATACTGCTAAAAAACACCCATTTTCCACCATGGATTTTCTTCAAACAACTTGCAATCAAAATTAGACCTTCCCACCATGCCTCCCAAACCCCTCAACCCATCCCCAGAAATATAGAACACCGCCAAACAGCCCCCCAAAAACGTGCAATACTGCTACCTCGCAGAGGCCTAAGTTCAAATCGTGCCAAAACGCACTCTGAAAGTCGGCCCACAACACTCCTTTTCCACCATGGATTTTCTTCAAACCACTTGAAATCAACATTAGACCTTCCCAGCAGTGCTCCCAGACTCCTCAACCCACTCCCAAAAGTCTAGAACACCCCCAAACAGCCCCCCAAAAACATAAAATACTGCTAAAAACACCCCTTTTCCACCATGGATTTTCTTCAAACCACTTGCATTCAAAATTAGACCTTCGCAGCAGTGCTCCCAGACCCCTCGAACCCACTCCCGAAAATCTAGAACACCCCACATTACCCTCCCAAAAACGTGCAATACTGCTACCTCGCAGAGGCCTAAGTTCAAATCGTGCCAAAACGCACTCTGAAAGTAAGCCCAAAACACCCCTTTTCTACCATGGATTTTCTTCAAACCACTTGCAATCAAAAATAGACCTTGCCAGCAGTGCTCCCAGACCCCTCAACCCACTCCCAAAAATCTAGAACAACCCACATTACCCTCCCAAAAACATGCAATACTGCTACCTCGCAGAGGCCTAAGTTCAAATCGTGCCAAAACGCACTCTGAAAGTAGGCCCAAAACACCCCTTTACCAGCATGGATTTTCTTCAAACCACTTGCAATCAAAATTAGACCCTCCCAGCAGTGCTCCCAGACCCCTCAACCCACTCCCAAACATCTAGAACACCCCACATTACCGTCGCAAAAACGTGCAATAATGCTACCTTGCAGAGGCCTAAGTTCAAATCGTGCCAAAACGCACTCGGAAAGTAGGCCCAAAACACCCCTTTTCCACCATGGATTTTCTTGAAACCACTTGCAATCAAAATTAGACCTTCCCAGCAGTGCTCCCAGACCCCTTAACCCACTCCCAAAAATCTAGAACACCCCCAAACAGCCCCCCAAAAACATACAATACTGCTAAAAAACTCCCCTTTTCCACCATGGATTTTCTTCAAACCACTTGCAATCAAAATTAGACCTTCCCAACGTGCCTCCCAAACCCCTCAACCCATCCCAAAAAATCTAGAACACCCCCAAACAGCCCCCCAAAAACACGCAATACTGCTATCCCCTAAGAGGCCTAACTTAAAATCGTGGCAAAACGCTCTCTGCAACTAGGCCCAAGCCCCCCTTTTCTAACATGGATTTTCTTCAAACCTTGCAATCAAAATTAGACCTTCCCAGCAGTGCTCCCAGACCCCTCAACCCACTCCCAAACATCTAGAACACCCCACATTACCGTCGCAAAAACGTGCAATAATGCTACCTTGCAGAGGCCTAAGTTCAAATCGTGCCAAAACGCACTCGGAAAGTAGGCCCAAAACACCCCTTTTCCACCATGGATTTTCTTGAAACCACTTGCAATCAAAATTAGACCTTCCCAGCAGTGCTCCCAGACCCCTTAACCCACTCCCAAAAATCTAGAACACCCCCAAACAGCCCCCCAAAAACATACAATACTGCTAAAAAACACCCCTTTTCCACCATGGATTTTCTTCAAACCACTTGCAATCAAAATTAGACCTTCCCAACGTGCCTCCCAAACCCCTCAACCCATCCCAAAAAATCTAGAACACCCCCAAACAGCCCCCCAAAAACACGCAATACTGCTATCCCCTAAGAGGCCTAACTTAAAATCGTGGCAAAACGCTCTCTGCAACTAGGCCCAAACCCCATTTTCTAACATGGATTTTCTTCAAACCACTTGCAATCAAAATTAGACCTTCCCAGCTGTGCTCCCAGACCCCTCAACCCACTCCCAAAAATCTAGAACACCCCACATTACCCTCCCAAAAACATGCAATACTGCTACCTCGCAGAGGCCTAAGTTCAAATCGTGCCAAAACGCACTCTGAAAGTCGGCCCACAACACCCCTTTTCCACCATGGATTTTCTTCAAACCACTTGAAATCAACATTAGACCTTCCCAGCAGTGCTCCCAGACCCCTCAATCCACTCGCAAAAATCTAGAACACCCCACATTACCCTCCCAAAAACGTGTAATACTGCTACCTCGCAGAGGCCTAAGTTCAAATCGTGCCAAAACGCACTCTGAAAGAAGGCCCAAAACACCCCTTTTCCACCACGGATTTTCTTCAAACCGCTTGCAATCAAAATTAGACCTTCCCAGCAGTGCTCCCAGACCCCTCAACCCACTCCCAAAAGTCTAGAACACCCCCAAACAGCCCCCCTAAAACATACAATACTGCTAAAAACACCCCTTTTCCACCATGGATTTTCTTCAAACCACTTGCAATCAAAATTAGACCTTCGGAGCAGTGCTCCCAGACCCCTCGAACCCACTCCCAAAAATCTAGAACACCCCACATTACCCTCCCAAAAACAGGCAATACTGCTACCTCGCAGAGGCCTAAGTTCAAATCGTGCCAAAACTTACTCTGAAAGTAGGCCCAAAACACCCCTTTACCAGCATGGATTTTCTTCAAACCACTTGCAATCAAAATTAGACCTTCCCAGCAGTGCTCCCAGACCCCTCAACCCACTCCCAAAAATCTAGGACATCCCCAAACAGCCCCCCAGAAACACGCAATACTGCTATCCCCAAAGAGGCCTAACTTAAAATCGTGGCAAAATGCTCTCTGCAACTAGGCCCAAACTCCCCTTTTCTACCATGGATTTTCTTCAAACCTTGCAATCAAAATTAGACCTTCCCAGCAGTGCTCCCAGACCCCTCAACCCACTCCCAAAAATCTAGAAAACCCCACATTACCCTCCCAAAAACGTGCAATAATGCTACCTCTCAGAGGCCTAAGTTCAAATTGTGCCAAAACGCACTCTGAAAGTAGGCCCAAAGCACCCCTTTTCCACCATGGATTCTCTTGAAACCACTTGCAATCAAAATTAGACCTTCCCAGCAGTGCTCCCAGACTCCTTAACCCACTCCCAAAAATCTAGAACACCCCCTAACAGCCCCCCAAAAACATGCAATACTGCTAAAAAACATCCCTTTTCCACCATGGATTTTCTTCAAACCACTTGCAATCAAAATAAGACCTTCCCACCGTGACTCCCAAACCCCTCAACCCATCCCCAGAAATATAGAACACCCCCAAACAGCCCCCCAAAAGCATGCAATACTGCTACCCCCAAAGAGGCCAAACTTAAAATCGTGCCAAAACGCTCTCTGCAACTAGGCCCAAACCCCCTTTTCCACCATGGATTTTCTTCAAACCACTTGTAATCAAACTTAGACCTTCCCAGCAGTGCTTCCAGACCCCTCAACCCACTCCCAAAAATCTAGAACACCCCCACATTACCCTCCCAAAAACGTGCAATACTGCTACCTCGCAGAGGCCTAACTTAAAATTGTGCCATAACGCTCTCTGCAATTAGGAGCAAACCCCCTTTTCCACCATAGATTTTCTTCAAACCACTTGCAATCATATTAGACCTTTGTCGTAGTGCTCCGGATCCGTCAACCCACTCCCAAAAATCTAGAACACCCCACATTACCCTCCCAAAATCGTGCAATACTGCTACCTAGGAGAGGCCTAAGTTCAAATCGTGCCAAAACGCACTCTGAAAGTAGGGCCAAAACACCCCTTTTCCACCATGGATTTTCTTCAAACCACTTGCAATCAAAATTAGACCTTCCTAGCAGTGCTCCCAGACCCCTTAACCCACTCCCAAAAATCTAGAACACCCCCAAACAGTCCCCCAAAAACATACAATACTGCTAAAAACACCCCTTTTCCACCATGGATTTTCTTCAAACCACTTGCAATCAAAATTAGACCTTCCCAGCAGTGCTCTCAGACCCCTCAACCCACTCCCAAAAATCTAGAACACCCCACATTACCCTCCCAAAAACATGCAATACTGCTACCTCGCAGAGGCCTAAGTTCAAATCGTGCCAAAACGCACTCTGAAAGTAGGCCCAAAACACCCCTTTTCCACCATGGATTTTCTTGAAACCACTTGCAATCAAAATTAGACCTTCCCAGCAGTGCTCCCAGGCCCCTTAACCCACTCCCAAAAATCGAGAACACCCCCAAACAGCCCCCCAAAAACATACAATACTGCTAAAAAAACACCCCTTTTTCACCAATGATTTTCTTCAAACCACTTGCAATCAAAATTAGACCTTCCTAGCAGTGCTCCCAGACCCCTTAGCCCACTCCCCAAAATCTAGAACACCCCCAAACAGTCCCCCAAAAACATACAATACTGCTAAAAACACCCCTTTTCCACCATGGATTTTCTTCAAACCACTTGCAATCAAAATTAGACCTTCGCAGCAGTGCTCCCAGACCCCTCGAACCCACTCCCGAAAATCTAGAACACCCCACATTACCCTCCCAAAAACGTGCAATAGTGCTACCTTGGCAGAGGCCTAAGTTCAAATCGTGCCAAAACCCACTCTGAAAGTAGGCCCAAAACGCCCCTTTTCCACCATGGATTTTCTTCAAACCACTTGCAATCGAAAATAGACCTTCCCAGCAGTGCTCCCAGACCCCTCAACCCACTCCCAAAAATCTAGAACACCCCACATTACCCTCCCAAAAACATGCAATACTGCTACCTCGCAGAGGCCTAAGTTCAAATCGTGCCAAAACGCACTCTGAAAGTAGGCCCAAAACACCCCTTTACCAGCATGGATTTTCTTCAAACCACTTGCAATCAAAATTAGACCTTCCCAGCAGTGCTCCCGGACCCCTCAACCCACTCCCAAAAATCTAGAACATCCCCAAACAGCCCCCCAAAAACACGCAATACTGCTATCCCCAAAGAGGCCTAACTTAAAATCGTGGCAAAACGCTCTCTGCAACTAGGCCCAAACCCCCCTTTTCCACCATGGATTTTCTTCAAACCTTGCAATGAAAATTAGACCTTCCCAGCAGTGCTCCCAGACCCCTCAACCCACTCCCAAAAATCTAGAACACCCCACATTACCCTCCCAAAAACGTGCAATAATGCTACCTTGCAGAGGCCTAAGTTCAAATCGTGCCAAAACGCACTCTGAAAGTAGGCCCAAAGCACCCCTTTTCCACCATGGATTTTCTTGAAACCACTTGCAATCAAAATTAGACCTTCCCAGCAGTGCTCCCAGACTCCTTAACCCACTCCCAAAAATCTAGAACACCCCCAAACAGCCCCCCAAAAACATGCAATACTGCTAAAAAACACCCCTTTTCCACCAAAGATTTTCTTCAAACCACTTGCAATCAAAATTAGACCATCCCACCGTGACTCCCAAACCCCTCAACCCATCCCCAGAAATATAGAACACCCCCAAACAGCCCCCCAAAAACATGCAATACTGCTATCCCCAAAGAGGCCAAACTTAAAATCGTGCAAAACTGCTCTCTGCAACTACGCCCAAAACCCCCTTTTTCACCATGGATTTTCTTCAAACAACTTGCAATCAAAATTAGACCTTCCCACCATGCCTCCCAAACCCCTCAACCCATCCCCAGAAATATAGAACACCGCCAAACAGCCCCCCAAAAACGTGCAATACTGCTACCTCGCAGAGGCCTAAGTTCAAATCGTGCCAAAACGCACTCTGAAAGTCGGCCCACAACACTCCTTTTCCACCATGGATTTTCTTCAAACCACTTGAAATCAACATTAGACCTTCCCAGCAGTGCTCCCAGACCCCTCAACCCACTCCCAAAAGTCTAGAACACCCCCAAACAGCCCCCCAAAAACATGCAATACTGCTAAAAAACACCCCTTTTCCACCAAAGATTTTCTTCAAACCACTTGCAATCAAAATTAGACCATCCCACCGTGACTCCCAAACCCCTCAACCCATCCCCAGAAATATAGAACACCCCCAAACAGCCCCCCAAAAACATGCAATACTGCTATCCCCAAAGAGGCCAAACTTAAAATCGTGCAAAACTGCTCTCTGCAACTACGCCCAAAACCCCCTTTTTCACCATGGATTTTCTTCAAACAACTTGCAATCAAAATTAGACCTTCCCACCATGCCTCCCAAACCCCTCAACCCATCCCCAGAAATATAGAACACCGCCAAACAGCCCCCCAAAAACGTGCAATACTGCTACCTCGCAGAGGCCTAAGTTCAAATCGTGCCAAAACGCACTCTGAAAGTCGGCCCACAACACTCCTTTTCCACCATGGATTTTCTTCAAACCACTTGAAATCAACATTAGACCTTCCCAGCAGTGCTCCCAGACCCCTCAACCCACTCCCAAAAGTCTAGAACACCCCCAAACAGCCCCCCAAAAACATGCAATACTGCTAAAAAACACCCCTTTTCCACCAAAGATTTTCTTCAAACCACTTGCAATCAAAATTAGACCATCCCACCGTGACTCCCAAACCCCTCAACCCATCCCCAGAAATATAGAACACCCCCAAACAGCCCCCCAAAAACATGCAATACTGCTATCCCCAAAGAGGCCAAACTTAAAATCGTGCAAAACTGCTCTCTGCAACTACGCCCAAAACCCCCTTTTTCACCATGGATTTTCTTCAAACAACTTGCAATCAAAATTAGACCTTCCCACCATGCCTCCCAAACCCCTCAACCCATCCCCAGAAATATAGAACACCGCCAAACAGCCCCCCAAAAACGTGCAATACTGCTACCTCGCAGAGGCCTAAGTTTAAATCGTGCCAAAACTCACTCTGAAAGTAGGCCCAAAACACCCCGTTACCAGCATGGATTTCCTTCAAACCACTTGCAATCAAAATTAGACCTTCCCAGCAGTGCTCCCAGACCCCTCAACCCACTCCCAAAAATCTAGGACATCCCCAAACAGCCCCCCAAAAACACGCAATACTGCTATCCCCAAAGAGGCCTAACTTAATATCGTGGCAAAATGCTCTCTGCAACTAGGCCCAAACCCCCCTTTTCTACCATGGATTTTCTTCAAACCTTGCAATGAAAATTAGACCTTCCCAGCAGTGATCCCAGACCCCTCAACCAACTCCCAAAAATCTAGAACACCCCACATTACCCTCCCAAAAACGTGCAATAATGCTACCTCGCAGAGGCCTAAGTTCAAATCGTGCCAAAACGCACTCTGAAAGTAGGGCCAAAACACCCCTTTTCCACCATGGATTTTCTTCAAACCACTTGCAATCAAAATTAGACCTTCCTAGCAGTGCTCCCAGACCCCTTAACCCACTCCCAAAAATCTAGAACACCCCCAAACTGTCCCCCAAAAACATACAATACTGCTAAAAACACCCCTTTCCACCATGGATTTTCTTCAAACCACTTGCAATCAAAATTAGACCATCCCACCGTGACTCCCAAACCCCTCAACCCATCCCCAGAAATATAGAACACCCCCAAACAGCCCCCCAAAAACATGCAATACTGCTATCCCCAAAGAGGCCAAACTTAAAATCGTGCAAAACTGCTCTCTGCAACTACGCCCAAAACCCCCTTTTTCACCATGGATTTTCTTCAAACAACTTGCAATCAAAATTAGACCTTCCCACCATGCCTCCCAAACCCCTCAACCCATCCCCAGAAATATAGAACACCGCCAAACAGCCCCCCAAAAACGTGCAATACTGCTACCTCGCAGAGGCCTAAGTTCAAATCGTGCCAAAACGCACTCTGAAAGTCGGCCCACAACACTCCTTTTCCACCATGGATTTTCTTCAAACCACTTGAAATCAACATTAGACCTTCCCAGCAGTGCTCCCAGACCCCTCAACCCACTCCCAAAAGTCTAGAACACCCCCAAACAGCCCCCCAAAAACATACAATACTGCTAAAAACACCCCTTTTCCACCATGGATTTTCTTCAATCCACTTGCATTCAAAATTAGACCTTCGCAGCAGTGCTCCCAGACCCCTCGAACCCACTCCCGAAAATCTAGAACACCCCACATTACCCTCCCAAAAACGTGCAATACTGCTACCTCGCAGAGGCCTAAGTTCAAATCGTGCCAAAACACACTCTGAAAGTAAGCCCAAAACACCCCTTTTCCACCATGGATTTTCTTCAAACCACTTGCAATCAAAAGTAGACCTTGCCAGCAGTGCTCCCAGACCCCTCAACCCACTCCCAAAAATCTAGAACAACTCACATTACCCTCCCAAAAACATGCAATACTGCTACCTCGCAGAGGCCTAAGTTCAAATCGTGCCAAAACGCACTCTGAAAGTAGGCCCAAAACACCCCTTTACCAGCATGGATTTTCTTCAAACCACTTGCAATCAAAATTAGACCCTCCCAGCAGTGCTCCCAGACCCCTCAACCCACTCCCAAACATCTAGAACACCCCACATTACTGTCGCAAAAACGTGCAATAATGCTACCTTGCAGAGGCCTAAGTTCAAATCGTGCCAAAACCCACTCGGAAAGTAGGCCCAAAACACCCCTTTTCCACCATGGATTTTCTTGAAACCACTTGCAATCAAAATTAGACCTTCCCAGCAGTGCTCCCAGACCCCTTAACCCACTCCCAAAAATCTAGAACACCTCCAAACAGCCCCCCAAAAACATACAATACTGCTAAAAAACACCCCTTTTCCACCATTGATTTTCTTCAAACCACTTGCAATCAAAATTAGACCTTCCCAACGTGCCTCCCAAACCCCTCAACCCATCCCAAAAAATCTAGAACACCCCCAAACAGCCCCCCAAAAACACGCAATACTGCTATCCCCTAAGAGGCCTAACTTAAAATCGTGGCAAAACGCTCTCTGCAACTAGGCCCAAACCCCCCTTTTCTAACATGGATTTTCTTCAAACCTTGCAATCAAAATTAGACCTTCCCAGCAGTGCTCCCAGACCCCTCAACCCACTCCCAAAAATCTAGAACACCCCACATTACCCTCCCAAAATCGTGCAATACTGCTACCTAGGAGAGGCCTAAGTTCAAATCGTGCCAAAACACACTCTGAAAGTAGGGCCAAAACACCCCTTTTCCACCATGGATTTTCTTCAAACCACTTGCAATCAAAATTAGACCTTCCTAGCAGTGCTCCCAGACCCCTTAACCCACTCCCAAAAATCTAGAACACCCCCAAACAGTCCCCCAAAAACATACAATACTGCTAAAAACACCCCTTTTCCACCATGGATTTTCTTCAAACCACTTGCAATCAAAATTAGACCTTCCCAGCAGTGCTCCCAGACCCCTCAACCCACTCCCAAAAATCTAGAACACCCCACATTACCCTCCCAAAAACATGCAATACTGCTACCTCGCAGAGGCCTAAGTTCAAATCGTGCCAAAACGCACTCTGAAAGTAGGCCCAAAACACCCCTTTTTTTAACCATGGATTTTCTTGAAACCACTTGCAATCAAAATTAGACCTTCCCAGCAGTGCTCCCAGACCCCTTAACCCACTCCCAAAAATCGAGAACACCCCCAAACAGCCCCCCAAAAACATACAATACTGCTAAAAAACACCCCTTTTCCACCAATGATTTTCTTGAAACCACTTGCAATCAAAATTAGACCTTCCCAACGTGCCTCCCAAACCCCTCAAACCATCACAAAAAATCTAGAACACCCCCAAACAGCCCCCCAAAAACACACAATACTACTATCCCCTAAGAGGCCTAACTTAAAATCGTGGCAAAACGCTCTCTGCAACTAGGCCCAAACCCCCCTTTTCTAACATGGATTTTCTTCAAACCTTGCAATCAAAATGAGACCTTCCCAGCAGTGCTCCCAGACCCCTCAACCCACTCCCAAAAATCTAGAACACCCCACATTACCCTCCCAAAATCGTGCAATACTGCTACCTAGCTGAGGCCTAAGTTCAAATCGTGCCAAAACGCACTCTGAAAGTAGGCCCTAAACACTCCTTTTCCACCATGGATTTTCTTCAAACCACTTGCAATCAAAATTAGACCTTCCTAGCAGTGCTCCCAGACCCCTCAACCCATCCCCAGAAATATAGAACACCCCCAAACAGCCCCCCAAAAACATGCAATAGTGCTATCCCCAAAGAGGCCAAACTTAAAATCGTGCAAAAACGCTCTCTGCAACTAGGCCCAAACCCCCCTTTTCCACCATGGATTTTCTTCAAACCATTTGTAATCAAACTTAGACCTTCACAGCAGTGCTTCCAGACCCCTCAACCCACTCCCAAAAATTTAGAACACCCCCACATTACCCTCCCAAAAACGTGCAATACTGCTACCTCGCAGAGGCCTAACTTAAAATTGTGCCATAACGCTCTCTGCAATTAGGACCAAACCCCCTTTTCCACCATGGATTTTCTTCAAACCACTTGCAATCAAAATTAGACCTTCGCAGCAGTGCTCCAGATCCGTCAATCCACTCCCAAAAATATAGAACACCCCACATTACCCTCACAAAAATGTGCAATACTGCTACCTCGCAGAGGCCTAAGTTCAATTTGTGCCAAAACGCACTCTGAAAGTAGGCCCAAAACACCCCTTTATCACCATGGATTTTCTTCAAACCACTTGCAATCAAAATAAGACCTTGCCAGCAGTGCTCCCAGACCCCTCAACCCACTTCCAAAAATCTAGAACACCCCCAAACAGCCCCCAAAACATGCAATACTGCTAGAAAACACCCCTTTACCGCCATGGATTTTCTTCAAACCACTTCCAATCAAAATTAGACCTTCCCACCGTGCCTCCCAAACCCCTTGACCGATACCCAAAAAACTAGAACACCCCCAAACAGCCCCCAAAAACATGCAATACTGCTATCCCCAAAGAGGCCTAACTTAAAGTCGTGCCTAAACGCTCTCTGCAACTAGGCCCAAACCCCCCTTTTCCACCATGAATTTTCTTCAAACCACTTGCAATCAAAATTAGACTTTCCCAGCAGTGCTGCCAGATCTCTCAACCCACTCCCAAAAATCTAGAACACCCCACCTTACCCTCCCAAAATCGTGCAATACTGCTACCTCGCAAAGGCCTAAGTTCAAATCGTGCCAAAACGCTCTCTGCAACTAGGCCCAAAACACCCCTTTTCGCCCATGGATTTTCTTCAAACCACTTGCTATCAAAATTAGACCTTCCCAGCAATGTTCTCAGACCCCTTAACCCACTCCCAAAAATCTAGAACACCCCCAAACAGCCCCCCAAAAACATGCAATACTGCTAAAAAACACCCATTTTCCACCATGGATTTTCTTCAAACAACTTGCAATCAAAATTAGACCTTCCCACCATGCCTCCCAAACCCCTCAACCCATCCCCAGAAATATAGAACACCGCCAAACAGCCCCCCAAAAACGTGCAATACTGCTACCTCGCAGAGGCCTAAGTTCAAATCGTGCCAAAACGCACTCTGAAAGTCGGCCCACAACACTCCTTTTCCACCATGGATTTTCTTCAAACCACTTGAAATCAACATTAGACCTTCCCAGCAGTGCTCCCAGACCCCTCAACCCACTCCCAAAAGTCTAGAACACCCCCAAACAGCCCCCCAAAAACATAAAATACTGCTAAAAACACCCCTTTTCCACCATGGATTTTCTTCAAACCACTTGCATTCAAAATTAGACCTTCGCAGCAGTGCTCCCAGACCCCTCGAACCCACTCCCGAAAATCTAGAACACCCCACATTACCCTCCCAAAAACGTGCAATACTGCTACCTCGCAGAGGCCTAAGTTCAAATCGTGCCAAAACGCACTCTGAAAGTAAGCCCAAAACACCCCTTTTCTACCATGGATTTTCTTCAAACCACTTGCAATCAAAAATAGACCTTGCCAGCAGTGCTCCCAGACCCCTCAACCCACTCCCAAAAATCTAGAACAACCCACATTACCCTCCCAAAAACATGCAATACTGCTACCTCGCAGAGGCCTAAGTTCAAATCGTGCCAAAACGCACTCTGAAAGTAGGCCCAAAACACCCCTTTACCAGCATGGATTTTCTTCAAACCACTTGCAATCAAAATTAGACCCTCCCAGCAGTGCTCCCAGACCCCTCAACCCACTCCCAAACATCTAGAACACCCCACATTACCGTCGCAAAAACGTGCAATAATGCTACCTTGCAGAGGCCTAAGTTCAAATCGTGCCAAAACGCACTCGGAAAGTAGGCCCAAAACACCCCTTTTCCACCATGGATTTTCTTCAAACCACTTGCAATCAAAATTAGACCTTCCTAGCAGTGCTCCCAGACCCCTTAACCCACTCCCAAAAATCTAGAACACCCCCAAACAGTCCCCCAAAAACATACAATACTGCTAAAAACACCCCTTTTCCACCATGGATTTTCTTCAAACCACTTGAAATCAACATTAGACCTTCCCAGCAGTGCTCCCAGACCCCTCAATCCACTCGCAAAAATCTAGAACACCCCACATTACCCTCCCAAAAACGTGTAATACTGCTACCTCGCAGAGGCCTAAGTTCAAATCGTGCCAAAACGCACTCTGAAAGTAGGCCCAAACACCCCTTTTCCACCATGGATTTTCTTCAAACCGCTTGCAATCAAAATGAGACCTTCCCAGCAGTGCTCCCAGACCCCTCAACCCACTCCCAAAAGTCTAGAACACCCCCAAACAGCCCCCCAAAAACATACAATACTGCTAAAAACACCCCTTTTCCACCATGGATTTTCTTCAAACCACTTGCAATCAAAATTAGACCTTCGAAGCAGTGCTCCCAGACCCCTCGAACCCTCTCCCGAAAATCTAGAACACCCCACATTACCCTCCCAAAAACGTGCAATACTGCTACCTCGCAGAGGCCTAAGTTCAAATCGTGCCAAAACGCACTCTGAAAGTAGGCCCAAAGCACCCCTTTTCCACCATGGATTTTCTCGAAACCACTTGCAATCAAAATTAGACCTTCCCAGCAGTGCTCCCAGACTCCTTAACCCACTCCCAAAAATCTAGAACACCCCCTAACAGCCCCCCCAAAATACTGCTAAAAAACACCCCTTTTCCACCATGGATTTTCTTCAAACCACTTGCAATCAAAATAAGACCTTCCCACCGTGACTCCCAAACCCCTCAACCCATCCCCAGAAATATAGAACACCCCCAAACAGCCCCCCAAAAACATGCACTACTGCTACCCCCAAAGAGGCCAAACTTAAAATCGTGCCAAAACGCTCTCTGCAACTAGGCCCAAACCCGCTTTTCCACCATGGATTTTCTTCAAACCACTTGTAATCAAACTTAGACCTTCCCAGCAGTGCTTCCAGACCCCTCAACCCACTCCCAAAAATCTAGAACACCCCCACATTACCCTCCCAAAAACGTGCAATACTGCTACCTCGCAGAGGCCTAACTTAAAATTGTGCCATAACGCTCTCTGCAATTAGGAGCAAACCCCCTTTTCCACCATAGATTTTCTTCAAACCACTTGCAATCATATTAGACCTTCGCCGCAGTGCTCCGGATCCGTCAATCCACTCCCAAAAATCTAGAAAACCCCACATTACCCTCCCAAAAACGTGCAATACTGCTACCTCGCAGAGGCCTAAGTTCAAATCGTGCCAAAACGCACTCTGAAAGTAGGCCCAAAACACCCCTTTACCAGCATGGATTTTCTTCACACCACTTGCAATCAAAATTAGACCTTCCCAGCAGTGCTCCCAGACCCCTCAACCCACTCCCAAAAATCGAGAACATCCCCAAACAGTCCCCCAAAAACACGCAATACTGCTATCCACAAAGAGGCCTAACTTAAAATCGTGGCAAAACGCTCTCTGCAACTAGGCCCAAACCCCCCTTTTCCACCATGGATTTTCTTCAAACCTTGCAATCAAAATTAGACCTTCCCAGCAGTGCTCCCAGACCCCTCAACCCACTCCCAAACATCTAGAACACCCCACATTACCGTCGCAAAAACGTGCAATAATGCTACCTTGCAGAGGCCTGAGTTCAAATCGTGCCAAAACGCACTCGGAAAGTAGGCCCAAAACACCCCTTTTCCACCATGGATTTTCTTGAAACCACTTGCAATCAAAATTAGACCTTCCCAGCAGTGCTCCCAGACCCCTTAACCCACTCCCAAAAATCTAGAACACCTCCAAACAGCCCCCCAAAAACAGACAATACTGCTAAAAAACACCCCTTTTCCACCATGGATTTTCTTCAAACCACTTGCAATCAAAATTAGACCTTCCCAACGTGCCTCCCAAACCCCTCAACCCATCCCAAAAAATCTAGAACACCCCCAAACAGCCCCCCAAAAACACGCAATACTGCTATCCCCTAAGAGGCCTAACTTAAAATCGTGGCAAAACGCTCTCTGCAACCAGGCCCAAACCCCCCTTTTCTGACATGGATTTTCTTCAAACCTTGCCATCAAAATTAGACCTTCCCAGCAGTGCTCCCAGACCCCTCAACCCACTCCCAAAAATCTAGAACACCCCACATTACCCTCCCAAAATCGTGCAATACTGCTACCTAGGAGAGGCCTAAGTTCAAATCGTGCCAAAACGCACTCTGAAAGTAGGGCCAAAACACCCCTTTTCCACCATGGATTTTCTTCAAACCACTTGCAATCAAAATTAGACCTTCCTAGCAGTGCTCCCAGACCCCTTAACCCACTCCCAAAAATCCAGAACACCCCCAAACACTCCCCCAAAAACAAACAATACTGCTAAAAACACCCCTTTTCCACCATGGATTTTCTTCAAACCACTTGCAATCAAAATTAGACCTTCCCAGCAGTGCTCCCAGACCCCTCAACCCACTCCCAAAAATCTAGAACACCCCACATTACCCTCCCAAAAACATGCAATACTGCTACCTCGCAGAGGCCTAAGTTCAAATCGTGCCAAAACACACTCTGAAAGTAGGCCCAAAACACCCCTTTTCCACCATGGATTTTCTTGAAACCACTTGCAATCAAAATTAGACCTTCCCAGCAGTGCTCCCAGACCCCTTAACCCACTCCCAAAAATCGAGAACACCCCCAAACAGCCCCCCAAAAACATACAATACTGCTAAAAAACACCCCTTTTCCACCAATGATTTTCTTCAAACCACTTGCAATCAAAATTAGACCTTCCCAACGTGCCTCCCAAACCCCTCAAACCATCCCAAAAAATCTAGAACACCCCCAAACAGCCCCCCAAAAACATGCACTACTGCTACCCCCAAAGAGGCCAAACTTAAAATCGTGCCAAAACGCTCTCTGCAACTAGGCCCAAACCCGCTTTTCCACCATGGATTTCCTTCAAACCCCTTGTAATCAAACTTAGACCTTCCCAGCAGTGCTTCCAGACCCCTCAACCCACTCCCAAAAATCTAGAACACCCCCACATTACCCTCCCAAAAACGTGCAATACTGCTACCTCGCAGAGGCCTAACTTAAAATTGTGCCATAACGCTCTCTGCAATTAGGAGCAAACCCCCTTTTCCACTATAGATTTTCTTCAAACCACTTGCAATCATATTAGACCTTCGCCGCAGTGCTCCGGATCCGTCAATCCACTCCCAAAAATCTAGAAAACCCCACATTACCCTCCCAAAAACGTGCAATACTGCTACCTCGCAGAGGCCTAAGTTCAAATCGTGCCAAAACGCACTCTGAAAGTAGGCCCAAAACACCCCTTTACCAGCATGGATTTTCTTC
This sequence comes from Lissotriton vulgaris, assembly GCF_964263255.1. Classification (NCBI taxonomy): domain Eukaryota; kingdom Metazoa; phylum Chordata; class Amphibia; order Caudata; family Salamandridae; genus Lissotriton; species Lissotriton vulgaris. The sequence continues at coordinate 92,444,614 of NC_141696.1, read as the reverse complement.
ACACCACTTGCAATCAAAATTAGACCTTCCCAGCAGTGCTCCCAGACCCCTCAACCCACTCCCAAAAATCGAGAACATCCCCAAACAGTCCCCCAAAAACACGCAATACTGCTATCCACAAAGAGGCCTAACTTAAAATCGTGGCAAAACGCTCTCTGCAACTAGGTCCAAACCCCCCTTTTCCACCATGGATTTTCTTCAAACCTTGCAATCAAAATTAGACCTTCCCAGCAGTGCTCCCAGACCCCTCAACCCACTCCCAAACATCTAGAACACCCCACATTACCGTCGCAAAAACGTGCAATAATGCTACCTTGCAGAGGCCTGAGTTCAAATCGTGCCAAAACGCACTCGGAAAGTAGGCCCAAAACACCCCTTTTCCACCATGGATTTTCTTGAAACCACTTGCAATCAAAATTAGACCTTCCCAGCAGTGCTCCCAGACCCCTTAACCCACTCCCAAAAATCTAGAACACCTCCAAACAGCCCCCCAAAAACAGACAATACTGCTAAAAAACACCCCTTTTCCACCATGGATTTTCTTAAAACCACTTGCAATCAAAATTAGACCTTCCCAACGTGCCTCCCAAACCCCTCAACCCATCCCAAAAAATCTAGAACACCCCCAAACAGCCCCCCAAAAACACGCAATACTGCTATCCCCTAAGAGGCCTAACTTAAAATCGTGGCAAAACGCTCTCTGCAACTAGGCCCAAACCCCCCTTTTCTAACATGGATTTTCTTCAAACCTTGCAATCAAAATTAGACCTTCCCAGCAGTGCTCCCAGACCCCTCAACCCACTCCCAAAAATCTAGAACACCCCACATTACCCTCCCAAAATCGTGCAATACTGCTACCTAGGAGAGGCCTAAGTTCAAATCGTGCCAAAACGCACTCTGAAAGTAGGGCCAAAACACCCCTTTTCCACCATGGATTTTCTTCAAACCACTTGCAATCAAAATTAGACCTTCCTAGCAGTGCTCCCAGACCCCTTAACCCACTCCCAAAAATCCAGAACACCCCCAAACAGTCCCCCAAAAACATACAATACTGCTAAAAACACCCCTTTTCCACCATGGATTTTCTTCAAACCACTTGCAATCAAAATTAGACCTTCCCAGCAGTGCTCCCAGACCCCTCAACCCACTCCCAAAAATCTAGAACACCCCACATTACCCTCCCAAAAACATGCAATACTGCTACCTCGCAGAGGCCTAAGTTCAAATCGTGCCAAAACGCACTCTGAAAGTAGGCCCAAAACACCCCTTTTCCACCATGGATTTTCTTGAAACCACTTGCAATCAAAATTAGACCTTCCCAGCAGTGCTCCAAGACCCCTTAACCCACTCCCAAAAATCGAGAACACCCCCAAACAGCCCCCCAAAAACATACAATACTGCTAAAAAACACCCCTTTTCCACCAATGATTTTCTTCAAACCACTTGCAATCAAAATTAGACCTTCCCAACGTGCCTCCCAAACCCCTCAAACCATCCCAAAAAATCTAGAACACCCCCAAACAGCCCCCCAAAAACACGCAATACTACTATCCCCTAAGAGGCCTAACTTAAAATCGTGGCAAAACGCTCTCTGCAACTAGGCCCAAACCCTCCTTTTCTAACATGGATTTTCTTCAAACCTTGCAATCAAAATTAGACCTTCCCAGCAGTGCTCCCAGACCCCTCAACCCACTCCCAAAAATCTAGAACACCCCACATTACCCTCCCAAAATCGTGCAATACTGCTACCTAGGAGAGGCCTAAGTTCAAATCGTGCCAAAACGCACTCTGAAAGTAGGGCCAAAACACCCCTTTTCCACCATGGATTTTCTTCAAACCACTTGCAATCAAAATTAGACCTTCCTAGCAGTGCTCCCAGACCCCTTAACCCACTCCCAAAAATCTAGAACACCCCCAAACTGTCCCCCAAAAACATACAATACTGCTAAAAACACCCCTTTCCACCATGGATTTTCTTCAAACCACTTGCAATCAAAATTAGACCTTCCCAGCAGTGCTCCCAGACCCCTCAACCCACTCCCAAAAATCTAGAACACCCCACATTACCCTCCCAAAAACATGCAATACTGCTACCTCGCAGAGGCCTAAGTTCAAATCGTGCCAAAACGCACTCTGAAAGTAGGCCCAAAACACCCCTTTTCCACCATGGATTTTCTTGAAACCACTTGCAATCAAAATTAGACCTTCCCAGCAGTGCTCCCAGACCCCTTAACCCACTCCCAAAAATCGAGAACACCCCCAAACAGCCCCCCAAAAACATACAATACTGCTAAAAAACACCCCTTTTCCACCAATGATTTTCTTCAAACCACTTGCAATCAAAATTAGACCTTCCCAACGTGCCTCCCAAACCCCTCAAACCATCCCAAAAAATCTAGAACACCCCCAAACAGCCCCCCAAAAACACGCAATACTACTATCCCCTAAGAGGCCTAACTTAAAATCGTGGCAAAACGCTCTCTGCAACTAGGCCCAAACCCTCCTTTTCTAACATGGATTTTCTTCAAACCTTGCAATCAAAATTAGACCTTCCCAGCAGTGCTCCCAGACCCCTCAACCCACTCCCAAAAATCTAGAACACCCCACATTACCCTCCCAAAATCGTGCAATACTGCTACCTAGGAGAGGCCTAAGTTCAAATCGTGCCAAAACGCACTCTGAAAGTAGGGCCAAAACACCCCTTTTCCACCATGGATTTTCTTCAAACCACTTGCAATCAAAATTAGACCTTCCTAGCAGTGCTCCCAGACCCCTTAACCCACTCCCAAAAATCTAGAACACCCCCAAACTGTGCCCCAAAAACATACAATACTGCTAAAAACACCCCTTTCCACCATGGATTTTCTTCAACCCACTTGTAATCAAAATTAGACCTTCCCAGCAGTGCTCCCAGACCCCTCAACCCACTCCCAAAAATCTAGAACACCCCACATTACCCTCCCAAAAACATGCAATACTGCTACCTCGCAGAGGCCTAAGTTCAAATCGTGCCAAAACGCACTCTGAAAGTAGGCCCAAAACACCCCTTTTCCACCATGGATTTTCTTGAAACCACTTGCAATCAAAAGTAGACCTTCCCAGCAGTGCTCCCAGACCCCTTAACCCACTCCCAAAAATCGAGAACACCCCCAAACAGCCCCCCAAAAACATACAATACTGCTAAAAAACACCCCTTTTCCACCAATGATTTTCTTCAAACCACTTGCAATCAAAATTAGACCTTCCCAACGTGCCTCCCAAACCCCTCAAACCATCCCAAAAAATCTAGAACACCCCCAAACAGCCCCCCAAAAACACGCAATACTACTATCCCCTAAGAGGCCTAACTTAAAATCGTGGCAAAACGCTCTCTGCAACTAGGCCCAAACCCCCCTTTTCTAACATGGATTTTCTTCAAACCTTGCAATCAAAATTAGACCTTCCCAGCAGTGCTCCCAGACCCCTCAACCCACTCCCAAAAATCTAGAACACCCCACATTACCCTCCCAAAATCGTGCAATACTGCTACCTAGCAGAGGCCTAAGTTCAAATCGTGCCAAAACGCACTCTGAAAGTAGGCCCAAAACACTCCTTTTCCACTATGGATTTTCTTCAAACCACTTGCAATCAAAATTAGACCTTCCTAGCAGTGCTCCCAGACCCCTTAGCCCACTCCCAAAAATCTAGAAAACCCCCAAACAGTCCCCCAAAAACATACAATACTGCTAAAAACATTCCTTTTCCACCATGGATTTTCTTCAAACCACTTGCAATCAAAATTAGACCTTAGCAGCAGTGCTCCCAGACCCCTCGAACCCGATCCCGAAAATCTAGAACACCCCACATTACCCTCCCAAAAACGTGCAATACTGCTACCTTGGCAAAGGCCTAAGTTCAAATCGTGCCAAAACGCACTCTGAAAGTAGGCCCAAAACACCCCTTTTCCACCATGGATTTTCTTCAAACCACTTGCAATCAAAAATAGACCTTCCCAGCAGTGCTCCTAGACCCCTCAACCCACTCCCAAAAATCTAGAACACCCCACATTACCCTCCCAAAAACATGCAATACTGCTACCTCGCAGAGGCCTAAGTTCAAATCGTGCCAAAACGCACTCTGAAAGTAGGCCCAAAACACCCCTTTACCAGCATGGATTTTCTTCAAACCACTTGCAATCAAAATTAGACCTTTCCAGCAGTGCTCCCGGACCCCTCAACCCACTCCCAAAAATCTAGAACATCCCCAAACAGCCCCCCAAAAACACGCAATACTGCTATCCCCAAAGAGGCCTAACTTAAAATCGTGGCAAAACGCTCTCTGCAACTAGGCCCAAACCCCACTTTTCCACCATGGATTTTCTTCAAACCTTGCGATGAAAATTAGACCTTCCCAGCAGTGCTCCCAGACCCCTCAACCCACTCCCAAAAATCTAGAACACCCCACATTACCCTCCCAAAAACGTGCAATAATGCTACCTTGCAGAGGCCAAAGTTCAAATCGTGCCAAAACGCACTCTGAAAGTAGGCCCAAAGCACCCCTTTTCCGCCATGGATTTTCTTGAAACCACTTGCAATCAGAATTAGACCTTCCCAGCAGTGCTCCCAGACTCCTTAACCCACTCCCAAAAATCTAGAACACCCCCAAACAGCCCCCCATAAACATGCAATACTGCTAAAAAACATTCCTTTTCCACCATGGATTTTCTTCAAACCACTTGCAATCAAAATTAGACCTTCGCAGCAGTGCTCCCAGACCCCTCGAACCCACTCCCGAAAATCTAGAACACCCCACATTACCCTCCCAAAAACGTGCAATACTGCTACCTTGAGAGAGGCCTAAGTTCAAATCGTGCCAAAACGCACTCTGAAAGTAGGCCCAAAACACCCCTTTTCCACCATGGATTTTCTTCAAACCACTTGCAATCAAAAATAGACCTTCCCAGCAGTGCTCCTAGACCCCTCAACCCACTCCCAAAAATCTAGAACACCCCACATTACCCTCCCAAAAACATGCAATACTGCTACCTCGCAGAGGCCTAAGTTCAAATCGTGCCAAAACGCACTCTGAAAGTAGGCCCAAAACACCCCTTTACCAGCATGGATTTTCTTCAAACCACTTGCAATCAAAATTGGACCTTCCCAGCAGTGCTCCCGGACCCCTCAACCCACTCCCAAAAATCTAGAACATCCCCAAACAGCCCCCCAAAAACACGCAATACTGCTATCCCCAAAGAGGCCTAACTTAAAATCGTGGCAAAACGCTCTCTGCAACTAGGCCCAAACCCCACTTTTCCACCATGGATTTTCTTCAAACCTTGCAATGAAAATTAGACCTTCCCAGCAGTGCTCCCAGACCCCTCAACCCACTCCCAAAAATCTAGAACACCCCACATTACCCTCCCAAAAACGTGCAATAATGCTACCTTGCAGAGGCCGAAGTTCAAATCGTGCCAAAACGCACTCTGAAAGTAGGCCCAAAGCACCCCTTTTCCACCATGGATTTTCTTGAAACCACTTGCAATCAAAATTAGACCTTCCCAGCAGTGCTCCCAGACTCATTAACCCACTCCCAAAAATCTAGAACACCCCCAAACAGCCCCCCAAAAACATGCAATACTGCTGAAAAACACCCCTTTTCCACCATGGATTTTCTTCAAACCACTTGCAATCAAAATTAGACCATCCCACCGTGACTCCCAAACCCCTCAACCCATCCCCAGAAATATAGAACACCCCCTAACAGCCCCCCAAAAACATGCAATACTGCTATCCCCAAAGAGGCCAAACTTAAAATCGTGCCAAACTGCTCTCTGCAACTACGCCCAAAACCCCCTTTTTCACCATGGATTTTCTTCAAACCACTTGTAATCAAACTTAGACCTTCCCAGCAGTGCTTCCAGACCCCTCAACCCACTCCCAAAAATCTAGAACACCCCCTAACAGCCCCCCAAAAACATGCAATACTGCTAAAAAACACCCCTTTTCCACCATGGATTTTCTTCAAACCACTTGCAATCAACATAAGACCTTCCCACCGTGACTCCCAAACCCCTCAACCCATCCCCAGAAATATAGAACGCCCCCAAACAGCCCCCCAAAAACATGCAATACTGCTACCCCCAAAGAGGCCAAGCTTAAAATCGTGCCAAAACGCTCTCTGCAACTAGGCCCAAACCCCCCTTTTCCACCATGGATTTTCTTCAAACCACTTGTAATCAAACTTAGACCTTCCCAGCAGTGCTTCCAGACCCCTCAACCCACTCCCAAAAATCTAGAACATCCCCACATTACCCTCCCAAAAACGTGCAATACTGCTACCTCGCAGAGGCCTAACTTAAAATTGTGCCAAAACGCTCTCTGCAATTAGGACCAAACCCCCTTTTCCACCATGGATTTTCTTCAAACCACTTGCAATCAAAATTAGGCCTTCGCAGCAGTGCTCCAGACCCGTCAATCCACTCCCAAAAATCTAGAACACGCCACATTACCCTCCCAAAAACGCGCAATACTGCTTCCTCACAGAGGCCTAAGTTCAAATCGTGCCAAAACGCACTCTGAAAGTAGGCCCAAAACACCCCTTTACCAGCATGGATTTTCTTCAAACCACTTGCAATCAACATTAGACCTTCCCAGCAGTGCTCTCAGACCCCTCAACCCACTCCCAAAAATCTAGAACATCCCCAAACAGTCCCCCAAAAACACGCAATACTGCTATCCCCAAAGAGGCCTAACTTAAAATCGTGGCAAAACGCTCTCTGCAACTAGGCCCAAACCCCCCTTTTCCACCATGGATTTTCTTCAAACCTTGCAATCAAAATTAGACCTTCCCAGCAGTGCTCCCAGACCCCTCGACCCACTCCCAAAAATCTAGAACACCCCACATTACCCTCCCAAAAACGTGCAATAATGCTACCTCGCAAAGGCCTAAGTTCAAATCGTTCCAAAACGCACTCTGAAAGTAGGCCCAAAACACCCCTTTTCCACCATGGATTTTCTTGAAACCACTTGCAATCAAAATTAGATCTTCCCAGCAGTGCTCCCAGACCCCTTAACCCACTCCCAAAAATCTAGAACACCCCCAAACAGCCCCCCAAAAACATACAATACTGCTAAGAAACACCCCTTTTCCACCATGGATTTTCTTCAAACCACTTGCAATCAAAATTAGACCTTCCCACCGTGACTCCCAAACCCCTCAACCCATCCCCAGAAATATAGAACACCCCCAAACAGCCCCCCAAAAACATGCAATACTGCTTTCCCCAAAGAGGCCAAACTTAAAATCGTGCCAAAACGCTCTCTGCAACTAGGCCCAAACCCCCCTTTTCCACCATGGATTTTTTCAAACCACTTGCAATCAAAATTAGACCTTTCCAGCAGTGCTCCCGGACCCCTCAACCCACTCCCAAAAATCTAGAACATCCCCAAACAGCCCCCCAAAAACACGCAATACTGCTATCCCCAAAGAGGCCTAACTTAAAATCGTGGCAAAACGCTCTCTGCAACTAGGCCCAAACCCCACTTTTCCACCATGGATTTTCTTCAAACCACTTGCAATCAAAATTAGACCTTCCCAGCAGTGCTCCCAGACCCCTCAACCCACTCCCAAAAATCTAGAACACCCCACATTACCCTCCCAAAAACATGCAATACTGCTACCTCGCAGAGGCCTAAGTTCAAATCGTGCCAAAACGCACTCTGAAAGTAGGCCCAAAGCACCCCTTTTCCGCCATGGATTTTCTTGAAACCACTTGCAATCAGAATTAGACCTTCCCAGCAGTGCTCCCAGACTCCTTAACCCACTCCCAAAAATCTAGAACACCCCCAAACAGCCCCCCATAAACATGCAATACTGCTAAAAAACATTCCTTTTCCACCATGGATTTTCTTCAAACCACTTGCAATCAAAATTAGACCTTCGCAGCAGTGCTCCCAGACCCCTCGAACCCACTCCCGAAAATCTAGAACACCCCACATTACCCTCCCAAAAACGTGCAATACTGCTACCTTGAGAGAGGCCTAAGTTCAAATCGTGCCAAAACGCACTCTGAAAGTAGGCCCAAAACACCCCTTTTCCACCATGGATTTTCTTCAAACCACTTGCAATCAAAAATAGACCTTCCCAGCAGTGCTCCTAGACCCCTCAACCCACTCCCAAAAATCTAGAACACCCCACATTACCCTCCCAAAAACATGCAATACTGCTACCTCGCAGAGGCCTAAGTTCAAATCGTGCCAAAACGCACTCTGAAAGTAGGCCCAAAACACCCCTTTACCAGCATGGATTTTCTTCAAACCACTTGCAATCAAAATTGGACCTTCCCAGCAGTGCTCCCGGACCCCTCAACCCACTCCCAAAAATCTAGAACATCCCCAAACAGCCCCCCAAAAACACGCAATACTGCTATCCCCAAAGAGGCCTAACTTAAAATCGTGGCAAAACGCTCTCTGCAACTAGGCCCAAACCCCACTTTTCCACCATGGATTTTCTTCAAACCTTGCAATGAAAATTAGACCTTCCCAGCAGTGCTCCCAGACCCCTCAACCCACTCCCAAAAATCTAGAACACCCCACATTACCCTCCCAAAAACGTGCAATAATGCTACCTTGCAGAGGCCGAAGTTCAAATCGTGCCAAAACGCACTCTGAAAGTAGGCCCAAAGCACCCCTTTTCCACCATGGATTTTCTTGAAACCACTTGCAATCAAAATTAGACCTTCCCAGCAGTGCTCCCAGACTCATTAACCCACTCCCAAAAATCTAGAACACCCCCAAACAGCCCCCCAAAAACATGCAATACTGCTGAAAAACACCCCTTTTCCACCATGGATTTTCTTCAAACCACTTGCAATCAAAATTAGACCATCCCACCGTGACTCCCAAACCCCTCAACCCATCCCCAGAAATATAGAACACCCCCTAACAGCCCCCCAAAAACATGCAATACTGCTATCCCCAAAGAGGCCAAACTTAAAATCGTGCCAAACTGCTCTCTGCAACTACGCCCAAAACCCCCTTTTTCACCATGGATTTTCTTCAAACCACTTGTAATCAAACTTAGACCTTCCCAGCAGTGCTTCCAGACCCCTCAACCCACTCCCAAAAATCTAGAACACCCCCTAACAGCCCCCCAAAAACATGCAATACTGCTAAAAAACACCCCTTTTCCACCATGGATTTTCTTCAAACCACTTGCAATCAACATAAGACCTTCCCACCGTGACTCCCAAACCCCTCAACCCATCCCCAGAAATATAGAACGCCCCCAAACAGCCCCCCAAAAACATGCAATACTGCTACCCCCAAAGAGGCCAAGCTTAAAATCGTGCCAAAACGCTCTCTGCAACTAGGCCCAAACCCCCCTTTTCCACCATGGATTTTCTTCAAACCACTTGTAATCAAACTTAGACCTTCCCAGCAGTGCTTCCAGACCCCTCAACCCACTCCCAAAAATCTAGAACATCCCCACATTACCCTCCCAAAAACGTGCAATACTGCTACCTCGCAGAGGCCTAACTTAAAATTGTGCCAAAACGCTCTCTGCAATTAGGACCAAACCCCCTTTTCCACCATGGATTTTCTTCAAACCACTTGCAATCAAAATTAGGCCTTCGCAGCAGTGCTCCAGACCCGTCAATCCACTCCCAAAAATCTAGAACACGCCACATTACCCTCCCAAAAACGCGCAATACTGCTTCCTCACAGAGGCCTAAGTTCAAATCGTGCCAAAACGCACTCTGAAAGTAGGCCCAAAACACCCCTTTACCAGCATGGATTTTCTTCAAACCACTTGCAATCAACATTAGACCTTCCCAGCAGTGCTCTCAGACCCCTCAACCCACTCCCAAAAATCTAGAACATCCCCAAACAGTCCCCCAAAAACACGCAATACTGCTATCCCCAAAGAGGCCTAACTTAAAATCGTGGCAAAACGCTCTCTGCAACTAGGCCCAAACCCCCCTTTTCCACCATGGATTTTCTTCAAACCTTGCAATCAAAATTAGACCTTCCCAGCAGTGCTCCCAGACCCCTCGACCCACTCCCAAAAATCTAGAACACCCCACATTACCCTCCCAAAAACGTGCAATAATGCTACCTCGCAAAGGCCTAAGTTCAAATCGTTCCAAAACGCACTCTGAAAGTAGGCCCAAAACACCCCTTTTCCACCATGGATTTTCTTGAAACCACTTGCAATCAAAATTAGATCTTCCCAGCAGTGCTCCCAGACCCCTTAACCCACTCCCAAAAATCTAGAACACCCCCAAACAGCCCCCCAAAAACATACAATACTGCTAAGAAACACCCCTTTTCCACCATGGATTTTCTTCAAACCACTTGCAATCAAAATTAGACCTTCCCACCGTGACTCCCAAACCCCTCAACCCATCCCCAGAAATATAGAACACCCCCAAACAGCCCCCCAAAAACATGCAATACTGCTTTCCCCAAAGAGGCCAAACTTAAAATCGTGCCAAAACGCTCTCTGCAACTAGGCCCAAACCCCCCTTTTCCACCATGGATTTTTTCAAACCACTTGCAATCAAACTTAGTCCTTCCCAGCAGTGCTTCCAGACCCCTCAACCCACTCCCAAAAAATCTAGAACACCCCACATTACCCTCCCAAAAACGTGCAATACTGCTACCTCGCAGAGGCCTAACTTAAAATTGTGCCAAAACGCTCTCTGCAATTAGGACCAAACCCCCTTTTCCACCATGGATTTTCTTCAAACCACTTGCAATCAAAATTAGGCCTTCGCAGCAGTGCTCCAGACCCGTCAATCCACTCCCAAAAATCTAGAACACGCCACATTACCCTCCCAAAAACGCGCAATACTGCTTCCTCACAGAGGCCTAAGTTCAAATCGTGCCAAAACGCACTCTGAAAGTAGGCCCAAAGCACGCCTTTACCAGCATGGATTTTCTTCAAACCACTTGCAATCAACATTAGACCTTCCCAGCAGTGCTCTCAGACCCCTCAACCCACTCCCAAAAATCTAGAACATCCCCAAACAGTCCCCCAAAAACACGCAATACTGCTATCCCCAAAGAGGCCTAACTTAAAATCGTGGCAAAACGCTCTCTGCAACTAGGCCCAAACCCCCCTTTTCCACCATGGATTTTCTTCAAACCTTGCAATCAAAATTAGACCTTCCCAGCAGTGCTCCCAGACCCCTCGACCCACTCCCAAAAATCTAGAACACCCCACATTACCCTCCCAAAAACGTGCAATAATGCTACCTCGCAAAGGCCTAAGTTCAAATCGTTCCAAAACGCACTCTGAAAGTAGGCCCAAAACACCCCTTTTCCACCATGGATTTTCTTGAAACCACTTGCAATCAAAATTAGATCTTCCCAGCAGTGCTCCCAGACCCCTTAACCCACTCCCAAAAATCTAGAACACCCCCAAACAGCCCCCCAAAAACATACAATACTGCTAAGAAACACCCCTTTTCCACCATGGATTTTCTTCAAACCACTTGCAATCAAAATTAGACCTTCCCACCGTGACTCCCAAACCCCTCAACCCATCCCCAGAAATATAGAACACCCCCAAACAGCCCCCCAAAAACATGCAATACTGCTTTCCCCAAAGAGGCCAAACTTAAAATCGTGCCAAAACGCTCTCTGCAACTAGGCCCAAACCCCCCTTTTCCACCATGGATTTTCTTCAAACCACTTGCAATCAAAATTAGACCTTCGCAGCAGTGCTCCCAGACCCGTCAATCCACTCCCAAAAATCTAGAACACCCCACATTACCCTCCCAAAAACGTGCAATACTGCTACCTCGTAGAGGCCTTAGTTCAAATCGTGCCAAAACGCACTCTGAAAGTAGGCCCAAAACACCCCTTTTCCACCATGGATTTTCTTCAAACCACTTGCAATCAACATTAGACCTTCCCAGCAGTGCTCTCAGACCCCTCAACCCACTCCCAAAAATCTAGAACATCCCCAAACAGTCCCCCAAAAACACGCAATACTGCTATCCCCAAAGAGGCCTAACTTAAAATCGTGGCAAAACGCTCTCTGCAACTAGGCCCAAACCCCCCTTTTCCACCATGGATTTTCTTCAAACCTTGCAATCAAAATTAGACCTTCGCAGCAGTGCTCCCAGACCCGTCAATCCACTCCCAAAAATCTAGAACACCCCACATTACCCTCCCAAAAACGTGCAATACTGCTACCTCGTAGAGGCCTAAGTTCAAATCGTGCCAACACGCACTCTGAAAGTAGGCCCAAAACACCCCTTTTCCACCATGGATTTTCTTCAAACCACTTGCAATCAACATTAGACCTTCCCAGCAGTGCTCTCAGACCCCTCAACCCACTCCCAAAAATCTAGAACATCCCCAAACAGTCCCCCAAAAACACGCAATACTGCTATCCCCAAAGAGGTCTAACTTACAATCGTGGCAAAACGCTCTCTGCAACTAGGTCCAAACCCCCCTTTTCCACCATGGATTTTCTTCAAACCTTGCAATCAAAATTAGACCTTCGCAGCAGTGCTCCCAGACCCGTCAATCCACTCCCAAAAATCTAGAACACCCCACATTACCCTCCCAAAAACGTGCAATACTGCTACCTCGTAGAGGCCTAAGTTCAAATCGTGCCAAAACGCACTCTGAAAGTAGGCCCAAAACACCCCTTTTCCACCATGGATTTTCTTCAAACCACTTGCAATCAACATTAGACCTTCCCAGCAGTGCTCTCAGACCCCTCAACCCACTCCCAAAAATCTAGAACATCCCCAAACAGTCCCCCAAAAACACGCAATACTGCTATCCCCAAAGAGGCCTAACTTAAAATCGTGGCAAAACGCTCTCTGCAACTAGGCCCAAACCCCCCTTTTCCACCATGGATTTTCTTCAAACCTTGCAATCAAAATTAGACCTTCCCAGCAGTGCTCCCAGACCCCTCAACCCACTCCCAAAAATCTAGAACACCCCACATTACCCTCCCAAAAACGTGCAATAATGCTACCTCGCAAAGGCCTAAGTTCAAATCGTTCCAAAACGCACTCTGAAAGTAGGCCCAAAACACCCCTTTTCCACCATGGATTTTCTTGAAACCACTTGCAATCAAAATTAGATCTTCCCAGCAGTGCTCCCAGACCCCTTAACCCACTCCCAAAAATCTAGAACACCCCCAAACAGCCCCCCAAAAACATACAATACTGCTAAAAAACACCCCTTTTCCACCATGGATTTTCTTCAAACCACTTGCAATCAAAATTAGACCTTCCCACCGTGACTCCCAAACCCCTCAACCCATCCCCAGAAATATAGAACACCCCCAAACAGCCCCCCAAAAACATGCAATACTGCTTTCCCCAAAGAGGCCAAACTTAAAATCGTGCCAAAACGCTCTCTGCAACTAGGCCCAAACCCCCCTTTTCCACCATGGATTTTTTCAAACCACTTGTAATCAAACTTAGTCCTTCCCAGCAGTGCTTCCAGACCCCTCAACCCACTCCCAAAAAATCTAGAACACCCCACATTACCCTCCCAAAAACGTGCAATACTGCTACCTCGCAGAGGCCTAACTTAAAATTGTGGCAAAACGCTCTCTGCAACTCGGCCCAAATCCCCTTTTCCACCATGGATTTTCTTCAAACCACTTGCAATCAAAATTAGACCTTCGCAGCAGTGCTCCCAGACCCGTCAATCCACTCCCAAAAATCTAGAACACCCCACATTACCCTCCCAAAAACGTGCAATACTGCTACCTCGTAGAGGCCTAAGTTCAAATCGTGCCAAAACGCACTCTGAAAGTAGGCCCAAAACACCCCTTTTCCACCATGGATTTTCTTCAAACCACTTGCAATCAACATTAGACCTTCCCAGCAGTGCTCTCAGACCCCTCAACCCACTCCCAAAAATCTAGAACATCCCCAAACAGTCCCCCAAAAACACGCAATACTGCTATCCCCAAAGAGGCCTAACTTAAAATCGTGGCAAAACGCTCTCTGCAACTAGGCCCAAACCCCCCTTTTCCACCATGGATTTTCTTCAAACCTTGCAATCAAAATTAGACCTTCCCAGCAGTGCTCCCAGACCCCTCAACCCACTCCCAAAAATCTAGAACACCCCACATTACCCTCCCAAAAACGTGCAATAATGCTACCTCGCAAAGGCCTAAGTTCAAATCGTTCCAAAACGCACTCTGAAAGTAGGCCCAAAACACCCCTTTTCCACCATGGATTTTCTTGAAACCACTTGCAATCAAAATTAGATCTTCCCAGCAGTGCTCCCAGACCCCTTAACCCACTCCCAAAAATCTAGAACACCCCGAAACAGCCCCCCAAAAACATACAATACTGCTAAAAAACACCCCTTTTCCACCATGGATTTTCTTCAAACCACTTGCAATCAAAATTAGACCTTCCCACCGTGACTCCCAAACCCCTCAACCCATCCCCAGAAATATAGAACACCCCCAAACAGCCCCCCAAAAACATGCAATACTGCTTTCCCCAAAGAGGCCAAACTTAAAATCGTGCCAAAACGCTCTCTGCAACTAGGCCCAAACCCCCCTTTTCCACCATGGATTTTTTCAAACCACTTGTAATCAAACTTAGTCCTTCCCAGCAGTGCTTCCAGACCCCTCAACCCACTCCCAAAAAATCTAGAACACCCCACATTACCCTCCCAAAAACGTGCAATACTGCTACCTCGCAGAGGCCTAACTTAAAATTGTGGCAAAACGCTCTCTGCAACTCGGCCCAAATCCCCTTTTCCACCATGGATTTTCTTCAAACCACTTGCAATCAAAATTAGACCTTCGCAGCAGTGCTCCCAGACCCGTCAATCCACTCCCAAAAATCTAGAACACCCCACATTACCCTCCCAAAAACGTGCAATACTGCTACCTCGTAGAGGCCTAAGTTCAAATCGTGCCAAAACGCACTCTGAAAGTAGGCCCAAAACACCCCTTTTCCACCATGGATTTTCTTCAAACCACTTGCAATCAACATTAGACCTTCCCAGCAGTGCTCCCAGACCCCTCAACCCACTCCCAAAAATCTAGAACACCCCACATTACCCTCCCAAAAACGTGCAATACTGCTACCTCGTAGAGGCCTAAGTTCAAATCGTGCCAAAACGCACTCTGAAAGTAGGCCCAAAACACCCCTTTTCCACCATGGATTTTCTTCAAACCACTTGCAATCAAAATTAGACCTTCCCAGCAGTGCTCTCAGACCCCTCAACCCATTCCCAAAAATCTAGAACACCCCCAAACAGCCCCCCAAAAACATACAATTGTGCTAAAAAATACCCCTTTTTCCACCATAGATTTTCTTCAAACCATTTTCAATCAAAATTAGACTTTCCCAGCAGTGCTCCCAGGCCCCTCAACCCATTCTCAAAAATCTAGAACACCCACAAACAGCCCCCCAAAAACATGCAATACTGCTATGACCAAAGAGGCCTAACTTAAAATCGTGTCAAAACGCACTCTGAAACTAGGCCCAAAACACCCCTTTTCCACCATGGATTTTCTTCAAACCACTTGCAATCAAAATTAGACCTTCCTAACTCTCATCCCAGCTAAGCACATCCACTAAGACCCACCTACAACACACTGCAATCGCACCCTAAAAACACGCAATAATCGAAAATTAACATGGGCACCTATGACAACGGTTTCCCTTCCTCGATTTTGCCTAAAAACATCCTTCCCATCAATCGATTCCCCCCAAATTTCATGCACAACCACCGATTCCCCTCCCTACCACTCACAGAAGCCCTATTCCCCTAGCTCAACTGGAACACCGCAAACACACTTTCTCCTTGCGCCCCCAAACCGCCCATTGGATAACATGGCAAATCGCGCCTTGACAAAGAATTACTGTTTTCAGCACTTCCACTACTTCAATCCTCTTGAAACTTACCAGGACACTTGTTCCAGCGATTCCCAAGAATCTCAGCAAGGCAGAACAAAATCGATCCACTGGAAGGTGTACAACTTTTCACCCAAACACACGCGCCCCAAAACAGGCCAAAATGTTGCCAATTCTGGACCAAAAAACGCCAAACCCCCCTAAAACCTTGCCAACATCATTATGAACGAGCCTGCATCGGGCCCTGAGCCCTAGACTCCGGGAACCATACCAAATTAAACCCAAAAACCCTAGTAAACCGCACTGAACCCCCAAAACAGCCCTAAACCCTAGATATGCTTTGTCTGTCTGTGTCAAAGAGCCTAGGTATGCTACATCAGGTTGCTTCACTCAGTGGTGCCTGCCTTGACCGTCTGCATGGCCCTGCTCAAGAATTTGCGAATTTTCTGCAATTTTGCGAGCTTCACAAATTTCACGAGTGGAATGGATTTTTGGCCCATGTTTGTGGCATGGCCATGCAGACGGTCAAGGCAGGCACCACTGAGTGAAGCAACCTGATGTAGCATACCTAGGCTCTTTGTCACAGACAGACAAAGCATATCTAATTGTATGCAGCAAGCTACATAGCCCCAATTTCACATGAACTGCTGTTTGGACTCTGCCTGGCATAACAACACTACACTGCCTCGACCACTCCATACCACGACTAGACAGACATGTATTTCTGCTGTAGTAGTTGTAGACTGGTTTACCTGTTTGCCACTCGCAAATTGGCCATAGTTCTTCCGTAAACCGACGCTGATGATCCATCTATCCCAGTGAGTGACTGTAAAGAAAATAAATATATTATTTAATCAATCATCATGGTATATTGGCAAACAGTAAGTACAAGGACATTTTGCATATTGGAAAATGCAACGTAGTGGCCCCTGTTGAAGTACAATTTGAATTAAACAAGGTAAAAAAAAGCAGAGTAGACTTGAGTTACATTTAGTGTGTAAAAGATTAAATAATAACAGAAGACATATGATTCATTTCAAGCACAACAAACAGCAATTGCTTTCATCAGACCGAGACAGCTATTTCTGTCCACTGCATACCATCTTCTTCTCATTATTCATTACCTGTTCCACTTTTTGTCCGCATCTTCTTCTGAAAGTGAGGGCCAACAGGGCAGCCTCTCCTGTCATTTTCAGAAGTAACTGTCAGCAATCGGCAAGCATCTAGTCAGTAATTCCAGTCCACTTGAGGGGACTCGTCTACGAAGACAAAGTTTCTTTATTCTGCGTAATCCAGCCATCTGCCTTGAGGGAAATGGATAGGGGGAGTCTGGAGGAGAATGATTGAGTTGTGAACTTGTGAACCTCAGGAATGCAGACTGCAGCACCTTCAAATCAATAAGGAAATAAGATGAAGACAGTGCTGTTGATGAACTTGTTGTGATTAGGTGATTAGAGTTTTGTTGTGGTAAAAGTTGCAAAACAAAGAAAGACACACAGGAATAAAAGTGAATAAGGACGAAAAAAAAGGAAGACATTTTCAGGCCTCGTGTCAGGGAAGTAGAGCTCATCCTCAAACTCTATGAATTGAGACGGGAGTAGGTCAGCTAACGGAGAAGAACTTCCGTCACCTAAGTCGGTGTCCTCTTCTTCCTGCGTGCATTCACGTATTTTGTAATCTGGTGGTATGAAGTGCTGATTCATCTTGATCAGTGTTAACCTCTCCACATTTTTGGGTGAGAGACGGGTCCTTTTTAAAGTTACAATGGCACCAGCAGCACTGAAAACACGTTCAGAAGACACGCTCGCAAGTAGGCAAGACAAATAATTTAGAGCCAGGTTGGTGATCAGTCGCCATAGAGGCCTTTTCCCATACCAATACAGCAATGGGTTCTGATTAACAAAGACCTCTGTTGGGTCATACAGATAGGCCTGCACCATCGACTCAAGGTTCTCCAGGGTTGCTCCACTTTGCGTACCATCTGTGGCATCACTGGAACGAGCAAACCCTTGATAAGTTAGCCAATCCGCTTCCGACAATATTATGGCTGGGCCTGGTGCAGGTGAGGATGATGATACGGTTGCTGGTGTCGTTAACGGCTGTGAGGGAAAGTGACTCCCTTCAGACACAGATTCAGAAGTGGAACTTGACGCCTGATGGCCTGCTGATTCAGTAGTACTTCTGCCGGCTCCTTCAATTTTCTGCCGCTCTTTTTCGAAACGAGTGGCTGACAGAGCTAGCCAATGTTTGTACTTTGAAACATCTGCTTCATTAAAAGGAGTGAATGCTTTGCTGGCCACTGCCTTTTTGTACTGTGGATCCAGAATAGTGGCACAAATGAAATGTTGTTCTGTATGTATTTTTTTAAGCCTTTCATTGTCAACTAGGCAGCTTAATAACCTTTCCGCCAACTGATATGCGTCTTGCTTTTCAGCATCATCTCAGAACGTTGAAGACACCACCTTCAGTTGGTGCTCTAGCATGCGCAACAATGGTATAGCTTTGCCCAAAGAATAGTCCTCCCTGCTGACTTCATGCGTGAAGACCTCAAAATGACGAAGCATGTCTATCAGGCTTGCAACTAGCTTCCATTCCTCCAACTCTAGCCACATGTCTTTCATAGTAGAACCCAGTACAAAGACATACTCATTGATTACCCCCCACTGCTCAGACAGACGCTCAAGCTTGTAGAAGGTTGAGTTCCAACGTGTTGCCACCTCCTGGATGAGTCCTTTGACTGGCAGTCTACATTCATGTTGCATGCTCCTCAGCTTCTTCCGGGCCTTAAAAGAATGGCTGAAATGTGTGCAGACTCTTCGGCAGGTGGTCAGTAACTTGCTGACTGTGTTTTCTTTTTTCAAGAAATCTTGCACAACAATGTTAATACTGTGTGCCAAACGTGGCACTCTGAAATAGCCACCCTCATGCATGGCCTTAACTATATTACTTCCATTATCCGTGGAAACATAACCAATCATGCGATTTCTTGGATGCAGCCATTCATAGACCTTCCTATCAAACTCCTCAAAAAGGTTAGGTGCAGTATGAGATTTCTCCATGGCAAACATGGCTACTGTTGCATGTTTCCGACTAGCTTGAAAAACTGTGTCCGTGTCAACACCTGCTTTTAACTTGTCTTTAACCCCTGCAAAAGAGACCCAGTGTGCAATGATGCACATGTAATCAAGGGCTTGGCAACTGGTCCACATGTCTGTTGTCAGGTGGATAGTGTGAACAGCACTCTTCTGAATAGCTGCGCCAATCACCTCCAGCACATCTTGATGTAGTGCTGGAACAGCAACTCTGGCAAAATAGGACCGGCTAGGAACCTTCCATTTAGGGCAGACTGTTGCCACAAATTCTAACCCACCCCTTCCACGAAAGAAAAAGGGAGAAGGTCCAGCGCTAGCATTTTAGCCAGCTTTGAGTTATACACACGTGCCATTGGGTGGTTGCATTCAAATGGCGCCTCCGACCAAAACATGCTTCTAATGGTGGTCTGGACCGTTTTACATGATGATGATGATGATGATGATGCAGACTTATTCAAACCAGTTAGGTTCATTGATGTACTTTTTCACATTGGTGTCTCTCCCAGACTCTTAGTGTGCCTCATACATGTTGCAGGGGTAGAGGGTGTAGGCGCTACCACTGCAGTGCTGCTGCCGGGGGTACTCAGTGTACCAGAAAAAATGTCTGTCGCTTCTTCACTTCCCCCCTGCACGATCAGCCCCTCGTCATCATCAGATGAAATATGAATGTATACATTTGGATTTGTTTTTCTTTTGGCTTCCCGGATCTTCCTTAGGTGCGCCTCCCACTGGATAGTGTGGTGTTTTTGGAGATGACCTCTCTGGCCTCCAGTACCATAGTTGGTAACAAGCTTACCCCGACTAACTACTATTTTACAAATCGAACAAACGACCATGTTTTCCGCCTTTTTGCTAACACTAAAGAAGTCCCAAACTGGGGACTGGAGATGTCTGCTGGTGGTGGAGGTGCTACTTTCAGTTTCAATGCCAGATGAAGAGGAGGATGGGCGTGACTGAATTCAACTCTGTTGTGCACTTACAGCACCACTACTTGAGATAATGGAAGTCGAGCTGGATGGAGGTCCCTGCCGGCCCTACTGACGAGAAAATATGGAAGCTCTAGGTCATTTTGGTGTTGTAGGTAACTGCGTTGGTGGTGGTACCAGGTCCACGCCACCGCATCCCGCTCAGCAGCCATTCGGGATAGGGTCAAAATGTCTGTCTGCTGCATGCCCGCTGGGGCTTGAGTGATGACTGTGATGACTGGGTCGTCGTCAGACTGTTCATCAGCAGCAGAATACACCACTTCTTGTTCGTCGTCATCACCCATAACTGAAAGCCTTGAGGGAACCTTCCTTTTATGCTTAGCTACCTTTGTCGGCACATGGCGTGCCTCCCTCTCAGACTGCATTGGTGGGTTCCAATCAAGATCATCAGAAGGAAGGGGGCTTGAAGAAGAACTTGTAGTAGCCCTCCTTGACCTTTTTCTTGCTGGGGATCTGGAAGACAATGGATCATCCACAGGAGGAGTGGCTTCCTCGGATGATACCTCCGCTTGAATCTCGATTTCCTACTGTGCCCTTACTTCTGAAGGAACAAGCATTGTGGGCAGTTGTGCCGCTCCATGCGCCTCTCCATGTGCCTCTCCTTGCGCCTCTCCTTGCGCCTCTCCTTGCGCCTGTACTTGCGCCTGTACTTGTGCCTGTACTTGCGCCTCTCCTTGCCCATGTACTTGCGCTTGTACTAGTTGCACCTGTGGTTGTCGTTGCGGCTGTGATTGTTGAACACTCGTCAGCTGAGTTACACCCTGCGTTGATTGGGTGCTACTTTCTTGCGATGAGCCAACATCACTGATCGATGGTGATTGAGCAATGACAGTGGCTGCCTCTGCAGCACTCATGGGCTTGGACCTAACCTTCCAGGGTGGCACTGAGCCTAATGAAGCGGAGGTGCTGCTCCCAGCTTGGTCCCCGGCGGACCTCGCTGCTGCAGGCGTTGTTTTTTTTCCCCCGAAAAAAGTGCCTGTGGGCACACCAGTCTCCTTGGTAAGTGGCACCACTTCCTTCTTCTGCTCCTTCTTACTGACAGTGGCACTGGGTAATTTTTTGTAGAGGAGCTACGGCCACCTTTCTTTGGGCCCATCTTCTTCAGATGTCAGAATAGCAGGCCGCAGTTGTGCGAGTTGCAGAGTTGTCTGTGGCCACACGTGACGTCACGTGACGTTGTGCTGCACACACCCCTGCAGGACTTCTTCCTGGCACTGGTGGTTCTCTTGCGCAATTAAAAGCAAAGGAAGCCAGAGGAACATCAGTTAAACACCCCAAAAAGTCGAAAAACAACACAATCCAATGCCATCCATCCCCTCAATGATGTTTAAATTCAAGAGGCCCCACACAAAGCCTTGGTCCATGCACCACTCATTACCCCTGGGCATAATGGGTGAAAGATGACGAAGGATTAGCTTTGGGAACAGTACGCTTCACAGCACAGGCGCGTTTTCCTTGTGCACGAGTAAAGGGAATTGGTGGAGCCATTAAAAAATATTAGTGAATGTGGCAACAAACCGCCGAAAATTGGATCACAGTACCTTCAGATCCAGGCGATAAAACAAAGCACCCAGAGCTCCAAAAGTTAGAGGGGTGGCCCAGCCCAGTCTCCTCCGGTCGATGACGGGCCCACCCTTGGCCCGGGCTTTGCCCAGGCGCCGCGCGCATGCGTCCCGCACTGCGGTGGTGCTGGGGGTTCTTTTGAGGGCCTCAGTCGCCCCACAGTGACGTCCTCTCCGGCGCCACAGAGAGCCTCCTAGGAAATGTAGTCTCCTCCCAGCCGTTCCCCTCACGGCGTCGTCGGAGCCCCAACGATGGTTGCCGTTCCCCTCACGGCGCTGGATTCTCACAGGTGAGGTGTACAGAAGAAAGAGTGCAGCCGTTCCCCTCACGGCAGGGAAAAAGGGTTTTAGCGCGTCCAATGGACTGTTCCACAGCTATAACGGGTGGAAATATAGGCTTAACTCAATAACTTTGTTGCAAAACACGTCCCCTCGGCCAGGCAACCTTGGGAAAAGATACTTTGCACATACAGAGGAATACAGGGGCTGAAGCTGGATTTTGAAGATTTTCTCCATCAGCGTCCATAGCCCAGCACACGAGAGATTTTCAAAACTTGCTCCGTACGTTCACACTTCGTTTTTCATGCAAACTTTCTTAGTCTTGGTGCAGACACACAACAGGGCTGTCTCCAGCACTATACAGCTTGTACCTCAGCTACACCCATTGCCGCAGCGTTCGCAGATGCTCCCACCAGCCGCCGCATAATTATCAATTCGCTCTTTCTGTTTGCTCTGCTACCCAATACTGACAGTCCATGAATCCACCCTCACGTCCATAGCCCGACTGCCTAAGAAACAAGCCAAGCCATTTAATTTGTGGTAGAAGTCAGAATCCAAGGCCCTCTGCTCTTCTTCTTCCTATGAAGCGCAGAAAGCACTCCTGTCTATGTTGAGGTCCATGTCGGGGTTTCAAAGAAATTCCTCCAGAATCAAGACAAATCCCTTTGACATTCTCAAAAGATCTGACACGAAATCTAGCATTGTCTAAGGAGATATCAGAACTGTTAAAGAAAAATGCAATATGTCCAGTTCCATGATGAGGTAGACAAGTGGAGAAACATCTTTCCTCGAAAGTATGCAGTTTGGTGGCTAATACGTCAGCACATACATTTGGAGAAATTAGATTTTCTCTCTATTATGGTCCCTTATTTGAGAATGTTCTCTGAGGATTGGTACTAAGTTGGTCCTGGGATTCCAGCCTAAACTAATAACTTCTTTCCATCAAGGTAAATGAATAATTTTTCCTTCTTATTTCCAGCACCTTGTAACCCTGAAAAGGAGGTCTGGCATGCATTGAGAGGAATATTTATGAAGGTTTTGTGTCATCATTGCACCACACAAGGGGGTACAAGGGTGATGCAACATCTAGAATGAACCTTGAGTGGCCCTGTAAGGCTTAGTAAATGTGAAGTAACTCAAGGTACCGCACGTCGCCGCCTTGCGTTATTCTGCCCCAGGGAGGTGTTCTTGGGTGGAGTGCATATGGCCATGTCTGAACTGGGGTGGTGTAGTGAGCAAAATAACGATGGATTAAACCCAGATCTGTGACTGGGGGTGAATGTTTTGCCAAGGTGCAACATTCCGTCCATCATCTTGTGTGTTTCGCTGTTCGCTCTATGTGGGAAGGGTATGCCCAGACATGGGTCCTGTGCACACTACGCCACATGAGTCAAGCTTTCCTGGCTGATGACGGCTGATAGCCAGAAACCGGTCCTAGAATGCTTGATTCCGGTCCAGGGAATACATGGCTTGGCAGTTCGGGCTGGACTGTTCCCATGAGGCACAGGGTCAAGAGGGATTTGCATGTGGCCATGTCTGAACTGCGGTGGCATATTGAGCAACATAACGATGGATTAAACCCATATATGTGACTGGGGGGTGAATGTTTTGCCAATGTGCAACATTCTGTCCATTATCTTGTGTGTTTTGCTGTTCGCACTAAGTGGGAAGGGTATGCCCAGACGTGGGTCCCGTGCTCACTACACCACTGGAGTGAAGCTATCCTGGCTGATGACGGCTGATAGCCAGAAACCGGTCCTAGGGTGCTTGATTCTGGTCCAGGGAAGAGATGGCTTAGCGGTTCGGGCTGGAATTTTCTCATGAGGCACAGGGTCAAGACTGAGTTGCATATGGCCATGTCTGAAATGGGGTGGCATGGTGAGCAAAATAACGATGGATTAAACCCAGATCTGTGACTGGGGGTGAATGTTTTGCCAATGTGCAACATTTTGTCCATCATCTTGTGTGTTTTGCTGTTCGCTCTATGTGGGAAGGGTATGACCAGACGTGGGTCCCGTGCTCACTACACCCCTGAGTCAAGCTATGCTGGATGATGATGGCTGATAGCCAGAAACCGGTCCTAGGATGCTTGATTCCAGTGCAGGGAACACGTGACTTGGCAGTTCGGGCTGGACTGTTCCCATAAGGCACAGGGTCAAGACTGATTTTCACATGGCCATGTCTGAACTGGGGTGGCGTGGTGAGCAAAATAATGATGGATTAAACCCTGATCTGTGACTGGGGATGAATGTTTTGCCAATGTGCAACATTCCGTCCACCATCTTGTGTGTTTTGCTGTTCGCCCTATGTGGGAAGGGAATGCCTAGATGTGGGTCCCGTGCTCACTACGCCACTGGAGGCAAGCTATCCTGGCTGATGATGGCTGATATTCAGAAACTTGTTCTAGGATGCTTGATTCTGGTCCAGGGAAGACATTGCTTGGCAGTTCAGGCTGGACTGTTACCAAGAGGCACAGGGTCAAGACTAGTTTGCCTATGGCTCTGTCTGAACTGCAGTGGTGTGGTGATCAAATAACGATGGATCAAACCCAGATATGTGACTGGGGGCGAATGTTTTGCCAATGTGCAACATTCTGTCCATCATGCTGTGTGTTTTGCTCTTAGCCGTACGTGGGAAGGTTATGCCCTGACGTGGGTCCTGTGCTCACTACGCCACTGGAGTCAAGCCACCCTGGCTGATGATTGCTGATAGCCAGAAACCGTTCCTAGTATGCTTGATTTCGGTCCAGTGAAGACATGACTTGGCAGTTTGGGCTGGACTGTTCCCGTGAGGCACTTGGTCAAGACTGATTTGCATATGGCCATGTCTGAACTGGGGTGGCAAGGTGAGCAAAATAACGATGGATTAAACCTGGATCAGTGACTGGGGGTGAATGTTTTGCCAATGTGCAACATTCCATCCATCATCTTGTGTGTTTTGCTGCTCGCCCTATGCAGGAAGGCGATGCCCAGATGTGGGTCCCGTGCTCACTACACCACTGGAGTCAAGCTATCCTGGCTGATGACGGCTGATGGCCAGAAACCAGTCTTAGGATGCTTTATTCCAGTCCAGGGAAGACATGGCTTGGCAGTTCGGGCTGGACTGTTCCCATGAGGCACAGGGTCAAGAAATGAGTTGCATATTGCCATGTCAGAACTGGGGTGGCGTGGTGAACAAAATAATGATGGATTAAACCCAGATCTGTGACAGGGGGTGAATGTTTTGCTAATGTGCAACATTCCATCCATCATCTTGTATGTTTTGCTGTTCGCCCTATGTGGGAAGGGTATGCCTAGATGTGGGTCCCGTGCTCACTACACCACTGGAGTCAAGCTATCCTGGCTGATGATGGCTGATAGTCAGAAATTGGTCCTAGGACGCTTGATTCCGGTCCAGGGAAGACATGGCTTGGCAGTTCGGGCTGGACTGTTCCCATGAGGCACAGTGTCAAGACTGATTTGCATATGGCCATGTCTGAACTGGGTTGGCGTGGTGAGCAAAATAACAATGGATTAAACCCAGATCTGTGACTGGGGGTGAATGTTTTGCTAATGTGCAACATTACGTCCAACATCTTGTGTGTTTTGCTGTTCGCCCTATGTGGGAAGGGTATGCCCGGACTTGCGACCAGTGCTCACCACGTTACTGGAGTCAAGCTACCCTAGCTGATAGCAGCTGATAGCCAGAAACCGGTACTAGGATGCTTAATTCCGGTCCAGGAAAGACATGTCTTGACAGTTCGGGCTGGACTGTTCCCAAGAGGCGCTGGGTCAAGACTAATTTGCATATGGCCATGTGTGAACTGGGGTGGTGTGGTGAGCAAAATAACGATGGATTAAACCAAGATCTGTGACTTGGGGTGAATGTTTTGCCAATGTGCAACATTCTGTCCATCATCTTGTGTGTTTTGCTGTTCGCCCTATGCGGGAAGGGGATGCCCAGATATGGGTCCTGTGCTCACTACGCCACTGGAGTCAAGCTATCCTGGCTGATGACGGCTGATGGCCAGAAACCGGTCCTAGGATGCTTGATTCCGGTCCAGGGAAGACATGGCTTGGCAGTCCAGGCTGGAATGTTCCCATGAGGCACAGGGTCAAGACTGATTTGCATATGGCCATGTCTGAACTGGGGTGGCTTGGTGAGCAAAATAACAATGGATTAAACCCAGATCTGTGACTAGGGGTGAATGTTTTGCCAATGTGCAACATTCCGTCCATCATCTTGTGTGTTTTGCTGTTCACCCTATGTGGGAAGGGTACGAAGGACTTGGGACCAGTGCTCACCACGCTACTGGAGTCAAGCTACCCTAGCTGATGACAGCTGATAGCCAGAAACCAGTACTAGGATGCTTGATTCCGGTCCAGGGAAGACATGTCTTGACAGTTCGGGCTGGACTGTTCCCAAGAGGCGCTGGGTTCAAGACTAATTTGCATATGGCCATGTCTGAACTGGGGTGGTGTGGTGTGGTGAGCAAAATAACGATGGATTAAACCAAGATCTGTGACTGAGGATGAATGTTTTACCAATGTGCAACATTCTGTTCATCATCTTGTGTGTTTTGCTTTTCGCCCTATGCGGGAATGATATGACCAGACGTGGGTCCCGTGCTCACTACACCACTGGAGTCAAGCTATCCTGGCTGATGACGGCTGATAGTCAGAAACCGGTCCTAGGATGCTTGATTCCAGTCCATGGCCATGTCTGAACTGGGGTGGCTTGGTGAGCAAAATAACAATGGATTAAACCCAGATCTGTGACTAGGGGTGAATGTTTTGCCAATGTGCAACATTCCGTCCATCATCTTGTGTGTTTTGCTGTTCGCCCTATGTGGGAAGGGTATGCCCAGACTTGGGACCAGTGCTCACCACGTTACTGGAGTGAAGCTACCCTGGCTGATGACAGCTGATAGCCAGAAACCGCTCCTAGGATGCTTGATTCTGGTCCAGGGAAGACATGTCTTGACTTTTCGGGCTGGACTGTTCCCAAGAGGCGCTGGGTCAAGACTGATTTGCATATGGCCATGTCTGAACTGGGGTGGTGTGGTGAGCAAAATAAAGATGGACTAAACCCATATCTGTGACTGGGGGTGAATGGTTTGCCAATGTGCAACATTCTGTCCATCATCTTGTGTGTTTTGCATCTCGCCCTTTGCGGGAAGGGTATGACCAGACGTGGGTCCCGTGCTCACTATACCACTGGAGTCAAGCTACCCTAGCTGATGACAGCTGATAGCCAAAAACCGGTCCTAGGATGCTTGATTCCGGTCCAGGGAGGACATGTCTTGACAGTTCGGGCTGGACTGTTCCCAAGAGGTGCTGGGTCAAGACTGATTTGCATATGGCCATGCCTGAACTGGAGTGGTGTGGTGAGCAAAATAACGATGGATTAAACCCAGATCTGTGACTGGGGGTGAATGTTTTGCCAATGTGTAACATTCCATCTGTCATCTTGTGTGTTTTGCTGTTCGCCCTATGTGGGAAGGGTATGCCCAAACTTGGGTCCAGTGCTCACCACGCTACTGGAGTCAAGCTACCCTGGCTGATGACAGCTGATAGCCAGAAACCGGTCCTAGGATGCTTGATTCTGGTCCAGGGAAGACATGTCTCGACAGTTCGGGCTGGACTCTTCCCATGAGGCACTGTGTCAAGACTGATTTGCATATGGCCATATCTGAACTGGGTTGGCGTGGTGAGCAAAATAACAATGGATTAAACCCAGATCTGTGACTGGGGGTGAATGTTTTGCCAATGTGCAACATTACATCCAACATCTTGTGTGTTTTGCTGTTCGCCCTATGTGGGAAGGGTATGCCCGGACTTGCGACCAGTGCTCACCACGTTACTGAAGTCAAGCTACCATAGCTGATGACAGCTGAAAGCCAGAAACCGGTACTAGGATGCTTGATTCTGGTCCCAGGAAGACATGTCTTGACAGTTCGGGCTGGACTGTTCCCAAGAGGCGCTGGGTCAAGACTAATTTGCATATGGCCATGTGTGAACTGGGGTGGTGTGGTGAGCAAAATAACGATGGATTAAACCAAGATCTGTGACGGGGGTTGAATATTTTGCCAATGTGCAACATTCTGTCCATCATCTTGTGTGTTTTGCTGTTCACCCTTGTGGGAAGGGTATGCCTAGATGTGGGTCCCGTGCTCACTACACCACTGGAGTCAAGCTATCCTGGCTGATGTTGGCTGATAGTCAGAAACCGATACTAGGATGCTTGATTCCGATCCAGGGAAGACATGGCTTGCCAGTTCGGTCTGGACTGTTCCAATGAGGCACAGGGTCAAGACTGATTTGCATATGGCCATGTCTGAACTGGGTTGGCGTGGTGAGCAAAATAATGATGGAATAAACCCAGATCTGTGACTGGGGGTGAATGTTTTGCAAATGTGCAACATTCCGTCCAACATCTTGTGTGTTTTGCTGTTCGCCCTATGTGGGAAGGGTATGCCCAGACTTGGGACCAGTGCTCACCACGTTACTGGAGTGAAGCTACCCTGGCTGATGACAGCTGATAGCCAGAAACTGCTCCTAGGATGCTTAATTCTGGTGCAGGGAAGACATGTCTTGACATTTCGGGCTTGACTGTTCCCAAGAGGCGCTGGGTCAAGACTGATTTGCATATGGCCATGTCTGAACTGGGGTGGTGTGGTGAGCAAAATAAAGATGGATTAAACCCATATCTGTGACTGGGGGTGAATGGTTTGCCAATGTGCAACATTCTGTCCATCATCTTGTGTGTTTTGCTTCTCGCCCTTTGCGGGAAGGGTATGACCAGACGTGGGTCCCGTGCTCACTACACCACTGGAGTCAAGCTACCCTAGCTGATGACAGCTGATAGCCAAAAACCGGTCCTAGGATGCTTGATTCCGGTCCAGGGAGGACATGTCTTGACAGTTTGGGCTGGACTGTTCCCAAGAGGCGCTGTGTCAAGACTGATTTGCATATGGCCCTTCCTGAACTGGGGTGGTGTGGTGAGCAAAATAACAATGGATTAAACCCAGATCTGTGACTGGGGGTGAATGTTTTGCCAATGTGCAACATTCTGTCCATCATCTAGTGTGTTTTGCTGTTCTCCCTGTGTGGGAAGGGTATGACCAGACATGGGTCCGGTGCGCACTACACCACTGGAGTCAAGCAATCCTGGCTGATGACGGTTGATAGCCAGAAACCGGTCCTAGGAGGCTTTATTCCAGTCCAGGGAAGACATGGCTTGGCAGTTCGGGCTGGACTCTTGCCATGAGGCATAGGGTCAAGACATGAGTTGCATATGGCCATGTCGGAACTGGGCTTGGCGTGGTGAGCAAAATAATGATGGATTAAACCCAGATCTGTGACTGGGGGTGAATGTTTTGCTAATGTGCAACATTCCATCCATCATCTTGTGTGTTTTGCTGTTCGCCCTATGTGGGAAGGGTATGCGCAGATGTGGGTCCAGTGCTCAACACACCACTGGAGTCAAGCTACCCTGGCTGATGACAGCTGATAGCCAGAAACCAGTCCTAGGATGCTTGATTCCGTTCCAGGGAAGACATGTCTTGACAGTTCGGGCTGGACTGTTCCCAGGAGGCGGTGGGTCAAGACTGAGTTGCATATGGCCATGTCTGAACTGGGCTGGTGTGGTAAGCAAAATAATGATGGATAAAACCCATATCTGTAACAGGGGTGAATGTTTTGCCAATGTGCAACATTCCATCTGTCATCTTGTGTGTTTTGCTGTTCGCCCTATGTGGGAAGGGTATGCCCAAACTTGGGTCCAGTGCTCTCCACGCTACTGGAGTCAAGCTGCCCTGGCTGATGACAGTTGATAGCCAGAAACCGGTCCTAGGATGCTTGATTCTGGTCCAGGGAAGACATGTCTCGACAGTTCGTGCTGGACTCTTCCCATGAGGCACTGTGTCAAGACTGATTTGCATATGGCCATGTCTGAACTGGAGTGGCGTGTTGAGCAAAATAACAATGGATTAAACCCAGATCTGTGACTGGGGGTGAATGTTTTGCCAATGTGCAACATTCCGTCCAACATCTTGTGTGTTTTGCTGTTCACCCTATGTGGGAAGGGTATTCCCGGACTTGGGACCAGTTCTCACCACGCTACTGGAGTCAAGCTACCCTAGCTGATGACAGCTGATAGCCAAAAACCGGTCCAAGGGTGCTTGATTCTGGTCCAGGGAAGACATGTCTCGAGAGTTCGGGCTGGACTCTTCCCATGAGGCACTGTGTCAAGACTGATTTGCATATGGCCATATCTGAACTGGGTTGGCGTGGTGAGCAAAATAACGATGGATTAAACCCAGATCTGTGACTGGGGGTGAATGTTTTGCCAATGTGCAACATTACATCCAACATCTTGTGTGTTTTGCTGTTCGCCCTATGTGGGAAGGGTATGCCCAGACTTGGGACCAGTGCTCACCACGTTACTGAAGTCAAGCTACCATAGCTGATGACAGCTGAAAGCCAGAAACCGGTACTAGGATGCTTGATTCCGATCCAGGGAAGACATGGCTTGCCAGTTCGGTCTGGACTGTTCCAATGAGGCACAGGGTCAAGACTGATTTGCATATGGCCATGTCTGAACTGGGTTGGCGTGGTGAGCAAAAAAATGATGGATTAAACCCAGATCTGTGAATGGGGGTGAATGTTTTGCAAATGTGCAACATTCCGTCCAACATCTTGTGTGTTTTGCTGTTCGCCCTATGTGGGAAGGGTATGCCCAGACTTGGGACCAGTGCTCACCACGTTACTGGAGTGAAGCTACCCTGGCTGATGACAGCTGATAGCCAGAAACTGCTCCTAGGATGCTTGATTCTGGTGCAGGGAAGACATGTCTTGACATTTCGGGCTTGACTGTTCCCAAGAGGCGCTGGGTCAAGACTGATTTGCATATGGCCATGTCTGAACTGGGATGGTGTGGTGAGCAAAATAAAGATGGATTAAACCCAGATTTGTGACTGGGGGTGAATGTTTTGCCAATGTGCAACATTCTGTCCATCATCTAGTGTGTTTTGCTGTTCTCCCTGTGTGGGAAGGGTATGACCAGACATGGGTCCGGTGCGCACTACACCACTGGAGTCAAGCAATCCTGGCTGATGACGGTTGATAGCCAGAAACCGGTCCTAGGAGGCTTTATTCCAGTCCAGGGAAGACATGGCTTGGCAGTTCGGGCTGGACTCTTCCCATGAGGCACAGGGTCAAGACATGAGTTGCATATGGCCATGTCGGAACTGGGCTTGGCGTGGTGAGCAAAATAATGATGGATTAAACCCAGATCTGTGACTGGGGGTGAATGTTTTGCTAATATGCAACATTCCATCCATCATCTTGTGTGTTTTGCTGTTCGCCCTATGTGGGAAGGGTATGCCCAGATGTGGGTCCAGTGCTCAACACACCACTGGAGTCAAGCTACCCTGGCTGATGACAGCTGATAGCCAGAAACCAGTCCTAGGATGCTTGATTCCGGTCCAGGGAAGACATGTCTTGACAGTTCGGGCTGGACTGTTCCCAGGAGGCGGTGGGTCAAGACTGAGTTGCATATGGCCATGTCTGAACTGAGCTGGTGTGGTAAGCAAAATAATGATGGATTAAACCCATATCTGTAACAGGGGTGAATGTTTTGCCAATGTGCAACATTCCATCTGTCATCTTGTGTGTTTTGCTGTTCGCCCTATGTGGGAAGGGTATGCCCAAACTTGGGTCCAGTGCTCTCCACGATACTGGAGTCAAGCTACCCTGGCTGATGACAGTTGATAGCCAGAAACCGGTCCTAGGATGCTTGATTCTGGTCCAGGGAAGACATGTCTCGACAGTTCGTGCTGGACTCTTCCCATGAGGCACTGTGTCAAGACTGATTTGCATATGGCCATGTCTGAACTGGAGTGGCGTGTTGAGCAAAATAACAATGGATTAAACCCAGATCTGTGACTGGGGGTGAATGCTTTGCCAATGAGCAACATTCCGTCCAACATCTTGTGTGTTTTGCTGTTCACCCTATGTGGGAAGGGTATGCCCGGACTTGGGACCAGTTCTCACCACGCTACTGGAGTCAAGCTACCCTAGCTGATGACAGCTGATAGCCAAAAACCGGTCCAAGGATGCTTGATTCCGGTCCAGGGAGGACATGTCTTGACAGTTCGGGCTGGACTGTTCCCAAGAGGCGCTGGGTCAAGACTGATTTGCATATGGCCATGTCTGAACTGGAGTGGCGTATTGAGCAAAATAACGATGGATTAAACCCAGATCTTTGACTGGGTGTGAATGTTTTGCCAATGTGCAACATTCTGTCCATCATTTAGTGTGTTTTGCTGTTCGCCCTATGTGGGAAGGGTATGACCAGACATAGGTCTTGTGCGCACTACACCACTGGAGTCAAGCTATCCTGGCTGATGACGGCTGATAGCCAGTAACCGGTCCTAGGATGCTTGATTCCAGTCCAGGGAAGACGTGTCTTGGTAGTTCGGGCTGGACTGTACACATAAGGCACAGGGTCAAGACTGATTTTCACATGGTCATGTCTGAACTGGGGTGACGTAGTGAGCAAAATAAAGATGGATTAAACCCAGATCTGTGACTGGAGGTGAATGTTTTGCCAATGTGCAACATTCTGTCCATCATCTTGTGTGTTTTGCTGTTCGCCCTTGTGGGAAGGGTATGCCCAGACTTGGGACCAGTGCTCACCACGTTACTGGAGTCAAGCTACCCTGGCTGATGACAGCTGATAGCCATAAACCGCTCCTAGGATGGTGATTCTGCTCCATGGAAGACATGTTCTGACATTTCGGGCTGGACTGTTCCCAAGAGGCTTTGGGTCAAGAATTATTTGCATATGGCCATGTCTGAACTGGGTTGGTGTGGTAAGCAAAATAATGATGGACTAAACCAAGATCTGTGACTGGAGGTGAATGTTTTGCCAATGTGCAACATTCTGTCCATCATCTTGTGTGTTTTGCTGTTCGCCCTATGCCGGAAGGGTATGACCAGACGTGGGTCCCGTGCTCACTACACCACTGGAGTCAAGCTATCCTAACTGATGACAGCTGACAGCCAGAAACCGGTCCTAGGATGCTTTATTCCAGTCCAGGGAAGACATGTCTTGGCAGTTCGGGCTGGACTCTTCCCATGAGGCACTGTGTCAAGACTGATTTGCATATGGCCATGTTTGAACTGGAGTGGCGTGTTGAGCAAAATAACGATGGATTAAACCCAGATCTCTGACTGGGTGTGAATGTTTTGCCAATGTGCAACATTCTGTCCATCATTTAGTGCGTTTTGCTGTTCGCCCTATGTGGGAAGGGTATGACCAGACATAGGTCCAGTGCGCACTACACCACTGGAGTCAAGCTATCCTGGCTGATGACGGCTGATAGCCAGAAACCGGTCCTAGGATGCTTGATTCCAGTCCAGGGAAGACGTGTCTTGGCAGTTCGGGCTGGACTGTACCCATAAGGCACAGGGTCATGACTGATTTTCACATGGTCATGTCTGAACTGGGGTGACGTGGTGAGCAAAATAATGATGGATTAAACCCAGATCTGTGACTGGGGGTGAATGTTTTGCTAATGTGCAACATTCCATCCATCATCTTGTGTGTTTTGCTGTTCGCCCTATGTGGGAAAGGTATTCCCAGATGTGGGTCCAGTGCTCACCACACCACTGGAGTCAAGCTACCCTGGCTGATGACAGCTGATAGCCAGAAACCGGTCCTAGGATACTTGATTCCGGTCCAGGGAAGACATGTCTTGACCGATCGGGCTGGACTGTTCCCATGAGGCGGTGGGTCAAGACTGAGTTGTGTATGGCCATGTCTGAACTGGAGTGGTGTGGTAAGCAAAATAATGATGGATTAAACCCAGATCTGTGACTGGGGTGAATGTTTTGCCACTGTGCAACATTCCATCCGTCATCTTGTGTGTTTTGCTGTTTGCCCTATGCGGGAAGGGTATGCC
This sequence comes from Lissotriton vulgaris, assembly GCF_964263255.1. Lineage (NCBI taxonomy): Eukaryota > Metazoa > Chordata > Amphibia > Caudata > Salamandridae > Lissotriton > Lissotriton vulgaris. Next base: position 92,410,910 of record NC_141696.1, on the reverse strand, counting down.
CAGACTTGGGTCCAGTGCTCACCACGCTACTGGAGTCAAGCTACCCTGGCTGATGAGAGCTGATAGCCAGAAACCGGTCCTAGCATGCTTGATTCTGGTCCAGGGAAGACATGTCTTGACAGTTCGGGCTGGACTCTTCCCATGAGGCACTGTGTCAAGACTGATTTGCATATGGCCATGTCTGAACTGGAGTGGCGTGTTGAGCAAAATAACGATGGATTAATCCCAGATCTGTGACTGGGTGTGAATGTTTTGCCAATGTGCAACATTCTGTCCATCATCGAGTGTGTTTTGCTGTTCGGCGTATGCGGGACGGGTATGACCAGACATAGGTCCTGTGCGCACGACACCACTGGAGTCAAGCTATCCTGGCTGATGACGGCTGATAGCCAGAAACCAGTACTAGGATGCTTGATTCCAGTCCAGGGAAGACGTGTCTTGGCAATTCGGGCTGGACTGTACCCATAAGGCACATGGTCAAGGCTGATTTTCACATGGTCATGTCTGAACTGGGGTGACGTGGTGAGCAAAACAAGGATGGATTAAACCCAGATCTGTGACTTGGGGTGAATGTTTTGCCAATGTGCAACATTCCGTCCATCATCTTGTGTGTTTTGCTGTTCGCCCTATGTGGGAAGGGGATGCCCAGATATGGGTCCTGTGCTCACTACGCCACTGGAGTCAAACTATCCAGGCTGATGACAGCTGATGGCCAGAAACCGGTCCTAGGATGCTTGATTCCGGTCCAGGGAAGACATGGCTTGGCAGTTCAGGCTGGAATGTTCCCATGAAGCACAGGGTCAAGACTGATTTGCATATGGCCATGTCTGAACTGGAGTGGCGTGTTGAGCAAAATACCGATGGATTAAACCCAGATCTGTGACTGGGTGTGAATGTTTTGCCAATGTGCAACATTCTGTCCATCGTCTAGTGTGTTTTGCTGTTCGCCCTATGTGGGAAGGGTATGACCAGACATAGGTCCCGTGCGCACTACACCACTGGAGTCAAGCTATCCTGGCTGATGACGGCTGATAGCCAGAAACCGGTCCTAGGATGCTTGATTCCGGTCCAGGGAAGACATGGCTTGGCAGTTCAGGCTGGAATGTTCCCATGAGGCACAGGGTCAAGACTGATTTGTATATGGCCATGTCTGAACTGGGGTGGCGTGGTGAGCAAAATAACAATGGATTAGACCCAGATCTGTGACAAGGGGTGAATGTTTTGCCAATGTGCAACATTCCGTCAATCATCTTGTGTGTTTTGCTGTTCGCCCTATGTGGGAAGGGTATGCCTAGATGTGGGTCCCGTGCTCACTACACCACTGGAGTCAAGCTACCCTGGCTGATGATGGCTGATAGTCAGAAATTGGTCCTAGGATGCTTGATTCCGGTCCAGGGAAGACATGGCTTGGCAGTTCGGGCTGGACTGTTCCCATGAGGCACAGGGTCAAGACTGATTTGCATAAGGCCATGTCTGAACTGGGTTGGCGTGGTGAGCAAAATAACGATGGATTAAACCCAGATCTGTGACTGGGGGTGAATGTTTTGCTAATGTGCAACATTACGTCCAACATCTTGTGTGTTTTGCTGTTCGCCCTATGTGGGAAGGGTATGCCCGGACTTGCGACCAGTGCTCACCACGTTACTGGAGTCAAGCTACCCTAGCTGATGACAGCTGATAGCCAGAAACCGGTACTAGGATGCTTAATTCCGGTCCAGGGAAGACATGTCTTGACAGTTCGGGCTGGACTGTTCCCAAGAGGCGCTGGGTCAAGACTAATTTGCATATGGCCATGTGTGAACTGGGGTGGTGTGGTGAGCAAAATAACGATGGATTAAACCAAGATCTGTGACTGGGGTTGAATATTTTGCCATTGTACAACATTATGTTCATCATCTTGTGTGTTTTGCTGTTCGCCCTTGTGGGAAGGGTATGCCTAGATGTGGGTCCCGTGCTCACTACACCACTGGAGTCAAGCTATCCTGGCTGATGTTGGCTGATAGTCAGAAACCGATACTAGGATGCTTGATTCTGATCCAGGGAAGACATGGCTTGCCAGTTCGGGCTGGACTGTTCCGATGAGGCACAGGGTCAAGACTGATTTGCATATGGCCATGTCTGAACTGGGTTGGCGTGGTGAGCAAAACAATGATGGATTAAACCCAGATCTGTGACTGGGGTTGAGTGTTTTGCAAATGTGCAACATTCCGTCCAACATCTTGTATGTTTTGCTGTTCGCCCTATGTGGGAAGGGTATGCCCAGACTTGGGACCAGTGCTCACCACGTTACTGGAGTGAAGCTACCCTGGCTGATGACAGCTGATAGCCAGAAACCGCTCCTAGGATGCTTGATTCTGGTCCAGGGAAGACATGTCTTGACATTTCGGGCTGGACTGTTCCCAAGAGGCGCTGGGTCAAGACTGATTTGCATATGGCCATGTCTGAACTGGGGTGGTGTGGTGAGCAAAATAAAGATGGATTAAACCCATATCTGTGACTGGGGGTGAATGGTTTGCCAATGTGCAACATTCTGTCCATCATCTAGTGTGTTTTGCTTCTCGCCCTTTGCGGGAAGGGTATGACCAGACGTGGGTCCCGTGCTCACTACACCACTGGAGTCAAGCTACCCTAGCTGATGACAGCTGATAGCCAAAAACCGGTCCTAGGATGCTTGATTCCGGTCCAGGGAGGACATGTCTTGACAGTTCGGGCTGGACTGTTCCCAAGAGGCGCTGGGTCAAGACTGATTTGCATATGGCCATGCCTGAACTGGGGTGGTGTGGTGAGCAAAATAACGATGGATTAAACCCAGATCTGTGACTGGGGGTGAATGTTTTGCCAATGTGTAACATTCCATCTGTCATCTTGTGTGTTTTGCTGTTCGCCCTATGTGGGAAGGGTATGCCCAAACTTGGGTCCAGTGCTCACCACGCTACTGGAGTCAAGCTACCCTGGCTGATGACAGCTGATAGCCAGAAACCGGTCCTAGGATGCTTGATTCTGGTCCAGGGAAGACATGTCTCGACAGTTCGGGCTGGACTCTTCCCATGAGGCACTGTGTCAAGACTGATTTGCATATGGCCATGTCTGAACTGGGTTGGCGTGGTGAGCAAAATAACGATGGATTAAACCCAGATCTGTGACTGGGGGTGAATGTTTTGCCAATGTGCAACATTACATCCAACATCTTGTGTGTTTTGCTGTTCGCCCTATGTGGGAAGGGTATGCCCGGACTTGCGACCAGTGCTCACCACGTTACTGAAGTCAAGCTACCATAGCTGATGACAGCTGAAAGCCAGAAACCGGTACTAGGATGCTTGATTCTGGTCCAGGGAAGACATGTCTTGACAGTTCGGGCTGGACTGTTCCCAAGAGGCGCTGGGTCAAGACTAATTTGCATATGGCCATGTGTGAACTGGGGTGGTGTGGTGAGCAAAATTACGATGGATTAAACCAAGATCTGTGACGGGGGTTGAATATTTTGCCAATGTGCAACATTCTGTCCATCATCTTGTGTGTTTTGCTGTTCGCCCTTGTGGGAAGGGTATGCCTAGATGTGGGTCCCGTGCTCACTACACCACTGGAGTCAAGCTATCCTGGCTGATGTTGGCTGATAGTCAGAAACCGATACTAGGATGCTTGATTCCGATCCAAGGAAGACATGGCTTGCCAGTTCGGTCTGGACTGTTCCAATGAGGCACTGGGTCAATACTGATTTGCATATGGCCATGTCTGAACTGAGTGGGCGTGGTGAGCAAAATAATGATGGATTAAACCAAGATCTGTGACTGGGGGTGAATGTTTTGCAAATGTGCAACATTCCGTCCAACATCTTGTGTGTTTTGCTGTTCGCCCTATGTGGGAAGGGTATGCCCAGACTTGGGACCAAAGCTCACCACGTTACTGGAGTGAAGCTACCCTGGCTGATGACAGCTGATAGCCAGAAACTGCTCCTAGGATGCTTGATTCTGGTGCAGGGAAGACATGTCTTGACATTTCGGGCTTGACTGTTCCCAAGAGGCGCTGGGTCAAGACTGATTTGCATATGGCCATGCCTGAACTTGGTGGTGTGGTGAGCAAAATAACGATGGATTAAACCCAGATCTGTGACTGGGGGTGAATGTTTTGCCAATGTGCAACATTCTGTCCATCATCTTGTGTGTTTTGCTGTTTGCCCTATGCCGGAAGGTTATGACCAGACGTGGGTCCCGTGCTCACTACACCACTGGAGCCAAGCTATCCTGTCTGATGACGGCTTGTAGCCAGAAACCGGTCCTAGGATGCTTTATTCAAGTCCAGGGAAGACATGGCTTGGCAGTTCGGGCTGGACTGTTCCCATGAGGCACAGGGTCAAGACATGAGTTGCATATGGCCATGTCGGAACTGGTGTGGCGTGGTGAGCAAAATAATTATGGATTAAACCCAGATCTGTGACTGGGGGTGAATGTTTTGCTAATGTGCAACATTCCATCCATCATCTTGTGTGTTTTGCTGTTCGCCCTATGTGGGAAGGGTATGCCCAGATGTGGGTCCAGTGCTCACCACACCACGGGGGGTCAAGCTACCCTGGCTGATGACAGGTGATAGCCAGAAACCGGTCCTAGGATGCTTGATTCCGGTCCAGGGAAGACATGTCTTGACAGTTCGGGCTGGACTGTTCCCATGAGGCGGTGGGTCAAGACTGAGTTGCATATGGCCATGTCTGAACTGGGGTGGTGTGGTAAGCAAAATAATGATGGATTAAACCCAGATCTGTGACTGGGGTGAATGTTTTGCTAATGTGCAACATTCCATCCATCATCTTGTGTGTTTTGCTGTTCACCCTATGTGGGAAGGGTATGCCCAGATGTGGGTCCAGTGCTCACCACACCACGGGGGGTCAAGCTACCCTGGCTGATGACAGGTGATAGCCAGAACCCGGTCCTAGGATGCTTGATTCTGGTCCAGGGAAGACATGTCTCGACACTTCGGGCTGGACTCTTCCCATGAGGCACTGTGTCAAGACTGATTTGCATCTGGCCATGTCTGAATTGGAGTGGCGTGTTGAGCAAAATACCGATGGATTAAACCCAGATCTGTGACTGGGTGTGAATGTTTTGCCAATGTGCAAGATTCTGTCCATCGTCTAGTGTGTTTTGCTGTTCGCCCTATGTGGGAAGGGTATGACCAGACATAGGCCCCGTGCGCACTACACCACTGGAGTCAAGCTATCCTGGCTGATGATGGCTGATAGCCAGAAACCAGTCCTAGGATGCTTGATTCCGGTCCAGGGAAGACATGGCTTGGCAGTTCAGGCTGGAATGTTCCCATGAGGCACAGGGTCAAGACGGATTTGCATATGGCCATGTCTGAACTGGGGTGGCGTGGTGAGCAAAATAACAATGGATTAGACCCAGATCTGTGACAAGGGGTGAATGTTTTGCCAATGTGCAACATTCCGTCGATCATCTTGTGTGTTTTGCTGTTCGCCCTATGTGGGAAGGGTATGCCTAGATGTGGGTCCCGTGCTCACTACACCACTGGAGTCAAGCTATCCTGGCTGATGTTGGCTGATAGTCAGAAACCGATACTAGGATGCTTGATTCAGATCCAGGGAAGACATGGCTTGCCAGTTCGGGCTGGACTATTCCGATGAGGCACAGGGTCAAGACTGATTTGCATATGGCCATGTCTGAACTGGGTTGGCGTGGTGAGCAAAACAATGATGGATTAAACCCAGATCTGTGACTGGGGTCGAATGTTTTGCAAATGTGCAACATTCCGTCCAACATCTTGTATGTTTAGCTGTTCGCCCTATGTGGGAAGGGTATGCTCAGACTTGGGACCAGTGCTCACCACGTTACTGGAGTGAAGCTACCCTGGCTGATGACAGCTGATAGCCAGAAACCGCTCCTAGGATGCTTGAGTCTGGTCCAGGGAAGACATGTCTTGACATTTCGGGCTGGATTGTTCCCAAGAGGCGCTGGGTCAAGACTGATTTGCATATGGCCATGCCTGAACTGGGTGGTGTGGTGAGCAAAATAACGATGGATTAAACCCAGATCTGTGGCTGGGGGTGAATGTTTTTCCAATGTGCAACATTCTGTCCATCATCTTGTGTGTTTTGCTGTTTGCCCTATGCCGGAAGGTTATGACCAGACTTGGGTCCCGTGCTCACTACACCACTGGAGCCAAGCTATCCTGTCTGATGACGGCTTATAGCCAGAAACCGGTCCTAGGATGCTTTATTCCAGTCCAGGGAAGACATGGCTTGGCAGTTCCGGTTTGACTGTTCCCATGAGGCACATGGTCAAGACATGAGTTGCATATGGCCATGTCTGAACTAAGGTGGTATGGTGAGCAAAATAAAGATGGATTAAACCCATATCTGTGACTGGGGGTGAATGGTTTGCCAATGTGCACCATTCTGTCCATCATCTTGTGTGTTTTGCTACTCGCCCTTTGCGGGAAGGGTATGACCAGACGTGGGTCCCGTGCTCACTACACCACTGGAGTCAAGCTACCCTAGCTGATGACAGCTGATAGCCAAAAACCGGTCCTAGGATGCTTGATTCCGGTCCAGGGAGGACATGTCTTGACAGTTCGGGCTGGACTGTTCCCAAGAGGCGCTGGGTCAAGACTGATTTGCATATGGCCATGCCTGAACTGGGGTGGTGTGGTGAGCAAAATAACGATGGATTAAACCCAGATCTGTGACTGGGGGTGAATGTTTTGCCAATGTGTAACATTCCATCTGTCATCTTGTGTGTTTTGCTGTTCGCCCTATGTGGGAAGGGTATGCCCAAACTTGGGTCCAGTGCTCACCACGGTACTGGAGTCAAGATACCCTGGCTGATGACAGCTGTTAGCCAGAAACCGGTCCTAGGATGCTTGATTCTGGTCCAGGGAAGACATGTCTCGACAGTTCGGGCTGGACTCTTCCCATGAGGCACTGTGTCAAGACTGATTTGCATATGGCCATGTCTGAACTGGGTTGGCATGGTGAGCAAAATAACGATGGATTAAACCCAGATCTGTGACTGGGGGTGAATGTTTTGCCAATGTGCAACATTACGTCCAACATCTTGTGTGTTTTGCTGTTCGCCCTATGTGGGAAGGGTATGCCCGGACTTGCGACCAGTGCACACCACGTTACTGAAGTCAAGCTACCATAGCTGATGACAGCTGAAAGCCAGAAACCGATACTAGGATGCTTGATTCTGGTCCAGGGAAGACATGTCTTGACAGTTCGGGCTGGACTGTTCCCAAGAGGCGCTGGGTCAAGACTAATTTGCATATGGCCATGTCTGCACTGGGGTGGCGTGGTGAGCAAAATAACGATGGATTAAACCTGGATCAGTGACTGGGGTGAATGTTTAGTCAATGTGCAACATTCCGTCCATCATCTTGCGTGTTTTGCTGTTCGCCCTATGTGGGAAGGGTATGCCCAGACGTGGGTCCTGTGCTCACTACACCACTGAAATCAAGCTATCCTGGCTGATGACGGCTGATAGCCTGAAACCGGTCCTAGGTCGCTTGTTTCCAATCCAGGGTAGACATGGCTTGGCAGTTCGGGCTGGACTGTTCCAATAAGGCACAGGCTCGACTGATTTTCATATGGCCATGTATGAACTGGGGTGGCATGGTGAGCAAAATAACGATGGATTAAACCCATATCTGTGACTGGGGTAAAGGTTTTGCCAATGTGCAACATTGAGTCCATCATCTTGTGTGTTTTGCTGTTTGCCCTATGTTGGAAGGGTATGCCCAGACGTGGGTCCTGTGCTCACTACGCCACTGGAGTTAAGCTATCCTGGCTGTTGATGTCTGATAGCCAGAAACTGGTCCTAGGATGCTTGATTCCAGTCCAGGGAAGACATGGCTTGGCAGTTCGGGCTGGACTGTTCCCATGAGGCACAGGCTCGACTGATTTTCATATGGCCATGTATGAACTGGGGTGGCATGGAGAGCAAAATAACGATGGATTAAACCCATATCTGTGACTGGGGTGAAGGTTTTGCCAATGTGCAATATTGAGTCCATCATCTTGTGTGTTTTGCTGTTTGCCCTATGTGGGAAGGGTATGCCCAGACGTGGGTCCTGTGCTCACTACGCCACTGGAGTCAAGCTATCCAGGCTGATGATGGCTGATAGCCAGAAAACATTCCTCGGATGCTTGATTTCGGTCCAGGGAAGACATGACTTGGCAGTTTGGGCTGGACTGTTCCCATGAGGCACTGGGTCAAGACTGATTTGCATATGGCCATGTCTGAACTGGGGTGGCATGGTGAGCAAAATAACGATGGATTAAACCTGAATCAGTGACTGGGGTGAATGTTTTGCCAATGTGCAACATTCCATCCATCATCTTGTGTGTTTTGCTGTTCGCCCTATGCGGGAAGGCGATGCACAGATGTGGGTCCCGGGCTCACTACGCCACTGGAGTCAAGCTATCCTGGCTGATGACGACTGATGGCCAGAAACCGGTCCTAGGATGCTTGATTTCGGTCCAGGGAAGACATGTGTTGACAGTTCGGGCTGGACTGTTCCCATGAGGCACTGGGTCAAGACTGATTTGGATATGGCCATTTCTGAACTGGGGTGGCGTGGTGAGCAAATAACGATGGATTAAACCCAGATCTGTGACTGGGGGTGAATGTGTTGCCAATGTGCAACATTCTGTCCATCATTTTGTGTGTTTTGCTGTTCGCCCTATGTGGGAAGGGTATGCCCAGAAGTAGGTCCTGTGCTCACTACGCCACTAGAGTCAAGCAATCCAGGCTGATGACGGCTGATAGCCAGAAATCGGTCCTAGGATGCTTGATTCCAGTCTAGGGAAGACATGACTTGGCAGTTCGGGCTGGACAGTCCCCATAAGGCACAGGGTCAAGACTGATTTTCACATGGCCATGTCTGAACTGGGGTGGCGTGGTGAGCAAAATAAGGATGGATTAAACTCAGATCTGTGACTGGGGTGAATGTTTTGCCAATGTGCAACATTCCGTCTATCATCTTGTGTGTTTTGCTGTGTGCCATATGTGGGATGGGAATGACTAGATGTGCGTCCCATGCTTACTACACCACTGGAGTCAACCTATCCTGGCTGTTGATGTCTGGTAGCCAGAAACCGGTCCTAGGATGCTTGATTTCAGTCCAGGGAAAACATGGCTTGGCAGTTCGAGCTGGACTGTTCTCATGAGGCACAGGGTCAAGACTGATTTGCCTATGGCCATATCTGAACTGGGGAGGTGTGTTGAGCAAAATAATGATAGATTAAACCCAGATCTGTGACTGGGGGTGAATGTTTTGCCAATGTGCAACATTCCTTCCATCATCTTGTGTGTTGTGCTGTTCGCCCTATGTGGGAAAGCTATGCCCAGACGTGGGTCCCGTGCTCACTACGCCACTTTAGTCAAGCTATCCTGGCTGAATACGGCTGATAGCCAAAAACAGGTCCTAGGATGCTTGATTCTGGTCCAGAGAAGACATGGCCTGGCAGTTCGGGCTGGACTGTACCCATGAGGCACAAGGTCAAGACTGATTTGCATATGGTCATGTCTGAACTAAGGGTGGCATGGTAAGCAAAATAACGATGGATTAAACCCAGATCTGTGACTGAGGGTGAATTTTTTGTCAATGTGCAACATTCCGTCCATCATCTTGTGTGTTTTGCTGTTCGCCCTATGTGGGAAGGGTATGCCCAGACGTGGGTCCTGTGCTCACTACGCCACTGGAGTCAAGCTATCCTGGCTGATGATGGCTGATAGCCTGAAACCGGTCCTAGGCTGCTTGATTCCGGTCCAGGGAACACATAGCTTGGCAGTTCGGGCTGGACTGTTCTCATGAGGCACAGGGTCAAGACTGATTTGCATATGGCCTTGTCTGAACTGCGGTGGCGTGCTGAGCAAAATAACGATGATTTAAACCCAGATCTGTGACTGGGGGTGAATGTTTTGCCAATGTGCAACATTACGTCCATCATCTTGTGTGTTTTGCTGTTCGCCCTATGCGGGAAGGCGATGCCCAGATGTGGGTCCCGTGCTCACTACGCCACTGGAGTCAAGCTATCCTGGCTGATGACGGCTGATAGCCTGCAATCGGTCCCAGGATGCTTGATTCCAGTCCAGGGAAGACATGGCTTGGCAGGTCGGGCTGGACTGTTCCCATGAAGCTCCCGGTCAAGACTGATTTGAATATGGCCATGTCTGAACTGGGGTGTCACGGTGAGCAAAATAACGATGGATTAAACCCAGATCTGTGACTGGGGTGAATGTTTTGCCAATGTGCAACATTTCTTCCATCATGTGTGTTTTGCTGTGCGCCCTATGAGGGATGGTGTAGGAGAGTAGGGTCTGCTATCCTATGGTCACCCAAATTTTTTATTTTTGCTTCGCTGGTTTTCGACTTACTGAGGCTGTGGGCCTGCTAATCAGACCCCCAGCCTGCTGTTCTCTCTCTAAATTTGTAATACATGTGCTATAGGTACGTACCACAATTGGAAATGTACTCCCTGTCAGCCCCTGTACCAAGCACTATAGGTGCTCAGGGCATAGGTGCCACCAAGGCCTACCAGGGGGCTGAAGCATAGCTTTTGCCACCCTGGCTGGTTCTTAAATTGACACAACTGGCTGATCACTCAGCTGGGGCAAGCGTTTGTAATCACCCCTTGCTTAGATATAGTATACCTATATCTAAACCTATATCTGGACACATATAAACCTGTGAGTCACTCCTATGGAAGGCCTTATCAATCCTGGAGGCAGAGTGTGTGGTTTAATGTGAGATGGAGCTCTGGCATGAGCTGAGCCTGTCTGCAGCTGTTGGGAACAACTCCCTAAGCTGATCCAGGATAATGCCATACCATATACTATTAAGTGCCTTATAATCCTTGCGGTTATATAGCAACTTTGGTTTGGCTTTATCAAAACATGTCGTTCAAGGTGTCATACGAATTGGAATACTACCCCCTCACGAGTTCTGGCGACGGGGGTAGCATTCCATTCCTCTAGAGGGAGAAGACATGTTACTTTACTGAAACGCGGTTGATTTTAAAAGAGCCTCAGATCCACAAAATGGATGCCTCTGCCACAGACACGGTTCTGGCCTCCTGCTGCTGACCAAAACTCAGCAGATGGTGGCCTGGACAAAGGGTTTCCTGTCGCAGGGCGGTGTTACACCACCCCAGACAGGAGATGGTAGATTGTAGCAGGGAGGTTTCAAAGAAACCAGACACTGCCTGGGGAGCACAAGGCTGCCCCTTGCATAATCTGGCCAAACCGGTTCTGGGGCACACCAGCCCCAGTCCCAGTGTGGACTGGAATAAAGGAAAGGGGTGTATCCACCCCCTTCCTGGGTCCCACCCATAGGAGGGGACCTAGCAGGTAATCCAGCCCACCAGATTCGAATAAGAGTGGGAGCAGTGCCATTTCAACTCAGATTATCCTTAAGAAACATAAGAAATGAAACTCTGGACCCTTCGACATCCTACTCAACGTAGAAGACTGAAGAATCTCCCTTGTGGTCAAGGAGTGACCACCCTGTGCAAACAGGCACCATCCAGCACCTCGACCCTTGCTTTGTTGCAGTTCCCGCCGGACTCGAGCGACAGAGATCGACGAGATCAAGCTTGCCTGCCTTCCTCCATCCCGATCCACAGTCCCTGCAGAGCTGAGACCCGTGGAGGCGACCGGAAGCGTGGGGCATGCCGTCTTGAAAAGGCCACGAGACGCAGACCGTGCAGCCCATGAGTGACCCTCGAAGCTGTACACCGGGGTTTGAGTAGCCCCAACACTGAGCTACTCTTGCACCAAAGCTCCCCCTCCACACTCGACGAGTGCTGCGTGGGGCCCTTCTGCTTGTGTTGGCTCGACGCGTTGGCCCGGTCACTTGCCAGCTGGCTTGTGGCCCCTGTGCTGACGAAAACCTTAAACCGACCTGCTTTTCTGGTTGCTCCAGATTTGCACCAGCTCCTGTGAAAAGGAGCCCCCGCTCTATCCCTCCTGGTCCGAGTGAGAAGCAATCTCCTAGTTCCGCGTGGATTGCTTTTGCCAAGTGATGTTTGCTCCAATCTTGAAGCCGACGGCGCTGACGGCGAGAGCCTGCGTGGAACAGATCGTGACCTGCTCCTGGACGTCGCAGATGCCCCAGAGCCCACGTGACAATGGAGAGAAGCTCCTCGACAACCATCTGATTGCGCCCGACATTGACATTGCAATGGTGCAAGCAGCACTTTACGTGCTGCACCCGAATCCCGCAAGCTTTTCCCGAGTTCAGCATTGCTAGTCCAGACTGCTCCCAGCGATTCCCTAGGCCCTAGGCCTAACCACTGTTCGATTGGTATCTCTTATACCACTTTTTTAATATATGGTATGAGTGGCCACCCGCCCTCATCCATAATTGTGCAACTTTGTATGTTATACTGTGCTTTTGATTTAACGCTTTTGCCCCTTTGCTCATAAAGAGTACTGGGGATTATTTTAGAAATAAACACATATATTTTTATAATATATACTTGTGTGGTGTCCTTTCATTTGATATTACAGGATTGTATGTGGTAAAACAGCTCGCTTAACACGACCTTTTTAAGTTAAGCCTTTAAGGCTGCTTACTCCATGCTACCCCTAGGATAGCTTGTCTAACAAGGTTGACTTACAACCAGACACCATAAGGGATTGTTTGGACTGATACAAGGTGGTTCCAGAATTGGAAACATCACATAACAGGCCAACTTCTCACAGATGGGAATGACTAGATGTGGGTCCCATGCTCACTACACCACTGGAGTCAAGCTATCCTGGCTGATAATGGCTGATTGTCGGAAACCGGTCCTAGGATGCTTGATTCTGGTCCAGGGAAGACATGGCTTAGCTATTCGGGCTGGACTGCTCCCATGAGGCACAGGGTCAAGACTGATTTGCATATGGCCATGTCTGAACTGGGGTGGCGTGGTGAGCAAAATAACGATGGATTAAATCCAGATCTGTGACTGGGGGTGAATGTTTTGCCAATGTGCAACATTCCGTAAATCATCTTGTGTGTTTTGCTGTTAGCCCTATGTGGGAAGGTTAAGTCCAGACGTGGGTCCTGTGCTCACTACGACACTGGAGTCAAGCTATCCTGGCTGTTGATGTCTGATAGCCAGAAACCGGTCCTAGGATGCTTGATTCCAGTCCAGGGAAGACATGGCTTGGCAGTTCGGGCAGGACTGTTCCCATGAGGCACAGGGTCGACTGATTTTCATATGGCCAGTATGAACTGGGGTGGCATGGTGAGCAAAATAACGATGGATTAAGCCCATATCTGTGACTGGGGTGAAGGTTTTTCCAATGTGCAACATTGAGTCCATCATCTTGTGTGTTTTGCTGTTTGCCCTATGTGGGTAGGGTATACCCAGATGTGGGTCCGGTGCGCACTACACCACTGGAGTCAAGCAATCCTGGCTGATGACGGTTGATAGCCAGAAACCGGTCCTAAAATGCTTGATTCCGGTCCAGGGAAGACATGACTTGGCAGTTCGGGCTGGACTGTTCCCATAAGGCACAGGGTCAAAACTGATATTCCAATGTCCATGTCTGAACTGGGGTGGCGTGGTGAGCAAAATAAGGATGGATTAAACCCAGATCTGTGACTGGCGTGAATGTTTTGCCAATGTGCAACATTCCTTCCATCATCTTGTGTGTTTTACTGTGTGCCCTATGTGGGATGGTGTAGGAGAGTAGGGTCTGCTATCCTATGGTCACCCCAATTTTTGATTTTTGCTTTGCTGGTTTTCGACTTACTGAGGCTGTGGGCCTGTTAATCAGACCCCCAGCCTGCTGTTCTCTCTCTAAATTTGTAATACATGTGCTATAGGTACATACCACAATTGGAAATGTACTCCTTGTCAGCCCCTGTACCAAGCACTATAGGTGCTCAGGGCATAGGTGCCACCAAGGCCTACCAGGGGGCTGAAGCATAGCTTTTGCCACCCCTGGCTGGTTCTTAAATTGATACAACTGGCTGATCACTCAGCTGGGGCAAGTGGGTGTAATCACCCCTTGCTTAGATATAGTATACCTATATCTAAACCTATATCTGGACACATATAAACCTGTGAGTCACTCCTATGGAAGGCCTTATCAATCCCGGAGGCAGAGTGCGTGGTTTAATGTGAGATGGAGCTCTGGCATGAGCTGAGCCTGTCTGCAGCTGTTGGGAACAACTCCCTAAGCTGATCCAGGATAATGCCATACCATATACTATTAAGTGCCTTATAATCCTCGCGGTTATATAGCAACTTTGGTTTGGCTTTATCAAAACATGTCGTGTAAGGTGTCATACGAATTGGAATACTACCCCCTCACCAGTTCTGGCGACGGGGTTAGCCTTCCACCCCTCTAGAGGGAGAAGACATGTTACTTTACTGAAACGCGGTTGATTTTAAAAGAGCCTCAGATCCACAAAATGGATGCCTCTGCCACAGACACGGTTCTGGCCTCCTGCTGCTGACCGAAACTCAGCAGATGGTGGCCTGGACAAAGGGTTTCCTGTCGCAGGGCGGTGTTACACCACCCCAGACAGGAGATAGTAGATTGTAGCAGGGAGGTTTCAAAGAAACCAGACACTGCCTGGGGAGCACAAGGCTGCCCCTTGCATAATCCAGCCAAACCGGTTCTGGGGCACACCAGCCCCAGTCCCAGTGTGGCCTGGAATAAAGGAAAGGGGTGTATCCACCCCCTTCCTGGGTCCCACCCATAGGAGGGGACCTAGCAGGTAATCCTGCCCACCAGATTCGAATAAGAGTGGGAGCAGTGCCATTTCAACTCAGATTATCCAGAAGAAACATAAGAAATGAAACTCTGGACCCTTCGACATCCTACTCAACGTAGAAGACTGAAGAATCTCCCTTGTGGTCAAGGAGTGACCACCCTGTGCAAACAGGCACCATCCAGCACCTCGACCCTTGCTTTGTTGCTGTTCCCGCCGGACTCGAGCGACAGAGATCGACAAGATCAAGCTTGCCTGCCTTCCTCCAGCCCGATCCACAGTCCCTGCAGAGCTGAGACCCGTGGAGGCGACCGGAAGCGTGGGGCACGCCGTCTTAAAAAGGCCACGAGACGCAGACCTTGCAGCCCACGAGTGACCCTCAAAGCTGTACACCGGGGTTTGAGTAGCCCCAACCCTGAGCTACACTTGCACCAAAGCTCCCCCCTCCACACTCGACGAGTGCTGCGTGGGGCCCTTCTGCTTGTGTTGGCTCGACGCATTGGCCCGGTCACTTGCCAGCTGGCTTGTGGCCCCTGTGCTGACGAAAACCCTAAACCCACCTCTTTTCTGGTTGCTCCAGATTTGCACCAGCTCCTGTGAAAAGGAGCCCCCGCTCTGACCCTCCTGGTCCGAGTGAGAAGCAATCTCCTAGTTCCACGTGGATTGCTTTTGCCAAGTGTTGTTTGCTCCAATCTTGAAGCCGACGGCGCTGACGGCGAGAGCCTGCGTGGGACAGATTGTGACCTGCTCCTGGACGTCGCAGATGCCTCAGAGCCCACGTGACAATGGAGAGAAGCTCCTCGACAACCATCTGATTGCGCCCGACATTGCCTGGTTCCGTCCTGGTTCCACCCTGGTCACTGCTGAGTGACCCATACTCTGTCCCCTCTGCTTTCAGATACTTCTCGACTTCGATCCACCCTTGGATCAGACCGGACACTTCTGCTTCCCATCGCCTGCAGCATCTTCAGCTCCAAGCACCCAAGCCTGCGTGTCAAAACCCGACGCCACTTCGACCCTATGCACCCACTTACTGTGGGTGAGGTAACATTGCAACGCCGGTGTTCCCACACTGGTACACACCTCTAGGGTCTGTGTCTTAAGTTTTGTTCCTCTAGGTTCAGCGGAAGTATCTTGAAACTCTCTTTCTGTAACTTTTACGCACCATTGACATTGCATTGGTGCAAGCAGCACTTTACGTGCTGCACCCGAATCCCGCTGGCTTTTCCCGAGTTCAGCATTGCTAGTCCAGACTGCTCCCAGCGATTCCCTAGGCCCTAGGCCTAACCACTGCTCGATTGGTATCTCTTATACCACTTTTTTAATATATGGTTTGAGTGGCCAACCGCCCTCATCCATAATTGTGCAACTTTGTATGTTATACTGTGCTTTTGATTTAACGCTTGTGCCCCTTTGCTCATAAAGAGTACTGGGGATTATTTTAGAAATAAACACATATATTTTTATAATATATACTTGTGTGGTGTCCTTTCATTTGATATTACAGGATTGTATGTGGTAAAACAGCTCGCTTAACACGACCTTTTTAAGTTAAGCCTTTAAGGCTGCTTACTCCATGCTACCCCTAGGATAGCTTGTCTAACAAGGTTGACTTACAACCAGACACCATAAGGGATTGTTTGGACTGATACAAGGTGGTTCCAGAATTGGAAACATCACATGTCAGGCCAACTTCTCACAGATGGGAATGACTAGATGTGGGTCCCATGCTCACTACACCACTGGAGTCAAGCTATCCTGGCTGATAATGGCTGATTGTCGGAAACCGCTCCTAGGATGCTTGATTCTGGTCCAGGGAAGACATGGCCTAGCTATTCGGGCTGGACTGCTCCCATGAGGCACAGGGTCAAGACTGATTTGCATATGGCCATGTCTGAACTGGGGTGGCGTGGTGAGCAAAATAACGATGGATTAAAACCAGATCTGTGACTGGGGGTGAATGTTTTGCCAATGTGCAACATTCCTTAAATCATCTTGTGTGTTTTGCTGTTAGCCCTATGTGGGAAGGTTAAGTCCAGACGTGGGTCCTGTGCTCACTACGCCACTGGAGTCAAGCTATCCTGGCTGTTGATGTCTGATAGCCAGAAACCGGTCCTAGGATGCTTGATTCCAGTCCAGGGAAGACATGGCTTGGCAGTTCGGGCTGGACTGTTCCCATGAGGCACAGGCTCGACTGTGCCTCATGGGAACAGTGGTCAAGACTGATTTTCACATGGCCATGTCTGACTGGGGTGGCGTGGTGAGCAAAATAAGGATGGATTAAACCCAGATTTGTGACTGGGGTGAATGTTTTGCCAATGTGCATCATTCCGTCCATCATCTTGTGTGTTTTGCTGTGCGCCCTATGTGGGATGGGAATGACTAGATGTGGGTCCCATGCTCACTACACCACTGGAGTCAAGCTATCCTGGCTGATGATGGCTGATAGTTGGAAACCAGTCCTAAGATGCTTGATTCCAGTCCAGGGAAGACATGGCTTGGCAGTTCGGGCTGGACTGTTCCCATGAGGCACAGGGTCAAGACGGATTTGCATATGGCCATGTCTAAACTGGGGTGGCGTGGTGAGCAAAATAACGATGGATTAAACCCAGATCTGTGACTGGGGGTGAATGTTTTGCCAATGTGCAACATTCCGTCCATCATCTTGTGTGTTTTGCTGTTAGCCCTATGCGGGAAGGTTAAGCCCAGACGTGGGTCCTGTGCTCTCTACGCCACTGGAGTCAAGCTATCCTGGCTGTTGATGTCTGATAGCTAGAAACAGGTCCTAGGATGCTTGATTCCAGTCCAGGGAAAACATGGCTTGGCAGTTCGAGCTGGACTGTTCTCATGAGGCACATGGTCAAGACTGATTTGCATATGGCCATGTCTGAACTGGGGTGGTGTGTTGAGCAAAATAATGATAGATTAAACCCAGATTTGTGACTGGGGGTGAATGTTTTGCCAATGTGCAACATTCCGTCCATCATCTTTTGTGTTTTGCTGTTCGCCCTATGTGGGAAAGCTATGCCCAGACGTGGGTCCCGTGCTCACTACGCCACTGGAGTCAAGCTATCCTGGCTGAATACGGCTGATAGCCAGAAACCGGTCCTAGGATGCTTGATTCTGGTCCAGGGAAGACATGGCTTGGCAGATCGGGCTGGACTGTACCCATGAGGCACAAGGTCAAGACTGATTTGCATATGGTCATGTCTGAACTAAGGGTGGCATGGTAAGCAAAATAATGTTAATTTTAATGTTAAGAGGCATTTATTTAGCGCACTGTCACTGTGAGTTTCCTGGCGCTGATAGAATACTGAGAGTAGACAATAGGAAATTAGTGAGGATGGGAGAAGAGCTAAGTTTTTAAGGATTTCCTAAAAGAAAGAAGGGAACAGGAAGTCTTCAGTGAAAGTAGGAGAGAGTTCCACAGCTTAGGGGCCATGTAAGAGAAACTGCGACCACCAGATTTAGTGAGTTTGAAACGGGGAACGACTAGGAGCTGGAGGTGGGTGGACCTCAGGGTGCGAGGGGGACAATAAGGAGTGATCAGGGACTTCAGGAAAGCAGGGGAGGGACCAGTGAGAGCCTTGAAGATCAGGCAGTGGACCTTAAAAGCTATTCGTTCACTGACTGGTAGCCAGTGGAGTTGATGTAATAAAGGTTGGGCCGACTGCCATCTAGGGATTTTGAATGCAAGTCTGGCAGCCTGGTTCTGAACAATCTGAAGCCTGGACAACTGGGATTTGGGAAGGCCAAGGTATATAGAATTAGAGAAGTCCAGACGGGACATCACCAGGGCTATTAAGACTTGTAGCAAGGCTTCGGGAGTCAGGAGGTGGGCAACTTTCTGTGTCCTGTATAGCTGGAACATGCAGGAGGATGTTACCGCGCTCACCTGGGCCTTGAGAGTGAGCCCAGAGTCAATGATGACCCCGAGACTCTTTACACAGCCAGCAGGGGAGGGAGGTGTACCAAGCTCAGTAGGCCAATACTGGGGGCCCCAGTAAGGGGCACTTCTCCCAGGAAGGAGAAGCTCAGTTTTGCCAGGGTTGAGCTTTAGTTGATTTTGGTTCATCCAGTGCTGGATGTGTATCATGGCCGCCTGAAAGTTGGTGACAGCGTCAGGGGAGGTGAGGTGAGGGGGAAAATAATTTGCAAATCATCCGCGTAATTAAACACGGTGACGTCCCACCTACCTAAAGAGTGAAGGAGGGGTTGAAGATACAAATTAAAAAGAAGGGGGGACAAAGAAGATCCCTGAGGGACCCCGCAGGATGACGAAACGCTGGTGGCGCTAAAAGGACCCAAGCTGACTGCCTGAGATCTCCCCTCTAAGAAAGACTTAACCCAGGACAAAGCAGGCCCACAGACTCCGGCGGACTCGACACGGTGGAGTAAGATGTTGTGGTCCACCGTGTCGAATGCCGCCGATAAGTCAAGTAGGACTAATGCCTGGGGTAGTCCTCTGTCGGCATTGCTTCTGAGGTTATCCAACACGGCCAGGATCACAGCCTCTGTAGAATGGGCTGGTCTGAAACCGGCCTGGTTGGTTTCCAGGAAGTTGGACTCCTCAATGAATTGCGAGAGGCAAGTGGTAACATGTGCCTCCAAGATCTTCGACAGGTAAGGCAAGAGGGAGATGGGCCGATAATTAGCGAGGACCGATGGTTCCGCGCCGGGTTTCTTTAACAGGGGCACCAGTACGGCTTCCTTAAATGACCTGGGGACTATGCCAGAGTTGAGAGAAGAATTAAGTAAAGGTAGAATGCAATGTGAGAGGGTGTGACATATATCGCGAAGCACAGAGGGGGGACAGCAATCCTTGGGGGAACCAGATTTCACACGGGTGGACAGCTTGGCAAGGGAATCCGGATCGAGTGTAGGGAACCGGGACAAGGTAAAGGTATTGACGGAGGGGGTTACTGCTGTGGCTGAGGGAGGGGAGTGGGGGATGGAATTTTTAATTGAGGTGATTTTGTCAATAAAGAAGGAATTTAAAGCATTGCATGACTCTGCAGATGGAGGCAAGTTCGGGAGTGTCCTGGCGTCCGATGTTAATTCGCCAAGGACCTTGAAAATCTCTTTGGATTTGTTAGGAGCTGTTAAAATTCTCTCTGAGACGAAAGCAGACTTGGTTGTGATGATAGCTTTTTTATAAACTTTCCGTGCAGACACGTACGCCTCCCTGTCTGAGCTAAGATAATTACGCCTCCATCTACGCTCCAGTTGGCGTAGCTCGAGATGTTGTTGTTTCAGGGCCGAATTGTACCATTTATGGGAGTTACTATGGCGTGTTCGGGGGAAGCAGGACAGGGGTGCAAATTGGTCGCTAGCCGTCGTGAGCCAATGGGTGATGTTAGCGTCCATGATGTTAACGTCTGGGATGTCAGTAATTGGAGGCTGGGTCTCAGCAAGGGAGGAGAGGAAGGCAGATGAATCAAAGGCCTTCCATTTCCGAGCGGTCCCTCCCTCCAGAGGGGGAGGCCTGACCAGACCCTTTACAAGGATGGAGGACTCGATCAATGAGTGATCGGACCAGACACAGGGGGAAATAATCGGACAGGAAAGCGACACCCCCTGTGTCCAGATGTGGTCCAGGATATGACCCCCGATGTGAGTAGGGGAGGTGACGTGCTGAGTCAGATTGAGGCTAAGGAGCGCCTCGAACAATTCGATGGCATGAGGGCCAGCGTCAGCATGATTGAACCAATAGTTAAAGTCTCCGAACATAGCAATGCGGGCTGAGGAAGTCATCAAGGTAGAAAGCTGCTCACAAAGAGCGGCAGAAAACAGGGGCATGGGGGTAGGGGGACAATGAGGGTCAGAGCGCCAACTTCAGTTGCCAGGCTGATGATGAAATTCTCGGCATCAGGAAGACATAGTGAGGAGGACGCGATGAAAGGCAAATCTTTGCGTATGACTGCCGCCACCCCACCGCCACGGCGGCCAGTAGGCCGATTGGCGTTCAGCATGTAATAGTTAGGGGGTAGAGCAGCCAGGATGTCAGGAAGGGAGAGGTCAGACAGCCAGGTCTCGGTGAGCAGCAGAATATCAGGATTCTCAGCTGTCAATAAAAGAAAGATATCGACATGATGTTGAGGGAGAGACCGTGTATTGAGATATAATATACGGATGCAGGTCTCGGACGGGGTGGGGACAGAAGCGGATGCCCGGATGAGTCTGGGAGAGGGCAGGTCGGCCGAGATGCCAAGAGACACAAGACGATCCCAAGTTGTGGATAGAAGAGCACGAGGGGGATGCTGGAGGCCTCTGAGTGAAGCAGAGGAGTAAGTAATGGGAGGGGCGGCATCCCAGGGCCCTGGGCCCGTCTGGCCGCGGACGGGCGCAGACGGGCTGGACTTTGGCGCGACTTCGGCGCGCTGACGGCGTGCCCGCTGCGCCCGTCTGCTGCGCTCCCTGTAAAGGGGCGCCATTTTATAGGGCTGAGGTCGTGAGGGGCCGAGCATTGGACCGCTCACCTACTCACCCTCCTCACCCAAGATGGGGGCCAACTTCGAGTCCCGGCAGGAATTAATCTCCTGCGAGGGACGAGTAGTGGCGAGAGGACAGCGGACAGCAAATGCGGCGATTAATACTTCCCAGCGCGCAGTAGGGGTAATACCTGCACAACAAAAAGATTATTGACAGACACAAACATTAAAATGATATTAAAATGCGCGGGAGGCGCAGAGCACAGCGCGAGTCAGGCGAGTGGCTAAGATCCCACTGAACAACTCAAATATCCAATCAATTGGGGGCTGAGGCACAATGATTTTTATAGGGCTGAGGTCGTGAGGGGCCGAGCGCTGGACCGCTCACCTACTCACCCTCCTCACCCAAGATGGCGGCCAACTGCGAGTCCCGGCAGGAATTAATCTCCTGCGAGGGACGAGTAGTGGCGAGAGGACAGCGGACAGCCAATGCGGCGATTAATACTTCCCAGCGCGGAGTAGGGGTAATACCTGCACAACAAAAAGATTATTGACAGACACAAACATTAAAATGATATTAAAATGCGCGGGAGGCGCAGAGCACAGCGCGAGTCAGGCGAGTGGCTAAGATCCCACTGAACAACTCAAATATCCATAATAATGAAGGATTAAACCCAGATCTTTGACTGGGGTGAATGTTTTGCCAATGTGCAACTTTCCGTCCATCATCTTGTGTGTTTTGCTGTCCGCTCTATGTGGGAAGGGTATGCCCAGACTTGGGTCCCATGCTCACTACGCTACTGGAGTCAAGCTATCCCGGCTGATGACAGCTGATAGCCAGAAACCGGTCCTAGGATGCTTGATTCTGGTCCAGAGAAGACATGGCTTGGCAGGTCGGGCTGGACTGTTCCCATGAGGCCCAAAGTCAAGTCTGATTTGCATATGGCCTTGTCTGAACTGCGGTGGTGTGGTGAGCAAAATAACGATGATTTAAAACCCAGATCTGTGACTGGGGGTGAATGTTTTGTCAATGTGCAACATTCCGTCCATCATCTTGTGTGTTTTGCTGTTCGCCCTATGTGGGAAGGGTATGCCCAGACGTGGGTCCTGTGCTCACTACGCCACTGAAGTCAAGCTATCCTGGCTGATGACGGCTGATAGCCTATAACCAGTCCTAGGATGCTTGATTCCGGTCCAGGGAACACATGGCTTGGCAGTTCGGGCTGGACTGTTCTCATGAGGCACAAGGTCAAGACTGATTTGCATATGGCCTTGTCTGAACTGCGGTGGCGTGGTGAGCAAAATAACCATGATTTAAACCCAGATCTGTGACTGGGGGTGAATGTTTTGCCAATGTGAAACATTACGTCCATCATCTTGTGTGTTTTGCTGTTCGCCCTATGTGGGAAGGGTATGCCCAGACGTGGGTCCTGTTCTCACTACGCCACTGGAGTCAAGCTATCCTGGCTGATGATGGCTGATAGACAGAAACCGGTCCTTGGATGCTTGATTCCGGTCCATGGAAGACATGGCTTGGCAGATAGGTTTGGACTGTTCCCATGAGGCACTTGGTCAAGACTGATTTGCATATGGCCTTGTCTGAACTGGGGTGGCGTAGTGAGAAAAATAACGATGGATTGAACCCAGATCAGTGACTGGGGTTAATGTTTTGCCAATGTGCAACATTCCGTCCATCATCTTTTGTGTTTTGTTGTTAGCCCTATGTGGGAAGGTTAAGCCCAGACGTGGGTCCTGTGCTCACTATGCCACTGGAGTCAAGCTATCCTAGCTGTTGATGTCTGATAGCCAGAAACCGGTCCTAGGATGCTTGATTCCAGTCCAGGGAAGACATGGCTTGGCAGTTCGGGCTGGACTGTTCCCATAAGGCACAGGGTCAAGACTGATTTTCATATGGCCATGTATGAACTGGGGTGTTATGGTGAGCAAAAAAACGATGGATTAAACCCAGATCTGTGACTGGGGGTGAATGTTTTGCCAATGTGCAACATTCTGTCCATCATCTAGTGTGTTTTGCTGTTCTCCCTATGTGGGAAGGGTATGACCAGACATGGGTCCCGTGCGCACTACACCACTGGAGTCAAGCAATCCTGGCTGATGACTAGCCAGAAACCGGTCCTAGGATGCTTGATTCCAGTCCAGGGAAGACATGACTTGGCAGTTCGGGCAGGACTGTTCCCATAAGGCACAGGGTCAAGACTGATTTTCACATGGCCATGTCTGAACTGGGGTGGCGTGGTGAGCAAAATAAGGATCGATTAAACCCTTATCTGTGACTGGGGGTGAATGTTTTGCCAATGTGCAACATTCCGTCCATCATCTTGTGTGTTTTGCTGTGCGCCCTATGTGGAATGGGTATGACTAGATGTGGGTCCCATGCTCACTACACCACTGGAGTCAATCTATCCAGGCTGATGATGGCTGATAGTCAGAAACCGGTCCTAGGATGCTTGATTCCGGTCCAGGGAAGACATGGCTTGGCAGTTTCGACTGGACTGTTCCCACGAGGCACAGGGTCAAGACTGATTTGCGTATGGCTATATCTGACCTGGGGTGGCGTGGTGAGCAAAATAACGATGGATTAAACCCAGATCTCTGACTGGGGTGAATGTTTTGCCAATGTGCAACATTCCGTCCATCATCTTGAGTGTTTTGCTGTTCGCCCTATGCGGGAAGGGGATGCCCAGATGTGGGTCCCGTGCTCACTACGCCACTGGAGTCAAGCAATCCTGGCTGATGACGGCTGATAGCCAGAAACCGGTCCTAGGATGCTTGATTCCGGTCCAGGAAACACATGGCTTGGCAGTTCGGGCTGGACTGTTCTCATGAGTCACAGGGTCAAGACTGATTTGCATATGGCCTTGTCTGAACTGCGGTGGCGTGGTGCGCAAAATAACGATGATTTAAACCTAGATCTGTGACTGGGGGTGAATGTTTTGCCAATGTGCAACTTTACGTCCATCATCTTGTGTGTTTTGCTGTTCGCCCTATGTGGGAACGGTATGCCCAGACTTGGGTCCAGTGCTCACCACGCTACTGGAGTCAAGCTACCCTGGCTGATGACAGCTGATAGCCAGAAACCGGTCTAGGATACTTGATCCCGGTCCCGGGAAGACATGTCTTGACAGTTCGGGCTGGACTGTTCCCATGAGGCACTGGGTCAGGACTGATTTGCATATGGCCTTGTCTGAACTGCGGTGGCGTGGTGAGCAAAATAACGATGATTTAAACCCAGATCATCCTGGAATCAAGAAAGAACCTCTGCCAAGGAGAAAGCTGAAACTGAAGAAGGAAGATTGTCCTGCTGTTGCTCTGCTGGACTGACCTGTTGCTTTGCTGCCAAGGAGAGGGGAAGGACTTTGCTAGTGTGCTGTGTCCCCTGTCTTGAAGGAATCCCCAAGGGCCTGAGTAGAGCTGGCTCCTTGTTTTGAAGTCCCAGGAACAAAAGGACTTCACCCCCAGCTTCCCTGAACTCTGCTGAGAGAGTTCTGTCCCTCCTAGAGTGCTTGATCCAGTTGTTGGGCCTCTGGAGGTTGTACCTGTGCTGGGAAGCTTGAGAGCAAGCTTGAGTGACTTTTGAAACTAAAAAGTGTTGCATCGCTCGCTTGCGGAGCACATTCCCAACAGTGCGAGAAGTTTCCCGCCGCTACGAAGGTCGAGATCGTCGCAGCGCCTGACGCCGTCGCATCCTTCGTTTGCGGGACGCACCAGACCGGTGCGGGAAAGCCGAACATCGCTGCGAGTGTCCTCGCAGAGCCTGTCGGCGCTGGGTGAGATCGCTGCACCGCTTGCTTGCGGACCGCATCACGTCGCTGCGAGCATCGTCGCAGAACCATCGCCTCGAGGAGCTGCGAGAAAGAGGATCACCGCTGGACCGCGCATCCTCGCCCCGGAAATCGTCGCAGCACCTACGAGATCGTCGCATCGTGCCTTTGAGAGAACAGACTTCCTATGGAACCTACGCACCGGAATCCATACAAGTGGCCTTCCTCCCCATACAGACCGGATTCGTCGCAACACGCCCGCTGCTGCAGCGGGGCTGTCGCATCGCCTCCCCAGGGTCTCAGTAGCAACGCATCGCTTGTTTTCCACCGCACCAGCTTCTGCTTTTGGAACTTTGTTGCAACTAAAAGGTACTGTGAGTAAACGTGACGCAACTGTGAACTTTTCACGCATCTGTGGTTTATTTTACTGCTGCTTGCAGACCTCATTTCGCCCAGACCACCCGTGCAGCGGACCTAGCGTTCCACGGCTGTTGGTACCGGGACACTCTTGGCGCCATTTCCGGCGCTTGCCGCGGCCAGGCCCCTTTTCGAGGCCACGCCCCCTTCCTAGCCCTTAAAAGGCGCTGATTACAAACGCCTAGG
This sequence comes from Lissotriton vulgaris, assembly GCF_964263255.1. NCBI lineage: Eukaryota > Metazoa > Chordata > Amphibia > Caudata > Salamandridae > Lissotriton > Lissotriton vulgaris. Next base: position 92,385,370 of record NC_141696.1, on the reverse strand, counting down.
CAGATCGACAGACACTCCTGAGGCGGAAAGCCGGGAGCACGAATTCTTGTGAAAATTGTACTTTTTAAAATTTGAGAGTCACCTTATTCTTGTGCTTTTAAATCACTTACCCTCTGCTCCTTTATCTGCTGCTTGCAGACCTCATTTCGCCCAGACCACCCGTGCAGCGGACCTAGCGGTCCACGGCTGTTGGTACCGGGACACTCTTGGCGCCATTTCCGGCGCTTGCCGTGACCACGCCCCTTTTCGAGGCCACGCCCCCCCCCGCCCCCTCTCACGGACCCATAAATCATGTGTAGATTCCGGACGCGCAGCGGTCGAGCGCAGCGGGCGCGTCGATTGCGCACCGAAGGCGCGCCTAAGGCAAGCCCGTCTGCACCCGTCCGCGGCCGACCGGGGCTAGGGGCATGCCACTCTGCCCAAACCATCACTTACCCCGCCTCCCAACTCCGCAGTCTTCAGGGCCCCTGGCCTCTCCCTGCCTCCACTCGCTCTCTCATATCTACACTTAACCTTTCCCCCGCCCCCTCATCTCCCAACCCTCTCGCTCCCCCCACTCCCTCTCACTCTCCCAGAGAAGACGCCAGCCCAGTCTCACTCAAAACTCTCTCGGCCTATTACCTTAACACCCGGTCAGCAGTAGCCCACTCACATGAACTGTCGGTACTGCTTGACCTCCACGCGCCTGATCTCCTCTTTTTAACAGAGACTTGGTTCAGCGAGGATTCTCTCCCTACCCTACTGGCCACTCTTCCTGCTTCATACTATGCTCTTCGAGCAGATCGTTCCAACGGCAGAAATGGGGGCGGCGTAGCAGTGATCGCCCGGTCCGATCTCCCTTTTCAATGTCTAACCCTGCCAGATATTGCCACAACAGAGTACCTAGTTATCCGCACTACTTCTATCAATCCTCCTCTCACTTGTGTCCTCACTTACCGGCCCCCTCAATCGCCCTTATCCTTCCTCCCGATTTTCAGGAGGTACTATCCACACTAATGGTCAATAACTCCTCCATTCTACTACTGGGAGATTTTAACTTTTGGCCTTCAGATCCTGCGGAATGCCCTTCCTCTAGGGAATTCTCAGATACACTCCTATCCCTTAATTTTGTACCTCATGTCCATTCCCCCACTCATGTCAAAGGACACATTTTAGACCAGATTTGGTCCTTGAACTGCCCAATAGACTCTCTGACCATCTCGCCTTGCACGTGGTCCGACCATCACCTGATTTCGTTTACCCTTCCCATCAATCCCCCTACCAGGCCCCCGCTCCCAAAGAATGTTTGGGTCCGCTCATGGAGCCGAGTAGATCCAGAGAATCTATCTGCGCTATTAGCTTTCTCCTACCCTACCCTACAAGGCCTGTCCACTCTTTCTCAGGCCGCTGCCATTGAACATTGGCTCTCCTCTAGCTGTGATTCAATCGCCCCGTTGAAGCGGATGTCGTCTAAACGGGAGAAAGATGCCAACCTATGGTTCAATGAGGATCTTAAAACCATCAAACTTGCAGTACGCCGCTCCGAGCGTGCCTGGAGGAGGAACTATTCTCCCTCACTTAGAGCTGAGTTTACCACTCTCCTTGCCCAATATAAGAAAGCCATCCTGGCTGCAAAAACGGCCTACTTTTCCGCAAAGATCCATGCAGCTGAGAATAAACCGAGGGAAATCTTCTCGATTGTCCACAACTTGGCATTTTCCGACAGGACATCTCTCAAGCCCTCCCCGTCCCAGGACCTTTGCCACTCTTTAAATAATTTCTTTATCGAGAAGATTGCTACTATTAAAGCCAACATCCCCTCACCCCCCCCCGACGTTTGTTGACCCTCAGTGCCCCCCACCCAAAGGACAACTCAATGCTTTTCCTCCCCTGACGAAAGATTCCATGGCCTCAATAATTCCTCTTGTCAAATCCGGATCCCCACTGGACACTTGCCCTGCACACATCCTTCATCACATCTATACAACTTGTCCAGACCCCCCCCCCTTCACTTCCTTAACAGTTCCCTTTCCCAGGGGGTTGTAGCCAACCCACTGAAAACCGCTGTTATTGTCCCCATCTTGAAAAAACCGGGCGCAGATCCTTCGATCCCCGCCAACTACCGCCCTATCTCCCTCCTACCATTTCTGGTGAAGGTGCTCGAACGCCATGTCACCAGGTCCCTGAGCACCTTTGTGGAGGAGTATGGGATTCTCGCCCCCCGCCAGGCCGGTTTCCGCCCCGCACACTCTACGGAGTCTGTAGTTCTCTCAGTCCTCGACAACCTCAGGGAGGGAATGGATACCAACCAGGCCCAGGCCTTGGTTCTCCTCGATCTTTCAGCCGCCTTTGACACGGTTGATCATACCATCTTACTTTCCCGTGTCAAGGCGGCGGGGATCGGAGGTTACGCTTTGGTATGGCTGTCCTCCTTCCTGAGGGACCGCACCCAGGCTGTTCGCCTGGGTGACTTTTCTGCGGACTTCCAGAAAGTTCAGTGAGGGGTCCCCCAAGGTTCCTCCCTTTCACCCCTCTTGTTCAACCTTTATATTGCCCCTCTTATTTTTTCACTACAACAAATGGACGTCAGCATATACAATTATGCTGACGACCTTCAACTTGTTTTCAACCTGTCTTCTACCCCTACTTCCATCTCAAACTTCCAGTCTATTATGATTTTTATCCAGGACTGGATGAACTACAACCACCTGAAACTCAACCCCGATAAGACCGAGTTGGTGTTAACAGGTGGTTGCTCCAGTCCTTGGTCCTCACTCTTTTGGCCCCCTTCCCTAGGTTCTCCCCCGGTCCCCTCTACCTCAGTTAAAACTTTAGGTATCAAACTCAACTCTCAGCTCACTCTTCACTCCCAGGTCAGTTCTGTGGTGTCTTCCTCCTTCCTGTCACTACGCACCATCCGCAAGGTATCCCGCTTTTTTACCCTCGATGCCTTGAAACTGATCATTCTGGCAATTATTATTATTATTATAGGAGTTTGTAGAGCGCCTGGTGATGCCTCCCGGCGTGTCCCCGCGCTGTGGAGAAAAGTATTACTAGAGTGTAGAGCAGCGAGCAAGCAATTAGATAGTGAAAAGATAAGTTATTAACTGTTTTCTAAAGGATGTCTCGTTTTTTTCCTGTCTGATATTCATGGGGAGGGTATTCCACTTCTTGGCTGCAAGAGTGCGAAAGGACCTGCCTCCCAATCTAGCAATGGTCATATCCCGCCTGGATTATGGCAACGCCCTATATGCGGGGATCCCTGCATATAGTCTACGGCGGTTGCAACTAATCCAGAACCAGGCGGCACGATTGGTGTTCAATCTCCCGAAATCCCACCATGTAACCCCCCTTCTCAGATCTCTACACTGGCTTCCTGTCCGCGAACGCGTCCAGTTTAAACTTGCATCTATTACCTTCCAAGCACGTCTGGGCGCGACTCCGGCCTTTATAACATCTGGAATCGTTCCCTATGTCCCAACCAGAGAACTGCGCTCCTCCTCGCAATTCCTGCTTTCAGCCCCCCTGCTTTCGGAGAAAGAAATGGGGAGGATCCTAGTTTGCAACCCTTGCCCCACTCCTGTGGAACTCCCATCCTCTTGAGCTCAGATCTATAACTCTGTACCCTCAATTTCGGAAGAAACTTAAAGCCCACCTATTTGTCAAATGTTTTAACTAAACCACTCGGTGTTCCCCCCTTCCTATCCTGTTTTCCCCCACTCCTACTTTGGAGTTCTGTCTATTGCAGCGCCATGAAACCGCTGGTGAAAGTGCGCTACACAAATATTTCAAACTCAAACTCTGTGACTGGGGGTGAATGTTTTGCCAATGTGCAACATTACGTCCATTATCTTGTGTGTTTTGCTGTCCGCCCTATTTGGGAAGGGTATGCCCAGACGTGGGTCCCATGCTCACTAGGCCACTGGAGTCAAGCTATCCGGCTGATGACGGCTGATAGCCAGATACTGGTCCTAGGATGCTTGATTCCGGTCCAGGGAAGATTTGGCTTGGCAGTTCGGGCTGGACTGTTCCCATGAGGCACAGGGTCAAGAATGATTTGCATATAGCCATGTCTGAACTGGGGTGGTGTGGTGAGAAAAATAACGATGGATCAAACCCAGATATGTGACTGGGGGTGAATGTTTTGCCAATGTGCAACATTCTGTTCATCATCTTGAGTGTTTTGCTGTTCGCCCGATGTGGGAAGGGCATGCACAGTCGTTTGTCCTGTGCTCACTACGCCATTGGAGTCAAGCTATCCAGGCCGTTGATGGTTGATAGCCAGAAACTGGTCCTAGGATGCTTGATTCTGGTCCAGGGTAGACATGGCTTGGCAGTTTGGGCTGGACTGTTCCCATGAGGCAAAGGGTCAAGACTGATTTGCATATGCCAATGTTTGAACTGGGGGGTTGTGGTAAGCAAAATAACGATGGATTAAACCCAGATCTGTGACTGGGGGTGAATGTTTTACCAATGTGCAACATTCCGTCCATCATCTTGTGTGTTTTTTGCTGTTCGCCCTATGTGGAAAGTGTATGCCCAGACGTGGGTCCCATGCTCACTACGCCACTGGAGTCAAGCTATCCTGGCTGATGACGGTTGATAGCCAGAAACCAGTCCTAGGATGCTTGATTCCGGTCCAGGGAAGACATGGCTTGGCAGTTCGGGCTGGACTGTTCCCATGAGGCACAGGGTCAAGACTGATTTGCATATGGCCATGTCTGAACTGGGGTGGCGTGGTGAGCAAACTAACGATGGATAAAACCCAGATCTCTGACTGGGGGTGAATATTTTGCCAATGTGCAACATTCCGTCCATCATCTTGTGTGTTTTGCTGGAGTGTGGGTATTCCCACACATCCATCGAGGGACTTTGTCACTTGCCAAGATTTGCCAGTAGTCGTAGACCTAGGAATTCATCCAAATGCTGTATCTCCCCAGGGGAGGCATAATGAGGAGAAATGTGCATATTTCCCCTCATTTCTGACTCCTGTATGTGCTGCATTCTGCAGTTCACATAGAAAGAGTAAAACACCTCAGAGGATTGTTTTGGTGCCGAAATGTGACCCTTGCTAAACAAAAACAATCCTGGCTACTATACAGGCATAGTGCAAGTGTGCCTGGGTTGACGCTAGGAAGCAGTTTGTGAACCAGCACAGGCAGAAAGCAGATTTTTCTGCCCTCTCCCTTACAAGCAGCTTAGCAGAGCAAGATAGCTTGCTGTGTTGTGCTGTGTGAATATTTGATATAAATATGCTCCTGGGCGTTTTAAGGGCTGTGAAAATGTATTTGCCCAGGTCACAATCCTATAGACAAACTAAAAGTTTATTTGTACAAGTTTGTGTTTTTTTCCACTGATGTAACAAAACTTGAAGGGCCCTCCTGAAAGGTATGTGGAGGGCCCCCCTCTGGACTCAATCAGGCAGCGCCACGCAGATAGAATCTCCACAAACGCCGCTTTCCGCTGCTCGTCCCCTTTTAATGCATCGTTTTCAACATATCGATTGATTCGAAAAATTCATTCTTCAGGTTTGCCAAAATTGTTTGTTTGTAACTTTTAGCCCTTTGATTTAAACACACAAAGTCACTGAGGCACACTTTTTCCCTGGGTCGTGTATTGTCCTAGATACTTTTAAATGTAGGCATTGTATTCACACATCCCAGATTGCTGTTCACTAACACGGAAAGAAATTATATCACCTCCTCTTTAGTTGGTAATAATTTTCACACAATTGTGAAATGCCAGATATGCTCTGACAAACGAGGCAGATTCCATGCTGCATTTGTTTTCAGGAAATACGAAAATCATTATGAGTATTCAGCCTGGGTGCACCTTTATACCATGTGGCTTTATAAACTTAGAGAGCCTGTTAGGTCCATGAATCAGTTTTAAAATACCGGGCTATTCAATCGTACTATGTTGCAATATTAAATTCCTTTAAAAATCAGCCCAGGATACACCAACAGGTGCGAGATTAATCACAGATAATCTCTCTTAGAATAGCTACATACGAAGAGTTTGAGAAGCAGCCCTATTTTGGGTAATTAGTATATTTTTTTGTTCTTTTCAGCCGATTAGATCCACTGCTATCACCTCTTTCAAACAAGGCTGGCTACATCCACATGGATTCTATAAGTAGGTTTCACTTGTATATTTCTTTCTTATATGTGCTTTAAGCAAGCCATCTTTGGAGTCAATCATTACATTTATTTAAGACAGAGCTCCCCATAATTATGCCAGAGATTTTCCTCTCTTTCTTTTCCCTTTTCTTTTATCCTTTTTTCTTTCTTCCCCTCATTGTATTCTCAAATTTATGTTTTTATTATTAAATTGTGAAATCAGCACATCTATAGATTGCTCTTTACTGTTAATTGTATATATCCATATGTATATGTTTATTTAACCGTATTCATTGCTTCTTTTGAAGGATTGTATTTACATGCGAGCATTGGTGTTATATCTTGTATCAATAGGGACTGTGTACAGGTGTTTCAATATGTTAGAACTATGTAAGCAGCATTATATATTTACATACAAATATACTCATGAGAATTAATTAGCAATGTATAGTATCAAGGGAGTTCTAACTGCTGTTTTATTTCATTTTAGATTTTTTAATCTGATGGTATTTCCTGACGAAGACACGTCTGTGTCGAAATGCGTGTCAAGCTACCATCACCCATTCCTTTATTATTTAACCCCTTCACTGCGCCGGCTATTCCGCCGCAGTGCTAAGGGGGCGGGGCGGCTGCGCGACGGGCGCATGCTGGTGACGGAACCACTCCGTCACCAGCCGCGGTTGCCCTGTGCTCATGACGGAGCGGTTCCGTCACGGCCCCGCCCGCTCAATAGAACGCTCAGCACAGGCGCAGAATCCGCACCGCGCAGGCGTGCCGAGCGGCCCGTGACGGAACCGCTCCGTCATCAGCACAGCACGGCCGCGGCTGATGACGGAGTGGTTCCGTCACCAGCAGGGGAGGGGTTAATATATAATGATTTTCAAATGTACTACTGAAAGTTACTGAACACTGTTTTTACTATGAACAAGAATTGTTATAATCATTAAAATCCAATGTTTTTTAATATAATCTTTCTTTCGAACTCCTTGTTTTACATTGCTTTTGTCTTGTACTGCCTGGGAATATTATTTTTCACTCAATCAGGAGCACTCCAGCAAGAGTATTGTGCTGAGGGGACCCTTTGGAGCTTGTGGGGCCCCTGCACTGTTTTTTTTTTTTTTGCATGGGCAGAAACCTTCCACACAAACTTTGAGCAGTTAGATTCAATCATTGATTTCTATTGCTTATGCTCCACAAGAAGTAGCTCTACAAGATGCATTACAGGGCAGATCCACCGGATGGATGGCTGCCACCTTGGCAGAGGCTCACTGGGCTTCTTTTATGGATATATTTAAAGGTGCTACATGGGCTACACATCTACTTTTGCTTCTCCCTATAGACTGGATGTGAGAAATGTTGAATCCATGAATTTTGGTTCCAAAGTATTAGCAGCTGCGATACCCTGAGCATTTGTATCTCATGATTTTTTCATAAAGTAATTAGTGGTAAAAGAAAATGGGTTGAGGAGGTAATTACTCTATTACTTACCTGTAATCTTCATTACTCCGAATATGCTTTTTCTAGTGCCAATACGTACGGCCCTCACTCCCAGTTGGAGAACCTGAATTCCACTAAATATTGCTAGGGTATCTAGAGGAAGTGGGGTGTTCGCCATCTCTCTTTAATGCCATAGTAGTAGGAGGAGCATGGTAGAATAATTTAGGGTATTTTTGATTTGAGTCTTTTGAGTGGCTCCACCTAGGTCATGTGGTCTCTGGGTAGAGGCTACATACCTCATCCAGTAAGTATTGGTATGAGAAAAAGGGTATACAGTGTAATGAAGATTAGCGGTAATTAGTTGAGTTATTATTATTAGCGGTAATTAGTTGAGTTATTTTATGAATTGAATTTCTTTACATTATTAGCTAGTGTGCATGTAATATCATATGACAGTATGGGTAACCCAAAATTGAGAGTTGTACAAATAGCCACTATTCTTAAACTCAGTATCTTCTGTACATTTGAAAAATACAGTAATCTCGTTCATACTTACCTTTCATTCATTACATTTTGCCATATTGTGTTTGTGCATGGTCGGTACACTAGGAAAAATAACTACAAGCCTCAGCTCAATTGTTGGTTTAGGTTATTGCATGTTTTTGGACAACCAAGAAACAATCTATATCCCTGCGACCATTAAGGTCTGACGAACCAAAAAAGTCTGTTACTACTGTAAATTGACAATCGGGCATAACATTTCAGGTGAAAAGATCACAAATTAAAACCTTTACCTAATATATATATTTTTTATGTCAACCATTACTTCCTTTTGGAAAACCTTGCACAATCTACACAAATGACCCCTTGCTGAATTCAGAAGGTTTCGGAAATGCATTATTTTTCCAGGTTCACACCTGTTTACATCACAAACTGCAAAAAATAGGAAAAATAGGAAAAATGGACTACCACTTAGAAAAATGCAAAACATTTGTCAAAGATATTGGTTTTCTTGCACAACTCTAAGTGTTCAGCCTGGGACGACTCCTGGTGGCCTACCGCTCTGGGGACAGCACCGACACCCACCGACCACGCACGCAACCTGGGATTCATCCTCGACTCCACCCTCTCCATGTCCAAACAGGTCAACCCCGTCTCCTGCTACAACATCCTCCGCACCCTTCGCAGGATCTACAAATGGATCCCGGCCGAAACAAGAGGAACGGTGACATAGGCCCTCGTCAGCCGCAGACTGAACTACGGCAACGTACTCTACGCCGGAATCCCAGCCAAACACCTACGACGACTCCAGCGCATTCAAAATGCCTCCGCCCGACTGATCGTCAACGCACCCCGCCGCTGCCACATCACCCCCACCTGAGGAACCTACACTGGCTCCCCGTCGACAAGAGGATCACCTTCAAACTCCTCACCCACGCACACAAAGCACTCCACAACGCCGGACCAGCCTACCTGAATAGCAGACTCAACTTCCACACCTCCACCCACCAGCTCCGCTCCGCCAGCCTCACCCTCACCACCGTCCCCCGCATCCAACGAGCTACCTCCGGTGGCAGATCCTTCTTCTACTTTGACGCCAAGACCTGGAACACCCTTCCTACCCACCTACGTCAGACAGAAGACCTACTCGCCTTCAGAAAACTCCTCAAGACCTGGCTCTTCAAACAGTAGCATCGCCCCCCCTCAGCGCCTTGAGATCCTCACGGGTAAGTAGCGCGCTTTACAAATCCCCTGATTGATTAATTTATTGAAAGCTGGTAAGACAGCAATCTTAACAAAGAAAACCATTGGCTAATGCCATGTTTAGGAATAAATCACAGTGCTTTCTTAGATGTCTTGTTTTTCAAATAAAAACTCAATATTTTCAGTATTTAACCTATTTTCTCGGTTCTCTCCAGGAATATCAACAAACTCTGGGTGCATCTGGAATTCCCAAACAATGGACGAATAGACACAGATTTGGACCAGAACTTTTTCATGGATAAAAGTATGAAGGCCTTAGAGCAAAGTGACCCAAATATCAAATAAGGGCTTAGCACTGCGTCCGAAAAACCTCGGCAGCAAAAGGTTTAAACAAATTAACAGTATTCTCCTTCAGGTTGGTTTAGTTAAAGACTTAGTGGCATATTAACAAGGGCGATATCGCCGCTTTAGCTTGACTTTTTCCCACTAAAGCGGCGATATTTTTATCGCCCTATTAGCAAGCTGTCGCTAACAGCAGTTAGCGACATCTTTTAGGCGATAGCTACGGGTTTGGGGCCCGCTTTCCATGTCAGCGATATTTATCGCTAATGACATGCAAAGTGGGCGTACCCAAACTGTTAGCGACTGAAAACAGTTGCTAACACAGCTATCGCAAGGAAGGCGAAGCGACAAAAAAAATCGCGGTAGGCGCGATTATCGCTAGAATCTAATTCCTGCTAAAAAGTTGACTTACCTGTATAGTCCATGGTGGGGGGATTATCAGATTAAGCCCCCATTAGCCTTAATGCGATAATATTGCTGGATTTCCAGCAATATTCTCGCATTGAGCCGCTATCGCCAGATATTTTATCACATTGGAGATAAACGTTGCTAATAGCATGTTATCTCTGCGATAATATCCGGCGATAGGCAGCGATTAAAAAAATGCGCTAAGCGCATTTAGCGATAATTATCGCTATTTGTTGCTAATATGTCCCTTAGTTTGATGCAGGCAAAGTCTATGCTGCACTGATGTATTCTTAAAACAATTAAAAAGGAAGATTTGTGTTTACTGGTATTCGGTAGGTGGGTGACTTTAGTGTAATAGCAAATGTCACATTACCATATTTACCAATGCAAAATAAGTATTCCATGGCTACTCCAGAGGTTTTGCCATGCTCAGGAGTGAGGCTTGGGAGTCCTTCACTGGTGAAGAGTGGTACATGATGTTAAGCATTTTCAGTTGATGTTAAAAGGGTGCCAAGAAGATATTCATTCAGGTACTTATAAGTTGTATGTTAGCATAAATATCAGAGGAATGTCTGTCTTTTGTAGCGTAAGATGACGTGCTGTGACTTTTAATGAAAACTTCAAATTGCAGAGACTTGAGGAAAGTTATGAAGAGTATTACAGAGTCTGCATTAGATCTGTGGTTGTCTTTGAAGACCATTTGAGGTCTTTTATCGATCAATGTTTTCAGTTAGTGGCATCTTGAGCTGTACTGGTGTTCCTACATTGGCCCTTAAAATATTTCAGCACTCCATCACGTATCTGTTTTGTTTTTACCCCATATACTATCGGGTTCACCATGGGTGGGGCCATCATGTAGCAGTTCACCAGTAATATGTGAATATGAAGAGGCATGTTCTTACCAAACCTATATATTATGGTCGAAATAATATTTGGAATGTAAAACACTAGTATGGCACAGATGTGGGAGCCACATGTTCCAATTGACTTGGTGCGTGCAACACTCGATGTAAGAAGGAAGACAGCCCTTAGTATATGTAGGTAAGACAGTAGGATTAATATAATATCAATCACAACAACAAACAGTGATACAATCATTCCATAGAGGTTATTGAGGGTTATATCAGCACAAGCCAGCTTTGCAACTGCCATGTGCTCACAGTAAGAGTGAGGAATGAGATTGGATTTACAAAAAGGTAGCCTTTTAAGAAGATATGTCAATGGGCTTGTTGAAATCACACACCTAAAGAAAGCTGCGGCCCCAATTTTAAGGATAGCTGGAGGAGTGAGAATACTTGTGTATCTCAAGGGATTGCAGATAGCAACGTAGCGGTCAAAGGCCATGGCCACCAGTATTGTTGATTCCAAGGCAGCAAATGTGTGAATGAAGAACATTTGAGTGATGCAGGCCTCGAAATAGATTTCTGCAGAGTTAAACCAAAGTATCACCAACGTTTTTGGAGTAGTGGTGGAGGACATCACTAGGTCGATAAAGCATAACATGCTGAGGAAATAATACATGGGTTGGTGGAGGCTAGGTTCGACCGTGATGAAAAACAGGAGAATGCAGTTCCCCACCAGTGTAATGATGTACATGAAGCAGAAGGGAAAAGCAACCCACAAGTAATAATCTTCCAGTCCAGGAATTCCCATCAGGATGAAGGTAGAGGGATGGAGGCTGCTGGTGTTATTAGCTGTCATAGTGCTTACCCGATGCCACTGCTCAGCCTAAAGAAACCTGTTTTAAAATAGAAAAGAGTGATTACATTCACAAAATATCTAGGATATATGTGATTTTAATCTTTAAAGCACCATTCCTGACTATAACCTTAAATGCATGAAAAGGTTCCTTAAACCATTTAGTGATGATACAAATTAATATAAACATAACTAACTTTAAAACATTCCTTCTGCTTCATCCTCCACAGAATCATTCAATATAACTTCACAAAAAAGATAGTGACGAAAATCAGAGAGAAAATCATCAACAGACACCTCACTGATTACCTCAACAACCACCAACTACTCAACACCACTCAGTCTGGTTTCAGACCCAATAACAGCATGGAAACTGCCCTTTTTGCTGCCAAAGATGACATCCTTGAGACCCTGGACAGAGGAGACTGGGCAGCATTCATCCTCCTAGACCTCTCTGGAGCATGTGATGTAGTCTCCCACCCCATCCTCATCAAAAGCCTACACAATATTGGATTCCAAGGACACACACTCCAATGGATCTGCTTCTTCCTGATGGGAAGGAGCCAATGAGTCTGCCTAGCATCCCTCACCTCAGAAGCCTGAAACCTTATATGCATGCATTCTCCCGGAGATCAAAGCTCTTCAACACATACAAGATCCCTCTAGCCAGCATCATCCCCTCTCACCATATCAACATCCAACTCATTTTCTACCTTATGGACAAAACACCCAGTACCCGGATCAAGTTCAATGCCTACAAGAATGAAATTGAGCACCTGATGAAGACCAACTGTCAAAAGCTGAACACCGACAAACCCGAAATTGTTAATTATGAAGAGCACATCGATGTGGAACTCCACCTGGTGGCCAACAGAGCTAGGACCTACACCCACCCCCACCACCTGCAGGGAACCTTGGGATTTTCATTGACAGCAAACTCGACATGATTGCTTAAGTCATTCCCATCCATACTCACTGTGAAGATGCTGAGGAGGATTTTCAAATACCTCCCAATAAGCATCCAGCAAACAGTCACACACGCCCTGGTCACAGGCAGGCTTGATTAAGGGAACACAGTTTATGCCAGGATAAAAAAATACTCACCAGAAGGCAGCAGACTATTCAGAACTCGGTGGCCAGAATCACTCTGAAACTCCCACAGTGCACTCACATCACATCACACCTTAAGGAGCGCCAATGGCTCCACATCCACAACGAAGAACAATTCAAACTCCTTACCCACACTCTCAGGGCACTATATAACACTGGCCCAGCCTACCATTACAATTACATCTGCTTTTATGAACTCCCACTTGCACAAATCCCACACATATGGAAAATCAGAACTGGTGGTCAAGCCTTCTCCCACATAGCACCTAAAGTATGGAACAGCCTGCAGATGCACTAACAGTCTCCTCCTCACTTCGAGAAGCTGAAGACCTGGCTCTTTGAGTAGTCCCTCTAGGCCCTTGGTGTGCCTAGACTCACACCCGCTCAGCACTAGGAATATTTCTTCTAATTCCGTAATTCCGAATGGCCGTCAAGACCTGGCTGTTTAAATAAGCCTCTGGGACCAAACTGGCAACGAAGTGCATGGGGCTCCGCTGCTGTAATGTGATGTTGCTCTGGGGTGGGCCAGGACCTGGAGACTGCTCCAAGATGACGGGGATTGATGGGGAAGCACGTTGATCTCTTCCGCCTGAACTCTAAAGCCTGTAATGTGCTGTCGTGCTCCCTCTGCCTAAGCAAATGGATGCACATGACCCCATCCCTGGGCCCTGAGAAAATGATCATGGGAGGGAGCGCTGTTGCGCCCCTCCACCCTGTTGAAGAAGATGGGGGCCCAGTACCCCATCCCTGGGCCCCAAATTGCAGGAGACCAGCACGCTCTGCAGCACCTTGCCAGCAGGAGCATGCAAAGCAAAAGACTCTCACCGGCTTCTGCGGTCGCTCAAAGGAATGCTGCTGCGGGCAGGGAGTCAGCTCAGGGCAGCTCCGGGAGGGCTCCATAGGCTGTCCCACAACATTGGCTGCATGTGGGGTGCCCGAGTGGGACCGTGCACCACGAGAACAGTAACACAGGGCAAGACACTTTAAAACAAAAAATATGGAAATTCAGAGCAGCTCTCCCCAGCAGAGCGGCAGGGTGGCTGCTCAGAAATTAAGCAAAAGCTCCAAAGAAGTGCCCCATATTACACCTTGTCGTTTTCAGCAGCATTTGGGGGTGAAAAACACCTGTTCTGGCTTTGGGATGGCCCCAGGATAATGGGGTCTCTCCAAAAGTGTTACTAAAGTGTGGGGGAGTTGCAGGAGCAGTGCAACCCCCCCCCCCCAAAGAAGTACCAGAGTGCCCCCCTACGTTTGGTAGGACTTCAAAAGGATAGCTTCTCAATGGTATTGAAGGGTTTTTCAAGCGCTCTCTAGACTGGAGCTTTTTTCTCTTCAGCTGGAAGTGACGCGCCCTCTAGGGGCAAACAATATGGTTGCAATTCTTGTGGCTTAAAGAGGCCTAATGGGAAATTTTATGTTGGATGAACACCCTCTGGGGTGAAAAATGGTAATTGCACCTTTGTGAAGTCGTAATTGTGATCCAAATAATTGCATAGTATTTTAATATTTATAAATGTGATGCCCTTTAGGTGATAGGTTTATTTTTTTAACTACACTAAAAGTCATGCTTAGTACTCAAATCTGCCAGACATGCAAAGATATTTCTTCTTGAATGCTTTATTTAGATAACAAAACTGTCAGCCACTCGTGATCAAAGTTTGCATTCTGTATTGCCAGTATTAAGTGCCTTCAATCATGGTTATATGTAATTATGAGATTTATCCCTCTGATGATCTGCTTGTTGAGATAATTAGGTTAACACCACTCACTTTGGTGCCAGTATAAAGTGGGCTTACTCCGAGTTACGTTCAATCCTGGCAGTTAGGGACAAGATACTGTTTTTGACATGTGATTTGTTGGTCTAACTCTACCTTTGGGAGGGGTAGGAATGAATACGCAAAATATTTCAAAAGTAGTTCCATCAGCTAGTGTATATTTGTAAATTGCTGCATAGTATTGAGTAGTGTGTGTGAAATACATTTACTTTTTCTGTTTTCAAATGAGGTAGCGCAGACTGGACAATCATTTATTGCGCGTTTTATTGTGTATCTGTGAATGGTCACTGCTAGCCCACATCGCTTCCCCTAAGTGGGTCTTGACTGCTGTGCAACACTGCCCTATCATAGTCAAGCGCTATAATGAGGTGCTTGGTTCCCATTGGAGGGCAAACGTAGACCCATTACTTGTGCAGGCCAAACAACAAACGACAGCATTCTCAGCATTGGCAGGAGCTGTAAGATGCATAGTATCCCATTCTAGTACGCTTACATTTGATAAGTCCAGTTTGGCCACACATTACCTTTGTATTAATGAGCAAATATTGGAGTGCAAGGCTCTGAGAAGGGTTCAGAGGTTTGGTTGTGTGAATTGAAGTTAGGAGAAAGGAATGCCTCTGCACACACATATGTCATGTGAAGAAATTGTGACCACTTCGAGCACATCTATTATGTACATTACATTTAAGAAACTGTTATTTGCTCAAATTTACAATTTCTTAAATAATGGGATCAGTATACATGAGTACCATAGTGCTTAAATGAGGACTACATGCGTTATCAGGGTTAATATGTTCCCTAGAGTGACTAGCCCTCAGATGCTATTTTCACTAAACAGTACTGTGACAAGGTCCGTAAGAAAATTTAAAGCACAATTAACATATTATTTTTGTAACTTAGGCTTTGAACCAGCTACAACATGTATTCAGCTACTATTTTCTATTTTATTAAAATTTAATCCCATGGTGAAGTTGGAATTTTAATAAATATACAGGAACAGTGCATTTTAGAAAGCGGCATTTGTCCTGTCTGCAGCTCTTCTAGGCTAATTACCATTAGCCTGCTACCATTAGCCTGCTTGCAGCTGTACCTGTCAGTGCTTACCTTTTATGAGGTTTGAAAGACTGCTCCCAGAACAGACACAATGGCTTGGGCCTGGCAGAATGAACTGGGTGAGGTTTGTGACATAGCTTAACCCAGAAACAGTCATTGAGGGGGGTGCAGGTAATTCACTCACTTGAAAATGACCTGTGGATGCTTGTATGTTCATAGCTTAGTGAAAAGGAAAGCCCAGAGAAGAGGAATTTTTTTATCCCTCCCAAGATACACTTTAACCCTTATAGCTCCAATCTCAGTGGAATAGAGAGCGGATACCTGAACCAATTTGCAGTGAATAAGTGGGCGCAAATTGGTCTTTTTCTTATGCACACTCCTGCTTATGTTCCAAGCTTCCTCCTTGGGCAGAAAGGCTTTGTCATGATGGGTTCAACTGAGAATGGTGCACAGTGCGATAGCTGGCAGTAAGTCAAATACAATGTGTTTCAAATAGGGAATGGGTATCCATGGGATCTTTTACTCTTGGGCACAGATTGTCCAGGAGTCACCTGCACCCATTGTTCATTGAATTGAACCAAAGTATCACTACACGCTAGCTCTTTAGAACACATCTGGGCAAGTGGATGAGCATAGGAGGACTTAACCTCCTATCTGTGATCTTTGTGGAGACCTTAATTGCTGTACCATCTCCCACTTGTACCCAAGACTGAGAAGTGGACTTCAAGGATCAGTTTGATATGACCCCAACTATCATTGTGCATAGAGCAATTCTGATACAGCAATGATTGCTCATACATATTTTTGGATGAAAATGTATTGTTATTATATCTCATTGATTCCTATCATATTACTATATCTTTTGCTATATTTAACCATGGAAAGTATCGGTAATGCATTACACATGGTCAGCTGTCATCCTTAGGGTGGGCTTCCCCCAAACTTTTTGCCTGCTTACCTCCTCTTTTTGCTGATTCTTTTAGTTTGTTGTAGGAGTTAGCACTTTGCCTCAAGCGAGTGCTGAAGTGCATATGCTACTACCCATAACACGTTAACATTAGTGCATACACAATTGTCATATTTATTTTACTTGTAGTCCATTGTAAAGTGGCATACATAATACTTGGGGCCTGTAGATTAACATGCCACTAGTGGGCCTGCAACACTGATTGTGCCACCCACACAAGTAGCCTTTCAAACCTGTCTCAGTGCTACCATCACAGAGCCCGAGTGTGCAGTTTACTGCACTTTGACTTGGTATTTAAAATCCTTGCCAAGCCTTAAACTTCCCTTTTATTAAACATAAGTCACCCATAAGGTAGGTCCTAGGTAGCCCATTGGGCACAGTGCTGTGTAAGTAAAAGGTAGGACATTTACTGGTGCGTTTTAAAACGTTCTAGTAGTGATAAACACTCAAATTCATTTTTTACTACTGTGAGGACTACGCCTCTCATAGGTAAGCATTGGGAATTCCTCACTACACTTTCTAGCTGTAATCCCTGTTCAGAGAGGAGTAGCTGCCTCATTTTTTTTAAAATATATTTTTATTGCAGAGCTATATTTTGTACAACCAGTTCGTAGATCAATCCAGCTGCCCTCCTTTGCATAACACAGGTCCCTGAAGAAAGCCATACACGGCCATTTAGCTCACACCCCGGAGGTCGAGCGGCATTAGACAGGAGAGCACTAGTAGCTGACAAGTGCATTAAAGCTCAAATACAACCGTTCCTCAGGTAGTACTCAGGTCTGCTTTTCTTTTTCCCCGGTCCCCCCGCCCCCTGCCTATTAAGCCCCGAACAAAACCAAACATCCCCCACAACCCAAGCCCCTATATCCCTTACCCCCCTACCCCTACCCCGCTACTCCACCCCCAACCCCCCCCCCCCCAGGTGTGTCAGAGTTCTACAAGGGCAAGCTAGAATCCATCGCGGATAGTGCAGGCCCGAGACAGACTATCAGGAGTAACCAAAAGGAGACTGCAGTCATCATGTGGGATGTGGAGCAATCCAAGGGAAAGAACCTGGACTATCACAAACCTAGGCTAAGGTGTCTAAGGAGCAGGACTACGTGCGGGGGAGCCTTCACTGTCAGAGACCGAAAGTGGGAGTTCCAGAACCAATCTTTCCCAGGCCCGGGCCGAGGAGTAGCTGCCTCATGTGCTATATCTTTGGAATGGTAATGGTAAATCCTCTTTAATGGTACAGGTGGATCTAACCTTACTATTTTAGAAATGCGACTTTTATCAGAGATTCAGTCTCTCTGCTTTCACTTCACATCTCTCTGCACATACATCAAGCATCAAAGGCTTGGTTGCTGTCTTCGTTTAACCTCTCTTTCTGCATTCACCTCTCAAAGTCTATCTCACCATGCCTTCTCTTCACATCTCTCTAGGTATACTTGTACTATTAGAGGCTATGCCTGTTTGTGTCCACTTCACATCACTGTGCCTAATACCTCTTTAATTAAAGTGTATGTATTCCCTGATCACTTCAGTCACTGAGCACACAGCGTGTCTTTCCTTGAACGAGATCAGTGATTCCGAGGTGGGTTAGCATCTAACCATGACAGTGGTGTGTGAGGCCCTATGGGGTTGGTAATTTTCTTATTTGCACATTACGATTTATCAGCTCAGCAAAGTTACTGCAGACCAGCAAGACAGCCCACAGATATTTCAGCTTCTCAAAGTAGCACAAACACTGCAAGTAAACTGTGTAGGGGAAACGCAAAACTCTCCCTAATGAAGCTATAATTGTACTTACTGCTATTCATTTATGAATTTGAGAGTTAAATTTAGCCCCACTATATTATGTTGGCTTACAGTAGTTACTGCTTCACTGACATCAAATAATGATTCTCAGGTCTCGCCTAGGCACGCTTGCGCGGTCTTCCAGATGTGTTATTCAGTCTACATTTGTTTTTACAGCTCCAGCTTTGCTGTAGATTGCACTGGGAGCAGTGTGATGCAGAACGAGTGAAGTTAAGGTAACTTAGTAGTCACTCGCCGCTGACATCTGCAGCGATCTAAGGTTCATGGCTCATTAACCAAGTAAGGTCCAAGCAGCCTTCTGTAGCTCTGAAGTCGTTAAACCTGGAGATAGAAACATCTTGCCCACACTAGGAGTGATGCATGAAGCGCTATGCAACATTTTTTTATTTTCAGGGAAACAGCACACATATGAAGTGTGCTTTTCCATTAAAACCCCCACCTCTCCACAAATAGAGAAATATTGACAATTCACCTAATTTCAGAGCCAAGCCGCTTTCTGTTATTTGTGGCCTAGTTTTGGTACATTTTGAATAGGTGCTTTTGAGGAGAAACTACATAATTATTTTTTAAATTCTTTAAACACAGTAGAGGCACTTGAGTGTTGTATTTACTCCATAAGCCACAAATTGAAGGGTTGCCATCAACTGCAATAGAGTTATTTTATGCATCACCACAGTCTCATATGTAAACATGCTTTTTTTGGTCAAACAAAAAAGGCAGCAATTGTGAATGGACCCTGTCTATTCTGCCCCTCCATGTTGTGGTCTAAAAAATGTTTCCAAAATCTGAGTTCACTATCTGCCCAAGGGACTCTGGAAGCACTCATGAATAAGAAGAAACAGTCCAGCATAAAAGTATTGTACATTATACTCTTATTGCATTAAGCAACCTCCTAGGAAACATGCTAGCACTAATGACCTCACCTCTTGAAAACCATGCCAAGAACATAGAGAAGGGATGTGGTGTAGCGTCACAGTTCCTACAGTTTACCTTATGCACTTCTACTGTGTCCTTGGATGCTTGCAAAATAAACATCAATGGATTACCTGTTTAATTCCCTATTATGTGTATGCTCAACTGAATCCCTGTGGGAGTCTATTTTTGTAGCCGGGTTATATTCAGATGTTGCCCTGTCAGGAGGTGTCCCTACTTTTCTGTGCTTAAACCCTGCTAAATTTCCAATTAATAACCCTCCAGAGCTTGCTAATCAGGCTCCAAAATGAAATCCCCCAGCTTTCTCTTTCGTCAATTCTTCTCTATTTCCTTTGCCCAAATTTCTTTTTTTCTGAGTTTTGTATAGTGTTGACTTGACACGAAGGTATCAGAGTGCTTTACATGAGCACCAGCTATGCTACACGAGGACACATTCAGTTTTGTTGGGCACAGGGAGTTTAAGTGATTTGCCCGGACTCACAGTATGTTGAGTGCCATCACCGATACTTGAACCTGGTTCCCCAGATTGGAGATTGACCACCAAAGCCCGTTAGGCCACATCCTCTCCTCAAACTTGCTACCGCCTTCTGTTTCCCAGTCCCTCTCATATGCCTTCTCCCCTACCCCATTCTTCTCTAGCCATCTCTTTCTCCCTGTCACTCATGCACACATCTCTCTAAACCCTCTTTCGCTCTGTCTGAGACTGAAACACATATACTGCTCTGGAATCACACTCTCTCCAGTCCTGCACCAACCCCAACCCTTTACAGCAACTCCTTCCTTATTTTTTTAATTCCTTTTTCCATTGCTGTCATTTATTTTCCACCTCCCCTCCTTCATAACCGATTTCCCATTTTCTGGTTCTGCAAATATAAATCACTCCACTGCAAACAAAAATCAAAAGTAAAAAACATTGTGGGAGAGGAGTTGGCCTACCAGCTAGGGCGGTCGTCCTTAACTCTGGGGAACTGGGTTCGAGTCTCGGCAAGGATGCTGAACATCCTGTGATTCTGGGCAAATCACTTATTTTCCCCATGCCTAAACAAAAATGAATGTGTCCACGTGTAACGCAACTGGTGCTATGATACCCGATACCTTCGGGCCAAGTTCGTGCTATGTAAAACTCCCTTCAAAAATATACATTGTAATTTAAACCTCCAATAGCTCTAACTTTCACAAATGCGAGACCGGTTGCATTGCAAATGCTTGTGTAGGTTAGCTATCTCTCTCTAGTGAGAGTGCACCTCATGTACCAACAATTTTGACATTTCAAAACTCCCTACTTCAGTAAATCAGAGGTTTGGTGAATGATAAAACCCTTTAAACATATACAAAGCTCATTTAACGATTTAGAAAAGGTTTTCGGAAACCATTACCAATCAGTGTTTGGAATATGCATGTTTAGGGTGTCCCTTCTAAATACCAAATCGGAATAGGTATGTACTAATATTTTGCGGCCAAAATCAGGGTTAATAAATATTCATGTTTTACTGAAAGTTAATGGTAAGGCATCTGCAGATGGACCACTTAATAGTCTCAAAAAATGGCAAGCTTTTCATTTGATTTAAAAGTCACCCATTTTCCTTCAATTAAAATGGGCTTCATTTAAAAAAATTGAATCTGTTTATTTAAAAGCATAGTGGTCTCCTGAACTCAGCAGGCCACCATCCCTGTGATGGCAGCGATTCACAGTGTGTGGCATTTTGTGATCTACCTCATTAATATTTATAAAGTAGGTTGAATTGCCACACACTATGAATAGGGTGGTTGCAAAATGACCTATTAGTATGCAAGGTGTTTAGCAAAAACAGAATGGATTTTGTAATGGTCGATGCACAATCTGAGACAACTCATGACTTCATTTTTTGAACATCTGGCCCTAAATTCTTTACATTGACTCCTAATTTAGGGCCAAATTTCTACTTTAGCGGTCGGGTAGACCTCCACCAGGATTATAGAGTCATTTACTCCATCACTCTGGTGGAGGGCCCATTTGGCAAATTCTGAAATATCTGTCAGCCTGACAAACTTTGCTATGATTCACAGGAACTGCCGTCAAGGTGATTCCAGTGAATGTACTGAAACTTTGCCTTGCAGCTCTGTCAAACATGACTGAGCTGTACAGTAATGTTTCAAAACTTTTTTCAATTTCAAAAACAAAACAACAAAGTGGGTTTTTGTTTTGGATAAATTAAAAACAATGCCCCTGTCACCACTGGAGCCATATCGCATGGCGTGTGGGCCATTTTTATTAGGTTTTTTTACTGCTGCTTGCAACTAGGGTTTTCCTGGCAATGATGGGAAGTAAAAAATAGCTATATACCCACCCATCTTAATTGAACAGGAGGATATATGGCCAATTCTATGATGGCTCTTAATCTGCCAGGCCATTGGAGATGTTTGTCCATGTTGGAAATAGACTAGTCTCCGCTGTTGTCGAACTATTTTCTGTTCGCATATAAATTCTGCTGGAGGATCATTATATTGGCGGTAAGCATAATCTGTTGCAGTTGCAATAGAATACGCTTACAATTTATAAATGAGGCCCATAGTTTGATAGTAAAGCTCACGTAGGGGACAGATGTACACAGTAACTGATTCCTAAATAGTGACTGTTAAGGAATCACTCTTTGGTAATCACTGTTTCGTATGTACTAATGTGGACCACTTTCTAACAGCTATTTGGTGTGATTCACATTTCCTAAATACCAAAATCACTGTTAAGGATCTGCCTGAATTGCAAGTGTGAATGTTGCTTGGAAGCCAATGAAAATATCACTATCAGTCAATCCTGTTTGTGTAGCACATTGATGGAATTCATAGGGATGTGAGGAGTGTGTTAGGAGCTTGGAGACAACATTTCACAATGTCTACACAGGAGACAGACCACAAAAAGAGACCTAGAAAAAAAAGAAAAGGGTTTCTGATGTGGAGCTAGAGAATTTGACTGAGGAGAATGTACTCAACAAGGATTAACTTGTTTGGGAAGAAATCTCGGGCTGTCTGAAGCAGTGGCGGCTGGTGACATTTTAAAGTGGTAGGGCGGAAACGTTTGGGATGAGCTCCCTATAGCGAGTGAGCCAAAGGAAAGGGGGGGGGGGTCTCCCCCGGGAAACTTTGGGGAAAAAAGAGAGGACAATGGCTAATTTTCAAGCAAATTTGTCACCAGGCGGGCCCTGTGTTTTTGTTGTTAGTTTATGTCCTGGCAAATGGCTTGAATTTTACTGCTTACATTTGTCTGCGCCTGAGGTCAGCAAACCAGTGAGTTTATTATGTAGGCTGCATGCAAGCCATTTGTCAGGTCATAAAGACAGCAGACAGGGCTGAGGCCAGGGCTCATGGCGAGTCAGACGGAATGACACGGCAGCTCAAGTCCACAGTGAAAAACTATGAAACAGCTTGAAGTGGCCCCTCTCGCTCGTGTGTAAATCACATGTTCACAATAATATTACTAAGCAAGCTCTCTGGAGGTCAGAGTGCTGTGCAATGAGTTTAAATGAGTGGTTACTTCAGCCAATAAATAACCCTTCCTTATCCCGCAGAACAATAGGTTTCACAATCACGGGCACAACAAGTTTATGAAGGAACACACAAGACAAATTCCAATGCGCACATTGAAAAACTATGAGAAATGTCTGTTTCTGCAGAGTTAAATAGCGCTAATTCGCACTGAATACATTGAAGCATTTTACCTGACCCCCAGCTACCTTACAAACAGGAAAGGTCACATTTTTGTTTGTTAGGCTCCAGGATTAGGTGATTTGTACATATTTTACACCTCTTACAGAACCAGTGTGTGCACAAACACCAAATTATAGTCGAACAGCTCAATCTTCACTAACCACATGCAATCACCGTGGACTACAATGACTGCAGTCAATAAAAAACACCAAATCTCATAGAAGGGAGCCAGAACTGGAAAGCGCTGCAAGGTCAAACAAATGGCAGAAGTGTGCTATAAAAATGATGGCAACGTATCAAATGCCCGCTTGCCGTGCAGAGTTGGACAATGAACAAACACAGACAAGACCTTAGTGATTTCAGTGACAACCCCCACTGACACATTCAAAGGAGCTGCTTAAGGAACCGGTACCTGCTGAGAGAGGATTCCAATGGCATTTACAAGAACTATTACACAATCTCTACTAATTACGCCAAACACCAGAAGAGGTTCCTTCATGCAGTCGAAGGCAATTTCTCCTCTCAGTGAGAGAACTCCCTCTGGCTGACATCCGAGGAAATCATTAATCCTGCCCGGCCTTGGGAGATACGGGTCCAAACCTTGGAACGTATCTGGATTTCCGGGCCCCTGCACCCTCTCTGTCCTTCCAGACTGCACACCCTACCTCAGCAGCCTTACCTCTGTGACCTGATTCCTGGATGTACACTCTGGGCGTCCAGAGCACACGCCTGACCCCTACAACTTGCGTCCCGATTGTGTCACATTTAAAATGCTAACAGTATAGAATGTCATTTTACCGGCTGCAGACTTCGCAATCAGGGGCGTTACGTAGGCATAGTCCTTTCAAAGGCAGGGGTAAAGTCAATAAACGTAACTTACCTTCCTTCCCGCCTTCATGTCTGACTCCCGCTCGCCGTCCTGTTTGAATTTCCCATGGTGCTCGTCGTCACTCTCACGCAGGCAGCCTCCCTCCCCTCCATCACCACACACAGCACAGCGCTGTGATTGGTTCGGCCGGCTGCCCCAACACGTCATTTCTCTCTGCCTGCAGCATACAGAGAGCAGGGAGAGTGGGAGGGGTTACTCGAGGGAAGGGGGGGAGCGGCTTGCCCACTGTTCTTAATACAGTTAATACTGTCTGTTTGGACAGCCTCTCAGGCTGTCCAAACAAACAGTATTAACAACAGTGGGAAAGCCACTTCCCCTGCCCTCGAGTGCCGCCCACTCTCCTAACCAGGAAGGAACTTCTGCTTTCTCGCCGTGCGAGAAGGCAGAAACAAATGGCAGTTATCTACTATTTGTTTCTGCCTTCTCGCACGGCGAGAAAGCAGTGGGGCGGCGCCCAAACGCCCCCCATGGAGGATCCGCCACTGGTCTGAAGCCACTGAGAGAAGATTTGCTATCTCTCCAAGATTGCAGAACAGCTGAAATTGGAAAGGGCTGGTACAACCTAAAGGGGTGCAAATAGGAAAGACTAGCTCTCAGGTTTAACACTTTAGCTGCGTCGAACGTTCAGCACCCAGTGCTGAACGTTCGAATAACGAGCGCTGGCCCATTGTCCAACGGTCTTGCGCAGCACTGGCAAGGTAGTGCTCGCGATGAGCGTTGGCCGACGGCAGCGCTTAAGGGGTTAAGGAACGAGCCTCCACTGAAGGAGAACCCCTCCACTGCAACCCAGCATAGATACTTCTGTCCCACATCAACCCTATAGTGATACAAGTGTAATTCTATTTTCGAAAATACATATTTATATTTACATACTATTTATATTTACATACTATTTATATTACATGATATTGTCTGATACAAAATGCTGACTACAGTTTTTTATTATTGCCATTTCTGGATTATAAGTGTTAGATGCATTAAGGGAGATATAGTTTGCCATTTATTTTTCATTTTCAAACAAAATCAAAGAAAACTTTTTAATGCTAAAATAGTTTTGCAAAACATATATTTATCAAATAATTATTTAGTTGAATAAATAAATAGATAATGTATACTTTTCCACAGCTGCATCTCTATTAAAGGACATGGATCATGGTATTTGTGCAGGAGGTGGTATTTGAAAAGAGAGAAAGCTGCACCTCTGTGCCACCAATAGCAACTCCAGAGCGTCTTACCTCTACTCTGCTAGTCCAGGTCCTCACAGACAAAAACTAACTTTGGGACACTAATGTTCACCATCTGCAAGATGTTGTGGCAACTTGAGGGCAAGATCACAGCAATCGAGACAATGTAGAAGGAATCGGGCTAAAAACAGGGCAATGACAATAAAGGCCTAATTACAAGTCTGGTTGTCCTCGGACCGCCAGACTCATAGTGTGGCAGCTGTGGCAGTCTTATGACTGTCCCATTATGACCCTAATGGTTATTCCGCCCTGGGACCGCCGACTCCGCCACGGAACAGCCATTCCCTGGCAGAGGAATAGCGGTCCAGAGGCATCCATATGCTTGGTGGGACCGGCGTGGTCCCACCAAGCATATTACGAGTTTCCATTCTCTCAGGGTTTTCAGGTGGTTTCTCCTCCATGAAAACCCTGGTTGAGAGGAAACAAAGTGGGCCTTGGGCCCAATGCCCTATGAATGCACACAGGGGGGCATACGTGTGCCTCCCTGTGTGCATGCATAGAAGTTCCAGCATGGCATTTATAGGCCATGGGAATGCCAAAGCAAGTACTCGCCCATTACAAAAAAGCCATCATATGGCAGGCAGATCTCACGCAGGTTTAGAGATTCAGCAGCAGGGCGGTCCGGCTGCTGCACCATCAAACTCATAATCTTCCCCTAAGTGTAGATGAATAGGGGAGAAATCCTTGTTTCTGGTCTAGCTGGATCAATTAAAAACAATATGTACAAGGGGCAGTAAAATGGAAGGGCTAAGAAAAAAAACTATGTAGGAGGGCTTTTCTACTTTAGCAGAGAGACAAAAAGAACTTGCCAATTAAGTGACAATGAATGATTTGGATGCTTCAATTAAAGATACAAACAAAACAACACAATTGCCAGTACTGAGTACTAATCCCTAGATTACTTAATGCTAAGACCTCTGAAAACCAATCAACAGGTCCACACTCTTTAAAGTGCCATTATTTACTTTTATTTGACAGCAAACTTTTTCCATATATATATAATGCAGATGAGAACAGCTCAATACAAAATGTATATTTACAAGACAACAACAAAACAGAGCATGTGATGCAAATAATTAACCATAAAGACACCCACATTCATTCTACACATCCCTTCATTCACTCCTTCATACAGTCAACCCCATTCAAACAACAACTCACACACTACGCCTATCACTACGCTTGCCTGGGCAGTGCCGCCTCATGCTACTCAAATTTCAGGCTGGCCACTAGCCAAGCAGGCCTACTCCACAGTCAAACAACCAACAAATCACCAAATCATATATCGATCTCACAATGGTGCAAAACCTTGCTCAAGGTCTAATAATACACAATGTCCAACAAATAACTACAATGCATCAGTGGACAATCCTATATAAGAACTAGGTTTGTTTGGCTCTCTCCTTCCCTTGGCAGCCAAAGTCGCTGAGAAATTTGTCAATGCACAACTGACTACCTTCATCGAAGAGAACGTCATCCTCCACTCTTTACAGTCCGGATTCGGCAAAAAGCACAGCACCGAGACCACCCTCCTCGCCGCCTCCGATGACATCCGCATGCTACACGACCAGAGACACACCACGCCCTCATCCTGCTAGGCCTCTCCACAGCCTTCGACACCATCTCCCACCAGAGTCTTGCAGCCAGACTCAATGACGCTGGCATACGGGGATCCTCACTCGACTGGATCCGCTCCTTTTGTGCCGGGAGAACCCAAAGAATAAGACTCCAGCCTTCCTCTCAGGACCAACGGAGATCAACTGCGGAGTTCCCCAAGGGTCATCGCTCAGCCCCACGCACTTCAACATCTACATGACCCCCTATGTTGCCATCGTCAGACAGCATGGGCTTAGCATAGTATCCTACGCTGACCACACCTAGCTCATCCTCTCCCTCATCAACAACACCAAAGACTCCAGACTAGCTTCCATGAAGGAATGAAAGACATTACAGCCTGGATGAGCAACAGCTGCCTAAAACTAAACTCAGAGAAGACAGAGGTCCCTCCCAAACCACTTGGACAGCTCCTGGTGGCCCTCCTCAACCACTCCCTTTTGTACCACTTTTGGCCGCCATAAGTGTGGCAGGGTATGCTCAACCGTGTGTCCCTTGCTCACTTTGCCACTGGATTCAAGCAAGCTGGGCTGAAGACGGCTGGAATGCCAGAAACCAGTCCTCGGAAGCTTGTTTCCGGTCCAGGGAAGGCATGGCTTGGCAGTTCGGGCTGGACTGTTCCCATGAGGCACAGGGTCAGACTGATTTGCATATAGCCATGTCTGAACTAGGGTGGCAGAGTGGTCTAAAGAACAGTGATGGATCAAACCCAGATCTTTTGAATGGGTGTGAGTGTTTGATTGGTTCAGATGCTCCGTCCATCACCACCCCCTTTTGTACCACTTTTGGCTGCCATAAGTGTGGCAGGGTATGCTCAGACGTGAGTCCCTTGCTCACTTTGCCACTGGATTCAAGCAAGCCGGGCTGAAGACGGCTGGAATGCCAGAAACCGGTCCTCAGAAGCTTGTTTCCGGTCCAGGGAAGGCATAGCTTGGCAGTTCGGGCTGGACTGTTCCCATGAGGCACAGGGTCAGACTGATTTGCATATAGCCATGTCTGAACTGGGGTGGCAGAGTGGGCTAAAGAACGGTGATGGATCAAACCCGGATCTTTTGACTGGGTGTGAGTGTTTGATTGGTTCAGATGCTCCGTCTATCACCACCCCCTTTTCTACCTCTTCTGGCTGCCGTAAGTGTGGCAGGGTATGCTCAGACGTGAGTCCCTTGCTCACTATGCCACTGGATTCAAGCAAGCCGGGCTGAAGACAGCTGGAATGCCAGAAACCGGTCCTCAGAAGCTTGTTTCCGGTCCAGGGAAGGCATGGCTTGGCAGTTCGGGCTGGACTGTTCCCATTAGGCACAGGGTCAGACTGATTTGCATATAGCCATGTCTGAACTGGGGTGGCGAGTGGGCTAAAGAACGGTGATGGATCAAACCCAGATCTTTTGACTGGGTGTGAGTGTTTGATTGGTTCAGATGCTCCGTCCATCACCACCCCCTTTTGTACCACTTTTGGCCACCATAAGTGTGGCAGGGTATGCTCAGACGTGAATTGCTCACTTTGCCACTGGATTTAAGCAAGCCGGGCTGAAGACGGCTGGAATGCCATAAACCGGTCCTCAGAAGCTTGTTTCCGGTCCAGGGAAGGCATGGCTTGGCAGTTCGGGCTGGACTGTTCCCATGACGCACAGGGTCAGACTGATTTGCATATAGCCATGTCTGAACTGGGGTGGCAGAGTGGGCTAAAGAACGGTGATGGATCAAACCCAGATCTTTTGACTGGGTGTGAGTGTTTGATTGGTTCAGATGCTCGGTCCATCTCCACCCCCTTTTGTACCGCTTTTGGCCGTCATAAGTGTGGCAGGGTATGCTCAGACGTGAGTTCCTTGCTCACTTTGCCACTGAATTCAAGCAAGCTGGGCTGAAGAAGGCTGGAATGCCAGAAACCGGTCCTCTGAAGATTGTTTCCGGTCCAGGGAAGGCATGGCTTGGCAGTTCGGGCTGGACTGTTCCCATGACGCACAGGGTCAGACTGATTTGCATATAGCCATGTCTGAACTGGGGTGGCAGAGTGGGCTAAAGAACGGTGATGGATCAAACCCAGATCTTTTGACTGGGTGTGAATGTTTGATTGGTTCAGATGCTCCGTCCATCACCACCTCCTTTTGTACCACCGGGAACCTCGGCATCGTTCTAGACTCCTCTCTCACCATGACTCGCCAGATCAAGGCTGTTGCCTCCACCTGTTTCAACTCCCTCTGTGTCCTCCGCAAGACATTCAAGTGGATCCCCTGAAGCCAGAATGACCTTCACCCATGCACTCATTACTAGCAGACTGGACTATGGAAACGCCCTCTATGCGGGAATCAACAAGTCCCTGCTACACAAACTCCAGACCATCCAGAACACTGCAGCCAGACTAGTCCTCGGCACCCCACGACATGAGCACATGACCCAACTCCTGCAAAACCTCCACTGGCTCCCCGTCGAGAAGAGAGTGTCTTTCAAGCTACTCACCCACACCTACAAATCCGTCCACAACATTGAACCCAAATACCTCAATGAAAGAATCTCCTTGCATGAATCCAAAAGAAAACTCCGCTCTGCAGACCTCACCCTGGCAGTGACCCTGCACATGCGCAGAACCAAAGCTGGAGGAAGAGCCTTCTCCTACTTCGCAGCCAAAGCCTGGAAACAGCTCCCAGTCACCATCAGATGCTCCCCTACACTGCACACTTTCAGGATGAGCCTCAAGACCTGGCTCTTTGGCTGACCCGGAGCTGCACCCCCATACCCCCAGTGCCTTGAGACCTTCACAGGTGAGTAGTGCGATTTAAAAACCCCTAATTGATTGATTGATTGATTGAAAAACCTCCAAGTTGAGTTGGGTCATTAAATTGGAAATGTAGCCAGGGATTTCAAAAAGGCGACTAATCATTAGGGTTACTCCATACTGGTCAGGTAAAATTACAGTGGCATACAGACCCTACTACCAGTGAAGAAGTTTCAAGCCTCATTAGTATTTCAGTGCTGGAAACATTACGCACATTTAGAAAACACTCTAACATAATTGAGGGACAAAGAACTGGCTCTACTAATAGGTCTGAAAGTACCCTAGTTGCAAGAGGCGAACACTGCATTAATTTACATTTATACATGCTTGGTTTATATATTTAAGTGTATATATTTAATGTCTACTCTAAGTCACAAGATTTTCACAGACTACTAGCCAAGACTTTCAGTTTTTGTTTTTGTTTAGTCCAATTGCTGACCAGCAATAGATTTTAATTACTAATATTGTTTCGACAATATTTTGTTGCTGTGAATAATAGCTAATTTGGGATAGCTTACTTCAAAAGTGGTTGTTTGTTAAATTTTCTCAGCAAGCTCTTCCTTCTGTGTGCAACATATTGGGCTGTATTACACAAAGTGCCCGGGGTGCAACAGGCATTTGCATCTGCTTTGTGCACCCCTGGGGCACTTTGGTATTACAGAAGAGGCTGCCGACACTTGTGGGGCCCCTTCTGTAATACTGATAGTTCTGATGCACATAAAGTGCCAGTGCTATCTTCAGGGGGCATTCCCTCATTTGCATGGGGGGTACCCTATGCAAATGAGGGAATCCCTTCGCCTCTGCGCCTGTTCTGTATTACAGATGCGCACAGAGGCAAAGAAGCTCTCAGGAGGCGCACTCAAAGTACGCCACCTAAAAGGTGACACACTTTCAGTGCGCCTCCGGAAAGCAGCCCTCTGGTTGGTTAAAGGGGGTCCTACGATGCTCCAGACATCCCCTTGCAGGTGGGTACTGTCACTGACTGCACTCACCTGCAAGGGCCTCTCTAATCCCCCTCAAAAGCGCAGGTGGGTCGCAGCCTGCACAGTGAAAACACAGAGCTGCTTTAAAGCAGCCGCTCCATTTTTCACATGAATGCGCTGCAATCAGGGCAGCCCCAGTTAGCAGCTGCCCTGATATTAGCACATTCATCATATTACAACGCGTTTTCCTTTTTTGTGCTGGGCAAACTGTTTTACAGGTGTTTTGCAGGTGTGCCCAGAGCAATGGCAGAAAATGCGCTGCATGTATAATGAGGCCCATGGTGTTTTGGATGTGAATATAAATCACCATCATTGCGTCATCATTTATTAGAATGCATTCACAAAATTTACATAATTCTATCACATAAAAGATTAGTTACACTAACACTTACCAGATATATACCCATTTCCTAACTCTCCTCTGGACAAATAATTACAAAGGACGCAATGACAGAATATGGAGGAATGGTGGGCACTACCAGGAAATGGAACAACCAGGTCATAGATGAGATTCAAAATGTTGGCTTGCACAATTGCAATGTAGCTACTCAGTTACAGATAGTGGACATAAAAGTATACGTGTGCCGTTTACTCAACCAATCAAATTAGGGGTATTAGCTCCGTGGCAGACTTTTAGCCCTGAGCCCTGCAAGTTGAGGTGTAAGATCTATGGACATGCATTTTATTTAAAGGTGCATCTAAAAAAGTCTCTAAATTCGGGAGAAAGTCCACTTTGAAATATACCCCCCTGCAAAAGAAACAATGCCCCTATACCTCCCTGAACCTAGTAGGCAAACAGAACACATTACTAGCTCTAAAAGAACCTATCTGATCAATATATAGGTTCTATATATTTCTTCCTCGCGTTGGTCAAGCGTGATGACACAATGTATATAAATTCTAGCCTTCCTCCTCCTTCTCGGTTTGCTGAAGAGCATGAAAGGATTCTCTGGACCATAACATTGATCTCTGCCATTGTGGAAATAAATTAAAAGCATTCTGGGTCACTTTCTTTGAAATCCACCCCATCACCACCTTTGTCCGCCTCCTACCAAACAGTTTATTCTCATTAAATTTACAACCCACGATTCCTCACTGAGAAAAAGTAAATGCGGAGTCCCTCAGGAACCCATTCTGTTACCATTGCTCTTCCATTTGTAATTAACTCCACTAGTTCAGGTAACTGAATCTTTTGGTCTGAAGTTTTTTCTTTTATGGTGATGACAAGAAGATAGAGCCTAGCTTTAGAAAGGATGGTCCTGAAGCATCATTAAATCTGCTTCACTGTCAAAAGAAAATAAAATGTTGAAGGGGTTAGAACCATCTAAACCACAGTTCAATATAGCTGAAAAACAGAAATGTCAGGTATTGTGGAACCCATTGGCACCATTGCCTTCTACTTTTTGGCCAGAGTGTAGGAACTCCTCTGGAATTGGTGAAAATAATTAAGATATTGGGCTTTAAAATAGAATCTACACTGGCTCCATTTTCTTTTATGGTGATGACAAGCAGATAGAGGCTAGCTTTAGAAAGGATGGTCCTGAAGCATCATTAAATCTGCTTCACTGTCAAAAGAAAATGCAATGTTGAAGGAGTTAGAACCATCTAAACCACAGTTCAAAACAGCTGAAAAACAGAAATGCCAGGTAAAGTGGAACCCATTGACACTATTGCCTTCTACTTTTTGGCCAGAGAGGGTAGGACCTCCTCTGGAACTAGTGAAAATAGTTAAGATATTGGGCTTTAAAGTAGAATCTGCACTGGCTCCATTAGAACAAGTATCCATGGTAAGTGAAACATGTTAGTCACCTGCACTCACTTTAAGGAGTGCTCCATCTGTCTAGCCCCACTCAAAGGATCCCTATTCTAAATGTACTGAGTCATCTCGCTTGGATTACTGCAGTTCCATTTATCTGGTTTACCAGATTATTTCTACAAGAAACTAACATTGATCTGGAATTTCACAGCAAGATTGTCTAATAGGAACAACAGCTCAGCTTCCACATTTCTCCATTGAAATCTGCTTGGTACATGAATCAGTAAACAAAGCAAGGCTTTCAGCCCCCAGATCCTGCTTACAACTACACTGTCCAATACGCCGGATGCGATTAGCCTTCAAGATGAGACTGATGGTCCCCAGATTAAATCGTAAAAAAGTTGGAGGCAGAGCCCTTTCAGTATTTGCAGCCCAAAAGTGGAATGTGCACCCTGATGTCCTTAAAGGAGAATTAGAACACCTGAAATATAGGAGAAGGCTGAGGACCTGACTTTTCACTGGACCTAATAGCATAGAACCCAAAAAAAGCAGCCACGGCTTTAAGTGGAATGAAAAAACTGGGGGGTCTCTCAAAGGGGTGTGGCCGGTGTAATTAGGGACGTGACTTCAAAACATGTAAACTAAAAATCTGTGCTCAGCATAGTGTGGTATTTTGCTGACCCTGTCACTGCATCCAGATATAGAATACAACAAGTAACATTACACCTACAACAAGCCAGGACTATTGGCTTTGTCACTGGATGATGGTTGCATAAGATAAATAAGCAACAACTATGGTTTTGTTGTATGAAATAGTGAAAATGCTTCAGTTTTAAAATGATGGGGCTGCGAATGAACAAAAACGAGTCTCTTTGAAGTTACATCAAAGACAGCAAAGGGTGGCACTGCTGCAGAGTTAAGATTTTTTTTTCACCCTGATGGTGAGGGCGAAAATGGAGAACCCAATAGGAACCCGTCTCAGCACCTGCTTTTTAGAACTGGTGGTGCGGAGCACTGGCAGGACGCGACCCACTTAAAGCCCTAACAGCAGCTACAAGTTTGTTTATGACCTGTTTTTCGCTCCAGGATACCATAGTGGGGTGATAGATATGCATTATAAAACAAACATAAACAAGTGCAGTTGTAGGGCATTAAGTTGATTGCATTGAGATCCTACACTTTAGTCTGTCGTGCAAGAGGCAACAAAAACAGGCTGCAGCTTCAACACAGGGAGTCCAGTGTTTGACTTGGACCCCCCAATCTTCTGCTGTAAGCCAAATCAAATATATAATTTAAAAAAGTGTCATGCTCCAACAAGCTCGGAATTAATAAGCTCTAAATTGACCCTAAACAACACGATTATGCTTTGCATCCCACCAATAACTTCAGTTCCACATCCGGACAGCATGCCAGAGACCCGGAAGTAAAGAACAGAATGGCGGAAGCCACTGGTAGTGAGGTCAAGTGTTTGGAACACTCTTCCATAGCACACCTCTTACACAAAAACTGGAGGTTTGCAGAATGAAAGGGTTTAGTGCCTTCAAAACTCACTTCAATTTCAGGTTTCTTCCTTTAACACCACAACGACAGACCATGTTAAGTCACTTTGATACCAGCTCAACATTTGGGATTACACTAACCCTGAAATTGTAGTGAATTTTGAAGGCACTAAACCCTTTCATTTAGCAAATATCTATCTCACTCCAGGTGGTGCTTGGGTGAAACCACCATTAGGGTTGTGTCACAAGCTACAATTTGGGTCTTGTCCACTTGAGTGTGAACCTTGGTGGCACACATTTGCCTTTTTCATGAACAAAATCTAGAGGGGCCGATTCACCATCTTTCGATACTCTGTCTCAACACAAGATCAAGAAGCATAGGCGTACACCTACGTTTGTGTAGATTTCAGACTTGTAGGAGGTTCATATTGTTCAGAACTAGCTGCAGAAATCTGCAATTTAATGTGTAAAGAATACCTGCTGGAGCCCAAAGTTGTTCTCAGAAGCTTGCGGCGGCTCTATTGAATGTTGGCCACCAAACACCAGGCCTGCCTACTCTCGATTCCATCTCATGCCTCTTGAATCCACCACCAGACACTTCCTGCTTCTTTATTCTGCCTTGGTCAGGGTCTTTCGGTCTTTCGCTTCTTCCTTCTATCTCCCTTCTGTTTTTCCCACTCTTGCTCTGGGTCAAAGTCTGATGAAAAATAAGTGCTGGTCCCCAAAAATTAGTTTCAGTGCTCACCACCTGCAAACACCGGCACAAATTAAGAACTAGGGGCCTTATTTATGAAGCCCTTGCGCCGCCGGTGCGTCACTTTTAACATGGGAAAAAGTGACGCACCAGTGGCGCAAGGCCTTCATAAATAAGGCCCTAGAAATCTACCCAAGTTGCAGGTTTTCCTGAGTGATCGTCCATACATCAAGGATGTGAATACCCCAACGTGTTGCCATTGTGTGTGCCTTTGGCACATCCCCCCCTGACACTTCCAGTCCCCTAGGTTATTTCTACCAGTCAGGTGAGCACTCCCTACACTGCACCTGACCAGACTCTTTTTTTTCCTGCCTGTAAATTGACTGTCCAAAGCACGTATTCAATTCAGCAACAGTGTCTGGGGAGGCGGAAGTGACATCAGGCACCCTTTGACCCTCAATGCCACCGACCGTAGCCTCAATCTCGTGGCGCACTCTTTGCCTCTCAGGGGCGCACTCTTTTCTTCTAGGGGGTTTGGGGCGAAACAGCAGTAAGTGCAGATTGCAAGGACGCTCTTTAAGAACTCATTATTTTATTCTCTGTCCCCAAACGTCTTACCCCCTGGAACCAGAGGCAGCAAATGCTGTTCCGGGAGTGCCAACGGGCAGTTGTTCTTACCTCCGAGTTTCTCTCGTTGGCGTCCTTGGCAGCGCCCCCTGGTGTACGCCCATCACTTCTCCACCCACAAATCAGCGCGGTTTGTTATCATCCATAAAACCGCATCATTGATGCTGAAAAAAGGGGGAAAAAGACATACAAGGTAAGGGAAGCTGGGGGAGGGAGGGGCTCTTTTAATACATGTTGTGGGCCTCGTACTTCGAGCTAAGACTACTGGACTTTTATTTTGAAGGTGTATACCTTGTTGTTGGGATCTACGTCGCCCCCTCAGTTGTTCTATGTGACGAGTTATGATAAAATGTCAATAAAAACAGTTTTGGCAAAAAGAAAAAAGAGTGTACTTAATCGGCACCAATTCGAGTCCCGCCATTGCCTGGAAGACTGAGTTCGGAGAGAACTAACTGTTCAACATTTTAAAAGTTCTATTACTTAAAAAACATTTCTAAAATTGCAGAAAAGACTAACCCGGCCCCACTGGGCTGGACCCTGGCGATGACGTGTTCTTCAGCTCACGGAGTTCCTCTGCAAGCCTGAAGCCTGCAGCGGAATTTATACCTGGCGACTGAATACCTTTGAGGTTGATGGAGTCAGCAGGGAGACCCCAGCTGCAGCTGCTCACCTCATCTGCTTCCAATTCAGGGTCATATTTCTGATCATTGCAATTAACCAACGTTTTAATTAAACGTTTGCAAACCTGATCCGCTTTATTTTATTTTATTTCTGATCGTGAGATTGCCAGGAAAGATTACTAGAATATCAAAGATTACTAGAATATCAGGACGTGCGGTGCATGTAAGGCCAGGCGCTGTGAAGGCCTCTATCTACCAAAGGATTAAACATTCACTTGGAATATACATAATAAATGCATGTTTTCCATACGTCTGTAAATTATGTGGATAAAGATAATGCGGAACCAAGGACTCGATATCGAGTCCAGGAGGGTCCTAGAAGGGGATGTAAATACTATGTCAGGTTTGAGAAGACGCCCAAAATATGGTACCTTCAAGGACTCAGTTCAGGGTAGTCTGCAGTAATTTGCAGCTACCACCCCTGGGCTGTCCTTGGGCGGTCCTGGCCACCCCTAGTCTCTAGGATCAGGGGAACAGTGACAGGAAATTGAAGTGAGCAGGGGTATGAAAGCCAGTGTGCCACAGTCTGCGCTCTTTACCCTCACCCCAGACTTGAGAATCAAAATGGGGACTGCTGATGGGCTAAAGGTGGGGCATGAAAGTAGGCGTTCCTTAGAGTTTTGTGTTTTATGCATCATATTTTCATGAAAAGCTATTGGTTTATTTGTGTGTAACGTTATTAATAGAGCCCCTAATGTGTCAGGTCTCACCATGTTAAATTTGTGTTTTCTCTGCCTGAAACCTATACAATGTGTCCTCCTTGGCAGATGTACAAACAAAAAATGGTAAAGAATGAATACAATGAACTAAACTTGAGTTGAGGACATTTAATTACTCTCTCTAGGATGACTGTTGTTCATCGTGAATATATCTTATTTATTTGAAACGGCAGTAGTGTTCATCAACAGTGGGAACGAACCACTCAATACAATTGTTTACACATATATGAAATCAGGATGTATGACGTTACAAAGCATACTTTTACCACGCATACCATTACAACGCGGTTTTTACAACGCATACCCTTACAACGCATAGCGCTTTGGGGTGCTGGATACTGAATAGTTTAATTTACTATTCCAACTCCAGCCCCCGTGAACACTAGGGAAGGTGTTGGATAGTAAATTAAACTTATCCCCTATCCTAGAGCGCCCCCCAGCGCAATGCGTTGTAATGGTTTGCGTTGTAATGACTGCGTTGTAATGGTAGTGCGTGGTAAAAGATTTGTTGTAATGGTTGTATACCATGAAATCAATACACAAATAAAACACATAACATAACCCACAAAGATATATATGTACGAGTGAGTGTCCCCTTAAACAATCCAGGAGAACCACTCAGAGAGAATCTGACCCATGTGCCTTATATTGGCAGTGTAGTCGGTGAAGGTAACTCTACTATGGCACATACTAATTCAATAAATTAATAATTTATGCAGATCCCTCCAATTGACTGTCGACGTGTCCACATTTCAGCCTTTTCCTCGTGGGCCTCTTCAGGACAGGGTTGTACACATAAATTGTGGAACCAGGAATAAAACCAGAACCCAGCCATGCGCTGGAAGGTACTCTGAATCGTCAGGAAGTCACTTACTTCTACTAAAACAGAACCTTCCTATGTGGATATGCTGTGTGGGTACCGCTCCCAATGTACAAATCATCAGAGGAGACGCCAGCCCAATGACGGGAATTTTAAATCGGTAGTGTGCTGCAAAATCATTTCCAACCAAGCGTGAAGATCGACTGCCGCCAGACTGTTTTGTGTTTTATGCATCATATTTTCATGAACAGCTATTGGTTTATTTGTGTGTAACCTTATTAATAAAACGTCTAATGTGTCAGGTCACACCATAATAAATTTGTGCTTTCTCTGCCTGAAACCTATAAAATGTGTCCTCCTTGGCAGATGTACCAGATCTTTTACTTACTTTCTCAAAGACAGACTCCACATTGGTCTATTTGTTGATTTATATTCAGAATGTTCTTGCTTTCCGAACTGTACAGATTCTGTACCAGCCTGTCTATTTATTGAATACTTAGGGGTCGATTCCGCTCTCGGTCGGAAGGGCTCCAATCGGATTTGGCTTTCCCTAAACTGATACAGAGCCCTTGTTTCTGACCGAATCGCTTACAGTTCTGGATGACCAAGTACGATGCCTGGAAAACCTTAACACTGACTGAATCAGTTCAAGAAGGTATTTGGAGAGATAGAGCCTTCCGGAGCTGAATCCTACAGCTCTATGGAGTAGGTTTTCCGAGCGAGCAAGTATGAAGAACGATTCAGACAGCCCGATTCGGTTTGCCCGGAACAGAAAGGTTGCCGTAATAACCCCGGGCCCTGGGAAGCAGGCCTGCAGGGGTACTCATGGGTCCCCTCTTCCCAATCATGCACAGTGTGGCAGGCACCATGGGGTGCCCACCACAGGGTGCATGATTATTAGACCTGGGTGGTAAATTCTGTTCCGTTAGCGGAATTTGTGGAATTTTGGTAATTTTGCATTCTGCGGAAAACGCGGAATTGCCAAACAGTCAGCGATTCGCGGCTTCGTGGAATTTTTTGCTTGTTCGCGCTTTCAAAATGTGTGTTCACAAGATATTTCTCCCCGAGCATGCAAACAGAGTTCGCGAACAGGAAAAAAGCATTGCGAACGAGCGAAACAAGCAATTCCGCATGTTCGCTGAACTTTAGTGTGCTCGCGGAGATTTTTTACAGTTTTGCTGAGCTTTCGTAGATTGACTATTCAAATTCCGCTCACCCCTAAGGATTATCCCCAACCCCCCCTTTTGTCAATGCTAGCCTGTGTACGCGTTTGGTACACAGGCTCATATTGAAGCCAATGGGTGCCTGACTGAATCATATCGGGATGCATTCAAATGCATCGTACTCGTTCGGTCAGACTCTCCCAATCCAAGTCGTCCGGAAAGCATTCCAGACCCGAGTCATTTGGTATGCTTTCCAAACGAGATCAGAATTGAACCCTTAAACTGCGGTACTATCTCCTATTGGGGTGAGTTTGATTTTCCATCCACAATCGAGGTAAGACATACAAAGGTGTTGTTTAAGTTATTAACATTGCATATTTTGTTTGAGGTCTCATTTTAAAATATTATTGAGTCTGTCCGGATTGGTATTATGTGTAAAGTGCAGCTAGGTTGAGATTAAATTAGGTTTACTTTTGAATAAGTCTGTGTTTCCCACCCGAAATGAAGAGATTCCACGCCGGTCGGTACCCCAGCCCCTGAGATGCTCCTGAACTCAGGTATGCACATGGGCCTGTAGTTGCATAAACAGGAATATACAGAAACAAAATGCAGACATACAACACAGCATTTTTGGGTGCATAAGCAAGAAAGCATGTAGAAAATGCATGTTAGAAGCTAGAGCAATTGGCTAACAAATTAATGTAGATTTGAACGTGAATAAAATATGTGAAACCTTTATAATGACTGTAGGAAGGTGGATATCTGACTACGGTTACCCCCAAACTTTTTGCCTGGTGTTTAGCTGGTTTTTGACATAGTTGGCCTGGGATCCTGCTATTCAGGGCCCCAGGCTAATTGCTCTCTCCTTAAAATGGACTCCATGTACCTTAGGTGCATACACAATTGGAACTGGTTCGCCTTATTTGCCCCTGTAACAGTGTACCCTAGGTACCCAGGGCATAGGTGCATCCAAGGCCTACCAGGGGCTGCAGCATGTATTGTGCCACCCCTGGCCTGGCCTCCATATTTGACACAACTGGCTGATCACTCAGCTGGGGTAAGTTGGTGTAATCACCTCTTACTTAGATATAGTATCCCTATATCTAACCTTAAACTGGACACATATGTTCCTATCAGCCACTCCTATGGAAGGCCTCTTCAATCCTGGAGGCAGAGTGCTTGGAAATATGTGAGATGGTGCTCTAGCATGAGCTGAGCTTGTCTGCAGCTGTCGGGAACCAATCCCTAAGCTGTTCCGGGATATTGTCATACCATATACTCTTAAGTGCATTATAATCCTCGCGGTTATTTGCTATCTTTGGTTTGGCTTTATCAAAACATGTCGAGTAAGGTGTCATACGAATTGGAATACTATCCGCTCAACAGTTCTGTCGACGGGGATAGCATTCCACCCTTCTAGAGGGACACGACATGTGTGTAGCCTTAACCCCGGTTAAAGTTAACCAGAGCCTCAGCATCACAAAATGGATGTTGCCACCACAGACACGAGTCTGGCCTCCTGCTGCTGACCGAAACTCGGCAAATGGTGGCCTAGACAAAGGGTTTCCTGCCTTGGGAGGTGCGAGCACCACCCCAGACAGGGTTTTGTGTATTGGGTAGGACAGGGCTGAATAGAATCAGACATGACCGGGGCACACAAGGTGTCTCCGTGCATAAGCCAGTCCAAACCGGTCCTGGGACTTTCCAGACCGAGGCCTGGCGAGGAGCTGGACAAAGGAAAGGGGGTGTAACCGCCCCCCTTCCTGGTTCCTCCCAGAGGAGGGACCTAGTAGGTGATCCACCCCTCAGATTGGGAATAAGAGTGGGAGCAGTGCCATTGCACAGCAGATCATCCTGAATCAACTTTAAACAAAGAAGAAGACTGGACTTCGACATTCTGCTGCTCAGAAGACTGAAGAGAATCTCCCTTGTGGCCTAGGAGTGGCCACCCTGTGAACACAGGCACCAACCAGCAACTCAACGTCTGCTTTGCCGCCGCCTCCCGCCGGAGCCCGAGCCCAGAGCCTGACAAGAACCAGACTCCCAGACCTCTCACAGCCCGATCCACAGTCCATGCAAAGAAGGGACCCGTGGAGGCACCGAGTGACGTGGGACCGGACCTCTTGGAAGACACCCGAAAAGCTGACTGCGCAGCAACCGAGGCAACCGAGGCACCCTCGACGTTGTGCTTTGGGGACTGAGAACCCCCACCATCGAGCAGCCCTTGTACCGAAGATCAGCCCCCCCAGCATCTCCACGATCTGCGTGGGGCCCTTTTGCATTGTGCCACTCGACGCGCCATCCCGGCCACTAGCCACGTGGTCAGCGGCCATCTTGGTGACGAAACCGACGTACTACACAGCGGGTCTGGTTGCTCCAGACTTGCCCAAGCTCCTGTGAAAAGGAGCACTTGCTCTGACCTTGCTGGTCCGAGTGTTAAGCATCTTTCGATTCCTGCGTGGCTTGCATTAGCCAAGGCCTGTTTGCTCCGATCAGGTCGCCAACACCGCCAACAGCGAGAAGCCTGCGTGGGACAGCTCGTGACCGACTCCTGGACGTCCTCGACCCCCGGTGTCCACGTGGCTGCAGAGAGAAGCTACACCTCAACGCCTGTTTGCACCCGACATCGCCTGGTTCCAATCTGGTTCCACGGTAGTCACTGGCTAGTGACTTTGAACATTGACCCTCTGCTTTCAGGTCTTCACATCTTCAGATCCACCCTTGGATCCACCAGAACTCTTCACATCGAGCCGCCTGCAGCATCTTCAGCTCCAAGCACCATCGACCAGCGTGACGAAACCCGACACTACTTGGACCCTCTGCACCCGCTTCCTGTGGGTGAGGTAACTCAGCTCCGCCGGTGTTCCTACACTGGTACACATCTCTAGGGCCTGTGTCTCAAGTTTCAGCTTTCTAGGTCACTCGGAAGGTTCCGAACTAACTAACTTTGTACTTTTTAGGCACCATAGACTTTACATTGGAAAGTGCGTGCACTTTGAACACTGCACCCGAGTCCAGCGGGCCTTTCCAGACTTAGTCACTGCTAGTCTCGAATAGCTCCAGCGATTCCCAAGGCCCTACGCCTGTTCCCTTTCCGATTGGTATCTCTTATACCACTTTCTTAGTATATGGTTTAGGTGGCCCCTAGAGTTCATCCATATTGTGCAACTTTTGTGTATTTTAAACTGTCTTGTGATTTAACGCTTGTGCTTCTGTGCTCATAAAGAGTCCAGGGGATTTTATAGTTAATAAATAAATATATATTTTCAATATATATCTTTGTGGTGTCCCTTTCATTTGGAATTCAAGGGGGTTGTGTATGGTAATACAGCTGGCTTCACATGCCTTTCAGAGTTTAGCCTAAGACTGCTTTGTCCACGTTACCACTAGGATAACTGGTCTACAAGGTTGAATTACAACCAATCATCATAAGGGTTGCTTGGCATGGTACAAAGTGATCACTAGAATTAGTGAGCATTATATACCAGGCCAACTTCTCACATTGGTGAGCAGCGGTGGGATCTGAGCTTGCTGTTGTTTTACCATTACAATCTTTGAGATTATCATTTGAAAGATCATACAGGTACCTGCTAGGTACATATAAAACAAGACTAGTATACATAAGTTCTACTGAACTTAGTTGTAGAGCAAAGGGAGTAGCACACCCTGACTACAACTACTAGATAGGTTTAGTAGGTAAACACCAGTGTAGGTCGATTGCAACACATCCACCCACACTAGAGCAATGTCTGGAGCAGAGGGTTCCACTGGGAACATCCCTGTTGAGAGTGACCCTCCAAGGGCACCATCCAAATTTGCTATTTTCTCCTTTAAGGAACTAAGACAGCTTTGTGTCTTAAGGGGTCTGAAGACAGGGCCTTCCCCTACTACAGACCACCTAAGAGAGCTCTTAGACCAGTCTGAGACTCTAAAGCCCTCTAAGGCAGACCCCACAGGGAATGATGAAGGAGGCCATCCTTCAGAGGATGACACTGTAGACACCCCTGTCCCTATCATCCTGGTAGATGAGGAAGCCCCCATCACTGGAGCCATCACTGGAGCTCCTCAGGTAGATGAGGAGGAAGAGGAAGAGGAAGAGGAAGAAGAGACAGAAGGGGGAGCAGTGAGTCAGATGATGACAGAAATAGTCAGGTGCTGGTAAGTAGACTGAACCAGGCTAACTTAAGCCTATTTGGGACTGAATCTGGTAACAACCCATTCAGACCCCCAGGTGGACTTAACCAGAAGCCTAGGAGGCGAAGGACTCACTCAGGTAACTCTAACAACTCCCATGCTTCTAGAGGTTCTCATGGTCACTCCAGAAGGGAGATGACTAGCCCTCAGAGAAGGGAACATGAGGCCAAAATGAGAGAGGCTGAATTGAGGATCCAGAGACAAGATTTAGAGCTTGCCCTGGCCAAAGAGAAACTTGCTAGAGCAAGACAGCCTAGAGAGAGTGGGGTAATAGAGCCCACTGGTGGCAGCAATATCCACAAGGATAAAGACAGGTCTTTTGATAACAGAAACCTGAGTAAGATTGTGCCCCCCTACAAAGCTGGGGATGATATCCATAAATGGATAACTGCAATGGAGAGAGCCTGCAGAGTACAGCAGATCCCTCAGGAGCAGTGGGCAGCAATCTTGTGGCTCTCCATTGAAGGTAGAGGCCGAGACAGACTCCTCACAGTTAGTGATGGGGATTCTAGAAACTACCTGGTCCTGAAGAGTGCTCTGATTGATGGGTTGGGCTTAACCAC
This sequence comes from Lissotriton vulgaris, assembly GCF_964263255.1. Classification (NCBI taxonomy): domain Eukaryota; kingdom Metazoa; phylum Chordata; class Amphibia; order Caudata; family Salamandridae; genus Lissotriton; species Lissotriton vulgaris. The sequence continues at coordinate 92,342,146 of NC_141696.1, read as the reverse complement.
TGAACAGTACAGGTTAATGTTCAGAGACACCCAGAAGACACAGACTCAGGACTGGTCTGAATTTGTTGAATGTGCCACTAAGGCTCTGGAGGGCTGGTTGCTGGGAAGTAAGGTTACTGACTATACAGGATTGTATAATTTAATTATGAGAGAGCAAATCTTAAGTAATTGTCAAAATCAGCTTCTACATCAGCACCTGGTTGACTCTGATCCGACCTCCCCACAAGAATTGGGTAGGAGGGCAGACAAATGGGTCAGATCCAGGATCAGGCCTAAGAACCAGGGTGGTGACCAAAAGAAAGAGACTACCAAGCCTCAAGAGAAGGGTGGGGATAAAAGTAAGGAAAAGACTTCCCCAGGGCCCCAAAACTCCAAGAATGGGGGTGGGTCCCAAGACACTTCTACAACCCAGAAAAAGCCTTATTGTCATACCTGTAAACAGGTGGGGCATTACAAAACAGATAGCTGTTGTCCCAAGAATGGCAATAAAGACAATATACCTCCAGGTAAGGCTCCAACACCTCCTGTCACTGTTAGCAGTGGTCCCCCAGGTGGTGGGAGCACCCCCAAGAATTTGGGTGGGTTTACTTTTGGAGGACAGGTGGACTCTGGCCTATCCAGGTCCCCTAACTCAGATACTCTTGTCTATGAGACTGGCATGGGGTTTGCCAATTTCACTGCTTGCCCAAACACTTTGAGCAAGTATAGACAGGAGCCCCTCATCAATGGCTTGAAAGTTGAGGCCTTCAGAGACACAGGGGCTAGCATCACCATGGTGGCTGAATGTCTAGTCCACTCAAGGCAACTTTTACCTGATGCCAAATATCAGGTGACAAACATTGATGGCATAGAAACCAATCATCCCATGGCAGTAGTCAATCTTAGCTGGGGAGGTGTCACTGGCCCAAAGAGAGTGGCAGTGTCAGCAAACTTGCCTGTAGATTGCCTACTGGGTAATGATTTGGAAATCTCAGCCTGGGCTGAGGTTGAACAGCAAACCCATTCTAGAATGGTAAATCTCCATGGAAAGGTTAGTGGGGCTGTGATGGCTACAGCCCAAATCCAAGATGTCCTTCCTGAAAAGGTTGGGAGGGCTGAGCAAACCTCAACCCCATCTTTAGCTAACTTCCCTCCTGAAAAGAGTAGCAGGGCTGTGATGGTAACAGCCCATACCCAAACTGAGTCTCCTCCTGAAAAGGTTGGTGGGGCTGTGATGGCCACAGCCCAAACTCAAACTGATACATGGGTAGTGAAGCCTGAAATGATGGATCACTCAACCCAAACAGAGAGCATTGAGGAGGAAGAGAAATCTCCCTCCCACCAGACTTTAGGAAAAGATCAGCCTCCTCAGGGAACTGATCTTACCCCTGATGAAGGAACTGTCCCAGAGGTTGTTAGGCCTGGTCTGACAGAGCCTCTGATGGCAGTGGACCCTTCTCAGGTGGGACCCAGTCTGGAGCAGGCAACCTGCCCCTCTCTACCTTGCCTTACTCAGCCCAGGGCTGCAGAGGACAAGAAGGACAGTGAGACCCAAAGGGCCCCCTGCCAAATAAAGCGCCCCCATCAACAGATTAGGGGCACCGAAACTAGTAGCCCTAGTGAGGTGCAAACTTTAAAAACTCCTGAGGGATCCCCCTTAAAAGTAGTTAGGGACCTCCCCCAGATGGATATTGTTGGGCACAGCCAAACCTGGGACCCTAAGGGCCCAAACCTGAACTGTCCCTCCAGTAAGCCAAACAGAGGGACCCAGCCTCCAGCTTTAGGTAGCCAGAGGTTGACCCTGAGAGCACAGTGCAACTCAGTCAAAGAAAGAAAGGCACACATGGTGGAGAGTGATTGAAGGAAGCTGAGCCCTACAGAGGAAACTCACTTCAGTACTTCATCTCAACACCAGCCTTTGACTTTGCAAAGACACACCACAGGTAGAGATTCCCTATGGTGGAGACCCTCAGATGCCCTTAGGGTGAGGGATTGCTTAGTGGACCATGAGACAGGGGGTAACCAAGCCAGAGCTGGTACTTCCTTATATGGCCACTTAGGCAATATAGGCTTACCTGGACAAGGATAGCCTTATCTCCTTTCGTTTGGGGGGGAGGGGGGGGGGGGGGGATTATGTAGGAAGGTGGATATCTGACTATGGTTACCCCCAAACTTTTTGCCTGGTGTTTAGCTGGTTTTTGACATAGTTGGCCTCGGATCCTGCTATTCAGGGCCCCAGGCTAATTGCTCTCTCCTTAAAATGGACTCCATGTACCTTAGGTGCATACACAATTGGAACTGGTTCACCTTATTGGCCCCTGTAACAGTGTACCCTAGGTACCCAGGGCATAGGTGCATCCAAGGCCTACCAGGGGCTGCAGCATGTATTGTGCCACCCCTGGCCTCCATATTTGACTCAACTGGCTGATCACTCAGCTGGGGTAAGTTGGTGTAATCACCTCTTACTTAAATATAGTATCCCTATATCTAACCTTAAACTGGACACATATGTTCCTATCAGCCACTCCTATGGAAGGCCTCTTCAATCCTGGAGGCAGAGTGCTTGGAAATATGTGAGATGGTGCTCTAGCATGAGCTGAGCCTGTCTGCAGCTGTCGGGAACCACTCCCTAAGCTGTTCCGGGATATTGCCATACCATATACTCTTAAGTGCATTATAATCCTCGCGGTTATTTGCTATCTTTGGTTTGGCTTTATCAAAACATGTTGAGTAAGGTGTCATACGAATTGGAATACTATCCCCTCGACAGTTCTGTCGACGGGGATAGCATTCCACCCTTCTAGAGGGACACGACATGTGTGTAGCCTTAACCCCGGTTAAAGTTAACCAGAGCCTCAGCATCACAAAATGGATGCTGCCACCACAGACACGAGTCTGGCCTCCTGCTGCTGACCGAAACTCGGCAAATGGTGGCCTAGACAAAGGGTTTCTTGCCTTGGGAGGTGCGAGCACCACCCCAGACAGGGTTTTGTGTATTGGGTAGGACAGGGCTGAATAGAATCAGACATGCCCGGGGCACACAAGGTGTCTCCGTGCATAAGCCAGTCCAAACCGGTCCTGGGACTTTCCAGACCGAGGCCTGGCGAGGAGCTGGACAAAGGAAAGGGGGTGTAACCGCCCCCCTTCCTGGTTCCTCCCAGAGGAGGGACCTAGTAGGTGATCCACCCCTCAGATTGGGAATAAGAGTGGGAGCAGTGCCATTGCACAGCAGATCATCCTGAATCAACTTTAAACAAAGAAGAAGACTGGACTTCGACATTCTGCTGCTCAGAAGACTGAAGAGAATCTCCCTTGTGGCCTAGGAGTGGCCACCCTGTGAACACAGGCACCAACCAGCAACTCGACGTCTGCTTTGCCGCCGCCTCCCGCCGGAGCCCGAGCCCAGAGCCTGACAAGAACCAGACTCCCAGACCTCTCACAGCCCGATCCACAGTCCCTGCAAAGAAGGGACCCGTGGAGGCACCGAGTGACGTGGGACCGGACCTCTTGGAAGACACCCGAAAAGCTGACTGCGCAGCAACCGAGGCACCCTCGACGTTGTGCTTTGGGGACTGAGTACCCCCACCATCGCGCAGCCTTTGCACTGAAGATCACCCCCCCAGCATCTCCACGATCTGCGTGGGGCCCTTTTGCATTGTGCCACTCGACGCGCCATCCCGGCCACTAGCCACGTGGTCAGCGGCCATCTTGGTGACGAAACCGACGAACTACACAGCGGGTCTGGTTGCTCAAGACTTGCCCAAGCTCCTGTGAAAAGGAGCACTCGCTCTGACCTTGCTGGTCCGAGTGTTAAGCATCTTTTGATTCCTGCGTGGGTTGCATTAGCCAAGGCCTGTTTGCTTCGATCAGGTCGCCGACACTGCCAACAGCGAGAAGCCTGCGTGGGACAGCTTGTGACCGACTCCTGGACGTCCTCGACCCCTGGTGTCCACGTGGCTGCAGAGAGAAGCTACACCTCAACGCCTGTTTGCACCCGACACCGCCTGGTTCCAATCTGGTTCCACGGTAGTCACTAGCTAGTGACTTTGAACATTGTCCCCTCTGCTTTCAGGTCTTCACATCTACAGATCCACCCTTGGATCCACCGGAACTCTTCACATCGAGCCGCCTGCAGCATCTTCAGCTCCAAGCACCACCGACCAGCGTGACGAAACCCGACACTACTTCGACCCTGTGCACCCGCTTCCTGTGGGTGAGGTAACTCAGCTCCGCCGGTGTTCCTACACTGGTACACATCTCTAGGGCCTGTGTCTCAAGTTTCAGCTTTCTAGGTCACTCGGAAGGTTCCGAACTAACTAACTTTGTACTTTTTACGCACCATAGATTTTACATTGGAAAGTGCGTGCACTTTGAACACTGCACCCGAGTCCCGCGGGCCTTTCCCGACTTAGTCACTGCTAGTCTCGAATAGCTCCAGCGATTCCCAAGGCCCTAGGCCTGTTCCCTTTCCGATTGGTATCTCTTATACCACTTTCTTAGTATATGGTTTAGGTGGCCCCTAGGGCTCATCCATATTGTGCAACTTTTGTGTATTTTAAACTGTCTTGTGATTTAACGCTTGTGCTTCTGTGCTCATAAAGAGTCCAGGGGATTTTATAGTTAATAAATCAATATATATTTTCAATATATATCTGTGTGGTGTCCCTTTCATTTGGTATTCAAGGGGGTTGTGTATGGTAATACAGCTGGCTTCACATGCCTTTCAGAGTTTAGCCTAAGACTGCTTTGTCCACGTTACCACTAGGATAACTGGTCTACAAGGTTGAATTACAACCAATCATCATAAGGGTTGCTTGGCATGGTACAAAGTGATCACTAGAATTAGTGAGCATTATATACCAGGCCAACTTCTCACAATGACATCGACAGAAAGTGAACTATGAACAAACTAGTATGTGTGTCCACATTTGGGCCTCACACAATAAGTACCGGAAAATAATTCTATCAAACTGGCATCTCCTAACTGATTTGGAATGCCCCATGGAAAGACCATTATTTGTCATGCGCAAGAATAAGAGCATTGGACAGAAGATAATTCGGGCAGACATGGTCTCAATAGCAACAAAGGCAACAGATCTAAGAGCACAATGAAATTTACCTCCCATTCAAGGCCACCACAAATGCGGCAACTGCTCAGTATGCAGGCTAACTATCGAAGGCCACAAGTTTGTTCATGATTCCATCAAATGGACTCATACAGAATTTACTAATTGCAAAACAAAAAACATTGTTTATGCAATCAAATGCCCCTGTTCCAAAATATATATTGGAAAAACCACACAGCAAATCAATCAGCGGATTGTACAACATCGTTCACGCATTAAACATCTAATTCTGATGGCACCGATGGTGCAACACTTTGTGGAACATAACCACTCAGAACAGGAGTTTGAATGGACTGTTCTATCTGGTATGAAACCACCACCAAGTGGAGGAAATCTGGAAAGTCTTTTATTCAAGAGAGAGGCCTATTTAATCCAGAAATATCCACTGCACCACAAAAGGCTAAACGAATTATCAGAATTAAATCAAGCAATAATGTGATTTATTAGGACTACAAGTCCCACAATGCCTTCAAGTTCCAGAACAGAATTTAACTAGCCACAAGAGGTTATGCCACAAGCAATCAGCATCATGGCTGCTCCATCTGGTTTAAAACCGTCACCATGTGGCGGGAACCTGGAAATACATTTTACCAATGAGAGAGGCTTATTCAGTCTGGCAATCACATTGCCAGGCAGGGAGAGGTGTGGCGCCGCGGCGACTGACGCTGGACTCTGGGGATCACTTTTCGATCCCCAGCGCTGGCGGCAGATTAGCCCAGCATCATGTGACTCTGGGCAACAGCTTGCCTAATCTTCCTGACGGCCCCTAGCGCCTAGAGACCCTTACGGGTGATTGTTCGCGCTTTACAAATGTGGATTTATTATTATTATTGCATACAAAAGGTCATCGAAATTTAATCCAGCAAGAACCTAAAGCATTCGGACTACAAGCCCCATAATGCCTCCAAGCCCCTGAAAGGAAAGTCAACTTGACAAAAGAGGTGTCAACACAAGCACACAGGAATGTGCATTTGTCCAGTTACACAGCTGACGTCCGGTAGATGATACAAGGTTTCGCCAAAAGTAAGTGTTCTCAAACAGATAAGCTGGTATTATGCTGAGCGATGTGCTAAATGAACCGTTTTTACAATAGTGAATAATGCCATCAATGAAAAACGCAGTGAAAGGGGAGCGCGTTTGAGCTACATACCATGTATAATGCTAACGGGCTGCTACAATTGAGTGGAATTGTGTGGAATATGACTGTATATCAATGAAGAACGCCACAAAAGAGGAGTGCGTTTCAAATGTTTATCAGCAACCGCGTGCATGCGAGTTCTGTGGTTCCGTGGTTCCGAATTGGGTTCGAAAGTTCCGAAACCCGATTTATAAAGATCGTCGGAAAAGGACGATTTTGGTCTCTACAGACCGCAAATGGCGAGTGTAACGTGTCTGAGTGTTTTCGTATGAATCGATATAGGAGAACACTCTGCATTTGAGGATTTAGTCTGAACCTCCGGGTTCCATTTTGTAAGTGGCAGCCATTTTGTGTGGTTGCCCTAACATAGGCCCGATGACTGCGGCCGAGAGAGAATCCTTGACACGTATGCCTTAGCTGACTTCTGGTTGACCTGGCCGAGCTGACTCCTCGCCTGGGGCAAATCCTGCTGAGCCAGTTCCTTGTGCAGCAGCTGGCCTGATAAAGATCAAAGGGCAGGACGTGTCCGAGTTTATGGCACACCGTTCCCACCTCCTCTATCTCCTTTCCATCTGTTTCTGCCTTCCTTTACGACATGTTCATCGAACTGGGTTGAAGGGTTTATGATGGGTTTGTCCGGCCTGATCGAACAGGAAACCAAGCATGTGTGCGATCGTTTTTGGTGGGCTGGACAACGGAAAAGGGGATTGTTTTTGCCTGTCGTCATTTGCTACTTTTGAAATGCTACCTGGTTATTGGTCAGTTTGTATGCACCAAATGTAAATTGTAATGTTGCCAGAGGCGTAATTTTCGGCATAAAAGACCGTGTTTTGTTCATAGAAGTGTGCAGTCTCTGACGAACTACCCGTGTGTACTTCGTAGATCTCTGTCCCTGGTTGCAACCAATAAACTTTGGTCTTTGACGTCATCAAGAAGTATCCTGTGTCTCTGTTTGCCAAGACAGGGGAATCCGGGTCTTTGGGTGTTGCCCTGACACCGCTGGGTTACCGGATTAGTACCGGTTCTGAAAAACCCAGTACCTCAATTGGCGCCCAACGTGGGGCGACTTCAGCGGTACCGGTGCCGGTCCAAGCCAGAGGTTCGTGAGAAGCTTCGTGAGAAAATTCTGGAGGAAGGCCAGCCACTACATCGACCCCTGTATGTCGCCGTGGTCTGAAAGTCTTTGCTGCGAGGTTTCCCGCTTTCCGACGGCTACGAAGGACTGCTGCCCTGACTGTCGCCCTGTTTTAGAGCCTTAGACGTTAGTAGAGCTAGACGATTGACGGGTCTTCTGGTGACGCCATCGACAACTCAGTTAAGTATAAACGGAGCGTCTCCTAGTCCTTAAATTGGTTTGTATCCTTTAGTGGATAGCTTTGATTTGGTATCTGCAGGCCCGAAAACCAAGGGATTCGTGTAATCACGAGATTATCGTTTTAGATTCCCCCTTGTTGTTTGAAGCTAAATTAGTGAGCAAGATGCCTGGTTTTAGCAGTCTTAGAAAATTGTTCAGTTGTGGTACTTTGAGGGATTCCCGGTTAGAGGATTCGTGTCCGGTTCCTCCGATCGGAACTCCTACGTACGAGTTGTATGTGAAACATGGTGTAGGTCCTATTAGCTACAATGAGATTTGGGTAAAATACACGAAGAGTGATGGTGTTCTACAGTGGCCCCGTTATGGTAGTTTTGTGACAGAAGTCCTAGATAACCTTGAAGTGAAGTTGTTCAAGAAGAAAGCCCGGCCGGCGATGTTTGACTCTTTCCGCATATGACGCAAAGAAGCCAAACAGAAAGAAATTAAGTTAGCGAAAAAAAGTAGAAAGGGTATGTCAATGGTGCAAGCTGCCGTTGCATACAGAGATAAGGAGGAAGAGCAAGAAAGTGAGCAGATGCTTAGAGTGAAGAAGTTAGCGGTAGACCGATGCTACCCGGTATTGCCGTCTAAAGAGCAGAAAGATGAGAAGGATCTTGTGAAAGATCCTTTAATGTCACATCTGTTAACTTCACCACCACCTTACGTGCAGAACGCTACGGCACCACCGCCACCGGTTGTGGCTGTGCAAGTGCCTGTTGCTTTGCCTCCTGTTGTTCCTCCACAGCCAGCTCCTTCATTGGCTGTTGTTCCCTATGTGCAGCCTCCTCAGGGGTTGCCAGCTTTGCCTATTCCTGTTACTACTGTCTCTATGCCTGTTCCGACTGTGGATTCTTCTACTACTGCTTCGTCTCCTCTTGTCCTTCCGACTACTCCTTCTCCTAGACAGCGGATGACTGCTGCCTTTTCTAGTCTTCTAACTCCTTGGTTGGGACAAATGGGTATGTCTCCTGCTAGTGAGCATAGACAGTTGCGTAGTCAACTGCCTGATACAGATGGGCGAGTGGTTTTGGATCATATGGCGCGAAGATGGGTGACGTATAAGTCCCAGTACGATCTCGAGGGTATCATGGATGTTTTCCGACAATGGGAAGCACCAAAGCAACGTTATGTCTTTGAGCTTATGTGTGCGTTCCTCCATGAACAATGGACGGACGAAGTGGGTAGAGTTCCTGCGGAATTGTTTCGATTGCGTTCCGAGTTTGCTAAAGGGACGATTGTGAGTTTACACGACATCGAGAAAGCGGTGTCGACGTTATTGTCTCTTCGCAGTGATGTTCCTACTGAACGGCTGTTTGAGCCAGATTCGTCAGTTAGGAGACACGCTCGTCAGTATCCGATGCGAGAGGTTCCTCCGGTATGGAGACCTGCTGATCCTAATGCTCATCTACCTGTTGATGCACATTTTCAGTGAGTGTGGGTCCATGTCCCATGGAAACAGACTTTACCTGATCCGCGGAAGAATCCGGCAGGATATTATAAAGAACTTACGCAAACTGTGAGTTTGTGCGTCATGAATTTGGCGGACATAGACATGTTGTTCGGGAATGTAGTTCCACAGCCCATCTGGAATATCATTCGACATACGGATCATGATAATGAATTGGGTGATTCGTGGGTGAATCTTGTTGCTGCAAATGATAGACAAGTTGGAGGTGCTAAGCCTGAAAATGTTATTACTGAACTTCCTGGTAGAATTATCACTTTTATGAAGACCTTGATGCCCGAGGTCCGTGTTAATTGGGATAAGTTGTCTGCGTGTAAGCAGAAGAAAGATGAGACTGTGTCAGATTTTTTCTCGCTTTTCGAAGAAACCTTTGTCGACCACAGTGGTCAGGATATGGCTACCGAGGGTGGCCAGAGATTGTTCGTTGATAAATTCGTGCACAAGCTTCTTCCTGAGTTGTGTACTATGTTGAAAGATTCCGAGAGTGCTTGGCCTGTTTCTACATCGGCGCAGATTCTAGCTACGGCTCAGTACTATGAGAATAGGCGTAAGGACGAGTTAGAGAAAGTGGATAAGAAGACTAAGGAATTGAAGACTAAAGTTCTTCTACAACAAGCTTATCCACCCCGTGTTAATAATCAGCGCGATTATCAGCAGCCTGAACAGTATTCGAGGAACTCGCGAAGAGACGAGACTCCTCAACAGCGTATTCTGTATGGGCCTAATCAGTGTGCGTATTGTAGAGAAGAGGGTCATTACAAGAATAGTTGTCCCGTTCTGTTGCAACGTGCAAATAGTGCTCCTGGTGAGAGAGGTAGAGGTGCTCAACAAGCGCCCAGAGGTAGAGGTCGCGGACAGAACGCGCGCCCTTTGCCTCCGCAGAATTCGATGAATAGCTTTGACCAACAGCAGAATTCGTCTGGTAGGACAGCACAGCACTACGTGGATGATTATTATGTTGAAGGCGATGAAGCACAAGGCAATGATTGCTAGGACAGCCATGGACAAAGAGAGGGAGTTGTTTCGATTCCAGTAGATCAGAGTGGACCCTACGTGGAAGTGATTGCATCAGGTGTGTCAGAGCCTTTCTGCTAGACACTGGTGCTACAAAGAGTTCTATTATGCGTTCTAAGCTCCCTGGTGCACCTTTGTCTGGCTTTAATAATGTTTATGTTTTTCTGGCGCCCCCGTTACGAATCCGATTTCCGTTCCATTGACTCTTTCTGTTGGTCCTCGTAGGTTTGAAGCACCCCTTCTTTTGACTACAGGTTGTAATGAGAACTTGCTAGGCCTTGATTTGTTGAAGAGATTGTATGCGACTTTGTACTGTTCTCTGTTAGGAGTACATCTTACCCTGGGTGAGAATGTGATCTCTCCAATATACGTATCGAAGGATTGTCTCCCAACTGAATTGTCTTCGTTACCAGATTCATTGTGGGCTACGGGTCCGAATGATGTGGGCCTGTTAGATATTCCCCCATATGTTGTGACGTTGAAGGTGAATGCTAAGTTACCGCGCATTCCACAATATCGTATTTCAAGTGATGGTGAGCATGCACTTTTGGCGATCATCTATGATCTGATTGACAAAGGTGTTGTTGAAGAGACTCGAGGTAACGTGTGTAATAGTCCGGTTTTGCCTGTCTTGAAAAGAACTGATTCTTCACAGCCTCCTGTGTATAGATTTGTTATCGAACAAGATTGTCGTTCCACAATTTCCTGTTGTGCCTGACATTACTGCATTATTGACATTGATTCCTGCTTCTGCCACTTGGTTTTCGGTGATCGATTTGAAGAATGCTTTCTTTAGCATTCCGATTGCCATGGAGAGTAGAGATATTTTTGGATTCTCTTTAGGAGGACGAAGTTTCCGTTTTAAACGCCCTCCTCAAGGCTATTGCGAGAGTCCATCTATCTATAGTCAAGCTCTGAAGACTCAACTTGACTCGTTAGTTTTTCCTGACGGTGCAGCCCTTATCCAATATGTTGACGATTTGTTGGTTGCTGCTGATACCGAAGACATCTGTAAGGATGCCACTGTGTCCTTGTTGTCTCATTTATCTGATTGCCATCATAAAGTTTCCCTCTCGAAGTTACAATTCTGTCGCCAAGAAGTTAGCTATTTAGGTCACCTCTTATCGAAGGAGGGAAGGAAACTGACCCCAGAAAGAATTCAGACTATTGCGAGAATGAGTGTCCCTACGACACAGAGAGAAGTACGTGCGTTTTTGGGTATTACGTCGTACAGTAGACAGTGGATCCCTAATTTTTCTCTTCTAGCAAAGCCTTTGATAGCTCTTACAGTTAAGGATACTCCAAATCCTATTCCTTGGACTGAGGAATGTCAGAAGAGTTTTTCTGAGTTACGCAATGCGTTGTGTTCGGCTCCTGTGTTGGGTACTCCCGACTACAGCAAGCCTTTCACATTATATGTCCATGAGAGAGAGGGATGTGCATTATCGGTTTTGACTCAGCAGTTTGGCGGGAAGCAACGCCCATGTGCGTACTTTTCGTCGACTTTAGATCCTATAGCCAGAGCGTTGCCGAGTTGCTTGAGAGCCACAGCGGCAGCGGCTGTTTCGATTCGACAATCTGCGGGTTTGGTTATGGATAATACGTTAGTGGTTATGGTTCCACATACAGTGGATACCTTGTTGAATCGTACGAAGACACAGCACTTAGCTAGTGCTCGGTTGTCAGGGTATAAGCTTACGTTGTTAGCGAGCCATGTGCACATCAAGAGGTGCAATACTCTAAACCCGGCTACATTGTTGCCGATTTCGCTTGAGGCAGACGATGATAGCGAAGAGCAACACGATTGTTTCTTGAGAACCGAAGAAGAGACGAAAGGGAGAATAGATCTGAAGGATACTCCTCTCCCTGATTGTGATAATGCTTTGTGGGTTGATGGTTCGTGTTTTAAATTACCGAACGGTGATACAACTGCAGCATATGCTGTGACGACTTTGCATACAGTTGTCGAAGCTACACGTATCCCACATAATTCCGCACAAGCGGCTGAACTGATTGCACATACGAGAGCATGTGTGTTGGCGAAAGGAAAACGAGTGAATGGGTATACAGATAGTCAGTATGCGTTTGGTGTGGCCCATAGTTTTGTACGTTTGTGGCGTGAACGTGGATTTTTGACATCGCATGGGACGAAAATCCAGCATGGACAACTGGTGAATGAACTTCTTGAATCTCTTACGTTACCTTTGCAAGTAGCGATTGTGAAATGTAGTGCCCATAAAAAGGTTACGGATGATGTTGGTCGTGGTAATGCGTTTGCAGATGAAGTTGCGAAAGAAACTGCTAGAAACGTGATGAGTCGAATGTATGTTGCGGGTCCGGCGAGATGGGTTCCAGAGAAGGGTATGTGTGAAGACACCATTGAGAGCGTGAAAGTTATTCAGAGTGAGGCCACAGAGAAAGAGTTGGATGAATGGAGAGAAAGTAAGGGTAGGTTAGACTCAAATGGGTGTTGGACTGATTTGTCTGAACATCAGAGATGGTTGTTGCCTAACGCGTATGTGCTTCCAGTCGTTACAATGGCACATGGAGTGGCACACATTAGTGTGAAAGGGATTTGCAAGTTGTTGGCTCCGGTTTGGCAGAATATAGGAATTCCCAGATGTGCGGAGAATTTAGTTAAGAACTGTATGGTGTGTTTGATGCATAATCCTGGTAAGGGAACCCCAACACCAGCTGGTCATTTTGCTCCTCCTACGTATCCGTTCGAGGCTTTGCAGCTAGATTTTATTCATATGGAAAGATGCAACAACTTGAAGTATGTGTTAGTGGTTGTTTGCTCTTTTTCTAGATGGGTAGAAGCTTACCCCCTTAAGGACAATACTGCCTTGTCGACAGCAAAAGTTTTGATAAAAGAATTTTTTCCGAGATTTGGAATGCCGAGAATCATTTGGAGTGATAACGGAAGTGAGTTTGTGGGTCAAGTTATGAAGAGAGTGTGTGATGGTCTCGGAATTAGGCAGAAATTCCACGCTGCAAATCATCCCCAATCAGCTGGTTTAGTTAAGTGCTACAATGGCACTCTTAAGCTGAAGTTAGCTAAGATTCAGGAAAGCACTGGTTTACAATTGCCAGATGCTCTGCCATTAGCACTTTTGTCCACCCGAGTGACTGTGCATTCGAGAATGGGTTTCAGTCCATATGAAGTCGTGTTTGGTCGTCCGGCGAATGTTTGGGGCGTACCAAGACCGACGAAGTTCAGTGACCTCGAACACCCTGTTTTGCTTGACTATTTGCGTGAATTGACAACTAAAATGAGTGTTTTATGCCAACAGGTATACGACAGTCTTCCTCAAGCTGCAGAGGATCCAGGCCACGCTATTGAACCCGGTGCCTGGGTCTTCATCAGACACTTCCAGCGAACGAAGAACGAGCAGCCCCGCTGGACTGGGCCACATCAGGTCTTGCTGTCTACAAGATCTGCGGTGCGAGTACGTGGAAAGTGCAACTGGATCCACGGCTCGCACACCAAGAAGGCACCTTTTCCTTTGCCCTATGACAAGTGGGTCCAAGAGGGTCTTGCAGACTCTGAGACCGAGACAATACCGAAGTTTGTGCCGTTCAGCGATGCTCGTCTGAGTTCAGAAAAGGAGAGTGATCGAATTTTGCAAGCATCAGTATCTCCTGCAGAGCGATTGGACATTACCGAGCCTCATCTTTTGTTTTCCGATCAAGAATTACCTGGAAGAAACCGATACAATTTGAGACCGAGAATTAAGGACAAATAAAGCATTAATAAAGTTGATTTTTTTATTGTTTGCAGGTTAACTCTCCGCCAAGGATCTACTAATTTTTGTTTTTCTTGAACTGCCATCCGGTTCTCGCTGCTAGGGTCGCGGTTGCTACCAGTCTTGGGAGTGTAAGCCTGAGACACTAGGTCAAGGGTTCTGTTGGCCCGAGGCAGTCTTCCTGGGTGCAGCAGAGGCACTCTCAAGCAGAATCAACCAACCACCGCGGGCAGCACCTTTAGTTTAGGATGGATTTCTTTGAGCTGGAGAGACCTGTGCAGACATTGACTTTTAGAAAACGTGTATGCAAAATAATGTCGAAAAAATGTTTTTTGATGCCATGTATATTTTTGCTATTAAGCGTCATGATCTTTATAGCTGGTTATGTAGCATTTGTTTTTAAAATGACGTCTAATTCCACTGTGCAACCTACACCTTCACCTACTATTTCTTCTCATTCTTTCCACCCTTTGCCTGAACATGAGGTAGTCAGACGTTTGGAATTCTCTAATAACTCTTTCATTCAACTTTTGCACCAGCATCAGTTAGTGATTAATACAACGAATTGCTGGATTTGTGGTTTGATGCCTCATACAACCGATAAGGGTATTCCTTATCTGGTTTGGCCCTTCAGTTTAAATGGTTCGATTCGAGCTTACAGAACCATGTTCATCTATGCCCACAGTGCCCACCCCTTACGTTCACCGAAAGATAATCCGAAGAATAGCCCATTAGCTAGAGGTATAGTCGACATGATTAGAGGGACTAATGCAGTAGAGACTATTCCGAAAGATGAGAGGCTACCATATAGTTGTTGGAACATAACTGGATATGGAGTGAGTCTGAGTATTAACCAGCGAGCGAAAAGTTCTCCACCGATCTGGATAGTGCCCTATAAGGGCTACTATTGTTTGCAGGGCAATGGTAAGAATCCGAAGGCTCAGTTAGGGAAGAGCGTTTGTGCTGAGACCTACCTATGTGTTTCCGTCTCAGTCTTCCCCAGCGTTCTTAGCTGCTAAGGGTACTTACTTTGTTTGCTACGACAAAGCCTACACATGGTTGCCCCCTGACTTTTCGGGCACATGTTTTGTTTCCTTTCTGTTACCCCCCACTTTTACAGCTGCGGCAGATTACCACAAGACGAGAGTTGCTAGAGGTGTCTTTAGCCAAGAGGACACTGCAGGTCAAGAATTGGGAGATTTCGTTAAGGGTTTTTTGCCATTCTGGTGACCTATGGCTAACAGTAGGAATATTCGTCAGCTAACAAGAGTGGTTGAGTCCACCATAGTTGAAACTGCCGGTGCCCTTGGTAACCTGACTGCTGAGCTCCAGTCGGATAGACTTATGACACTTCAGAATAGAGTTGCCCTTGATGTTATCCTGGCAGATCGAGGTGGAGTTTGTAGATTGATTCAATCAAGCTGCTGTGTTTTTATTCCAGACAACGCTCCATCAGTCTTACAGGCCATTTCCAAATTGCATAAAATCTCCGATTCTGTCCACCTGGACAAAGGTGATTGGTCTTTGATGGGATGGCTATGGGGATTGATATCCACATGGGGTTTGAAAATTCTGATGGTCATTGGGATGGTCTTAGCAATCCTGTTCATGTTCTGTCTCTGTGTACAGTGTGCTCCTGCTATTTGTGGCCTTTGTGCTACTTTGTGCGTACGGAAACCTGTCCAGAGAAAGATGCTTGGTAATAGGATGATGCTACAGCAGCATATCGATGATCTGATGAATATAGACCCGGATTCAGATTAAAATGGGTTTGGGTTTATTGCCTATGATAGGGCAAAAGGTCTGTGGTTCCGTGGTTCCGAATTGGGTTCGAAAGGTCCGAAACCCGATTTATAAAGATCGTCGGAAAAGGACGATTTTGGTCTCTACAGACCGCAAATGGCAAGTGTAACGTGTCTGAGTGTTTTCGTATGAATCGATATAGGAGAACACTCTGCATTTGAGGATTTAGTCTGAACCTCCGGGTTCCATTTTGTATGTGGCAGCCATTTTGTGTGGTTGCCCTAACATAGGCCCGATGACTTCGGCCGAGAGAGAGTCCTTGACACGTATGCCTTAGCTGACTTCTGGTTGACCTGGCCGAACTGACTCCTCGTCTGGGGTGAATCCCGCTGAGCCAGTTCCTTGTGCAGCAGCTGGCCTGATAAAGATCAAAGGGCAGGACGTGTCCAAGTTTATGGCACACCGTTCCCACCTCCTCTATCTCCTTTCCATCTGTTTCTGCCTTCCTTTACGACATGTTCATCGATCTGGGTTGAAGGGTTTATGATGGGTTTGTCCGGCCTGATCAAACAGGAAACCAAGCATGTGTGCGATCGTTTTTGGGGGGCTGGACAACGGAAAAGGGGATTGTTTTTGCCTTTCGTCATTTGCTACTTTTGAAATGCTACCTGGTTATTGGTCAGTTTGTATGCACCAAATGTAAATTGTAATGTTGCCAGAGGCGTAATTTTCGGCATAAAAGACCGTGTTTCGTTCATAGAAGTGTGCAGTCTCTGACAAACTACCAGTGTGTACTTCGTAGATCTCTGTCCCTGGTTGCAACCAATAAACTTTGGTCTTTGACGTCATCAAGAAGTATCCCGTGTCTCTGTTTGCCAAGACAGGGGAATCTGGGGTCTTTGGGTGTTGCCCTGACACCGCTGGGTTACCGGATTAGTACTGGTTCTGAAAAACCCAGTACCTCAGTTCATCTTAAACCAAAAGCTACAATGTAGCTAATATGCCATGTGCATAATAAACACGCATTCAAGACTCTTTCCAAGTACGGGAGAGGTTAAAGGTACTTGTAAGGAATGGTACTTGAATATAAAAGAATGGGCAGTTGAGATGCATGAATTAACAAAGAAGCAAGTGTTAAGTAGCAGAAAAAATGTGCAATGCGCACTTGACACTTTAACGAAGGACAAAATGGAAACACAAACTTACAAGCCCTGCAATTGTTCTGTTAGGCAATGAAGAATGCATGCTGAATATACTGATGGCCCAAATGGAAATGGATGACGTCACAGTGTAGAGCCACCTTTTGGAAGAAAGAGGAAGCTACTTCCAAGTAAGAGAAGTGACTAATACTGTTCTGACTTTACGGAAATAAATTTCAAACAACAAATTAGGTAACAGAACCTAATATATATTTTGTAGGACGAAATCCAAATCTTCAGCAATAATAAAAAGAAAGGAACATTGGAAAGAAGGAATAAACACGCATGAGAATACCTAGTAAGTTTCCAATGAACCTGTTATGACAACGATTACATAGGTGACAATCTTAATACCATATGGGCGGACGATCTCAGCCAGCTGTCTCATATAGACGCTAAATAACGTCGTAGTCAGGGATGCCCTGTGGGACTCCACATCCCAAGGGTTTACTGGAGGAGATGGTATTTTCCTCATATACCTGAAAGGTTCTGTCGCTTAGAAAGGATTTGAGCCACTCTAATGCTCTACCTGATATTCCAATGTCCCAGAGGCACTGCAAAAAGATTTTGTGGTTTCCAGACTCAGTCATTTACACAACTTATTTCAATATGTTAAGGTTCACGTGAGCAACTGAAAAAAAGTGCATAACAAGAGCGAGTCCATTTGACGAATATAAGGTACAGAAATTGTTATTTAAGAACCCACTACATTTAGAAGAGAAGGGTAGAAATAGAGCTCTAATCTATGGTGTTGGTTTTCTTTACCCTTGTAAATGTAAATGCAAATGTACAGGAATTTATATAGCGCAAATCACCACTGGTGTCTAGGCGCTTGCTTAGGGAACCTTCCTGGTATTCCCCTGTGAGATAACCCCTGCAGGGTATCCGCGAGGTGAAAGCCAGGCATCCCGCCGCGGGGGCCGTTGTGGAGATTAAGCAAGCTATTTCCCAGAGTCGTAGAGTGTGAACCCATGAATGGAGTAGGCACCGGAGCGAGAATTGTCGAGTCCATGGACATTTTAGGACTCAAGACCCGCCAAGCCGGGAATTGAACCCTGGTCCCGGGCTGACCTCTGCTTTCAGGTCTGCCTGCTCTAACCAGTGAGCCACACTTCTCCACTTTCTTTTATCTCAAACACACAGATTACAGCGTGGTTCAGCCCTGAAGATAATCCCCGAACGCAGAGGGGGATTGGAAACGCGTCAGCTTTTTCCCTTTCCGTCTACGAGGGATTCATATTGAGTGGGACTCTTGTGAGGGTGTAACAACATAAAACATACCCCCAGAGAGAGCCAAAAAATATGTATTTCCCCGTAGCGAGTCTGTCTCTGTGCTTTGTAAAACAAAAAAGTGTAAATAGTCTTAGCACAGGCAGGTTGTTTATTCACAGTAGTGAATGGTGTAATGTTACAGTGATATGGTTTTAATGTCTTTGCTACTTATTTGATGCACACATTTTTGTTATTTGATAAGAGAAATATCTTCTGAAAAATGAAATGTGTAACCTTGAATGCTTCAAGTATGAATAACTGTTGCTTAAAGGTGATTTCAATAAGATACAATTGTTAAAGTAAAGTGCAATGACTAAAAGCATTGTATTTCAAATCTGCTGATTAAATAAGTAGGATTATGAATTGGAGGCTTGGTAATTTCTATTTCATATATGTATATAATTTGAAGCATCATAGATTGTATCAACATAGAACCAGACCTTCAAGATGCATAACTATAACAACACTCTATATCTCGAACATCTGGCTGATTAGCACTTTATTACATTACTGAAAGTAATAGACTAAGCTAAAGATGAATATAATACAGAGGCAGATGGGTGAACAACATAGTAGTTATTTAACAGAGTAGCAAACCTTTTTTTAGGGAGAAAAACAGCTGCATTAATGTAATGAATTGTATGGACTTTTTATATCTGGCACTTTAGCATTTTTCTTATTTTAGTGAAGCAATAGATTGTGCTAAAGAAGACTATAACACAGAGGTTGATGGTTGAAAAATGCATATTTTATTTAGCAGGGCACTAGATCTGCCTTGAAAGATAAAGAAATAATGTTTTTGCATATCTGGCATATTAGCACTTTAGTACATCAATGAAGTTATAGACTGAGCCAAAGAAGATTATAATAGACTGGCAAATGGTTAAACAATATATGTACATTACTGAAGAAGAAGGAATACAAATTACATTTACAACTGGGAGGTGTATGTATGAAATCTTTTGCGTAAATTTGATGCATATATTTTGCACATTAGCACTTTTTCATTGAAAAATAATAGACTGAACTAAAGAAAATACTAATACAGTGGTAGATGGAAAAATAATGTATGTAAATCATTGCAAACATTTGGACCATGCAGAATTTTATTCTCTGAAGTTTGACTGTAAGTTTTTATTTTTGTATTTTTAACCTACTGACAAAGGCTTCTTTTTAAAATGTTCACACTTTTATTGTAATCAATTGATTAATACAATAAAGTATTTACTACTACTACATGTACCCTGGGCCTGTAAATTAAATGCTACTATTGGACTGCAGAACATACTGTGCCAACTAGTTAAGTAGACCTAAAAACTATTTCTATAGGCTTGCCCCTGTAGCCTTTGAGTGCAGTAGGATATGTGTACTTAAGCTTTACATTTCCTGGCAGGAAACGACTACTAAAGTCGCTTTTAACTGTAGTAAGGCTACCTCTCCCATAAACTAATATTGGATTGCCTTATTACACTTAATAAGTGCTAACTTCAGTTTGGCAGAAGATAGAGAAATACTTCTTCCACTCATTTGAATTGTAATTTAAAATCCTCTTTAATGGTAAAGTCAGATTTTAAATACCTATTCTGAAAATGCCACTTTTTGAAAGTTGCCATGTTTCTGCCTAAACTATTTACGCCTTTCTGCCAGTATTGAGGGTCACATGACTACTAATCAGACCCCTCAGGATATTGCAGCTTAGATTTGCAAATTTTACGGGTAAAATTTGTATTTTTGCAGCACAAAAATGGAAATTCTTTCTCCATTATTGCGACACATTATTCACTCTGAATCATTCATTTGCACCTTAAATCAATGGAAACTGTTTTAGCCGAGTATTCCACTTTGAAGTAGGCATGTTTAAAGTGTCTAGGAGTGTTATTTGCTATATTCTCATTTGTGGTAACACCCTGGAGTATAGGTTAAGCCAAGCAGATAGGCAATATCAACAGCTGCAATTTACAACGTTTTAAACCGCAAGTCTGCATGCAACACAAAGCACTATAGAAAGGCATGCGAGTCACATGATCCACCTGCTTTCAACGCAAAGTAGAAAATAAGTGATGCTGCTGATAAGGAGGACCATGTTTATATCTTTCGAAACTAAGCTTTAAAGAGACACTGGAACATACATACTGAGTTAGTTGCTTACTGTACTTATACACGCTACTCAGAGACACAGGAACAGCTCCACTGAGTCATACCGAAGCTGTACAGAGACACTACAACTCACATTTGTCGACAGATTGAAACTGAACAGAGACAGCAGAGCATACTTAGCTAAACAAACACTATACACAGTAAAATGAACAGAAATACATGCACACTATGTCGAGACAAAGGAATATGAACAGAGGCACTGTGCACAAACACAGAAATGCAGACAGCGAGACTGCACTGTGATACCCAAAATGTATAGAAAAAAATTGGATGAGACCCATTCAGATGGACTAAAACTATTCAGAGACACTATGGCAGACTCTATTGTATCACCCAAGCTGTACAGGCACAAGAAAAAAACAAGTTGCACATATCCCAGCAGCGCAGACACGCAAAAGACCCAGACAAATAGAAGATATTTAAAGACACAAGAATAGGCCTAACAGGTCTAACACAGTAAAAGAAACATGAATAATCAAATAGAAACTTCTAAGAGACACAGGAATACTAATGGATACATAAAGACACAGCAAACAAACGATACTGATCTGAGATGCATACACCATAAGACATCATGAGACAGAAATATGACCATCAACAAATTCACCGTAGAGAAACAGAAAATGGGACAGGTGCAGCCAGATGGACACAATGTGCAGTGCCAAACCAGGGGCGTAACAAACACCCCCACAGTCCCCGTGGTGCGGGGGGGCCCCCCAGTCTTCAGGATTTGAAGGATGCCCCCTCAGCTCTGGTAGAGCTCTGAGAGGCTTGCTCTAAAGCAGCTGCAGTGTGCAGCCTGCTCTGAGCTCCTCGGCGATCCAGGCCTGAAGAGAAACAAAGTAACAAGTTAATTTGTTACTCTTCAGTCAAAGCCAGGCCCGGAAAAACGATGGGGGTGGGGGCCCTTAGAGAGAGAATTCTCCCAGGGCACTGCTCCTCTGAGAAGGGACCAGGTAGCACAGAGTTGACAGGGTCTTGAGAAGGATTGGAGCTCCAGGAACAGGATCTGCTGGGACGCATTGAACAAGCATATGCAATGAATGGTTTTGCAATATATGTATTTGCATACATGCAAGTCATATACGGTTTGGATTGGAATTGTTAGTTGTGGAATTGTGTTGTGTGGATTGGATCTGTGTAGGGAAATAATGTGGCATGGCGTGCAGTGTAATTGTGTGTGATTGAGTGTACTGGAATTACGTGTTGTGGGATTGTGTGTCTTGGAGTGAGATTATCTGGAATGGTATTTTGTGTTGTGGAGTGGTGTGTAGTGGAGTTCACTTATGCGGTGTACTGTTAAATATTGTAGCATGATGTGGAGTTTTATGGTGTAGATTGGATGCATGTGGTGTGTTGTGTAATTGTGTTGTTGGTTTTAATTATGTAGTTTGTTGTTGAATTATGTGGTGTGGAATGGTAATGTGTAGAGTTGAATTTGTATGACGTGGAAGTGTGCATTGTTGAGTGAAAATTGTGTTTAGTGGTATTATGAGGCATGGTTTGAAGTATAGTTATGTGGAATGTTGCTACGTGGCATAGACTGGATTTATGTAGAGTATATTTATACAATGTGGAGTAGAGCATAATTATGTGGAGGTAAATTATGTGGTGCTGAGTGGTATTATGTGGAGTGTAATTAAGTTGTGTGATGAATTGTGTGAGGATGAATTGTGGAATTGTGTGACGTGTGGAACTATGTGGCATGGTGTGGTGTATAATTGTGCGGAGTGGAATTATGTAGCATGTTGCAGAGTTGTATTTAGTGGAGGGTAATTATCAGCCTGATTCATCAGCGACCCGTTTTGCGAGTCTATAATAGTGATTCATAAGGAATCGCTATTACAGGCTCGCAAAACGGGATTCATGTAGGAATCGCAAAATAAAATGCGATTCCTACATATTCCTTATTTGCGATTAGCAAATTGCTAATCGCAATTAAGGAATAACTCCCCATTCATTCCTATGGGCCAAAAGGCCCATAGGAATGAATGGGGAGTATTCCTTATTTGCGATTAGCAATTAGCTAATCGCAAATAAGATAGCGATTTAAAGTGTGCCAGGGGTGTCCAAAGGACACCCTGTAGCACCCCTTAAATGCAAATTGAAACAGGTGTTGCGCACACACATGTCCAAAAGACATGTGTGTGTGCAACATGCAACTTAGAAAAATGCTTTTAAAAGCATTTTTCGAAGTTTTCGCTATTTACCACGAGGTTTGACCTCGCGGTAAATAGCGGGCCGAAATTGCGAATTCGCAATTTTTAAATGGATGATGAATTGCATTTAAGGAATCTCAAATAGAGATTCCTTAAATTTAATTACTCGCAAAATTGCGAAATCGCTATTACCGATTTTTGCATTTGAGATGATGAATCCCAAATATAAAAATAGCGCTCGCAAAGGGCCAGATTCTCAGAATCTGGCCCTTTGCGAGCCGATTTCGGCTTGATGAATCAGGCTGATTGTGTTTTGGGGTTGAGTGTAAATATGTTGTGTGAAGTATAATTATATAGGTTGATGTGGAATTGTGTGTAGTTGAATTGTGTTGTGTGGAGTGTAATTATGTGATTTGGAGTGGTATTAGGTTGTGTGGAATGTTATTATGTGATGTGGAAATATGTGGTATGGAGTGAAGAGAAAATATGTGTTTTTAGGACTGTAATTATGTGGTATGGAATGTTCTAGGGTTAAAGTATTTATAGTTGAATTGTGTGGCATGGAATTATGAGATGTTCAAATGTGCTGTGTGTGGTAGAATATGCATAGCTGCCAAGGTTTTAGATTGCTTTGTGTGAGATTTTCATAATTTCAGTGTAATTATGAGTGACATTTCGACGACTATGAGTGGAACTTTCTCGTGAGCAAAATCAAGCAATGAAGAGAAGGGAAACATATAAATATCTGAAATTACACCCATTTTAGCAACCAGAAACTCTAAGAAAGTCACTGAACTAAAGTGCGCCAACAGAAGGTTACTGAAAATTGAGCAAATTGTGTCTGCGTGAATGTCACCCATTACCACCGTTAAATTATGAAAACATCATACTTACCAATATGAAACCTTAGCATCTATGAGTGAATCAGTGTGATAATGTGCTATAATTGAGGTGTATTCCTCTGCAACCTCATGGTGACCAGCCTGCCAAGTGTCTTTGCAAGTTTGAAAGCGCCAAGCAGTTTTCCATCAGCTACATGTTAATGCAACTCTACAAAATAAATACATCGGATGTTCTTTACAGAAATCCGAGGTTTGCCTGCGCCAGGTTACACCTACTCCAGCATTTAAAATTGGCAGTTCATTCAAAGTCCAATCCGGCCTCCCATAATGTCAGGTTACTCTGTGTAGAAATGCTGCAAAGATTTTTTTAAATTCTAATCTGTGGTCACATTAAACCTTCCAAAAAGAGCTGCTTTCATCTATGAGTAATAACTCTGTTTCTGCAATGCTAAAATCACAGTAAGACCCAGTGACCTACCCTCTAGTGCCTCCTCAGTGATCTTCTGTCTGAGGTAGGGTGCAACTGGAATCTAATGTGTTTTAGGACTATGTGGTCTAGACTGCCCTGGGCTGAAGTGGGTTGTCCATTTAGCCAGGAGTTTGAGAAGAGTGGAGATCCGAGCCTGAAGCATTATGTGCAGTGGTGCATCTGATGCTCCCAGACTAGAGTTAGGCCACAGCTCCCTCGGCTACAGTAGGCACCTAGACCCTCGGTGCAATCAGCTCGTCTGTGGAGCAAGGTCTGTAGGAGCATTATTACAACACTGGCTGGAGAGTGGGGACCTGAGGCCTCTTCTGTGTGTATGTAAATTGGGCCTCACAGGCCTGCGACCAGCAGGCAGAGGCCTGAACTTGAGAGGCTGCATGAGGCAATATAGTAGCCTGTTAGAGCATGCCTCCCGATGGACTCTAGTCAAAAGAGGAGGATTGAGGTCCGCGGGAGGGCCAACAGGCGTTGGATGGCTGCGAGGTGACTGACCACAGTAACAGGTTTAACTAAGAGAGATGACTGGAGGCGCTAACCCTCTGGGGAGCAATAGTTCATGGCAGTAAGGGGAGGAGAGGTTATGTCTATGCACTCCGAGAGTGTATTGTGTGGTATCAATACAATGTCACCTGGGTAGAGTGACGCTTTCGGAAACCATTGTCATGCATTTAGCAATTACTCAATGTAAAACCCCTAATCAGTGCAGCTATATATCTATCTTGCATTTGAAGAAATCAACGCTCTGACACCGGTAAGAGTTACCAATACACCTAGATCACAGGTGTTACGGGACCTTCACAATTAACGTTTTTTGTTTTTCATTCCAGTATGTCGCTGCTGAAAGTAGATTTTACCTCCATGTGAACATTTTGAAGAAAACAAGTAGGAATCAGCCTGGAAACAGACTCCCGCAAGTTATACCTTTAATACTTACTCATCGTTATTTCCGTTCAAAACAGCAATGAAATTGGGCACTTCAGCACTGTGGTGTCATCGTATTGGAATCTTAGGTCCCGGCTCCTCCATGCAGAGCAGCAGTTATTGTGCATCGCTCCCCTCAGGGAGGCGGAGGTTATCCCGGGTCACAACATCATCCCTTCTCAAGCCCCTAGCTCCTGTCAGGAACCAGTCCTTGCAGATGTCGCACTCGAAGCGGCTGACATCATAGGGCTGCCTGTGCATGGCCCGCGGGCGCCTGAAACAAATCCTCACGAGACCTAACTTTATGGACACACTACGGAAATACGGCGAAATGTCGTGGGTATAGAAAAAGGCATTCATTACAGGACTAACGAAAAATACCGCATTGTGTTTAGGAGGCAGGGCAAGCACCAGAAAAAAGGCAGCGGCCACATGGAAATAATACTTCGCCAGCATTGATTAGCAGCACTGGTACCCAAGGAGGCGCAATGCCTGTTATGTGTGATTTTGCATTTCAGTGCGGTGATGCGGATCACCATACTGAAATGCATTAGACTAACATTAGATGCATGGTACTTGGCAGGGCTGAATTAGGTGGCGTGGATTTGGACAAGCTGTGCATGCAAGGCTTTTATTTCATGGGGTATAAAGTGGACATTTGTCTATTTTTCTTTGTAAAAATAATATGGGCTGTTTCTTTACCTTCCGGTACATTTCTGAACAATTTGTTAAGCTAAATTGTATTGTTGCATTGTGTGCGCATGCAGAGAAGAACAAGTGTCTGGCAGACATGCAAACAATTATCCTACGTCTCAGTATTAACTTCCAGAATTCTAAGCCGTAGTTCCAATTCTAGAATGAGTTGACTGTTTGCTTTAAATCGACAGTTAGTAAAACAAGTAAGTGCTTTGCGAGCCTGTATATTTGGCAAAGGTTTTAAAGGGACTTTTTCGTGAAAAGTACTGCTTTACCCAGTTCACGGAAGGGATAAAAAACATCTCCAGATATTAATAGGGTTGACAGTATGGTGTGATAGCAGAATATTGATACATGTGGATCTGGTGAGGACTGCGGGCACCGGGTAGCAAGTGCTTGATAGGCTATTTGCATAAGAAAATACTATATATTTGTTTTGTTATCCTCCATTAGTTATTAGTAAGGAAGGGGGAAGAGAAGCGTTTACCGACAGCGTACGGTTATTCTTAGGGAGACGAAGAATGCTGTGGTCTGTGGTAGATGCCGCGCAAAAGTCATAGGTATATGTATCAGGAGCTGCCATTGAAAGGAAGTGGAAATGCGCTTTAGATGTTGCCCGCATTGATGGCTACTGTGCGGTTGCAGACTGCACAGGGCTGACAGTGGGTCAGGAAATGCTACGTTGTCACTTTAGGTTTAATTACATGAATCATGCATTCTCTCTGGTGTTTGTCCTTGTGGTACTTCCTGACTGGTGCTACACATGAGATGAAATTTCCCTTTGACAGGATGTATGGTTTAATGGGGTACATAGTGTAAATTAATGTTGGTGTGAGGAAACAAATATTGGACCCTATGTACATTTGAAATTATTGTGTGCATGAAAAGTAGCAGGAACAGCTTTGATGTCATAGAGCAGGGGTTTCCAAACCGGTCCTGGAGGGCCGGATCATGCCAGATTTTTGGGATATCCCCATTTAGATACATGTAGTAATTTTAAAAATCTGGCACGGATCCGGCCCTCCAGGACCGGTTTGGAGACCCCTGTCATAGAGGCTAGCAGGAAGAACTGTTTTTGGGTGGTCAGTTGAAGAGATTGTTTAGCATGTTTTAAACTACTAAGTGGCATTGGGGAGGGCAGCAGCTAAAAGGCTCTGTCTTTACTGGTAGGCAGTGGTTAGATGGGGACCGGCCATCAGTCTTTCTGTCAGTGGTGGACAGGGGGGCAGTGGGCGACAGTCACAAGTTCACAGTGACATCCGAGGGGTTGTTTTAAGGGCAGGCAGAAAAGCACAACTGAGCGGGCTTCACTTGAAGGTGGGTCATCAAGTAGGAGGATATGTTTGGTAGGCCGGCTGGAGGCAGAGTTATGTAACTTTGCTGGAGGGCGCAGCAGCAGTATTTACTGATGTATGTAAATTGCCTGATGAAAGGGCGGATGTGACCTATGGAGGAACCAGAATCCTTTTTTGAGGCTGAGGTGAGTACCTGCAGCATGGCGGGTCGCTAGCCTGAGAGCTCTTGACTTTCTCGGAGAATGGGGGGAACCCTCTATGTACCTTGCAGGGGGCCCCCTCAAGTTTCGCTACCCCACTGTGACAAACTATTGGTCGCTGTAAAACAACTCCCTTCACGGAAACACAGGAAAAGGTGCAATCAGGCTAAATCACTGTACAGACACATTAGACTAGTGAAACACCCCAAGCAAAACCTCAGGAACAATAACACACTGTACAGAGACTCAAGGGCATCCTCAAACACACTCTAGGCTAGAGAGAAAAAAGGGAAATAACAACACACTCAAAGACTCTAATCTAAATGATAAACAATATTTCTCACTACAGTTGAGCTTGGATTGGGTGTTAAGTGGAGCATTGGGTGGGTTTTGTGTCTTTTAAAAAATGTGTTTATGAAAAAAGATTTTCTCCGAAGTGGAAAATGTATGTCTCAATTTTAATGCATGCACCCTAAAGGTACATAAACACTTCATTTGAGCTGTATTTACATGCATCAGGGTTCTCTGCAAACCTCTGTCACATTCAGCCACTGACCCTGGTGGGATTCCCAACCTCCCATTGCATACATTGGTAAAGCAGGCCTGTGCATTGTGGCTGGGGCCCAGCATATCCTAAGGATTAGTTTAAACACCAGGGATTGCAGCTCCAAAGATCCAGCGACCTCTGCTGGATATTGACACAGATTTGTCATTCATTTCTACCCCTTTGATATCAGCTCTCAGTTCTGCGCCACTTTTTTAATTCAAATTCGTCAGCTTGTTTAGTGGTCCGATCGAATCCAAATGAATGAACACAAAGCCTAATTTAGGCTTTCTGTTCATGAATGTGTGTTTATTTGGGTAGGTACTGGCAGGTTCTGCTGTGAGTCCTAAACATTGTTTGGTAAATTGTGATCCTAGAAGCATTGGCTCTGTATGTCTTGTCAATGTGAGTTGATCTTTTTCTTTTGTTTCAGTAGATATACTGATAAATAAATGGAGAACACACGCAGGCGTAAGCAGCTATTTTGGCTGTATGACCGTGTATGCCTACAGCCAATAAGATGATACAAAAGGGGATAATGGACAGAGCGTTTGAGCCAATAAAACACTCACCTCCAGTCAACTGATCTGGGTTTAATCCATCACCATTCTTTAGCTCACTCAGCCACCCCAGTTCAGACATGGCCATATGCAAATCAGTCTGACCCTGTGCCTCATGGGAACAGTCCAGCCCGAACTGCCAAGCCATGTCTTCCCTGGACCAGAAACAAGGATCCTGGGACCGGTTTCGAATTCATAATCCTCATCAGCCAGGCTATCTTCAATCCAGTGGCCAAGTGAGCAAGGGACTCACGTCTGAGCATACCCTGCCAACTTAGGGCAAACAAAGCAATACAAAAGGGGATGATGGACGGAGCGTTTGAGCCAATCAAACACTCACCCCAGTCAACTGATCTGGGTTTAATCCATCACCATTCTTTAGCTCACTCAGCCACCCCAGTTCAGACATGGCCATATGCAAATCAGTCTGACCCTGTTCCTCATGGGAACAGTCCAGCCCAAACTGCCAAGCCATGTCTTCCCTGGACCGGAAACAAGCTTCCTGGGACCGGTTTCGGATTCATAATCCTCATCAGCCAGGCTATCTTGAATCCAGTGGCCAAGTGAGCAAGGGACACACGTCTGAGCGTACCCTGCCAACTTAGGGCGAACAAAGCGATACAAAAGGGGATGATGGACGAAGCGTTTGAGCCAATCAAACACTCAACCCCAGTCAACTGATCTGGGTTTAATCCATCACCATTCTTTAGCTCACTCAGGCACCCCAGTTCAGACATGGCCATATGCAAAGCCGTCTGACCCTGTGCGTCATGGTAACAGTCCAGCCCGAACTGCAAAGGCATGTCTTCCCTGGACCGGAACCAAGCATCCTGGGACCGGTTTCGGATTCATAATCCTCACCAGCCAGGCTATCTTGAATCCAGTGGCCAAGTGAGCAAGGGACTCAACGTCTGAGCATAGGGCGAACAAAGCGATACAAAAGGGGATGATGGACGGAGCGTTTAAGCCAATCAAACACTCACCCCCAGTCAACTGATCTGGGTTTAATTCATCACCATTCTTTAGCTCACTCAGCCACACAGCCAATAAGATGTCACAATTTTTTGCTGTCTGCCAAGAGACCATTTCTTGCAGCCAAAGTCATAAATTTGGCATTTAACGCTGATTTCGCGATTATTTCGTGAATCACAAAATACAAAAAGCGGACTGATGGCTCTCCTGTGGTGCAATATGTTTTCCTTAGTGTATAAAACAAGGACCCCCTGAAAGAACAAATTACTGTACTCCTAGGTCAGGAACAATCAGTACACACTGGTAAAACTATCAAAGGCACATTCAAATGTTCCATGTGCAAATCTTGCTCTAAGATTCAGGAAGGCGAGACATTTTACATAATGGATACACGGTCTCTGCCACCAACATGTGGAACTGTAAAACGGCAAACATTGTATATTTTATCCAGTGCCCTTGTTCCTTACGATGCTTTGGCGAAACGTCAAGGCCTATTCAAACACGCCTCACGGAACATCGCTCTGCATTAAAAACAAAAACAATGCTAGCACCATTGGTGAAGCACTTTCTCGAATGTAATCACAATTCTGAAGACTTCAGGTGGTGTATTTTAGAGAAAATTAATATCTGTGACACTAAGGGTGGCGAACAGATAAGAAAAAAACGTGAAGTCTTCTGGATATTTTCTCTGGATACGTTCAGAAATGGTTTAAACAGCGAAATCCCCTGGGAAAATGCTATCGTTTGATTGCCGTTTTACAACTAAGTTGAAGATTAGCGTCCCCTTTTATTTCATTTTACAAATCTAGTGTGATGATAACCTCTGAGATATGCCATAGATGTTTTTCCATCGAACAGGGCATATATTTATAATTAAATTTTCATTCTTGATCTGTTTTATCTTGCGTTTTAATTGTATTTCTTTTATATTTCTTTTTATTTTTTATTATTATATTCTTTCATTTTTGTTAATCTTTATTTTTGGTAATTTGTACCAAACGTTTTAAGTTTTACGGTCGAAGTTTATATGAAGAATGTCCATTTATCTATGGGGAAAAAGAAGTGTATAACCTTCTGTATACCTATGATAGGTTTACTAAGATGGCTATAGTCCATTTGCTATTTTTATGCCCCATCGGTCATGCGGTGACTATAGAATTTCGCCTCTCTGCCAGGCCCCTTTTCTATTTTTGTGCCGGCAGGGCATTGTTATGGACACAGTCACACGTGACTATAATTGGAAGTTGCGAATTGTTATCGCTACGTATTTAAGCCTCTACGCAACATATCCAAAATTGACATCAAAATCATCACTTTGTTCCAATTCAGACGTGAGGTTACTGCGCTGATGCCCGACATTTTAGAAATCCAGGTATGTGGACCGGCGAAACGCTATAACTTTAACCAGAGAAAAGAGTTGAAATATACGATTTTTCCTATTCTTTATTTAGTTGTTTAAGATTCGTTTTTGTAGTAATCCATCCGATTATGGTTATATTATGCACATTATTATTCAAAGAAATTTAACGCTAGTGTATACCTAAAAGAACAAACTTAGAAGATACTTTCGGAACTTGAAGATCGCTTGCTCTAACCTTTTGAAATATGGATCTCTTCAACCTAATAGATCAAAGATTAAAATGGAGCTAATTTCGGACTACTACGGACTAAAATTAACAGCTTTAAGCATTTGGAAATCGGTTTGTTCGCTTTGCTTTAACCACCTTTAGCAATGGAAGATCGTAGTTAATAGTGTATCTGATCTCTATTTCCACTACAGCTGATTGAGATCGTTTTTAAAGAAACAACGCAGTGAGAACATCTTCTTCTCATCCGATTCAGGTAATTCAGCAAATATCCAATGATTTTCTAACTACCAGTACTTTAAACATTAGATTAAAATGCTCTGAAAACTAGCAAATTTGATTATCTATACCATCATACCAAATAGGATAATTAGTCTTTATGAATTTTTATTCTTTTTAGTTTATCAATATGACTCTGCCCTAATCGGATTATAACCTGCCGTTCGACAATTTTTAACAAGATTATCGTCTAAAGCACGGGTCTTGAAACTGTGGGGCGCGACCCCCAGGGGGGCCGTGGAACGATGCAAAGGGGGTCGCGCCTTCACAGTGTCACTTCTGCCTCCAGGGCTTCAGCCCCCCTCCTCCCCCCCATCTGTGTCTCAGCCCGGGCTGCTGCAGTGCAGCTCACGCTCCTGGGGCCTCGGCTGGGCAGTGTCTGGAGGCTTATCTCCAGCCCGAGTTTTCACAGGTCTTTAAAGACCATTAGCATATTGACATGCCTTTGTTTACCGATTACCAAAGATTCGTTTTTTATGGTTCCAGTACCCCCTGGGCCCCCACTCTGCCTATTTCTTACATTTGTATTCTTACACTTACTGCTGTAGTGTGAGAATGCATTTAATGAAAATAAATATAAAGTTGGGTTGCCAAAAGAAACATGCCTGCTATGTGTTGTTTAAAGATCCTGCAGAGACCTGCTCGACACTAAATTGAGTTATAAATAAAAAAGTATGTATTAATTAGGTATGTGACTTATCGGTCTTTATTCTCTTTAATTATTAGTCATGGATCATTAAGGCATCCCTAGAACACAATTAAAAGTGCTTTCTATTTATATTTGCTGTTCTAAGTATTCACAGATAAGTGCAAAAAATACAGCTGTAGGTGACTCCTTATTTCTGGGCCATCAAAATAATGAG
Source organism: Lissotriton vulgaris (assembly GCF_964263255.1). Taxonomy (NCBI): domain Eukaryota; kingdom Metazoa; phylum Chordata; class Amphibia; order Caudata; family Salamandridae; genus Lissotriton; species Lissotriton vulgaris. Next base: position 92,310,549 of record NC_141696.1, on the reverse strand, counting down.
CTGGTAACCCTAATCATTAGACTGGAAGTCTGTTGCAGGATCAGCACATTATTTATTTCCTCCATCCTCGAACCCTGATTAATGCTATTATAGCAATAATTTAACTTATATCTGAAACCCTACGCTTCAAGTTTTTGGGAATGCACCCTGCTTTCAAACTACTCACTTAACATTCTCGCCTTCACTTTCACGTTCACCCTGCACTTCCAGCGATCACAATGCACTCACACTGATCACAATGCACTCACACTGATCACAATGCACTCACACTGATCACAATGCACTCACACTGATCACCATGCACTCACACTGATCACCATGCATTCACACTGATCACCATGCATTCACACTGATCACCATGCACTCACAGCAATCACCATGCACTCACAGCAATCACCATGCACTCGCACTAATCACCATGCACTTGCACCAATCACCATGCACTCACACTGATCACCATGCACTCACCCTTACTGCTCCCGGCCATGGCCAGGTGAGCTTCTAATGTGGCAGCGCGTATTCCTGCAGATTGGGAGGCCCTTCACAGAGGTTGACTAGACATCTTTCTGATGTTAATTGCTGTATTTTGGTTATAAACTGATACTGATGGGGTGAAATCTTTCCTCAGTATTACTGTGTTTAAAAAAATTCTAAATAATAAAGCAATGCTACCCCAAAATACGCAGCATCACAGAACATTATATACATTTTCTTCTCACACAATTTAGTCAAGCCTGTCGCATAATTTGGTCCTCACCTTCCTCATAACCTAGAGGTTTAGAAATTTTTGTCAGGAGGGGGTCCTTACGCTTGAAAATGTTGACAGGGGGGTCTCGGCATCCAAAAGTTTGAAAACCTCTGGTCTAAAGCCATGTAATAAGGAGCAACATTCTCCTATGGTATGTAATTTCACATTTTTGGGTTCCAATTGTCTGAACTAAAATCTCCATTTATATGATGATATCCTAAACTGCAATTTTGTAACAATTATTATTTCCAGATTTTATCTCTGACTACGAACCTTACCAGTTCATTTTTGTAGTTGTCATCAACTCTGTTTAGAACACGGGTAAATATATCCTTCTTTTTATTTATCATTTTTTAGACTGACGTCACTATTTATCAATTCAAAAATTCAAAAGACTGACTTACTTATCTAAATATTATCACTATGGTCAGTTTATCGCTCAATTGGAGTGAAAGTCTCATAATAATTAGACCAGAGATCTTTCCGTACCTATTGAATATATTATCTACAATACAGACCTTGCATAAAAAGATGTTGTCTATTCATAAACTGCACCTTTAAATGCATTACTCATTTCTTTCCAAGGCATTAAGAAATTCAAGTATAAATTCCATTATTATTGGAAGAACTGCTTATCTAAAAATATGTTGCCGATTTATAATTTATAATTGAAATCTCTAGAAACTATTACATCTTTATTTTACAGCGTAACAAGGAACTGAAGAATATCCTCATCGATATATATATATTTTTTTGAATTTATCAATATCCACTTTTCCTACTTAAGAATTGTCCGATCAACAATCCATAAACACCTAAAGACTAAAAAGTAAGTAAACAGGATAAATATAAGCTATTGGCTATGGTTTACTATGCCAAAACGTAGTAAGATTTATTAGAAACAGTCAATATCTGATCAATATCCTGTCCCTCATTAGGATTGTGCCTTCTATAATCCGTGTACTATTTATAGTTTAAGTTTATAACCATTTATCTATCCTCCCTAAACTTATCCTAAATCCCTAAACGATTGTCCATATATATGGTGATTTATCAGTCTTGGAGAAATGAGCACAGAAGTCAATGATGTTTTCTTATTTTTGCCAATATAATGTACTTGTCTATAGATAGGCCTTGGACCAAATTTAGAAATTAGAATGTTAACCTTTATAAGGTTTTTTTTAATAAATGTTAACCTATTGGAGAATGACATTGGTTATTCAGAATGTATTACTTGATATTATTGTCTAACTGTGGCACGTGATATTTATAATTGATTTTGATTATATGTTCATTATTGTTTAGGTTATCGTGTGGCTTTTCCTGAAGAAGGCGCTGGTCGCCGAAACGCGCGTCGAAAGTCATTACCCATTTACAATTTTCTTGCCACGAACATTTCTTAATGTATTTGGAATTGTGTTTTTCAACTGTGTTGTATATATTATGATTGCTTTTCCTATTACACATATTTTTGTCACAGCTTTCTGAATTATTTTAATTCTATGTCTATTCTATTGAAACTATTGTGATTTTGTATGAATTCTTGATGTATTTGTTAATAAATGTTATGTTTTTTAATTCTTTCTCTAATTTAGTCCTTTGCACATTTTATATCTATTTTTGACAAGTAGTTGGTCTGCCTAGGTTGTTGTTTACACATGCAATATGCCTGCGCACTGTGGTCACCCCTTTACTGACCCCTGAACCTACCTGCCCTGTCACTGGCAAATGCAGCTCACAACTGGGCCTGTCTCCCCTTTGTTACCACAGACATAGTTGGTTCAAATCCAGGGAACAGGGAAGAACTGGTCAAAACTAGTTTAGGAGTAGGCTAGGGATTGCCCCCACACACAGGCTGGCACTTCATATAAAAGTGGCAACCTCAATCCCTGGAATCAGAACACTTCTGGATTTTTGGAGATTCGGAAGAGGGACTGTGGTGCTGTCTGAAAAATAAAGACTGGGCCTGCTTGCCTTGAGCCCAGGATCCCAAAAGTGACTCCAAGGGTCAGATGTCTGACCTCCTGTTGCAGATACAGGGACACACCAAGCTTCCAGAGGCCTTCCTTGCAACTGCCCAGCTGACTAGCACCAACTGGACCTGCCAGGACCCTGCTACTGGCCTCTGCTGGAGTGAATCCTGGTCCCCAAAAGGTGTCTCCCCAGCTCCTGGACACTTCTCTACTGTCAGAGGGTACTCCTTCAACCTGCAAAATGTAGGAACTGGACTCCAGGTGAACATCAAGAGATTCTGGGCTCCTCATGATGAAAATAATCTTCCCAAGTCTTCTCATGAACATGAGTAAACTTTATTGAGACCAATGCACACTTGCATCAGACTGCTGTGGCAATGTTCCTGATTATAGCCTCTAGACTTCACAAACATGGTTCTCCTCATGTCGACACCAGCCGCCCCATGTTTTTTACCAAGCCAAAGCTCCAACCGGCAACTATCATTTTGCACCAGCAATAGCCACAGCACCAATGTGAAGGTCCAACTGAGGATCCTTAAATGGTACTGGCCTAGGTTAGAAGATGTACTTCCCACTGGGATGAACCTAACCGCAAATCTTCCATCGCAGTAGACCTGAACGTTTGACTATGACCCGGTCCAGCGCATGATGATAACCACAATTGGCCCTTGGTGCGTCCTGGTACTATTTTTCTGTTAAACTTTCAAAATTCATATCTTCGGTTCTACTTATTGGATTGAATTGTTGTTATTTTCCTGTCATTTATCTATACTACTATTATAAAGGAAGAACTTTGAACCTTTGAGGCGGGTAAACTCGGGAACCACAGCGCCAATCCACACACCCGATACATCGTTGTAATTGTCAGGGTGTGCAGATGGACATAGGCTATATAAATTAAAAAAATATAAGTTATTTAAAAAATGTACGAGAAAAAAAAAGTAGTCCCATGGAAGTAGCGCCGGCCGCGACGTGCGTGCTGACATCAGACGCTGGTAACTAGATATTGACTGACCTCGAGCGCCGACAATGCCAGTCACTGGGCTGCAAACAGTAAGCTTGGTGTTACAGTGTGCTGCTTCATGTTTACTGTCAGGGTCGGCGGGCGACACTGGAAATCAAGCGGACTCCTATTGGGTTCTGCCTCAAAAAGGACGGACGCAATTTTTTTTATACAACTCGTGCTGAAGTTATTGGAGCGCTTTACAACAGCACACATTACATTACATATGGACACAGGCGGGTGGCGGTGGACACACTGGGATCTCGCCAACCCAGTGTCTGAACCCTTGACGCCAGGCCTATCTGTGCTTTACTCGAGTGAGGCACCTGGCAGGCAGGCCTCATGATTTGTCGGCGAACCAGTGCAGCAATAAAGGAGCAGAGCTCTTAGTGGCATCTGACTTTCCGGAGCAGATCCGATACCAGCTTGCAGACGCAGCACGAGCAGCCCGGGCTCAGCTGCCACAAGAAGTCATTGGTCTTCAGAATGAAGTACGTACTAGAGAGAGAGTGCCGGTATGTTTGAAAGTTAACACTTCTGTGCCATATGTGTGTTTAGGCAGGCTGCTGCATGACACGCACTGGTGCAAGTACTCTTAGGTAGCGGGGTGACATGCCACTGAACCAAAGCCAGGGCTGGCGGCCGCGCAACTTTTTATGAATATTACTGCTCACTCTCTCAAAAAGTGTATTTTTTAGATAATACAGCTTACAGTCGGGCTCTGAAGTAGGCTATGTGTACCTCAGTCAGCCTCTCCTCCTGAGGCTTGCTCTGCCCCACTCCGATGCCTTACTGTGTCGTATGTTAATGATTTATAATAAATAAAGAGCGGGGCTGTGCACCCTTCTATAATCCGCTAATTGATTTTTATTATACTGCTCAGTGTGTCTTTTTGAAATAAAGTACAGTCTGCGTCCGGGTTGTGACCCCTAAGTGTGTACCCTTATGGGTGTAATTTCTGATATTTATGTTTCCCGCCTCGTTTTAATTGCATGATTTTCCTTCCGAAAAAAGTGTCACTCATAATTGTTCAAATGTCACTTATAATTACGCTGAAATTATGAAAATGTCACACAAAGCAATCTGAAACCTTGGCAGCTATGACACTAAGTGATTTCCCTAGAATCACGGGATGTTGAGCCAAGGCCGAGACTCGAACCTGGTTCCCCAGCTCCAAGGTCTGCAGCTGTGGCTGTAACGGCGCATCCCCTTTTCAAATGCACAAATCTCTCTTCAATTATTTAGTTTGTTCAATTCTACAGCCCAGCTTATCTAAAACTAACTTTAAAAATGATTTTAACTCTCTTCTGCTACCTCCTTTTAATATCACGTGAAATGTAAGGAGTACTTCTTTCAATGGTACTCAATTAACTGGCCTGGGAGTCCAGCACGTGACTTCCAGCTCACCGCAGGGCTCGCGGCACAAGTTTCACTGCACGCTCAATGCAGGGGAGGCTGTTCCCAGGCCACCCCCCCTGTTGCCTTCGCGCGCCGGATCAGACCGCATTGTGCCAGAGAGTGAGTGACAGACAGGTCATGTAAGGAAGCTGGGGGTCAAGCAGGCTACCACAACATGCACGGAGGCCTTAGACGCGGGTTCCTCCCCGCGGCGCAGAGGGCAGGGGGCTCTCCCACTGGGATCTGGGTAACACTCATTCTGTGTGAAAAGGATAAACGGAGGTTAGGCTGAATATCAGATGAATTCAGCACAGGTAGCACAGGAGCAAACACGGGGAGGGCATAGTGGAAGTGACAGTTAATGAGATTTTTCTGTAAAACACATGCTCATTTTCTGAGCAGATACCAGACTCATAGATGGAGTATATTTTCAGATATGCAGTGTAATATTGTGTTTATTACCATCATAGAGTGTGAAGAGGGGCTTCTCTCGAGTCATGCCACTCCTCAGCCATCAATGGCAATAGACAGCATACCAATGTGTAGGTAACAAGGACCCCCTGAATTGACGAATTTTGTAATTCCTAGGTCAGGGAAATAAGTACAATTGAAAAGTAACAACCTAGGCAATTAGACAATAAAAAGTCACATATGGATCAAAAATATATAAGAGTAAACTACAGCTGGCTAAAACATAAGTATATAATTATATACTGTGACTTTTTAACTGCTATTTGATGTCATACAAATGACCTTTTTTAATTGTGTTAATTGTTTAATAAAAACTTATGTTTTAGCCAGCTGTAGTTTACTCTTATATATTTTTGATCCATATGTGACTTTTTATTGTCTAATTGCCTAGGTTGTTACTTTTCAATAATAGACAGCATACAGCACACACCTGCACATTTACACATCTGTGCCTTTTATGTTTAAACTGCTAGATTCCAGACTGATAGAGAGCTTTACTGCAAAGGGTGATAGGACACAACCGGGAGCAATATCGGAAGGGGGAAGAGAAATTACAATAGTGAGGAAAATGAGGCCTATGCACCTTTGTGGCTTGCATCAGTATAACCCTAGGAAATTAAAAAAATATATAAATATGTAGTCAGTAGAGAGAGAACATACTTCGAGAGCAGCAATACAAGTGCAAGCAACGTACACTATGTACATTTGTAATAACCATCAGCTGTTGGAATGAGGAATTTAGATGTATTGTTTTCTATGTGATATGTGCTCTTTTACGAGCTGTGAAAGATTCAAGTGTTAACCATTTCAGGGAGCAATTTTCTCGTAGGGAGGATCAGCCGGTCTGCAGATTGGACAGTCTGCTGGGATTTCTTTGATTTGAAGTCAAGATTGAGGGAGTTATCCGTGGTGACATCTAGGTATTTAAAATATTTCACAATCTTAGGGAAGATGTCTAGGACATGTAACTTAGCGATCCAGTCAGAAGGAAGGACCTTATAGCTATCTATACTTACAATTATAAAGGAAGAACTTTCAACCTTTGAGGCGGGTAAACTCTGGAACCACAGCGCCAATCCAAACACCTGATTCATCGTTTTAATTGTCAGGGTGTGCAGATGGACATAGGCTATATAAATAAAAAAGATATGTTATTTAAAAAGATTTACGGAAAAAAAAATAGTCCCATGGAAGTAGCGCCAGCCGCAACGTGCATGCTGACATCAGGAGCGCAGGGAGGAGCGGCGGACAGGCGGGGAGGAGCGGTGAGGAGCGGCGGGCAGGCAGGGAGGAG